>NC_064931.1:596213752-597508509 GCF_023897955.1 Schistocerca gregaria | reverse complement strand
ACGTTCCTGTTTATTTGGTGCAGATTTAAAATTCTTTCCCAACTGAAGAATTCATCAAACATCTAAACATCTCGGTCATGGAGTGCCAAACGGTATTAACTGAAAAACTGCTGGTACCCTGAGGACTGTGATAGTTACCAATCTTTCTTATTCGTGTTCACGTATGATGATTTGCATATGGTACGGAGCAGTTTGGTGAAGAGAGCGTGCATTTAGCTCCTTGTTAGAACGTGTCTGAAAATATGTGTTGTGATAGTGAATAATAACTACTGAAAATCAAAGGCGAAGTTGGTCTCTGCGTAGCTGGTGTTAACTACATGTCCTGAGAATGAAACAACAGCAATATAGGGCAGTGTCATCATGCTTAGCGTTTCACAGTTTTCGAACTGGATTTTCATGTCCTTAAGTATATAGACAAGTTTTATACGATATAAACAAAAGCTCCACAGCGTTTGCAAATGTAGTTGAAGAAACTAAAGAATTTCCCATCGGAAAGGGCGTAAAACAAGGTGACTTTCTATCTCCAAAACTTTTCTCAGCAGTTCTCGAAAAAGCAGTGTCTAAATTAGATTGGAAAATAAAGGGAATCCCAATTCTGGGAAAGAGATGAAACAATCTGAGGTTCGGTGATGATATTTTACTATTTGCGAATGGTATAGAATTTCAAATACTGGTTAGTGAAGTTGAGTCGGTCTGCTCTGAAACTGGCCTAAAAATGAACTACGATAAAACCAAGGTTATAATGAATGAATGTACACCGGAGAGAAATATATTTGTTGGATGCATGAAGCTTCAAATGGTTTGGGTCAACTGCCAAAAATGAAAGGAAGCATAAAACCAGAAGTATTCTAAATGGTTCAAATGGCTCTGAGCACTATGGGACTTAACTTCTAAGGTCATCAGTCCCCTAGAACTTAGACTACTTAGACCTAACTAACCTAAGGACATCACACACATCCATGCGGGAGGCAGGATTCGAACCTGCGATAGTAGCGGTCACGCGGTTCCAGACTGTAGCGCCTTTAACCGCTTGGCCACACCGGCCATTTACATCTACATGGTTACTCTGCAATTCACACTTAAGTGCCTGGCAGAGGGTTCATCGAACCATTTTCATACTACTCTCGAATGGCACGTGGGAAAAAGGAACACCTAAATCTTTCCGTTCGAGCTCTGATTTCTCTTACTTTATTATGATGATCATTTCTCCCTACGTAGGTGAGTGTCAACAAAATATTTTCGCATTCAGAAGAGAAAGTTGGTGACTGAAATTTCGTAAATAGATCTCGCTGCAAAGGAAGCCGCCTTTGTTTCAGTGACTGCCACCCCAACTCGCATATCATATCAGTGACACTCTCACCCCTATTGCGCGATAACACGAAACGACGTATGAAATTAGGCTGGCTAGCTTATGGAACATACTCCTCAGTTTTGAAGTCCAAGATGTAGTCGGAGCTAAATAGAACAGTCTTTGACCAATGTATACTGCCATTAATAACTTATGGCGGTGAGAAATGGACATTGAATGAGTTCACTGTCAGAAAACTAACAGTAGCCGAAAAAGGGATGGAAAGATCTATGTTGGGCTGCACAAGGGAAGACACAAAGAAAGCAGTTGGTATCAGACAGCGATAACAAAGGTAAGTGACATAATGTGAAGATAAATACCTCGAAATGGCAGCGAGCTGTTCGTGTCGTTCGGAGAAAAGATGTTAGGTGGACAAAAGAAGTACTACATTTAAAAGCCAAAGAAACTGCTACACCTGCGTAATATCGCGCACGGCCCCCGCGAGCACGCAGAAGTGCCGCGCCATGACGTGGTGTAGAATCGAATAATGTCGTAAGTAGTGCTGGGAGTAAGTGACACAATCAATCCTGGAGGGCTGTCCATAAATCCGTAAAAGTACGAGGGTGTGGAGATCTCTCCTGAACAGCACGTTGCAAGGCATGCCAGATATTCTCAATAATGTTCATGTCTGGAAGTCTGATGGACAGCGAAAGTGTTTAAACCCAGAAGAGTGTTCCTGAAGCCACTCTGTGGCATTTCTGGACGTGTGGGGTCCTGCTGGAATTTCACAAGTCCATCGGAATGCACAATGAACTTAAATGGCTGCAGGTGATCAGACACGATGTTTATATATGTGTCACCTGTCAGAGTCATATCTAGGCGTATCACTCCAACTGCACAGGCCCCATACCATTACAGAGCCTCCATCATCTTGAACAGTTCCCTGCTGACATGCAGGGTCCATGGATTCATAAGGTTATTTCCCTACACGTACACGTCCATCCGCTCGATAGAATTTGAAACGAGACTCGTCCGAACAGGAGAAATTTTTCTAGTAATCAACAGTCCATTGTGGGTGTTGACGGGTTCAGGCAACGTAAAGCTTTGTGTCGTGCACTCATTAAGGGTACACGAGTGGGCCTTCAGCTCCGAAAGCCCTTACCGATGATGTTTCGTTGAATGGTTCGCACGCTGTCACTTGTTTTGTCCCAGCATTGAAATCTGCGACAATTTTCGAAAGCGTAGCACTTCTGCCACATTGAACGATTCTTTTCAGTCGTCGTTTATCCCGAACTTGCAGGAATATTTTCCGACCGCAGCGATTTCGGAGATTTGATGTTTTGCCGGATTCCTAATAATCATGGTACAGTCGTGCTCAAATGTATCCGAACGACCTGAATTGCATTTCGCCTGATTCGCATGCAACCGGCATAGAGCAGCTGTCTAGCAGGTCCTATAATCGCCCCTTGGCACAGTCGTTTGACTATTGAAAATGGTTCCAACAAGTCACCACTAGAAAACACTGCTCTGTATCGCTATAACTCAAGATGTAAAGTAATACCACGATACTACAAATATCACGGAACACCTTATCACAGATAAGACTGTCCTTAAGCATGTAAGTTCACATTTATTACAATAAATGACATACCCGAAACTTTACCACTCTCATTATTACGTCAGATTGCTAATGCAGGTAGTATTTTCGTCGTATTCATGATCTACTGTTGGAAGTAACATACCGTACTTATTATGTAACACAAAATGACAATACAAATTTAAGTTATTCACGAGCAGCTAGTTGAGAATATGTATGAACTTCAAATGACACGACGAACCGTCTCGTTCTACATATGGATTCAAACCCAGGTCATGCAGACTAAGCAAAGATTTCGTGATTGACGGAAACTAACAGTCATTCCTGGTTAGGCATACAGAGAGTGATAAACGTCGATTTTGGACAGTATCAGTTAACAAATATCAGCTTAATATTACATAAAGCAGACATTTTTAACGAACGCGAATTCCTACCCAGCATCTACTGTCCCTGTTAATGAACTACGAGAGATGTTAAATATTGCTTCTTCACAAGTAACTTACTTGAAATGCCTTGAGGTAAAGGTTTGTGTTGGACAGGGATTCGAACCCAGAATCTAATCGGATTGATATGGAAGCACAATCAACTGTGACATATCAGATTTTCTCGGCAGTAGCTAGATGTTTTAACTGAAATTACGACACGAAACATTAATTTTTTGCTTCCCAGGACTCCTACCCGGAACTATCGCTTTTATATTCCAGAGAAAACGAACGTTAGATATGGGTTTGTTGCAACAGCAGCGACATGTGAGCATGTTTGAACTAGAAATAATATGACGAAGAGTTCAGTGCTGACTGGGAATAGAGCCGCACACATAGCGTTGTTGACTGCACACAAAGAGACGTCAGCTACCGAATTTTTCTCCACCAACACCTCGGAATAACATCTTGAACTTACAGTGATCTCTCAAATAGGTCTGTGTCTCACTGGAAGTCAAAAACGTCAAATATCGTTAGTGTTAACAACGAATGAAAATACATTAAACATCAAAATCATTATCCACCAGCAGATAGGTGTTCTCATGCTAGAGCTTGATAATACTTAATGAAATCTTTAGTATCGGACCAGGATTCCAACCCATTTACGTGCAACATGTGGAGATGTTGAGGAATCTGCAGTTTTGAACAAACAACAAATTGCAGCCGCGCTCTATTGTGACGAAGGGATCAAATTCCGCCTTAAGGGCAGTCTGAGTTTCATTCCCAGTTCAGAACCAATTTTATCGACATACAGAAGCTCAACTAAAAGATGGAATAAGTGTCCCGTGACCCTACATAACGTTTGTTTCGTCACTAGAAATAAATAACTATTATAAGAAAGGTTACTGGTGATAGAGTTTCTACATGTCGCCACTCTAGACTTTATTGTGGTTCAAACTAACGTCTACTTGGTAGAGAAGGAATATCATTTTTAATGTGAATTTCAGACCACAGTGCCATTATATCTTCTTCACTTGGTGAAGAAAGGAATCCGTCTCTTCCTATATAAAATCATTGATAGGATTTGGAATCGAACCCAGACCGTAGGAATATGAACCTATCATCAGTCCAACAGCCCACCAAATCCTCTTCTCTGTGACTCATTTTTCTATTGTAACGCCGTTGCGCCACACTGGATGAGAATTTTCACACACAGGCTCCCTGTAGTAATTTGCAGCATGTTCAGTAAATTCATTTATTTGGTTGACCGAATCACCATGAACTAGCGGCCTCGGCTACCCAGTGCATACATTCGACTCTATTTTGTAATCACCGAAATAAAATAACGTAACTGCCACCTCCTCAGAACAGCCAGCTGTGTAGGATGCAGAAATTTAAATAGGAAGTGTTCCTTTCCACATGAGCTACCCTATTGCGCTTTCTGTTTGTTGAAAACGTCGTGCAGTGCAAAAGAAAAGCTAAACTCATTGTCTCTCAGAAGTCTAGACCCAGTCATATGCATTATATCACATCACAGTGGAATGCAGAATTTCTGGAGGAGTTGTTGAGTTCATGGTGTCACGCACTGGAGATAAGATGTCGCGAGTTCGAGTACATACACTGCTACGTTTTTTAAAACGCAATTCTGCCGTCTGCTAAAGTTATCAATCTAACTGTGAACATAATTCCCTTCACTTCTCAACCCAAAATAGACGAATGTCAAAAAAGAGCTAACTTCTACGACATTTTGTTCTTTCCAGGTTTAATAGAAAGCCAGGCAGCAGATGCATCTTGAAACTTTTGTATAATGTATGCAGAGCGTGCATTGTGCCAAAGTACGTTAGAAAAGTATTTTCTACATTAGCTGTCATGTGGTAGTGGCATTTTATTCTTCTTCAAACCTTGTTTGACAGCTTTAACTCAGAACAAGTTTTAAACATGATGTAATCAATAAACTGCATGTTCATTGTCAGACTGTTATAGATAACATCAGAGAATTAGCATATCTCCTTGATGATTACTGTCTCTCTCATGTTTACTATTGTTTTAACAACACTAAAGGAAAACTTACGAAAATTGTGCACTGTATTACAAGAAATGAAATAAAACTACCCACGATAACCTTTCGACGTCGCAGAAGTTAGCTATTTTTTGACATGCGACTATGTACTCGAACTCGCGACATCTTATCTACAGTGCGTGACACTTACCATGAACTCAACAATTCCTCCAGAACTTCTTCATTCCACTGTGATGTGATATAACGCATATGGCCGGGTCTAGACTTCTGAGAGACAAAGAGTTTAGCTTTTCTTTTGCACTGCACGACATTTTCAACAAACAGAAAGCGCAATAGTGTAGCTCAAGTGGAAAGGAACACTTCTTATTTAAATTTCTGCATCTTACACAGTTGGCTGTTCTGTGAAGGTGGCAGATACGCTATTTTATTTCGGTGATTACAAAATAGAGTCGAATGTATGCACTGGGTAGCCTAGGACGCTAGTTCATGGTGATCCGGTCAACCAAGTAAATGAATTTACTGAACATGCTGAAAATTACTACAGGGAGCCTGTGTGTAAAAATTCTCATCCAGTGTGGCGCAACGGCGTTACAATAGAAAAATGAGTCACAGAGAAGAGGATTTGGTGGGCTGTTGGACTGATGATAGGTTCATATTCCTACGGTCTGGGTTCGATTCCAAATCCTATCAATGATTTTATATAGGAAGAGACGGATTCCTTTCTTCACCAAGTGAAGAAGATATAATGGCACTGTGGTCTGAAATTCACATTAAAAATGATATTCCTTCTCTACCAAGTAGACGTTAGTTTGAACCACAATAAAGTCTAGAGTGGCGACATGTGGAAACTCTATCACCAGTAACCTTTCTTATACTAGTTATTTATTTCTAGTGACGAAACAAACGTTATGTAGGGTCACAGGGCACTTATAACATCTTTTATTTGAGCTTCTGTATGTCGATAAAATTGGTTCTGATGGTTCAAATGGCTCTGAGCACTATAGGACTAAACATCTATGGTCATCAGTCCTCTAGAACTTAGAACTACTTAAATCTAACTAACCTAAGGACATCACACAACACCCAGCCATCACGAGGCATAGAAAATCCCTAACCCCGCCGTGAATCGAACCCGGGAACCCGGGCGTGGGAAGCGAGAACGCTACCGCACGACCACGAAATGCGGGCAAAATTGGTTCTGAACTGGGAATGCAACTCAGACTGCCCTGAACGCCGAATTTGATCCCTTCGTCACAATACAGCTCGGCTGCAATTTGTTGTTTGTTCAAAACTGCAGATTACTCAACATCTCCACATGTTGCACGTAAATGGGTTGGAACCCTGGTCCGGTACTAAAGATTTCATTAAGTATTATCAACCTCTAGCATGAGAACACCTATCTGCTGGTGGATAATAATTTTGATGTTTAATGTATTTTCATTCGTTGTCAACACTAACGATATTTGACGTTCTTGACTTCCAGTGAGACACAGACCTATTTGCGAGATCACTGTAAGTTCAAGATGTTATTCCGAGGTGTTGGTGGAGAAAAATTCGGTAGCTGACGTCTCTTTGTGTGCAGTCAACAACGATATGTGTGGAGCTCTATTCCCAGTCAGCACTGAACTCTTCGTCATATTATTTCTAGTTCAAACATGCTCACATGTCGCTGCTGTTGCAACAAACCCATATCTAACGTTCGTTTTCTCTGGAATATAAAAGCGATAGTTCCGGGTAGGAGTCCTTGGAAGCAAAAAATTAATGTTTCGTGTCGTAATTTCAGTTAAAACATCTAGCTACTGCCAAGAAAATCCGATATGTCACAGTTGATTGTGCTTCGATATCAATCCGATTAGATTCTGGGTTCGAATCCCTGTCCAACACAAACCTTTACCTCAAGGCATTTCAAGTAAGTTACTTGTGAAGAAGCAATATTTAACATCTCTCGTAGATCGTTAACAGGGACAGTAGATGCTGGGAAGGAATTCGCGTTCATTAAAAATGTCTGCGTTATGTAATATTAAGGTTGATTTTTGTTAACTGATACTGTCTAAAATCGACGTATATCACTCTCTGTATGCCTAACCAGGAATGACTGTTAGTTTCCGTCAATCACGGAATCTTTGCTTAGTCTGCATGACCTGGGTTTGAATCCATATGCAGAACGAGACGGTTCGTCGTGTCATTTGAAGTTCATACATATTCTCAACTAGCTGCTCGTGAATAACTTAAATTTGTAATGTCCATTTGTGTTATATAATAAGTACGGTATGTTACTTCCAACAGTAGATCATGAATACGACGAACATACTACGTGCATTACCTATCTGACGTAATAATGAGAGTGGTAAAATTTCAGTTATGTCATTTATTGTAATAAATGTGAACTTACAAGCTTAAGGAAAGTCTTATCGGTGATAAGGTGTTCCGTAATATTTGTAGTATCGTGGTATTACTTTACATCTTGAGTTATAGCGATACAGAGCAGTGTTTTCTAGTGGTGACTTGTTGGAACCATTTTTAATAGTCAAACGACTGTGCCAAGGGGCGATTAGAGGACCTGCTAGACAGCTGCCTTATGCCGGTTGCATGCGAATCAGGCGAAATGCAATTCAGGTCCTTCGGATATTTTTGAGTATGACTGTAGACTCTTGAAAGGGTCATATGGGAAAATCCCCGCTTCATCGCTACCCCGAAGGTGCTGTGTGCCATCTCTCGCACGCCGACTAAAACACTACGTTCAAACTCACTTAAATCTTGATAACCTGTTACTGTAGCCGCAGTAACCGATGTAACAACAGTGCCAGACACTTGTTGTATTACACAGGCGTTGCTAACCACTACGCTGCATTCTGCCTGTTTACGTAGCTCTGTATTTGAGTAAGCATGCCTATACCAGTTTCTTTGGAGCTTCAATGTAGATTGGAGCTCAGCTTATAAAAAAAGACCAAGCGGAGGATAGTTGGACTAATGAGACAGAGGCTTAAAGAAGACAGTGGGACTGAACTGGCAACGAGAAGTTCGAGATCGGCAGAAATGGAATAGACCGCAGTGATCCTACGTTGCACGCCCACTCGAAGAGGCCACATCACCAAGTGATCGAATTAGGTGATTACGATGATGATGATGAAGTATATACACTCCTGGAAATGCAAAAAAAAAAAAGAACACATTGACACCGGTGTGTCAGAGCCACCATACGTGCTCCGGACACTGCGAGAGGGCTGTACAAGCAATGATCACACGCACGGCACAGCGGACACACCAGGAACCGCGGTGTTGGCCGTCGAATAGCGCTAGCTGCGTAGCATTTGTGCACCGCCGCTTTCAGTGTCAGCCAGTTTGCCGTGGCATACGGAGCTCCATCGCAGTCTTTAACACTGGTAGCATGCCGCGACAGCGTGGACGTGAACCGTATGTGCAGTTGACGGACTTTGAGCGAGGGCGTATAGTGGGCATGCGGGAGGCCGGGTGGACGTACCGCCGAATTGCTCAACACGTGGGGCGTGAGGTCTCCACAGTACATCGATGTTGTCGCCAGTGGTCGGCGGAAGTTGCACGTGCCCGTCGACCTGGGACCGGACCGCAGCGACGCACGGATGCACGCCAAGACCGAAGGATCCTACGCAGTGCCGTAGGGGATCGCACCGCCACTTCCCAGCAAATTAGGGACACTGTTGCTCCTGGGGTATCGGCGAGGACCATTCGCAACCGTCTCCATGAAGCTGGGCTACGGTCCCGCACACCGTTAGGCCGTCTTCCGCTCACGCCCCAACATCGTGCAGCCCGCCTCCAGTGGTGTCGCGACAGGCGTGAATGGAGGGACGAATGGAGACGTGTCGTCTTCAGCGATGAGAGTCGCTTCTGCCTTGGTGCCAATGATGGTCGTATGCGTGTTTGGCGCCGTGCAGGTGAGCGCTACAATCAGGACTGCATACGACCGAGGCACACAGGGCCAACACCCGGCATCATGGTGTGGGGAGCGATCTCCTACACTGGCCGTACACCTCTGGTGATCGTCGAGGGGACACTGAATAGTGCGCGGTACATCCAAACCGTCATCGAACCCATCGTTCTACCATTCCTAGACCGGCAAGGGAACTTGCTGTTCCAACAGGACAATGCACGTCCGCATGTATCCCGTGCCACCCAACGTGCTCTAGAAGGTGTAAGTCAACTACCCTGGCCAGCAAGATCTCCGGATCTGTCCCCCATTGAGCATGTTTGGGACTGGATGAAGCGTCGTCTCACGCGGTCTGCACGTCCAGCACGAAGGCTGGTCCAACTGAGGCGCCAGGTGGAAATGGCATGGCAAGCCGTTCCACAGGACTACATGCAGCATCTCTACGATCGTCTCCATGGGAGAATAGCAGCCTGCATTGCTGCGAAAGGTGGATATACACTGTACTAGTGCCGACATTGTGCATGCTCTGTTGCCTGTGTCTATGTGCCTGTGGTTCTGTCAGTGTGATCATGTGATGTATCTGACCCCAGGAATGTGTCAATAAAGTTTCCCCTTCCTGGGACAATGAATTCACGGTGTTCTTATTTCAATTTCCAGGAGTGTAGATAGCTGTTATGCAGAAATGCATAAAAATACGATTAAATAAACACTACCATGACTTAAAGCAGAACAGTTCCCAAGAGTGTATATGAAACTGGGGGGCCACCGGATCTTACCCATTGGTAAACTTTTGTGAATTACTTCCGAGAAAGAAATTAAGATTAAAAAACGTAGTTGTTTTCTTCTCTTGGCTTCAATACTTGCGATGCAAATACGACATGATACACTTAAAAAAAAGTTTGAAGAATAAATACGTGAAAGTGTGTAATTTTTCAGGTTTCTTCTGCTGTAGGCCTACATGTTTCAGTTATTTCAATTAGAGTGCTTATTAGTGTAACGGAGTAATGTGCTGTGAATATAACAATGCAGAAATAGTGAAGTCTGTAAGTTTTAGAAACTCGATCACACAAGGCAACTGATGATGATACATTGGTGTAACACTTATGAGGTGTGAAAATGCTAAAGACGTTGAAGTTGTGAAATTTAAGAAACAAAAGATAATAATAAACGTTTGGAGAGTTAAGTACTTAGGTACCCGTTCAATAAACAAAGTCATATTCGTAATCACACCAGCGGAAATCAATGCATAATAATAGTTGGAATTGGACATTTTGGCACCTACGGTGGTGGTGGGAAGGGGGACAGAGGAATCTGCGAGTTGCGTAATACGAAAAGGGAGTAAAATAAGTTAAAGCGTATTGGTACATCACAAGCTAAAGATACTTGCATACTGCGACTTCAGTACCCTTTCAATTTACTACAAATGACTTACTGTGAAAATTTTGCCAGTTTTTTATATCAAGGCTAGCTTTTTCCAACAGACTGAAATATAAATCTTCCTTTTATCTTACCATATAGCGGAGATGCTGAGTCATCCTGGATTTCCATTGTCGATTTTATTTTTAAATTAGTACAATAAGCACATATAAATTTTCTGTAGTTTTAACGTAACACAACTCACTTATTTTCCGGAAAATTTCATGTCTCAGCTACTGTTACATATAACAGATGTGTTGTATCTACCGACTTGATATTTACCGCAATTTTGTATTTTACTGGCCATCTAGTTTCACTGTCTTAGAATTTTACTGGGTACTTCTGTCTACACACTTGCAACTCGCAATATTTGTTTTACGTATCTGGATGATTGTGGAACCAAGTAATTCAGCGAGTCTGGCTGCCTCTGTTTGTTTAGGCAGTCTTAGCTACACAGGAGGTACCGAAACAAGCGAGTTTATAGAGGAATAACAATGCCAGCATACAGATGCTTCATTAAATACAATGTGCAGTACCTCTATATGCAAATGAATTGAACACTTTCTGTGGAATACACTGTCTTGTGGCAAAACACCACTTATAGTGCCGTAGGTGAAGGTTCTAAGAGATATTTCATTGACTTATTAAAGTATAAACGTTTTTATTTCAATTCTCAATACATTACTCCCTTCAGTCGCCTTTTTCAATTAAGAAAGCGTAATACTTGGGATAAACTAAGGTGACCAGGGGATTTAAGATTTTTCCCAGTAGAGTTTGGATAACGTTTCCAGTGTAATGGCGCCTTAATAATAAATTTTATTACGCTAATGAAACAATGACACATTCTGTTGCACGCTGCTATGTCTGGAGCGTATGTAGTGACTGTTTCTTGCTAATGAAGACGGATTTTTCTATTAGAGCATCCAGCCAATATTCATTGTAGAGTTTGTACCATGACGCACATACTCGCCTGTACCGCTTGCTGTATTACTAGCGGCGTGATTTCCTCTAGAGAGATCACTTACTGATGCTCTCTTAATACTTGCAGTCCAATCTGCAAGTGCATGTAAGCCAGCTCACTTGGAACGTGAGTGTAGTCTACGTGAGAGTCAGATAACTGTCGAAAATATGTGAGGTGATATTTGTGTATTTGTTTAGTGTATGTGATTGATTAAAAAAGGTGGGCCCAACATTTGTGAAAATGACCTTCGAATACTGCTCACCAACTGTTGGAAATTTTAAATATGTGTCAGAGGTTTTTCAGGAATGTCATTTACAATTTACGGGTTGTAAACTAAAAAGATCATATCCCTCTCATACTTGACAAAATTTACCTGTGACGTAAGACAAGAAACACATATAATAAATCACTCAGACTTGAAAAAGTGTGGTAAGAAATGAAACAATGCCGAACATAAATTTAAATAAATGATGACAGATTCATTCTGGTAGCTAGAGACGTAGCGGTTCGTAATACTTTGTACGATATAGCTTCATAAGGCATAAAATCTTCTACCTCGTCTCTTGAGAGAGCAGGAATGGATGTGTTTGATTGCTTGTGTTGTGAGTTGGTAAGTGGAAACTGTTTAAACAGCCAGAATGCAATATTCATGTGACGAAATCATTTCGCTAGAAATTTGAAGTAGCGCAAAAGCGTTTGACATTGCTGGATGACACCGTTATGGTCGCAGGTTTGAATCCTGCCTCGGGCATGGATGTGTGTGATATCCTTTGGTTAGTTAGGTTTAAGTAGTTCTAAGTTCTCGGGGACTGATGACCTCAGATGTTAAGTCCCATAGTGCTCAGAGCCAATTGAACCATTTTTTGATGGCACAGTTTTCCTTGTCCATTCTTTGTTGGCTGTGAAGAAGCAAGTCGCTGATTCCAATAACAGGCCAGACGCATAAATAAAAAAACAATCAGACACGTCCGAAAGTCACATGTTTGTAGATACAGACCGATATGCGTACTATCGGAGAAACAGATTTCGTAGTTCTGTGGGCTCAGTGTATGATCTGCTACTGCCTATGTATCCATTTTTCTCAAAGGACAATTGCTCTTGTGTTTCTTAAGGTGGATATCAATGTTTCTTTCTCCAGTTCATATGTACACTTGACTGCATGTGCAAGGGAACTTATTTTCAAAAAGTGTGTCATCAAATCAGAAGTATTGCTGCGAAGATTGCATGGTTTACCAAAAAGTCACAATCCTATCATTCCATCAATACTTACCTACCAAACGCTTGGCTACTCTCCTGCAGCTGTGTATAGGAAAAACTGACACCTCTATTAAAGGCCCTGTCATTTTATCGAAAAATTAACATCCTTCAGTTTGAGTCTAAGAGATATGTACGCTTGTCTGGGTAAGCTTGGGACAGCTGACATCCATAGCCATCGTCACCACTGATACAGAGCTCAGCCTACAACTTTGACTTTTATGTAGCGGTTGTATCATAATTGCAGTACTGGCAGTTTAATCAAAATGTACGATTACCACGGAACAAAATATGCCGCGGTTAGGTAAGTTGTCGTCACTAAAGCATGAACATAAGTTCCGGCAGTGCAGTCGAGAGTTCGTCAAACCCAAACCCAGTTCATGCCGACAAAGCTTACCGAGGTGCTCGCCATTTCGCTCGACTTAGGAAGCACGTGCAGCTCATCTAATCTATTTCTACATCTAGTGCTACAGAAGCGGAACGCATTAGACTCCATGACAGCAGAGACGTAAGGCGGACAGACGACAGCCCCCTGCGTATGAGCTGTAGTTTAGTGGAACGGCAGCTGCCTCCTGCCCTGCACTTCCGGAGCGCATGCAAAGGGATGTGCTTCCGCAGTGACAGAATGCACGCGACCAACCGCGGCTGCTTTGATACATAACTGGCCTCAAGTTCCTCGCTGGCAGAGTATATAGCTCTTAGCTCTCCCACAGTGCGGGGAGCTTCAGAGATGGAAGAGAAGATTTCCGAGGTGGAATTGGGCCACCCAGTTTAATACAGCAACATATTTAAAGCAATATGTAAGCTGTATGAGTTGTTACAAGAGCCAATTAAGATAGCATTACCGGCAGATTAGATTTCATTGCAGAGGGGAGAATCTCTTGATGTAAACGAGTAAAACACATAAAAATTACTTTTAAAAATTGTGAATCCGTCACTATTTACACTAAAAATAGTGAATTTCATTGCTATCTGCTTAACATTTATGAGAATTTAGGTAGCCCTGTCGGTTGTAAAGAAATGACATCAAAAGCATTTCCTTCGCCACGTAACGAAAAGACGTTCAGAGTACTATATTTAAGAAATTAAATAACTGAGATATCTAGTCACATCTTTGATCGTCTGCAACGTGATTTATAGCATACATTTGTGTTATAAGAAATACATACATCAAAAAAGTATTGAACCACACCAGTTCCCAAAACTCCAGAAGATAGACGTTGACTTTGGACATTGTATCACAAACAAAGTCCCTGTGACGGTTCAGAGATATGACTAAACCGGCCCAAAGATGTAAACAACCATGCATGAGCAACGCCTATTAGACGAAGTTGGTCCGACAGCCGATCATTTCCAGACATTCCACCAGGAAGGAGGTACATGGCTCATGCTGTCTGTAGTTCAACCATGCCTAGACGGTCTATACCGCGGTTTGTGCCAGGAAGGGCTTTTAACAAGGGACGTGTCCAGGCATCTCGGAGTGAACCAAAACGATGTTGTTCAGACATGGAGGAGATACACAGAGACAGGAACTGTGGACGACATGCCTCGCTCAGGTAGCCCAAGGGCTACTACTGCAGTGGATAACCGCTACCTACGGATTATGGCTCGGAGCAACCCTGGCAGCAACGCCACCACGTTCACTAATGCTTTTCGTGGAGCCACAGGACGTCGTGTTACATCTCAACGTATGCGCAATAGGCTGCATGATGCGCAACTTTACTCCCGACGTGCATGGCGAGGTCCATCTTTGCAACCACGACACGGTGCAGCACGGTACAGATGATGATGATGTTTGGTTTTGGTTTGCGGGGCGTTCAACTGCGCGGTCATCAGCGCCCCTGTAAACTCGAACTTTTTACGCTGCCCAATTTTTTTCATAGTCCAACCTAGCCACTGTTACGATGATGATGATAATGAAATGATGAGGACAACACAAACACCCAGTTCCGGGGCAGAGAAAATCCCCAACCCGGCCGGGAGCACGGTACAGATGGGCCCAACAACATGCCGAATGGATTGGCGTCGCGTTCTTTTCACTGATGAGTGTCGCATATGTCTTCAACCAGACAATCGTCGGAGACGTGTTTGGAGGCAACCCGGTCAGGCTGAACGCCTCTGACACACTGTCAAGCAAGTGTAGCAAGGTGGAGGATCCCTGCTGTTTTAGGGTAGCATTATGTGGGGCCTACGTACGCCGTTGGTGGTCACGGAAGGCGCCGTAACGGCTGTACGATACGTGAAGCCATCCTCCGACTGATACTACAACCATATCGGCAGCATATTGTCTTCATGAAAGACAATTAGCGCCCCCATCGTGCACATCTTGTGAATAACTACCTTCAGGATAACGACATACGTCAACCAGAGTGGCCAACATGTTATCCAGACATGAACCCTATCCACCATGCCTGGGATAGATTAAAAAGGGCTGCTGAGGAGTGCATCAATCTGGACCAATAGTGCCTTCATGAACTTGTGGATAGTATGCCACGACGAATACAGGCATGCATCAATGCAAGAGGACGTGCTACTGGGTATTAGACGAACCGGTTTGCACAGCAATGTGGATCACTAACTCTGAAGGTTTCGCTGTATGGTGGCAAAACATGCAATGTCTGGTTTTCATGAGCAAGAAAAAGGGGGAAATGATGTTTATGTTGATCTCTATTCCAATTTTCTGTACAGGTCCCGGGGCTCTCGAAACCGGGGTGATGCAAAACGTTTTTTTGGTGTGTGTAGAAGGAAAGAAGACTAATAAGAGTTTAACATCCGTATAACATCGAGAATATTAGAGACGGAGGGGAATGTCGGAAGTAACTGATCTTGGTCTTTTCGCAGCAGCCATTCTGACAATCGGCTGCAGTGATTTGAGTACGCAGTACCAAACCTGTCAATGGCGTGTTGGTGATGAAAGCAAGTCCAGCCCCTAAGCGTCTGCATTTGCTTGACAAAACGAAAAAATTCACAAATATGAGTGCCTTTCTCCACAGCAAATGTTCTACATGTTTCACGCGTTTTTAATGATTCATTCAGTGAAGTGTTGCACATTAGTGTGAAGCCCAGTTAAATCCAAAACTCTTTGATGGGATGTGGGGAATGAGTCACCGGAGTCGGCACTCCACAAACTCAACACCTTGGAGAGATGGGATGTGCACGTCAGTCAACACTTGAATCTCAAGGATCTAGATGCTGTAGCACACAGTTTAATCAGGAATTGCAAAAGAACTCCTGTTGTTTACCACTCAGCTTCTATCCAGCATACTTTATTGAGGATATTTTTGCTGATCGTGGAAGAGTCGCAATTTGGAATTTTATGGAAGTGAAGTGGACTGTGGCAAGTATCATCGGGATCGGAACTGTGAGCGCATTACAGATTACAGACTCGCAAGATCAGGAAAAAAAACTATAGATGAAAATTATTTGACGCAAATATATCTTCCTGAAACAACTTTTGGTTGATTTTATCTACATATCAGGTTTACCCCAAGGATTTATTCGCGAGTTTTGTGGTAACAGAGACTGGGAAAATTTCTGATAAGACTGGACATATGTATCAGATGCTGTAACACAAATGAAACAGTAAACAGTATTTGTTTTTCAGTATTGCCCTTTTCCATTTTTATCCTAGACACTCAGCATTTAATTTTTACTATTTATAGTTCGACATTCTGCAAATATATCATATTTTGTTCCCACAAAGCAGGATGGAAAACTTTTCATGGTATTTATTAATACTAATAACTTTACTGCATTCATTTTACCCGCGTCTTTTCAAATTTATTGTAGTTAAGAACTGTCATTTCTGTACACGCAGTCGTAATGTACCACTGGGCTTATATCTTATTTGTCCGTCGCACATTGGCCTCTAGTGACCTAATTTCATGCCAGTAACCTAAGATTAAATTTTATGCGCCTTTGCTATGTCCGGATTCTGAATACTTGCAGCCGGTGCGATTAACCAGTATACCTCCGCTTAGGAAAGCTCTCATTTAAATGCTAATGTCGAGTAAAGGGAGGGTTCTCGAAATGTAACTTTAGTTTCTAGGGGAAAGAATGACATACGAAGTATGCACAAGTAGTGGGTCGCTGCCAGTACTGGGCAGAAATGTGCTAACATCAGCCTCAGTGTGTCCTTTCTTGGAGTTATGTAACAGCTGTCACAACTGCACTTGTCACATTTCGTGGAAATCAGCATCAGTACTTCCTTATCTCCATGGTCATTCCAGGAACTACATCTAGCCACGTGCACTGTAATCCCCACGCCTCCACCACCTGTGCCTCCACTTGGCAGCCCATTGCATGCAATGCAGTAGAGAAGCTGTGATCTTCTGATATCACAAGAATAAAATGTCAGTTAACGAGTAACTCACAGTACAGCCGCTGTGTGTTTAACAACGTTTCCGCAGTTTATATACTGATATACACGTAAACCATTAACTGCATTCTATCTGTATACAGCTTCAATAAATGCACTCTGACTTAGACAAATACGAAATAAAGATGCTATATTAGAACAGGGGGATAACACTGTTCTCCAGCGGCACAATCTGTCCGTAATGACTTGGAGCTCTGTCACACACAGATTAAATTATTCCGTTACTTTATTACTCGCCGCCATTTTGCGGAATAAGCTGCTACGTCAGTAATTTGTGCACATTGCATATGGGATTCACATAGTATTCTGCCTCACAAAGCTGCACTGTAAAGTTACTTCAACGAATTGGAGAGGCTCTACATGATTCTTCAGTGTCATGCAGCAATCGTAGGAACGAGCCTGCTTCAGTAATAGTATAAAGTTTCCTGGAACATAACGTACGCTTGGAGGTGACATCTCAGATACAAAACGACGCTTAGAGTTATACTGGGGTTAACTGTTTAGTGTAAATGACCTCCAAGTGTAGAGTAAAACTTCTTTAATGTAGTTGTAGGTCAAATCACAAGCTCAGGAGTGAGCAAAGTTATTAGTAACCACCTTATAGATTTTATAAAGTGAACAGACACGCGACTACAGGAAACGTTTGCGTCTCCGTGGCTAAATAACACGTTATTGTGAGGCAGGAGACCACTATAGTACAGAGCGTGTGTTTCATCCCTGTGCAACACTATTTAGATATGTACACAGTGACTCTCATCTTTCTTTTCAATTACTCTGTTATGGAATATAATTATGATACTTCAACCATTACTAGTAATTCCCCAGAGCTATCTTTGCTGTAATCACATTACTTCGTCCTTGTTTTCTGTGTATTACGATGTCGATATCACTGTATCTGCAAACCAGAAATGTCTCGCACACACTGCAAAGTTGAAGTACTATATTTGATAATACTTACAGCCGTTTGGTTTAAGCTTTGATCGTTGGGGTCCAAAAATTAACGATGTGATGGAGGACTTGATATTAAGCGCACATTTCAGCTTTAAGAGCATCAATGGTTGGTAGAATCTCTAACTTCATCTCCGGTTGTAACCCACCAAAGTTTAAAATGCAACTACTTCCGCATCTACAACCACGAATCGGAAAGTTGTAGAGAATAACATCACGTATTACGGGATTTGTTAGTATTTATAGTAGTGGAGGGTACTCATACAATGGTATGCTTAGAGGGAATGTCTTGCGTTAGGCACTACACATATTTAATGCCTCTTTTTGCTTGAACAGTGTGCGAATCCTTACATATAATACAACTTTATTTTTGCTCAAATTTTTGTAGACGTCTTGTGTATATTAAACGACAAGTATGCATATTAATGAGCTATGAAGGTAATTCAGATGTGGCAATAATTAATTTTCGGAGCTTCATTGGGCTTCACAGGCGTCTTACAGTAGACGGTAAGTAATTTAACTTATTTCTGAGATGTCGACCTTGACTATGTCTTGAGATATGACATCCCCCACTGTTATCATCTTCACTAGTCTTACACGTGACTGTCTGTTTCTAAACAGTTCCTACCGTTCTGGAGTTTAAGTGATTTATCATAATAAAGCACCTTATTACATCTTACTCGTTTCTTACCTAATAAGACAATTGTGTGTGTGTGTGTGTGTGTGTGTGTGTGTGTGTGTGTGTGTGTGTGTGTGCACATGTGGTGGTTCTTTGATTAGCTGTTAGTGTAGCTGGTTACATGTTTTATTTTCGAGAGCTACAGTTTCCTGAAATGCGTTTTTTCATGTCCTCACCTTCAACTACACTCCTGGAAATAGAAAAAAGTACACATTGACACCGGTGTGTCAGACCCACCATACTTGCTCCGGAAACTGCGAGAGGGCTGTACAAGCAATGATCACACGCACGGCACAGCGGACACACCAGGAACCGCGGTGTTGGCCGTCGAATGGCGCTAGCTGCGCAGCATTTGTGCACCGCCGCCGTCAGTGTCAGCCAGTTTGCCGTGGCATACGGAGCTCCATCGCAGTCTTTAACACTGGTAGCATGCCGCGACAGCGTGGACGTGAACCGTATGTGCAGTTGACGGACTTTGGGCGAGGGCGTATAGTGGGCATGCGGGAGGCCGGGTGGACGTACCGCCGAATTGCTCAACACGTGGGGCGTGAGGTCTCCACAGTACATCGATGTTGTCGCCAGTGGTCGGCGGAAGGTGCACGTGCCCGTCGACCTGGGACCGGACCGCAGCGACGCACGGATGCACGCCAAGACCGTAGGATCCTACGCAGTGCCGTAGGGGACCGCACCGCCACTTCCCAGCAAATTAGGGACACTGTTGCTCCTGGGGTTTCGGCGAGGACCATTCGCAACCGTCTCCATGAAGCTGGGCTACGGTCCTGCACACCGTTAGGCCGTCTTCCGCTCACGCCCCAACATCGTGCAGCCCGCCACCAGTGGTGTCGCGACAGGCGTGAATGGAGGGACGAATGGAGACGTGTCGTCTTCAGCGATGAGAGTCGCTTCTGCCTTGGTGCCAATGATGGTCGTATGCGTGTTTGGCGCCGTGCAGGTGAGCGCCACAATCAGGACTGCATACGACCGAGGCACACAGGGCCAACACCCGGCATCATGGTGTGGGGAGCGATCTCCTACACTGGCCGTACACCTCTGGTGATCGTCGAGGGGACACAGAATAGTGCATGGTACATCCAAACCGTCATCGAACCCATCGTTCTACCATTCCTAGACCGGCAAGGGAACTTGCTGTTCCAACAGGACAATGCACGTCCGCATGTATCCCGTGCCACCCAACGTGCTCTAGAAGGTGTAAGTCAACTACCCTGGCCAGCAAGATCTCCGGATCTGTCCCCCATTGAGCATGTTTGGGACTGGATGAAGCGTCGTCTCACGCGGTCTGCACGTCCAGCACGAACGCTGGTCCAACTGAAGCGCCAGGTGGAAATGGCATGGCAAGCCGTTCCACAGGACTACATCCAGCATCTCTACGATCGTCTCCATGGGAGAATAGCAGCCTGCATTGCTGCGAAAGGTGGATATACACTGTACTAGTGCCGACATTGTGCATGCTATGTTGCCTGTGTCTATGTGCCTGTGGTTCTGTCAGTGTGATCATGCGATGTATCTGACCCCAGGAATGTGTCAATAAAGTTTCCCCTTCCTGGGACAATGAATTCACGGTGTTCTTATTTCAATTTCCAGGAGTGTATGTCCTTGATAATCGACGTAAACATCGCTCTTTTGCCATTGCTGACGTAACTTGGTGAAATTATAGAATACTGTGACGTCATAGATGTGGAAAATAAGATAGTAAATACAGTCTATAAAGCTTTCAGAGAGCCTTGCCACCATAGATCTGATTACAGTGTTTGTCGAAACGTGCTGTAGTACATAGCCCCCAGTAGGCCTGTGTTACTCTTTTTACGAGTGCAGACATCGTTTTCTACAGCGCTGCCGTCTATTGTCGACAGTAAAGAACTCATAGTGCAACAAATTAGTATTGCATGTTTTCTACAGTGCAGTTATTTGTTGGTGACAGTAGGAAAATCGTGTTATAAAATAGATCTATGCTCGTTTTATACAGAAAATTCATCTGCTAGTGGCAGGAGCAAGTAGGATGTGAAACAGGACTCGATTTTATTTCGTATTTTCAGGGTTTGTGGATAGCATTCAAGTTATAATCCATGTTCAGTAACTATATGTTCCTAGTTCGTTATACACAATGGAGAAAAATTGTAACAGGAAATTTTAACCCTGGATGGCTGATGCCATTAGGAACTAAAATTACTAATGTTGTGTAGGTCGACAACGCACAATTTTTAAACTACGGAAACTTGGCGCCATGTGCTACGATTGGTCGCGGGATTGCCCTGTTGCCAGATTCTTTGGACAACGCATGACCGCGAATGCTTTCCCTGCCAGAGATCGCGATTCATCCATGGCTGCCCGCACACTCGGTGGTAGCGCGCCGGCCTTCCACTCTGGTGGCCAGGGGGCAAATCCGCCGGGATCTCAACACATCCATTGTAGTTTCATGATAAGACGTACCGGGAACAAACCCGTCAAGAACTGTTAGTTCGCGTGCAGAAAGTCTTTCGCAAATTGTGTCGGTCACGCAAAAGGGCCTATTTTGTGGCTAGGACATTGTTTACTCAAAGCAAGTGCTGAACTGGCGATCGCCTGATGCGACATAAACTTGGTAACGTCGAACGGTGTTTTGCCTAACTCTTTCAAAGATTCCTGGCATTCCCCTGATGTGTTTGGTGGCATGTTGAATGTGATCCATTAATTCCTCTTAGTTTCTAGGTGGTTCGCGTCCGGGTGGGTGAACTAGAACATTGAAGAATCCCCACAGGATAAAGTCCGGTGGCGTGAGGTCTGGTGACCGAGGGGACCATATCCAACAGTGAAGAATCCCTACAGGATAAAGTCCGGTGGCGTGAGGTCTGGTGACCGAGGGGACCATATCCTACGAGCACCTCTGCCAATTACCGGGCCGTCGAAAAGTTCATTTAAATACGTATCTGCACACAGCACGACTGTTACGTGCGGGCGCCCCATCATGCTGCAACGCCATGCGTAGCCCTACGTCCAGGGGAACATCTTCCAGGAAGCTACGTAGAGTTTCTTGCAAAAAGTGAGGTAATTTGCCTCGGTAAGTCGAGGAGGTAGGTAGACCGGTCCAATCAGATGGTCACCCACAATGCCTGCCCAAATATTGAGCGAAAATCGCTTATGGTGTCGGTGGACGTGCGTGACGTGAGGATTTCCCTTGCCCAGTAACGAACGTTTCTAGTGTTGTAAAGGCCATCCAGATGGAAGGTGCACTTTTTGGTAAACAACACAATGGTGGGTCAGTCGGCATCTCATGCGGCACGTCGTAGAAACCACCGGCACAACCGTAGCCTGAGTTCATAATCCGCCACCGAATTTATGTCTTCGACAGGATGTAAAGTAAACGGTTGCTGGCCGTCATCCCTCAAAACCTCCCTGACTAACCGATGAGTGACCCCCATGACGCGTCCAACTGTTCGAGTACTTGTCATAGGTGTTTCCTCGAGGAGCTCGAGAACAGTCTCTTCAAGTACATCATCCCGTCGTGTTCGAGGTCTACCAGCATCACCAAGATATCACGCTAACGAGCCTGTTTCGCCAAGTCGCCAGTGAATTGCTGTAAACGTT
Organism: Schistocerca gregaria; assembly: GCF_023897955.1. NCBI lineage: Eukaryota > Metazoa > Arthropoda > Insecta > Orthoptera > Acrididae > Schistocerca > Schistocerca gregaria. The sequence goes on along the minus strand of NC_064931.1, from coordinate 597,486,060 downwards.
TGCAGATGTGGGTGGCGTATTGCTGGATACCGTTCATCATACAACCATCGAGTTTCATGCGCATTACCGTCGGATAGTCCATAAACAAAAACCTCACCTAGTTGTTCTTCAAATGAAAACTGTGCTGTCATGCTTAGTGTATGATTAAATCGCAGGTGACGTGTGCTCCGAAGCGAAGCTTACTTGTGAATGCCTCTGATGTGAGGTGGAGACAAACAGAAAGACCTATTCGACACGGCTGCGTGTAACGTTGGGGCAGTGACGAGGCGAGGGATGCTTGTATGTGTGAACCAACAACTATAGCGCTGCCCCTCAACCGCCGAACCACAACAGGACAATCCCACGGCCAATAAGCGCGTGGCGCTGTTACCGTAGTTTAAAAATTATGCGTTGTCGACTTACACATCACTAGTAATGTTGATTCCTACTGGCATCAGCTATCCAGGGTTAAAATTTCGTCACACAATTTTTCTCCACCCTGTATATATTTTATAAGCGACTATTGGCTTTTGAATGTTTATAGTGAAATATGCTACGTACTCGTCCCAAATGTTCAATGGTGAATGATATGTAGCTTAAAACGAAATTTACCAATGTGACTGGTGAGATAATCCTTAAAAGAATTCTTAGAAGTCATTAACACAAACATTGCAGACAAAATGTTTGATATATTATGCATATGAGATACTTTATTGCATTTGACACTTATATTAGCATCAAGTGTTTCATATTTTATTCTTGTTACAACACCTGATAACAGATTCTCTACTGCATTGAATGCAATTAGCTGCCTATAGGATGGTGGGAAGTGAGGGAGAGGGGCAAGGGCACGAGCATGACAGCACATGGCCAGAAGCAGTTTCTGGCTTGAATTTGAAGATAAGGAAGTGCTGATGTCAGCGAAATATGACAAGAACTGTTGTGTCAGCTGTAATATGACATGACAGATAAGGAAGCACTTTACTACGCAGTACTGGCAGTGACTCACTACTTGCAATCACCATCCCAAACTATAGTTCTGAAGGACTCTGTTTCGGTTTGTTAAACTGTCAACTGGATGGCAGCTCCCATGTCGTCAGCAGCACATCAAAGTACAGCATTTATGTTTGTGTGTTGTGTAGTGGGCCCGGGATGAGTGGCCACTGCAGTGTAGTAGTCGTGGAGTGGTGGGTTTTGTAGATGGTGGTGCTGTGCAGAGGTGGCTACGAAAACTCAATTACAAGTTATAACGTTTTATTTAGTCTTGAGCTACAATGCTGAACCGCTCTGACGACCCCAGATATGTGCTCTGCAGGTGCATGGTGTACTTGTAGTAACGGTGACATCAGAAGGTCGCGGCAGCAGGATGGTCGTCTCATGACCGCATCCAGCTTTTCTGACACTGTTTACCCCACTTGGCAGCACATGCCTGAGACAGCAATATGTGGCCCTGAGTGAGCAGTGACAGTGATGCAAAAGCCCACTGAACTTTCATAGGTCTCCGCTGCTACCAAGTTAGAAGCTTGCCCTGTCACAGGTGGATGACGATAGTACCATTCTGGCTACAGACAGGAGTTCCTTACGTACTGTGGAGCCTGGGATGGCTCATCCAACGTTTCGTTCTCAGCTGAGAACTGGTATGGTGGAGATGGCTGTCCAGACCGGAGTCGGCCGCTGGCTCGCCCACAACGTGATGGGTACTTGTGCATGATCTCACGGAGTGTGCTACTACACTATTTATGACTGTGCTACAATCAGAGATCTGTGTGGGTTAGCTGTGCGGTCTGAGGCGCCTTGCCACGGTTGTTGTGGCTCCCCCCGTCGGAAGATTGAGTCCTCCCTTGTTAATGGGTATGTGTGTTGTCCTTAACGTAAGTTAGTTTAAGTTAGATTAAGTAGTGTTTAAGCCTAGTGACGTACGACCTCAGCAGTTTGGTCCTATAGAGACTTACCACCACCATCACCACCACCTACAATCAGAGTGATATTTTAATGATTAACAGCACAATTTTTGTGCCAATACATTGCTCCTGGCACATGCAGATATACACTTAACAACTAGATACGACTTTTTTTTTAAATTACTGTGTGCATTTTAGTCTAAATTCTAAAATTTCTTGCAGCTTTGTGTAGATGGTAGCCACAGTTACGTTTTTTTATAACTTTCTAGCGTACATTTCCGCCGTTTGTATACGGATAGTTCTTGATTTCGTGTGAGCAGACAGTTACAGCTGTCACACTCGCTAGTCGAGTGGCAGATCCCGATTTTGCAGCAGTAGCGTGTGATTTGCTACAGTTCCGTACTCCAGCAGCTGTCTAGTGTACAGTTTTTCCATCTTTAGTATGGACAGGAACTGTGATTGCTGCGTCCAGATGTGAGCTATGTTTGTGACCCTTCCCTCACAGCTCCAGGCAGTGCTGCCTTTCCAGCACGTCCCTCATGTTCAAATGGTTCAAATGGCTCTAAGCACTATGGGACTTAACATATGAGGTTATCAGTCCCCTAGAGTTAAAACTACTCAAACTTAACTAACCTAAGGACATCACACACACCAATGCCCGATGCAGGATTCGAACCTGCGACCGTAGCAGCAGCGTGTTTCCGGAGTGAAGCGCCTAGAACCGCTCGGCCACAGCGGCCGGCTCCCTCATGTCTCCAAATGAGTCAGCTATTGGGACTGCCCCATTGACTTATCGCATTGATGATTACCCCTCACCTGTGGTTAAGGGGAAGGTCGTTTCAAGGTGTGGCAGGCAGCGAAACACTTTTCAGGAGAGCAATCAAAAGGTCTCCCCAGTTCGTCGGAAAAGTGGGTTTCAGGCGCTACCTGTGGCTGACCAAGATCCAGAGCCAGATGCAGTCGTTTGTCCTGTTCCAAAGTAAGCCTATCGGCGCGCTAGATCTCAACATTCACAGTCGGTGGGAGTACTTGTAGAATGGGAGGTACACTGTCAGGCGCGTAATGAGGCGCCTTACAGGCAGGGCTTACAGCGAGGGGAAGAAATTCAGTGTGCTCTCTGTGTGCATGCTCGGAGGGGCCATTCCAGATGTGGAACGAGTGATTCTGGATTCCGTGAAAGATACAAGGTGCCTCCAACTACAGGTAATGGCACATGTCGTTAACAATGATATGTGTCGCTTTTGATCAGAAGAGATTCTCTCTGGTTTTGAGGTGCTAGCTGAAGTGGTAAGGACTGCCAGTCTTGACGCCTTCCTGAGAGACTATCTCCAGTCCGTCCCACCTAACTATGTTAATGTAGACCAGATGTGACTTAAATTGAAAGAAATAGTATCTGCGGCAATTGAGAGAGTTACACCGAATGAATTAATAGAAGATAGTACTGATACACATACTTCGCAAAACAAGAAAGGAAAATGTTGCAGAAGCAACGAGAAAAGCATGAAAAAAAAAACAAAAAAAAAATAGAAACCAGAAAGAGTCCAAGGTTGGAGATGTTTTACTGAAGCTGTAAACTTAGCGTGGGCTTCAATTCGATATGCTTTTAATATTGACCTCTTTATCTCGATATCTGACAGAAAATACAAAGAGATTCCGGTCGTATCTAAAGTAAACTAGCAGAAAGACACAATCAATACCTTTTCTGCGTGATACCAATTATACTGTTACCAATGACAGCGCTACTAAAGCGGAGTTATTAAACACAGTTTTTGCCGAAATTCTTTCTTCAAACAAGATGAAGTAAATATTCCACAACTTGAATAAAAAACAACTGTCAACAAGAGCTACTTAGAAACAAATATCCCCTGTGCAGCGAAACAGCTAATCACTGAAGGCAAATCTTCCAGTACAGATAGTATAACAGTTATATTCCTTTCATAGTACACTGATACAATAGTTCCATAATTCGAAAACTTGTACAGACGTTGGCCCGACGAAAGAACCATACCAAAAGACTGAAAAGATACACAGGTCACACCAATACTCCAGAAGGAAATAAGAGTAATTAGATGAATTAGAGACCCATGACACTGTCATGGATTTGCAGGAAGATTTTGGAACATATACTGCGTTCGAACATTACTAATTGTGTCGAAGGTGACACAGTGACACACAGTGAGCACAGATTCAGAAAATGTTGTTCTTCTGAAACACAGGTACGTCTTTATTCGCACGAAGTAATGAATCCTGTAGATAGGGTATCTGAAATTGATTCCATACTTAGATATTTATAGACACCGTTCCTCAGAAGATACTTCTAACCAAATTGCATGTCTACGAACTACTTCCTCAGTTGTGCAACTAGATTCGTAATTTCCTGTCAGAAAAGTCACAGTACGTATTAATCGACAGAAAACCATCGATTAAAGAAGAAACCGCAGAGGGAGGCCAAGACATGAATACACTAAGCAGATTCAGAAGGATGTGGGTTGCAGTAGTTACTGGGAGATGAAAGAGCTTGCACAGGATAGAGTACCGTGGAGAGCTGCATCAAACCAGTCTCTGGACTGAAGACCGCAACAACAACAAAGACGAAGTGAAATCCGGCGTTCCTAAGTGAAGTGTTATAGACCCACTACTGTTTGTAATCCACATAAACGATTTATGTGATAACCTGAGCAGTCCTCTCAGATTCTTTGCAGGTGATTCTGTCATTTACCGTCGTGTAAAATCATCAGAAGATGATAACCAATTGCAAAATAACTTAGACAGGATATCCGAATGATACGAAAAGTGGCAATTGTCTCCGAGTAAGGGAAAGTGTGAGGTTATCCACATGCTTACGAAAATAAATCCGTTGCATTTCTGTTACACCTTAAACCACACAAATTTAAAGGTTGTAAATTGAACTAAATACCTAGGAATTATAGCTATGAACTAAAATTGGTTCGAGCACGTAGGTAATGTTGTGGGAAGGCAAACCAAAGACTGCATTTCACTGGTAGAACACATATCACATGCAACAGGCCTGCTGAAAAGAGTGCCTATAATACTCTTGTCTGTCTTCCCGTAGAGGAGTGCCATTGCTTTTTGGGATGGGATCCTTACCAGACAAGACTGACGGAGAACATTGAAAAAATCCAAAGAAAGACAGCTCGTTTCTTATTATCACGAAATAGGGGAGAGACTGTCACGGATGTGATAAGTGATTAGGGGTGTAATCATTAAAACAACAGCGTTTTTGCTGTGGCGAAACATCTTCAGGAAATTTCAATAGCAAGCTTTCTAATCTGAATGAAAATATTTTACTGTTGTCAACCTACACAGAAAGGAAAGAAATTGGGTCTTGAACAGAATGATTTAAGTCTTCATTTTTACCACACCGTACAAGAGAGTGGAAGGGTAGAGAAATACTCTGAAGGTAGTTCGAAAAACCCTCTGCCACGGACTTACTGCAGAGTAGTCATGCAGATGACGTCATTATCGAAGAACAAGAACCACAAAACTGAAATACATGAACCCTTTTTAGTAATATGCTGAAACCGTATAGTAAGAGTCATCAAAACTCATTCTCAGGAGTATGAATAACGTAATGAAATGTTATGGTGAAGTATCCTTCCAGTTAAAAATGACAAAGATATTTACTATTTAAATTACTTCCCCTCATCGACGCTTCTCAACTTTTTAAAAATAATGAAAGATGAAAATGCAAATTGTTTTCTTAACGTCAGTTTTCTATAGAAAGCGACATTGTACGAGAATAGTGCCACCCCTTCCGCAGCTGATATTTACTGTGGAATAACAACTGAAATAGATACTGATACATGGCAGGCAGTTCACTGCATCCGCCTCAGTAGCTGCAATGAAGAGATATTTACTTCTCGAGTTAGATGGCTCGTAATGATTCGTTACTGAGTAACTGTATTCTCTTTGGATCCTGGAACATCAGAGGGTAGTTTGCTTTTTATGCAATGGACTGACCGTTAACAACGCTTCGGTGTGTCGTACGTAATAAATCCTTCATGTTACTGGTACTCAAAGTGAAGAAGATTTCATTCAAACAGTCATCTGATCGTGCTGATTAAATTTTACCGCGGTTTTCACATAGCGCTCAATGCGATAGTTAGGACTGTTCCTCAAATCGGCCTACCTAATATCTTCAAAATTCTCCTCCTGAAGTACAAAGGCAACAAGGGTTTCTATACCAAAATGGGAGGAATAACGCATATTTCGAAGAAAAACGTGATTTGTTAGGTAATCATCTGTATATTCCGTCCTGTCGTTTTGGAATTAAATAGTCCTCTTGGCAGGAAGAAGTCTGTGTGCGCATCCAAGTTACTGCCATTCTTTTCTTCTGTCGATACTTGCAAATATGTGCCAATTACACGATATCCTAAGGGAATGATTTCGAGCTAACTGAACATACTCTGATTTGATCATCATCGGTCTCACTCACCTTGCTTAACACTCTTCACGTTACGACAAGGAAGATAAGGCTCGTGCCTACAGGGTTTATCCTAAGTCTGGATGCTGTTTCCGTCGGTAAGCTTTCTCAAACGAAGGTTGAACATGTAAAGAAGGTTACTTGCAACGGAAGCTGCAAGCGGATTGCTCGCCTGATCGGAGAGAGTCCTGGAATGCATAGAAAAATTCTGGAATGCATAGAGCGCAGAGGCATACCATCAGTTCTAAATATGTTTGCGTTAAGTTGTAAATCGGCATCATTTACTTAAAGTACTATTCCTTTCGACCAGTTGAATCGTTAAATATCATTTACTTTTAGTCTTTACGCCTGGTCTTCGGCGTCCACTCAGCGGAAGACCCTGATAGCGGCACATAAAATCGTGAGAAATGTGCACTGCTCTTCCACTCTAAATGATACCTCCATTTCTAAGGGTGTTCTATGAAGATATTATTTAGGTTACTGATGTGAATTAATGTGTCTCTATCTCTAAGATACACTTATGGCCGGTAGGAAAACCAGAATATCCGAAGCCTAGATTTCACTAAATCCTCGCTCCTCTACCTTTCCCTCGAATTGTGTATGAGGTTTCGTTTATTCGTCCTCGACGTGAAAGGAAAGAGGCTGCTCACGTTACAAAGAAACTATTTCTCGTAGCAAAGTATAGCGTAAGAGCTTTATTTAACGTCTAAACGTTCGCTTCCTGTAGCTGAGTGGTCAGCGCGACAGTATGTCAATCCTAAGGGCCCGGGTTCGATTCCCGGCTGGATCGGAGATGTTCTTCGCTCAGGGACTGGGTGTTTTGCTGTCCTAATCATCATCATTTCATCTCCATTGACACGCAAGTCGCCGAATTAGCGTCAAATCGAAAGACCTGCACCCGGCAAACGGTCTACCCGACGGGAGGCCCTAGTCACACGACATTTACATTTTACATTTAACGTCTAAACGCCATAAAATCATAAAATATTCAAGAATGGTAGTAGGAGTAATCCACTAAATCACAGACCCATATCATTAACGTCGATATACAGCAGCATTTTGGAACATATTGTATATTCGAACATTTTGCATTACCTCGAGGAGAACGTTCTATTGAACACAGTCAACACGGATTTAGAAACCATCGTTTTTGTGAAACATAACTAGCTCCTTACTCACACGAAGTGTTGGGTGCTATTAACAAGGGATTTCAAATTGATTCCGTATTTCTAGATTTCCAGAAGGCTTTTGACACGGTACCTCAAAAGCGGCTAGTAGTGAAATTGCGTGGTTATGGAATATCGTATCAGTTATGTGATTGAATACGTGATTTTCTGACAGAGACGTCACAGTTCGTAGTAACTGACGAAAAGTCACCCAGTAAAACAAAAGTGATTTCTGGCATTCCCCCAGGTAGTGTTACAGGCCCTTTGCTGTTTCTTATACACATAAATGATTTAGGAGACTATCTGAACAGCCGTCTTAGGTTATTTGCACATGATGCTGTCGTTTATCGACTAGTAAAGTCATCAGAAGATCAAAACAAATGGCAAAACGCTTTATATAAGATTTGTGTATGGTGCAAAAATTGGAAATTGATCCTAAATAACGAAAACTGTGAGGTCATCCACATGAGTGCTAAAAGGAATCCGTTAAACTTCCATTACATGATACATGAGTCAAATCTAAAGGCCGTAAATTCAACTAAATACCTAGGAATTACAATTACAAACAACTTAAATCGGAAGGAACACATAGAAAATGTTGTGAGGAAGGCTAACCAAAGAGCGTTTTATTGTCAGGATAGTTAGAAAATGTAACAGATCTAGTAAAGAGACTCCCTACACTACGCTTGTCCGCCCTCTTTTAGAATATTGCTGCGCGGTGTGGGATCTTTACCAGATAGGACTGACGATGTAGATCGATAAAGTTTAAAAAGGTCAGCATGTTTTGCATTAACGTGAAATAGGGGAGAGAGTGTCACTGAAATGATACACGATTTATAGTGGACATCATTAAAACAAAGGCGTTGTTCGTTGCGACTGGCTCGAACATCGGTAAGGAATACAGTAGAAGACGAATAAGAATCCTCAACAGATGAAATAGTGAAGGCAGCAAAGGATCAAATAGATAAAAAGACAAGGACTAGTAGAAATCCTTGAATAACACTGGAGATTTTGAAACCGAGGAAAGGAGAAAACAAAAACAATTCAACAAATAAAGCAGGCACAAGGAATTACATAAATTTAAAAATGAGACTGACAAGAAGTGCAAAATTGCTAAGCAGGAATAGCTAGAGGACAAATATAACTATACAGAAAAATAGATCACTAGATGAAAGATAGATGTTGCCTACAGGAGAACTGAAGAGCTCTTTGGAGAAGAGAGAAGAAGCTGTATGAATTTCAATATCTCAGTTGGAATATCAGTTCTAAGCAAAGAACGAAAAGTTGAAAGGTGGAAGGAGTGTACAGAGGAGCTATACAAAGGAGAGGAACCTGCAGGCAATATTATAGAAATAGAAGTGGACATAGGTGAAGGTGAGGTGTGAGATATGATACTGCGAGAAGAATTCGACAGACAACGAAAGAACTAAGTCTTAACAAGGCCCAGTAGTAGTCATCATAGAAGAGTAACGATGACAGAACTCTTCCATCTGGTGTGAAAAATGTATGAAACTGGCGAAATATACTCATACTTTAAGAAGAATATAACAATTCAAATTCCAAAGAAAGCAGGTAGTGACAGGTGTGAGGATTACCGAATTATCACTTTGATAATTCATGGTTGGAAAATACTAATACGAGTCCCTTACAGAAGAATTGAAAAGCTGGTTGAAGCCGATCTTGGGGAATATCAGTTTGCCTTCCAGAGAAATGTAGGAACACAAGATGCACTACTGACGCTATGACCTCTCGTAGAAGATAGATTAAGGAAAGGCAAGCCCATGTTTATAGCATCTGAGTTCTGTTGGCGGATCTACCTCTGGACATCACTCCAGACCATACATGGATGTATCCGCTCTGAACTTAATGTTGGTGGATCCACTTCTCCACCTTAACCTGAACCTCTCCCATACAGTGGGGGCTTTCACTAGAAACCAACACACAAATACCGTAATTAAGCCATGTTTGTTCACGGTAGGATAAAGTCAGTTCCTCCAACATTATTATTATTATTACTATCTGTTATATAAATGTCGTAGTTTAGACAGTACATACAAGGATTTGACAGCTGTAGCTGGACTGCATTCTGTGTTATTAACAGACGAGAAAGTGCCCAAGGATGTCATCGTTGTAATGTGGTCATGGAGTGATATTTCTTGTGACTCAGCAGACATAAAGTTGTATATAACAATCATGTAGAGTCAACACACACACATAAATATATATATGTAAAAATTAAAATTTAATTGTGATGGGGAGCTGGAATTCGATAGTAGACAAAGGAAGGAAAAGATAAATTGTAATTAGTTATGGATGGGGGGAACGAATGAAACAGAGAGGCAGCTGGTAATAAATGGGTTGGCTTCATCAGTTAGCACTGTGTGTTGATGAAATCCATTTTTTTCTGGTCCGACATTTGGAGCAGGAAGAAGAACAAGGAATTTTGCAGACACTCTGTTGGTTCTCTCTGGTTCTGTGGAGGGATCGAAGTCACTACTGGATACTCAAGGTACTTGGTAGCGTAAGCAGTTGAAGAAGAAATATTCTTTACACATAGAATAAAGATAAGACTATGGAAAATATGGAAAAATACAGAACATAGTAACTATGGAAAATATATAGAGTAAATAGAGAAGATTCATAGAAAAGCAACACGTTTCTTTGCAGATTTATTTAGTAAACGGAAAACTGTCACGCACATGATCAGTCAACTCCAATAGCAGACGGTGGAAGAGAGATATTATGCTTCACGTTACAGTCTACTGTTAAAATTTTCAAGAACATACATTCCTAGAAGAGTCAACCAATATATTTCTTCTTCCCACGTGCATCTCGCGAGAAGATAAAATGAGAGGGATTCAAGCCTGCGTAGAGGCTTCCTAGCAATTATTCAACTAGCAAAACAAACGCTACTGGAACAGGAAAATGGGGAAATTGACAGTGGTACACAAAGTACCCTCCACGACACATCGCAAGGGGCATACGGAATACAGATCTAGATGTAAAATATTTACAGTATGGTGAAGAAATATGTAAAATTGTGATACCAAAATGGGAACTAAAATGGGAACACACAATATCTGCAGTCATGCAGACAGACTAATCGAAATTTGTAAAATAAGCACCAGATATGTATGATGACCCCCCCCCCCCCATGAACCATGGAACTTGCCGTTGGTGGGGAGGCTTGCGTGCCTCAGCGATACAGATGGCCGTACCGTAGGTGCAACCACAACGGAGGGGTATCTGTTGAGAGGCCAGACAAACGTGTGGTTCCTGAAGAGGGGCAGCAGCCTTTTCAGTAGTTGCAGGGGCAACAGTCTGGATGATTGACTGATCTGGCCTTGCAACATTAACCAAAACGGCGTTGCTGTGCTGGTACTGCGAACGGCTGAAAGCAAGGGGAAACTACAGCCGTAATTTTTCCCGAGGACATGCAGCTTTACTGTATGATTAAATGATGATGGCATCCTCTTGGGTAAAATATTCCGGAGGTAAAATAGTCCCCCATTCGGATCTCCGGGCGGGGACTACTCAGGAGGATGTCGTTATCAGGAGAAAGAAAACTGGCGTTCTACGGATCGGAGCGTGGAATGTCAGATCCCTTAATCGGGCAGGTAGGTTAGAAAATTTAAAAAGGGAAATGGATAGGTTAAAGTTAGATATAGTGGGAATTAGTGAAGTTCGGTGGCAAGAGGAACAAGACTTCTGGTCAGGTGATTACAGGGTTATAAACACAAAATCAAATAGGGGTAATGCAGGAGTAGGTTTAATAATGAATAGGAAAATAGGAATGCGGGTAAGCTACTACAAACAGCATAGTGAACGCATTATTGTGGCCAAGATAGATACGAAGCCCACACCTACTACAGTAGTACAAGTTTATATGCCAACTAGCTCTGCAGATGACGAAGAAATTGAAGAAATGTACGATGAAATAAAAGAAATTATTCAGATAGTGAAGGGAGACGAAAATTTAATAGTAATGGGTGACTGGAATTCGAGTGTAGGAAAAGGGAGAGAAGGAAACATAGTAGGTGAATATGGATTGGGGCTAAGAAATGAAAGAGGAAGCCGCCTAGTAGAATTTTGTACAGAGCACAACTTAGTCATAGGTAACACTTGGTTTAAGAATCATGAAAGAAGGTTGTATACGTGGAAGAACCCTGGAGATACTAAAAGGTATCAGATAGATTATATAATGGTAAGACAGAGATTTAGGAACCAGGTTTTAAGTTGTAAGACATTTCCAGGGGCAGATGTGGACTCTGACCACAATCTATTGGTTATGACCTGTAGATTAAAACTGAAGAAACTGCAAAAATGTGGGAAATTAAGGAGATGGGACCTGGATAAACTGAAAGAACCAGAGGTTGTACAGAGTTTCAGGGAGAGCATAAGGGAACAATTGACAGGAATAGGGGAAAGAAATACAGTAGAAGAAGAATGGGTAGCTCTGAGGGATGAAGTAGTGAAGGCAGCAGAGGATAAAGTAGGTAAAAAGACGAGGGCTGCTAGAAATCCTTGGGTAACAGAAGAAATATTGAATTTAATTGATGAAAGGAGAAAATATAAAAATGCAGTAAATGAAGCAGGCAAAAAGGAATACAAACGTCTCAAAAATGAGATCGAGAGGAAGTGCAAAATGGCTAAACAGGGATGGCTAGAGGATAAATGTAAGGATGTAGAGGCTTATCTCACTAGGGGTAAGATAGATACTGCCTACAGGAAAATTAAAGAGACCTTTGGAGAGAAGAGATCCACGTGTATGAATATCAAGAGCTCAGATGGCAACCCAGTTCTAAGCAAAGAAGGGAAGGCAGAAAGGTGGAAGGAGTATATAGAAGGTTTATACAAGGGTGATGTACTTGAGGACAATATTATGGAAATGGAAGAGGATGTAGATGAAGACGAAATGGGTGATACGATATTGCGTGAAGAGTTTGACAGAGCACTGAAAGACCTGAGTCGGAACAAGGCCCCCGGAGTAGACAACATTCCATTAGAACTACTGACGGCCTTGGGAGAGCCAGTCATGACAAAACTCTACCAGCTGGTGAGCAAGATGTATGAGACAGGCCAAATACCCTCAGACTTCAAGAAGAATATAATAATTCCAATCCCAAAGAAAGCAGGTGCTGACAGATGTGAAAATTACCGAACTATCAGTTTAATAAGTCACAGCTGCAAAATACTAACGCGAATTCTTTACAGACGAATGGAAAAACTGGTAGATGCGGACCTCGGGGAGGATCAGTTTGGATTCCGTCGAAATGTTGGAACACGTGAGGCAATACTGACCTTACGACTTATCTTAGAAGAAAGATTAAGAAAAGGCAAACCTACGTTTCTAGCATTTGTAGACTTAGAGAAAGCTTTTGACAATGTTGACTGGAATACTCTTTTTCAAATTCTAAAGGTGGCAGGGGTAAAATACAGGGAGCGAAAGGCTATTTACAATTTGTACAGAAACCAGATGGCAGTCATAAGAGTCGAGGGGCATGAAAGGGAAGCAGTGGTTGGGAAAGGAGTGAGACAGGGTTGTAGCCTCTCAACGATGTTATTCAATCTGTATATTGAGCAAGCAGTAAAGGAAACAAAAGAAAAATTTGGAGTAGGTATTAAAATTCATGGAGACGAAGTAAAAACTTTGAGGTTCGCCGATGACATTGTAATTCTGTCAGAGACGGCAAAGGACTTGGAAGAGCAGTTGAACGGAATGGACAGTGTCTTGAAAGGAGGATATAAGATGAACATCAACAAAAGCAAAACGAGGATAATGGAATGTAGTCAAATTAAATCGGGTGATGCTGAGGGAATTAGATTAGGAAATGAGACACTTAAAGTAGTAAAGGAGTTTTGCTATTTAGGAAGTAAAATAACTGATGATGGTCGAAGTAGAGAGGATATAAAATGTAGACTGGCAATGGCAGGACTGAAGACCACAACAACAACAATGTATGATGACAGCTTCTGTTAACTGGTAAAAACACTTGGTAAGATAAGCAATAAGTGCAGATATTCTTGTACATGTAATCATAAATAGTGGAAGAAAATATAAAAATGAAGAACATGAAATATGTGGAAAAGTATGGAAAAGAATCTGATAGGAGAGGGAATTAATAATTCAGAATATCTATATTTATAAAAAGAGAGAAATTGAAATTTGTGGATTATATATTACATAAATGTAGGCGATCGATGACACCACACATACAATATGAAAAAAGAGGATTGTGTACAATGAGTAATCAGAATTTGCAGAAGAAGCTGTAGGACTTTATGAAACACATGGATGTAAGTGAAGGCATGGTGACAAGACGAAATTACCATATTCTCCTACATGCAGGTCATGCTGTGTCAGCAACTGAAACATCGGAACATGTTTTAGTAGGGAAATGCATGAAGCCATTTGGTGTAAATACAAAGAAGCTATGGCTATATCATATAAAGCAGAGCTGACAATGTGAAAATGCATGCCGGTATTAGTATGTATAAGCGTCTGGACTATTGCATCACCTTTGCTGACATAATGCAAGGCTTCGCTGGGACTTTTTAACAATGAAGGATTCGGTACTGGATGCTTTACATTGCATTAGAGACAAATATTCTCAGAATCTACAGTCATTTCCTCAAGGATTGCCATATATCATCTATAAATGGGCTTGGTTTCTTAGGGCCAAGTGTGGTTTGTTAGGGTGATGGCATTGTCCCATCAGAGCCGTTCTTATCTGAGATACTAGTGCTGTCTGGAACAGCCAGCAAACGCCAGTCGATGCCCCATAGTTTCATGTTTAACATATGCCACCGTGCATTATTATTTTAAATAAACACATACACTCTTGTTACATACTAGAACTTGTCAACTTTAAAATGAGTGTTCTAATGGAATGATTGCCTGTGTCAGTACTGTCCAAAGATTTTGATGGATACTGCATGATATTCTACCTTATGCATCTGTTTCTATTACTCTGCTGGATCCCTGACTTCTCTTCATGAGGAAACTACATTTCAAAATTGAGGGGCTTTATATATAGCATAGAAGATTTGTTTTAAGGGAATATTTGGTAGTGGTGGAAGGTGGTATCATACAAAAGTACTGACAATCATATTGGAGACTGTCGCTTGGTGAAATTCTGTGTTACACACGTGATTCTATTGCACTGCTGGAGGGATGACTATTCGTTGCAAGCAAATTACATATCAAACTCAGTATGGGATGTATATCCTCTAGAAATCTGTAGTTTAGATGGAACATTTGCTAACATCAGAAGGTAGTACTACACGCTTCATTACTCAACTTATAAAGTAAGACTAACAGATACACTGTCATCTATGATATAAGTGTTACTTCAAGACATTATGTTTCTCTAACTTCCATTCCAAGGAGGCAGGAGCTGCATTAGAATCCTTGTGTATGATGGACATGTTTACTGTTGAAAAATCTCAGGGAATATGCTGCAGGCAACATATTACTTCCTCGCACAAATGTGATGTGAAACGGCCCCAATGAGGAATTTACAGGTGCCTACCTAGATTCCTAACATAAACCAGATGGCACTTATAAGAGTCGAGGGACATGAAAGGGAAGCAGTGGTTGGGAAGGGAGTGAGACAGGGTTGTAGCCTCTCCCCGATGTTGTTCAATTTGTATATTGAGCAAGCAGTAAAGGAAACAAAAGAAAAATTTGGAGTAGGAATTGAAGTCCATGGAAAAGAAATAAAAACGTTGAGGTTCGCCGATGACACTGTAATTCTGTCAGAGACAGCAAAGGACTTGGAAGAGCAGTTGAACGGAATGGACAGTGTCTTGAAAGGAGGATATAAGATGAACATCAACAGAAGCAAAACAAGGATAATGGAATGTAGTCGAATTAAATCATTTCATGCTGCGGGAATTAGACTAGGAAATGAGACACTTAAAGTAGTAAAGGGGTTTTGCTATTTGGGGAGCAAAATAACTGATGATGGTCGAAGTAGAGAGGATATAAAATGTCTCAGGACTGGCAATGGAAAGGAAAGCGTTTCTGAAGAAGAGAAATTTGTTAACATCGAGTATAGATTTAAATGTCAGGAAGTCGTTTCTGAAAGTATTTGTATGGAGTGTAGCCAAGTATGGAAGTGAAAAATGGGCGATAAATAGTTTAGACGAGAAGAGAATAGAAGCTTTCGAAATGTGGTGCTACAGAAGAATGCTGAAGATTAGATGGGTAGATCACAGAACTAATGAGGAGGTATTGAATAGTATTGGGGAGAAGAGGAGTTTGTGGTACAATTTGACAAGAAGAAGGGACCGGTTGGTAGGACATGTTCTGAGGCACCAAGGGATCACAAATTTAGCATTGGAGGGCAGCGTGGAGGGTAAAAATCGTAGAGGGATACCAAGAGATGAATACACTAAGCAGATTCAGAAGGATGAAGGGTGCAGTAAGTACTGGGAGATGAAGAAGCTTGCACAGGATACAGCAGCATGGAGAGCTGCATCAAACCAGTCTCAGGACTGAAGACAACAACAACAACAACCTAGATTCGTTCTTTCCATTGGAATGGAGCAGGATGAGAATTAATGTAATCTCCGTCACAAACCGTAAAATGGTATGTGGGTTGACGAATCTTATTTATTAGCACAGTCGCTATATGTCTAGACACTAGAATCGGATCTAAAAGCTGTTGTGTTTTGAATGTCATTTAGGCCTCTATAAGAAATACGTAGATCACACACGTGGACGAGTAGGCCCAGTGCCCATGTCAGGTTTTGGGATATACTCTTCTCTAGGCGGAATCTAATATCATATAGTTCGTAGACTAAGCACAGTATAATTGAAACTAATGGTTTATTTGGTATTGCTGTGGGGAAATATAACTACATCTCCTTCTATATTCTCAGCATTAAAAACTGTTATCACCAAGGCACACAGCAAATTTCTTCTTGCTTTTGAAAAAAGTTCCATTCTTGTCAACAGCCGCTCTGTTTCCATCATTGTTACATCACAGTTTTTCCAATCGTTTGACAGAGTAGAGGATACTTTGTGCAGATTTTATGTCAATAATTTTAATAATCACCCATTTCGATATGCTTAAACCCTACACACACAAATCAAAATTTTCTCACCTGTTAATTTCTCTACTTTCTAAATACAGCTTGTGTTTTAATTATAGTACACTCACACAAATGATGACCAGTCGTATGTATACAGGTTGTTTCAGAAGTGATAGTCAATAATTCACACATGGGAAGTACAAGCCAAAAGTAGCTAAAAATCTCCAAAAAACATTGGTCCCAGAACCAACCGTTAGCGAGATACCGCATATATTCTAGTTGGGAACCAACTGTAAACGCACCTGGATACCGCGGTATTTACGCTGGTAACTCAAAGTTTGGGATCGACTATTTGCTTGTTTACGCATGCACACTACTTCCCTTTTCCCCTCCGTGCACTGTGCCGTATCGGCCTCACAATGAGTTGCGAGCATGAAGGCATCATGGAAAGATGTTACACTAATGAAGAGTACGCTGGCATGAACCTCAAGTATGGCAAAGCAAATGGCAGTGTTCTTGAGTCTGCACGATTGCAAGAAGATGCTTTTCCTCTCCACAGGCGGTCCGACAGGCGTACATTTATCCGGTTACATCAGCGCCTTAGAGAAACTGGAAGTTTGGTACACCATGTACGAGAAAGTCGTCCCAGATCCATAACACCCGATGTTGAGGGAAGGATGTTACACATTGTACACAAACTTCATAGTACTTCAACAGGGAGGATTGCTACCCAAGAACGTGTCCTGAGTCGTAGCAGTGTGTGGGGATTTTACATCGGCAAGTACTCTATCCATATCATCTCTAGCGAGTGAAAGCCGTCAACAATGCAAACTTCCCCCTAGGGAAAATTTTTGCCAATGGGCGCAAATACAGTGTACCCGGAATCCCCTTTTGTAAGAAGTATTCTGTTCAGAGATGAGGCTGGATTTACCCGTGACACTATTTTTAACTACTATAATTGTCACATTTGGGCCGATGTCAGTCCTAATGCAACACATGTATCACATCACGGGCGTTATTCGTTGAACGTCTGCAGGACTGCTCGGAGACCGCATAATTGGACCATACTTTCTACCACACAGACTAACGAGATAGCAGTACATGCGGTTTATGCAGACAGTACTTCCAGATGTACATGATAATGTCTCACTGAACCGTTTTTGTTGATATTCAGCTTATACCCTCCTTTCGAGACACTGTCTAATCCGTTCAGGTGTTCTTACAAGTCCTTTGCGGTCTCTGACAGAACTGCAACGTCATCAGAACACCTCAAACTTTTTATTTCTTCTCCCTAAACTTTCATTGCTTCTCCAAATTTTGCTTCAGTTTCCTTTACAGCTTGCACAATGCCCAGACTGAATAACATCAGGGATAAGCTACAACCCTGTCTCAGTCCCTTCTAAATCACTGATTCATTTTCATGCCCCTCGACTCTTATAACTGCCGTCTGGCTACTGTACAAGTCGTAAATAGTATTTCACTCCTTATATTTTATCCTTGCTGTGTCTCATTACTGGAAATGTTCTCGGTTATTACAGAAGTGTAATAAAAACAGTTTAGACTCTTTCTAAGACTGCCATCTTATTGTGTCTGCTATCTGTTTCTGATAGCATACACACTGCCTCTACTCTCAGTTGCGTAGGTGCCGCTGTCAGGTGGGCGTCTTTAAAAAGTGGTACGACAGATTTCTGGAAGGTGCAAATTCCACGCTGGTGAATGCCTGACTGCCACCGAGAGCAAGATAGGGCACGGGATTCTCCATTTACGAGGTATGCATAATTTTATGTTCTGCGTGACGTGGGTAGAAACTGTTGATCCTCGCTTGCTCTAGGGAGTACACAGAACCCCAGAGAAACGAATAGACGTTGCTGTAAGTCCTCAACAGACTGAGTTCTCGAACTGAACCACGCACTAACAGGCCCGGGACGTAGCGACGTTAGCGTAGGTATACAATAGTTCCAAATCAGTAACCACTTCAGATCGGAAACAAACTACTTCAACTTGGCAGTGCACTGGCGCGATAGAAAGTGTTACAGAGTACAGCAACAAATGAGCCACATCGCGAGCCCGAGCCACAGGCTCAGCGGCAAACAGTCGCCACCGGTGGCGCTGAGGGACATGGACATCTCGGCGGTGGCTCCCTGTAAGACGGCGCGCCGCAGTCGCAGCCGCAGCTCTAAATCTTAGTAAGTTTGTCGTATTTACGTTCGTGCTAGGAGAGGAATCCGAATCGCTAACGGATGCAAAACATAGGTAATTTTTCGGCTGTTTCTGGTCGTCCACACTTTGAAGCCTGTTAGTTGCACGAAGAGGCGTGGCAGTGATTGAGCCAGACGGTGCATGCACGTGATGTATAGAGGTGTTGGCTCCCTCACTGAGATACGAGCATTTTTGAGGAGAGCATTCGGTCCTGCTAACATTACCCTGGGACCATAGCGCAGAGAGATGCTATGGTAAGATTCGTATGGAGCCTTGAGACTATTAAATGTGGGATTTCACATATAATTTTTTTTAGTTTCTTTCTTTTGAAAAAAGTGCCCATCCAATGCTAGTGGTGCTTATAGTGTAAAATTGGTGATCTGTTGTGAGTTTATGTACACTACTGGCCATTAAAATTGCTACACCACGATGATGACGTGCTACAGGCGCGAAATTTAACCGACAGGAAAAAGATGCTGTGATATGCAAGTGATTAGCTTTTCAGAGCATTGACACAAGGTTGGCGTCGATGGTGTCACCTACAACGTCCTGACAAGAGGAAAGTTTCCAACCGATTTCTCATACACAGACAGCAGTAGACCGGCGTTGCCTGGTGAAACGTTGTTGTGACGCCGCGTGTAAGGAGGAGAAATGGGCATCATCACGTTACCGGCTTTGATAAAGGTCGGATTGTAGCAAAAAATGTTCAAATGTGTGTGAAATCTTATAGGACTTAACTGCTAAGTTCATCAGACCCTAAGTTTACGCACTACTTAACTTAAATTATCATAAAGACAAACACACACATCCATGCCCGAGGGAGGACTCGAACCTCCGCCGGGACCAGCCACACAGTCCATGACAGCAGCGCCTCAGACCGCTCGGCTAATCCCGCGCGGCTGGATTGTAGCCTATCGCGATTGCAGTTTATCGTATCGCGACATTACTGCTCGCGTTCGTCGAGATCCAATGACTGTTAGCAGAATATAGAATAGATGGGTTCAGGAGGGTAATTCGGAACGCCGTGCTGGATCCCAACGGCCTCGTATCACTAGCAGTCGAGATGACAGGCATCTTATCCGCATAGATGTAACGGATCATACAGCCACGTCTCGATCCCTGAGGCAACAGACGGGACGTTTGCAAGACAACAACCATCTGCACGAACAGTTCGACGACGTTTGCAGTAGCATGGACTATCAGGTGGGAGACCATGGCTGCAGTTGCCCTTAACGCTGCATCACAGACACGAGCGTCTGCGATGGTGCACTCAACGACGAAACTGGGTTCACGAATGGCAAAACGTCATTCTTTTCGGCTGAATCCATGTTCTGTTTACAGGAACATGATGGTCTCATCCGTGTTTGGCGACATCGCGGTGAACGCACATTGCAAGCGTGTATTCGTCATCGCCATACTGGCGTATCACCCAGCGTGATGGTATGGGGTGCCATTGGTTACACGTCTCGGTCACCTCTTATTCCCACTGACGGCACTTTGAACAGTGGCCGTTACATTTCATATGTGTTACGACCCGTGGCTCTATCCTTCATTCGATCCCTGCGAAACTCTACATTTCAGCAGGATAATGCACGACCGCATGTTGGAGGTCCTGTACGGGCCTTTCTGGATACAGAAAATGTTCGACTGCTGCCCTGGGCAGCACATTCTCCAGATCTCTCACCAATTGGAAACGTCTGGTCAACGTCTGGTCATCACAATACTCCAGTCACTACTCTTGATGAACTGTGGTATCTTGTTGAAGCTGCATGGGCAGCTGTACCTGTACACGCCATCCAAACTCTGTTTGACTCAATTCCCAGGCGTATCAAGGCCGTTATTGCGGCCAGAGGTGGTTTTTCTGGGTACTGATTTCTCAGGATCTATGCACCCAAATTACGTGAAAATGTAATCACCTGTCAGTTCTAGTAGAATATATTTGTCCAATGAATACCAGTTTATCATCTGCATATCTTCTTGGTGTAGCAATTTTAATGGCCAGTAGTGTATTTAAGGATAATATTAAGGAGTGATTAGTAATTTCACGGAAACGTAAAAGTGGAGACGAATGAGAGACAGATCTGTTGGAAGAATTTTCAAAAACTGCATCTCTATAGAAAGTTGCATACAAAATCCTAATTCGGCCAATTTTATGGTACCATTCCTACGTTTGGTGTCCTTATCAAGTACGAGGGCGTGCTGAAAAGCAGTGCCTACCAATTTTTATGTAAAAACTATTAAAGGTTCTTAAATGAAACAAACGGCACTTACATTCTACATCTTTATTCTTCATTTCTACACATTTGCAGCACTCTGCCACTGGAGGGCTCCGAATTGTAGCGTGTAACATGGTGATATGTAACGTAACTATGTCGGTGCGTGAGTTTCGAATTCGAAGAGTTCATTCACACGTAGCAAACCTCTGATTCCACACTGCAATGCCAGACAACACACGAGTACTGCGACATCTGCGGCAATCCAACACCTTGGTTTCACTGTAATCGATCATCCCCCCAAACGTTCCCTACTTGACCTCATAGATGCTAGTCTGTTTACAAAACTTGAAGTGTTCCTTCGAGGACTTCACTTTGATAGTGATGAAGGGGTGCGAACAGAAGTGATGTTTTGGTACCGTCAACGAAGTCAAACATTGTACAGTGACGTTATTAACATAATGGTCTCTCGATGGGAGACATGTGTTCGTCGCAAGGGTGACTGCTGAGTAATAAATATGTTGACGTGTAGAATACAGATTTAGACTGTTAACAACGTCGATTTATTTAAAAATCTTTAACGGTTTGCACATTAAAATATCAGTGGCATTACGTTTTAGCCCTGTGTCACATGCATGGCCACAGATAATGGAACATATGAAGAGACGTTCTAGTAGGGTTGTACCGGGCCTTTATACGCCATATGGTAGTGTAACAGTGATGCTACAGAACTTAAAGGTGAATTTTGAAAGAAATGTGATGTAGCTCTGGCGAAAACCTGTTGGGTAAAATTAGAGAACCTGTGTTCGAGAAAGACTGTGCGATCATTCTGTTGCCTTGCTCGAATAAATCAAGAGAATGAGATTAGAAAGACCAGGGCGCCAGTAGAAGCATGTAGATTGTCTTTATCCGCTCGCTTAAGACGCTGATAGAATGGGACAGAAAATCACCAACATTGTTGTGAAGTACTCTCTGTCTCTACCTTGCATTGTAACGTATAACGTCTTGAGTCATCAATGGAACGAGAAATGAACTACTGAATTTGGTACAAGCGAGATGTCTCAGTTACTAAAAATTGTATTCGTGTTAATGTGGAGAGAAGTTCAGTTTCCCTTCTCCTATCGTTTTTCAAGTTTCCCTGAATATGTTTCCATAAAACACAGGACGGTCACATTAAAGAGGCCATAAATGACGTCCTTCCCTATCCTTTCAGAATCCGAATTAATGCACGGGCTATGACATCCATGATGACGAAGCAGTAAATTTTTTATCTCTCTTCCTATAACCTGGACCTGGACCTTAATTATGTTTCATGAAAAGTATGATAAAGTATTTAACACACTACATTAGTTGTAATATAATTTGACGAACTGGAACTGAATACGTCAATCAGAAATTGAAATTGAGGTAAAGATATTTTATACTATCTTAAGAATTTGCTGATGCCTCCGGTCAACCTCTGACTCCTTATTAAAATGAATATTACTCACCCGTAAAAGCTAGTGAAATGATGATTCTGCTACAAAGGAAAGAAATCGATTCCATATCCTCCATGAAACTTTCCTCTGCTTCGAAGATGATCTCTCAACTAAAATTAAATATGTGCTGTCTTCTGTCGTATCTTAACTTGATTATGACAATGTTCTATGCGGCAAAGTGAGTAATATATAGAACAGAACCATACGGAACAACTTACCGCAACTTCAAATCAGCACCAAGTTCATGCATATTGAAAGAAACACACACACACACACACACACACACACACACACACACACACACACACACACACGTTTCTCCCTCTCTCAATGCGCCCCCGTTCACTTCAGTACCACCCCCACCTCCGCACAGAGCTACACTCAACAACACGAAAAAAAAACCAAAGCTGAACTGCATCGCAGCACAAAAAATAAAACACAAGAACGCACCGCAGCACATGGCAACACTACAGGCAGTAAACAGGCGTTTAAAAACATTCTAATAGAACATGAACTGGAAATTTTTTTATGTCCGCAAATGTTGATAACAGGCCATACTGAACCGTAAAGGACAGCAAAATACAGTTTCACTGAGACACAGTTGCCAAAAAAAAAAAAAAAAAAAAAAAAGGCCACAAAAATCTGAAATACAAACAAAATATGTACTGCTGGCCGCAGACGATGGTTTAAAAATAAGAGAAACGGAATGTGTATTGCTGGCGTACGAGGTAATTTTCATTAAATGGCCGGGACGGATCTCAGATACTAACAAGGTGGTCTTAATTAATAGTAACTAATTTGCGGCCAGGTGATACACCGATAGAGTTTGGTGAAACAGAAATCATCCTCTCAAGAAAGTCATTTGGTCTGACTTCAGCCCCTACGCTTTGGCATACATTAAACCTTGCTTACCAGTTTTGGTGCTACTGGAATACTATATTGGTATATTTTAAGATAAAGAATTCATTACAGAACTTTGTTTTGCATTTTCGTAACGCCGTAGTACATGCTCATCTAGCTACCTCCATCTCTAGCAAATAGTAAGAAGCAGCAGCAAATAGTAACTCTATAAATGCAAGCGTTTCAGTGCAGCATTTGACGTCTATTTAGGTGTGTTCAGCCAGACAAACTGATTTCTTCTCACAGTACCTGTAGATGATTTAAGTTATTTGGCACAGAGTTTTGGTGGTTTTTTCCCGTTATGACATAATGCTGTCCTTTTGTCAAAACTGTTGATTACAGAGAAGGATACTGTTTTGAGTAAGAGGATCTCATACCATTATAAGAGTGAAAGCGATGTCAAAACACGTGGTCGATATACTTTCTGTCAGTCGCAACAAATATATCGATTTAGTTTCAGGTGAAACAGTCCCGCTCTCTGCTTGTACCTGCAGAACTGGAGACAGTATCTGCGGTGAATCAAAGCTTTCGAGTTTTACTTTTCAGTTTTAGGTCAATGTTTTTCTGCACAGAGACAACACAACCCATATAATCAGTTCAGTGATAGGAGACCTTGTTTTTAATAATTTCACTACAGTAAATCACGACAGTCATGATGTAGTGGGAGAGAGCTTACGAAAGGAAGACACCGGAATAGGATACTGCTTCTCTGGCGGGAATTGGTTCCCGAAGATAGTGCAGCAGGAACTACGACAGGTGATGGCCTAGCGCCTCCACGGTCTTGCGCGGCTATCAGAATCTGACGCTGAATGACAGGTATTGCCGACAACGTGGCTACGGTTTGAAAAAAGTTGATATCTTTGAGGCAAGGTATAAACTACTGTATTTTCCCCGAGCTTCAGAATAACAGAAGCGATCAGATGTCTTCAGTTCCTGTATTTCCGTTCCTTAATTCGCGGACTGGGGAAGTCGTTCGTTCCCGCAATTGTCAAAGACCAGTCGTAGCGAACATGGTGAATCTTCATGAAGGGGCCGGCCTAATTCTCCACAAATCGTGTCATAAGTAAATCGGGAAGGCATATCCCAAGGCGCCAGCATTTAAAGCATCATAGCTAGGATGGTAAATATGGCCTCTCATCGCAGTGATATATCACGATTTTGACCTTACCTGAAAGCTAATATCCTCAAAGGCAAGCACAAAGTAGGAAGTGAGTCCATCGTTTCTCTAGATGTTCCCGTAGTTCTTCACCCGCCTGCAGTGTTAGGTCCCAGCAGAATATTATACCCTGAACCATGTTTAGATTCTCATGGGATGTTATAAAATCATGTAGATAACCAAGCTGATTGGAAGAGAGTTACGCCTGAGACTGGGTAGGGACTGCCATCTTAATTAAGATGGAATGGTAGAAAGTTCGCTAAACACATTTTCAATATTCTCTACAAAGAACAATATCGTAGTGGAGAGAAAGGGCACTCCAAGTGTCTGGCTTTCCTCTCATGGCGTGGCCGAGAAGAGAAGTTCCTACAGTCATAACGATTTGCACTGAATTGTGGCCAGTCTGAAGAGACTTTTACAACCTTGCGGCCACCCGCTGATTACTTGAGTCTTTCCGTAACACCAAATATCCGCCATGATGCCGGCTAATCTGAACGAACGCTTTCCCTACAGGCGCCATCCTGCCTTTACGCCGATCCTTGCAAAACAAAGATTCTCGCAACTGAATATGGCGTAAGAGAGTTAGTCATCGATGCAAGTGAAATTGTGCTTCCCTTCTCTGTGTTACTACAGATGGTACGTAACTGCCTGCATTTATCCTGGAGTAGCAGAACGTGTAAGGGACCTGGCTGCGTCTGGCTGCATCGGCGCAAAACACTGGATTCTCAAATATCTACCAACCTCCTGTCTTGAAGTGATGTCGTCGTCCTATCACAGAGGTAGCACGTAGATCTTAGGTCCACTGCTTTCGGTATGAGACTTCAGCGGAACTACCAAAAAACAGGGCACGTGACAGTTTGTGCAGTAATAGTGCGATCCCTGCATGACTATGGGTACCTCCGCTCCCCTATGGACTGGCTACTGTGGTGTGTATTGGGTGATCGTAACCGAACAGATCGCGCTTCTGCAAAAAGATTTGAAAAGATTAAGGTCAAATGTAGATGTGAGGACCAAGCATAAGCTAATCGGCATATGTGATACAAAATAAAGGAATGAAGTGGGAGAAGTAGAATTGCATTCTGTCAAATCCACGGCTCAGTGCTTTTGGTACAGGACATAAACGACATGGTCCATAGTAGCATTATCGGTAGTACTGGTAGCATTGGTAGTAAAAGAAACGTGATTAAATGTATCAGAGAGAAACTGGAAGAGGAAGACTTCTCTGTATTGTTTGTTTGTTTGCACATTATCAGAACCGCATATCATTCAATATTAGACCACTGAGTGTTTTATGTCCTTAAAAATATAAATTACATTTTATCAGCAATAACAATTACTTCATCACGTCACTTCTACGCTTTCGTGTAACCAAAATCAATTACTTTGGATGCAAAAGCAGTTTACATACATGACTATATAAAATTTATATGATTATTGTTGTTATTTCGTATTCAGTAGAAAGTTCTTGATCATGATTATAGGCAAGAGTTTTCTGTTATTACTCATAAATTCGAAAGTTGTTTATTAATAACAGAAACATGTTTTTATAAGATCGAGGAGGTATTGAAGCGATGTTTGATACGTTTTTGCTTGGTGTTTCTTTACGGTAAGAAAATATCCTACGAGACCTGCCTGGGATCTGCGGAGCGCTCATCTCACGGGATAGTGCCTGAATTTGTATCGTTGACAGATGTTCTACGGGTTGCTGCAAAAACCGTGTGCTCTCTCGAGGCAATACTTGCCCGTGTTATATAGGGCCGCGATGTAGATGCTTCCCTTTTTCGGCACCCACTTCCGTCACGGGAACTCTCAGGAATTTATGGCATGCAGCGGCACCCAGCTGCTCACGGCGGCCGCAGCCTCGCATTCAACATGTATGGCCGCAGCCACCAGCGGACGCTGCGGCATCCCTACGCTCTCGCACAATTTCTCTCGTCTTAATTGCTCCAACTAATAAGAATATTTCAGTCTGTCGGAAGTGGCGTTTCTCTCTATCCCTAACTCCTACGTACGAGAGCTGAAGGCATTGGAATATAAGTCGAATATTTGATGAACATTTCAAGCTGCCACCTTTTGTGAGTACCTACGAAGCGAACTTGGGGCTTAAGCTATTACAGTACTACATGCATTCCTGTGCTCAAATTTTACTCTCTGACCACATCGTTCTTCATAGTTAATATCTAGAACAGAAAACCTAACTGTTGTGTACATAGTTCCTCGTAGACAGCGCGTACACAACTTTCCCACTTGAGCGCGCCCCACTAAGCACAACAGCGTAGGCGCAGCGCTCGTCCGTCTCCACACTACAAGATGGCGCTGCCTTAGAGACAGACCAAATTCTGCTTCCGCCGATCCGCGTATTAATATGTAACGCAGCCAATGAGATTGCTGCTAACGTAGAACCTTTTCTCCTCGCGGATCACACTCGCGCAGTGATTCCTGAACGCACGAGGAATTATAACGAGTGTACAGACCTCCGATCAGTCAGCCTGCATTTGTCTGCATTAGTCTGTACCAGTCTGCATTTGTCTGTACCAATCTATAGTAAAGTTTCAGTCTGCGCCTAATAAGATTACCATATTCCTGTACATAGCCATGAAGATAAATGTATAGACACTTTTGTCAAGTATCAGAGATATGTGAGAATAAGATTAACGTACCAGTACCAAAGGAACTTCAGATTGTCAATTGTAAATAGCATCCAGAATCAAGTTACGTAATGTTTATGCTTGTTATTATTTTAATAAATGTGTGTGAAAATTAATCAAGTTCTGTTTAAAGTTGGTCACTGTCAATCTGCTACTCTAATCGTGCAAGTGGCATTTCTATCGTCTGACCTAACGCCAGAAGATAGACACGCCACGATAAGACCACGAGACATATTTCTGACACTCGCCTACATCGTTAGAGCGACAAGTCAAATAATCTGATGGTGTGTGTACCGAAGGTCTTAAAGTACGCACACCACACTACCTCGCTCGTAGGACGTATATTATGACTTCTTCCCAGAGCTATAAAACTACCGTTGGCTTTCATAAGTATGCGTAGACTACCTTGGTTTTCCTAGTAGCATTGGTCGTTTATGATCGTACCTGCGTCACCTGTGTGTTGCATACATTGATAAGCTAAAACATTACGACTATTGTCCACGGCGACATAGGATGCCGCCTGATGGCGTTCCGGGAACCTGGTGAGGTAAAAAAATGTATGTAAGAGGAGCAGACACGGACGGGGGATCACCCTAACAAAGATATGGGCTGAAAATGGGGAAATACATTGTGATAAGCGACTTTGACAAAGGGCAGATTATTATTACGCTGAGCCTGTGAACAGATATCACGAAAACGGTGAAGCTGATCGAAAATTCACGTGCTACTGTCGACAGCATCTATGGAAATAGGTAGAAGTACAGTGGAACTATCGCCAGGCGCTAAATATTTGGACGTTCACGACTCTTCACAGAAAGAGGTGTTCAGAGACTTGTCTGGTCTGTAAAGTAGGATAGATGGTCATCTGTGGCATCTTTGCAAAACGAGCACAGTGCAGGTGAACGCACAAGCGTTCCGGAGGACACCCTTCATCGTACATTTTTGAACATCGAGCTCCGCAGAAGACCACACCTACGTGTTCACACGTTGACCCAACGACATCGTCAACTAAGATTACAGTGGGAACTGGACCATTGGGATTTAACCGTCGATCAACGGAAACATGTCGGCTCTTCGGGTGAAACACATTTTTGCTATACTAGGTCGATGGTCGTTTCCACAAACGCCGTCATCGAGGTGAACGGAAGCTCCAAATGTGCAGCGTGCTACGGACGCAGGCTGGTGGGATCAGTATTATACAACGGAAGACATTCTCCTGCGCTTGCATGGGACCTGTGGTAGTAACGAAAGACACGCTGGCAGCTGCGAATCATCTGCAGCCCTTCATGCTTGATGTCTTCCTCAACGCCGACGTCATCTTTCAGCAGTATAATTGTCCTTGTCTCGGAGCCAGACAGAACCGTGCTACGTAGTTTGAGGAGCGTTATAGTGAACTCACGTTGTTGTCTCGACGACCATATTCGCCTGATGTAAATCCCATGGAACCGATATGGGTATATATCAGGCACCACACCGAGAGGGTTAGCGCTGTGGTTAGCGTCCTGCACTCTCATTCGGGAGGACGACGGTTCATAACCGCGTCAATCCATCCGTGAATTCCATTGATCGCTTAAGGCAAATGCCAGGGTCGTTCCTTCGAAAAGGCACGGCCGCTTTCCTTTTCCATCTTTCCCTAATCCTAGCTTGTGCTCCGTCTCTAATGACCTCGTTGTCGACGGGACGTGAAACACTAATCTCCTCCTCCTCCTCCTCCTCTGGTGCCATCACTGAGTACGCAAATCAGCGGCACGTTATTTACACGAATTATATGACCTGTGCGTGGACGTCTAACGCCGCATACCTCCAAAAAGCTACCAAAAAACCGTCAGAGGCCTGATATGTAGAATCAATTACGTATATCGTTCCCAAGACAGACAAAAAAGCTATGAAGCAGGTACTCATACTGTTTTGACTCATTATTGTACCTATCGACATTACCTCATTTCGATCGCTTTGTTTTCACATGCGATCAGTGTCCTTCTAGATTCCCGTAGAAACCGGAAACGGTGGATCTTCTAGAAACTGAGTGATGATACATAAAAGGCCGCATAACCTATAGAATATGTTTGTTCTGCTTAGTTATCTTCGTATGTGTTACTTAAAATGAACAGTATTTACAGCAAAATGTAAATTGCCAATGTTTCGTTCAGGTTTTATTCGAAAATTGTTGATTTGTATTGTGAAACAGAAGGATGTTGCTTTAAAAATAGGAAACAGTACAGAGTTATCATACAGCGCTAGTAAACGCAGTTTCCTGAAAAAAAGGAGCGGAGACAATTTAAAGGAAAGGAGTTACGTAGATTTTCGCATATACACTTGAATACTTTGCTATCGCAAAACGAGGAGAATGTACAACAAAAATATTTGTCAGTATGCTCTGTCTTTTATCATCACATCAGGCTTCTGTTGCGTATTATTCTTTTTTCCTCACTTCAACGTTACTGGTTTCATCTGAGCAATATCTCCTAGAAAAAAATCCTTTGTTTGCAAGTAAATAAAAGAGCCATTCGGAAAGTAAGTTCCGATGGGTCGCGAAGGTAACCACTGCAAAAATAAAAAAGTTTTATTTGCATTAATTAGCTACACCTTACAGATATTTCTTTTCATAGTGCCGCGCTTTGTACCAACTTTTCAATACCCTCGTCACAAAGGGCAGCCGCCAGTGCTTTCCCCCAATTCTCTACGCTGGTCTGCAGCTCGTTGCCTGTGTCAAAATGTTGTCTTCATACCCAGAGGTTCATGTGAGCAGAGATGAAACTCTGAGAGAGCCAGTAACGGGCTGTATTGTGGGTGATCAAACACTTCCGTTCGAAAATGCTGCAGGAGCATCTTCGTTGGCCCTGCAGAATGTGGCTGAGAATTGACTTGAAGAAGGAAACACATGACTGTTATTTTATGTAGGCCGGATAGGTTTATGCGAAATTTCTCTCCAGGTCCTCGTAGACGGGAGGCAATATTTTCTAGGCATATTTACGTGGTCACTGTGCGCTCAGAGCGACGTGACGCGATCAACGGCCGTACTGATGACATTGCCGCGGACATCTGTACAAAGGTTCATCGGAGGATCACAGCGGTTTCCTTTTCACGACCGATCGGAACTTACTTTCCGAATAGCCCTCGTACAAGTTGAAGTCATGTTGATGAAATAAAGTAGAAGAGCTTTACTAGACACAATCTAATAAATTATTAGTCGACTTAAAGCATACATACAGATAAATCTAGACACCTTACGGTGTGTGGTGCCGCTTAGCTTAGGAAGGACGACAATCGGTAAACCTCAGTTTGATCTCTAACTTCCACAATGATCTCGTCATGGTAATTTCGTGAGATGTATGTGGGGTGAAGTTATATGTTCCTTGACTCTTCTTGGGAAGTACTCCATTGGAATTTCAACAGTAATCCTCCTCATCTTACATAGCACCTCTTTCGTAGTACTTACCACTGGAGTTTGCTGACCATCTCCGCCACGCTCTCTCGCCTACTAAATTATCCCATTACGAAACGCGCCGCTGTTCGTTGGATAACTTCTACCTCTTCTGTAACACGCTCTGAGAAAGGGCCCGGACTCATGATAACTTTGCAGAATCGGTCCAGCAAGTGTTTTATAACTTACTTCTTTCGTGGGTGAATTATATTCCCGTCAAATTCTTCTAATGAATCTCAGTCAAGCATCTGATTTTTATACAATGTGGTCTTTCTCTCTTAGGTCAATCCACACTGTGACTCGTAAGTATATTATGGTTGTCATTGTTTACAGTGTATTATCGAGAACAGTGTACTCCATCAGTAATGAACATCTTCGTCTATTTATACGTAATAAGTTACATTTATTAACATTGAGCTCGATGATAGCAAGGAAGAACAGTACTACCATAATACACAGTGAATCTGTTTCAGAAGTATAACGATTACTGGATTAAAAAAGTTTCGTTTTGACGTTATACGTTTATCTACCTTGGTTGAAAGTTTAAACCGATTCGTACAAGCTTAACGAAGAGAAGTGGCGCACTTCAAAAAACCTTTCAGAAAAACCAGTTTTTTTTTGGACGTAAAATCCAAATGAAGCAAAATATTTTTCAAACAGGTCCGATACATCAATGGACCAAATTTGAAACATCTGTCTCGCTCCAGTTGGCAGTTGTTTAAGGGCGATACTTTTGCACGCAAAATGCGAATGTTGCACATACGAATTGTGGTACTAGCTGAGCATTTATTTCAGCCCAATTAAAATCTTTTGCAGAAGACATTGATCGATTCGCGGACATTTTGCCTCGGGGCGAGCTCCGGTTCGTCGTTCAAACCTTGCCTAATATACTGTAATATAAGTACAGTAAGACACATGTTAGAATGGCTATACAAATGGCTATACAAATGGTTCAGTGGTTTTCACACCATCATCCTAGCTCATATAGGAACCGAGCACCAAGAAACCAAGATCCCAAGAACCCTCCCCCCCACACGATATCGCAAATCTATCTGCGCGCGGCCTTTTCGGGCATATTTGTTACAGTGCTTCCGTGCCGAAACTACTAGGGCGAGATGGTCAATGATCCCTTCAATGTGGACGCACAAACACGCCCAGACTCCTACGGGGATCAGCGCTCGTTGCGAGTAGTATGGGTAATGGGCAGAGGGCCCTACGGCAGTAGTGTGTGGATAAGTTGGAGATTTCGCACGCGTGTTATTATGGCCGCGTCGGTCAAGGCGACCGTTCGCGAGAAACGGAAGAATCTGGGTTCGAGTTCTGGTCCAGCACAGACTTACAAATTTCCTCATTGATTTAATTCAATGACAAAAGCATGTTGCGTCGTTATTTAAAATGGCTCTGAGCACTATGGGACTTAACATCTGTGGTCATCAGTTCCCTAGAACTTAGAACTACTTAAACCTAACTAACCTAAGGACATCACACACATACATGCCCGAGGCAGGATTCGAACCTGCGACCGTAGCAGTCGCGCGGTTCCGGACTGAGCGCCTGAACCGCTAGACCACCGCGGCCGGCAAGCGTCGTTATTCCTCTGATTAATTTCAGAAGTCTTAATTTAGTACTTTGGCCTTGTCTCTATCATATTCGTTTTGATACTGGGTAGATGAGCTTGATATGCATACTGGTTTTTGGAAACCTAAAACTTCTAAGAATTTTTAGTAAAATAGTGGTCAAAATTTTACATTCGAATTCACTGAACGCTTTTTCATTGCTCTCCTTATGCTCGTATTGACTTCTTCAGTGCTTTGATTTGGTTTAAATCTGTGACAAAGCTTTTTCTGACTTCATAGCAACTTTCTAATATAGCTATTGAACAACTATGGAACTTTCCCAACCCTGACAAGCTTGCTCGATACATATGAGTCTAGGGTGTAATACACCACGCTTTTCAAATTTATTTACTTGTGCTCCCCATACTCGTCCTCAGAGTTGACTATTCGATACTGACTGCTCATATACTTTACTAGTTCTATTCACTCATTCCTGCTTAGTAAATACGTTTTCCCACCTTTCGTAACATTACTTTTAATGCCTGTAGTCATTAATGTTTTCACTGCCTTATGAGCACTGATGTCCTCCTGTAGGTTTACTGATTCGAAAATATACGATATATTAGCTGCTATGAGATCTAGTAATTCTCAAAGACTCACTTTCATGTACTTTTCTGCTAGATTTTTCCATAAAAACCTCAAACGAATCGAACTTTTGCCGTGCTAATGTTATTATTGTTAGAAACACATTGTATTCACACTTTCTGTAAATTGACTTCATGGTAACAAACAATTCAATACGAATAAAAGTTCAAACACACAGACAGCAAGTATTTTCACGCGAGCAACATTAAACTAAAATACCTAATTGCTTAGTTGACTTGTTTACTTATTTTATTGTACAATATAATTCTCAGAAATTCTCCTACTGCAGCCTTATCAACATAGTGAGAGAGAATATTTCGCTCACAGTGAAAGCAGTAATGAATAAACATAATTTTTATTACAAAAACGCAAAAGATAGGGACAGAGATGAATACGACATTAATGAAAGTAAAGGGAAAGGATGCTGTGAGGACAAAATTGATTTGCCGGCCGGAGTGGCCGTGCGGTTCTAGGCACTTCAGTCTGGAACGGAGTGACCTCTACGGTCGCAGGTTCGAATCTTGTCTAGGGCATGGATGTGTTAGGTTTACGTAGTAATAATATATACCTGAAAACAGTTTTCCTTGTGAATGCTTGCATTCGTGCAAACCTCTAATACGTAATAACACCAACGAAAAGACAACAATAAATGTTTGTGGATGCTCGCAGTTTGTAATCAAATTTCATAAACTGTGGATAACATATAGTTTCAACTCCGAAAAGCAAACCGTGCAAGAACTCTTTTTTTTCAATGACCGAAAAATAGGACTCGAAAGCCGCCAAGATAATTAAACAAGTGAATCATTGCAGTGCATGTTCGATTCCTAATTCTGATAACCTGAAAGAAGAAGTAGTTGTGATTAAAATGGCCGGCCGCGGTGGTCTAGCTGTTCTAGGCGCTCAGTCCGGAACCGCGCGACTGCTACGGTCGCAGGTTCGAATCCTGCCTCGCGCCTGGATGTGTGTGATGTCCTTAGGTTAGTTAGGTTTCAGTAGTTGTAAGTTCTAGGGGACTGATGACCTCAGAAGTTAAGTCCCATGGTGCTCAGAACCATTTATAAGATGGGTTAATGATATAACATTGGCTCCAAACCTCATCACAATTCTGCACAATGCCTCCGTGGCTGTGTCACTCGATCGGTAGGTCGTCACAGCCCCTCTTACCCACAGTTCACTGTTAATTAGACACCTCTGCAATGGAGATCAGAATCGAATCACCCAGCACTGAAATCACGCAGTTTTCTTATGAATGGTCGAGGGAAACAATCCAGACACACCACCGCTCGGAATCGGTACGAAAAGGCGGCAGGTGGTGGCATAAGGGGCGTCAGTGAAACCTTCCGTTTCTCTGGAGTGTTAATTCCCACTTATTTTTCGCGGTCTGAAACGACAGTTCGCAGTGCTGTGAGAGACAGGGAGATGTTCTTGACAACCTTTGACACTGCTGACATCCTCGGACGTTGCAAACCTTCTCGAAGGACATATTGGGCCTGCATCCCCACGAATCTGATCGCACCCGTTTGAAGCACAGTGCCAAAGCGAGTTTTGCTCTCGTGTGCTCGTTGGAACCATTAGGAAGCGTTCAGAACCATTCGACAAAATTTGAAGGTGATCCGAAGCAGTTAAGGGCACTTATGATTTTTCAGTGTTCCTATTTTGTGTCCTCCTGGCCGCGAGTCCCTCTAAAATACTCCAGCTCGGTGAAACCCTCTGTGGCACCTGCCCACGTTTATTGAGACGTCCTGGACGCGAGCAGACTGCGAACACCTTTTTCACCCTCAGATTCCATATGATCCACTATCAGGCGCAAGAGCAGAATCGTACTGGCGAGGGAGCAGCTCTGTAGCCTGCATGCGGACACCTGGTACTCTCGTAACGGGTCCTGTCTGTAGAGGTTCCTTTTTTAAATCCTCGGTAAAGATGGGTGGGTGCCATCGAGGGATCAGCCGAACTGAGGGGTATTAGAGGAACCCTTACTCACGCATGTGTAGATGTCGCATCACCCCTTGATCACGCCACAGGAGAACGCAAAGTAGGAGGGCTGAAAAAGCTTCTAAAATGTGTCATGTTGATGTTTATGGGATCCGGCACATATGTTCACTCGTCGCCGCTGATGTCGCACACAGTCGTGATGTAGCTGATATCAATAGTCCCTTTCCTTACGTTTCCTTTCTGCTCCTCTTTCTTAAATTCACATAATTTGTATCACAGGATTGAGCGTGGTGTCTGTTCTTTCGTACAAGTCCGAAAGAACAGACACCACGCGTTCATACAGTTTGTAGGATTGCTCGTAACTCAGATAGTTTAAAACGCAGAAAATTACAACCAAACCCGTTAACATCAACGTATCGCTATCCAAAAACTAGTATATATGATAGCATTACATTACTCCTTAACCCTTCAACTTTTACTGTTGAAATATTTACTACGTAGGAAACACTAAAAACAGAAATATTCTGTCTGTAGGAAAGCACTTACAAGAGAGAAAGTGTTTCTCCTCACTAACCTGTTCCCCTCTCAATGATGAGCAGCTTCAGTAACACGCGTCCTTTGTGAGCAGGTGGGTGCGCGCTTGATAAGCATCACATACTGTATCTTTCCAGTAGCGCGTCCCGATGTTATACGCTGCGCGTCACCAGGTATATTTCTACAACACTGCGCGACATACCAATAAATACAGGGCTGTTACAAATAATTGAAGCGATTTCATAAATTCACTGTAGCTCCATTCATTGACATATGGTCACGACACACTACAGATACGTAGAAAAACTCATAAAGTTTCGTTCGGCTGAAGCCGCACTTCAGGTTTCTGCCGCCAGAGCGCTCGAGAGCGCAGTGAGACAAAATGGCGACAGGAGCCGAGAAAGCGTAGTAGTGCTTGAAATGCACTCACGTCAGTCAGTCATAACAGTGCAACGACACTTAAGGACGAAGTTCAACAAAGATCCACCAACTGCTAACTCCATTCGGCGATGGTATGCGCAGTTTAAAGATTCTGGATGGCTCTGTAAGGGGAAATCAACGGGTCGGCTTGCAGTGAGCGAAGAAACGGTTGAACGCGTGCGGCCAAGTTTCACGCGTAGTCCGCGGAAGTCGACGAATAAAGCAAGCAGGGAGCTAAACGTACCACAGCCGACGGTTTGGAAAATCTGACGGAAAAGGCAAAAGCAGAAGCCTTACCGTTTACAGTTGCTACAAGCCCTGACACCCGATGACAAAGTCAAACGCTTTGAATTTTCGGCGCGGTTGCAACAGCTCATGGAAGAGGATGCGTTCAGTGGGAAACTTGTTTTCAGTGATGAAGCAACATTTTTTCTTAATGGTGAAGTGAACAGACACAATGTGCGAATCTGGGCGGTAGAGAATCCTCACGCATTCTTGCAGCAAATTCGCAATTCACCGAAAGTTAACGTGTTTTGTGCAATCTCGTGGTTTAAGGTTTACGGCCCCTTTTTCTTCTGTGAAAAAAACGTTACAGGACACGTGTATCTGGACATGCTGGAAAATTGGCTCATGCCACAACTGGAGACCGACAGCGCCGACTTCATCTTTCAACAGGATGGTGCTCCACCGCACTTCCATCAAGATGTTCGGCATTTCTTAAACAGGACATTGGAAAACCGATGGATCGGTCGTGGTGGAGATCATGATCAGCAATTCATGTCATGGCCTCCACACTCTCCCGACTTAACCCCATGCGATTTCTTTCTGTGGGGTTATGTGAAAGATTCAGTGTTTAAACCTCCTCAACCAAGAAACGTGCCAGAACTGCGAGCTCGCATCAACGATGCTTTCCAACTCATTGATGGGGCGCATGCTGCACCGAGTGTTGGAGGAACTTGATTATCGGCTTGATGTCTGCTGAATCACTAAAGGGGCACATATCAAACATTTGTGAATGCCTAAAAAAACTTTTTGAGTTTTTGTATGTGTGTGCAAAGCATTGTGAAAATATCTCAAATAATAAAGTTATTGTAGAGCTGTGAAATCGCTTCGATCATTTGTAATAGCCCTGTACATGTGATTGAACTGTTTGTTTGCTTGGCCGTACCAAATCTTCTTATGTTCAAATGGCTCTGAGCACTACGGGACTTAACAGCTGAGGTCATCAGTGCCCTAGAACTTAGAACCACTTAAACCTAACTAACCTAAGGACATCAAACATGCATGCCCGAGGCAGGATCCGAACCTGCGATCGTAGAAGTCGCGCGGTTCCAGACTCTTTTTACGTAGTGACCGCCGATTGCTGTGCACTATATTTCATTATCCATGAAGAAAGTAACGCTTTATCTAATGAATTCTTGACAAGAACGTCAGTACGCCTCTATAAACATATATGTTATTTTTATTCAATTTTTTACGATATCGGTAAAAATCGGCAATGTCGTATATCAAATAGTAACTGTAACTAAAATAAATAATCGATAATACTTGTATTTAAATTAGCAACTCAGTCATTCTCCAGATTTAGAAAATCTTCTAACGGAGATTCCTGGGACGATGTATAGAGTGAATGACTAGCTGAATACCCGGCGTTGCCTGGGTATGTATTTATTTTAATCATCTATTAGCCCTTCCTCCCCTTCTCTCCTCTCTCCTCACGTTATCAGTCCCACTCCAACAAGAGGCCGATGGTTCTTACCCATACAATATTTATTTCAGATCGTTAGCAACATGTGTACCAAATCTGATTTCAATCATTCCAGGGGTTTAGGACGAGATTTATACCTGTGGCTTTGTCCGCGTATCCACATGTAAATATATATTTAACATGTGTGTAACAGATTTATCATGTATTTATACGCACATTCTACCTGTATCTCTAGCGAATTTCGCCCTGCAGTGTCAATTCGACGGAGTTCAGTTTTTAATGACGTCGTATCTCCTGAACTACGTGCCGTACAACGATACAATTTTGTAAGGACATTGAGCAGCACATGTGAATACGATATGTGAAGTGTGTTGTGAATACAGTTAGTAGCGAAGAACTAATAAATTTAGATTTCATGCATAATACGGTAGTTTGTCACGCATCCCAGTGTTTATGACGTCATATCTCCTGAACTATGTATTCTATAATCATAATTTGGCAGGTACGTTCAGTGGTCTATGCAAATGCCGTCTGTAAAATGTGTTAGTACTTAAGGAATAACAGATTGAAAACGTCATGTTTCATTCGGCACTTTTACTGAATGAACAGATAA
Source organism: Schistocerca gregaria (assembly GCF_023897955.1). Lineage (NCBI taxonomy): Eukaryota > Metazoa > Arthropoda > Insecta > Orthoptera > Acrididae > Schistocerca > Schistocerca gregaria. The sequence continues at coordinate 597,448,105 of NC_064931.1, read as the reverse complement.
AATGTAGTAAGCGATAAACTTTTTACCGTTCATCGTTTTGTGGAGGCTGTCAGCGAGAGAAAGCTTCGTAAAGACTTGAAATTACGTGTAAAGTTCGTTGCAAGTCACTAAGCGATCTCTCAAGTACTGGATGAATAAAGTCTGGGTATTCACACGCCGTGGGCTAAACTGTTTTTCTGCCCCGACCTATTTTGTAAGCAGATGGTTCTTACACCCACAGCGATTGTTTCCAGGCAGTAAGTGATTCGTGTACCAAGTTTGACTGAAATAGCTCCAGTAGTTTAGGAAGAGATGTGGAACATACAGAATTCGCGAGACCCCTCAGCTTATGATTTTGCTGAACTGCATTTTCTACCATCATTTTGTACCACGGAATAAAACTGTACAATAAATTACCAAAAGAGATTAAAGAAATTGCAAAAATACACTTATTTAAAAAGGCAGCTAAAAAGTACATGTTATGCAAAACATTTTATACATTGAAGAATTACTTAGATAAAACAAGTAGGGGTTTGGTGAAAAACGTTTTACAAACAAATAATAATAATCATTATAAAACATCCAACATTCCACATAACACCTTCAGACTATGTTTCTTCCCCTTAGTTTTTCCTTTTCTATAAATACTTACCCCCAAGCTATGCATAGCACTACACTAACACCTCTTCCTCTTTCTGAGCACAACATTTCACTCATTATAGAGGGATGCTGACTCAGTTTTTCAGGATAGCAAATGGGAAGTTGTTGTGCGGAAAATGGCCCAGAGAGCACCGGTGTGCGTGTGTGTGTGTGTGTGTGTGTGTGTGTGTGTGTGTGTGTGTGTGTGTGTGTAGTGAGTGAAGTGTTACGAAACAATGTGTGTACAGTGTGCACAGTGACTGATAGTGAGATGTGAGTGTTCAGTGTGGCATTACATTATTTAATAAGTTATTTGTGAAAGAAGTATTATATGACAGGATTACATCTAATGATAGTCTCTAACTAGAAGTCTGTAAATGTATGTGTATACGAATTAGCGTATCTTAAATATTGTAAATACTATGACATGACTTACATCCTTGTAAAAAGAGATCTACGAATAAATGAAACTACTACTACTACTACTAACTGCATAGCTTTATTGTCTATTAACACCGTATAAACTGCAAAGGGACGAAATGCTACCAGCGTATTGTATACAGGCGTGCAGCAGAAAAACTTTCAAGTACTGTGAGATTCTCCCACATTTAGATAAATGTGGGAGAATACATTGCTGCTGATTAACGTATCTCCTGTATTTATTTGCGTTGTTGAATAAATTGACGAAAAAACGCTATGTAGTATGCACTAATACAAAAGAATTACAACTGATCATAATGTTGTTGTTGTTGTCTTCAGTCCTGAGACTGGTTTGATGCAGCTCTCCATGCTACTCTATCCTGTGCAAGCTGCTTCATCTCCCAGTACCTACTGCAACCTACATCCTTCTGAATTTGCTTAGTGTACTCATCTCTCGGTCTCCCTCTACGATTTTTACCCTCCACGCTGCCCTCCAATGCTAAATTAGTGATCCCTTGATGCCTCAAAACATGTCCTACCAACCGATCCCTTCTTCTAGTCAAGTTGTGCCACAAACTTCTCTTCTCCCCAATCCTATTCAATACCTCCTCATTAGTTACGTGATCTATCCACCTTATCTTCAGTATTCTTCTGTAGCACCACATTTCGAAAGCTTCTATTCTCTTCTTGTCCAAACTAGTTATCGTCCATGTTTCACTTCCATACATGGCTACACTCCAAACAAATATTTTCAGAAATGACTTCCTGACACTTAAATCTATATTCGATGTTAACAAATTTCTCTTCTTCAGAAACGCTTTCCTCGCCATTGCCAGTCTACATTTTATATCCTCTCTACTTCGACCATCATCAGTTATTTTACTTCCTAAATAGCAAAACTCCTTTACTACTTTAAGTGTCTCATTTCCTAATCTAATTCCCTCAGCATCACCCGATTTAATTTGACTACATTCCATTATCCTCGTTTTGCTTTTGTTAATGTTCATCTTATATCCTCATTTCAAGACACTGTCCATTCCGTTCAACTGCTCTTCCAAGTCCTTTGCCGTCTCTGACAGAATTACAATGTCATCGGCGAACCTCAAAGTTTTTACTTCGTCTCCATGAATTTTAATACCTACTCCAAATTTTTCTTTTGTTTCCTTTACTGCTTGCTCAATATACAGATTGAATAACATCGGGGAGAGGCTACAACCCTGTCTCACTCCTTTCCCAACCACTGCTTCCCTTTCATGCCCCTCGACTCTTATTACTGCCATCTGGTTTCTGTACAAATTATAAATAGCCTTTCGCTCCCTGTATTTTACCCTTCCACCTTTAGAATTTGAAAAAGAGTATTCCAGTCAACATTGTCAAAAGCTTTCTCTAAGTCTACAAATGCTAGAAACGTAGGTTTGCCTTTTCTTAATCTTTCTTCTAAGATAAGTCGTAAGGTCAGTATTGCCTCACGTGTTCCAACATTTCGACGGAATCCAAACTGATCCTCCCCGAGGTCTGCATCTACCAGTTTTTCCATTCGTCTGTAAAGAATTCGCGTTAGTATTTTGCAGCCGTGGCTTATTAAACTGATAGTTCGGTAATTTTCACATCTGTCAGCACCTGCTTTCTTTGGGATTGGAATTATTATATTCTTCTTGAAGTCTGAGGGTATTTCGCCTGTCTCATACATCTTGCTCACCAGCTGGTAGAGTTTTGTCAGGACTGGTTCTCCCAAGGCCGTCAGTAGTTCTAATGGAATGTTGTCTACTCCGGGGGCCTTGTTTCGACTCAGGTCTTTCAGTGCTCTGTCAAACTCTTCACGCAGTATCGTATCTCCCATTTCGTCTTCATCTACATCCTCTTCTATTTCCTCAAGTACATCGCCCTTGTATAAGCCTTCTATATACTCCTTCCACCTTTCTGCCTTCCCTTCTTTGCTTAGAACTGGGTTGCCATCTGAGCTCTTGATATTCATACACGTGGTTCTCTTCTCTCCAAAGGTCTCTTTAATTTTCCTGTAGGCAGTATCTATCTTACCCCTAGTGAGATAAGCTTCTACATCCTTACATTTGTCCTCTAGCCATCCCTGTTTAGCCATTTTGCACTTCCTGTCGATCTCATTTTTGAGACGTTTGTATTCCTTTTTGCCTGCTTCATTTACTGCATTTTTATATTTTCTCCTTTCATCAATTAAACTCAATATATCTTCTGTTACCCAAGGATTTCTAGCAGCCCTCGTCTTTTTACCTACTTTATCCTCTGCTGCCTTCACTACTACATCCCTCAGAGCTACCCATTCTTCTTCTACTGTATTTCTTTCCCCTATTCCTGTCAATTGTTCCCTTATCCTCTCCCTGAAACTCTGTACAACCTCTGGTTCTTTCAGTTTATCCAGGTCCCATCTGCTTAATTTCTCACATTTTTGCAGTTTCTTCAGTTTTAATCTACAGGTCATAACCAATAGATTGTGGTCAGAGTCCACATCTGCCCCTGGAAATGTCTTACAACTTAAAACCTGGTTCCTAAATCTCTGTCTTACCATTATATAATCTATCTGATACCTTTTAGTATCTCCAGGATTCTTCCACGTATACAACCTTCTTTCATGATTCTTAAACCAAGTGTTAGCTATGATTAAGTTGTGCCCTGTGCAAAATTCTACTAGGCGGCTTCCTCTTTCATTTCTTAGCCCCAATCCATATTCACCTACTATGTTTCCTTCTCTCCCTTTTCCTACACTCGAATTCCAGTCACCCATTACTATTAAATTTTCGTCTCCCTTCACTATCTGAATAATTTCTTTTATTTCATCGTACATTTCTTCAATTTCTTCATCATCTGCAGAGCTAGTTGGCATATAAACTTTTACTACTGTAGTAGGTGTGGGCTTCGTATCTATCTTGGCCACAATAATGCGTTCACTATGCTGTTTGTAGTAGCTTACCCGCATTCCTATTTTCCTATTCATTATTAAACCTACTCCTGCATTACCCCTATTTGATTGTGTGTTTATAACCCTGTAGTCACCTGACCAGAAGTCTTGTTCCTCCTGCCACCGAACCTCACTAATTCCCACTATATCTAACTTTAACCTATCCATTTCCCTTTTTAAATTTTCTAACCTACCTGCCCGATTAAGGGATCTGACATTCCACGCTCCGATCCGTAGAATGCCAGTTTTCTTTCTCCTGATAACGACATCCTCCTGAGTAGTCCCCGCCCGGAGATCCGAATGGGGGACTATTTTACCTCCGGAATATTTTACCCAAGAGGATGCCATCATCATTTAATCATACAGTAAAGCTGCATGTCCTCGGGAAAAATTACGGCTGTAGTTTCCCCTTGCTTTCAGCCGTTCGCAGTACCAGCACAGCAAGGCCGTTTTGGTTAATGTTGCAAGGCCAGATCAGTCAATCATCCAGACTGTTGCCCCTGCAACTACTGAAAAGGCTGCTGCCCCTCTTCAGGAACCACACGTTTGTCTGGCCTCTCAACAGATACCCCTCCGTTGTGGTTGTACCTACGGTACGGCCATCTGTATCGCTGAGGCACGCAAGCCTCCCCACCAACGGCAAGGTCTATGGTTCATGGGGGGAAGCTGATCATAATAAATTTACGAAAATAAGTTACTGTTATTAAAGCAAAGTACCCTAAATTGTCACGAAACAGCAGTATAATACGCACATTCCCCTTCGAAACTAGCAATGTCTACATCCAATCCACAGTTGTGGTGAAAAAGCATTACAAGACTACTACAAAAGTATTCAAATTGTCGTGGAAGTACATAACAAAATCCGGATAAGTGACTGTTCAGTGCAACAATTAAACTAATACAATTCACAGAAGCAGGAAAAGCTGACTGTAAGAATTGCAACCCAGCAAATGTTTCACTTCAGATCTACAGGATACAGAATCAAGGTTGCGAGAAAGCGAATAGGAGAGGAGTTGTCCTAGGGTTTCTTTATTAATTGTCGATCTCCCTGCTTGTAGCTCTTTTACAGAATAAATAAAAATCTTGTCTGCAGCAACTCTAGAACCGAAAACTAAAACTGGCTTCCGCTTGAAGGGCGAAATTTTTAACGATAAGCTATCATAAAATTGCATCAGACAGCACTCCTTTCTTGTCCAAATCATGACTAAGGAGGAGAGTTATTCACAACTTAAAGGGCAGAGTAAGCTGCAGTTTTTGTGGTAACGAGCTTCCTAGACTCCAAAACAGATATTTTCTACTTCTATCTCACGTCCCATAGTGAGAATAATTCAGATTATTTGATCTAAATGACAAGAAAATATCGATTGAATTAACCAGGATAACTCTGATAGAATCCAGGATTTAAACTGTTGGCACATGGTTGCTATATGTATTATGGAATATTGCCAATTCTCCATTAGACTAGTGATAGGCAGAAAACGTTTGCTCAGGCGATGTGTTTCTTGAGCTGGGTGGCACTGGGGAAGATCACCTTTCGAAACGCGGCGTCGCCGGATGCCACTGCATTGACTGGGAGCAGAAATACCTACTGTAGGCCAATAAGTTTTGTTCGCATTTCTGTACCTATGATTTGAGTCTAAAGTGTAGCTACGAATAATATCCAGACACAGAGCTTGCAACTAGAATATCATAAAAGTAGAGCAGGGAAGATTATTTGGGTGCTTCTCTTTATCGGTAGCTGTCGTCGGCATTTTTGTTTTCCTGCCTTAAGCGAATTGCATATTAAAAAACTCATTCACCGGAAAGGATTCGCCCTTTCAGCATCACCAGACGCTGTTACTATTGTGAGTAAATTACATTCATTTTTATAATATATACCTGAAAACAGTTTTTCTTGTGAATGCTTGCATTCGCGCCCCCTCTAACACGTAATAACACCAAAGAAAAGACAACAATATATGTTTGTGGATGCTCGCAGTTTGTAATCAAATTTCATAAACTGTGGATAACATATAGTTTCAACTCAGAAAAGCAAACCGTGCAAGAACTCTTTTTTTTTCAATGACCGAAAAATAGGACTCGAAAGCCGCGAAGATAATTAAACAAGTGAATCATTGCAGTGCATGTTCGATTCCTAATTCTGATAACATGAAAGAAGAAGTAGTTGTGATTAAAATGGCCGGCCGCGTCGGTCTAGCTGTTCTAGGCGCTCAGTCCGGAACCGCGCGACATCTACGGTCGCAGGTTCGAATCCTGCCTCGCGCCTGGATGTGTGTGATGTCCTTAGGTTAGTTAGGTTTAAGTAGTTCTAAGTTCTAGGGGACTAATGACCACAGATGTTAAGTCCCCTAGTGCTCAGAGCCATTTGAACCATTTGTGATTAAAATGAAAAACTATAAAGGAATAATACCGACAGCAATGTGTCAAATATGTCATTCTTAAGCAAAACGGCGATTCATTCTACAAAAACCAAAGAGACGAAAAGCATCGTCTACTCGTATCGATTACGATATAACTTCTGGTGGTGGTTTTTCAATAAAAATGAGAAGCGCCTGAAGACTGAGCTTTTCAATTTGAGATAACACAAGACTGAGAGGAAGCAAAGTACAAGTCGAGGCTATCCTAGACGAGTGTAGGACGGAATTTCTATGCAGTATCTCGCAGTTGACGCGTTTTCCTCGTAGTTTAGTTTCCGGTTATTTCACGCTAATGACCCCTGTAGACTATCACAACATTCATATGAGAACTAGCGAAGTGTAGTTGTTAAAACAGACTTCTAATATTACGACCCTTTTGGCCTGATCTGGCTCAGTGGAAAGCGTTAACTGTAATTTCATTCCATCTAGAAGAGTATTGGAAAGGCTTAATAACGCTTGAAAGATGGATCCTGCGCACATGTACTTGTCTCCTGATACAGTTCCTTATCGGCTCTTCCTTAACTAAATAGAAGAGGCTCACATAAATAGGATAAAACCAGAAAGCCAAATCGGCATGTAAAATGGACAAGTCTCTCCTTATAACACTGTAGAATAACTGGAAAAAGTTACGCATTGGCAAGGCAATGAATTTAGATGAAATGAAGTTGATGAAAGAAATTAACCATTTAAGATAAAACCTAAATCATTTATCAATAAAAATTTCCGTTTTGAAATCGCCAGTACATAGTGAACAGTCACCAAATACGAAAACGTCTTTATTAGTATAACAAAGTAGCCCACATTGTCAGACGTTAGCAAGATAATACACACTTTCGCCTTCGAAACTGTCTATGATTACGTTCAGTCCACAGTCGTACTGAAGAAGCGTTACACGATTACCACAAAAGTATGCAAATAAAGCAGTAGCGAAGATACATAACAAGATTCAGATAAATAGCTGTTCAGTCCAACAATTAAGCCAATACAATTGATAGAAGCAGGAAAACCAGGCTGTAACAATTGCAATTCAGCATGTTTTTCACTTACATCTACGGGCTATAGAATCAAGGTAGCGAGAAAATTTATGGGGGAGTTGTCCCGACTGTCGACCAGATTGCTAGTGGCTCTTTCACAGAAGAAATAAAAATCTAGGCTTCAGCGAGATTAATGGACTATTGACGTGTTCGTTATAAGTAATTCTACCAAAGTCTGTGTTGTTTTTCCTGCCAACCCCACAGTGAATGCTTTTACTGGCGAGTGAAGAACTACATTCGCTCATTACAGAGGAGTCGTACCGCCATCGCACACCAAACGGAAACCACAAGTAGAAGCGATGCAATTAATGAAATACACTCCAGATCTGTAATCAACTGCAGGCTCCAGCTGTCGAGAATATATATTGACATGCCTGGTCTGACGCGAAATTATCGCCAGGTCGCGAGGTATTTAGCGCCATTAACAAAGTTTCTTTCCGTAATGATATTCACACTACACACTAAAATATGTGGCTGTGCCATACAGCTTTCCCACTTTGCTCGTGGTGTCTGACTTTATATGATTTTCATGTTTTTATGATATATAATGATGGGGAATGCACCACTGTAAGGTAGGCACGTAATATGGATTTTTGTGTTATCGATACCCACGTCAGAGAGAGAGCAAGTTATGTTACTGTTAAACCACCTTTGGTCCTGTTGTGGAATCCGTTATATGAAGAAAAATTTATTCTAAATGACAGCAAGGACGAATATGATGTACATATTCAGAGGCTAAAGGAATATAAATTTTGAATAACGTTATTATTTTTGAAGAAAAGAAGTTTGAGATAAGACCGCAGCATTGCGCACTTAATTTATTGAAATAATTACTGGCAACGAGTTAATTTTTTTTCACTCGCTCAGAGCTGAGAGGACGACCACCCCACTTCCCTAAGTCATACATTAACATATTATTCGATTAAGCTATCTGGTTTTTATAGAAATTCTGTGTTAACGTGGTACCCTTTTAAAATCATTGTTCACTTTGTTAAGCATTGTATTTTTCAGACAAATGTTACGTGGGAAGATCAAGCGAAGTTTTACTCTGTCTTTTTGACTACATAACTCATTCTAAAATCGTTGTCTTGGAATATCAATTTATAGGAATAGTTATGTCCCAATCCCACTGTTAAAAGTTTTATCGTAAGCATTACCACATTCCACCATATGGTATGCAACAGTTTGAATACTGATTGGAAATTATATTTAAAAATAGAAATATAGCTTAACCACTTCTGCTTGCTGTTTGCGGTTGTGCTTTAGAGACATCTGCCACAATGTTGACAAGACGCGAGGTAAGTGGAAATTTTGATTAGTTCCAGATAAATGTTTTATTTCAGTTGCGCATTTAATAAAAAGAAAAGTTGCATTTAGACCAGTTACAGTTCAGTTCAAATTAGGTTCTCTTTAGTAAAAGATTAACATATGTATTTAGAATACACTCCTGGAATTGGAAAAAAGAACACATTGACACCGGTGTGTCAGACCCACCATACTTGCTCCTGACACTGCGAGAGGGCTGTACAAGCAATGATCACACGCACGGCACAGCGGACACACCAGGAACCGCGGTGTTGGCCGTCGAATGGCGCTAGCTGCGCAGCATTTGTGCACCGCCGCCGTCAGTGTCAGCCAGTTTGCCGTGGTATACGGAGCTCCATCGCAGTCTTTAACACTGGTAGCATGCCGCGACAGCGTGGACGTGAACCGTATGTGCAGTTGACGGACTTTGAGCGAGGGCGTATAGTGGGCATGCGGGAGGCCGGGTGGACGTACCGCCGAATTGCTCAACACGTGGGGCGTGAGGTCTCCACAGTACATCGATGTTGTCGCCAGTGGTCGGCGGAAGGTGCACGTGCCCGTCGACCTGGGACTGGACCGCAGCGACGCACGGATGCACGCCAAGACCGTAGGATCCTACGCAGTGCCGTAGGGGACCGCACCGCCACTTCCCAGCAAATTAGGGACACTGTTGCTCCTGGGGTATCGGCGAGGACCATTCGCAACCGTCTCCATGAAGCTGGGCTACGGTCCCGCACACCGTTAGGCCGTCTTCCGCTCACGCCCCAACATCGTGCAGCCCGCCTCCAGTGGTGTCGCGACAGGCGTGAATGGAGGGACGAATGGAGACGTGTCGTCTTCAGCGATGAGAGTCGCTTCTGCCTTGGTGCCAATGATGGTCGTATGCGTGTTTGGCGCAGTGCAGGTGAGCGCCACAATCAGGACTGCATACGACCGAGGCACACAGGGCCAACACCCGGCATCATGGTGTGGGGAGCGATCTCCTACACTGGCCGTACACCTCTGGTGATCGTCGAGGGGACACTGAATAGTGCACGGTACATCCAAACCGTCATCGAACCCATCGTTCTACCATTCCTAGACCGGCAAGGGAACTTGCTGTTCCAACAGGACAATGCACGTCCGCATGTATCCCGTGTCACCCAACGTGCTCTAGAAAGTGTAAGTCAACTATCCTGGCCAGCAAGATCTCGGGATCTGTCCCCCATTGAGCATGTTTGGGACTGGATGAAGCGTCGTCTCACGCGGTCTGCACGTCCAGCACGAACGCTGGTCCAACTGAGGTGCCAGGTGGAAATGGCATGGCAAGCCGTTCCACAGGACTACATCCAGCATCTCTACTATCGTCTCCATGGGAGAATAGCAGCGTGCATTGCGGCGAAAGGTGGATGTACACTGTACTAGTGCCGACATTGTGCATGCTCTGTTGCCTGTGTCTATGTGCCTGTGGTTCTGTCAGTGTGATCATGTGATGTATCTGACCCCAGGAATGTGTCAATAAAGTTTCCCCTTCCTGGGACAATGAATTCACGGTGTTCTTATTTCAATTTCCAGGAGTGTATATAGGAAGCGCTGGACGCAGCAAGTGAAGCAGAAGAGGGTATTAAAACAGGATCAGAAATAAATGTACTGGTTTTTGAAGATGACCAGGGAACTACTCTCTGAAAATCCGGATGACCTTAAAATATTGGCAAAAAGAGTCTTTCAAGAAACAGAGGAAAATCGATTAGACGTAAACGATGAAAAACCCAAATTCATGGGGGTATAAAGAAACAACAGAGCAAAAATACGGGAAACTCTGCAGATCGATAACCGCATGTTTGAAGAAGTAAATGAGTTCAAATATCTTGGGGTAGTAGTAAACAACAAAAACGATGAGAAACAAGAAATGGAGGCGGGGATCAAAGCTGCAGCCAGAGCATCATACTCGACCAACAAACTACTGTCATCTAACATTTTTTCAAGAGGAACTAAGGTAAGAATATATAAAACCATACTAAGACCAGTATTACGATATGAGGTGGAAATATGGAGAATAGATAACTACACGGAGAGAAAGACAAAAGTTTTTTACAATAAAATAATGCGAAAAATATTTGGACCAATTTATGTGGGAGGAAAATGGCGAAGAAGAAAGAACAAGGAACTCAGGCAGCTACGTAATGAACCACATGTAATTGCCATAGCCAAGTCAAGAAGACAAAGATGGGTCGACCATATACATAGACGAGAGCAGGGATCTTTACAGCGAGAAGTCTCAGAGCATAAACCGGAAATGACGATACCTCTAGGCTGCCCTAAAATGAGATGGAGAGAGCAGGCTCTCAAGGATCTCCAGGCTCTGGCAGCAAGGAAAGAAGATGCCGGAGACAGAATATTGTGGAAGAGGCTACTCGACGAGGCCAAAAACCGACTGCGTTTTGTGGGATCAGGAGTGTAAGAGTAAATAAGTGTACATCACATTGAGGTGAGAAAAGTCATGGGATACTTCCTATATCATGTCGAACCTCCTTTTCCCCGGCATTGTGTAGAAATTCGAATTGGTGTGGTTTCAGTAAGTCGGTGGAAGTCCCCGCAGAAATATTGATCCATTCTGCCTCTATAGCTGTCCATAATTGTGGAAGTGTTGCAGGTGCAAGATTTTCTGCATGAATTGATCTCCCGATTATGTCCCAGAAATGCTCGATGGGTTCCACATCGGGTGATCTGGGTGGCCAAATAGTTTGCTCGAACTGTCCAGAATGTTCTTCAAACCAATCGTGAACAATTGTGGCCGGTGATTTGGTGCACTGTGATCCATAAAAATTCTATTCTTGTTTGCAAACACCAAGTCCATGAATGTCTGAAAATGATCTCCAAGTAGCCGAAAATAACCATTTGCGGTCAATGATCATTTCAGGTGGATGACAGGACCCATTCCAGTCTACGTTAATACAGCCCAGACCATTACGAAGCCGCCACCAGCTTACAAAGTGCCTTGCTGACAGCTTGCGTACGTAGGTTCCTGGGGTCTGCGCCACACTCGAATCCTCCCATTATCTCTTTCCCGCTGGAATCAGGACTCATCTGACCAGGTCACGGTTTTTCAGTCGTCTATGGTCCAACTGATACGATCAGAATCCCAGGAGAGACGCTGCAGGCGATGTTGTGCTATTAGCAAAGACGCTCGGTCGTCTGCTGCCATAGCCCGTTAACGCCAAAGTTCTCAGCACTGTGCTAACAAATATGTTCGCCGTACGTCCCACATTGATTTATGCAGTTATTTCACACAGTGTTGCTTGTCTGTTAACATTGACAACTCTATGCAAACGCCGCTGCTGTCGGTCGTTAAGTGAAGGTTGTCGATCGATGTGTTGTCCGTGGTAAGAAATAATGCGTGAAATTTGGTATTCTCGACTGAGTCTTGACACTTTATATCTCGAAATATTAAATTCCCTAACGATTTTCAAATTGTAATGTCCCATGCGTGTATCTCCAAGTACCATTCCGCTTTCAAAGTGTGCTAATTTCCGTCCTGCGGCCATAGTCACGTCGGAAACCTTTCCCCATGAGTCACCTGAGAACAAATGACAGTACCGCCACTGCATCGCCGTATTATACCTCGTGTTCGCGATACAACCGCCATCTGTTTATGTGCATAATGCTATACCATGACTTCTGCTACCTCATTATCTTCAGGATGTACACTTACAACTTGGGCCGAAAATATGGCAGAAACAATGGCTCTGAGCACTATGGGACTTAACATCTGTGGTCATCAGTCCCCTAGAACTTAGAAGTACTTAAACCTAACTAACCTAAGGACATCACACACATCCATGCCCGAGGCAGGATTCGAACCTGCGACCGTAGCAGTCACCCGGTTCAGGACTGCGCTCCTAGAACCGCTAGACCACCGCGGCCGGCAAAATATGGCAGATATGAAATGTGCTATTGATGTGCGGTTTTCATAGAGTGGCTTCTATTTTAGCCAATAAAAAGATTGTAATAATAATTAGAAAGTGTATTTTTTTAAGATTATAAACTCTTCTAAATGGAACAATGCCTGTTGATAATTTAGATTAGGGAAACTGCTGATGTAACTTTACGCGCCCGCAGCTCGTGGTCGTGTGGTAGCGTTCTCGCTTCCCACGCCCGGGTTCCCGGGTTCGATTCCCGGCGGGGTCAGGGATTTTCTCTGCCTCGTTATGGCTGAGTGTTGTGTGATGTCCTTAGGTTAGTTAGGTTTAAGTAGTTCTAAGTTCTAGGGGACTGATGACCGTAGATGTTAAGTCCCATAGTGCTCAGAGCCATTTAACTTTACGCCCGCTCATGGGATATGCCGTTCGTTCAGTATTTCCGCTCAAGAAAAGCAGCTCTGCCAATTCCTACGGATTGAGAAACTCATATGCTACCGAAAGTAATCACCACATTCCGCGTCCTTCAAGACTGCTAAACGATATTATGCGTGTTAAAGTAAGATTAAACCGTATGATGCCGGGAAAACCGACATGTTTCGTTTCAAGTGATTTGTGGACTTTTTTATTTTCGTGTTTTGACTCTATTCCTGAAAAACTTCTAGCTTTGCGATAACATTACTGGGTGCTAATTGAGGATTTCTTCGCGCTGGGACTGGGACGACGGTAGTATTGTGTGGTGGAAACTCCCCAGTGTGACATCGAGTTACCAAAGTCTTTAAAAAGTATAACTGGAAATTAATTTGTAGTAATACAGTACATAATAAAAAACTTTTTGTTAATTAATTGAACACAGCAGATAAGTAAAAGAGATAAATTAATCAGCAGGAAAGGATTCTCCCACACTATTTAAACCAGTTTGACAATGTTCAGATGGTTTTCCGATTTCACCGCTGTAGATAACAAGTTCATAACATTTCTTCTCCTTGCTTGTTATAGTGCATTAACAGACAGCAAATTTGTGAGGCTCAGCTTAACGATGGTACTAGGGGCCTCGCGAATTCTGTCACCGACTATACTTTCATTTTTATAATATGTAGGGATGTATGGATAGTTCAGTGCACCTTAATTTATGTAACAGATTACATCCAAGCAACGTTATGCCTATTCATTCTACTACTATAGTGCCCATTCCAACATCGCCGGCCTAAGTGGCCGAGCGGTTCTACGCGCTACAGTCTCGAACCGCGAGACCGCTACGGTCGCAGGTAATCCTGTCTCGGGTATAGATGTGTGTGATGTCCTTAGGTCAGTTAGGATTAAGTAGTTCTAAGTTCTAGGGGACTGATGTCCTCAGAAGTTAAGTCCCATAGTGCTCAGAGCCATTTGAACCATTTTTGAATCACTATGTAATTTTATTGTTAGCAACAAACACGCAAATATATCCACTACAGAGGGGAAGAGATGTTTTTATTAAATCAGCTAGTGTTCAAATTACCCCACGTTGTTTCATCAAATTTCTTCAATAAATTTAGTGTTGTTAGACTCCAACTTATCACTATAAGAATCAGGATATTGAGTCAAGCAAGGAAGATCCCTTAAAAATTTGAGGATTTCAATAATCAACATCCACGCGCAACGACAAGCAAGACAAACGTCAATAGACATTTAGGCAGAAAGAGAAGTAGTTCTACGTTTTAGAGCTGTACGCTGGTTCCTTGACCAATATTTGCACACTCTTTCAGCTGACAGTTATTCACTGTATATCTATCTTCTTTTTAGTACAAGCACTATTATGATCCCTATCTAAGCATGTGTTTAAACCAGTCAGTCAGAAACTGTGAAAAGGAGCAATATCGTCCGAATTGCAATGTAAAACATCAACCATGCACACCTTTTGAAACGTACAATCTCATTAAACTCATTAACTTAGGAAAAAAATTAATATTTGTCATTAATAATATGCATTTGTTAAACGTGTGTCCATAAAAGTAAGCGTGCCTTTACTGCTATTTTCAGAATCACAGTAATATTAAGTAATTAAACGGCTCTGCCGTTTGGCGTTCAATTTATCGAAGTGCTGCAACAGCAGCAAGTGAACTGAAACCCAAATGTTACACGCTAAGTGTGATTGCTGTGATAACTTTGGCTAATAGCAAGATATTTGACAGATGAATCAGGAGAAAAAAAAAAAGCCTTGAAAAATTGTGAATTTTTCGTTAAAGTTTAGGGATGTATGTTGTACCTGGAGGATGGTGTACGTAAGAACACATGAAGTTCCCTGGTCGGTGTTTCAATCTAGCGAACGATTTCCGAATCACATGAAGGACCTCGCAGTAGAGATCGTCGTAAACAATAGGCATTTTCTATAGTTTCTGTTGTTGTGAGACATGAGCTTGTGTTTCACGCAACGTTTGTAAATGTTACATGTTCAAAGTATTTAAGTGCTGTACAACATAGTAAAGAGGTTTTGAGCATATTGTTAATTCTTCAGTTACAGAGTTTTATGGTGAATACAATTATGTATATTTTTAAAACTGGAACATAACGTGTAGACGGTCAAGCCATACTTCACCAGCCGTGCGCGAATGTTGCACCTTGAAAAGGAACGCTTATTACCACGGAACACTTGATATTTGCAAATGAACTGAGTTTCCCTGTCTCTAAAATGTAAATTAGTGTTAATTATCACTAGCTTTTATTCTACCTTTTAAATTATATCTGAGCTTTGATTATGCATCTTCTTAATTTTGTTTCACTTCAGTAAGTGCAGTAGAGTAAAAATGTAACACAAAGACTATTACTTACAGTACTGACAAAATTTCATCGATTGAAACGATTTTAATTTTTGGTATAATATTTGTTCCTAGGTACATAGCCATTTTGTACCTTGGAACAGTTTTTCACATTTGATAAAACCTTACTTTTACGAAATAACTTTTGTAGTTTCAAAGGAGGACTGGAGCACACATAAAGTATATGCGATCATTTAAAAGCGGAGTAAGAAAGTATATCAAAAGGTGAAAAGTGTTGGAATGGTACAACACTCCCCCACTCACAAATTACTTTTTCTGGCACACTGATTCAATTACTCTCGAAAATGATATCCGCACGCCATAACAAAATTTAGAAAGCTACTGCCAGAATTGTTTCCGAACTTTTCAAAAAATTAACGTATTACAAACATTACGTAATGAACTAACATAAGTTGCGGAACTTAAATCAACTTATTTTTCTGCGTAAAATCCTTCTGACAGGATGGTTGGTGATGGCTGTCCATGGATATTGAACACCATAAATACATTCATTATTCTTCAGGCACATCTTATCATCCATTTTAAATATCAGTACAGAAAATATCAGTACAGAAACCACAACAACGTATCCTTAGTTACGAAGATCACATTGTACGACTAGAATATAAATCAGCAAAATATAAGGCTAACCAAGGATCGATTCTCTGTTTCTGGAATTTTAATATGACACTCCAATGCACAACCGCCAAGTCACATCACAATACTGAAGTACCTGAAATTCATGACGTAAGATCTTTGCCTAAAAAAAAAAAAAATGGTTCAAATGGCTCTGAGCACTATGGGACTCAACTGCTGTGGTCATTAGTCCCCTAGAACTTAGAAGTACTTAAACCTAACTAACCTAAGGACATCACACACATCCATGCCCGAGGCAGGATTCGAACCTGCGACCGTAGCAGTCGCACGGTTCCGGACTGCGCGCCTAGAACCGCGAGACCACCGCGGCCGGCTCTTTGCCTCAAATTTGGCTCTTAAAGCGATTACTGTAGGAGATATGTGGGTCGTAGCATGGTCCAACTAAGTTCTCATCTGCAATAAATGTGATATATTTGACAGTGTAAAATGAAATATGAAATTGTTAAACTAGAACAGTTCCACCATCACAGAAATCTGTATATTTCAGGGTATGAAATAGTGAAGTGATCATCACTGTTTAAGGACAGAAATGAAAAAAAAAAAAACCTACGTTAAGAATTTACTGACACTGAATTTACGGTCACTGAATTAAAATTTGCAAACGTATTCAAATTTCAATGTAGGGTGTAGTAGACGCGTAGATGTTGACTTTCCAGTACTAAATAACTCGCTCCCAGTGCAGCAATAAATTTGGACACTATGGTAATAAATAATTTTGTGCCTTTTTCCGAATTCCTAGGATTCTGATCAGTCATTTCTACAACAATGGGACACAATGTTGAGTACAACATCAGTTTCTCACGCGTTTATTGATTAGACACCAGAACTTATTCCTGCAGCACCCGTGCTGATGTCTATGAGGGGTGCAGTATGAGAGTAACTGAGCAAGTGTTGGAATCTAACGAGGGCGGAGCAGAAGGCTGTGGTTGTTCCGGTGCTGGGGAGCGGTACAGCTGCGGCGCTAATATGCATTCTGGGGCCAGGTAGCCTTGCGAAACAAAGGAGGCGAGAGGCGGCGTTGACCAGAATTAGCCCCGAAGCCTTCCTTTGTTCCTCAAAGGCACGCGCCGCTGAGCCCGGAAAGCCTGAAGCAGCCCTTCACTTCATAATGGGAATCACAAGGACGATGTAATAAGACTTTGTGGGAGTACATTCTGTTCTTGCGGAGGAGGAGTGTCCACTGTAATTAAAGAAAATCGCGACGTCGGGGGAGAAACGTTTTAATTAACGGTAACTACTTTGTTCTAAAGAGTCTCCAATGGGACTCATTTAAAACACAGATTGTGAATGAATATCATTTGGCCTCTTGCATGAATAGGAATGTACTAACACAAAAATCTGTTAATTGACTTCCATGGTGATTTGATGCAGAACCTCTGGTATTTCTGCGACTCTATCGTCAAATCAGCCACGTATTTCCAATGGGGTGTCAATTTTGTCTTTCGTCTGTAAGCAAATTATGAGACTGTACTTTCTTTTGCAATTATTACATAAGCTAATATTATAATCTGAAAGCAGCAGAGAAGATGGTGATAACTGCAGGAACCGAATTTTGTCTTTCATGGAAACCCCATATTAACATAATGAGATGCCAGGGCATTTGTTTTTCTCCTGCTAGATTGACTATTGCAAGTAACGTTTTAGTGTACCCACACAAGACAGACTGCCTTGCAATGTCAAGAAATACAACTCTTTTCTCAATGTTAGATAGGTAGATATTTTGACGTTATATTAGGTTACGTTGGGGATGCCTGTCGCTCCCTGACACAAGTATACCAAGCTGAAGTAAAATAATATCAAATAGTAGAAATTTACAGACTAATAAAACCTCCTGCTACTTAGAATAAGATAGTTATTCTTCATAATACATAGCCTCTGGCAGATGTTCCCGAAACAAGCTTTTTTTTACGTGTACCGTAGTTAAAGCGAGAGAAGTTGCGTATGTTGTAGTTATTGTACCAATGTAAATCGTACCAGAAGGGAAGCTTTCGAGTAACTTTTTAGAAAAAGTAGTAACTGCTCTAAATAATACTAGCGCCTTAATTTTTCTATATTTGATGTTCCAAATGCCATATCCAATGTTATCTTTGTTAGTAGTTCTCGATAAAAATAATAGATAGCTGTTTACAATTTTCATCGGAAAGACACGGAAGACGTAAAGTTCTAAGACTTCTCTGCAGACGAGTGACCGCAGTCTCAGAGAAGAGCTGATAACAAAATCAATCTATAGCAGACGACGCTACAGATTTACAAATATACGTTGTCAGTGGAGCAAAGAGCTGGTCCGAAAATCATTGTTAAGGGACAATGTCGTACAATAAGCCGTAATATAGCATTGTAACAGTTCGTACGTAACAGAGCAACACAACGACGATAGGAAAACTTTCAAGTAAAATCTTGGTATCATTCTGCCAACATGTTACTTACTTCATACGTAAAAGACTGACATCAGAAACAGCTGTACCTAAAATGTTAGGCTTTTCATTTCATTATTTGTGCTTTCTGTATTCGTGACCTACTTGTTGACTTCTGTTACATAGATGACAGCAAAAACGGGGCCAATTTTGAAAGTCTATCGTAACTGCACTTATTCTCATAATAGGGTATTGGCCTAGCATCGTCACTTCCATGTAATTTGCAGCGAACGGTAAATTAGTATATTGTACAGTGTACTCTGTAACTTTTTATGTACATAAAAAGAAATATGTAAGTGCTGGCTGCTCCACGCAACAGATGTATTATATAACGCGTTAGACAATAGAACAGTAAAATCATCCACCACTGACATGTTGCAAGTTTTTTAAAATATAGCTGAATGTCTTTTTCCTGCAATAGAATCGATTCGCTCCTCCTCCTTACCGCTCGCCCCATGCCACCCAGTATCTTTCGACCTTATTAATTAGCCATTTTGAACAATATAGCCGAAAATAAGCCATGAAAAATCTCATATAAAATGTTGATAGTGAGGAGTATGGCGACATATACGAGCTGTGTAGAACTCGACGCGATAAGCGATAAAGGGATCCATATTGTGGTCCCAGCAGTAGCAGTAAAATGTTGTTACAACCAACTACGAAGTTCTGAGAAAGTTTCGTGTAGATGGAAAGAATCAGTGACTGTAAAGTGCCGCGAGACTTCAGTTTTCCTTATACGTATTTGTTGCAAGGGTGTCAATAATAGAATATTGCAGTGCCTGTGTTGTTAAGAAGAACAATGCAGTGTTATTTCGGACATGCATGCATGCAGCCGCTAGGAAATACATGAAATTTTTTCGCAGGTGAGGATACGGACAACTATCAGCTGTATAAGAGAATGACGACAGTGAAAATTCGTGCCGGACGGAGACTCCAAACCGGATTTCATACTTTACGCCAGCGGTCGCCTTAATGACTTTTGCTGTCCGTGCACGACTAACGGCCAAACGAAAACTTCCATACATCGTCGTTCCTTCATCACAACCTGTACTCGTACACATATTATGTGCAAAAAAAAAATTCATTATGCTGATTTATATACACAATCATGTAACTGTAATGTAACGAAATATTGTCATTGGGATAAGCTAGAGAACATTTTAGTAGGACCCCTCTAATCCGACCTTGGATGGTCCGTCACTCCGGTTAGTCCGACTATGCTGAGGCTCGCGAGCCTGTGCCAACTTGTCACTGACTGGACGACTGTCGGACCATTGTTGCGGGGTCTATCACTGTGCATATTGTTATACTGTACATTATTGTGCAGTTTTATCCTTTGTTGGGATTAAAAAACTTCGTTGTTTGCTTTATTCCTTGTTCTCTACCGTACTTATTACTGTAGATTCTGTTGTGGTTGGCAGGAGAGCCCCACACCGTGTTACTAGAGGAGGCCGAAAGGCACGCGTTTTAGCTCACGCTGGCAAGCGTGAGGTCTGGAACAGGACAAGGAAATTAGAATTTAGAAAAACGGACGTAGCTGGTGGAATACTTAACTTTAATCCTTTAATGACGAAAGTCGCTCTTGACGGTACATGATTCACAATTTCAATAGTATCTGAATATGGCGCCTTGCTAGGTCGTAGCAAATGACGTAGCGGAAGGCTATGCTAAACTATCGCGTCGGCAAATGAGAGCATATTTTGTCAGTGAACCATCGCTAGCAAAGTCGGCTGTACAACTGGGGCGAGTGCTAGGAAGTCTCTCTAGACGTGCCGTGTGGCGGCGCTCGGTCTGCAATCACTGATAGTGGCGACACGCGGGTCCGACGTATACTAACGGACCGCGGCCGATTTAAAGGCTACCACCTAGCACGTGTGGTGTCTGGCTGTGACGCCACAGATTCACTGTGTGTACAGTTGTCTGTTTTCGAACATGCCTGGATTCGAACGTAAACACCTACCTCTTTCACTAAATGAAAAATTAGCAGTGCTACAAAGTCTGGACGAAGGAGATTCGCTCCAAAAATAGCAAAGAAAGTGAATGTAGGTGTTACGACAATTAAGGATTGGAGGAAGAATCGGAAAAACATTGACTCCTATACAGTTACGATTGATGGTGAAAATACTCTGAAGAATCGCAAAACATTAAAAAAGCCTCAACTTGAACTGCCTGATAACACGTTGTGGATGTGCTTTTGTCGAGAAAGAAGGAAAGGAACTCCAATATCCGGGCCAATTCTCAAAGAAAAAGCGATAGTTTTGCACAAAAAACTGGAAACCGAAAATAAATTTGCTGCCAGTGAAGGCTGGATTGATCCTTGGAAAACACGTCAAAAATGCATCCCCGGCTTTTTACCAAGTAATTTGTTTTCGTTTTTACTGTAAAAACAATGCATACAGTATAATCATTTATTAGTTTATACATACAGTAGTTTATTTCTTTGTAAAAAAATTACTTTTTTATACACAGTGCTATAAACATTTTTTAGTTTACAGTATATATCGTTTATACGTTATTATGTACAGTACAGTACTGTAATTTGTTTGTCGTTTTTCCTTTTAAAAGCAATACATATTATAGTACTCTTTAACACTGTGTAAAAAACATCTTTTTATATTACTGTAGACATCTTTTAGTTCTTAAATCGTTTAATTTTTTGTACTAAATGACTTTTATATTTTTTGCGATGAATATTAGATTTTTATGATAATCCGACCTTTTTCTCGTTCCGACCATAGTCCCGGTCCCGAAGGTGAGGGATTAGAGGGGTTCTACTATACATATAAGATACCGCTGATGATAGTCAACGCCCGAAACTAGTGTGGTGAAATACAATGCTATCAAAAAGCAGCTTTCGTCGAACAGTCAATTAATAAGATGACATATTTATAGTTTCTACAAGCTGGAGAGTACCAAACGTACGAGACCTTTACATACCGGGTGATCAAAAAGTATAAATTTGAAAGCTGAATAAATCACGGAATAATGTAGATAGAGTGGTACAAATTGACACACACGCTTGGAATGGCATGGGGTTTTATTAGAACCAAAAAAAGTACAAAAGTTCAAAAAATGTCCGACAGATGGCGCTTCATCTGATCAGAATAGCAATAATTACCATAACAAAGTGAGACAAAGCGCAGATGATGTTCTTTACAGGAAATACTGCCCACTATCATTCCTCAACAATAGCTGTAGTCGAGGAATAATGTTGTGAATAGCACTGCAAAGCAGTCCGGAATTATTTGCGTCGGATGTTGTCTTTCAGGATACCTAGAGATGTCGGTCGATCACGATGCGCTTGCGTTTTCAGGTACCCCCAAAGCCAATAATCGCACGGACTGAGGTCTGGGGACCTGGGAGGCCAAGCATGACGAAAGTGGCGGCTGAGCACCCGATCATCACCAAACGACGCGCGCAAGCGATCTTTCACGCGTCTATCAATATGGGGTACTTTGTCGGTTCTAATAAAACCCCATGTCATTCAAAGCATGTGTGTCAATTTTTACCTCTCTATCTACATTATTCCTTGGTTTATTAAGTTTTCAAATTTATACTGACTTTTTGATCACCCGGTACTTGCTAGTGGCACATTGTATTCGTCTCTCTCTGTGTCTCTCTCTATCTCTCTCTCTCTCTCTCTCTCTGTGAGAGACGAATACAATACGACGCTAGTAAGTATGTAAATGTATCGTACGTGTGTGTGTGTGTGTGTGTGTGTGTGTGTGTGTGTGTGTGTGTGTGTCTCACTCACGTACGTACAGCACTGTGTGTGTCTCACTCATGTACGTAGGTGTACACACACACACACACACACACACACAAAGAGAGAGAGAGAGAGAGAGAGAGAGACGAATACAATACGACGCTAGTAAGTATGTAAATGTATCGTACGTGTGTGTGTGTGTGTGTGTGTGTGTGTGTGTGTGTGTGTGTGTGTATGTGTGTGTGTGTGTCTCACTCATGTACGTACAGCACTGTGTGTGTCTCACTCATGTACGTACGTGTACGTGTACACACACACACACACACACACACACACACACACACACACAGACAGAGAGAGAGAGAGAGAGAGAGAGAGGTTTATAGATAAATAATGTTCCTGGCCCTATATAGAGCGCAATCGCTGGATAGAAGAATCGGCGTGTACGGTTATCATTTTCGATCCGTATGTCGCACGCAGCTGAGGGTCTTAGCGTTCGTCCGCTTCTTTTATCACGTAAAGCACTTGTCTCCTGCAAATGAACTGTCTGCAGTCATTCCTGTAGTGAGAATCTATTTGTCCTCGAAAGACTGACGTTTAACAGTAGAACGTAAAAGCAGTCCAAGTTGCAAATATTTAATTTTTATTCATCCGATATCTAGTTTCGGGACGACACCAATTTTCAAATCATCATAACACAGTCGAAAATGGCATTTCCGAAGATGTCAAAAATGTGCAATGATCATTTACAACCCATATAGTGAGCTGTCTCTATGCACTGTAAATGTTCATTGCAACATTTTTGATGTCTTCGGAAATGGCATTTTCGACAACGTTATGACGAGTTTAAAATGGGTCTCTTCCCGAAACAAGTCATCGAATGAATAAAAAGTTAATCGTTCTACTGATTAATAGAAATTGCTGACCCAACCTTCTCCAGCATGCAGGAAGTTCGTACTGACGTGAAAGGCTATAGCGAATGAATGAATGCAGACAGTGCTGTACAGAATGACAGATGACGGTTTGTTGTTACTAGTTCTAACAGAAAACACTTCTAAGGTGTTCGACGAATTCTAAAGTGCATTTCTGCCAATCGTGACAGAACATCGTAAGCAGGTTTGGTCTTACGTTAAATCAGTAAACGAATCAGCCCGTCTGTCTTGTCACTCCATGGCCAGATCATCATCCAAAAAGTGAATGGCAGAGGGAAGGCATAAACACTAAATTCCGTATTTCGCAATTGTTTCTCTCACTAAAACTGTAATCCTCCGAATACGACATTGACTGACGCACTAATAAATGAGAAAAATCGCTCAACGGAAGAAAGGCGATTGCTCTTGGTGGGGTATCTACACGATACTACATAGGGTGTGCGAAAGAGCTAACGCCTCTAATAGCAGCAATCTATCCTAGGTCATTGGAGAAACTAAATGTTACAGCTGATTGGAAAAACACGCAGAGCATTCCCATTATCAAGAAGGGTCTCCTAACAGAGTCACGCATCTCTAATCCTTCATTCTTCTTTCTTTCCTATGTTTGTGGCGTTTTTCCCGCGGATACGCAGGGCCGGCATGGTTAATCGGATGTGGCAATTTTAGTGGAAGGGGTGGCCGAATGCCCTTCCTGCCACCACCCCGTAGCCCCCGGGAAGGAATTAGTGTACCCCAACTGTCTGCGACTAGTGTAATCGACGGAATAGTGCGAAAGTGTTCAGATGTCTGCGAGCCGTGTAACTGAGGCGGTACGTGGGGACCAGCCCGGTATTCACCTAGGAGGATGTGGAAAATCGCCTAAAAACCACATCCAGGCCCTCATCCTTAATCCGCCGGGCGGATACGATCCGGGGCCGGCGCGCCTACCCGAGTCCAGGAAGCAGCGCGTTAGCGCGCTCGGCTAACCTGACGGGTGCATCTCTAATCCTACCTCACTGATGTCAATCTGACGTAAAATTTCGATGCACATTTTACTCCTGGAGAATTACGAAATCTCTCGAAACCGAAAATCTATTGTCTCGGAAAAAACAAAAATTTCATCTTGTGAAAAACAGCTTGTTTTATTCGCCCAAGAACTGAAGGAATGTGATGGATACAGTTCTGCAGAACCTGGTAACGAACAAAATGTGAGCGTATGAAAAACTACACCAGCTATATGGCTAGGAGTTTCAAGACATTCTTCATGAATGATCCTGTTGTATACAGGTATACAGAGAAGTCTGAATTCTGGATAAGCTAACTGCTTTTTCATGTTAGCACTTGCTTTATTGTCTGCAACCTACTAAAGGGCTTGCTTGAATTTTGCCATTGTTATTACTATCCAAAAATGTTAATTTGCAGTTATTCTGCCTCACATTAGCATATACGCCATGGTTCCAACCCGACAGTGTGTTACCTGTTGGACATACTACTTTAGATATGGTTGCGATTAGTGAAGGTCGGTAGCAAGAATTCTGATCAGGGGTGTACAGGGCTATAAATACAAAATCAATGCAGGAGTAGGTGTAATAATGAATAGGAAAATGGAAATATTGTAAGCTATTATGAACAGCATAGTCAACCCATAATCTTAGACAAGACAAAACCCACCACATCAATACAAAATTATACGCTAACTAACTCTGCGCATGATGAAGAGACGAAAAACGGAATAATGAGATAAATGAGAATATTGAAATATACAAGGGAGAGGAAAATTTAATTGTGATAGGAGACTGGAATGCGAGGATAGGAAAATGAAGACAAGGATAAGTAGTAGGAGAATGTGGATTGAGGGAAAAGAATGGAAGAAGTAGCTGCCTTGAGCATTTTGAACAGAGCATAATTCAGTCATTTCTACTATTTCTATAAGAATAATGAAGCAAGGTTGTATACGTGGAGGATAACTTGAGACATCTTTAAGTTTTAGATTGTTTATACACTGAAGAGCCAAAGAAACTGGTGCACATGCCTAACATCGACTAGGGCCCCCGCGAGCACGTATAAGTGCCGCAACACGACGTGGCATAGGCTCGGCTAATGTCTGAAGTAGTGCTGGAGCGAAATGGCAGCATAAGTCCTGCAGGGTTTTCCATAACTCTATAAGAGTACGGGGTGGAGATCCCTTCCGTACAGCACGTTGGAAGGCATCCCTGATATCCTCAATGGGGAGTTTGGCAGCCAGCAGAAGTCTTGAAACTCAGAAGAGTGTTCCTGGAGCCACACTGTAGCAATTGTGGACGTGTGAGGTGTCGCACTGCCCTGCTGGAATTGCCCAAGTCCGTCGGAATGTACAATGTACTTGAATGGATGCAAGTGATCAGACACGATGCTTACACCTATATCACTACAACTGCACACGCCCTACATCATTACAGAGCCTCCACTAGCTTGAACAATCTCCTACTGATATGCAGGGCCCATGAGGTTGTCCCCATACCCGTACACGTCCATCGGCTCGATACAATCTGGTACTAAAGTCGTCTGACCAGGCAACATGTTTCCAGTCATCAACAGTCCAACGTCGGTGTTGATGGGCCCAGGCGAGACGTAAGGCTTTGTGTGGTGCAGTCATCAAGCATACACGAGTGGGCTTTTGGCTGCAAAAGCCCATGTTGATGCTGTTTCATTGAATGGTTCACACACTGATACTTGTTGACGGCCCAGCATTGAAATCTGCAGCAATTTGTGGAAGGATTGCACTTCTGTCACGTTGAAAGTTTCTCTTCAGTCATCGTTGATCCCGTTCTTGCAGGATGTTCTTCCGGCCGCAGCGATGTCGGAGATTTGATGTTTTACCGGGCTCCTGATATTCACGGTACACTCGTTAAATGGTCATACGGAAAATTCCCACTTCATCGTTACCTCGGACAGGCTGTGTCCCATCGCTCGTGAGCCGACTATAGCACCACCTTCAAACTCACTTAAATCTTGGCAAGCTGCCATTGTAGCAGCAATAACCGATCTAACAACTGCGCCAGACACTTGTCTTATATAGGCGTTACCGACCGCAGAGCCGTATTCTGCCCGTTTACATATCTCTGTATTTGAATACGCATGCCTATATCAGTTTCTTTGGCGATTCAGTGTATAACGGTACGGCCGAGATTTCGGAACCACGTTTTGAATCGTAAGGCATTTCCAGATGCAGATGTCGACTCCGAACACAATTTATAGGTTATGAATTGTAGATTAGAACTTGAGAAGGATTGAAAAGTTCGTGAATGAAGGAGATGGGACTTCGGTAAGTTGAAATAGTCAGAGGCTGTTGAGAGTTTCAAGGGGAGAATTAACTAATGACTGACTGAACTAGGGGAAAGGATTGTGGCAGAAGACGAGTGGGTAACTTTGAGAGATGAAATATCGAAAGCAGCAAATTTTATTAGTAGACTATCTCGGGATAGTTGCCATCTATCTTCAAGAGTCTGCCAGTTTGGTTTGTCTGTGTCACTCTCCCGTGGGTTAAACAAACTGGTGACTGTTCTTGCTGCCTTTCTCTGTATACATTCAGTATTCCCTATTAGTCCTATCTGGTACAGGTCCCACATAACTGAACAACATTCAAGGACGGGTTGCACGAGTGATTATTAAACCATCTCCTTTGTAGATTGATAGCATTATTTTACCAATAACTCGAAGTCTGCTCCCTACTTTACCCATGAATGATCCTATATCATTCCCCTGCATGTCCCTATTAAGTTTTACACCCACGTATTTCCATGAGTTACTGATTCCAACTGTGACTCACTGATGTTATATCAATAGGATACTATTTTTTTCATCTTTTGAAGAACAGAATTTAATATTTCTGAACACTTAAAGGAAGTTGAAAGTCTTCGCATCAGTGTGAAACCTTATCACGGTTTGTGTGAATTCTTGGACAGCATCGTTCAGACTGTACTTTGTAATAACTTACTGCACCATCTGCGAAACGTCGTAGGTTACTACTAACGCTATTCATAAGGTCATTAATACACTACATGAACAGGAAAAAAAACCAGCACACTTCCCTGGTGGAAAGACATCTGTCGATGGCTCCCTATCCAGCATAGCTTGCTGTGTGTTGCCTACCAAGATATACTCAATTCACTCATAAGTTTCGCCTGATATCCCATTTGATAGTACTTATTGTGAGAAGCTAGAGTGCATTACTGAGTCACATCCTTCTCTCAAATCGAGAAATATTGCATCTATCTAACTGTCTTGGTCCATGAATTTCAGTATGTCTTGTGAGAAAAGTGCGAGTTGGGTTTCACGCAGCAGCTCAAGCCGGGAACGACCCAGGTTACCTAGAGACTACAAAATACTTGTAGTGTAACATTTATTCTACGTCGCAATTATGCATTTCCAATTAAAAACACATATTTTAGTATAAATTACTTAGAAAAATTCATAAAAATGAATATTTTTACTATTACAATCACTTGTTATAAATTAATTATTTTTTTCTCACAAAAGGTAACTGTCATAACAAAAATTTAGTACCTTTTTTTATAAAAGGTGAACATAAGAAAATAAATAAAATGAATTATGGCCAATGTAAGAAATTTATTCCTTGCCTAAAATTTTCTCAATTCTTTCTGCTTGAGCAGCCATAAGATTTTTATGAGCAGTTGTTTTCAAATAGTTTTTTAGATGATTCTTGACGACACTTCTACCACATTTAACTTTAATTTCCCGGTATTCGTTACATTATTTACATATATTATGATAACAATCTTTTTGATGTTTATCTTTATGAAATCCTTCATTTTTTTATCTACACAATTACAACACTGTGTTAGCTGTCTGGTGTTGTTCATTTAAAAGATATAAAATTTACTAAAAGAAATAAAACATTTATAAGATTCACATTGTGAATTCAGTATTATGAAATCCATTATTTCTATTTTAAGTTTCTTCATTTCATTAGATTTCGGTTTCCTCTGTCTTTTTTCAGTTAATTGTAAATCCCAATCAGTAATTAAATTGTAATATCTTTCTGGTAACATAATCTTAAACTCATTATTAAGCTCCATACAATTTTTTTCTCCATATCCACTAATTAATATTCATACAGGGTGTTTCAAAATGACCGGTATATTTGAAACGGCAATACAAACTAAACGAGCAGCGATAGAAATACACCGTTTGTTGCAATATGCTTGGGACAACAGTACATTTTCAGGCAGACAAACTTTCGAAATTACAGTAGTTACAATTGTCAACAACAGAGGATCAGAAGACAAGAAAAAAACAAATAAGTTGAAAAATTACACCTCGTGGTATCCTTCATAAGGCGCTGAAGGTTCTGGAGATTTTGATAATGAATTTATTTATTAATTTATTTACACACATCAAAAAGTTTTTCATCATCTCGATTCCGAGAGTTCGGGAACTTGTACCGAAAACTGCAAAAGACCTTCAGAGGTGGTGGTCCAGACTGCTGTACACACTGGTACTTCTAATACCCAGTAGCATGTCCTCTTGCATTGGTGCATTCCTGTATTCGTCATGGCATACTATCCAAAATTTCATCAAGGCAGTGTTTGTTCAGATTTCCCCACTCCCCAATGGAGATTAGACATAGATCCCTCAGAGTGGTTGGTGGGTCACGTCGTCCGTAAACAGCCCTTTTGAATCCATCCAGGCATGTGCGGTAGAGTTCATGTCTGGAGAACATGCTGGACACTCTAGTCGAACGATATCGTTATGCTGAAGGAAGTCATTCACAAGCTGTGTACGATGTGGGCGCAAATTGTCATCCATGAAGACGATGCCTGGCTAATATGCTGCCGATACGTTACACTATTGGTCGGAGGATGGCATTCACATAAAGTACAGCCGTTACGGCACCTACCATGACTACCAGCAGCAAACGTTGGCCCCTCATAATGCTACCCCAAAAGGCAGGTAACCTCCACCTTGCTGCCCTTGCTGGACAGTGTGTCTAAGGCGTTCAGCCTGACCGGGTTGCCTCCAAACACATCTCTGACAATCGTCTGGTTGAAGGCATATGTGACACTCATCGGTGAAGTGAACGTGATTCCAAACCTGAGCTGTCCATTCGGTATGTCATTGGGCTAATCTGTACCGCGCTGAATGGTGTGATCGTTTCAAATATATGGACCTCGCCATGGACGTCAGGAGTGAAGTTGCGCATCATGCAGTCTATTGCGTACAGTTTGAATCGTAACACCACGTCCTGTGGCTGAACGAAAAGCATTATTCAACATGGTGGGGTTGCTGCCATGGTTCCTCCGAGCCATAATCCATAGGTAACGGTCATCCACTGTATTAGTAGCCCTTGAACGGCCTTAACGAGGCATGTCATCAATAGTTCCTCTCTCTCTCTCTGTATCTCCTCCATATCCGAACAACATCGCTTTGGTTCACTCCGAGATGCCTGGACACTTTCCTTGTTGAGAGCCCTTCGTAGCACAAAGTAATAATGCAGACGCGATCAAACCGCGGTATTGATCGTCTATGCATGGTTGAACTACAGACAACACGAGCTGTGTACCTCCTTCCTGGTGGATGACTGGAACTGATCGGCTGTCGGTCCCACTCCGTCGGCCGGTGTGGCCGTGCGGTTCTAGGCGCTTCAGTCTGGAACCGCGTGACCGCTACGGTCGCAGGTTCGAATCCTGCCTCGGGCATGGATGTGTGTGATGTCCTTAGCTTAGTTAGGTTTAAGTAGTTATAAGTTCTTGGGGACTGATGACCTCAGACGTTAAGTCCCATAGTGCTCAGAGCCATTTGCACCATTTGACCCACTCCGTCTAATAGGCGCTGCTTATGCATGGTTGCTTACATCTTTTGGCGAGTTTAATGGCATCTCTGAACAATCAAACGGACTTTGTCTTTTATACAATATCGACAATCAACATCTTCAGGAGTTCTGGGAACTGGGGTGATGCAAAACATTTTTTGATGGGTGTTTTTATTTTTTTACATTCACCATAATTCAAAAAAGTGGCTCTGAGCACTATGGGACTTAACATCTATGGTATCAGTCCCCTAGAACTTAGAACTACTTAAATCTAACGAACCTAAGGACATCACACAGCACCCAGCCATCACGAGGCAGAGAAAATCCCAGACCCCGCCGGGAATCGAACCCGGGAACCCGGGCGTGGGAAGCGAGAACGCTACCGCACGACCACGAGATGCGGGCTCACCATAATTCATTTTATTTGTTTTCTGATGTTCATCGTTTATAGAAGGAATATTAAATTTATTTTGTTAAGGTCACCTTTTGTGATAAGCAATAATTAATTTATAATAAATGAACTTGATAATAAAAAATACTCATATCATATGTGTGTGATTTCCTATGGGACCAAACTGCTGAGGTCATCGGTCCCTAAACTTACAACTAGCTTATCCTAAGGACAACACATACATCCATGCCCGAGGGAGGACTCGAACCTCCGGAGGGAGGGACCGCGATATCAGTGACATGGCGCCTCTAACCGCGCGGCCACTCCGCGTAGCTATATTTATTAATTTTTCTTATTACTTTATTCTAAAGAATGTGTTTTTTAAATGAAAATACGTGATTTAGACCTTAAGATGGGACTATAGTAGGATAATTCAGTAGGATCTAGGCAAGTTTTTGTGAGGTAGTGTACGAGCGAGTGAAACGAGACAGCCGGCCGCGGTGGAAGAGCGGTTCTAGGCGCTTCAGTCCGGAACCGTGCGACTTCTACGGTCGCAGGTTCGAATCCTGTCTCTGGCATGTATGTGTGTGATGTTCTTAGGTTAGTTAGGTTTAAGTAGTTCTAAGTTCTAGGGGACTGATGACCTCAGATGTTAAGTCCCACAGTGATCAGACCCATTTGAACCATTTTTGAAACGAGTGAATGAGCTAGCTTACGAAAACTGAGCTGGAACTTACTGAATTATCCTACAGTTTCACATGATCGATGTTTTCGGAATCTAAGCTGATTGGCGTGGAGAAGGTCGTTTCGTTCGAGATAGCTTATTATGTTTGAGTTAAGGTTATGTTTTAAGATTCTACACTCAATGGATATCAAGGATATTGGATGGTAGATTTGTTGATCACATTTGATACCTTTTTTGTAGACATGAGTGGCCTGGGCTTTCTTTCAACTGCTGGGCAAGAGTTTTTGTTCAGAGGATATACGATATAGTTAAAAAGAGGGTCTAACTCAGCCGCACACTAGGTATAGAAACTGATAGGGATTCCATCGGCCCATGGGGCTTTGTTCAGTTCTAACGATTTCAGTTTTTTCTCTAAGCCACTGATACTGATATCTGTTTCATTCATCTTTCCAGTAGTATGAGAATTAAATTGGACTAATACTTTTGCGTAAAGGAACATCTGAAAAGAGAGTTAAGAATTTCTACTTTTGCTTTGACTCCCCTAATTTCAGTTCCTGTCTTGCCATTGGAGACTGAGTTTCCTGCCACAAACAGCCTTTACATACGACCAAAATTTCTTAAGGTCGTTCGACTGCGGGCCCTGATTACCTCGTTGTTGTGCGCCCTAAATAACTAATCATCATCATCATCATCATCATCATCATCATTGTTTGACTGTATTCTGGTGAGTCGTTGAAGGCTTCATGTATTACTCCCTTGACTCCCAAATGCGTACCATTAAGTAGTTGTCTATCAATAGCCTTATAATTTGTTTAATTTTTATGATGCAGTAGAGTTAGTGCTACGCCTGTATTTAAAGCTGCCTGTGTATGTTGTATACTACTTTTTCTGTCAGTACGTCTCTGAACTACTGGTTAACGTACCCGTCGCCCACAGAGGTCTCTCCTCCGGAGACTATTTACTAATACCACATGGGACTCATATGTTAACAGACACAATACTAGCCCACCACGGTAATATTACATTTGGTCTCCCGTAGCCGTTATCGGAAACAGGTGATGATTTCACAGCAAACAAGTACAATGGTGAAAAAATAAAACCGCATCGCACTGTGATTTCAAGACAGTTGTGTACATACTAACAAGTGTTTCAGCTTGTCTTCGTTATATATCATGATAAAAACTCGCTATAAGCCGACTGAAGCACCCTCACTCCCAGGGACAATAATGTCGCTGTCGACGAATACTGCATACATACAATCCGTTGACTCACCGTTTGTTACAGGCTCCACCAGGAGCTCAAGCTAAGCTTCCGAGCACCTCACACACTAGGAAACTGGCGGCACTGCTATTGAGGAAACAAGTGCCGTCCGCAGGTCAGGTGGTCGCGAACGTACCTCCTCGAAGCACAGCCTTTACCGGAACAGTCAGTTGCTCACTCAGTTCCGGAGTAGAAGGCGACTACACTCGTAGCTCATGAATCACAACACGCTGAGACTACCGAGACTGCTCCACTTGCTACCGCAATCTCCGCACTCCACCTTAACCCATACGTCGCGGAGGCTTTTCTCTGAATTTTTGGGTGGCCAGTGAACTTTGTTTCCGTTATTCTAACGCGATCGCGAACGATCTTGAAGTTTCCAGAATGAGATTTTCACTCTGCAGCGGAGAGTGCTTCGGTAGCTCAGTTGGTAGAGCACTTGCCCGCGAAAGGCAAAGGTCCCGAGTTCGAGTCTCGGTCGGGCACACAGTTTTAATCTGCCAGGAAGTTTCATATCAGCGCACACTCCGCTGCAGAGTGAAAATCTCATTCTGGAAACATCCCCCTGGCTGTGGCTAAGCCATGTCTCCACAATATCCTTTCTTTCAGGAGTGCTAGTTCTGCATGTTTCGCAGAAGAGCTTCTGTAAAGTTTGGAAGGTAGGAGACGGATACTGGCAGAAGTAAAGCTGTGTGTACCGGTCGTGAGTCGTGCTTCGGTAGCTCAGTTGGTAGAGCACTTGCCCGCGAAAGGCAAAGGTCCCGAGTTCGAGTCTCGGTCGGGCACACAGTTTTAATCTGCCAGGAAGTTTCGATCTTGAAGTTGTTTTTGGAACTAAATATTTGTGAATTAGTGCCGTGAATAAAATGTATATATTACTTCAACTTGGGATCATCATTTACTACGGCATGCATCACCAAGAAGTACGATATAACAGTAAAGTCCGACAAAAATGTGATTCAGACATGCATGTATGTCTCAAGGAACAAACACTGCTGATAATCTACAACCGTTTTAATTAATGAAATCTATTCACAAACTGTGAAAACGATATTACATCAGCTGTATGGTTTACTACAGACACATGAAAATTTGAGCCAGACCGGGACTCGAATCAAGATTTCCCTTTTATTGTTTGCGGTCGCCTCAGCCACTTTGACTCTCCACGGAAGCCTGCCGGATCGATGCAAACATCCGCATGTCAATAGGTCTACGCCCAAACGTTCGTGTGATTCTTTTTTTCTCGTCAGATGGCTTTGCTTTAGCTTGAAATACACTTGTAAAGTGTCTGTATTTCACAGTGCCTGTGTAGTTCTATGAAGATATCCTACAGATATGCATGCATGCAGTTAGTATTCATTTTTCCTGTAACTGCCTCATGGTCACTTTTACCAGTTTGGACCGGAACGTCCTCAAAGAAGTCGAGTCTTTTACTGTCATTACGAGGGGCATTTGAAAAGTCCGTGCAAAAATAAAAACTACTTACGTGTTTGGGGTAAACCTTTTTTTTCGACGTAGTCTTCTTTTAGACTTATACATTTTGTCGAACGCTGTTCTAATTTGTTAATCCCTTCCGAATAATAGGAATTGTCCAAGTCTGCAAAATAGCTGCAATCACCTCCTCGTTTGATTAAAATCTTTGTACTGCCAGCCATTTCTTCAAATTGGGGAACAAATAGTAGTCCGAGGGAGCCAAATCTGAAGAATAGGGGGCATGTGAAACGAGTTGGAATCCTTTTTCCACTAATTTTGCGACCACAACTGCTGAGATGCGTGCTGGTGCATTGTCGTGATGGAAAAGGACTTTTTTGCGGTCAAATTGCCGGCGTTTTTCTTGCAGCTCGGTTTTCAAACGGTCCAGTAACAATGAATAATATGCACCTGTAATAGGTTTACCCTTTTACTGATAGTCGATGAGGATTATCCGTTTCGAATCCCAAAAGACAGTCGCCATAACCTTTCCGACCGCAAGAATGGTCTCCGCCTTTTTTGGTGCAGATTTTCTCTTGGTAACCCATTGTTTAGATTGCTGTTTGGTCTCTGGAGTCTATTAATGTATCCATGTTTCATCCACAGTGGCGAAACGACGCTTAAACTCCTGCGGATTCTTCTTGAACAGCTGCAAACCATCTTTGCAAAACTTCACACGATTCCGATATTAGTCAAGCGTGAGCTATCGCGGAACCCGTCTTGCGGATAGCTTTCTTATGACCAAATGTTCATGCAAAATATTATGTACCCGTTCATTCGGGATGCCCACAGCACTAGCAATTTCACACACATTAACTCTTCTGTCATCCATCACCATATCATGGATTTTATCAATGATTTTTGGAGTCATAACTTCCACAGGGTGTCCAGAACGTTCAGCATCATTTGCACCCATATGGCCACTCCGTAAATTTTGAAACCACTTATAAACTGTTCTAATTGAAGGTGCAGAGTCACCGTAATGTTTATCAAGGTTCTCTTTAGTCTCCTGAGGCGTTTTGCCTTTCATAAAGTAACGTTTAATCACCACACGAAATTATTTTTCGTCCATTTTTTTACAGTCACTCGACTTCCTTGATTCATTCGAATGCCAAACACAAAGAAATAGACCAATATGGCTGAAACTTGGTGTGTGTTCTTTCCAAAGATACTACTAACTAAACATGATCTCGATACGCTCCGGTGGTCCCATCTCTCGGACTTGGTCCGAACTTTTCAAACGTCCCTCGTACATGTAACATATTTCCATCATGTGGAGGGTTCCGAACTATCAGATTAACAATTACTGGTTCCAAACCACTGATACAAATTATTTACATAAGAATCGCAAAATGGTAGGAGCCATCCTCAGGGAGAAACAGCTTGTGTTTTGCAGAAATATTCTAATATACAAGACAATACAGACCCCATGACTTATCATAGAAGATATATTAAAATAAGGCAAACCACGTTAACTGCCTCTGTATACTTGGAGAAAGATTTTGACACTGCTGAGTGGAATGCACTATCTCAATTTGTTAATGCAGCAGACGTAAAATAGAGAGAGCGGAAGGTTATCTACAACTTTTACAGAAACCAAATGGCCATCATAAGAGTGGAAAGGTATGAAAGCGAAGCAGTGGATGAGAAGGCAGTTAACAGGGTTGTAGAATTTCTCAAATGTTATTCAATCTGTACACTGAGCAAGCTGTGAAAGGATGCGGAGAGGAAGTTGGAAAAGTAATTAAAGTTCAGGGAGAACAATTAAAATTTTGTCGTTTGCCAATCACACTGTAATTCTGTCAGACACAGCAAACGACCTGGAAGAGGAGTTGAGCAGAATGGATATTGTCTTGAAAAGAAATTACAAGGAGTGTATTTAAAAAACCTAAACAATGGAATAGAACGCAGATGAATTAAACTAACAATGCTGAGGGAATTAGATTGGGAAATGCTACACTGAAAGTAGCAAATGAGTTTTCCTATTTGGGCAGTAAAATTATTGATGATGGCCGAAGTAGAAATGATATAAAATATAGAACGACAGTGGCAAGAGAAGCATTTCTGAAGAAGATACATTTGTTCACATCGGATATAAATATAATAAAATTTTTATTTGACAGCAAAAACAAATTGCTACCTCTCGCATCGTCTGGTGTATATAAAATCACATGGAAGTTGTGTGAAAAAGAAATTACAAGGAGTGTATTTAAAAAACCTAAACAATGGAATAGAACGCAGATGAATTAAACTAACAATGCTGAGGGAATTAGATTGGGAAATGCTACACTGAAAGTAGCAAATGAGTTTTCCTATTTGGGCAGTAAAATTATTGATGATGGCCGAAGTAGAAATGATATAAAATATAGAACGACAGTGGCAAGAGAAGCATTTCTGAAGAAGATACATTTGTTCACATCGGATATAAATATAATAAAATTTTTATTTGACAGCAAAAACAAATTGCTACCTCTCGCATCGTCTGGTGTATATAAAATCACATGGAAGTTGTGTGAAAAAGTAGATACCGGTCCGTCAGACAGAGCTGTGGCAATTAGATTATCTGAAAGTGAGAGAAGTTGTAGTTTAAGTAAAAAAGATTCAATCTTTGATGATCATCTTTTAACAGAAACCCATTCATATGCTGTAGAATGTGAAGTTTTACGTTCTGCTGAGAAAAGCTGAGTGACGACTCCACTGGAAATATTAGAAGACAACAAACACATTACACAGAATGCCAGCTTTGTATTAAATTTTCAAACTCAGTCACATTTTTACCTGTTTGTAAATTAAAAATTTTCATTACAAATACTAGATTCAGATTGTAAATTTATCTTATTTATCATCAATTTTTAAATTTATCCCCACATAAAAACTTTGTTTCTCTATTTTTTAGTTCGTTTAATTATTTGTATGTGATAAAAAAGTGATATTTTCCTTCGTAAACACTACACCTGTTTTGGGTATCCTCTGTACAATTACCACCTTTGTAAGTCGAAAGTCATTATTATTTGTTTGCGACATTTTTTTGTAACCTGAAGATGGCCTAAGAAACCAAGGTTCTTGAACGAATAAAAATTATTTAGCACTACATTACACATTGTTTTCCTATTTAATATAAATTTAACAGTTAGAAAGGCTTTTGTCTTGAGTGTAGCCCTCTACAGAAGTGAAACGTGGACAATAAGCAGTTCAGACAAGAAAAGAATAGAGGCTTTTGAAATGTGGTGCTACAGATGAATGTTGAAGATTGGATGGGAAGAAGGTGTAACTGGTGACGAAGTACTGAAGAGAGAAGAAATTTGTGACATAACGTGAATAAAAGAAGGATTTTGTTAATAGAACACACTCTGAGACATCCAGAAATCGCCAGTTTATTGTTAGGGGGAATTGTGTGTGTGTTCAGGTGGAGTGAGGATGGGGGCGTGTAAGGGTGAAAATTGCAGTGGGTGACGGGTATAATGAAGAGGTTCAAATGGATGTGTGTTGGGGTGGTTGTTCGGAGAAGATGACTCGCACAGGACAGAGTACCGTGCAGAGCGTCATCAAGCCATCCTTCCGAATGAAGTCCATAACACATATTCTGTATACTGATATATTTATATTTTAACTTCATATACTTCACTTTTTACTTTTATAAGGAACAGTTGTTTGCTCCACATTTCCATCATTTATATAATGGATAAAGTGAAGAACATCTGCCTTTTTCGTTGATTATAGCGTTTCCATTTCAGTATCCAAAACTATAGTATTAATATTTATGTGAAAAGATTTAGCCTGTTATTTATACATCACAATGGTTATTAGGAAATATCCAATACGTCTGTGTGGCATACACTGACGGAAAAAATGTAACACCAAGAACAAGTTGTGCGACATAAACGAAAGGTCGTAGGCATGTTTCTACACCTGAAAGACGATGTCTATTCAAATTTCGTGCCCGTCGCATAAGAGTGGAGTTAGTAGCGCCAGTGTGAGGATGCAAGTCAGTTACATTTGAGACGGGACGTAGTGAGTTGATGTCAATCACTAACGCCTTTAAGGCGACAAAGACGCCGTGATCTACATCTCACTGAGATCCAACGAAATCGTGTAAGGGGGCTACGAGAAGCTTGATGTTCCTTCTGCGATATTGCAGAAAAATTTGACAGGAAGGTAGCCACTGTATATGATTGCTGGCAGAAGTGGTCAAGATAATGAGCGGTCGGAAGAAGATGCGGCTCCCGACGTCCACGTGGCACTACCGACCACCGTGTTCGACGTATGGCTCTGGCGCATCGTACTGCATCTGCAGCAGCAATCTAAGTACCAATTGGCAACACAGTGGCACAACGAACTGTTACAAATAGGTTACTTCAAGGACAGCTCCGAGCCAGACGCACTGTGGCGTGCATTCCACTGACCCCAAACCACCGCCTTTTGCTACTTCTGTGGTGTCTACCGAGAGCTCATTGGAGGGCAGAGTGGAGGTCTGTTGAGTTTTCTGATGAAAGCTGGTTCTGCCTCGGATCCAGTGATGGCCGTGTGTTTATTAAAAGGAGGCCACTTGCGGATCTGCAAGTAACCTGTCTGCGTGCTAGACGCACTGAAACTACACATGGAATTGTGGTTTTGCGTGCGATTCCGTGTGATTGCAGGAGCCGTCTCATGTTTGTCCCACGCTCCCAAACAGCAAATTTGTACGTCAGTCTGGTGATTCAACCAGTTGTGCTGCCATACATCAACTGCATACCAGGGGATGTTCTCCAACAGGTTATTGGTCGCCCACATACCGTCGTTGTAACACAACATGCTCTGCAGCTTGTCGACATTAGCCTTGGCCTGCTCGATCACCAGATCTGTCTCCAATAGAGCTCATATGGGACATCATCAGACCACAACTTAAGCCTCATCCACCAATAGCATTAACTGTTCTTGTGTCAAACGGCAAAGCGCAACAGATATGCAACTCCGTCACACAAACTGACATCCGGCACCTGTACAACACAATGCATGCACGTCTGCATGCTTGCATTCAGTATTCTGCCGGTTACATCGGTTATTAATCCACCAGCATTTCAAATTTGCAGCGCCTTATCTCGCGCATACGTTAACCTATGATCTTGCAAGGTTAATCACTGAAATATATTACCTACACAAATATATTCGAGAAATTTCAATCCTCTATATTAATAATTTTTGGGTGTTCTGGTTTTTTTCGTCAATGTATTTGTAAATGTTGTACGTTTATATTAACACTTGCATTATGCCTTCAGCCTACTACTGGCTTTGTGTTACTTATGCTCAACACTCGTTATATGACGTAGTCACAAAGTCTGTGTCTCATATTAGCAAGTACATTTGGTTACTATGGAATATTATACTTCTAACATCAGATAAGATACGCTTTACATTGATACATTTTAGTTTGTTCTTTCATATTTGCATTCGTTTTTCTGTCTCCAGTCTGCTCAGGATTTGATGTTGGCCAATCTTTAACACTTGTTATGTGATTCATCTTCCCGTTTTGTTCCTTATGCTAGTATGTACGTGATGATTACACTATACTACTGTACTAGATTTCAGTCATGTAACATTAGATATGATAAGACATATCTGCTCCCCTTTCATGTCTGCTGTACGCAGGATAAGAGAATGATCTTTTTAGTTTACACCGACTGAGATGTTTACACATCTGTACCAAAAGCTATATTATGTTTTTATCCTTGGTGAGAAATTGTGATTCATATTACCCAGACATGAAGAAAGTGCAGTACTTGTTATATGACTTAGATGTAATTACGTTTCTTTCATGTAACGCATTATTCAAGTCTTTCTTATTTACTATCTACATGTTATTCTATGTTATTCTTCGGTTTCACTTGTTTATGCTATTGGTTCTCAAATGTTACTA
Source organism: Schistocerca gregaria (assembly GCF_023897955.1). Taxonomy (NCBI): domain Eukaryota; kingdom Metazoa; phylum Arthropoda; class Insecta; order Orthoptera; family Acrididae; genus Schistocerca; species Schistocerca gregaria. The sequence goes on along the minus strand of NC_064931.1, from coordinate 597,408,490 downwards.
GTTTAATTTCCCCTTTACTCACTAACCTGTAATTTCTAGTAGCTTTTTTACTGCTCTTCTATCTAGAGTCAATATTTTACGTAACATGTAATTGCTTTTAACTGTGAATGCGTGAATTTATGAATTTGTACGAGTTACCTCTTTGCTTATTTTTTTGTTGTTCATAACATACATCTACGTTCGGATATTCTTTGATGTGTTTTATACTTAGGTGATGACTATTTATAACTCTGATTTCACACTGGATACACCAACTCCTTGCAATTACGTCTCTTTCGTTCTGTGGATGTCTAACAGTTCAGATGGGGCGATAATATATTATATGGTTTGCCACACTGGTGTGCTATAACATGTGATTGTTATCTGATCCTTCGCAAGTATTAAGTTTAACCAATAATATGTAACTGACAGGACATAAGGAATTTCTAGTCACTTCATGTGCTGTTTTAAAGTACACAGATACCGTGATAATAGTGTAAACCGAAAACGGTAGTTATAGTAAAAGACAATTAAATCTGTGAGACGTGCATTAAAAAAAGTACGTAACATCTATTGGCAATCGTCTTCGAAAAATGCTAGATAACTGTAGTGAAATGAAGGAAGACTTGCAGAGGGTTTTAGTTTTCGTTCAGGTACTGGTAGATGACCCTCAATTCATATATATATATATATATATATATATATATATATATATATATATATATATATATATAACTTATCACATTCAAATGCGCGAACTACTCACTACACTCACTACTTTTTTATTAACTGTTTGTCGAACAATCACTGCAAAAGTGTCACGTCCATTAAGTATCTGGCAGCATTTGTCCGGAGAAATCAGAAGCAGAACGGACACATAAAACTATTGGTAGGATTGGTAAGTACCTGACTGAGATTAATTGAAAGATTCATTAGGAAGGTTAGTCTTCCTACGAAGCATGTAGTTTACAAAACCCTTGTTAGATCTGTGCTTGATCATTGTTCCTTTGGAAATCAACAAGGTAGAACTGATACAGTACACAGAGAAGGTCGAAAGAATAGTAGCGCGTTTTGTCATCGGTTCGTTTAGTAAGAGTAAATTCAATAAGGGATTCTCGTCCAGCTGTAATGGAGGATGTTGCAGGACAGGCGTTGTGTATATCACGAAAACGCTATGGTTGTGAAATTAGACCGATTAAAACTCATATAGCGTCTTGCCAGCAGTCGTTCTTACACCGAGCCATTTGGGACTAGAAAAAGAAAGGGAAAAGGAAGAGTTGAAGTGTAAGTTATAAACAAAGAACCCTTCGTCACACACCATAAAAAATTCAAGGAGTAAGGACATAGATGTAGACATACCCTCTGGCACACAGACTTGTACTATAGGAAGCACATTCTGACCATTTAATACAATATTAAGTGTTATAAAGACTGGTGTGACTCAAATGAAAGCCTTGTTCTTGGCTAGCCCTACGTTGTGTGATCAGTCTGGGTAAATTTCACACTTGGATTAATTGGGAAAAATAAACGAAAATTTTAAAAAAAAAGTGTGATCTGTTCAGGTAAGGAAAGAAATTCTTGTAGAGCTCTGAGAGCACTCCAGCTTCTTTCGACTTTTTACTTGAGTTAATATCTGTTAAATTCAGTCAGACTACTTCAAAAACTGAAACTATGGTTCTGGCCTTGAAATACAGCAAACCCTGTTTTCCAGGCACATGTGAAAACAGACTGGAACTTACATTCATCGGAACATGTTTATTTTGAGTTCCACGTTCCTTTGACGGGTGTAGCTGATAGTGCATTCGATGTGTTTTAAAAACGATAGGGGTGATTTAGTTTCTGCTGTTACTGTCACAAATATTTTGGTCTTCATTTTGAACGGAGCAAATGGTTGCAACATTAGCGTCATGAGCTCATGGCAGGGAACTAACTGTTCAGACAATTCCTCATTACCCTCCATCCAGTATTGCACCCCATCGTCTCAGAAGTCACTCTTTTGCTAGTTCAGCACTCTGCGACCTTCTCGTATGACGTTCAATGCTGGTTGGATACGGCTGTAATAATCTATCACATCCTTGAAAATTTGCACGCTATACTTCAGTATCACTGAAAACTAAAGTAATTGGTTCCCGCCCGGTTGGCCGTGCTGCTGCCAACAATCATGCACAGTGGCAACGTTCCTGCCAAGTCTTTCTGCAGTATCGCAGAAGGAACATCCAGCTTCTCGTAGCCCTATCACACGACGTCGTTCCAGCTCAGTGAGATGTAGTTCATGGTGTCTTTGTCGCCTTACAATCATTCTTGACTAACATCAACTCACCACGTCCAGTCTCAAGGGTAACTAACGCTCACGACCGTTACAGCGTATATTTAAAGCAAACCTGATTTGTATCCTCATCGTGGCGCTACTAGCGCAACTCTAATTCGACTGACGCGAATTTTGAATAGACATCATCTTTCAGATGCAGGATCAGGCTTACCAACTTTCGATTATGTCGCATAACTACTTATTGATACTGCGGTTTTCTTTTCGCGTCAGTGTATTTTGAATGCCGAATAAATAACGGAATATCATATTATCAAGATTCCTCATATGTTGTTGATCTATAGTACCGGATGATCAAAAAGCCAGCATAAATTTGAAAAATGAATAAATCACGGAATAATGTAGATAGAGAGGTACAAATTGACACACATGCTTGGAATGACATGCGGTTTTATTAGAACAAAAAAAAAAATACAAAAGTCTCAAAATGGCCGACAGATGACGCTTCATCTGATCAGAATAGCAATAATTATCATAACAAAGTAAGACAAAGCAAAGATTATGTTCTTTACAGGAAAGGCTCAATATGTCCACCATCATTCCTCAACAATAGCTGTAGCCGAGGAATTAATGTTGTGAACGGCACTGTAAAGCATGTCCGGTGTTATGGTGAGGCATTCGGGTCGGATGTTGTCTTTCAGCATCCTTAGAGATGTCGGTCGATCACGATACGCTTGCGACTTCAGGTAATCCCAAAGCCAATAATCGCACGGACTGAGGTCTGGGGACCTGGGAGGCCAAGCATGACAAAAGTGGCGGCTGAGTACACGATCACCACCAAACGACGCGCGCAAGAGATCTTTCACGCGTCTAGCAATATGGGGTGGAGCGCCATCCTGCATAAACATCGTACGTTCCAGCAGGTATTTAGCAGCCAGGCTGGGGATGATGCGATTCTGTAACATATCGGCGTACCTCTTACCCGTCACGGTAGTAGTTACAAAACCAGAATCACGCATTTTCTCAAAGAAAAAAGGCCTGATAACGGTTTTTTGTTCTAATAAAACCCCACGTCTTCCCAAGCACGTGTGTCAATTTTTACCTCTCTATCTACATTATTCCGTGGTTTATTAAGTTTTCAAATTTATACTGACTATTTGATCACTCGGTATATTCAAGCATAACTAACTTAAATTGTGCACTGCAGTGTGATCATTTACGTTTGGACCTAAATGGAGCGACAGTTATGTTTTCGTGGTGTACACTTCGACAGTAAAATCATTTCGATAGGGTATAATTGTGATATGTGATAATTTTTGATCAATTAATCCTTTACATTTTACGTTATTGTTACATGTTAACCACGGTACCATGAAACTCCACTAAGCCATAACAGTTAGTTGTGATGCTGACATCAGCTACAACAGATTAAGAGGGAGTAATCTAGGAAGGAGGCTGCGCTGTTGCTAGGCTTGGTCCGATGGACTGCTACATGAAGTAGAATGCCCTCGTGCAGGTGCCCATGATATTTAACTGTGCTGTTTAAGCGTTACCTCATTACGTTGTCAGCTCAGCGGGCAATTTTTGTATGCGTTAATCTTGGCGACTGGTGATCCGTTGCCATAACGGACCCACACACTCCGAGGGAATATACCACATTTGATAAACCACTGGGTCTCTTTTCCAAAGAGAGCGCGTTTAGCAGGTCTCCAAGCACACAGGATAAGCTCTCCAAACCGAAGACTGAAGATACGCAGTCGGGCGGGAAGTGTATGGTTCGCAGGTTGCCGCGAAACTGCTATCCGTGGCGCCTGCTGTTACGGCTGGGAGGCCTCGGACACTGAGGTAAGATAACTCTCTTGTTACTGACTTTAAGTACGTTGTAGTCCATATCCATGATCCCTTCTAGAATTTCCTCTTTCGTAGAATCTTCTCCATAATCGTAAAACCACATTGCCACGTATGATACTTTCCGGCAAGTGCTCACTGTGGCTGGTCTCTAATCTTTGAGCGATATGGCCAGGCGCATTGTCATCATATTGTGTTCGATGTGACATTCTGCTTCCTTCCAACACGGCTGCTGTTGCTGAACGCACAGAACATATAGTCAGAACCATTATACCCAATACCTCTACTCACACGGATTATTGTGGGCACAGTAAGCAATCACGTTCTTGCGTACGATGTTGCGTGTTTACTTACTATCTCGAAGAAGTTTAGTCCGCACTATTTCGAATCTCTGTGATAAGTTATTTTAAATATGTGAGCGTAGATAAATGTAAATACTACCTCTGCCCTATTATGACTCCGTCTAGATTCTCCAGGATTTCCAGTTTCATAATTTTATAAGCCTCTAGTTGTGTTAGAGGCATATATCGACCGATCCAGTTTCTGAATTTGCCTGTTTTACGCAACGTCCATATACTTCCGAGTTTCCCCGTGCTTATCTTCCTACTAATCCTATCGTCTCTGCGATTTAATTTTATTTCAAGTATCTCAGTTCTACCTTGTCATCATGGTCACTAAACATGATTCCCTTCGAATACCCTGTCTAGCGCTTTCGTAGCCTCCCGGTTTTGAAAGCTAATCTCCAAAGTGAGATCTTTGATAATATTACTTACTCCGCCAATCATGATTCAAAACATCAGTAGTTTCTACGCTGTAAATGAAAAGGCATTACAAACAATAGTTATTTAGCATTTATAATGCACTTTAATTTACCGTACGGCACGTCATCGAGAGTGTTCTGAATGCAAACCTAAGTAGCAACTCAATTCTTCCAGGGCTCTGAGGAGAACTTGGTAATGCTACTGCAGCAAACATCTTGTTTTCATCTGCTTTGTTCTATAACAAAATGACGAAAGAATTTCTAATTAATGGAGGAGAAGTCAGTAATCTGTGTTTAGTTCTTTTGGAAATCACTCTACAGTTCAACGATTGAGCAGCCACTCCCAATAAATAGAGACACCTACAAATTTCGATAAGTATAGAAACTGTAGGAACTAATCATTCCCAGCAGCATTTTATGAGACATGAAACATTATGATCATATCCCTCCGACAGGTGATGACTTTGGTGCTCCTACAGATAAAAAGGTTATGCTGTAGCACCAACATTTAGCCTGTATCCTCTCCCAAGTACATTACCAACAAATCAAGTCTACTGTCGCAACGTCACACAGTATAAGCATTCGCCACTATCAACGACACTATACAGTTACGCCGGCCGCGGTGGTCTAGCGGTTCTAGGCGCTCAGTCCGGAGCCGCGCGACTGCTACGGTCGCAGGTTCGAATCCTGCCTCGGGAATGGATGTGTGTCATGTCCTTAGGTTAGTTAGGTTTAAGTAGTTCTAAGTTCTAGGGGACTGATGACCACAGATGTTGAGTCCCATAGTGCTCAGAGCCATTATACAGTTACGCATCAGATGGCAATTTGAAGTACTATCAGAGTGTAATGTTTGTACCATGCATGAGCCATTGTGGACTCAAGGAACTAAGAATGTCCTCATTCGAATTTTTATAGGAAAGACACACTATGCAGATTGTGTCAGATTTTCGCTTCCTTTACGGAAGAAAATGAATCACAAGTGCGCATAAAAAGCAGATAGCGATATCATAAGGAAGACTTACTTGAGAAGATTCTTGACTTCATTTTGACTCATGACTCAATTAATGTGGCATCAGTTCTTAGTATTCCTTCCGCGTCACACGGAGATTAAAAGTGAAGAAAAACGTTACTTTTTATTATTTGGTAAAGTGAGGGAATTTTCAGTATCCGTTTTTGGTGTCTATAATGACAAATATACTGGGTATATTGCCGTTGAATTGAAAGTTTTCATGTACTAATTACGACTGAAACAATTTACAAGCTTAGTTCCTGTGTGCGAAGCAGCTGACTGCTCAACATACAAGTAGTCTCATTAACAGATAGACTTGTATTTATTTAAATACATCTTTGGTACGGGCTATTACACTACACGTTGGGGAAACTAAAAGTGGTCAGGATACAAAGAAACACAGCAGAGGAAAGGAAATGGAGTACTAACCCGACTATATCAGTTGCTGGAAGTGACCACCACTCATCTCTTGGCAATTTTGGGCATTGGTCAGCATGTTGCTGAAGGCGGATCGAAGCTGGACTGCTGGAATTGCAGCAGCCTCATGGGAAATTTTCTGCTGCAGTTCCTGTTGCGATATACCTCAGACTTGACGGCTCCCCACACACAGTAATCGCACACTGACATATCAGGTGGCCTGAGTTGCCAGCTAGGGCAGCGACAAGACTGACCTCTGCTTACAACTCTGTCACGCGTGAAGATCCTGTAAATGTGCTCCAAGGTTCGGCCGGCTGTGCGGGTAGGTTACTCCATTCTGTTGGAAGATGCTCACTTTTCAACATCTGCTACAGTTACGTTACTACTGTATTTTCCTTCCTCTGGTGTGTTTGTTTGTACTTTGGAACTCTGCTCTCCGGGCCACTTTTATTTGTCCTACCCTGCATAAGGACGCGGGGTCGCCGTCTTCCTTCTGTGGCATCTATGGTAGTCATTGAATCCTGTAAAGCCGTGGACTTGAAGCAAGAAAACGTCATGATTTTAGATGAAATCGGACACGAATACAAGCCACTACAAAGAAGTAAACAATCGTGAGCTAGCTCGCAAGCAGCATAGCAGGTGAGACGCATACAAGACGTGCTCGCCTCACCACTGCTGAAAACAGACTGCGATTAGGCTATCTGAGCACGACTCACTGCCAGACCCAAAATTCCATATGTTGTCAAACATGTGTCTATAATGTGCACTCATACATTCAGTATGTATTTTCCCGTACAGGGAAGACATTTTAACTGAATGTCACTTTACAGGTGTCGGCGGACAAATACGATATTGCAGTGCCCATGTTCCTACGAACATGCATGCATGTCCGATGGAACAGGCACTGCGGCCACTATAACCCTTATGAAATACATGAAGTATATTCGCATTTGCGAATATGAACGACCATAATACGCGAATCTATTTCATGGATAAAGCTATAGCTAGCGACGACTGCGACAACTGACTTTTTGTGAGACTAGTGTAACGCCACGTTATGTTTTAAACATTTAACCTGACCCTTCATTCATGAGTCTCCTTCATGGCACGAAACAGCAAAACATTCTGGTGTCGAAATACTGGGTGGTGTCGATTATTACGTTACACAGCGAGATGGCAAAATAAAAAAGTCTGAAATAAAGTTACTTACCGGCAGGTGGCTCCGTTGTGGCAGGTATTTTGTTGCAGGTTGCAGAGGGGCCCAAAGCCGCAGTGTGATCCCCAGAAACTTGGTCGACATATGCACTCATATTGCCTGAAACATACCAACAGCCAAGCCTCACGTCTAAACAGGTACTGTTATGTCATTCATTAGTTAAATAATACAAAAGTGGACAGGGTAAAGCTAAATGTAGTTTATTCTTGTCTGAAATGCCGCGAACACTCCACAGCTGCATGTACTGAAAAAAGAAGTGATGCTGTTGTCTACAACTCTGATGGCATCGCCACAAACAAAGGTTGTTATTTAACTGTTGAGACACTTTTGGACACAACTTAAAAATCTCCTCCGAACGTGTCACGTTGGGTACAACAGTTTCGTTTCAATAGATTTTTACGCCCCCGTAAAAACACCTTGTCTCCAAAGACATCGAGTGAGGCTAGGCAGTGTAAAATATCCGAAGTGCATATGTGAGGAATCCAAAGAAATGAATAATAGCGTATAGTTGCGAATTATATGCCCAACGTACGAAGAAGTCTACGAATCCGTCTGATCCATAACCCGCAGACACCACAGTTCGCTTACAAGAAACTCTTGAGTGATAGGTCACAGGTTCGACATTTAGTAAAAGTCATTTGAAAGTGTTGTGTTAACAATTACGACAGGAAAAGCATTAGCTGCTAATCATCATCATATGCATTAGGAAAGCGACAGAGCATGAGTGCCCGGGAGGTGCAGAGGTCAACCTTGTATGGGATCTATGTGTTGCACTTCACAAAGTTGACATCGTCGACATTTCAAAAAAATGTTCAAAACGAACTATTAACTTGCACCATGAACACTTAATGAAAAATGGCACGCCACAATGACCACAAAGGTTTGCACCATCGATATCGAGTGCGAACTCCTTAGTAGTAGTTACAAACTGTGCTCTACTTTCAACCTGATATACAACCTTAAAGAACGCGCACAGAATCATGTTGGTGTAGCGGGGTCATAAGATCCGATGGGACAGGAAGGTATGCAACCGAATACGAAGTCGTGGAGCTTGTCGTGCAGCTGTGGATCCCTTAAGGAGTAGCTGCAGTTAACGTAATAATATAATTTATAGACAGGAAAAAATACAAACATACAGATAGTGAATTTGTCCAATGGTTCCAGGTGTTACAAACTGCATTGTCACACACTTTCCGGGACGGGTAGTTTGCTCTAAAGGAGTATGATTTTTATACACATACCGAGAATCATATTATAGCAACTTATTTTGACCAGACATTGGCTCATATCGTAGTTGTAATTGTCTTCCGTCTATTTTCCCATTCTTACTTATCGTTACGTATATATATTCCTTCCTGCCCTTGCAAGATGATACACGCGAGAAAGAATCGTTGGGGTTAGAGCACCTCCAACTTCTCGCAGCAAATAAATAGCTTTCCAGCCAATTTAACATCCAGGCTAACATTCAGCATAAATTGTATATGAATGTGTTAAGGCATTGATGTTGGCTGGTCTTGATACAACTCTCTTGGTATATCTAATTTTCAGCATTCCTTTCATATGCATTTCCTCTTCAATGCCCAATCGGTCGGAGTTAAAAGCTAATTCCGTAATGAACGATGGGTTACGATTGTTTAGCTCGTCTACAAATTTTCGGAATGATTCCGCAGTTTGCTATGCATCGTCAAGTTGATGCTTCGTTAGAAATTTGGTTATCTTACGTCTTCAAACGCTATAACACTATTTGAGGTTATGCAACTGTCCACTGCTTCCCTTGAAATCACTGTAATCTATGTCGCACGAAATTTGATATGCGTAACGTAGTAGGTCACTACCAGGCACAGCCCGTAAGTCATTTCGAGCATCCCTGAAAACACCAAATTTGTAACAAGTGCGCCTTGTCCTCCCTTGTATATCTGAAGCTTTTGTTATGCACTACACGGTCGTAATGTTGCGGAATTATTCTAAATCTGTTCATAATTGTTTTTTTCTACGTTATGGATGATCTTCCATGTACTTAATTGTGTTCAGTACCTGCTCCTTGGAAGATTGTCCTTTACTACGTTTCACTGGAGGTGGTATTTGTGACTACCTGTCCAACAAGGATGATGATCTACATGGCTCGACAAGTGTTTTATTATCACTTTCACTTGTTAAGCTCGTATCGTCATCATTGTACTCCTCATGTACATTGTCACAGTCGATCGTATACGACACTACACATTCCACTGGTTAATCTTGCAAAAATGCTTCACAGCAACCAGCCACAAATTGGTTTTAGGTTACTTTATTCAAAAAGTGTCGTTACCGGTTTCGAATTTTTTACAGTTCATCATCAGACAGAGTATTTATTTTCGTGTACTATAAATCAAAACATGTGGTGCACATTGAAAATTCGTTTTGTGACCGAATGAAGGTGGTTTACAATGCAGTGCAACGTTTTTCCTTGAGAATGTATTTCATGGCGAGAAAACTGCTGATACAAATACACCAGATTGGCATTTCGATGCAGCTCATAAGAAACCAGTGTATAGTCTGTATTGATGATAGCATGAAAAAACCGTCTGACGACGAACTGTAAAATATTCGAAGCCGTTAACGATACTTTAAGAATAAAGTAACCTAAAACCAATTCGTGGCTGGTTGCTGTACACCATCAACAATTTAAATCCACATGTTATTATGGAGTACAAGCAGACACACGAAAAGTTGCGATACTCTTCTTGGATTTGCAATCGAATCCTCAAGCCCAACTGACAAAATATTTCGACGGTCGTCTCCTTCAGGTGAGACGCTGCTGTTGCTGAGTGTCGCCGAATGGCTGCCAAATTTTCTTCTTCACTTGCGCTCTTTATAGGGCAGTAGATGATGCTAGGAGCATGAGCGAAATACTGTGATCGCACCATCGGTGGTAAATGGAAGCTGCCGTAACTAATCGTTAAAATCTTCTGCCGATTGAATTAAAGAATGTCGTGTGAAATGCTTGTCAGTGCACGTTTCCACGACTTTCCCGGAGGATAGCCCATTTATCTGTTAATGAGATTAACAGCCAATATAAATTCAATGGACTTCTTCAGAACATTATTTTAGTAACAGGAAGCAGTAGCAAACAGTTGTATAGCATTATATTTCATGGATGTGCGTCGCCTAAGGAATGCTCCACTAACGCGTATCTGTTGGGTTGTTGTAACCTTGAGTGGTGGCAATAATTCACACATCTGTCCTCAACAGTAAGAATAGTTTGACCAATGCATATTTCGCGACGGTGGCATGTTACCTTCCTCGAATAGACACTGCGCTACCTTAGCCCAAAGCGAGGGATATGCCAAGAGATTTTAAGGGAAACTCAGAATTTTTTTATTTACAAAATAACTGTTACAAATTTTTAAAATAATTTCCATGAGGCCTTATACACTTTTATATCCTCTGAAACCACTTCAAAGATGTGTCAATCCAATCTCCTTTAGGGAAGTCACCTTCATCCTTCGTTTTTGGTAACAGGAAGAAGTTACAAGTGGTCAAGTCATTAGACACAGAGCACAAGCTCGGAATAGGGAAGGATGGGTAAGGAATTCGCTCCTACCCTTTCAAAGGAACGATCCCGGCATTTGCCTGAAGTGATCTGGGGGAAATAATGGAAAACCTAAATCAGGATGGACGGATACGGGTTTGAACTGTCGTCCTCCGGAATGCGTGTCCAGTGTGCTAACCACTGCGTTACCTTGCTAGGTTTTACACTGAATATAGATTAAATAGCTAATAGGAATAAACGAGGTTTAAAGTTTAATGTACCATCTACCTCGAAATCATTGCAGGTGGCGGAGAAGACCTAGTGGACGAAATGTTGGAGAAAAGCGACTTTATTAAGTAAATTATTGTCGGATGCTTTTACCGGCCATCCGATTTCGCCTTGACAGTTTTCATATAATTCTTCTTGTGCAGTAGTTTTGAATACTTTTTTTCTGAATACTGTCTTGAGCAGCTAGTTCGACAGACCCACTCAGTGGAAGTATTTGGCACCTTGTATCCTCAGGCTGGCCTTACCTTATCTACGGCGTCAGTATAGAGACGTTGATTAGTTATCACGATGTCATCACAACGACTACGGTTACTAAAACTAAAAAATCGATCTACATCTAAATGACTACGTTGAGATTAAAACTTAAGTGCCTGGCAAAGAGTTTTTCAAACCACCTTCAGAATATTTGTCTACAGTTCCTCTCTCTAATAGCGTGTGGGCAAAATAAGTTGTTACCAGAAATTTTTTAAGAAAAGTGATTTGTTCCAGTGAAGGGAAGCCAACTGCGCCCGGCGTCAGGAGTAAACTGCATAAGGGTAGGATTCCGTTAATCGATGAAAGTTCAAAATTAAGAAGAACAGTGGTATTTGTTAGGGAAGTGCAAGGAAGGAATAAGAAAGATCATCTTCTGTACTTAATGTGAATGTCCTGGCACCTACTGAACAATTAGAAATTGCTGTTCTAGCAGCTATGGAGAGAGCAAGAGGTGACACAGTGCGGTGCACGGCCAGCCGTGTGACCGAGCGGTTCTGGGCGCTTCAGTCTGGAACCGCGCGACCGCTACTGTCGCAGGTTCGAACCCTGCCTCGGGCATGGATGTGTGTGGTGTCCTTAGGTTAGTTAGGTTTAAGTAGTTCTAAGTTCTAGGGGACTGATGACCTCAGAGGTTAAGTCCCATAGTGCTCTGAACCATTTGAATCATTTTTTGATGTGCACGATTGAACGAAAACAGCTTTCGCCTTGCCTTCTAGGCCATATTAAGATCATTCCAGTAACACTGAGTAATATGAGAGCAGCTTTTCCTCTCGAAAATTTCAGTGACGCTTACAATTTGCAGTATTGTCTCCGGAACTCATCGCCCTGTTCTTGACGCTGAGAAGCTCGCAAAGATTGTGCCAAGGACTTAAAAGTTCTGTGACATGCTAGAATGTGACTTCCTTGACTTGGGCCACAGGGATGGGAACTGTAGGGTCCTTCTAAATGTCTCAGGGTGTGGCGCGAAAATTTCTCCCGAGCTGCGGTGAGACGGGTGTGCCCTGTCGAGAATGGACGTGGCAGTGTGATGGACATAGTGTGACCATCGCGTGGCCACTCAGCGATGCGAAGCCAAGCCCTCTCGTACTGACCAGTTAAAGACGAGAGGCGGCCTCGCCAAATTTTCAGACTTAGGCGTGAGCAAATTTTCCGTTGTACTGATCATCTGAGCACGTGTTATACTAGTGTTCGAAACGTTTCACTTATTTGGTTGTATCGCATGAGCCTCACTAGATACAGAAAAGCAAGAAATATTCTTTTAATGAGCATGACGCGTTGAACATTTTGATAACGCATTAGCATTTCCAATAGGTAATTTACCTGAGAGTATTAGGGACACACAAAACTGTCTCAAAAAAAATCTTGCAAGATTAAAAACTATTTGGCCAATGGTGAAACCCATCTTTGTTGGCAATATTATTACAGTGATAAAATTAATTTCTATACAAATTTGAGAAAAATTCTGTCTGTCGACAAAATCAGCAAGCAGTTGCACAAAAGAAGTTTTATTACTTTGCCGGTTTCAGGCGCATAGTGCCATTCTTCAGAACATTGTACTGGTCGCATTATTAGCGAGTTCCAAAACTACACTCCAGGAAATTGAAATAAGAACACCGTGAATTCATTGTCCCAGGAAGGGGAAAGTTTATTGACACATTCCTGGGGTCAGATACATCACATGATCACACTGACAGAACCACAGGCACATAGACACAGGCAACAGAGCATGCACAATGTCGGCACTAGTACAGTGTATATCCACCTTTCGCAGCAATGCAGGCTGCTATTCTCCCATGGAGACGATCGTAGAGATGCTGGATGTAGTCCTGTGGAACGGCTTGCCATGCCATTTCCACCTGGCACCTCAGTTGGACCAGCGTTCGTGCTGGACGTGCAGACCGCGTGAGACGACGCTTCATCCAGTCCCAAACATGCTCAATGGGGGACAGATCCGGAGATCTCGCTGGCCAGGGTAGTTGACTTACACCTTGTAGAGCACGTTGGGTGGCACGGGATACATGCGGACGTGCATTGTCCTGTTGGAACAGCAAGTTCCCTTGCCGGTCTAGGAATGGTAGAACGATGGGTTCGATGACGGTTTGGATGTACCGTGCACTATTCAGTGTCCCCTCGACGATCACCAGAGGTGTACGGCCAGTGTAGGAGATCGCTCCCCACACCATGATGCCGGGTGTTGGCCCTGTGTGCCTCGGTCATATGCAGTCCTGATTGTGGCGCTCACCTGCACGGCGCCAAACACGCATACGACCATCATTGGCACCAAGGCAGAAGCGACTCTCATCGCTGAAGACGACACGTCTCCATTCGTCCCTCCATTCACGCCTGTCGCGACACCACTGGAGGCGGGCTGCACAGTGTTGGGGCGTGATCGGAAGACGGCCTAACGGTGTGCGGGACCATAGCCGAGCTTCATGGAGACGGTTGTGAATGGTCCTCGCCGATACCACAGGAGCAACAGTGTCCCTAATTTGCTGGGAAGTGGCGGTGCGGTCCCCTACGGCACTGCGTAGGATCCTACGGTCTTGGCGTGCATCCGTGCGTCGCTGCGGTCCGGTCCCAGGTCGACTGGCACGTGCACCTTCCGCCGACCACTGGCGACAACATCGATGTACTGTGGAGACCTCACGCCCCACGTGTTGAGCAGTTCGGCGGTACGTCCACCCGGCCTCCCGCATGCCCACTATACGCCCTCGCTCAAAGTCCGTCAACTGCACATACGGTTCACGTCCACGCTGTCGCGGCATGCTACCAGTGTTAAAGACTGCGATGGAGCTCCGTATGCCACGGCAAACTGGCTGACACTGACGGCGGCGGTGCACAAATGCTGCGCAACTGGCGCCATTCGACAGCCAACACTGCGGTTCCTGGTGTGTCCGCTGTGCCGTGCGTGTGATCATTGCTTGTACAGCTCTCTCGCAGTGTCCGGAGCAAGTATGGTGGGTCTGACACACCGGTGTCAGTGTGTTCTTTTTTTCCATTTCCAGGAGTGTAGATAGGGGTATGCAGCAGAACGCTGTAGTAAAATATGTTATACGGAAACCAGACACTGAGTGCAGATATCGTAGCAATATTGACTGACTGGGTATTGTGCGTGTATTGTGTACTGAACCAGGGACATAGAAACGACAAAGAGGCTTCGTCCCACCGTAGCCCCCAACAGGCCACAGCAGTCCACCCACGCCACCGCCACCCCCCCCTCCCCCACACCGAACCCAGGATTGTTGTGCGGTTCGGCCCCCGTGGACCCCCCCCCCCATCCCCAATACCCTCCCTCCGGGGAACGTCTCATTCCAGACGAGTACAGCCCTGTTTTCGTTCAATCGTGCACACCAAAAAAATGGTTCAAATGGCTCAGAGCACTATGGGCCTTAACCTCTGAGGACATCAGTCCCCTAGAACGTAGAACTACTTAAACCTAACTAACCTAAGGACACCACACACATCCATGCCCGAGGCAGGGTTCGAACCTGCGACCGTAGCGGTCGCGCGGTTCCGGACTGAACCGGCTAGAACCGCTCGGCCACACGGGCCGGCCGTGCACCGAACTGTGTCACCTCTTGCTCTCTCCATAGCTGCTAGAACAGCAATTTTAAATTGTTCAGTAGGTGCCAGGGTCTTCACATTAAGTACACAAGATGATCTTTCTTATTCCTTCCTGTCATTTCCCTAACAAATACCACTGTTCTCCTTAATTTTTAACTTTCATCGATTAACGGAATCCTACCCTTGTGCGGTTTACTCCTGACGTCGGGCGCAGTTGGCTTCCCTTCACTGGAACAAATCACTTTTCTTAAAATTCTTTTGGTAACAACTTATTTTGCCCACACGTTATTGGATAGAGGAACTGTAGATAAATATTCTGAAGGTGGTTTGAAAAACCCTTTGCCAGGCACTTAAGTTTTAATCTCAAAGTAGTCATTTAGATGTAGATCGATTTTTGCGTGGTAGAATGTTTATGGTTTACGCGTACTTGGAGACGGTGCTTGAGCAGCAACCGCCGACATATTGCAACTGAAGCGGAATAAGGGAACCAGCCCACATTCGCCGAGGTAGATGGAAAACCGCCTTAAAAACCATCCACAGGCTGGCCGACACACCGCATCCGGGCGGATTCTACATCTACATCTACACCATACACCGCCAGCCACCTAATGGTGTGTGGTGGAGGGTACTTTCGGTACCAATATCTGATCCTTCCAACCCTGTTTCACTCGCGAATAGTGCCTGGGAAGAATAATTGTCTGTAAGACGCTGTATTGACTCTAATTTCTCGAATTTTCTCCTTGTGGTAAATACGCCAGATGTATATCGCTATTTGGTATGTTTACTCCAATAATCATGTCGTTATCAGACATACACTACGCTGCTGGTCCTAAAGAAGGAAAACTTCATTTTGTAATTGGGCAAATTCGGAGCTGAATGGCAGGTATTTCTGGGAGGTTCAGACCGAGGATATACAACGGCGGGCCTGACGCTGGAGGGGTGAGAGAGTTTTGGGCGAAGATCGGCCCTGGACTTTTGTTAACCTGCACAGTGAATCGTCCACATATTTCGTTTTAAGACTTTTGGCCGTTAGGGCGTTTGTGCCCTCAGCATTTGTATAAACCCGGACATTTGTCCATGTTTAGGAATCCGATTTCGTTTAGTGGTTTCTTGGACTGTAATTTTTTAAGTGCATTTACGAGAACTAGTATTGTTTCCAGTTGCGAGTGCTGGTCGAGTGTTTTCCAAACAGTGAATTATTCTGAACATTAGCGCCCAGCACCCAGAAATTTTGCGGGTGTATGATAACAAAGATTTGTCTCAGCTACAGTAATTCACAATAGATTGCCTGCTCACTATCCTAACATTTGAGTGTAGGCTATGCCCTAACAACAAACGACACTGATATAATTTTCCACAGCATTTATTATTTTACAAGCCACCATCGTCAGGTACAAAGAGAAATCTTCTTGGGACATGATGTGAAATTAAGCAACACATGGAACAAAAATGTACAAGCCACTCATTGAGGTAAACATAGGGCGATAAATTACATGAAGTTGTCAACGACACTGAAAGTAGTATCTCGGAACAGTCATAATTTTTGAAAATGCAGTTAACAGTATGAATTAATTGAATTAGCAGCACGTGCTGTCAGATAAAGAATTTAACAGGACACAATTAGTCGGTAAAGAAGGAGGTGGTGTTGCACTATGTAATCAATACAGCAGATACAAACCAAATTGTTTGCTGATCAGTAGATTATCCGTGAACGTGATTCTGGATGCTGGAGATGGACTGTCTCTGTAATTACTCTTGTACTATAGATTGTGAGGACACTAGCACAGAATTTGATAAGGAGGGGAAGAGCAATCATTTTACACAGAAGCGTTTGCTGCAAGGCAGGGCCATGACGGCGATGAAAACAGACTTTACAATAGAACAGATTCAGGGCAAAGTAGATGAAGTGGTGCGGAGTATATATATATATATATATATATATATATATATATATATATATATATATATATATATATATATGTGTGTGTGTGTGTGTGTGTGTGTGTGTGTGTGTTTACACTGACATGCTCAAAGACATGCAGGGCGTCAGTTTTAACTGAAGATACTGAAATATCTCGAAAACTACAAATCGGATGAAAAAGAGTCGTAATTTCAATTTGTTTGTCCTGGAGCAGGACACCCAACGATACCACACTCGAACCTCCGCCTCACCCCGTGCGTGAGTGGCAGGGGGCTCCTTCGAAGTCTTCGATGGGAACCCCTATTTTTTATTTTCTTAGTTTCGCCACCCATGGTGCTGTAATACAAGGAATAGAAATGGGCACACAATAGTAATTATGACGTGCTAGTCAACGGTCCTCTAACATCCAATGGCAAGTGGGACCCCACCTCCATGCTATGACAGGCCAGTATTTCATAACTTCTAATTGTAAACCCTATTCTGAACGTTTTATTCCTCGACATATCGAACAGAGGACTCGACGTGCCATCATGGCCGTGTAGCGAACTACGACGTGTTGTAATAAGCAGTACACTACGACCAGAGCTCACGTATCGTGCAGACGTAAAACAGATAGCGGCTCTAAAACATTACAATACTCGTGCAGTTTTTATTGCCTGAACACCTACCTATGTTTTGGAGAACAGGATTTGCAAGTGGACGATGAATGTTGCAACCACAGAAGAAAAAATTCAAATGATCATGATTTACGGAGAATGTAGGACAAATGTTGGGGCTGCTGTTGCCTTGTATGCCGAGCGTTTTCCAGAGAAAGCTCTCTCGTTCGTTCTTTTATGAGGTTGCGAACACCGGCAAAAGGGAACGAAGCAAACATGTTACAGCTGGAGCTAATGAAATAGCTGTACTAGCGGCAGTGCACGGTAACCCATGGATAAACGCTCGGCAATTACAGTGCGATTCCGGTGTATCGGTACGTGTGGGCAACTGAGCTACCCAAGCACGACTAACGCCTCGTAGAGCATTGCCCGCGAAAGGCAAAGGTCCCGAGTTCAAGTCTCGGTCCGGCACACAGTTTTAATGTGCCAGGAAGTTTCATATCAGCGCACACTCCGCTGTAGAGTGAAAATCTCATTCTGGAAACAACCCCTAGGCTGTGGCTAAGCCATGTCTCCGCAATATCCTTTCTTTCCGGACGGCTAGTCTTGCAAGTTTCGTAGAAGAGCTTCTGTAAAGTTTGGAAGGTAGCAGACGAGGTACTGGCGGAAGTAAAGCTGTGAGGACGGGGCGTGAGTCGTGCTCGGGTAGCTCAGTTGGTAAAGCACTTGCCCGCCAAAGGCAAAGGTCCCGAGTTCGAGTCTCGGTCCGGGACACAGTTTTAATCTGCCAGGAAGTTTCACATAAATACTTATACGTTTCGGTCTTTATTGATTAAAAACAGTATTTCTCCATAAAGAAGACGTACACATTACTTATGAACCTTCTGCTTATTGTTTTTCATGCCAGATTTATAAATAAATACTGTTTGTAATCCATGAAGACCAAAAATTACAGACCAGATGCTTACAAATGAAACGAAACGCTTCTGGTGTAAAATATTCTGCAATTGTAGAAGATGGAAATGCAAACAAATATACTATATGAATTAATTTATATGGTAGGGTGGAATATGAAACAACAAGACATGGTTGGCATGATGGTCATATTTTGTTATGGGACGATACAAACACACTTGATACAGTGGCGTATTTCTGTTCCAAGATAAACAGGTTTGCTTAAGGGCCTTAATCTTTCCAAATACATTACATTATATTATGGAAATTGGTGTGCCAGGGGAGGGTTCAAGTAACCCTATTCCTTGCAGAGCCTGGATAACGAACTAGCATGTCAGTAATGGAAAATCTTGTTTTGTTTACTTTAGTATGATTTGAGAACGGAGACAGAGCAGTGCATTTTCCGCGCCACACCTAAATGATGTTGGCATAAGAAAGGGTAATAATTAAAATGGTGAGAGTACATGATGACGACAGGAACATGTGCTAGTGAAAACAGTATCAAGAAGAGCGATAAGTTCCAATAAACGAGTGAAAGAGTACTAATACGCTATGTGATCAAAAGTGTCCGGACACTCCCCAAAAAATATGTTTTCCATATTAGGTGCATTGTGCTGCTACTTACTGCCAGGTACTCCAATATCAGCGACCTCATTACTCATTAGACATCGTGAGAGAACAGAATGAGACGCTTCGCGGAACTCACGGAATTCCGACGTGGTCAGATGATTGGGTGTCACTTGTGTCATACGTCTGTACGCGAGATTTCCACACTCTTCCACATCCCTAGGTCCACTGTTTCCCATGTGATAGTCAAGTGGAAACCTGAAGGGACATGTACAGCACAAAAGCGTACAGGCCGACCTCGTCTGTTGACTGACAGAGACCACCGACAGTTGAGGAGTATCGTAATGTGTGATAGGCAGACATCTATCTAGACCATCACACAGGAATTCCAAACTGCATCAGAATCCACTGCAAATACTATGACAGTTAGGCGGGTGGTGAGAAAACTTGGATTTCATGGTCGAGCGGCTACTCATAAGCCACACATCCGGTAAATGCCAAACAACGCTTCGCTTGGTGTAAGGAGCGTAAACACTGGACGACTAAACACTGGGAATATGTTGTGTGGAGTGACGAATCACGGTTCACAATGTGGCGATCAGATGGCAGGGTGTGGGTCTAGCTAATGCCCGGTGAACGTCCCCTGTCAGCATGTGTAGTGCCAACAGTAAAATTCGGAGGCTGTGATGTTACGGTGTGATCGTGTTTTTCATGGAGGGGGTATGCACCCTTGTTGTTTTCCGTGACACTATTACAGCACAGGCCTACATTGATGTTTTAAGCACCTTCTTGCTTTCCACTGTTGAGGAGCAATTCGGGGACGACGATTGCATCTTTCAGCACGATCGAGCACCTGTTCATAATACAGGGCGTGTGGCGGAGTGGTTACACGACAATAACAACCCTGTTATGGACTGGCCTGCACAGCGTCCTGACCTTAATCCTATAGCACTCGTTTCGGGTGTTTTGGAACGCCGACTTCGTGCAAGGCCTCACCGACCGACATCGATACCTCTCCACAGAGCTGCACCCCGTGAAGAATGGGCTGCCATTCCCCAAGAAACCTTCTAGAAACTGATTGAACGTATGCCTGCAAGAGTGGTAGCTGCCATCAAGGCCAAGTGTGAGCCAACACAATACTGAATTCCAACATTAGCGTTGGAGGGCGCCACGAACTTGCAAGTCATTTTCAGCTAGGTGTCCGGATACTTTTGATCACACGGTGTGTATGTTGTTTTAAAAACACTAGTTCCTTTACTATTTTAAGTTAACAACTGAAATGCTCTATCTAAAAATTTTTATTCTGTGTTATTTATGTATACTGCCATTCATTTGTATGTCTGTGGGTAACATAACTAAAATGAGTGATAGAACAAGATCATACTTCAGTTAACTGAAATATATTGTCATTTTGCTAGTTTAGTTCTATTTAAGAGATGCATTTAAAGGTAAATGTTGATAAAAATGGTATAGAGAAGGAACTAACGCTACTTATCTTGCCTTTTCTCTGTACTTTTATTTTTGAGGCAACACTGGTGGAGACGTGTAACGTGGCCAGCCCTCCCAAGCAGCATGAGACGAAAAGATTCCCTCCCAGGGCAGGATAGGTGCGCTCAGCAGTTCAGAGAACCAAGCCGTCCCCCCTGGCCAGGTAGACACATCTGTCACACGCAGATGTGGAGTATGGGCGTGATCGGATGCTCCGCTGTTGCTCAGTTGAGTAGGAGTAAAAAGGAAGGAAGGAAGATTAGGATTTAACGTCCTGTTGGCTAATAGGTCATTAGAGACAGAGCACGATGTCGGAACGATTCGAGGGTGGAGAACGATTCGGCCGTGCCCTTTGAAAAGAACGATCCCCCGGGATTTATGTGAACCGTCGTCCTTCGATTGTGAGACCAAGTTGTTTAAAAGAAAAAATGCGCCACGTCGCTCAGTGAGTACTAGCAACGTTACTTTTGGAAACGTGTTACTCAACTGTTTGTTGTCTGATTTAAAAAATTAAATATCTCGAAAACAAAGATCGATAGAGGAATGCAGTAAACGGTATGTTTATTGTGAAAGCTGCAAGACGTTTATACAGCAGTTTGAAATAATAGTTACAAAAGCTGCTAAAAGATGGCGCTGTACGCTGCACAGCTCATATCAGCATACATAAGTGAAATAATCGTATGAAAACAATCTTTGCAAACAATCACATCACAATGTTTTCAAAATGTTCACCATTGGAACTACAGAGATGGTGCAAACGAAGAATGAAATTCGCCAACACATTTCGTAGTGTCTCAACCGAAATGGATTCACATGCCACAGAGATCGCCGATTCAAGCTCGTCCAGCGTGGTGCGATGCTTCGGGTAGACCATGTCTTTCACTGTGCCCCACAACAAAAAGTCACAAGGAGTCAAATCCGGCGAATATGGAGGCCAATCCATGCCTGCACCAGTAAATGTGGGATATTCCAAAGCAATGACTCGATTCCCGAAGTATTCCTCAAGAAAGCGAAACACTTGTTCGGTCCGATGAGGTCGGGCTCCATCTTGCATAAACCATTCAGTACCTGGTCGATCCTCTAACGCTTGCTGTGTGGCGACAAATTGTTCCAAAATTGCAACGTAACGTGCACCAGTGACCGTTTCTTGAATGAAAAAAGGGCCTGTAATGCCTCTGCTGCATACTGCAGCCCACACAGTAACTTTAGGAGAATACAGGGGTTTCGCTTCACACCAATATGGCTTTTCGGAACCCCAAAATCGCCAGATCTGCTTATTCACGTATCCATTCAGGTGGAAGTGTGCTTCATCTGTAAACCAGATGTAGCCAACATCAAATCCTTCACTATCAATCATTGTGAGCATCTGAGTAGCAAAGGCAACCCTTTGTTGCACAGCTCGTAGGGGTATGGCCTGGTGCGTTTGAATTTTGATTGGAAACATGTGTAGGCTCTTTCTCAGTCTTTTCTGCGTGCTGGAACGCTTCAAACCAGTCTCAGATGCAATTCTACGGACGGATGACATTGGATTTCGCTGAATAATTCCAGAAACTGTGGCGTAACTGCGGTTTGCTTGCGGCCAAAATGCCCCACTAGATCATCAGTTACGCTGCCTGTTCGTTGAAATTTCGCGAAGAGCGTACGAATGGTTTTCGCATCGGGTCCTTTTGGAACATTAAATCGTGCTTGAAACCTTCGTGTTGTTGCCGTAGGACTCTCTAACCTGTGGTACTCTAGCACCATAAAAACGCGTTGTTCTATGGAGTACTTGGTTTTAATCTCTTCCTTCGGTACGCTAACCTCCTTTCACGTTTCAGTAGTGGAACTGATCGCTCTGGGCTTCGGATCACTATTTATACTAGGCATTACGTATGGCGATTACAACGCCATCTGTTAGCAGCTTTTGTAGCTATTATTTCAAACTGCTGTGTAAATTTTTTACAGCTTTCACAATAAACATACCGTTTACTGCATTCCTATATCGATCTTTGTTTCCGAGATATTTAATTTTGAAATCAAGGAGTCCTTTTCTGGACACCCTGTATAACAGCAACATTACGAGATATACAGGAGCCAGGTGAATTTTTCCAAAAAAATCGCGATCCGCTGAACATTTGAATACACGATTTTTATCGGTACCCTCTAGCTTGACAGATATTCACTAGGCTTTACGAAATGGTCTCTGAAAAATATTTTAAAATCAAAAACCATTTGGCCAACTGTGATACAGTGATAATTAAGGTATCAGACTAAAGATTGTAAATACTACCTTGTCGACAATATCACATTCCACCGATAAAGTGCGTTTTGCATTAATTTGATCAAACTTCTGTTTAATTTGCTAAAGAAGACAGTTGAACATAACACCAATGCAGTAGGTGCTACGATACTGTCATACACATCATATTCTAATTTCATGATACTTGATTTATATGATATATTAGTTTATTTTCAGTCAAGTGATGTTTTCATAATAACGTCGCCTTTAACTGAATTTCACTTAATGTTATGAGAAAGCTAATTGTGCCACGAGAAAAATGAGTTCATTTGACTTGAGAATATTATGCCACGTTTTTCGTTAGTAATCAATTTTAGTTTAGTAAAATTGTGCATTGTTGTTAATTATGTTTTTATCAATTGTTGGCTGCAACGTCCATTTTTAAACTTTCTGTGACTTCGCAACTGAATCAGGGCAAAAGTATGAAAGACCCAATGCAATTAGTTTTGACTCCAGCCGTGAGAATATGGAAACTGTACTTTCATACTTGAGAAAATTCGGAGTGAATAGTAGGTAGTTTTGGAAAGGCAGCCCGGGAGGTGGAAACCAGTTTTTGACCACGGTCGACGCTGAATGGATGTTGATTAGCACAGCGAATCGGCCGTTTGTTTCAGTTTGAACTTAAAATAAATAACGTGTGTGCCTTCAGCACTTGTAAAACCCCCGGTGACTACAGTCCGAGTTTATTTAGTAGTTTCTCTTACTTTGTCCAATTTTCCGAGTGGATGTCCAAGAACTTGCAACATTCCTGTTTGTGACTGCGCGTCGAGTAGTAGCATTTTCATTTGGTGGCTACGGTCGGGTTTTGTATTCGTTTGAAGCTGGTGGGCCAACAGGGCTTTAAATTATTTGTCATGGTCCCAGCTTGAACAAGTATTTTTTTTTGTGCTACAATAAACTGTCGGGACTTCCATATTACATTTTCCGAACAGTAGTTCACTTTGAAAATAAGCGCAAAGAACTTAGAAATGTTACATAGTGGTTTACACTGAATGGGTGCTCACGACTCGATCTACACACATTAAATATTTTTGTTTCAAGCACGTATGTTGGAGGGCTTACGGTAGTTGATAGTGCCTAGTCCGGGATTGTAATAGGCGTCAGTGAACAATATTTATTAAATACGCTTGAATAAACGTGCAGTTACTTCACAACAAATAATTTGCCTCAGGTACAGTAATTTATGGTAGCTTACTCAACCACATCCGACAATTTATTTGTTAAGCACTTTACGCAGACTGAGTGCAGTTGTTTTATTTATTGACATGAAGGAGACGGCAGCAAACAACCATCTACGATACTTTGTTAGTATCCACGAAGATGACAGTATGTGGGACGCATAAGATGGTCTTTTAGATGAAGTGACTTGTCATTCAATCCAGATAACAGAAGCTGTAGAATACCGTGAAATACTAATGTCAGACCGAAAATAATGTCCTTCATGGATGAGACGACTACAGTCCTAGTAATCAAACGTCGAAGTGTTCGGAACTAAGTCCCAGAAGTTGAAACATTCTTACAATTTAGTGAAAATAACATAACTTCTAAATAGGTACAGAAGGCTGGGTAAGATCTGAAACTCATAGACGTGAGATTTTTGGAGTAAATTCGGTATGTATCTAAAAGATAGGCCAATGTGAACTGTAGTACTCAAGAAACACATCTACTGGGAGAGAGATTCAATCTTCATATGAGACTGTTCAAGAATTCTCACTGCACTAGAAGGGCATAGACTTTCATCGTAACTTGGTCCTTCCTTAGATCAAAATACTCACCTCCCAGATGTAGCTATTACGTAAGTTTTCCACTCGTAGCGTCGGTACTGGAGGAGACATTAATTCTCCAGCAATCGATTGTGATAATTTGAGTATTTTATGTGCTGACCATGGATAGACGTGCTGCAAAATAGTACTACATGCTTTCTTTGCAAATAGCTTACAACGCCGTTAGGTGACAGAAACTGATTATATCTAATGGCCAGAAGTAGACATGACCTATATGAGCGTCTCAACATTGAAACTGTTGACAGTGACTCTCAGTCAGTTGTAGCAACAATAAATAGCAGAGTAGGAAGTGCAACTCAGACAAACAGATTTATGTCTTCATGAAGCTAAATAAAGAGGCAGTAGTTCCACATGATAATGACAAACCTTAACCAATTAGATGTTGGGTGGAATATTTAGACGAATTGTGGCTGAAGCTTAGAAGAATATCTGAGCAAGCACTGGATAGATATGTACCTAGTAGAACGGTTAACGATGGAAAGGCCGGCCACGGTGGCCGTGCGGTTCTGGCGCTGCAGTCCGGAACCGCGGGGCTGCTACGGTCGCAGGTTCGAATCCTGCCTCGGGCATGGGTGTGTGTGATGTCCTTAGGTTAGTTAGGTTTAAGTAGTTCTAAGTTCTAGGGGACTTATGACCTAAGATGTTGAGTCCCATAATGCTCAGAGCCATTTGAACCATTTTTGAACGATGGAAAAATACATTGTTTGTTCTCTATTAAAATCTTTCATTTGCTAACTATACCTATCAGTAGTTAGTGCCTTCCGTAGTTTGAATCTTTCATTTAGCTGGCAGTAGTGGTGCTCGCTGTATTGCAGCAGTTCGAGTAACCAAGATTTTTGTGAGGTAAGTGATATGTGAAACGTATGGGTTAATGTTAGTCAGGGCCATTCTCTTGTTGGGATTACTGAAAGTCAGATTGCGTTGCGCTAAAAAAATATTGAGTGTCAGTTTAAGCACAGTTTTGTATAATTGTTCTAAGGGGACGTTTCAGCTACAGATAGAGATATGATAAATGAAACGCATTTCGCTGTCAGAAGTGCTACGTGAATCCTTCAGTGACTACCGTAGCAGATTGATATCAACAGATACTTCACAACACCCAAAGAAATTTTGATGTTATCAACAGGATGTCAGCCGCACAAAATATAGTGGCCAGACTCTCATGTATAACACAGAAACTGGAATTAAGGGTAGCAAAGATAAGAGAGAAGTGTCATGCTCCATTTTCAAATCCTCCCTCTAGAAAGGATAATGCAGCGGTTCTACCGAAGTTTAATTTTCGTACCACTGCAAAGATGAATCATATACATGTTAGAAGCAACATACTTGAGAAACAGAAGAAATTGTTAAAACTTAACAAGGGCGCTGGGTTAGGTGGAATCATTGTTACATTCGATTCAAATAATTTGTAATTCAGCTAACCCCTCTCTTAACCATAACCTACCGTAGATGCTTCGAACAAAACCAGTGTGCTTTAGTTGGAAGGAAACGCAGTTCCCTCTCCTCTAAAAAAAGAGATCCACAAAAGTAACATTCATTATCAATGACTGGCATCTATTATAAGCCACCAGAAGATATTTTGAGTTTAAACGAGATGAGAATTACCTGGTTCATGCCTAATAGCATGGATTCTGGTAACAAATACTTTCCAAAATTTAACTCTTGTTTTTTCACCTGGTGTCATGAAAGTCATTGATCAAGGTAACCAGGTAGACGAAGTCTTTGTTGACTTCATAAAAGTGCATGCTCAATACTACACCAACGCTAACTAACGAACGTCAATCATACATTCTAATTAAACGCTGTGGTGACTCGACCTCTTGTTGGAAGGATAAAAATGTTATATTAAATGGATAGTCATCGACAGTTGCGGAACTAACATCAGGTGTCCCCAGGGAAGTGTGTTGGCAATCTTTTTGTTCATGTTGGATATTAAAGACGTGACAAACAGCGTAGGAATTAGTGAAGTTCGGTGGCAGGAGGAACAAGACTTCTGGTTAGGTTAATACACGTGCATAAAAACAAAATCAAATAGGGGTAATGCAGGAGTAGGTTTAATAATGAATAGGAAAATAGGAATGCGGGTAACCTACTACAAACAGCATAGTGAAAGCATTATTGTAGTCAAGATAGATACGAAGCCCATGCCTACCACAGTAGTTCAAGTTTAAATGCCAACTAGCTCCGCAGATGACGAAGGGATTGATGAAATGTATCATGAGATAAAAGAATTTATTCAGATAGTGAAGGGAGACGAAAATTTAATAGTCATGGGTGACTGGAACTCGATAGTAGGAAACGGAAGAGAAGGAAACGTAGTACGTGAATACGGAATGGGAGTAAGGAATGAAAGAGGAAGCCGCCAGGTAGAATTTTGCACAGAGCATAACTTAATCATAGCTAACACTTGGTTCAAGAACCATAAAAGATGGTTGTATACATGGAAGAAGCCTGGAGATACTGGAAGGTCTCACATAGACCTGCCAAGTAACATAGCTCCATAAAACGTGGACCGACATAGGAAAAACTGCTGCTGTGCAACGCAAAAGGTAACTGAAAGAAAGACGCTATGAGACAAACAGGAATGACACTTTTATTCAAAGACAGTAATTACACTGTTGTCACCGCAATTCACGGTGGTCCCATGAACACTATGAAAGGTTGAACATTGTTTTTAATAGGATGTGTGTTCACCACGGTCGGTAGCGCCTGCTCTGCAACATGCTCCCATACGGGTGACGATACTGGTACCAAGCGCGGCTGTTAACTATTGGGTGGTCGTTGGTGCGTATGGACATGCTGTGGTAAGTCTTCCCTATCCTCGATTGGATTTAAATCGGATGAATGGGTAGGCCAGTCAATTAGCGGAATATCCTTCGTTCGAAGAGCTCCTTTATCGGCGCTCTTTGGTGGGGTCGGTCATTGTCATATATAAAAAGGCTGTCAGAGCCCAGTGCACCCTTGAAAAGTCGCAAACAGAGAAGGAGTACAGTGCCACAGGAACGTTGATCGGTGCGTGTGCCGTGTCCAAAGATTTGGATGTCCGTACCCCCATCCAACATCATGCTTCCTGTAAGAACCACAGGGTAATCTTCTCTCTTACAAATTGACTCTATCGATGCCGGTTTCACTGATAATGAATCTCTCAATACTATTTTTGGTCGATATTTGTGTGATTTCCGGCTTTTTCTGGAGAGCTACTTTAAACTGAATTAATTAGTTCTTTCAATTTCTTTATCCTATTATATATTTATGAGTGGTGGGTTTACGGGTTCCGCTTAATAGATCAGGAGTTCACTACACATAAGAAGCAGCTACAATGGTAGCGGTGGTTGTGTGTAGGGAATGAGAGGTTTTTTAGGTTAGAGTGCCTCGGGAAGCTACCGAAAGAGCACGCGTCTAAAAGGGTACAGGCCAGACACAGGAAGGTAGACGTAACAGTAACCGGTATTCTACACTCATGCTCATAAATTAAGGATAATGCTGATACATGGTGAAACAACGCTCTGGTGGGCGGTTTGCTGGTTTAAATCACCTCGGGGTATGATCATGCGGTGCATTTGACCTGCGGTCGTCGCACCGTGGCGCTGGCAGCAGTCCACATACGCAGAGGTGTGTTGGTGCATGTCACAGTACGGTGCAGCGAGTAAGTGTGCAGACGTTTTCAGACGTGCTAATGGTGACTGTGTGTTGAAAATGGCTCATAGAACACATGTTGATGACATTATGAGGGGTAGAACACTAGGGCGACTGGAGGCTGGTCAAACACAGCAGGTCGTAGCACGGGCCCTTCGTGTGCTACAAAGTGTGATCTCAAGATTATGGCAACGATTCCAGCAAACAGGAAACGTGTCGAGGCGCTACAGTACGGGAATTCCACACAGAAGACCGATATCTCAGTGCCCGCAGACGGCCACGGGGTACTGCAGGTAGCCTTGCTCGGGACCTTACCGCAGTCACTGGCACAGTTGTCTCCAGACACACAGTCTGCAGACGACTGAACAGACATGGTTTGTTCACCAGGAGACCTGCAAGGTGCATTCCACTGCCCCTGGTCAAAGGAGAGCCCTTATAGCTTGGTGTCAAGAACACAGTACATAGTCATCGGAACAGTGGTCCCAGGTTAGTTTCACGGATGAGTTCAAGTATAGTCTGAACAGTGATTATCGCCGGGTTTTCATCTGGCGTGAACCAGGAACCAGATATCAATCCCTTAATGTCCTTGAAAGAGACCTGTATGGAGGTCGTGGTTTTATTGTGTAGGGTGGAATTACGATTGGTGCACGTACACCCCTGCATGTCTTTGGCAGAGGAACTGTAACAGGTCAAGTGTATCAGGACGTCATTTTGCACCAGTATGTCCGCCTTTTCAGGGGTGCAGTGGGTCCCACCTTCCTCCTGATGGATGATAACGCACGGCCCAACGAGCTGCCATCGTAGAGGTGTACCTTGTAACAGAAGATATCAGGCGAATGGAGTGGCCTGCCTGTTCTCCAGACCTAAACCCCATCGAGCATGTCTGGGACGCTCTCGGTCGACGTATCGCTGCACGTCTTCAAATCCCTAAGACGCTTCAGGAGCTCCGACAGGCATTGGTGAAAGAATGGGAGGTTATACCCCAGCAACTGCTCGACCACCTGATCCAGAGTATACCAACCTGTTGTGCGGCCTATGTACATATGCATAGTGATCATATCCCATTTTATTGTCGGGGTACATGCGCAGGAAACAGTGGCGTTTGGCAGCACATGTGTTTCGGGGCGGTTTTCGCAACTTATCACCTATAAATACCGTGGACTTACAGATCTGTGTCGTGTGTGTTCTCTATGTGCCTACGCTATTAGCATCAGTTTTGTGTAGTGTCACGTTGAGTGGCACCACATTCAGCAGTTATCCTTAATTTATGAGCATGAGTGTAGTTGTAAATTATTTGCTGTGTTGAGAAAGAACCAGAGCTCCAGAGGCCAATAGAAACTACTGAAGCTCAAATCGTTACAGTTATGGAAAACGGACTAAAGCCAGAAGTAAATTCAGCAGAAATTTTTGTTCAGAAAGAACAGATTAAATACAATTGGTGGTGGAATGCTTGTTGCCGTCAGAAGCAGTTTAACCTGTAGTGAAACTGAAGCAGGTAGTCCTTATCAGTTAGTATGGGTAGGAGTTAAACTACACAACCGGAATAAATCAATTTCCTTTTACCGACGCCCTGATTCAGATGATACAGTTGTGGAACAGTTCAAAGAAAACTTCAGTCTTATTTCAAGTAGCTACCCCACTCATATACACTCCTGGAAATGGAAAAAAGAACACATTGACACCGGTGTGTCAGACCCACCATACTTGCTCCGGACACTGCGAGAGGGCTGTACAAGCAATGATCACACGCACGGCACAGCGGACACACCAGGAACCGCGGTGTTGGCCGTCGAATGGCGCTAGCTGCGCAGCATTTGCGCACCGCCGCCGTCAGTGTCAGCCAGTTTGCCGTGGCATACGGAGCTCCATCGCAGTCTTTAACACTGGTAGCATGCCGCGACAGCGTGGACGTGAACCGTATGTGCAGTTGACGGACTTTGAGCGAGGGCATATAGTGGGCATGCGGGAGGCCGGGTGGACGTACCGCCGAATTGCTCAACACGTGGGGCGTGAGGTCTCCACAGTAAATTGATGTTGTCGCCAGTGGTCGGCGGAAGGTGCACGTGCCCGTCGACCTGGGACCGGACCGCAGCGACGCACGGATGCACGCCAAGACCGTAGGATCCTACGCAGTGCCGTAGGGGACCGCACTGCCACTTCCCAGCAAATTAGGGACACTGTTGCTCCTGGGGTATCGGCGAGGACCATTCGCAACCGTCTCCATGAAGCTGGGATTACGGTCCCGCACACCGTTAGGCCGTCTTCCGCTGACGCCCCAACATCGTGCAGCCCGCCTCCAGTGGTGTCGCGACAGGCGTGAATGGAGGGACGAATGGAGACGTGTCGTCTTCAGCGATGAGAGTCGCTTCTGCCTTGGTGCCAATGATGGTCGTATGCGTGTTTAGCGCCGTGCAGGTGAGCGCCACAATCTGGACTGCATACGACCGAGGCACATAGGGCCAACACCCGGCATCATGGTGTGGGGAGCGATCTCCTACACTGGCCGTACACCTCTGGTGATCGTCAAGGGGACACTGAATAGTGCACGGTACATCCAAACCGTCAGCGAACCCATCGTTCTACCATTCCTAGACCAGCAAGAGAACTTGCTGTTCCAACAGGACACTGCACGTCCGCATGTATCCCGTGCCATCCAAGGTGCTCTAGAAGGTGTAAGTCAACTACCCTGGCCAGCAAGATCTCCGGATCTGTCCCCCATTGAGCATGTTTGGGACTGGATGAAGCGTCGTTTCACGCGGTCTGCACGTCCAGCACGAACGCTGGTCCAACTGAGGCGCCAGGTGGAAATGGCATGGCAAGCCGTTCCACAGGACTACATCCAGCATCTCTACGGTCGTCTCCATGGGAGAATAGCAGCCTGCATTGCTGTGAAAGGTGGATATACACTGTACTAGTGCCGACATTGTGCATGCTCTGTTGCCTGTGTCTATGTGCCTATGGTTCTGTCAGTGTGATCATGTGATGTATCTGACCCCAGGAATGTGTCAATAAAGTTTCACCTTCCTTGGGACAATGAATTCACGGTGTTCTTATTTCAATTTCCAGGAGTGTAATTATGGTTAATGGCGACTTCAGTCTACGAGGGTGGTTTGAAAAGTTTTCGGATTCACCACAAGAGGTCAGCGTTACTAAAACGAGTTGTTCACGTGATATTGATTGGGCTGTTGCCTGTAAACACGTGCCACGTCAGTGCTCTTGGAATAGAGCTGTGGCGGTGGCGTGGAAAATTTGTAGTAAGTTCTATGGGACCAAACTACTGAGGTTATCGGTCCCTAAGCTTACACACTACTTAATCTAATTTAAACTTACTTACGCAAAGGACAACACACACACACCCATGCCCGAGGGAGGACTCTAACCTCCGTCGGAGAGAGCCGGGCGGTGACGTGGCTCTGTTGTTGTTCCCGCGTACTGATATGCGAAGATGTAAAACAGCGAGAATCGAGCAGTGCTTAAGTACTTCGTAAAAAAGGGTATGAAAGCAAAGGACATTCACACCGATTTCCATAATACACTGGGGGACTCTGCTCCTTCATATTCAGCTTTTTTTAAGTGGACAAATGATTTTTAATTTGGTTGGGAGAGCTTGGATGATGATCCGCGCAGTGATCGGCCAACATGTGTCACTACTCATGTAATCATTGCAAAGTGCACAAAATGGTCCTGGAGGATCGCCAATTGCAAGTGCATGAAATTGCACACGCTTGCCAGATGTCATCTGAAAGGGTATATCACATTTTAACAGAAGAATTAGAAATAAAAAAATATCTGCAGGGTTGGTGCCGCGACTCTTGACGCTGGATCAAAAACGAGTGAGAATGGACATATAGGAACAATAATTGGCCCGCTCCGGTTTGTGACCACAGATGGAACCTGTGTGCGCTACCCTACCCCAGAGACAAAACAACCGCTCAAAGCAGTGGAAACATGCTCATTCTCTGCCACCAAAGAAAGCAAAGACAATTCCTTCGGCGGGAAAGGTCATGGCATCAGTGTTCTGGGATTCGAAGGGAATTCCTTCTGTCGATTATCTCCCCATTGGGCAAACAATTACTGGAGAATACTATTCTAACCTCCTGGACAAATTGCAACAAAAGACACGCGAAAAAACCCAGGTTTAGCAAGGAAGAAAGTCATCATCCATCAAGATAATGCGCGCCCGCACACATGTGCCGTCGCCATGGCAAAATTACACGAACTAAGGTATGAATTGTTGCCACACCCGTCTTATTCACCTGATATTGCTCCGTCAGACTTCCATATCTTCCCAGAACTGAAATGTTTTCTTGGTGGACAAAGATTCGCTTCAAACGAAGAACTGATAGCCAGAGTTGACAACTATTTGGGAGGCTTGGAGGAAACTCATTGTCGAGATGGGATCAAGGCACTGGAACAGCGTTGGACCAAGTGCATTAATCTACAAGGAGACTACACCGAAAAATAAAAAAAGTTTCGGTGACGTAAGTACTTTTTTCTATTCCGTTCCGAGAACTTTTCAAACCACCCGCGTACCCTCGATACATTGGCAAAAATAGATGTTTAAAGCCGGTTGTACTAACAAAACGACGTCCGAAATTGAACTGAATGCTTTTTTAAAAACTTGTTTTGAGTGATCGGTTCAGGAGCCCAATCGAAGTGTAAATGGTTGTGAAAACATACTGGAACTGCCATCAACAAATAATCCTGAGAAAACAAGGAGCATCATGATGGATACATAAATTAGTGACCATAAGGTTGATAAAGCGAGACTGTATATCATAACATCCAAACCAATCACGCAAAGTACATCTAAGTAAAAAATAGATAAAAATTCGCTTGAAGCCAGTCTCAATCTAACAGCAGCCTTAACTCCTTATGATTTGACTATTTCAGTGTTAATCACACGTGGTAGAAAATCAGAGAAAATGTTGAGAGAGGACAAGTCACTCTCTCACATATTTTCATATTCATGGCTATACTTTAATGTTGTTATTACACCCTGAAAATCATTTTAGTGAGACAACAGGAAGTTATCAACATCAGCAGGCGTTAATGGGAGCATGTACATTGTCGCTGAATGTCGGATATTTGTGGTAGCCCTCCCTCGAATAATATTTTCTGGAGTTGAGAACAACGAGGCAGTTTGGTTATTTAACAGTAATTCTTGCAGTAGACATTTGGGGCTTGGGAACACGGGCACATTCGAAAGAAGAATAGTTCAAAGCACTTACCAGGGATAGAACGCTGGTCCCGGGATTTCTCACACCAGTGTGCAGACAATGCTTCGGCCAAAGAAACGATAAACTGTCTACATGGATCCAAGAGAGAAGTGTCTCGCCCACCCAAGACGTTTCAACAGTTTCCTAAAAGCCCATTGTATAAAGGGAAAGTGTCCATAAAAATCCGTGAGGTTATGGGTTCACCTTGGACCTATTGACAGACCCGTCAGGTGGTGTCGCTCCTTTTTCTCCCAAGTTCCTTGGGAAGCTTCAGCCTTCAGGAAAATTTTTGGATAGGATGCAACATTTATAGTGGCTCTGAAATAATCTTTGTTGGTACACAAAAGAACTTATCTTAGTTCACCTGAGGTTCCTGGTCAGATATGCTGTAACGTTCGGCTCTTCCTGATAATGATCTCTGTGATAAATGTGTTATTCACTTCAGGCCTAAACGGAAAGTTAAAACACACTGTCTGAAGTGGCTGTGGGAGGAACAATTCAGTAGTGTAACGTCGTCTCCTCCCTGTGCCGGATTTTATGCGTCAGGGACTGGCTCCTTCTCCAGCAGGGAAAAGAATATTATTAACTCTGGTTAGGACTGGCTGGATGGCAGAGCACATAAGCAAGAGGGAAGAGATGGCACTCGTGGAGTCTTGTCATTGGCACGAAACCCTTGTAGGGGAGGTTGTGTGAGTGCCCTTTTCGAATTTCCTGAAGTTAGAGGAAAAGGGATAAGTTGAGGAACGTGGATTCTTATTCAGAATCCGGTCTGGAAAGAAAATTCTGCTCTAGACTCTAGTTATGAGTGGGTTACATTTTGGACACTCGTCCTGTGCATTAGTTTGCACTGGTACTGGTCTTGACTGGGAAGCCTGTGGTGAAGTCTTAGCAGTACAAACAGTTTAAACCTCAGTCATCTCGACAAATCGCTGTGCTGAGGAGAATCTTATTCATATCAGGTCTGCTGCCTTGATGTTTGATTTCCTTGTGCTCACTGCCGTATAACGGAGTCATGGTGGACCAGTGAACGGGAGTGTCACACTCTGGAATTTGCCAAAATTTCAGGGCTCCATCAGAGAGGAACTGTGATCCATCTAACAGATCACCAGTCCATGACTTCGCATATTTCGTGCCTGCGATAACGAATTGCAGACGCTGCACTTTGCTACTCTGAAGACATTTACAGCACTACCGTGCACGGTACCGCCACTTGTTCTGAACTGCAAAAACATAGTATACTTTCTGTTTAGAATAAAACCATCAAACTCTATTTGATAATTTCAGATTGCATTATCCATGCTTTGAGCCAGGGTGACTGGATTAAGCAGATAAACAGTCAACCAAATGCCACGCAGTGGAGTGATAGTTATTTGTTGCTTTTATTTGCGTTGGCAACATTTTGTGATTTATTTGTCACCGTGCTTAACTTTTGTTGTTTGTCCTACTATATGATTAATAAAAATTCGCCCTATTTTTATAAAAGATTAATCCCATGTTGATATATTAATCACCCATCAATCACTGATTACAATAGTAACATGGTCATTATTTCATTAAATTATTACAGCATTCAATCTTCATTTAAGATTGTGATAAAAGTGATAACCTCAAATGTAGGCTAGCAACGACAACCAGTGTCAAAGACCAAAATCAATTTAGCAGATGCATGGCTAGGTAGACAAGTGGAAGGCTTACAAGTTAAAGTAACTGCAGTCGGGGAATAAACTTAGAGTCGCCTGTAGCCTTTCAAACTGCTACACCAGCGTAGTCTTGGTATTTGGCGATCGTTGACCAGGATCTGGAAGTGATGGCACCTTCTCTGATCGTCAGATGTGATTTCCACTGAAAGGTTTCTGTTTTCCCATGTTGAAATTCATTTAGTACACTGAGGTAGATCAGTTTTGGTAACCATAAGAACTGCTGTCCCTGAATACATCGATAATTTGTAAATTTTTGTTCATTGCTCGCTTGTATTTTCATTTATTTGTTGTTACGATTTCTGTGTCACTTGTCGATTCTTCCTGATAAAGAACGTCGTAGTGACAACGTTTAGGATGACAGATTATTTGAGGCTCTTGTATGTTCTGCATATACATCTACATCCATACTCCGCAAGCCACCTGACGGCGTGTGGCGGGGGGTACTTTGAGTACCTCTATCGGTTCTCCCCTCTATTCCAGTGTTATCGTAGATTAGGGAGAGTTTTTATGTGATACACGTTGACAGGTATATAGAATTAGTGGTTCGCTATAGTAAATTTCCGGGAAGAATTATGTGGCCTTGCGATGAGGAGCAATTGAAACCTCTTGGGAGTAGGAATCTCAATGGATGCTTACGAGAAGCAAGGCACGTTCGCTCCAAAGTAGTGAGAATATTCGAATCTCATCACAAATGGGTCAATGTCAGACCGTTAGCACTTATCAAGAGGAAGGTGTGGAGAGTTCTCAGTCGAATGTAGTAGCTAATCTTGCGGATATGCCGAATGCAGGATTTTCTGATTATGAGGAGATAATTCAGTCAGGCAACGAAAGCGAAGGTGAAAATGTAGCAGAGCGCTACGTTTACTCTGCAGCCACGGCAAGAGGTACCGTTAGTGAGAGTGGCGGATGAGACACGCGAACAAAGCGTTACAGAGCGATGGAATCTCGTCCATCTAGTCCTGAAGGTTTTAGCGGGGAATCTCAAGTTGAGGCCCTCATGCGATTCATGCAGGGAGGGGAGAAGAAGACGCAAAAAGCAGAGAAGAAAGGGCAGGAGACAGAGCAGATACCCATGAAGGAGATGAGGGCATTAATCACTAAGGAGAAGAAGGAGATACGGATGGTAGGTAAACAAATTGTTGAAAGTATAGAACAGGTTAAGAGGGAAATCTCGAGTATTAAAGAAGAGGTAGAAACCTTCCATAAAATATCAACATAGACGCGAGAGGTCGCAAACAAGGCGTAACGCGATGCGAGGGCGGCAAGGAAAGTAGTCCAAGGTACGGGAAACGACGCTTTGTTAGCTAAAGAAGAAGTAAAACAGGCAAAAACAGAAATGTGTAAAATCGAAATGGTTCTTGCCAAGCTTCAAAAACGGGGACGAAGTATCGTTCAGGAAACGCAAGAAAAAAATTAGCAGGAACGTAAAGGGCATCGAACAGATGGAGAACAAACAGGCAGAAATATCAGAGCTTAAAGAAGAGCAGACCCGGAACGCTTCACAGCAAAACGAGCTAGCAAAAACGTCCAGCAAGCACGCCAGCGCGTTGTGCAATTAGAATCATGGTCTGGTACGACAGCACTCCCTCATGATCACGGTAGGAGAGAACAGAATGTATTACGGCATTTAGATACGTAATATGACGCTACTTCGGCCGAAAAAAGGCGAATGCCGCAGGAGAACACGACAGCCGCCATAGGGCACACGACAGTGCGCGCTGAAGGCGAAGCAGAGTATGACAGAAACCGAAACAGAACACAATTGTGTACGTCTTCAGCGGACGGAAACATTACTTCGTGAACGTGACTACACAAGAGGCCTTAACAGTGCACAAGGACCGTTTGGACAAAGATTTATGGAGAAGCGTGCTGCAGAAATGAGGGAAAATTCGTTCGCAGGAAATGTCGAACCATTCAGTCACAAACATTTGTTATCTATTCAGGATTCCAAAGTGTACAAAGAGAATAACAATACATTACATCCAAAAAGTTGGATAGCTCAGTACGATAGAGCACTACCGGATTCGTGGCCACTGAAGTACAAGGTGGAACTTATCTGCAGATTTTTAGAGAGGTCGATAGCGGAACATATGCGCAGTGTTTCCGAGTGCTCTCCTCATACAAATACTTTAAGGACGCATTCGTTAAAACACATTGGTCGCAGGACAAGTAAGAAAGAATCAAGCAGGAGAATATTCTGGGCAAAGACATAGAAGCGCAGGATTCCGTTATCCGGTGAGGTACTTTAAATCGCTATTTGAGAAGAATCGCATTTTGGACCAGCCGTACAGTCCCAAGGAAATCATGAGGCACTATTACGTTCAGTTACCTCTGCACTACCAACATCTCCATATCGGGCAGTGCAACGATTCCACTGAATCATTCAAGAACGTGCTACGCGAATTAGACTATGTCAACCAAATAAAAAAAGCAAGAGATAGGAACATAAACAATGACCGCAATTGCCAAGGCTCGTCAGAAAAACGACCACATACGAAATGAGAGAAATTATCGACTTCAGGGAAAGAATAACGCGAATGATACACGGAATAACCAGCCACCATAGGAGAACAGGAGGAAATGAGGCAGATACAACAATAATTACAACTAACTGAAAATTGGAAACAGCAGAGAGGAACGGAATCCAAACCAGTTCCTGTGGGAAACTGGGAAACTGGAGAACCACAGAAGCAAAGAAGAGACTGGGAGAACAGCAGTAAGTTTCTCCAAAATAACCGAAAAGATCATAATATCCAGACTAGTTCACCCAAACTGTAACAGGGGACACGTAGCAGAAGTCTAAATAGAAACTGACGTTCCGCTGCTACGGACACAGCTCTAAACAAGGCCACAGGAACTATCGGAACGAGCAACATCAAAAAGTTAGAATATGAAGGCGCAATGTTTCTGGAGTAGGGGTTTATAGTAGTTCATTTAGGTTAGAATCAATTTGTCAATAGAACTCCAATACATAAGCAAATTCCAGGTGATATTGTGTAAAGTAGTCTAGATTATCCTTCACTGAATTTCTGTGTTTGATCTATTTGCAATTGCCATTTATTAGCTAACGGTTTGGCTCCATGTGAAACGTGGTCAAACGAATTGCGTGGTTGTTACATCGCCGTATCGACGTGTTCACTGCCTGCTTGAAAATAAAAATCAGGAATTAACAGAAATTCGTCTTAAGTGATAGCTCCTCGATTAAACTGACACTTTCTTGTGACATAATAACCCACGCATGTTGACTGAACTATGCTCTGTGTCCAACCAATATTTTACCTATGTTACAAATGGGTAATATCATGCTCCAAGGAGAACAAGAGTGTTAGACAAGAAACGATCCCATTCGATGTAATTCATCTGTGTAACTCTCGTAGCAGTGTCTCCATCACGGAGTCCCGGGCTCGATTACCGACCGGGTCGTGGATTTTCACTGTCTGAGAACTGTGTGTTTTTGTTGTCATCATTTCATCATCATCGTCATTCGTGACAGTGGCTAGATTGGAGTGCGTAAAAAACCGGACTGTGAAAAAATTTGGTCTTTGTATGGTCGCTGATGACCGCGCAGTCGAGCGTCCCACAATCCAAACATCATCATCATCGTTATCATCATCATAACAGTGTCTTCTGTAATATCACTATGGTCTGCGAGATTATTTCTGCCGTTTCCAGTGGTATCTTGTACACTGCTCAAGAGGCGAGTTTACATCGCTTTCCGCCGTTACACAGCGACGAGATTGCGGCCATGCCAATGCGCATGTTTGTCTCGATTTGCATTAGGTGTTTGGGGACGAAAATTATGCTGGAATTCTGTGCAATCGCCAGTCGTGTGATGAAGTCTATCTCGAGGTCTTCGTTGTTATCTGGCGTCATGGGAGTGCTGTGAGCGAAATGTATTATGAGGCTTGAGCACATAAATAATGGGGCTAGGCCGTTTCTAGAACAATGTATCGTTATCCAAGAAGGCGCCGATGACGTCATCCAAGATGGCGCCCGTGACGTCTTTCAAGATGGCGGATTTTGGTGGGATGTTTGAATTTTGGCAGGATAGTGCCACGCCCCCCTCTCCCATAAAAATGGCGGGAAGTTGAAATTCCAACATGACAATGTGTCACACCTAAGAAAATCGCGGAAAGATAGGTCACTTGCACTTTCGCTACCAACCTAAAAAAAATTGTGGGTAAGAAAGCACACTTGTAAAAACCTCAGCTGTAGTGACATCAGGTGATGACACAAGTACCGTAATCTAAGACGGCGCCACCTGGTGGGTTCACCACTAGCTCTAGACCCCAACTGTTTTAGTACATTTCGTCACGACGTAAATGTATTGTATTATTTACGAACGGTTCACATGTCTCTCGGCTGTGCAATGAGTTATTTTTGATGGCTTACAATTAGCAATGTTGTGTGTAGGCCATTGTACATGAGTTATGTGGGAGTAGTTTGTAGGTCTGTATGCTGTGGGACATGTCAGAGCGTGTGTTCTGTGATAAATATACTCCATCCACAAATAAATTGCTCCAAAACAAATAAAGTACACTACTTCCTTTCTCCATCAGCCTAGTGCAGGCTGAGTCCTCTTGTCAGCCACCCCTAGGAACACGTGGCTGCCTGGTAACTTAGGTTAGTGGTGGTGGTGAGCTTCGTCACCACCAGAAGAAGCCTCCGTAAGACCAGCTG
Source organism: Schistocerca gregaria (assembly GCF_023897955.1). Taxonomy (NCBI): domain Eukaryota; kingdom Metazoa; phylum Arthropoda; class Insecta; order Orthoptera; family Acrididae; genus Schistocerca; species Schistocerca gregaria. Next base: position 597,368,554 of record NC_064931.1, on the reverse strand, counting down.
ATGACGCAAGTACAGTTATTCCTGATGTCGGCAAACAGTGTGTTCTCCACGAGGTCTAGTACCCAGTACCACCAGCAGAGAATGCTGATGGTGAGGGGAAATGGTGGGAAAACCACTCAGCCTGCTCTGGGCTTCTGGGGAGAGTAAGGATGGAGTGCACTCTATTTATTTTCAAACAACTTATTTAATGATAGATTATATCTCTCACACTGATACAAAACATCCACCCTAATGTGCCTAGCGTCACAATACACAGTCTGCAGACACGCAAACTACTCCCAATTTTCCGAAATAATTTTAATACAGACCTGCAAACTGCTCCCAAATAATACAGCACAGTAATGCGTAGACACGCTAAGTACTCGTAAACTGTCCAAATAGAGCCTATCACAGCCTACAGACTCACACCCAAAATAATGCAATCAAAGTGCGCAAGCTCAGTCCACAGCCCCTTGTCCATTAGAGTACAGAGGAGGTAGCGACAGGTGACGTATCCTTCAGGTTTCAAACCGCACACAGCCCCTGCTCGGCTTCTGCAAGTATGAGGTGGCGGCACCCCCATTAATACGTAACACCTGAGAAATTCCTATCCTAATACGTGTTCACCTACACACACTTGCTGACGTGATCGGGCGGGAGTGCAACAGTGCGCTGCAGCTGAACTGAGGCCAAAGTTGTATGTAGGCCCTGTTAATGATGGGGGGCTTATTTACGTAGTGTGCAACCCAAGCAGAACTGCGCGCGTGGCACGTTCCTTGCTACCATAACTCTAACTGTGGCCTGGCGAAGACGCTACAGAATTCCATTCCACAATAGCAGAACCTACTTTCTCCTTAGCGATTCTAAAGGACCGTAAGTGACATTTGACTGACGCATCACCGCGCGTAGGTACATACCACTGCGAAGTTCGGCAGCCGCAGCTCGGGTCCTGCGCGCGTCGTCGAAAACCGGTGAAAGTTGCATGCCTCTATACAGTCACCGTTATACTGTCATACAATTCCAAAGCACGTTCACGCCAGTCTCATATTGGAGGCGCCACTTGTCTTTACCATTGAAAGGAGAATAGCACAGAGCGTGTAGCACGAGCGTTCAATCGCACGCACCCTTCCCCCAGCGTGACGACTCGCCACCTAATACGTCCTCAACGTTATTCTTACGTCACATGGCTCTGTAAAAAAATAACACCCAAGTCGACCTCGCAGAAAGTGTTTAATTTCCAAGAAATAATTAACGCTCGCTTTCTAAATGCCTTATCTTGTGCGCACATAAATTATTCCCATGACAGGACCTGTTTACGAAAATAACATCGAATGTACTCTTCCTAACGCTCCTAAGGTGGTACCCATCTAGCTCTCAACATACGCAAACGTTCCCTCGTATATTCGACCACAAACAATCGAGCGTTCTGATTGGCTCTTATCGAATTTATATGCTGAATTAGTGATGCAGCCGGCATCGAAGCACCATACACCTTTTCTTTCTGCGGCTTTCTGTCGTTATTTTGCACAGATCGCTAAACTGCACTGACAGTTAAACACGCAAATTTGCCAACAAATTATCAAATACATACGACATTGACAAGAATGTTGGAAGTGAGGAACATATATAGATCTCCTTAATTCATATAATCTTATTCAAACCATATTCTTTCCAACGAGAGTGCAAGGGAATAGTAGAACAACCATAGACAACATTTTTGTTCATTCCTCAGTACTAGAAGGGCATTCTGTTAGCAAGAGGGTGAAAGGCCTTTCAGATCATGATGCACAAATTTTAACTCTAAAAGATTTTTGTGCTGCAACACATGTTAAATATAGTTATCAACTTTTTAGGGAAGCTGACCTAGTTGCTGTAGAGACCTTTGTGAAACTTATCAAGGAACAAGAGTGGCAAGATGTTTATAGTGGGGAGAAGAGAAGTTTGTGGCACAACTTGACTAGAAGAAGGGATCGGTTGGTAGGACATGTCCTGAGGCATCAAGGGATCACAAATTTAGCAATGGAGGGCAGCGTGGAGGGTAAAATCGTAGAGGGAGACCAAGAGATGAATACAGCAAGCAGATTCAGAAGGATGTAGGTTGCAGTAGGTACTGGGAGATGAAGGAGCTTGCACAGGATAGATTAGCATGGAGAGATGCATCAAACCAGTCTCAGGACTGACGACCACAACAAAAACAGTAGACAATAAATATAATACTTTCCCTACGACTTTTCTCGTGCTCTTTGAAAGTTGCTTTCCATTAGAACGTTCAGAACTAGGTACTAGCACAAACAGGCAGCCTGGGTGGCTGACTAGAGGGATAAGAATATCCTGTAGAACAAAGTGGCAATTATATCAAAACGTTAGAAATAGTCAAAATCTAAATGCAGCAGCCCCTTACAAACAGTATTGTAAGGTGCTTAAAAAGTTATTAGGAAGGCAAAAAGTATGTAGTATACAGATAGAATACCTGTCTCAGGATAAAATTAAAACCATATGATCAGTCGTAAAGGAAGTGGCTGGTCGGCAGAGACAGGTCGAGGATTAGAATCAGTGCTTAGTGGGAATGTCCGTGTTACTGATAAGTCGCATATATGTACAGTATTTAATAATTACTTTCTGAATATAGCAGGTGAACTAAATAGAAACCTAGTCCCAACAGGGAATCATATAGCGCTCGTAGAAAAAAGTGTTCCGAGACTGTTACCTGAAATGTTCCTCCACGATACTGGCAAGAGGGAGATTGAGTTAATAATTAAATCACTGACGACCAAGAACTCTCATGGATATGACGGGGTATCTAGCAGAATACTGAAGTATTGTTCTATGTTAGCCCGGTACTTAGCCATATCTGTAACTTTTCCTTTAGGAGAAGTCGGTTTCCTGACCGATTGAAGTACTCAGTAGTGAAGCCACTTTGTAAAAAGGGGGACAGGGATAATGTTGACAATTATAGACCTATTTCTACGCCATCTGTGTTTGATAAAGATATCGAGAGGGGTGTATATACAAGGTTACTGGAGCATTTAAATTCATATAATTTGCTGTCAAGTGTACAGTTTCGCTTTAGAAATGGTTTAACAACTGAAAATGCTATATTCTCTTTTCTATGTGAGGCTTTGGACGAATTAAATAAAAGGTTGCGAACGCTAGGTGTTTTCTTTGATTTAACGAAGGCTTTCGAATGTATTGAAAACAAAATATTACTGCAGAAGTTGGACCATTATGGAGCAAGGGGAGTAGCTTGCAATTTGTTTGCCTGTTACTTTAAGAACAGAAAGATGGAAGGTAATTCTCCGCAATATTGAGAGTGGTAGTGTTGTTCAGTCCCAATGGGGTACTGTTAAGTGGGGGCGTTCCCCAAGGGTCGGTGCTGGGGCCACTGCTGTTTCTTATTTATACAGTCCTGGAAATTGAAATAAGAACACCGTGAATTCATTGTCCCAGGAAGGGGAAACTTTATTGACACATTCCTGGGGTCAGATACATCACATGATCACACTGACAGAACCACAGGCACATAGACACAGGCAACAGAGCATGCACAATGTCGGCACTAGTACAGTGTATATCCACCTTTCGCAGCAATGCAGGCTGTTATTCTCCCATGGAGACGATCGTAGAGATGCTGGATGTAGTCCTGTGGAACGGCTTGCCATGCCATTTCCACCTGGCGGCTCAGTTGGACCAGCGTTCGTGCTGGACGTGCAGACCGCGTGAGACGACGCTTCATCCAGTCCCAAACATGCTCAATGGGGGACAGATCCGGAGATCTTGCTGGCCAGGGTAGTTGACTTACACCTTCTTGAGCACGTTGGGTGGCACGGGATACATGCGTACGTGCATTGTCCTGTTGGAACAGCAAGTTCCCTTGCCGGTCTAGGAATGGTAGAACGACGGGTTCGATGACGGTCTGGATGTACCGTGCACTATTCAGTGTCCCGTCGACGATCACCAGAGGTGTACGGCCAGTGTAGGAGATCGCTCCTCACACCATGATGCCGGGTGTTGGCCCTGTGTGCCTCGGTCGTATGCAGTCCTGATTGTGGCGCTCACCTGCACGGCGCCAAACACGCATACGACCATCATTGGCACCAAGGCAGAAACGACTCTCATCGCTGAAGACGACACGTCTGCATTTGTCCCTCCATTCACGCCTGTCGCGACACCAGTGGAGGCGGGCTGCACGATGTTGGGGCGTGAGCGGAAGACGGCCGAACGGTGTGCGGGACCGTAGCCCAGCTTCATGGAGACGGTTGCGAATGGCCCTCGCCGATACCCCAGGAGCAACAGTGTCCCTAATTTGCTGGCAAGTGGCGGTGCGGTCCCCTACGGCACTGCGTAGGATCCTACGGTCTTGGCGTGCATCCGTGTGTCGCTGCGGTCCGGTCCCAGGTCGACGGGCACGTGCACCTTCCGCCGACCACTGGTGACAACATGTCCTATTGTGAGTCATGTAACATATTCCAAATGGTCGCTATAATCGTCGAACAGGCAAACGTGAGTCCAACACACGTCAGTCGATCATTCCGCAACTAAATAAAGGCAAGAAATGTGAAGAAGCAGTGAACCGACCAATTTACATGGGCGGGTATAACACTCCATCCCAGTCATACCATCTTCTCAAAGTTCCACTTGATCACGAAAGCCGCCCAACCCATACTAAGTATTAGTTCGCTATCTGGTCGTGTACGCAAGTGCTAAGTCAACTCTCATACTTTCCTACACTGCAATAGGCCTCTGCATTTGGAAGACTGCTACCAATGCCATCAGAACCCGAATCATATACCACAACAGGCTTTTCATACCTGGATTCATTCCGGGAAACAGATAGAATATATCCTTATCATCATACGTACAATTTAATGTTACGATCGCGCTCTGAATTGAACAGCATTCGGCAATGACCGAAGTATCAGAAATACGCTCTGTTGATCGCTGTGGCTCTGGAGGTACCTGTACCGTCCTTACAACAGGACATACGGACATACTCTTCCCTTCGCTATCACTGTACTCCAGGCCAAATATTACTTTCCCTACAAGAGCACATAGACATTTCCTTTACACAAACACATATATTTTATAAACCTGATGCTAAAATGCGAACATATCACACACCCAGCACTAATACTAAGCATAATATTACCTCCTCAATAATTGGATGCATACGACACCAAATAATACTGGCTGAAAATCAACGATGTGTGTGCGTGTCTCTTACGTTCTTCCTGCGAGTCATACAACCATGTCATAGACGTAATCGAGCAAATGTTAAAGAAAAAATCTCGATCCCAGCAACTACTGCATATTACTCTCACAAGTGCTCATTGTTCTATAGGCGCACCCAAGTATTTATGTTGAAACCTATAACCGCTTTACGAATCGTGGTAAGACATTACCTCTGAATGAGGTGGTGTTTTCTGGACAAATACCATGCCGGTGATCGTAGAAATGTATATATTAAGAGCCAACGATGTAGCCTCGCCATAAACTCAATGAACTTTGAAAGTCATTCTGCTAAGGAACGTCGTATGTAGGCGCTATTTGCGACTCCATCACACCGCATGCAATTCATTAATTTTTGCCACTCATTCTGTCTCGAGACCATATCAGACATTCAGCAATATATCCGCTGAGTTATGGGCGATGACAGACAAAAGTAGTAGATGATGTACTGATTGAGGTCCTAAGAAGAAAAATATACACTAACTTCCCAGATCTCTAGCCTTACGCTATATATTATAAATTAGGTCCATTCAAATATATACTTGCATAGCCTCACACCAACAAGTAAATCATATTTCACGCACTCTCATATCTCTAAACGAGTCACCTTCGTCGAATCTGTCTCCTACACTAAAATTACAACCTCCTTTTAATCAAACCCTACACATCCTCTAGTTGCACCCATTTCTACAGCTTTCCACAAGTGCTAGTTCCAATATAAGACGTAGAAAGACATAGCCAACACATTCTGAAACCCTTGTAGAAGCAGATCGAGCTGAGTTACTGCAACAGGACCATGTTTTGAGCATTCGGTGGAAATGCGCGCAATGTGATGCGTACCCAAACTAGATACAACTATTACAGATCCCCAACATGATATCTTCATTATTCTGTGCCCACCCTAACATAGAAAAATTATGAACTGTAAAAGCTCATCCTATTTATAAGTCACCTAGGCGTCCATGCAGGTTCAATGACATATAGCTACGGTGGACCTGCAGCGTGAAGAAAAGCATGCAGCCACCCTGGCATTCCTAATAATTCACAAGTCTCACACATGAAACCCCAGCTGCCTATGTGGAGATGATCATATTAAATATACAAACACCGCATAGACAACTTTAAAGTTTCATGACCTATACTCTAAGCGAATTATCGCATGAGACGCTCCCTCTGCTCCTGTTTGAAACAATATTTTCTAATCCGCTTTGTACACTGCCTAACATTTCATTTTCCTGCCACGACTTAGAGACCTGCGCCACGTTCTAAGCTGACATTAAGAAGTTCTGATCCACGGGCTTTCGCACGAAACTAGTCATTTCACAGTGTAAATCATGTTCATAGGGCTGATACCATAACATGCCACACATCGGATGATTTTAAATAAAAGATAGCTACAACGTAAGGAAACCGGAAGAGTTTACTCGTGTTGTGTAGAGTCTCCTAATTACAGTCCGAATGTGATTCATGAGCTCTACATTTACACTCATCTCTCACACTGACGGAATAGCTGATAACTCTACGTTCCGTTTGGACTCATTCATCATACTCCATTCATTACGCGTTCCCTGTTCCGGTGCTAACCACTCCAGCAGTTGTCACCCATCCACAAAACTTCTTCCCCAACTCAAACAAGCTATGTCACTCAATCATTATGTGGTAACTAATGCGCGAATGTGATGGAAAAGACACCGTCGATGTACTGTAATATTAAGCAACAAGTTTGATACTGCGAAGAATTTTACACTAAGTTCAGCACTGGCCAATCATGTGACAACATATTTTCCCAATTTCAGTGTCATAGCTAAACCATGCCCTATCCACATTGCGAGTATCATTGCGAACACCGATAGATGACTGGGCAGTACGTCCATAAACTCTTAATTCTCAAACACATAAATCATCAAAATATACGAGACAGTGCTCTACATATTCCTATCATCTCAAGCGTAGTGTTTATTTTACGATATATCTCTCAGCTTATGGAAGTCACAGAGCATTCTCCTCGTCTTAGGGTAAAAAACCAACCTCACACAGTCATTGACCAACCCACCCTGCAGCACTGTTAGAGAATTGCTCTCCAAGCAATCAGAAGAAGAGCGCTACACTCCACGTCTCGTGAATGAATATTGCTTTCCAAGTCCCAACCCATCCAAGTGCACGAGATTTCTCGAGATGTGACCATATCGAGGAGCTTACCACTCCTTATTGATGTATAGTAATACATTTCAAATTGCCATAACGTAATAGCATACAGTTAAGAAGAACAAGAAAAGACTTATTTTTATACGCGATGGAGCCCGAGACAAACTGATTTGGACACTTTTTACCTAAATCAGCGAAGCTATCAACTGTAAATTATTGTTCTAGTGTCTGGGATGTGTACCTGGAAGGTACTGGTAAGATAGAGAACATATGCACACACACCTAAGACTACAACGTTCTGATCTTAAAAACGGGCTACAATGTTACCTTTCCCGTCTATCACACATACATCCTTCTTCACCGGGTCACTACGCTGAACTATCTTATCGAATCGCTAAACATTTTCTTTGCATGATACGAGTGTAATGTAGCTATCCGGAGTGGTATAGTGTCCACTGTTCACATCCTATCGCGGTTCAGAAAATATACGATGCCAACATAAAATGAAAGTTAGTAGGGATGCATCCTACAAGGAAACAGATAAACGCATAGCAGCAGCGTCCGACATGTGAAAATTACAAGTCATTCTTCCACTAACTCTGTAAACAGCGCATCAGTCGGGCAAATGTGTACACAGAGATTGCACAGCATCACAAGCTCTTACCGCTAAGTTAGTTATGAACCTGAAGTCTCGATTTTACACCCAAGATGCGACAGGGGCGATCGCATAAATCAAAGCTCCTTTAGAGAAGTGTGTCAAGTTTCTTCACACGAGATGGAAATCCTCTGATGACCGACAGGTTGACCGTTAACGATCGCAAATAGACAGCGCTTTAAAACACATACGGAACACGTGCTGTACAGAAGTAGAACGCAGGCTATGTCACGTGACTGATACATCCAGAATCACTGGTACCTCAATAGACATACAGAATAATACAGCCTCAATGGGAAAAAATTAACTGCCTCCCTTTTCCCTTCATTTCGATGTCCACGTTCTTGGAAATTCCTCCTGTTGCAGCATACTTAGTCCCATATACAATTTGTTCGGGGCGAGCCAGAAGATAGCAAAGTAACTGCTCAATTTCACTGCATTAGGCTCTATATTCGGTCAATATATACCTATTGCCTCGTCACTATTCGCAATTCCATTCATTTGAGGTCAGAGCTATATATACGATCACGACATAACATCTCGTTCTGTGTTCTACAATTGATTGTAAATGTAGCACAGCTGCAACCACCTAACCCCAAATGCATTGATCGGGATGTGTAATGTAGCACTGCACTCGAATGTATCAAGTCACCTCCGTCTTCGGAGAGCGTTTGCTCTGCTTTCTGTATGTCTGTGTATATGCGCGCTTCGTGGACGGCTCTCAGGACCCAGTCCCATCCGCTAGTGGACCAAACTTCGACCACAGAGTGTGTGCCCAGACGTGACGCGTGGTTGGTCCATCTACAAACCCTATCATAGATGTGGCGCATGGTGGATCCGTCTCCAAACATAGCTCCACATATATAGTCCGCGGAAGAACCACACCCGAACGCTAACTTGGGTGTGGCAGATTGTGGATCTGCATCCCAACAACACTTCGTACAATGCGCGTGACAAATCCACCTCCAAACCCTATCCCACATGCGGCTATTGTGGGTTCGCATCTCAACACCGATCCGGATATAACATGCGCCGAATCCACAGTCGAACGCTAACTCTGGTCTACTGCGGCTTCTAGGAACGGTCACCACCTCATGCTTGCGGAAGCCGAGCAGGGGCAGTGCGCAGTTTGACATCTGAGGGAAACGTCACTTATTGCTACCTCCTGTGTGCTCTAATGGACAGGGGGCGGTGGACTGTGCTTGCGCGCGTTGATTGCATTATTTTGGGAGCGTGTCTGTAGGCCGTGATAGACTCTATTTAGACAGTTCACGAGTACCTAGCGTGTCTACACAGCACTGTGCTGTATTATTTAGGAGCATTTTGCAGATCTGTACTGAAATTGATCTGGAAAATTAGGAAATTAGGAGTTGTTTGCATGTCTGCAGACTGTGTATTGTCACGTCAAGCACATTAGGGTGGACGTTTTGTATCAGTGTGATAGGTATACTCTATCATTAAATAATTTGTTTGAAAAGAAATAATGTCCCTAAGAAGAGGTGGCTGCCGGGTGACTTAGGTTAGTGGTGGTGGTGAGCTTCGTTTGCAACAATTTTCTTACATTGGTAGCGAAAGCCCAAGTGACCCTTCTTTTGCCGGAGCAGGCTGAGTGGTTTTTCCACCATTTCCCCTCACCATCTTTTTTACATCACGAAAAGGATGACAGCGTTCGCTGTTGGTGATGCAAGGTACTGGACCTTGTGGAGAAACACTGTTAGCCGCCATCAGAGATAACAGTACTTGCATCATCAGCTGGTGTCACGGGGGCGTCCTCTGGTGGCGACGAAATGTACTAAGACAGTTGGGGTCTGGAGCTCGTGGTGAACCCACCAGGTGGCGCCGTCTTAGATTACGGTTCTTGTGTCATCACCTGATGTCACTACAGCGTCCTACAGTGCCATCAATTTGAACTAAGGCAGTTGGGCTATGGTCTCAGTGGCAAATAGACTTGGTGGTGGTGCTGCCTCTAATGGCTTAAATAAAGGATGGTGTATGATTTCGACAGTTGAAGATTAGCAGGCAGAATGTTTTAGATGGATATTATTTTGACAATTTTTGAATTGTTTGGCTATCTGGAAATAAATGTATCTTGCGCATGGACTACTCAGTTTGTATATTTTGCTTATTTTTTCATAGTTCCAAACAACTTCTTCCTGTTTTCTCGATTGATCTGTGTTCAGTATTTTAAGGCCTATCCACTGCGTCAACTTATAACTAAATCTGAGGGGGGTGCGATGGGGAGGTTCCCTTGTAAGAAGGGGACCATTGATTGGTGAGGATGAGGAGCAACGTACATCAGGGAACTAATTTACTGTTTTGTCTATTATTACTGTGACGACCCAGCAAGAGAAAGACTATAGGGATTTTTGTAACATGTAAAGCAACACGTAAGTGGGATCTAACGACAGTCATAAGTCTGAGATCTGTGATTGCTGGAGCAGGTGTCACGAGACAGAGCATCTACGCAGATGAATGGAAGATGCGTTTCAGACCACTTTGGAACTGGCTGACAGTGTCTCCCGAAGTACTAACAATAGGAGAGGTATATATAGCATAGTCATAACCTAAAAGTAGATAGGGCTTAGAGGTAAAGGTGAAAAGTGTTGGGCAAAGAAAATAAGTTAATACTAAGTTTTGTGTGGAGTGAGTATGTTTGAATGATGAGTGGATATCGTAGCCTATTATACGGGCATGTGTGATGGGAAATGGTATTTACACAAATCTCACCCACAGACCAGACACTTCACACCATATTTTTAAGACAATTGTAACTGTTACGGATGTCATGTTTAGTCAGTATGGTAACACTCATTTCTTCCCTTCATTTTATTACAATCATTCAATCAAATATGGGTTCATACTGTATTAATTCAAAAAGCTTATTTTTGTGTTATTCTTCTATTCATAAGAAACTATTTGTAAAAATCGATATAAAACCTTGGCAGTGGCACATACGGTGAGGGTATGCAGATCTTGGGAGCTGTCAAACCTGGTATCGATTTAACCTGTGGGACGTTGCGAGGTAACACCCTGGGGCAAGTAACGTTGAAAATGTGGCAGCATGAAGGAGAATGCCTGCAGTGCGGATGGCCCTGAGAGCAGCCGAGTGGAGGGCCAGTTGGCAGCGCCGAATGACTGCACGGACGGTTGGGGATCACTTAGCCGCCTCTGCAGCATCACTAGATTGAAAGAGAAGGGGGAACTGCGGCTGCCATTAATCAATCTACCCTGGGTGGCTATGAAGGGGGGTGGCCCGCCAGACAAGCGACCTAGCAAATGCGTATTGGACCTGCTGGGCAGGAGGCTCGTGCATGACGTCACGCCACGCCCTCAAAGGACCTGTAGACAAGCCAGCACCCCAACAAGTCCTGGAGGAATCCCTCAGGCGGACAAGCGGTCTACAGTGGGCGTGCAGAGTAGGATGGCCCCTACCCGACTGTGTTGCCCCAGTAGTCATGTAATATGACACAGGCAAGCCCCCGCCTGACGACTGTGGAGACGTCACACGCTACCCACTGGAACACTGAGGGACAAGAACTCATCACAAGGAGATTGGTCACACGACATAATCTGACAGAAGACTGCCGGCAGGAATGGCCGTGCGGTTCTAGGCGCTACAGCCTGGAGCCGAGCGACCACTACGGTCGCAGGTTCGAATCCTGCCTCGGGCATGGGTGTGTGTGATGTCCTTAGGTTATTTAGGTTTAATTAGTTCTAATTTCTATGCGACTGATGACCTCAGAAGTTAAGTCGCATAGTGCTCAGAGCCATTTGACAGAAGACTATACTCCTTCAGCTACCCAGTCGAGAGACTGCAGATGTTGGATGGCGTCCATCAACGCCGGTGTCTCATTTCCTGCCACCACACGCCATATCCATTACACCCGTAAACATCACGCCAGGCTATCAATTGCTGCCAGGTATATATGATTCCAACAGCCCACCTGCCTTCCTGATGCTGCTATGGACTAGATGTTGGGACCAGAGCTCTGGCGCAACATTGCTGAACCTTGATGCTGCAGCCAGTCCTGACACCGAGTGTGTGTTTAGTGCCATGTTCTATTTGCGTGACGTTTTAAAAGCAAATCATCTCCACAGAGACCCTTGCAGAGGGAGTGATAGGTTGTTTGTAGCTTTTTGTGGAATTTATGGTAAGTACTATGGGACCAAACTGCTAAGGTCGTCGGTCCCTAAGCTTACACACTACTTAATCTAGCTTAAATTAACTTATGCTAAGGACACACACACACACACACACACACACACACACACACACACACACACACACATGTCAGAGGGAGGACTCGAACCGCCGACGGGAGAGGGGGGGGGGGGGGGGGGTTGACAAGCCGTCGCAGACCGCGCGGCTACCCCGCGCGTCTAGGATGTTTCATGTAACTCATATTGTCATCAAATTCTGTATATTTTCTTGTAAAACGGATGTTATCTATTCTAATAAAGATACTTTGTCAAGAATTTATGTAAATTCTAGTTGAAAAGTGTGATAGGCAAATTTCTTGCAGGTAGTAGAAACAATATTACACTGTTCCAGGAAATAAGAACAGCAGATGATTTCATAAATTATAATTATTGTCCGTTGATGTATTACGGCTGACTGAAACCTGTTGTATGACAGAGCAGGGGTAAATCACTGAGGCAGAGAACGGTTCAAAATTCATGGAATTATAATATGCTTAGGGACAATAGCCGTCTCTGACCTCAGAAATTATGAGTGAGTAAAAATACTGCTGCTAGACCTTCTTAACCGCGTAGCACTTGTTTATCTGAAGGCTGTGATATAGCAGTGACCCTAGGATCCACATGAATCATACTACACTCAGCAATGTTCATTCGCTCTTCTCGCAGGCATGCAGCTTTGTATGAGTGTGTGACCCTTGTGCTGAATGAGGTCAAGTTAAGGTGGTTCTCTCATGTGTGGTCTTGGTAGACAAAGTCCTAACACCTACATTCTCATTGCGAGACCTTAATAATATTTGCTGACTTCCTCTGTTCCACATCACACTATAACATTTTGAAGTGAGATACTATATAGGGGGAAATCTATCATAGGTGGGGGCAGTGAGGGGGACAAGTCGCTCTCTCACTTATATCCACATTCAGGGCTACCCTTTGATGTTGTTATTACACCATACATATCATTTTGGTGAGACGACAGGAAGTTATTAACATGGGCAGGCAATGATGGGAGTACATTGTTAATGGTTGTAGGATCTTTATGATAGCTCTCCTTCGAATAGTACTTTCTGGAGTTGAGAACAAGCAGGTAGGTTGGTTATTTAACAGTGAACCTTGTAGTGGATATTTGGGACTTGGAAGCTATGTGCAGTGGTTAGGAATATCTCAAAACACTTACTGGGGACAGAATTCTGGTCCCAAGAATTTATCGCACTGGAGTAAAGAAGATGCTAACAGCCAAATATGTGAAAAACTGTCAACTGGATCTACCTGTGAGGCGTTTCTGGCCACAGCAGCGACAAGAGCACAGGAAAGAAGTTGGTCGCCCAGACAAGGTGTTCCAGTAGTGTCGTAAATGCCCACTTTGTGAAGGTAATGCCACAAAAATCTGCAAGGTGCCATTTTCGCTTTGGTCTGGACCCTGTTGATGGAGCCATCAGTTGGTGTCGCCCCTCTGATTGCGGAGTTTTTTGGGAAGCTTCAGGGCTTCCAGAGAATTTCAGGATGGATCATAATATTTTGTGGTTTATATTGAGACATACAAGCACTTCTCTTAGTTTAGCCGAGGTCTCTGGTCGGACATACTGTAACGTCAGTCCATCCAGATAATGATCTCTGCGATAAATGTGTTGTTAACTTTATGCCTGAACAGAAACTCAAAACACCCTGCTTAAAGTGGCTGTGGGAAAAACAAATCGGGAGCATAACATCTTTTCCTCCATGCGTAGGATTTTATGACTCAGGGATTGGCTGCTTCTCGAGCAGGGAAACGAATTTTATTAACGTTCGTTAGGATTGGTCGGAAGGTAGAGTAGAAGAGCGAGAGGGAAGAGGAGGAGGAGGAGGAGGAGGAGGAGGAGGAGATTAGCGTTTAACGTCCCATCGACAACGAGGTCATTAGAGACGGAGCGCAAGCTCGGGTTAGGGAAGGACGGGGAAGTAATTCGGCCGTGCCCTTTCAAAGGAACCATACCGGCATTTGCCTGAAAGGATTTAGGGAAATCACGGAAAACCTAAATCAGGATGGCCGGAGACGGTATTGAACCGTCGTCCTCCCGAGAGGAAAGACATAGCACTCATGCAGTCTTGTGATTGACACGAAACCGTTGTAGGGGCGGTTGTGTGGTTGCTCTTTTCGATTTTACTGAGGATTGATGGAAAGAGAGGCATGTGATTCAGACTCCGGTCTAGGGAGGAGATTCTGCCCTTGACTCTTATTATGAATGGCTTGCACTTTGGAAACTCATCCTGAACATGATTTTGCACTGGCACTGGTCTTGATTGGCGAGCCTGTGGTGAAGTCTTAGCAGTTTTGACCCGAGTCTTCTCGGACAATTCTGTGTGCCAAGATGTATAATCATCTTGTGCTCACTGCCATATAAGGGAGTCAGATTGGTCCATGGTAGGACTGGCGGTCGGTAGTGTCACACGCTTGAATCTGCCTGGATTTTAGGGCTCCATCAGCGAGTAATTGCGATCCATCTAACAGATTGCCGGCCCGTAACTTTGCATATTTCGTGCCCGTGATAACGAATTGCAGGCACTGCACATTGCTACTCTGCAAACGCTTGCACCACGACAGTCATCTGAGACAGCGTTGCGCATCGAGATAGGAGTACAGTGTTGTTGCTCTGGCTTGACAGGGGAAACAGAATCACAGTCTCTCCACTTGTTCTCCGCTTCAAAAACATAGTATAAGGTCTTTGTAGAATAAAACCATCAAAATAAATTCAGCGTTAGGTAATTTCTGATTGCGTTATACATGTTTTGATCCAGGGTGAATGGATGAAACTGGTAAACCTTAGTCTTTACCAACCAAACGCCACCCAATGGAATGCTAGTTGTTCGTTGCTTCTATTTGTGTTTCCAACAGTTAATGATTTATTTGTTACCTCGCTAAACTACTGTTGTTTGTCCTATTTTATGATGAATAAACATTTGCCATTTTGTTGTAAAATATTAATCCTCTGTTGGTATATTAATTACCCATAAATAATTGACTACAATAATGACATGAACCTCATTTCATTAAATTATTTCATAATTAAAGCTCTATTTAAGATTCTGATAACATCCAATGCAGGCTATCGACAACAATCAGTGTCACAGGGCAGAATCAATTTAGAAAATGGAAGGCCAGGTAGACAAGCGGAAGTCGTACAAGTTAAAGTGACTGCTGTCAGGATATAAACTTACAGTCGCCTGTAGCCTTTAAAATCATATTGCAAGAGCAATTTAGCCTTGCATAGTATGGACGACAGTTGAGAATTATGCAGGGTGAGTCACTAATTATTGCCACCTAGACCAACTCCGAAAGTATGATAGTAGCTGAAAATGTTGTGGGACAAATGTTGCATGGGATAACGGCAGCCATAATATGACGTTGGTTTTTTGTTGCTAGGTGGGGTCGCGCCAGGGATATGAAGGTCAACTTTGTTTTTCCGAACATTTGGTACTTATTTCCTGGTACCGACTATCGAGACGAATCCAATGATGTGTAACAGTAAGGTCTTTCAAGGTCAACGAAGGTCAAAAAGGGGGCATGAACGTCCATTTACAGAAGGTGTTCGAAGTGATAACCATTGGTATCAAGTAGTGGTGCAATCTTCTTATTATGGACTGAGTGGTATTCCTTGTCACTTCGGCACTTACCGAAGCACATGATCTGATAATTCTCTCTCGCATATCGTGCAAATAGTAAATATTCGCCGAATGCGGCGTATCCATCTAACGTGCCATTGATACATAAACACCATTCGACAGTTTCGCAATACAACACTAATAGGAACGGTAAGACTAGTATCGTCGAATCAAGTGAATGTGAATGATGTATTCATTCGAAGAACAAGTAGATATGATTCTTATTTACGGAGAATGCGAACGAAATTCAGTGATAGCTAGAGACTTACACGCTGAAAGATATCCGCGATGTACTCACCCTACACGTTGTACATTTAAATATGCGTATGATAAACTGAGAACAACTGGATCTTTAACGCATGGGAAAGATATCCGGTAAAGGAAAGTTACTAGCGAGGAAACGGAAACTGGTAGTCTTGCCACTGTGGTTCAAGGTCCTTGAGTCAGTTCGCGTCAAATCGCAAGGGAATCTGGCATGAGCCAGAGTAATGTGGTTCGTGTTCTGCATAGCCATAAATATCATCCTTACCATATGAGTCTCCACTAAGAATTAACTGGTACAGATTGTATGCGTCGCACTGAATTCTGCCGATGTGCTCAACTTCAGATTCACAGGGATGACACATTTATTAATTTGATTTTATTTACTGATGAGGCTACATTAACGAACCATGGAAATGTTAATTTGCATAACATATATTAATGCGCAACTGAAAATCCTTGTTAGCTGCGACAAATTGCACACCAAAAACCGTGGTCGGTGAATGTATGGGGTGTGGGTTTCTGGAAGACAGAGTTATAGGCGCCTATTTCATCGAAGGTAATCATAATGGCAGGAAGTACACCACATTCCTGCAAGAAACATTACGTCTGTTATTGGAACAAATATCTTTAGGACCAAGGAACAGAATGTGGTATCAACATGATGGATGTCAGGCACATTTTTCGCTGATGGCTAGAAATGAGTTGCAGGGGCAAATGACAAATCGTTGGATCGGACGCCGAGGAGATGTGCAGTGGCCGGCTCGTTCGCCAGACTTGACGCCTCTGGATTTTTTCTTGTGTGTATTCGTAAAAGACTCGGTTGATAAAGACGTCCAGCTACACCTGAAGATATGCAAGAGAGAGTCGTCAGATCATGTGCTTCGACAAGTGCTGAAGTGATAAAGAATACCACTCAATTCGTGATACGAAGATTGCAGCACTGCATTGATACCAATGGTCATCACTTCGAACACCTTTTGTAAATGAACGTTCATGCCACCTTTTAGACCTTCGCTTACCTTCAAAGATCTTAGTGTTACACATCACTGGATTCGTCTCGATAGCCGCTATCAGAAAATAAATACGAAACTACAGCATCCCGTTAAAAAAAAAAGAAAACAAAGTTGACCTTCATATCCCTGAAGCGAAGCCATCTAGCAACAAAATACCAACGTCATATTATGGCCCCCGTTGTCCCACGCAACACTGATCTCACAAAAGTTTCAGGTCCGATCGTATTTTCGGAGTTATTCTTGGCGGCAATAGTTAGTGACTCACACTGTGTACCAAATAAATCCATAAGAGATTCCACTGATGCTCATAGTACACCAAACTGATCAGATCATTGTTGCAGAAGCAACGAAAAGAACTTGTCAAATTTAGAAGAACGCAAAATTCCCGATATTCGCGAAGCTTTACAGAAGATCGAAAATTAGCGCGAACTTCAATTCGAGATGTTTTTGATATTTTCGAAATTAGTCGGAAAACACACAGACATTCTGTTTGTATGTAAAGTACACAAGTGGCAAGGTGCAACCTTTACCTTCACTGCGCGATAACAATGGTGATATCACTGAAAACAGTGCCAGTAAAGGAGAGTTTCTAAACACGGTTTTTCGAAACTCCTTCACCAAATAAGACGAAGTAAGTGTTCCATAATTCGAGTCTAGAATAACTGCCAACATGTGTGACTTGGAATTAGATATCCTCACTGTAGTGAAGCAGCTTGAATCATTTAATGAAGACAAGGCCTCCGGTCTAAACTGTATGCCAATCAGGTTCACTTAAGAGAATGATGCTAAATTGCTCCATATGCTGATAAATAGCTCCACACTTGGCGATGATGTAAAACCACTCACTGGTCGAATGATCCGCACCCAAAGACTAGAATGTTGCACAAGTCATACCGGTATTCAAGACAGAAAGTAAGACTAACACACTGAATTACAGACCAAAATCACTAACGTCGATTTTTAGTAGGATTCTGGAACATACACTATAATCGAACATTATTAACTACCTTGAAGGAAACGATTCATTGACAAATAGTCGGCACGGATTCAGAAAATATCGTTCTGGTGAAACACAACTAGCTCTCCATTCTCACGAAGTAATGAGTACTGTCGTCAGGGAGTGTCAATATGATTCCATATTTCCGAAGGCCAAAGACACAGTCCCTCACAAGTGCCTTCTAATGAAATTGCGTGCCTATGGAGTATCGCTTCAGTTGTGCGACAGGACTCTTGAAGTCCTATTAGAAAAGTCACACTTCGTAGTAATTAACGAAAAGTCATCGACGAAAACAGAAGTAACATCTGGAGTCCCAGAAGGAAGTGTTAAAGACCATCTGTTGTTCCTGATTGACACAGACGTTATAGGAGACAATCCCAGCAGCCCTCTTAGATTGTTTGCAGATGATGCTATCATTTACCGTCTTGTAAAGATGTTAGATGATCAGACCCATTTGAAAACTGATTTGGATACGATCTCTATATGGCGCGAAAAGTGGCTATCGATTATAATCTACTGTCAATTAACATAGCTCCACCAAGAAGATGACGTGCTACAGTCGAGAAATTTAAACGACAGGAAAAAGATGTTGTGATATGCAAATGATTAGCTTTTCAGAGCATTCATACAAGGGTGGCGCCGGTGGCAACACCTACAACGTGCTGACATGAGGAAAGTTGCCAACGGATTTCTCATACACGAACAGCAGTTGTCCGGGGTAGCCTGCTGGAACGTTGTTGTGATGCCTCGTGTAAGGAAGAGAAATGCGTACCATCACGTTTCCCACTTTGATAAAGATCGGACTGTAGCATATCGCGTTGGTCGAGATCCAATGGCTATTAGCAGAATATGGAATCGGTGGGTTCAGGAGGGTAATACGGAACGCCGTGCTGGATCCCAACGGCCTCGTATCACTAGCAGTCGAGATGACAGGCATCTTTTCCGCATGGCTGTAACGAATCATGCACCCACGTCTCGATCCCTGCGTCAACAGATGTGGACGTTTGCAAGACAAAAACCATCTGCACGAGCAGTTCGACGACGTTTGCAGCAGCATGGAGTATCTGCTCGGAGACCATGGATGCGGTTACCCTTGGCGCTGCATCACAGACAGGAGCGCCTGCGATGGTGTACTCTACGATGAACCTGGGTGCACGAATGGCAAAACTTCATTTTTTCGGATGAATCCAGGTTTTGTTACAGCATCATAATGGTCGCATCCGTGTTTGGCGACATCGCGGTGAACGCTCATGGGAAGCGTGTATTCCTCATCGCCATACTGGCTCTTGTTCGCATTAACGGAACTTTGAACAGTGGACGTTACATTTCAGATGTTGTACGACCCGTGACCTTACCCTTCATTCGATCCCAACGAAATCTTACATTTCAGCAGGATAATTCACGACCGCATCTTGCAGGTCCTGTACGGGCCTTTCTGGATACAGAAAATGTTCGACTGCTGCCCTGGCCAGCACATTCTCCAGATCTCTCACTAATTGAAAACGTCTGGTCAATGGTGGCCAAGCAACTGTCTCGTCATAATACGCCAGTCACTACTCTTGATGAACTGTGGTATCGTGTTGAAGCTGCATGGGCAGCTGTACTTGTACGCGCCATCTAAGCTCTGTTTGACTCAATGCCCAGGCGTATTAAGGCCGTTATTACGGCAAGAGGTGTGTTGTTCTGGGTACTGATTTCTCAGTATCTATGTACCCAAATTGCGTGAAAATGTAATCACATGTCAGTTCTAGTATAATATGTTTGTGCAATGAATGCCCGTATATCATCTGTATTTCTTCTTGGTATAACAATTTTAATGACCAATAATGTAAATAATGTAAAGTGTGAAGTCATCCACAAAAGTACTAAAAGAAATTTCGGTCATACGATAAACTACACAAATCTAAATTCTGTAAATTCATCTGAATAATTAAGGATTACAATGACGAATAATATAAATCGGAACGATCATATGGATAATGTTGTAGAGAAAGTAAACCAAAGAGTGCGATGTATTGGCAGGACACTTAGAAGATGCAACCAGTTTACTAATGAGACTTCGAACACCTCGTTTGTCGGCTCTCTCCTGGAGTATTGTTGTGCGGTGTGAGATCCGCTTCAGATTGGACTGATGGAGGACATCGAAGAAGTTCTAAGGAGGCAGTTCGTTTTGAATCAACCCGAAATAGGAGAGAGAGTGTCATGGACATGATACGTAAACTGAAGTGGCAATCATTAAAACAAAGGCGTTTTTCTTTGCGGCAGGATCTTCTCATGAAATTTCCATCTGAAACTTTGTCCTTCGATTGCAAAAATATTTTTTTGAGTCCCACCTACATGGGGAGAAACGATCATCATAATAAAATTAGAGAAATCAGAGGTTGCATAGAAACATTTAAGTGCTCGTTTTTCCAGCTCGCCGTTCGAGTGTGGAACGGCAGAGAAATTGCTCGAATGTGGTTCTTTGAACCCTCCCATGCACTTAATTTGTGAATTGTAGCGTAATCATGTAGATATGGAAATATTCAGCATGCTTCTCACAGGAAGAACTAGTCATCCAGGTATTCTTGCAATGAATTCAAACATTATTGGTAAAAATATTAACTACAATTAACCATACAAATGATACATTGTAATGATACTGAAATTCAACGTTTAAACGTACAAGAACCAATGTCACAATTTACATTTTAACATCAATGTAACACCGTTGAACGTTATCTTTGTATAATGATGGTCTTTGGTAGTAGGTTGGCCCCAAGTGTGCAGAGAGTGTGGTTCGGAAGTTGGTATTGTAATGGGCTACTAACGAACAGTTTGTGCCATTAGTGTAACGTTTTCAATATCTGCCAAATTAAATGCAAAGATGTTTGAGTACTTTGAATATGACAGGCTGGCTCTGAGCACTATGGGACTTAACAGCTGTGGTCATCAGTCCCCTAGAACTTAGAACAACTTAAACCTAACTAACCTAAGGACATCACACACATCCATGCCTGAGACAGGATTTTAATCTGCGACCGTAGCACTGGCACGGTCCGGACTGCGCGCCTAGAACCGCGAGACCACTGCGGCCGGCGAATATGACAGGGAAGTTCATAATAGAAATCTGGAATTCCAAAAAAGTACTGCAGTCGTTTCGTACAAAAATAAAGGAACTACAGTCGTTTTGTAACAACTCAGACCTGTACACTGACACCGCAAGAAGATCAGCTGAAATGATTTTTTTTCTGTTTTTACAATTGATGCTGCTACAAATTTCACATCTTTGCGATAAATGTTGTTACGCATGATACGCAGCGAAAATATAGTCAACATTCACAACTCATTACTAATAATAGCCGAACTGTAGTGGTGGCTTTCGATTCCCGACCACCGTAACACATGGACCACGAAAACGGTCACGTTTGCCACTGTCCCCTTGTGTATTACGTGATCCCACATCTCGCCATATAAGGGTACCTAATACATCCAATAACACTGCCGAACAAGATCGTTTTGGTTGTGATTTTATGTTGTGGGGAGGCATAATGCTCCATAGCCATACTGACCTCCAAATCTTTGAACACGGTACACTCTCTGATCAAAATTATTGTGAAATCAGACTTCTTATCTATGTACGCCTTTTCAGGGGTGAATTCGGCCCTGAATTCATTTTTATGGATGTCAGTGGGCGGACGCATAGAACAGCGCCGCTGTAGGAGCTTTTGGCGCGAGAGGATAGTCGGCGAATGGAGTGGCCTGCCCTATCACCTGACGTTCGTACCATAGAGGACTTGCACGATGCGTTGGGAAGGCATATTGCAGCACGCACATACGCACCAACGACCATCCAGCAGTCGTCAAAGGCGTTGGTGGAGGAGTGGAACGTCCTACCACAAGAACTCCTTACCAACTCTGTGGCCAGCACTGGAGCACGTTGCAGAGCACGCATTGCTGTTCTTGGTGACCACACACTCTAACCGACCCAAGACCCATGTCCAGAATTTTTTAATGTTCACGGAATCATCATGACTCGCGGTGATTACAATGTAACTATTGCCTTTCAACGAAAGTGACACTTCTGTGCTTCTCACTGCGTATTCCCTTCAATTATCTTCTGTATTATACTATAGCAGTTCATTGCACATTCGAAGACAAAAAAAAGTCACACCATGAAGGAATTATCCGAATGGGACGGAAATCGTTGCATGTGATTTGCACGTACAAACAATGATTACAATTTAAGTAAAATTGAATGATTTACTCAAGACTAGAGCTTCACGAACTGAGCCAATCGTTAACGCGTTCGTCCACCTCTGGCCCTAATGCAAACAGTTACTTGGCTAGACATTGGTTGATAGGTTTGCTGGATGTCCTCCTGCTAGATCTCGAGTAAAAATTTTGTCCCATCTGGGAGTTAGATGGTCAAAATCGCAAGCTGTTTGGAGGGGCCGACCCATAATATTGCTCCAGACGTTCTCAATTCGGGAGAGATCCAGCTCCCGGCCGTTGTGGCCGAGCGGTTCTAGGCACTTCAGTCTGGAACCGCGCGACCGCTACGGTCGCAGATTCGACCCTGCCACGGGAATGGATGTGTGTGATGTCCTTAGGTTAGATAGGTTTAAGTAGTTCTAGGTTCTAGGGGACTGATAACCTCAGATGTTAAGTCCCATAGTGCTCAGAGCCATTTGAACCATTATAGAGCGGGTTTGGCAAGCAGAAAGGCAAACAATAGAAAATCTCTCCGTGTGCGGGCAGCTGGGCATTATCTTGCTGAAATAGAAGCCTAGGATGGCTTACCACGAATGGCAACAAAATACAGCCGACGTACCGCTCTGCTTTAAGGGCCCTGCAGATAGTAACCAAAGTGACTCTCCTATGAAAAGAAATGACTCCCCAGGCCATCATCACTCCTGGTTGCCGAGCCATATGCCGGACGATAGTCAGGTTGGTGTCGCACTGCTCTCCGAGACGTCTAAAGACACGGCCTCAGCCCATAATCCCATTGCCTGGAATAGAATAGTATTCAGTGATGCATTCCACTTCGAACTGAGCCTCGATAATCCGGCAAAGATGAGTATGAAGACGCTCCGGACAGCTGTGGGATACCAGTCTTACTGTCGCCCACCATACTGTCCGAGAACCAGTGATGATGGTCTGGGCAGTCATTTCTTTTCGGAGTAGGACCCGTCTGGTTGTCATCTGCGGAAGTGTACAGCGGCACGTCGACCAACCGTTTCGCTGCCCTTCATGACAAGCCACCAGAGGCTTACATTTCAGCAAGATAATGCTCGCTCCCACACGGGGAGAGTTTCTACTGCTTGTTTTCGTGCTAGCAAACCCTGCCTTGGGCAACAGGGCCACTGGGTCTCTTCACAATTGGGAACGTTTGGAGCACTATTGGCAGAGCCCTGCAGCTAGATCTGGATTTTAATTCCCTGACGCACCGATTGGACAGAATTTGGAACAACATCCCTCAGGAGGACATACGGCAACGCTATCAGTGCCAAGCCTGATAATCTCTTACATAGGGCCAGATGTTCACAAACGCGCTAGTGATTTACTCGGTTTGTGAAACTCTTTCTTTTGAACAGATCGTCCATTTTTCCGCAACTCCAGTCATTTGTTTGCCTGTACTGGTACGTCATAATTACCGATTTTGATCCCATTCTGATGATTCCCTTTTGGTGCGACTTTTTTGTGTTACTGTGTAAGTATGGTCCAAGTTTTTTGGCTGTGACCCATCATACGAAAGTTACTTCCATGCTTAAATTTTGCACACAAGTGTAAAACTGATGATTTATTTGTGAAGTTTTCCATAGTATTGCGAAATATGTCTTGGAAATTTTATGTTGTATTTGTAAGCGAAATTGAACAGAAATTTGTATTTTTTTTTTGTTTCCGCAGGAAGTGTTAAAGAACCTTTCTTCTTACTTGGTGCAAAACTCACACTTTGTCGAAAGTCTACGAGGTGTATGGTTTATTTGTGTTTCAAGGTTCTTATTGAACCAACCTGCTATAACAGAAAATATTAGGACACTGATTGCGGCGGAACGGGTTTAATCTCCTGTCCAACTATAAAGATTTAATTTTTCCTTGGTTTCTCTAGATCGCTTCAGCGAATGGCAGGATGGTTTGTTATCTTTGTTATCTAACTTCGTCGTCGACGCGACGTTAAATCGTAAGTTTCCCTTCCTTTTACAAGTAGGGATTGTACAGTAAACGCAGCAGTGGCTAACCAATAAACAGTATTTTTTGTGAGGCATGTAACGCAGCTGCCGATGAAGTAATAACGGGTCACTTGGTATTACAGTAACTTTTCTCGTGTTCCCAGCATTATTCTTTTTTTTTAGCTGTAGCAATCAGGCCCCCAAAGTGAATATTCCTTCATGCCTCGCGTAGATCACTTATGCTGCTGAAA
The DNA here is from genome assembly GCF_023897955.1 of Schistocerca gregaria. Taxonomy (NCBI): domain Eukaryota; kingdom Metazoa; phylum Arthropoda; class Insecta; order Orthoptera; family Acrididae; genus Schistocerca; species Schistocerca gregaria. Next base: position 597,344,036 of record NC_064931.1, on the reverse strand, counting down.
AAGTACATCTTTGATAACCGGAAAAATGAGTCAAGAGGGCTGACTCGTGATTTTCGTGAGATTAAATTGATTGATGGCGTTCGGTATTTACGTCGTAGAAGTGTGTGGTACACTTCTTTCGAAATTGGTAAATCGTGTGATTTACGCGTTGTGAATAATAAAATTTTTAGACTCATTCATTGCCCTGTGTGTGGAGGCGAAGTCGTTCTCCTGCCTCGCAGAGCACGTGTAGGTCCTCGTGCGTCAGAATTCCGCCCTTATAACGTCAGCACAAGTAATCCGAAACTTCCAGCGTTGCGTCAGGAGCCACCAGCTGTCGTTCCTTTGCGCAGCATCCTTCTTCCCCAATGGAAAACTACAGCTTTATGCAGTTCTTCTTGCAACCAAATAATATTATACTGTCGGTGGTAGCAACAGTTGTGTGACATTCAGTCAAACCAGCAGGAGTGATAGTGATATCCAATTGCCATAGTTCGATGGGTCAGTAGAAATGTGGCGACTGGCGGCAAACTGAATCCGTAGAATTAACTGTGAAAGAACAAATACTTTTCTAGTCCAAATTTACAACAAAAATAGCCAGTAAGCTGATATTCCACCTAGTATGTACAGGAGTGAACTATAAGAGGCGAAGATTCAGCAGGAGACGTCTGGCAATACAGTGAATCTTTACGACATATACTGTTTTGTTCGAGGTGAGATAACTACATATAATGAGTGGCTCCTTGTGTTGCCGACTAATGGAAGCAGAGGTAAACGTTATATGAATGACGATTGACAGTTCAGATGAATAATTGCGGTTTGAAAATAAGATATTGCGAGATAAATTGATGTCCACCTTTCAGATCATTACGTATCCCAAATCTGCGAACTTCCTTTTGCTGTGGAGGTAGAAGGTGAACCGAGAATGAAACAAAAAAGAACTAATGGAAGTTGAAATAAAAAATACAATGTCGACGGATAATAAAGGTGAAATATTCTTAGGCCACTAAACTAAGATCTGTAGACTGAATCGATCCTAAGAACGACAGGCTAAAAATAAGATCTATTCGTACTGAAAACCATCTAGTTGTTGTAGAGAGTGAAATCGAAGATTACTGCAACAGTTGACCGCAAAAGTAGGTTCAGTCGTGAGTAACAAGTTCGAGCCGCCAAGTAAGATGTGTCCACTGATTATACAGTAAGATTTTTTCCGCCATGTACAAACTCTAGGCACTGATCGATGAGAGAATACGGAAAAAAGGTCTAATGAAGTTATGTTCGAAAATAAATGGTTTCCTTCTGGAGACCATATATTCAGTCATACATTGTTACAGAGACTGCGATCTAATACTCGCAGTACCGTGCAGCTAAAGTTACGGTATGTGTTGCAAATGGTTGCCATGTGCCTCAACGTATGCGTGTACGTGCCGCAGCATGTTCTGTCCCCCACGTTCACATCGGTCAGGCTGCATCCGAACAGTGTCAAAGACAGCATGAGTACACTGCTCCAGTGTCTCCACATCTGGAATGGGCGCTGTGTACACGATACTTTTGAGATGGCCACATAACCAGAAATCAGTCGATTTGAGAGCCGGTGAACAAGCAGGCCATGCAATTGGACCCACTCTTCCGATTATTCGACCAGGGAAGACATGATTGAGATGCCTCCGGACGTTAAAGGCGAATTGGGCTGGAGCACCATCATGTAGCAACCACATAACCCTTCGAATCATCAATGGCACTTCTTCCAGCCAGCGGGGAAGGCAAAGTCAGCCACAGGAAACGCCGATAGTTCATGCCTGTTAGGCGACGCGGAAAGAAGACTCTTCCCAAAACACTGTCGCCAGTTATCTCGGCACACGCATTCCGGCAGCATTGATTCTGATGATTCGCTGTCATCATACCATGACGTTTTGCGTACTATCTCACAGATGACCGTTATGAAAGTTGAAGATACCACTCTGCATAAAGGTGACCTCATCTATGAATAGGATGCATGATATAAATACCGGAATCGCAGTTGCCTGGTGAAGAAACCAGTGACAAAACTGCTCCCTATGTTTCCTCATGCCACAGAAGATCGTGTTCCCTATAATTTATTGTTATACAGTGAGATTGCACGAGATAAATACTGCTAAGTTCCCCAAAATGGTGACAGCATTACGAATTATTGATTCCGATGGTTCGGCCAAAGGCATGGAGAATGATAATTACAGATCATTTCATACTTGCAGACCCTCTATTGATTGGCGGGAACAGTTGAGCCACATACATTACGAGGAGACCACCATCTGACGTCATGAAAACACATATTATTGTACTCGTTGACTGTGTATATGAGTTGGTTTTCCAACAATATATGTCGCCGTGTGCATATCACGAAATCAGACAGCAAACATTCCACTTCATTCTGAGTCAACGACGGTTGATGGACCGCCTCATTGAACTAGAGACTATGGCTGATCATTTGATCATGGAAGATAATATCAAAGATTAAAATTTGGATGAACTCGTAACTCCAATATTCGCATCAATAACATACAGAGCTGAAAAGAGAAGAAAAACGACAGACGAAACTATGCGGTTGTGTTGGAAGAGGATTGTTAGAACCAATAGTCAGATTACTTTGTCAAAGGAGAAACCCTCCTCATTTCTGCTAAGCTTGCTGATGAGAACATGCTAGCTCTAGAAGCCTGACTTTTGAAGCTTACGGAACTCGAGATGAAATAAAATGTCGTGCCACAGAAAACTGAAAATAAAGACCAGTCCACAAATTCGCTTCACTCTATGTATGATACTTTTAATGCAAAATCTGTCGAATTGCAGGAACCATGACATATGGACAGTGAATGAAGTTAAATACAGGATCGTGTAGGCAGGGAAATGTTATTATACTTCTCCTCAGATTAGTTCACCCTAATGGTTAACAAATAACCTTTCAGTTGCCAGAGGGATTAGATAGCATTCCGCTTCTGTCACAGTCTTTCTTTTTTTGGTCATCTGAGAGGAAAAACTTAAGATAGGTATAGACACGCAGGTAGGAAGTGGAGAGAGTAGAAATAGGTACAAAGACTTCTTTAGGATGCACGGAGTACATAGTTAAAACCCTCACAGCTGGCACCTAAATATATCATTCATATTAGGTAGAATTAATCGCATGCAGAATTTGCGAATTAACGTCATGAAGGGATGGAATGGTGATGACGCGCATGTGCAGCTCTTTTGAGGAGCTGAGGGTGAACACGAATGGGTGAAGAGCCTTACACAAGAAATGATGTCATACAATATTTCCCAGCTACAGCAGTTCACGGACAAGTTAATTCTATGGCGCTGACTGCAATATACTGCTAGTTATAGAATTGGAGATTATCACTCATTAAAAAAGTGGCACTTTTATATGACGAACATAATCTACTTAACCCTAGAATACTCAAGCTATTTTATCACTGTATATACCTGAGTGAATCTGCAAGACTCATTAGTATTTTTCTTTATAATTTTATTTTTGCACTAAGACAACAATCAAAATATGAACAAATACTATTTCAGCAAGGTTTTACTAATATCAATATGCATACTTAAAGTGGTGAAGAAACAGAGTTCTTATTTACTTTTCTAAAATTCATTGACCGATAGACCGTACAGAAAAGATCCTGTATAATTATTATAAATTTTTACGTCATATTAGTAGACTTTATTCCTGAAAAAGTTATTTTAGTGTCTTGTTGTCACAGAGAACAGTTTTTCCACTTTATTACAGAGGCTGAATGCTCACCACATACATTTCTTGTGCAGTTACTAAAAACAATTTTATGCATGCTTCCTTTTATAGAGTCGCACATGTAACAACGCTTCTTCTTTGCAGGAGGTTTTTTTCTGTTACTACTGTACTGGAGTCTTGGGGGTTCTTCATTGCATGGAAATGCAATGAAGAACAGGTTAATGAAGTTCCTGTTTTGGCGTTCATTTCATATGTCGTTGACTCAAAGCTTCAACGAGTTCGGCAAGAAAGATTTGACGCCTGTATTTGACATTTTTGACCTGATACGTAGAGTTTTTATTGAAAAATACCACATACGCTGCAACTCCACATACATCAACAGATTTCGGGAATAATGGCAGAGGCCATCTACTTTTTCTTTTGCACGTGCTGACAGGTGTGAAAATTACCGATCTATCAGTTTAATAAGTCACGGTTGCAATTCTTTACAGAACAATGGAAAATCTGGTTGAAACCGACCACGGGGAAGATCAATTTCAATCCCGGAGAAATATAGGAACAGGCGAAGCAATACTGACCCTCCGACTTGTCATAGAAGGTATTTTAAGAGATGTTATAGAGAAAAACGCCCGGGTTCCCGGGTTCGATTCCCGGCAGGGTCAGGGATTTTCTCTGCCTCGTGATGACTGGGTGTTGTGTGCTGTCCTTAGGTTGGTAAGGTTTAAGTAGTTTTCTAAGTTCAAGGGGACTGATGACCATATATGTTAAGTCCCATAGTGCTCAGAGCCATTTGAACAATTTTTTATAGAGATAATTTTCGACAATGTTCATTGAGAAACTCTCTCTCAAATTCTAAAGGTAGCAGGGGCGAAGTACTGGGAGAATAAGGTAATTTAAAATTTTTACGGAAACCAGATTGCCGTTATAAGAGTCGAGGGGCACGAAGGGGTAGCACTAGTTGACAAGGGAGTAAGACAGGGCTGTAGCCAACCCCAGATGTTATTCAATTTGTATATTGAGTAAGCAGAAAAGGAGACAAAAAGCAAAGTTTGGCGTATGAACTATAGTCCAGGGAGAAGAAATAAAAACTTTATCAGGGACAGGAAAGGACTTGGAAGAGCAGTTGAAAGGAATGGGCAGTTTCTTGAAAGGAGGATATAAGATGAACATCGACAACAGCACAATGAGGATAATGGACTGTAGTGAACTAAATCGAGTGATGCTGAGGGAATCAGATTAGGAAAGAAGACACTTAAAGTAGTAGATGTGTTTTGCTATTTGGGCAGCAAAATAACTGCTGATGGTGGAAGTAGAGTGGATACAAAATGTAGAAATGTAGAGTGGCAATGGAAGGAAAAGCGTTTCTGAAGAAAAGAAACTTGTTAACATCAAGTATAGATTTAAATGTCAGGAAGTCTTCCCTGAAAGTATTTGTATGGAGTGTTTCCACGTTTGGAAGTGAAACATGGACGAAAAACTGTTTATACAAGAAGAGAACAGAAGCTTTTGAAATGTGGTGCTATAGAAGAATGCTCAAGTTTAGATGGGTAGATCACGTAATTAATGAGGAGATTCTAAATGGAATTGGGGAGAAGAGAAATTTGTGGTACAACCTGACTAGAAGAAGGGATCGATTGGTGGGACACGTTCAGAGGCACCAAGGCATCACTAATTTAGTACTGGAAGAGGGATGCGGGGGGGGGGGGGGGGCTAAAAAACGTAGAGGAGACCAAGAAATGAATACAGTAAACAGATTCAGAAAGATGTAGGTTGCAGTAATTACTCGGAGATGAAGAGGCCTGCACAGAGTACCATGGAGAGCTGCATCAAACCAGGCTTTGGACTGAGGACAAGAACACAAATATGCACCATCTGACGTAAAGAGTCCACCCCACCTTTTGTCTAATTATAATATGGGTACTCGAGGTACACTATTTTTACGAAGCACACACATAAAAATAAAGAGACTGAAATACTTTATTGCTTCGTTAATGCAGGAATAATGAAACACAATACATAATAGAATTCACACGTTTCAGTGTCTGTTTTCCGACCTGATCCAAGAAGATAAAACTAAAGTAATTCATTTTTATGCAACTGATCTGCTTTTGGTGGTCGATTGTATCTCTATTGTCGCCATATTAGCCTCCCTCCGTCCCCCCTGTTTTTGTCAACTGAAGTGCGTTGCACTGCAGTTTTTACACAAATCACTATGTATATCGGTATAACCTGAAGCCCGTTTGGTATGCGGAAAGCGGTACTTAATGTCTACCGGTTCGTAACCTGCTAGGGGAAGAAAAGCGCCGAACAAGGTAGTGAAACAATCGGAGGCATCTGTGACCGGATGGGGCTCGCGTTAGTATTTGATAACCAGTCGATCCAACCTGGCTTTAAGTGGTCAGTTTTAACAATATTCTTGTGTTCATTCATGTCAAGGACGAAGGTTTTGTCTGAGCGACACAACAATTTAAAGAGGCCTTTGTACGAAGGAAAGAGCAGAGGCTTAATCGCCCCTTCGCGAACCCAGACGAAGGAGCAGGGATGCAAATCTTTGTGACAGAAGATGGGTTTGAAACCATGTGGCACACGCTGAGGAGGCGCAAGTGCGTTCAAAGAAGTATATAACCGCAATTTGTGTCGGAAGAATTCAAAAACATCAAGGTGCATGTCAGAGACGAGGAAAGGAGAAAAAAATCGCCTTTAACCCTCAGGCATTCGCTATACCTATCCTGGGCAGGGGAACAACCGATATCTTCTTTTAAGGCTCTGCTCAGGCCGAGCACTGCTATAAGGACGGCGTCGGACCACGACACAGATTGACAAGTCGCGGCTGCTTTTAAGGTGGGGTGTAGGCGTTTTACCATACCTTTACTTGCGGGATGGTAGCTGGTAGTGTGGATGTGATCACACTCAAACAAACACAATACCTCTGCAAATAATTGGCTCTCAAACTGTTTGTCCCTGTCCATTGTAACGGTGTGATAGATACCAAAACGTGCAAACCACGTAATTATCAAAGTTTGGGAGATGGAAGCAGCAGACATATACTTAACAGGGACAGCTTTCGACCACCGTGTAAGGCAGTCAGTTACCGTACAATCTAGCGGGAAGCCTTGTGAATTAGGAAGAGGGCCAATGATATCCACATGGGTATGAGTGAAACGTCCTGACGCGGCGTGGAAAGAGGATACCAGCACGGATACATGCCGGAAAATCGTTGTAATTAATCCACAAAGACCGGCAGCATTGGTAACATGTAGGTCACTGGCGACAAGCACGCTGTAAACCGGGCTAGACCACTTTATGAACTATCAATTTAGCGGTAGCTCTGATTCCCGAGTGAGCTAGGTCATGGTAAATACTGAAAATACGGCGACGCCACAGAACAAGGCGCATTTGGTGCACAATGTATCACACCAAATTTTTTGTTGACAACCTTGCATAGCGAGGAGTTTGAGATATAATCCACTGTGTTACGTATCCTGAAGATATTGCCGGAGGAAAGGGTCAGCTTTATGACTGGTGACCACTGCGTCCAAATCGATGATGGTGAGAGATACACAATCCCATGACAGGAAGTCGGCCACGACATAGGCATGGCCGGTGATATGCCAGATGTCGGTGGTGACCTGCGCTTTTAATTCCGCTTGGCGGCTTTGGCGAAGAGAATTGAGCTCAATTACTTGTTGCAACAGGGATGTTAGAGGCTTATGGTCTGTAAATACAGTGAAAATGTGTCCTTGAAGCCATGGTCTGAAATGCTTGTTGTCCAGAAATATTGCGCGCAGCTCTGGATCAACGGCACTCCAGTGCTGTTGTTGCTGTGAGATCTTTTAGGAAAAAATGCCAGAGGTTGTCAAGACGACGACACAAGTTGTTGTAATACAGCTCCCACTGCAGATTGCCGGCCGCGGTGGTCTATCGGTTCTAGGCGCGCAGTCCGGAACCGCGCGACTGGTACGGTCGCAGGTTCGAATCCTGCCTCGGGCATGGATGTGTGTGATGTCCTTAGGTTAGTTAGGTTTAAGTAGTTCTAAGTTCTAGGGGACTGATGACCACAGATGTTAAGTCCCATAGTGCTCAGAGCCATTTGAACCATTTGAACCACTGTAGATTGGCTAGCGTCAACCATCAGAACCAGCGGTGCCCCGTTGATAGATTGTTTTAATAAGGAAGCCATAGCAAATGTCAATTTCATAGAATTAAAGGTAGAAATTCCTTCAGGTGTCCACGGTACACGTCGGCTTCTGGAGGTGAGTGTGCCAGACAGCAAAAGGTTGAGTGGTGCCTGAGGTGTTGCCAATGTGGAATATGACGTCTGTAATAGCTGAGCATTCCTAAGAAACGTCACCGCCCTTTACGTTTTCAGGCAGAGTGAGTTGCTGGATGTCATATACCATATCGCGCAGAGGTGGTGATCCAGCCGTAGAGACTATGTAACCCAGGAAGTGCACCTTTTGCTTGGCAAAATCACATTTATCTACATTTACCGTGATGCCAAAACTTTGCAATCTGTCGTAAACCTGTTGTCAATGATGGTGATGGTATTCGAAACTTTGGGAAAAAATCAGAATATCATCCACGTAACAAAATGTTGACGGCAAATACTGCAATATGCACAGGGTGCGTCCATGTTTGAGGTGCGCTACGAAGGCCGAATGGCATCATATTCTGTTCGAAGAGTCCGAACTCGGTAATTAGGGCTGTTTTATGCTTATCTCTCTTTGCCATCGTTATCCGCGAAAAAGCTTCGGCGCAGTTAGTAACGCTAAAGGTAAAGGCACCCGTGTTATTAGAGTCCATGACATTCGGAACACTGTACCTCCGGTTACGACACGGCACTGCGGGCCCGATAGTGACCGAAAAAACGCCATGTTCTGTTTTCATCTTGACCATGTGCTAACCAGAAGCCCATGAACTGTGAGATCTTGTCATTGATTCGCCTGATAGCATTTTACTGAACTCCCACTTAGCTACGTGCAACTTTCCCGGAGGGAGACGTTACGCTTTCGCAGCGACTGGATGCCCAGCAGTAGCGGTAATGAATTGTTACGTAGTTTGGCAGCGGTTTTTACTGGTCGTAGGTTGTGTTCAAAAAAAGAGCAGCATGGAGACAGAAGTGATGACACATTCTGCAGAACCTGACCAACATTTTGCAGGACAATGGTCAAGCACGTGCAGTGCAAGCTGTTCAAATGGCTCTGAGCACTATGGGACTTAAATTCTGAGGTCATCAGTCCCCTAGAACTTCGAACTACTTAAGCCTAAGGACATCACAAACATTCATGCCCGAGGCAGGATTCGAACCTGCGACCGTAGCGGTCGCGCGGTTCCAGACTATAGCACCTAGAACCGCTCAGCCACTCCGGCCGGCGCAAGCTTACAGACTACTTAACTTAAATTATCCTAAGGGCAAACACACACACCCATGCCCGAGGGAGGACTCGAAACTCCGCCGGGACCAGCCGCACAGTCCATGACTACAGCGCGCAAGACCTCTCGGATAATCCCGCGCGGCTGCAAGCTGTTACTGATTTTTTTGACTGATGGGGCTAATAAATGCTATTGCATCTACCGCACTCCCCTGACTTACGCCCTCGAGAGTTCAACTCGATTTCTAAACTGAAGGAAACACTTCACGCCATTCGCTTCAGAACTGCTACATATTCGCAGGGCAATAGACCACGCCGCTCGAACTGTCAACACAACTAGCACTGCTAAGATTATCCTACGACTTCCACATCGTTGGCAACGGGCTATACACAGTGCTGTTGACTACATCAAAGGTCGGTAAAACTTTGAAACACATACCTGTTTTGTACGAGCTGTAAATAAATAGTTGCCGCTACTGAAGTTCCAACCCTCGTAATTGCGCCGATGGAAACATGGCAACGTGAGAGAAGTTTGTTTTGCAGTGAGAATAGGCACTTGCTCATATTCTGCGACTTAGGATAAACACTTCTCTCAGATCCTGAGTCCACTACACAATTGTCCCCGGACGTCTGTCCTTTACGAAAAGTGTGTGAGAATCTGTCACTATAGACACAGTTCCGTTGTGTATGGCTTGTAGGGGCTTTAGCTGATCTTGACGAGTACGCGCGCCCACTGGCACTCGTCTGCGAAATTTGGGTGTAAATATAGCTTCATACAACGTCGAGCAGCATTGGCGAAATGTCTACGAAACCAGAACCATCTGTACGTGTGGCTGTCATTTGTAGGCAGGTACTCGGCCTCTTCTTGTCGGTGCAATCTAGCATTAAGGAAGGCCAACTTGTTAATGAACTTGTTAATAAATGGATCCGGCTCAGGAGGAGAAATAATGTAAGTTACAGGGACACGAGAATACATGAGGCTGTAATGCTAGTTGATTCGGGGCCATCCGTCGTAACCTCATATTTCACTTCACAGCATTTTCAGTCAGCATAAGCAATAGACATACAGTCTGTCTTTCGTGCCAGTTCATCAATAGGGACGTCCGAGAATGTGAGGACACACGTCTGAACAAAAAAAGGCTTAGTTAATGTCCTGACAGTAATTTTTGTCCCGTAGAGGTGCGTAGGAAGTGGAGCACTTGGTAGGGGAAGTACCGGTCAGTGCCTCACTCTGCGTGATTTTCTGTGATTCCTGGGGCAGAACAAAACGTTCCGACATAGAAAGACTGTTTGTCAAACACATCTGGCAACTGTTCTCTAATTTTAAGGGTAATTAAAGACACCTTTGGATAAAAGAGAACCACCTGTATGAATATCAAGAGCTCAGATGGAAAACCAGTCCTAAGCAAAGATGGGAAAGCAGAAAGGTGGACGGAGTTTACAGAGGGTCTATACAAGGGCGATGTACTTGAGGACAATATTATGGAAATGGAAGAGGACGAAGATGAAATGGGAGATACAATACTGCGTGAAGAGCTTGACAGAGCACTGAAAGACCTAAGTCGAAACAAGACCCCGGGAGTAGACGACATTTTATTAGAACTATTGATAGCCTCGGGACAGCCAGCCATGACCAAAATCTTCCATTTGGTGGGCAGGATATATGAGGCAGGCAAAATACCCTCCCACTTCAAGAAGAATATAATAATTCCAATCTCAAAGAAAGCAGGTCCTGACAGGTGAGAAAATTGTCCTACTATCAGCTTCATAAGTCAAGGTTGCAAAATATTAACACAAATTCTTTACAGGAGAATGGAAAAACTGGTAGAAGCCGACCTCGGGGAAGATCAATTAGGATTCCGTAGAAATGTTGGAACACGAGAGGCAATACTGCACCTACGACTTATCTCAGAAGATATGTTAAGGGAAGGCAAACACACTTTTCTAGCATTTGCTTTTGACGATGCTGACTGGTATGCTCTCTTTCAAATTCTGAAGGTAGCAGGGATAAAATAGAGGGAGTGAAAGGCTGTTTACAATTAGTACAGAAACCAGATGGCAGTTATAAGAGTCGAGGGACATTAAAGGGAAGCAGTGGTTAGGAAGGCAGTGAGACAGGGTTGTAGCCTATCACCGATGCTATTTAATCTGTATATTGAGCAAGCAGTAAAGGAAGCAAGAGAAAAATTTGGAGTAGAAATTAAAATCCGTGGAAATGAAATAAAAACTCTGAGGTTTTCCGACGACATCGTTATTTTGTCAGAGAGAGCAAAGGACCTGGAAGAACAGCAGAACGGAATGGGCAGTGTCTTGAAAGAAGGATATAAAGCAAAATGAGGATAATATAATGTAGTCTAATTAAATTAGGTGATGCTGAGGCGATTAGAGTAGGAAATCAGACACTTAATGTAGTAGATGAGTTTTGCCATTTGGGGAGCAAAATAACTGTTGATCGGCGAAGTAGAGAAGTAGATTAGACTAAAAATGGCAAAAAATTGTTTCTGAAGAAGAGAAATTTGTTAATATCCAGTGTCAGGAAGTATTTTCTGAAAGTATTTACATATAGTGTAACCAGTGAAACAGTGACGATAGATAGTTTAAACAAGGGGAGAAAAGAAGCTTTCGAAATGTGGTGCTACAGGAGAATACTGAAGATTAGATGGGTAGATCACGTAACTAATGAGGAGGTACTGAACAGATTTGGGGAGAAGAGGAATTTGCGGGACATCTTGACTAGAAAAAGCGATCGAATGGTAGGACTCGTTCTGAGGCATCAAGGGATCACCAGTTTAGTATTGGAGGGAAGCTGAGAGGGTAAAAATCGTAAAGGGGGAGCAAGAGACGAATACACTAAGCAGATTCAGAAGGATGTAGGTTGCAATAGTTACTCGAAGTGAAGAGTCTTGCAGAGGACAGAGTAGCATGGAGAGCTCCATCAAACCAGTCACTGGACTGAAGACCACAACAACAATAATATTGCTAGAGTTACATGTCTGATAGATGTAGCCTACCGTCAACGTGTTCCTAGGATTGTATATTGTACAGTATTTAGTAGCTAAATTGTTTTCCCCGAAGTGATAGGTATGGATCACGTGTAGCCGGTTCCGGTGAGGGAGGGGCTCTAATCTCTCTGATTTTTCCTCATGGTCTCTTCGCGAGATATACGTAGGAGGGAGCAATATACTGCTTGACTCTTGGCTGAAGGTATGTTCTCGAAATTTTAACAAAAGCCCGTACCGGGCTACTGAGCGTCTCTCCTGCAGTGTCTTCCACTGGAGTTTATCTATCACCTCCGTAACGCTTTCGCGATTTTTAAATGATCCTGTAACGAAGCGCGCTGCTCTCCGTTGGATCTTCTCTATCTCTTCTATCAACCCTATCTGGTACGGATCCCACACTGCTGAGCAGTATTCAAGCAGTGGGCGAACAAGCGTACTGTAATCTACTTCCTTTGTTGTCGGATTGCATTTCCTTAGGATTCTTCCAATGAATCTCAGTCTGGCATCTGCTTTACCGACGATCAACTTTATATGATCATTCCATTTTAAATCACTCCTAATGCATACTCCCAGATAATTTATGGAATTAACTGCTTCCAGTTGCTGACCTGCTATTTTGTAGCTAAATGATAAGGGACCTATCTTTCTATGTATTCGCACCACATTACACTTGTCTACATTGAGATTCAATTGCCATTCCGTGCACCATGCGTCAATTCGCTGCAGATCCTCCTGCATTTCAGTACAATTTTCTATTGTTGGAACCCCTCGATACACCACAGCATCATCCGCAAAAAGTCTCCGTGAACCTCCAATGTCATCCACCAGGTCATTTATGTATATTGTGAATAGCAGCGGTCCTATGACACTCCCCTGCGGCACACCTGAAATCACTCTTACTTCGGAAGACTTCTCTCCATTGAGAATGACATGCTGCGTTCTGTTATCTAGGAACTCCTCAATCCAATCACACAACTGATCTGATAGTCCGTATGCTCTTACTTTGTTCATTAAACGACTGTGGGGAACTGTGTCAAACGCCTTGCGGAAGTCAAGAAACACGGCATCTACCTGTGAACCCGTGTCTAAGGCCCTCTGAGTCTCGTGGACGAATAGCGCGAGCTGGGTTTCACACGACCGTCTTTTTCGAAACCCATGCTGATTCCTACAGAGTAGATTTCTAGTCTCCAGAAAAGACAAAAGGGGGAGGGAGGGAACACATGTGTTTCATCTGTCCTGCTCTTGTTCGAGGTATAGTCATTATTAATGCACAGATAAGTTTTCGTAGCAAATGCACCAGCGTGATGACTGTGCAACGCATGTTTTAGAATTCTATGGATCTGTTGAAATTACACATCATACTCTTATTTTCCCGTGCATCGTATACAAGGCTTATAGTAATGTCGTATATACTTGGAGGATTTATTTTGTTACGAGTGTTCATTGTACCTGGAAGTCAGCCTAGTTGGAAATGGAGTCACCAAAGCCAGTTCAAAAGCATGACGGTTGGAGGGAGAAGGAGCGGAGTATGTTGCTGGTTGGTTCGGAAAAAAAGGATGGTAGGGAGAGATGTGTGTGTCACTTAAACTGTTAGCAACGGTTATCCGCAAAGAATTCGAAATATTACCTTTGGTGTGAGTGTAGGTATCTACGAGTTAAGAGTGGTTTGTCTATTTTTTCCACAGAGAAATTATAGATGAGTTGGGAGAGGGAGTGTTTGGAGCTTAAATTGTTAGCAGCGTTTATCTGAAAAAGCGTCGGCATATTAAGACATGTTTTTGCTGTGGTTGTACGTCCTCTCCCTGTACGTCTGAGAGCCCTTTTGTGACAGCTACTAGGTCAGGGGAGATTACACTTACACTGTACAAATTTCTCTACCACGTCTGGGGATATGGTCTGGCGCCTAGTGTTAGACAGACATGTGGATCTCTCCCGTTCGCCAGCTGATGACAACGATCGGAAATGGAGTTCTTACCGTATCGGCATTACTCTGTGAATAAATGTGAGGCGTTCCTTATAATCTCTAGGCGCGCAGTCCGGAACCGTGCGACTGCTACGGTCGCAGGTTCGAATCCTGCCTCGGGCATGGATGTGTGTGCTGTCCTTAGGTTAGTTAGGTTTAAGTAGTTCTAAGTTCTAGGGGACTAATGACCACAGCAGTTGAGTCCCATAGTGCTCAGAGCCATTTGAATCTTATAATCTATATGTGTACCGTTCTTTGACATTATCACCTACGACGTTGGATTAATTTTTCGATATTGTCGCGAGCTCAGGAACTCTTCTCCAGAAATGACATAGCGGCAATGTTAGGCACCAACAGCAATTTTCTCGGCAACTGATGGGTACTGTAGAGGAGCGCTATGAATAATTTCTCTTTAGTTTTTATATGACGTCAAACAATCTAATAATGTAGTGTGGCATTTCTTATACAGTGTCTGTGGCTTATAGAGTTCTCTATGAGGGCACTATCTACAAGGACGTGTTCGCTGAGCACTATCGGACTTAACATCTGAAGTCATTCGAACCTGCGACCGTAGCGATCACGCGGTTCCAGAGTGAAGCGCCTAGAACCGCTCGGCCACACCGGCCGGCCAACGTGTTCGTTTCTATGATGTCATGGAGTGGTGGCTTGGCATTGATATATAAATCGAGACCAAAGCTGAGAACATAATGACGTGGACGTGACGCGATGCGACGTGGTGATGCGAAGCGACGCAACACGACACTGTGAAGTGACGACGAGACATGACACGATGCGAAGTTGACACATAACTCGCGTAACTGCGCACAGTGTGAAACGTTGTGGAGAATACGTAAAACTGAAAGTACTTACATATTATCTATCTGGATGCAGCGTCTGCTGGTGACTCGAAATATAAAATAAATACACAAAGAGTGACATAATATGTTATAAACGAATAGACAAAACCTCTCCGTATGCTCCAGAGTGCCTGTATTCATGAAATAGGAAAACTGTGGAAAATACATAAAACTGCGGAGATTATGGAGAAATACGTAAAAATGAGAGAACTTACGTCTCTGTCTTAGTGTGGCATCTGTTAGTATCACATAATATTGGTATTAAAAAATAGAACTCCAGCGTCGTGACTTAACGTATTTATTATTAATAAATAGACACATCCTCTTTGTATGCTGTTCAGCTACTTCGAGATTATAACACCTACATAATTTAATTCAGTGATCCTCTCTTTTGTGTCCAGGGTCGCATGGAAATTGTTTGTAAGTAGATCAGGAAGTTTCTGCAGTCTGCTGGAATGTTGGAAACTTTGGGAGTATAAGAACACAGGTAGTATGAAAAAATTAATTTACGCTACGGCGTAACTAGAGATAAACAAGCCAGCCAGGGGGTGAATACTTTCCCCAGCACTACGAATGAGTCCATGCTATATCAAGCAACAGGACCTAAAGCGTATAAAAGTTTTTCAGCACCTTCAGGATCCCTTATTGTGGAGCTCCAATCTGCCAGAAAGAGTTAGAGGCAATCGAAATGTATAGAAGTGAGTGTTCTTGCTTCTGCAACAACGAATGTTGTTGTGCTAGAGTGCTGGGAGAAAACAGTTGTCTTTATGCTATACCCTAAAAGAGTTCTGAAACAACTGAAAACAAATTTCTGCTGCATATAGGTATCCAAAGAGGAGTCTGAGCTTCTAGTTGCTGCAGCAATGCAATAAGGCCAGGAAGTCTGATGGAATATTTGTACACTCCTGGAAATGGAAAAAAGAACACATTGACACCGGTGTGTCAGACCCACCATACTTGCTCCGGACACTGCGAGAGGGCTGTACAAGCAATGATCATACGCACGGCACAGCGGACACACCAGGAACCACGTTGTTGGCCGTCGAATGACGCTAGCTGCGCAGCATTTGTGCACCGCCGCCGTCAGTGTCAGCCAGTTTGCCGTGGCATACGGAGCTCCATCGCAGTCTTTAACACTGGTAGCATGCCGCGACAGCGTGGACGTGAACCGTATGTGCAGCTGACGGACTTTGAGCGAGGGCGTATAGTGGGCATGCGGGAGGTCGGGTGGACGTACCGCCGAATTGCTCAACACGTGGGGCGTGAGGTCTCGACAGTACATCAATGTTGTCGCCAGTGGTCGGCGGAAGTTGCACGTGCCCGTCGACCTGGGACCGGACCGCAGCGACCCACGGATGGACGCCAAGACCGTAGGATCCTACGCAGTGCCATAGGGGACCGCACCGCCACTTCCCAGCAAATTAGGGACACTGTTTCTCCTGGGGTATCGGCGAGGACCATTCGCAACCGTCTCCATGAAGCTAGGCTACGGTCCCGCACACCGTTAGGCCGTCTTCCGCTCACACCCCATCGTGCAGCCCGCCTCCAGTGGTGTCGCGACAGGCGTGAATGGAGGGACGAATGGAGACGTGTCGTCTTCAGCAATGAGAGTCGCTTCTGCCTTGGTGCCAATGATGGTCGTATGCGTGTTTGGCGCCGTGCAGGTGAGCGCCACAATCAGGACTGCATACGACCGAGGCACACAGGGCCAACACCCGGCATCATGGTGTGGGGAGCGATCTCCTACACTGGCCGTACACCTCTGGTGATCGTCGAGGGGATACTGAATAGTGCACGGTACATCCAAACCGTCATCGAACCCATCGTTCTACCATTCCTAGACCGGCAAGGGAACTTGCTGTTCCAACAGGACAATGCACGTCCGCATGTATCCCGTGCCACCCAACGGCTCTAGAAGGTGTAAGTCAACTACGCTGGCCAGCAAGATCTCCGGATCTGTCCCCCATTGAGCATGTTTGGGACTGGATGAAGCGTCGTCTCACGCGGTCTGCACGTCCAGCACGAACGCTGGTCCAACCGAGGCGCGAGGTGGAAATGGCATGGCAAGCCGTTCCACAGGACTACATCCAGCATCTCTACGATCGTCTCCATGGGAGAATAGCAGCCTGCATTGCTGCGAAAGGTGGATATACACTGTAGTAGTGCCGACATTGTGCATGCTCTGTTGCCTGTGTCTATGTGCCTGTGGTTCTGTCAGTGTGATCATGTGATGTATCTGACCCCAGGAATGTGTCAATAAAGTTTCCCCTTCCTGGGACAATGAATTCACGGTGTTCTTATTTCAATTTCCAGGAGTGTATTATATTACCGTGTGGGTCCGAGATACGAGCAGGTCATTTCCTTGAAGGATAAGAACTATGGATAAGGGAAGTAACTACAAATAAGTGGAACAGGTTCTTGACGTCTTAGGACTGGCTGAAAATTTGCCCTGGTCATTGCTCTGACCTAACAGGTCACTGAATCCACATTCAGAGGCTGATGACGATGGACTGTTTCTCTCTCTTTGACACTCTTACAGGTTGATAGGGTTGATATGGCAGAAAGCAGAATTCGATATAATCATATCACCGTTGGATGCCTCTGACATTGTCCTGCTGCAGGGGTAGTATCCGTCCACAAAGAGTGAGAGATGAATCAGTCTGGTTTCAATAAATGTGAGCGTGGTCATTTAAAACGTCCCAAAGGCTGAGAACCAGTGGTAGTATGGACTCTACTGTAGACAACTCTGGCGTACTTTGACCCTCGATTCACACTCACTGTAGGGATGATTCGGTGGCATTGCTTCCGAGTGTTTCCTGTGGGCACCTATGGTCGATTTAATTACTGCTTTATCATTGTCCTCATCTTCAATTTCGTACCTTTAGCTATGATAATTGTACTACCTTTTCATAACAACTGGGTGTAACTGTTATACTGGCATTATTTTGAGAAAGCAGTTAAATCTTTACCAATAGGAAATTTCTCACAAGCATTATCCGACTAGCGTGTAGTCCTTGTCCATACTAAATTTCTTACTAGTTTCAGATAAGTCTGTGGTAGTAATTCGTTATATCTAAGGTAACGATTTTCAAAATTTCAAGCTGGCCATAGTGGCCGTGCGGTTCTAGGCGCTACAGCCTAGACCGAGCGACCGCTACGGTCGCAGGTTCGAATCCTGCCTCGGGCATGGATGTGTGTGATGTCCGTAGGTTAGTTAGGTTTAATTAGTTCTAAGTTCTAGGCGACTGATGACCTCAGAAGCTAAGTCGCATAGTACTGTGAGCCATTCACAATTTCAGTCGTAGAAAATGAAGATCAACTTTTCTGCACATTTTCCCTAAAACTATGTCTGCCAATATTGCATTCCACATGCGTCAATTTCAGCAAGAGTACTACCATTTTTGTCAACTTCTCGATAATTACATGATATGAAATCACTGCCAAGACATTTTAATATGTTCCTATTTTTCTTCTTTCAAGTTTGGAACACATACGTTGCAACAAGCAGAATTCTACTGTTACTGCTGCGCCATGATCCCATCGATCCTCTTTGTACATCGTCCGGCAAATGTACCTTCACAGTTTTGTCGTCTCTTCTCGGCACTGATGCCAACTGATTTCTAATACAAAGGAGCTAACACAGCAGTGACGCTCTCTGCCCGGTGACGTAGCACGTAACGGATTAGTGACAGTGCTAGACCTGCATACAGAGGACTTCTCGCTACTTTGTTCACAGTATCGTGTGACAGACTGACTACAAATATACGAAGTGCTATTGGACATTAGCAACGACTGTAATGCAATATTTTCCGTGTTAGGATCCTAAAACATGGAAGTGACTGGGAGAAAACAGTTGTCTTTATGCTACATCCTAAAAAAGTTCTGAAACAATTTAAAACAAAGTTTCTCTTGATATTATCATATCTGAAACGAATTTAGACACATCTGACGTTAACGAGCCTTAGCTGAGACGCTTACAGTCGCAGGATTGTAAAGCGTAGAGTTCGGCTGTGAAGGCCAGTTGGCGCTGTGTGCTAATGAAACGACATTAGCAAAACATATGTTTATTCACGTTAAGTGTTACAATTTAACCATCTTCTTCACGGCAGCACTGAGGAAGGGTGCAAGCACAGACCAAGAGTAGAACGTGCTGACTCATGCATCGCAAAAAATTCTCGTGGCCGTTTCCTCCATTTCCGCTGGTCACATAAGACTGCGATGCCGAGCAAGGTAGCGGGGAGCAGGCCCAGCTCCTACAGTGGCGTCGACTAGAAGATCGTAGACTGCTTGTTAGGCACTTTCGCGGGCATCGAAGGGTTGTGCCCGAGTAAACTCCAGCAGCTTTGCACTTGATGTATATGGTAGTGCAGAGTTACGGCATGGCTCGCCACCAGAGGTAGGCTGTGGGCACCGGTGTCTGTTCATAGACGGAAGTCAGGGCAGCAGACTTTAGCGTGCGTCCTGGACACAGCGACAGGTTGACGGTGTGCCAAACATTTCGGCTCACAGCAAGCCGTAGGTAGAAGTGCCGAAGACTTCACATCAGCGGTTGAGATGTCGGCAACTCACTGCAATCAGTTTCGGTAGGCAAGGCAGGCACCAGTCATCTGGCAAATGGAAGGTAGCAGGGCACGGGTTCTACATCATAGCTGGCTCACTGTAACTGAATAGGATATGGGCTTCAAAGTCTGAGTATTTATTACTGTCTGTCGTAGGAATGATGTTAAGTCTTGCCAAGGCTATCTCCATTGGTCCTTGTTTTATGGACTCATCAGCTTTCTTCATTGCCTCTCAGTGACACAACAGTGGCTTTCTGGGCTTCCATTTCGTACTATTCTGCCATGTAAGCGGACTGATAGGTGTTCTTATGGAACATCTACTCGTTCTTGTGACATGGTACTGTGCTATCAAAATGACGTGATGATCCCTTCACACTGAGATCATGTTGCGGAATTAACGAATCGGACTTCTCGTTTGAGCGAAGTGTGTCATTTTCTCTGTAGTATCGCCCCTCTGCCTGTTTCTCGCTTTTATTCCTACATGGCGCACTGGCTTGGTTTAATTTGGCTAGGCGTCGGCTGAAGAAAACTTTAAAAAAATTTCTGTGCCACAACAGACGTTATAATGAATACAGAAATTTGTAACAATAAATGGGCCGTTTAAAGATATGTGAGCTAAGTTGATACCGGTACCGATGTCATCCTTAAAACACGTTGCATAAAACCTCCGAAGGTTCCACCTGAAGATCATGTGTTCCCCGCCCTTACATTTTCAAACGTTTTTCCTATCTCCTTGGTTGGTGTATTCTGAACACGTGGAAGGAGTGTAAGGTACTGTAAATATTCGGTTCAGTTTTAGCCCTGCGAGTATGTATACTGTTGAGAAAGGTGGACATGAACATTTGAGTGTTTAATTACGTTGGCCTTACTCTAACTAGAAGACCTTTCCCTCTCATACGAATATAAAATATAAAATAAAATGTATCGAATACGTGGACAGTTTTCCACGACAGCGGAAGTAAAGGTAACTTTTTTCTGCATCAACATAACAACGTAAATGTACTTTACTATAATGACAGGAAGGTACACACTAAGAGTCCTGCATGGCCGAGTAAGCGAGCACAAAATACGAGATGAGGCGAGCACACCCTAACTGGATAGGCTGCCCGCACTAGTCCTTGTGACGGAGCATAGAAGCCGTCACCGAATACGTCGCTCGTAACTACATACACATTACACGTGTCATTATCCGTGTGAGACTGCAGCCAGTACGGGCTTCTCATTTTTGGCGTGTCTCTCTCTGTAATCATGCAGCGCGAGGAAGCCAGTGCAGTAAGACGTAAGATTGAAACCAATGTTTACTCATTGAAGAAACGGGAAGCTCTAAAAAGCCAAGTATGGAGTACATTTATGTTGGTTGTAGACGAAAACAGTGCGTCTACTGGGTACGTATCGTGCATAAACTGCTCCACATTATTGTGTTTCCAGTCGGGAACCACTCATTTAAAGAAACACAGTTGCAAGACAAATCTCAAAGATACAGCTCCTTCAGGGATACCGGCAGTAATAAAAAATAATATTACAGCAGAGTGTGTTGCAATGCGTGTTAAAGATATGAGACCTTTTAATGCTGTTTCGGGTGAAGGTTTCAGAGAACCAGGCCAAGAATTAATACATCTAGGTGCGCATTATGGAGAAGTTAACGTGGCAGATGTCATGACGCATCCCTCAACTATAAGCAGACATGTCAAAGAACAAGCTGATGCAATATGACAGCATAATGCCCTCTGTTGTTACGGAAGCTATTAATAAAATGTGTGCTGCGACAGTTGATATGTGGACTGGTTCACATAATCAGGTAAAGTATTTGACGCTTACAACACATTGCATTAACAAAGATTGGTCTCTTGTGAACAATGTTTTATTTACAACAAAATTCCCGGACGTTAAGAAGACGGAAGTAAATATTATGAAAGAAATTCGATGAGAGGATGTCTTGATTAGGACATTTCGCCGGACATGTTGCACAGTTCTGTTTTTGTCTCCGACCAGGGTGCTAATGTAATAAAGGCTTTGGGAAATCACGTAAGGACGCCTTGTGCTGCTCATTGTATAAACACAACACTTGGCCAAACTTTCGATGAAGATAACTTTTTGTTAAATCATGCCCCTAACATCGCATCAACAATAAATACTGCAAAATGCATTGTAAGGTACATTAAGAAAAGTAGCCTCTGCTCGTCTTTGAAATCATCGTTGAAACAAGAAGTCTGCATTCGCTGGAACAGCTTCTACACCATGCTGGAATCCTTACACACTCGGTATAACGAAGTTGCTGCTTTTCTGAAGGAAAAGGACTCCGCTTACAGATTTCAAGGATATGTAAATGGGCTTGCAGGAAAAATTGCGCATTTCCTGAGACCATTTAAAGAGGCCACAGATGAATTACAAGGCGAAAAAAAACCGACAATCCAGTTAGTTCTTCTTTGGTTTCACAAGCTGCAACAAATCTGCAGTGTCAATGACACTGTCAGGTGAGTACTTACTGCAGTTAAAAGGACTGTTTCATTATGATACGCGATAGATTTATAATTAACTAGCGTAATTGATGTGTACTAACAGATATGTATTTTTTAACAGGAGGTACAAAGGATTAAAAATTGGCCCTGACTTCCGTTTGTGAGAAGACTCTGATCACTTCCAGGCATAAAATTGCTACGTTACTTTGGCCGTCTTTCCCTGATCTTAATTTGCGTGAAATAAATGAAAAGCAGGAAATTCTTAGCATTGTGGGACAAATGTGTGCTACTTATGCAATCATTAACATAATCGTTTTTGCGTAGTTAGTGGATAGTTTATTATAGAGAAACGGGAATGTTATAATTCGTATAGTATTTCATTAACGTAAAACACCTCGTTTTTAGGGGAACCTTTCGATGGTTTTCACATCAGTTCTGTATTACTTGTCTCTTTTGTTTATTATCATACATCAAACAAGTACTGTGTCATCACATCCCAGAAAAAGAGATCGTTTCAAGGAATGGAGGAACAACAGATTATCCGCTGCAGATGAAGTAGATCTCTACATTTTAATACACCCCGGAGATGATGATGATGATATCTTAAAGTGGTGGAGCAGACATGAAACAGATCTACCAGGCTTGGCTGCAGTTGCAAGACATATTTTATGTACCCCAGCAACAAGCGCACCAAGTGAAAGATGCTTTAGTAAAGCCGGCATATTACTAACAAATCGCCACAGGCAATTACATCCGGAACGCGTTAGTGATTTACTGCTGATTCTGTAGCAAACAAGTGAAAAGTACGACAAGATACGTCTGTAAGTGTTTAATGTTCTTTGTATGCTTTCTTTATGAAGATGGTTGCATTCTAGATTACAGGGACAGCACTTATTTAATGTTTCCTATTAATGAAAGGAAAAATATATCTTCTGTTTCGAAATGAGACTCGTCGTCTATCGTGATTATATTGAAATATCATTTTACTTTCCAAGTGCTTTATGAATTTAGCTGTGTCACCTACCCGTTCTTGGAAACATTACTTTTGTATTAAAAGAGAAAGAGAGACGGAGATGAATACACTGTGCATGTACGTGTGTGTGTGTGTGTGTGTGTGTGTGTGTGTGTGTATGTGTGTGTGCGTGTAAGGGAGAGAGAGAGAGAGAGGGAGGGAGAGAAAGAGAAAGAGAAAGAGAGAGAGAGAGAGAGAGATGTTGGATTTGTACAGTACAGTGCAGCCAGCCGGGGCGAGGCGAGGTGAGACGTCAGCGGTGACCGGCCATGCTCGGTTATCCGCGTGTCCGGATACGGGGCGAGTACGTGACCGAGCCGAGTCGTGTGGGACCGGACACGAGAGGCTCGGTCCCCCAGTCAACAGGCGAGCCGTGACCGGTCAAACATTGAGCGTTGCAACACTCTAGTGCACATATCAAAAACGTTCTGCGTCACTTCGGTTCCAAGAATTCCAGAACCTGTACAGAAATTTGGAATAGAGATAAACATAAACATCGTTTCCACCCTTTTTAATGCTCATTGCATGTTATGCCACCATACAGCGAGACCTTCAGAGGTGGTGGTCCAGATTTCTCTACACACCGGTATCTCTAACTCCCAATAGAACGTACTCTTGCACTGATGCATTCTTTATTCGTCGTGGCAAACTATGCACAAGTTCATCAAGGCACTGTTGGTCCAGATTGTCCTACTCCTCAACAGCGATCCGGCGTATATCCCTCAGAGTGGTCGGTGGGTCACATCGTCCATAAAAAGCCCTTTTCAATCTATGCCAGGCATATTTGATAGGGTTCATGTCTGGAGAACATGTTGGTTACTATAGTCGAGCGATGTCGTTATCCTGAAGGAAGTCATTCACAAGATGTGCACGATGGGGGCGTGAATTGTCGTCCATGAAGACGAATGCCTCGCCAATATGCTGCCGATATGGTTGCACTATCGGTCGGAGGATGGCAATCATGTATCGTACAGCCATTACGGCACCTTCCGTGACCACCAGCGGCGTACGTCGGCCCCACATAGCGCCACCTCAAAACATCAGGGAACCTCCACCTTGCTGCACTAGCTGGACAGTGTGTCTAAGGCCTTCAGCCTGATCGGGTTGACTCCAAAAACGTATCCGACGACTGTCTGGTTGAAGGCATATGCGACACTAATTGGTGAAGAGAACGTGATGCCAGTCCTGAGCAGTCAATTCGTTATGTTGTTGGGCCCATCTGTACCGCGCTGTATGGTGTCGTGCTTGCAAAGATGGACGTCACCATGGACGTCGGGAGTGAAGTTGTCCACCATGCAGCCTATTGCGCACAGTTTGAGTCGTAACATGACGTCCAGTGGCTGCACGAAAAGCATTATTCAACATGGTGGCGTTACTGTCAGGCTTCCTCCGAGCCATAATCCGTAGGCAGCGGTCATCCACTGCAATAGTAGCTCTTGGGCGGCCTGAGGGAGGCATGTCATCGACAGTTCATGTCTCTATGTGTCTTCTCCATGTCCGAACACCGTCGCTTTGGTTCACTCCGAGACTACTGGATACTTTCCTTGTTGAGAGCCCTTCCTGGCACAAAGTAACGATGCGGACGCGATCGAACAGCGGCATTGACCTTCTAGACATGCTTGAACTGCAGACAACAGTGCCGTGTGCCTCATTCCTGGTGGAATGACTGGAACTGATCGGATGTTGGATCCCCTCCGTCTAATAGGCGCTGCTCATGCGTCGTTGTTTACATCTTTTTTCGGTTTTAGTGACATCTCTGAACACTCAAATTGACTGTGTCTGTGATACAACATCCACAGTCACCATCTATCTACAGGAGTCCTGGGAAGCGGGGTGATGCAAAACTTTTTTGATGTGTGTATTTGCGTAAATCGTCTAACTGTGAGCCTGTGGTGCCAGCTGGAAATGTCCCATTACGGCAAACAAGATTCCTATAACCAAAAGCCAGTTCATTGTTTTTCTAGCACTGCTGAAAATAATCTACTACTTAACCATGTCTCTTTGTTCAACTGCTTTATGATTTTCCGCAAGAATGGATTACGTTAATGAAGTCGGAAACCCTTTAAAAGAAATAGTACGATACAGGTATGCAAATTGAAAGAACGGTTAGTACAGTCCGAAAATTCCCGTACTAAGTAGGAAGAAATAGTACCCGATCGTTTTAAAGAGACAAATTTTACAAAGGCGTTTTTAGTAGTTTCTGAAATGTGGCAGAGAATGTAGGAGTAACGATCAACGTACAGGGAAGTGTATGTTAACAATGAAACCTTGAGACCTCAATTCGGCCAATAGTCCAAAGCAAATTAGGACGAGTTGTCATCTTGCATTGGAAACTTAGCTTGCCGTGGAGCCGGCAGGAGAGAAAATGTTTTTTCCCACGCTCGCACAGCTAACGCTGGCTCCTGGGCCGAGCGAGCGTTGTACTTGACTAACGCTGCGTGCAGTACGTTACACGATCTTTTTCATACTTAGTGTACCAAATTCTATGGATAACTTAACCGTTCTCCTAAAATTTCAAGCCAATAAATTTAATACTTTCGGAGACATACATTTTTACCTAAAACACATAGTAACTCTGCTGGCATTGTAAAACCGAGTTAGGGACTGTAATGTATTCATCTAGAGTAACAATTGAAAGTACAAGCAAGAGGACAAGTTGTTATGATCTAATTTTCTGGAATTTTCATTGCCACAGATCTCTGACGTAATCAACATTACACTGGAAAATTATTATTTCATTGTGTTTTGGTTGTGTGAGTGTTTTGGAGAGACAGAGAAGTTGAAGGAGGACAGACGTAAAGTGAGAATGTGATATTTTATTAAAACTAACGCGTCGACCGTAAATCCATTAGACACACCACTCAATGAACTTGGTATAGAAAGGTCGTACATTCAATATTATTCCATTTTTACTGCGTTTCCATCTAACAGCTAGAAGACTCTTTGGAAAAGAACTAACAGTCTGAGTTCCATATCCATTAGTCATACACCATGGTCAAATCCTGTGACAGGGATAACATTCTACGACATTGTGGAAAGTAGGCACGTTTATGACGGACATACTACATGCACAATTACTCATCTAATAGTGTTATATGTTGCTCTTCCCGTGACAGCTATTTTTTTTCTGTTGGGGTGTCGTGTTATAAGCTGTTGATAATGGCGACTTCGACGTCTTGCAGGCATTCTTGACTAACATCAACACACACCGCCCAATCTCAAAGCTAACTAACGCTCTCTACTGTTAAAGCGTGTATTTAAAAGAAACATTATCTGCGTACTCACAGTAACGACTGTCGCTCTCATGCGACCGGCGTAAACATTAAATAGTCGTCTTCTTTCCTTTGTGGGATCACATCTATCATCTTTCACAACTTCTTTTTTATGCTGGGGTGCTTTTTCCGTCAATGAGTATTGTTCAGATGGATTTTAAGCAGAACTTTATTACTTTCAGCCTAATTATTATTACCGTATTGCTGCATTGAGTTTAAAAATACAATCTATTAACCAATTTTCCTTTAGAAATATTGATTGATGAAAATAATAAACTTGTGGTATTTGATGGATTAGTACTTGAATCATTACACACTTTCGTCTGTTAATTCCGTTTCACGATTCAGTGTAGTATATATATATATATATATATATATATATATATATATATATATATATATATATATATATATATATATATATAAGTTCTAAAAGAATTCTGCCCTTACATGACGAATCCCCTTAAATCACGGTGAGATATTACATGACATGATTCTTCTAGAAGAGAGTAATTAAAAAATTATCATTTTCAATGCGATAGGGTCTGCAGCTGCGATGAATTTTTTGAGAGATTTCATGATGCCTTCAGCTGCCATTATCTTTATTTCAAGTACCGTACGACTGTATAATGTATCCAATGTACAATGCTTCCGTTCTACATACCTGAAAATGGACTAAGGCCAAAATTGTACAATAGTACTTGAAATAAGGAGAATGGTAACTGAAGGCATCATGAAATCTTTCAAAAAAGCTATCAGTGTAATCATCTCATATATCATATGTGTGCAAAATAAATACAAAAGATCTTTTTCCAAAATCTTTTCATTCATAATATACGCACCTCTAAAGGTACTGGTGCGAGAGAAACTAATGAATTAATAAAAAAAAATTCAGGGCGAGTTTCACGGACAACTTGTTCCTGCCCTTTCCTATGGTAAGATAATGATCTAAATATACGTAAAATTACCACCACTGAACCAATAGTGGATATTCTTTCATGTATTTACAAATACATCTGTATGTAAAATTTGCATTTAAGTATATTAATATGTAATTTACTGAACCGCTGAATTTCATAATCATTTTCTTATCATCCTCTCTCTCTCTCTCTCTCTCTATTTTAATTTTATTTTCATTTTTTAATGGCTGCCTTTCTTTCCTAAATAACTGAAGACTGGCTCCATGCATCAACCTTGAGGGCTCTTTCAGCCTGCTCATTGATCAATAACTGATAACCTTTTTCGATTCTAAAGACGTTCGAAGCAATGAAGTACGTTGCGTCGTCAAGGTTTTGAAAAAAAATCTTGTGTCATTTCACTTAAATTCTGACGCTCTCCCAACATATCTATGCAGCTGCCGCCGTTATTAACACAAAGTTTTTATGCTGTCCAGTAACATTAATGTGACAACATCTCAGAAGCTTGAATAACCAACTTTTGCAGTGCGGACAGCTGCGAAACGCGCAGGAGGAGAGCCAGACGGTTCTGGAAGGTACCGACAAATATGTGGTGCCATGCCAACTCCAATGCCGCGGCCAGTTGCGCTAGATTTCTCCGCTGATCAGCCATGACACCAACAGTATGATCAAGGCGGTCGCATAGACTCTCAATTAGGTTTAAATCTGGGGAGTTTGATGGTCAGGGGCGTACTGTTAAGACACCGTGATGCTCATCGAACCGCGCTTCTACACTGCCAGCCATGTGACAGGTTGCATTATCCTGCTGGTAGATGGTGTCTTGCAAAGGAAAAACAAATGGCTTACAATGATGATTTTTAGTTTGTGGGGTGCTCAACTGCGCGGTCGTCAGTGCCCGTACAAAGTCCAGGTATTTTCATGGTCCAGTTTTTTTCACAGTCCAATGTCACTGTCACGAATGATGATGATGAAGATGAAATGATGAGGACAACACGAACAACCAGACCCCGGGCAGAGAAAATTCTCAACCCGGCCGGAAATCAAACGACTTATAAAGGCGAGCATGTTCGTTAAGGATAGATGCATACTCATGTTGATCTACTGTGCCTTTCAGAATGACCAGATCACCCAGGCGCTTACTATGGAGGCCTATACGCAGTAACGTTCGCCGAATGGTCTTTGAGGAAACATAGCTGCTAGCACCTTGGTTCATCTGGGCAGTCAGTTGTTCAACAGTTCCACTTTTATTCGCCCGTACGCCACACCGCAGCCATAGTTCACCCCCTCCATCTAAGGTCCATGGTACACAGTTGCCTTGGCGCCAGTTTTGGATAGCGCCAATTTGCCATGCGTGGTATATACTTTATCCATGGCGGCATGTGAACAGTTTACACACTCAGCCATCTCGGAAATTCTTTTACCCTTGGCTCGAGAGCCAATAATAATGCTCTTTTGGACGACAGATAAACTGCTCCATTTGCGCACTGTTTCTTGCGTCACCCGGACATGCATTATTTGCTCTCCATTGCTATTGCTGCCACACGCCATCTACGAGCGGTTATTGACGCCGTTGATCACATTAATGTAACTAGAGCTTGTAACTATAGTATGCAGTTTCTCAGTTTCTGTGTCGGAAGTTGTGATTTGCCAAATAAATTTTCACTTCCCAAAAAAGCTAATATTGACTGCACAAATATATATCATTTTCTGTAAAATAACTTAAAATTAGGACTTTACATTTTGTACAGCCGACGGCCTTGCAGCAACGGTGACCCCAGGTTCTCGTTAGATCACTTAAGTTTCGCGCTGTCGGGCTTGGCTAGGACTTGAGTGACCGTCCAGGTTGCCGAGCACTTTTGGCAAGCGGGGAGGGCGGATGGCCGCCCGCCGACTCCGTTATGCGTGTAACAAGGGGCAGAGACGCAATTTTAGGATACAGGTAGGAACGGAAAATGCATTGAGATAAGATTTTACGGTGCGGCCAGCACCAGTTTTCACTATCTACAGAACAATACCGGCAGACTCGCCCTCCACTACGTCGGCATCGCAAGGAATCTTCCCTACAGAGGAGCGACCTACTTTTTATTGTGTGGCTCTCGGTCCTCCTAAAAAAACACGGCCTGTCTTTTAAGCTCAGCTGGACGTTCAACGAAGTTTGCAGAAGACGGGAGTGAGAAGGGCCATTTTCACACATGCCTATATTTTGCCCTGGTCTGGAAGAAAGTAACACATTGCAAAAGACGTCTTGTTTGCCATTATTCACCACCATGTGCAGAGACGACTGGTGGACGCCACCACAGTGAGATGGGAGCACTTTGCCACCCACAGGCAGAGAGAAGCATCCCGAGAACTGGTGAAAACACACTGCTGTTTCAGTACTTTTCCTTGTGAAACGACCAATTGGTTGACTAAGGAACATGCGTTCATGATGGAATTTCTAGGCCCAGAATTCTTAGTATAGAGCACTCCGACTGACACTGGATTGGAGACGATGGTTTTTATAATCTTTGGTGAGAGTAAAACTAAAAATAGTATCTGCTGGAAGTAGGAAAAATCTAGTCATTGATGAACAGAATGCTTTAGATCGAAATCACGCGCACAGCAGAATCTGGGAGCACAGTGTCTTCACTCATAGCCAGAACTTTGCATTATTATACTCACTTCACTTTAGATTCTTCATCAGACTTCAGTTGGTGTCACTTCACGGCACTTCACAGGGAGCGTGGATGTTTGTGGACACAGAGATGGAGAGAGGTGAAGACAATATCTGCAACTAGCTGTTAACTGTCAGAATTGTGATGACTTCCACCTACACATCTGCAGTCATCGCATCTGCTCTGATTTGTGGTAAGCTTGGACAGCGGCTTTGGTGGGTTCGGTTGCAATTAAGTTAGGACTTTGCCGAACTCGAGCAAATTCAAGCAGGCTCATCAATACTGATATGTAAATTAAAGGTGGGAGGGGAGGGAGAAAGGAAAGAGAAGGGGTTGTTGATAGCTGCATCTGGACTTTTCGCGGAATCAGAGGCGATAAGTGAAAATGTGTACCGGGCCAGGATTCGAACCCGGGACACCTGCTTACTACACAGTTGAGTCAACTACTGCGCCACGCGGATGCAGTGGTTACTGCAACTGCGCGCTCTCTCCTGCACGACTCTTGGCCGACCCACACTGTCACCTAAGTGCCACCTACCTGCAGTCCCTGTCCGTATCCTTCATGCTCACTTCATGGAGATTGTACATCAGCACTGAAGAAGGTGGATTCTTTCCCCATCGAGACGAATCAATTATACAAATTGGACGTATTTGAAAGAACAGACACCCTGAATTCATATAATTACCATGACTGAATTCATAGGCATGGTGTACGATAGCTCTCCTTATTTCTTTCTGTCATGCCGTCACTGTATTCACGGATACACATTTCGTTTAATGACTGTGTTAGGAAGTGGTTTATCACTGTTATACACGTACTTATCCGATATCCTTCCCACACATTTTGTGTGCTTTCTTTTACAAACAATTTCATGTATCAGTTTTGAGTTCTTGAATTGTGTGTAGGGAAATCTTGTAATATTTTTTGTTAATCTCTGCAGACAATAACATGTAATGAAACTGGGATTTACCTTGCGCTTGTATTTAATTTAGTACTCAGTAGATACCTCTCACAAAATTAATCAGTTCAATAATTGTAGAAATCTCGGTATTTGGCATTCAGTGCTAGGGCCACGTTGTCATTAAAATTGCTGTAATATAACTCAGTTGTCGAACTTCATTAGGCATTGGGATATAAGGGAGAAACCTGCCTCTAGTAACCCATTTGATGCAGATCAGGCTCGCTCACAATGGCATTTTGCACAGTAGTGATACAGGAAGCTCTTGCATTTAAACGCTTTTCTTATTTTCGTAGTGTTAACTTTTGGCCAACATGATCTTTACAGTTTTGCAATGCTGGCAGGAACAGTTTAGCCTCCAGCGGCAGCTGCAGAGGCAGCAGCAGGAGCAGATATGGGAACTGCTCAAACGGAATGCAGACTTGCTCCGTACTCACACTGCAATAATGGCTGGCCAAGCACCTGTAGAGCAGCCTTCTCTACCCCACCATCCCAGACGTCATTCGCCGGTTTCGAAGAGTTTGGGAAAAGTTGGGAGAATTATCTGCGCCGGGTCTTGCTACACTGCCAGGTAAGGCGTATCGTCAATCCAGCTGATAGGGCCGCTTTGTCATTTTCCGGCAGTGGGGAATTGTATAAAATCTTGCAAAATTTGAAGCCCTCTGTTGAGCCCAAGTAACCTCGAGGAGCTTAGTCAGTTGCTCAAGCAGTATTTTGGACATCAAACCCATGTAGTGACGGCACAGTTGTAGTTTCACCAGCGCTAGAAACGTCCCTGGCAGTTGTATGCGGCCTGGATCACCGACCTGCAAGATCTCTCGTGCAAGTTTCTGTAAGAGTGTCCTCGTCTGCGGACTGGTTGATTAGGGACGTGGTTTTGCGGTAAGCACCTGTCCCTGAGGACCAGACTGTCCAGATTGCTGAATCACATACACTTATGGCAGGAGCAAGGGACGTACTTTCCAGTAACTGGTAGGTGTCGAAATTAGATATGTGCGTTAAACAGCCACTAGCAGCACGTGGGATTCACCAGGCGACAATGCCTTCCATTGAGTAGCCGTGTGATGAGACCTTTGACGATTTGAGTATGCTGACATTAAGGTACTCCCTACCATCACTCTCGGCAGCATAGGCGAGTACAAAGAAGTCAAAGATTCCTGGTACTTCTAGCCACGTTTTTGGGTTCTCAGCTTCGCTCTCTGTCTGTATTTGTTATCGCTCAATGGGCCAGACGGAGGTTCTGCCTCGATTGTCATGTGGTATATACCAGGCAGGACTGTCCATTACAGACGCCAAGTGAAGTGTATGTAGCAGCAGTCTGTGACAGGCAGCGACACGCGTCCTGCGTGTCGCTGCCTGTCACACGGCCGTAGAGGGACCTAGAGATTTCCCTGGACCCATAGACTGTCTCCGACACCCTACAAACATTGTCTCAGCGCATTCTACTAATGTTGGTCGCTGGTGGGCGAGCGATTGAGTTTCAGGTAGATATGGGAGCGACGGTCGCGCTCATTATATTAGTCATGTACAGGCTGTTGGGTGGCTCTGCGTTGCATCGGCCATTACGTCAAATTGTACCTTGAAGTAAACACTATGTCACTTTGAGGGGACAGTTCTCCGCCTCGGCACATTTCGGGAATGTGGAGCATCAACTTGTGTTGCTGGTAGTTATTTCACAATTTGCGCAAAATGCTTTTGGGTTAGGCGCCTTTTCTGGTTTTTGCTTCTGGAAGTGGACAATGAACATTTAGACTCTCAGTTGATACCATTTCAAGATTTGGACTCTTTGCTATGGTCATTCAAAAAGATTTTTGAGAATGCCTTGGGTTGGGCAGAAAATTTCTAGACACACGTCTCCCTGGAGCCGTCAGCAATACGTAAATTTTGTTCTCTGCCATTGACCATGTGAGACAGGGTCAAGGCTGAGTTGCAGCATTAGAAGGACCTCGGAGTCGTTTCTCCTGTTTCATTAAGTCAGTGGGCCACCCATTTGGTGGTGATTCAGCGGCCAGATTGCGTCGTGAGTCTCTGTGGTGATTTTAAACAAAATTTAATGGCCGGAGGAGCTGTAGACGAATTTGTCAGGCGAACAGTATTTTTCATGCATCGACTTGCGCACTACATCCCTACAGTTGCCGTTGGACACCGCTTCTCGGAATTTCTTGGTGGCCACAAGCACTTTGGACTTCGTGAGTTTAATCCATGGCCCCTCTGAATTTCTCTACGATATTTCGAGCAGTTAAATCAGGACATTCCCTGTTGCGTCAACTATCTACAACCGCATCTGGGCCATAGGCTGTACACGAGAGTAGCATTTAAAAAATATGCAGGCCGTTTTTCTACGTCTTCTTTGCAAACTGAAAAATGTAGTATTTTTTTCCAAAGGCATATTTCTTGTGTCAAGTGCTTAGCAAAGACACCCTTGTCGCTACATACGCTACATCAAAGCCATCATCAACCTACCTGTGTGTAATAACCTGAAGGTGACCCAGTACCATTTGGGCAAGAATTCTTATTATGCTAACTTCATTCCCCATGGCCACGCACGTTTGCCATCCGATTATCTGACTTTGCCAAAAGAGCGTCAGATTTATATCGTCTGCAGGTTGTCAACGGGCTTTTCAGTAACTCAAGCAGTGTTGCCTTATTTTACGCAGTGTAAACGATTGACTGTGGCTGACGACGTGTCCCAGTATGGCACAGGTGGAGCCCTGTTGCACCTGAACCCAGATGGAACCGAGCAGTCGTATCGATTATGCACCGTAGAAACCTTAAGTGGCGCAATGTAATTATTCACAGGTGGAAATGGAAGCACTGACTACCATTTTTGGCATTAAAACGTTTTATGTTTTCTTTTATGGTGTGAAGTTCCCACTCATCACCAACCACAAGCCACTGGTGTGTTCCCGAATGCGAGTCCAGTGTGCTAACCATTGCGCCATCTTGCTCGGTTCTCTTTTTCAGTAACTATTGCTATGAAGCCCCTAGCATTTTAATGTGGACGCACTATCGCAGTTTCCAGTAGAACCATGTCGGAATTTTGATCGACAGGAGACCCGCGTTTTCGTTTTCGCACTGGAAGATGCCTTGCAGTGGATATTGGCCGATTTTCCTTTGACGTCGCGGGAGGCTGCAGCACCCACGACCTCCGACCCGACTTTTTGGTAAATCTGTTCAGTATATTCTGATTGTATTCCTTCCAGAGCAGAATTAGCGAGGTGTACGTTTTTCCTCCTGTGTGACCACCTGATACCTGCTGTGGGGGAGCAAATCTGTCGATTGGTCGTCCTTCCAGTATTGTGCGCTAGCATACTTCGGTTGCTGCCTGCGACGTACTGAGGTAGGTCTCGTCGGAAGGCTTTGACATGGCCTCACATCTACAGGCTGTCGATCGAGTATGTTACTAAACATCTTGTGTGGGCTTGCATAGATGTACGCAGAACCAGGTTGTCACACTACTTCAGGTTTCCTCTTGGCCAGTCCCAGAGCGCCAGTGTGACTGGATGATTGTCTATTTTGAGGATAAATTTTTGAGAAGCAAGTGGTTTGATAGTGTTGTCCAGTTTTGGGTGTGGCGTGAAACGACCTTTCACGACATTGACGACTTCTATTTGTATGTTGTCCATTATTTTGGCTATTGAAGGCTCCTCCCCCCATCCCCGACCATCGTCCCTAATAAAGGTGGGCAATGTGTGTCATGGGAGTTTGAACATTTTGGCATTCGCAATTATGTCCAAATCTGACTACCACTTTGTTTCACCTAGCTTCTAACTGGGACGTGTAGCATTTCATAGAAACATCCAAGACACAAGTGAAGAAGTCTGTGTCCCCTCGTGCCACGATGTTGCACTCTTTACTTTGCTCATCAAGTACCAGGCGACGCTAGTTAACGTATACAGTCCAGCGGAATGGGCGCCAGCTGCGTTGTCTTCCGGATTTGATGCACACCGAGCCGCATGCCCTGAATCGTCGCAGCCCGACACGCATTCCTCACGAGGTCTCTCGGCCGGCAGTGGGGAAAGGTGCCTGGTGTGGTATTGGATACAAAGGTTGGCATTTTGTTGTGGTGCATTTCAGTTGGGAGCAGATGACCTGTCATTCCGATCAGCTGCGTTAGCGATCTTTTTGATTCGTGGGGCCATGATCTCCATGACAGACATGCGAAGGAGTAGGTCACAGCGATTCCACAGTGCAACCCATGTATCCCCTCCCCCCCACCACCACCCCTCGCAGATGCAGCTGCGTGCATCCCCTCCGTCGCCCCCATTTTCTCTTTCAGAATAGGGCGCCGGGGCAGTGGCTCGTGCGATTTTCACTTGGAGCCGGTGCCCTCCTTTCCTCACTCGCTCCAATGCAGGACCAGCAGTTCCGCCAGCCTCCGAAATCTACCGCCACTCCGCCATATCCGTGGCTGCGCCAGTGTTGCTTACTTCGGGCTAATCAAGTGCCAGGGAATCTCGGGCCCTTTCTCGTCTTGTGACGGACTTCGTGGGACAATCCTGGCCATTTCCGGTCCTATGCAACGTTTTCAATGGGGGAGGAGTTCATTATCCCCACCAGCGTATATCGATTGGACGCAAACGTACTGGTGTCGGTCTCGCGACGGAATAGTACGGCAAGCTGACATTTATGACGAGCATGAATTAATTTACGGATAGAACTATCGACCCAGGTGTTTACCTGTTGGCGACTATAGGCCAGTATCGTCATTTCCTTCCATGATTTCAACTGATTCGGACCTGGCCTTTCCTTGCACCGATCTCACGTCTGCAGATACAAAAGTAGCCGTCATTTATTCCACGACTACGATAAATGTTTGTCCTACTAGCAAAAATCCAGATAATGCTTAAGGGCACATGTTTAGATTCAGTGATGAGAAATTTCGCAGCCGCGGTGGCCGAGCGGTTCTAGGCGCTTCAGTCCGGAACCGCGCGAATGCTACGGTCGCAGTTTAGAATCCTGTCTCGGGCATGGATGTGTGTGATGTCCTTAGGTTAGTTAGGTCTAAGTAGTTCTAAGTTCTAGGGGACTGATGTCTTAGATGCTAAGCCCCATAGTGCTCAGAGCCATTTTTTTGAGAAATTTCATCAGTTAACAATAGTAAATTATTTCAGATGTCACAGAAACCCGTTGCGATAAGCACGTGTTTCAGTATAGAATCATACTTGTAGGGGAGTCAGGTACCGTAATGAAATAATGCTTTTGGGCTTTATTCACTTCATAAAGAGGACGTTCATATCAGGGCAATTTTTTGTGGGACTTAATCGCCACTGCTACACAGATTCATTTTACAGACGCTATACAACTTGGAGTCTTCGGTTTCCTAAAATAAATATCTTAGGGATAATCTGCAGGAAAAAATGCAGGTAGCGCATTAGTCATAAGTAGCCAAAAGTTTTAGCTGCTTATGACTAGTGCGTTACCCACAGTTCCTACGCAAATTCAGAAGATTCCTCAAAAAGACGAAACACGTCAGTAAAGTTTATTCTGTCTTTACAACGTAGACTGTTTTCCTACTGAAAATATATTACGGTTGCTGCACCATGGCCATAGAGTGGGAGGATTTATATCTTAGATATGACATTTGCATAGTAAGAATGTCACAGGCTGTAGAGAGTTATCACGTGCTTCTCACTCAATAGATTTATGTGGTCATCGAGATATGGCTCACTTGACGTATTGTAAAATCATTTGTAGCCATCAAAGTCAAAATCGTCGATCAATGGAGATAGTTGAAAGGTTGTCGTCCTTAATAAAATGGTTTGATTGATGTATACCATGACACTGCAACCATTCACTTTGGTGGGCTCTCATCTGCGAGTAATCGACGAAAAGATATTTCACAATTTTACGTCACGTGCAATAGCTTTAAAACATGGTGTAGTATAGATTACTAGCTAGGGCAGAACCACCTATGGCAAGCTAACATACACGCACAAGCGACGAACGTCGGCAAGCCCCTGCATATCAGTAGCGTTGACTGGATATGCCAGCTGCTATTAAAGGCGACCAACAGTCTACAGTAGGGAGACAGACAAGTTCGCATAATGACGCAGAAACAAATCGCTACATTACCGTACACTGTGAATCTCATATATGAACTATCGGACACAAAACCATGATGAAATTAACTGTTACTGGAATGGTGACGCTGACAGAAAAATCAACACCGGCACACAGCGGCAGCCGCCAAGTAACAGAACGGCACAACGTTAAAGGTATAGACCTGCGTGACACCCACTACTAAGAAAGTTTACCCTTGCATGACCTGTCGTAGGCAGCAAGAAAACCTCTACTTCTCTGACAACCCGATCCAACTATCACACAGTTTTTTTTTTTTCCTTTGGCTCTTGCCTTGGTACTATTTTCCCTTCTGCGCTTCAAACCGCTACACTTCGTTCAACTTTCGACCCAATCTATCTCCAGATGAACGCGTATTAATGGTTAACCTTAACCAGACGTACGCAAACATCACAGTACATCCTAGGAGACCTCACTCTAGTGGAAACTAACCCTTCTGCAGAGACGGCGGTACCCCTTTTGTGTTGGCCATCATACCGATGTGGGCGTGGAGGGGCTGCACCTCTTAGAAAGACTGGTTAGATAGCGTAGTGGATATTGTACGGGACTGAGAGGCGGAAGTTGTTGGGTTTGAAAAATGGTTCAAATGGCTCTGAGCACTATGGGACCTAACTTCTGAGGTCACCAGCCCTCTAGAACTTAGAACTACTTAAACCTAACTAACCGAAGGACATCACACACATCCATGCCTGAGGCAGGATTCGAACCTGCGACAGTAGCGGTCGCGAGGTTCCAGACTATAACGCCTAGAAACGCTCGGCCACTCCGTTGGGTTAGAATTTCACCAAGTGCCTTAAATTCTTTTTTAACTTCATCAAATGACTTTGTTCATTATTTTTATTCAGTTGATTGCTTGGAACGTAATTTTTATTTCTATTCTCTTGTCATATTATTTTGATCACCATGTAATCTTTTTCAGTTTTACTCATTTTTCTCTTTATGTCATTGTTTTCCCCCCTTAAATTTTGTGAATGCGAATTTAATTATATTTATTTATGTGTTATAATATTGTAACATTTGATAATGACGATCTATCGGTTAAAAAACAAAATACAAAATAATCTCTTTATATTGACTATGCAATGATGTCGAAAATTGGACAAAGCAACGCACATGAAGATTCAAACGAAAGAAGGGGTTGTAAGTAAAAGGAAATTCGAGCAAAATAATGAACAGAAATATTGAATTCAATAACATGGACGAGAATACAGTGTGATAAAACGAAAGAAATGAAATCGCAATTACTACATAAGATTAATGAAAATCAGATGAACAAAGATTCCACGTGGAGAAAGAATGATGAGAAGAAAAATGAGAGCAAATAAAAAAGTCGATTCGATGATTAAGACGATGTGACAAACGCATATGATTGAAGAATTAAATTTAATCCAATTAACTGATTAAAAATAATTATCAATGTCATTGTGATTAAGGTTAAAAACAATTTCAAGTACCTGACGAAATTCGAATCCACAACCTCATGTATGTGAGACTTTTACCATATTCATTGCGCTACCAAACCAAGCTACACCACACCATCTTTTTAAAACTACTGCTCATCACGTAAAATTCCACAATAGTTTTTTGTCGATTACTTGCTAACTATGGCCCACCAAGGCAAATGGCTGCAGCCTGTGATACCTGGGAGCTTAGTCTACTTCACCATATACATGGTCTCAAAATGTCGATCCGACTGCTGGGGACCTCTCCTTGTTAGACGTTATGGTGAACAGGAAGATGGCAAGAAATTATAATTTTGGCCGATACAGAATGCTCTGCAATGCTGAAGTACTTTAAAGTACTCATTTGGGGAGTCCCTGAAGTTTACCTTTTCATACAGTCAAGAACGAAAACGTTCGTTGCGAACATTTCGAAAATGTGAGAGACAAAACTGGTAACAAATTTAAATTAATAAAGTTGGTTGAGCAGTTACTCACAGCGATTTTTCTTGCGTCACTTAATTTGTGGTATCAAAGTTCATAGCAATGTGGAGAAAGAAAACAGCATGTTTCTTTCTTAACACTTTAACGAAACTTCGCTTTCAAATTTCCTAATTTTCTGCTGCAGATAAAATTTTTATCGACAAAAAGGCATTCAGGATGCCATTTGAGTGGGTTGTTCTTTCCTTTCTTGGGATACACGAAGAAGTTCGTCTGTCACCGTTGTAAAGATGCGAGTTGAGTATTGGGTATCGCGCGGCAGCACGAGCGCTACGATGTCTTCCACGGAAGTGAGGTGACACTAGCAGCAGGCAGTGACGAGACCAGATTTATCGGCCAATTACGTCGTGAGCGACTTCCGCACGTGGCTGGCTGGCGCTGCGGCGCGGAATCACTTGAGGGAACGAGTAGCGAGCAGCGAGCGTGCAAAGCCAGCCCCTTCCGCTCTCCTATATGCGCCGTCTTCACGCGGTTCACTGCCCGTGACGCATACGGAATGTGACGGCACCGATCAATTTTTAACATCTACATCTATCTGAGATTCTCACATCCTGTATTATTCGACAGTGACAAACACGAACTTCCTTTCCTTAGTGCTCTGATACACGCATAGGTTCGGCAATACTCTTAGACTACCCTAAGGTTTTTTTGGTGCTCATATACATTCTCGTAGAAGCAATTCTAAAGTTACTTGTAACCGTCAAGTGCCCTTAGTTTGATGACGTATACGAAGGACGTAGAAACTTCTCTTGAATTTCTTTATTAAACCGTTCTTCATTCCAGTATTTATCGAATTCTGCGATTTGTTATACACTGTGGTCATGTAGCGAAAAGCATATGCGGCAGGAAATTTCCTTATGGGTTTACGCTATAATTACTTCGTAAGAGGAAAAGTTTAGGAACTGTACAAACTTCCAAATATAATAGTTTGCTTTCTGAGGCTACTAATACTGTGGGTTAAGACGAATCCTCTGTTTGTTGATCATGTTTCTGTGAAAATGTTTGTTATCCTGACGGTAGGAAGCTGTTTTCTTAAATCTATTCTGAGACTTTGGACTTACTACGCAATGCAGTTACAAAGGCTTCGATTAATATTTGGTTCATCGCTATTACTGGCTGCAAAGGCAGTTCACGTCCGTAGTAAAATACTACACGTACACCATGGGTACCGCTAAATAACTACAAAGATACTGGCAGACAGACAAATTTGGGATCTCATGGGAATTATATAGGGTGAACATTAATAAAACCGACCAACTTCTGGAACGGATTCTTGACTGAAAATGGAGTAAAAAAGATCCTATGAACATGTGTCCGGAAATGCATTCTTTCCGTAATAGATGGCGCTGACAAATGACAGTTCCTCTTACCACGTACTATGTGTTCCTTGTGTGTTGCAGGCTGTGTGATTGACGCAGTGTACGGTAAGCAGCAGAATGATCCGGTATTCATTTCGGGAACATGCCAAGATGACGTCTGTGAACGACCAGGCATATGGAAGTGGTCGAGAGATAGCACGGCCTGTATAGTGTATGTAGCAAGAGTCTG
This sequence comes from Schistocerca gregaria, assembly GCF_023897955.1. Lineage (NCBI taxonomy): Eukaryota > Metazoa > Arthropoda > Insecta > Orthoptera > Acrididae > Schistocerca > Schistocerca gregaria. The sequence continues at coordinate 597,303,744 of NC_064931.1, read as the reverse complement.
CAGTCTCCTCTGAATAGTGAATCGATCGGCATCACAAGGAGCGTAATTGGTTTAGGACTGTACACTGATAAGGCTGCTACAGCTACAGCCCCAGTAATCAGGTTGGACAGCCCACTGCCTCTTAAAGCTCCCCTATGCAAGTCTTTTCTTAAACAACAACGTAGCTGAGGATTTCTTAGAAGCATCAGACTTGCACGCTGGAGGACAATGGTTAAATCCTATGTCCGTCCAATAGCGTTTAATTCATTAAATCGCCTCGTGATGACTGGGTGTTGTGTGATGTCCTTAGGTTAGATAGGTTTAAGTAGTTCTAAGTTCTAGCGGACTGATGACCATAGATGTTAAGTCGCATAGTGCTCAGAGCCGTTTGAATTCATTAAATCGATTAAGCAGCGGTTATAGCAGTAACTGTTGGTATGATAGTGTTGAGAAATAGAGGCGAGATTTTTGAAGATGGTGATTCCTCGCACCAATAATGCGGCCCATTGGAAACAATAGCCACTGAACAGAGTGCTATGGTAAGTCAGAGCGTCAGGTCGTTCACATATGAGCTGAACCCATTGGTGATATGTGGTAATATAGGATCTCTTGAGACATTTGCTGGTTCTATCGATCAGCTATCGAGATCCTGTATCGTACAGTCGTCATCTGTTGAGCCAAACAACAGCGACCTGGTATGTCTTGTGGTCTGTCCTATTTCGGTAGGGGATTGGTTTTTGGCCGGTAAGTGGCTTTATGTGAACTTGACCAACTATCTTTGGGGATACAGGAATTCATTCTTCTTTGTCCACCTGTTTGCTTCTGGCACAAACCTGACACTCATATTTTTACAGTCGGAGTGAAAATCGAAGTTATCTTTACTGGTTCGCCTTTGTAGCTACACTGTCACTTGCTAGTCTTAATCGCTACCTCACTTGCCTGTTCTTTTTCAGATTGTCTCCAATGGGCCGCCTTATTGGCGCGACGAATCACCATCTTCAAAAATCTCACCTCTCTTTCTCAAGACTATCGTCTGTTTGTGCAGAGACAACTTCGTTGTGTCCAAGCTCCTTGACCGTACGTCCACACATGAGGCACCCTCACCTTCAGCATCACAATGTAAGACCACACACGAGCGCTGTGGCATCTGCAGCAATCCGATATCTTCTCGTCACTCTCACCGATCGTTCTTCATGTAATCCGACGTGCCGCGTTTGATTTCCATTTGTTTCCAAAACATAAAGAACACCTTCAAGAATTTCACTTTGATAGTGATGAATAGGAGCAAGCTGAGGTTAGATTGTGGTTCCGTTAACATTCCACAGAGACGGTATCAACAAACTGGCATCTCGTTGGGAGAAACGTATTCATCGCCACAGTGGCTATATTACGAAATACTGTAAATACGTCGACATGAACAATAAAGATGTAGAATGCTCCTAACGTCTGTTGTAATTAAAAAGCCTCAAAAATTTTCATATAAAAATTCTGAGGCATTACTTTCCAGCACGTCCTTGTTTTTCCTCAGCCCATCTATCTGTACTATTTAAACTAGTTACTAAGCAATTTTCAACCAACTTTTTGTTTTGACTAATCTTACTAGACCGTTTTCAACCACCGGCGAATCTCTAACTATACATATGTGACTCTAGATAATGATTTACGCTCTGCACTATGTTGTGCCCATGCACGTTGTGGTTGGTTACCGAGACATTACAGACAGATTTGCCCCGTTATTGACTATTGACATTGTAAGGAGGACAATGATGCATTCATTGTGAGATTATGTGCGCTATGTCCAATAATCTACATGTGGCCACTGAATTGTGGCAAATAAAGATCTCAGTAAAGTCGGCTATTTTAGACGGTACAGGATTTAAAACTCTGGGGTTCCCCAACTGGACGCTGGTTAGCACTGTCAGCCCTCTGAAAACAAATCACTTGGCTAGCTTCGAAGATGACGGTGAGTTGCAATGCTAGAACGTTGTGAGCCACAGGGAAATCCGTCTTTGTTTCGTTCCTTAGGTAGCTGAGCAAGGTAGGATGAGGCAGCTGGTACCCCACTTTTCAGTCAGAATCCCTTAAATAAACAGGAATTTATTAGCATTGTTTTGCTCTGATACGATAACCTTTCGCTAATAAATGAATACCCCTTCATTATTTACATGTTTGCTTAGCTGACTCGAGGCCATCACTAATTACCATATTTGATTACCGTTGAGAATCTACAAAATTAACAGAATATTTCATACAAGAGTATGCAATAGTATTGAGACCTAGATATTGTAACGAATATAAATGTAAACTAAGATCAAAATTAGATGACACTGAATGTGAATTACTAGGATCGCCAATTATCCGAGGAAGAGACGTACAGACGTGCAGCATAGAATTAACATGTGTTTTGACTCTTTTCAAAGATAATTACGTAATATGACTGCTACAAATCACGATGATTGATGGGATATTTAAGATAAATACATATTGCTTAATACCAATTTGACCAGAAATTAAGCGTTAATATCATGGTACAATTATTTAGTAAATATCATGTGTTGCTGAACTTTTCGTCTCTGATGAATCAAATCAGTGTTGCCCTTCCAAACTCAAATGTGGTGGCGGTGGCGGTGGCGGGGGAGGGGGGGAGGGGGGAGGGAGATAACTGCAATAGATGCGTTTGTGTCAGGTATCTGTGTTAGTTTCGTAGGTAGTCTAGTCTCGTTGATAAAGATTTTGCCTTGAGATATGCTAACGTGAGGACTTGAGCTTTCGGAGTGATTTTGTGTTTGGCGCATAATGAGCAACCAGTGATTCTTCAACTTTTGAAGGGATTTAGCGCTGGGGGAGATAGTGGACTGTATCCACTAAACGTTGTTACAATCTAGGACAGTTAGCCGATGCTTCGGTGGGTCATGGTAGAATTTAAATCAGGGAGTCAGTTACCCCCGACTAGTCCTACAATTCACCACACTCTGCACCCATATCTGAAGATATTAAACTATTTAATAAACTATTAACTGAACTTCAGTTCTCAAGAGTTAAGTACCGTAACCAGAAATCAACCTGATATCATAATCATTTTTTACATATGTTTTACATGAACAATATTTTCAGGAACACAATGCAAAAGTGGTTGGAAACCACTTTGACCATAAACATCAAGTAGCTATCTCCACACTGCGTTCCATTAGCGCGGCGAGGTCTACATCTACATCTACATCTACATCTGCATCCATACTCCGCAAGCCACCTGACGGTGTGTGGCGGAGGGTACCCTGAGTACCTCTATCGGTTCTCCCTTCTATTCCAGTCTCGTATTGTTCGTGGAAAGAAGGATTGTCGGTATGATTCTGTGTGGGCTCTAATCTCTCTGATTTTATCCTCATGGTCTCTTCGCGAGATATTCGTAGGTGGGAGCCGTACCGGGCTACTGAGCGTTTCTCCTGCAGTATCTTCCACTGGAGTTTATCTATCATCTCCGTAACGCTTTCGCGATTACTAAATGGTCCTGTAACGAAGCGCGCTGCTCTCCGTTGGATCTTCTCTATCTCTTCTATCCACCCTATCTGGTACGGATCCCACACTGCTGAGCAGTATTGAAGCAGTGGGCGAACAAGCTTACTGTAACCTACTTCCTTTGTTTTCGGATTGCATTTCCTTAGGACTCTTCCAATGAATCTCAGTCTGGCATCTGCTTTACCGACGATCAACTTTATATGATCATTCCATTTTAAATCATACTTATTGCCTACTCCCAGATAATTTATGGAATTAACTACTTCCAGTTGCTAACCAACTATTCTGTAGCTAAATGATAAGGGATCTATCTTTCTATGTATTCGCAGCACATTACACTTGTCTACATTGAGATTCAATTGCCATTCCCTGCACCATGCGTCAATTCGCTGCAGATCCTCCTGCATTTCAGTATAATTTTCCATTGTTACAACCACTCGATACACCACAGCATCATCCGCAAAAAGCCTCAGTGAACTTCCGATGTCATCCACCAGGTCATTTATGTATATTGTGAATAGCAATGGTCCTATGACACTCCCCTGCGGCACACCTGAAATCACTCTTACTTCGGAAGACTTCTCTCCATTGAGAATGATATGCTGCGTTCTGTTATCTAGGAACTCCTCAATCCAATCACACAATAGGTCTGATAGTCCATATTCTCTTACTTCGTTTATTAAACGACTGTGTGGAACTGTATCGAACGCCTTGCGGAAGTCGAGAAATACGGCATCTACCTGTCAACCCGTGTCTATAGCCCCTTGATTCTCGTGGACGGATAGCGCGAGCTGGGTTTCACTCGACCGTCTTTTTCGAAACCCATGCTGATTCCTACAGAGTACATTTCTAGTTTCCAGAAAAGTCATTATACTCGAACATAATACGTGTTCCAAAATTCTACAACTGATCGACGTTAGAGATATAGGTCTATAGTTCTGCACATCTGTTCGACGTCCCTTCTTGAAAACTGGGATGACCTGTGCCCTTTTCCAATCGTTTGGAACGCTACGCTCTTCTAGAGACCTACGGTACACCGCTGCAAGAAGGGTGGCAAGTTCCTTCGCGTACTCTGTGTAAAATCGAACTGGTATTCGTCGACATTAATAAAAATAAACATTTTATCTTAAAACCACAGACAGAGGCAGAAGCCCCGCAGAGCATTTGGTATCGAACGGGTAGACGCAAAGAGAGATAGTATGAGGAATTATTGTTGTATCAAGCAGCCGCGGGAAATATGTATTGTCTCTAGACATTCTATGTAAACTTTTTTCCACGAGACATCTACCTCCGGAAGTTCTTAGAGCTCGTCGTATGAACAGCTGCATGTGAAAACACTGCTCACAGGACAACTTGACCCTGTCATGAAGATGATGGAGAACCGTGGGAAAAAATTGCGTCGCCGGTGTTCAAATAACTTTGAGTTAAAAACTCTGTCCAAAACATATGATTACATACCTTACCAACACCAAGTACTCGAATGCCTGCGATTCGGGACAAAATCCCACTGTTGAGGTAAACGAAAGATGAGCCATAATTATTAGTGCACTTATTTAATCACTAACATACATTGGCAGAGCCAAACATGACGAATCTGTTCTGCCTAAGCAAGATACACTAAAAAAGAAAAAAAAAACGATGCAACACGAAGGAATTATCCGAATGGGACGGGAATAGGTAGGTGTGATTACATGTTCAGACAACCAAATGATTACAATTTCAGAAGCAAAATTGAATGATTTATTCGGGAAAAAGCGCTTCACAAATTGCGCATATCAGTAACGCCTAAGTCCATCTCTGGCCCTTAATGCAAGCGCTTATCCGGCTTAGCGTGACTGATAGGGTTGTTGGATGTCCTCCTGAGCAATATCGTGCCAAATTATGGGCAACTGGTGCGTTACATCGTCAAAATCCCGACCTGGTTCGAGGTGCCTGCCCATAATATCTCAAGCGTTCTCAATTTGGGAGAGACCCAGAGGCCTTAATGATCAGGATGGGGTTTGGCATGCACGAACACAACCAGTAGAAACTCCTTCAGTGTGGGAGGTGGCATCATCTAGCTGAAATCTAAGCCGAGGATGGTTTTCTACGTAGGACAACAAAATAGAGCGTAGAATATCGTCAATGTACTGCTATGTTGTAACAGTGCCGAGTATGACAACCAATGGGGCATTGTTATGAAGAGAAACGGCACTCCAGACCTTCACTACTGGTAGTCAGACAGTATGGCAGGCGACAATCAGGATGTATCCCACTAACCGTCTGGGACGCACCCACACGTTTTTGAACTGGAATCTTACTGACTGGAGTAGAATTGTACTCAGCGATGAGTCCCACTTGGAACTGAGTCCCAGTGACCAGCAAACATGTGTCTGCAGACTCTCTGGACAGTGGTGTTACACCAGCCTGACTGTCACCCGACCACTATAAGTAATGATCTGGGGTACCATTTCATTTCATTGCAGGAACCCTTTGATTGTCATCCTCGGCACCCTTACGGGATAGCGGTACGTCGACGATATTATACGCCCCGTTTTATTGCACTTCATGGAAGGTCATCCTGGGCTTACATTCAAGCAAGATTTTCTAATGCTTGCCTCGTGGGGTAGCCGTGCGGCCTAGGACGTCTTGCACGGTTCGCACGGCTACCCCGTCGGAGGTTCGAGTCCTCGCTCGGGCATGGGTGTGTGTGTTGTCCTTAGCGTAAGTTAGTTCAAGTTATATTAAGTAGTTCGTAGGCCTAGGGACCGATACCCTCAGCAGTTTGGTCTCATAGTCCTTACGACAAATTTCCAATTTTTTTTTACTGCTTGTCTTCGTGCTTGCCAAACAGTATCTTGGACTACAAGGTGGCCAGATCTATCCTCAACTGGGAACGCCTCGAAAATTATGCTCAGGTCTCCTCAACAAGATCGGGATTTTGACGATCTAATGCGCCGATTGCATAGAAATGGCACTATATCCCTCAGGAGCACATCCTACAATCATTGTCAATCAATGTCAATCCAAATAACGGTGTACATAACGGCCAGAGGTGGGCCAACCTGTTAATGCCTTGCTCAATTTTTAAAGCTCTTTCTCCTGAATAAATCGTCCCAATTTTCTGAAATTGTAATCATTTGTTTGTGTGTACATCATCATCATTCATCATTTTCTTGGGCCTTTGTCCCACTTCAACGCGGGGTCGGCCCTTTTACTATGGATTGGGCGATGTTAGTATCAGAGGATGGCCGGATACCCTTCCTGTCGCCACTCCGTACCCCTGGGACGGAATTAGTGTACCCCAGCTGTCTGCATCTAGTGTAAGCCATGAAATAGTGCGAACGAATGGTTCAAATGGCTCTAGTCGCTTTGGGACTTAGCATCTGAGGTCATCAGTCCCCTAGACTTAGTACTAGTTACACCTAACTAACCTCAGGACATCTCACACATCCATGCCCGAGGCAGGATTCGAACCTGCGACTGTAGCAGCAGCGCGGTGCCAGACTGAAGCGCCTAGAATCGCTCGGCCACATCGGCCGGCTCCACATGGTGGCCGGCTAGTGCGAACCTTTACAAATGTCTGCGAGTCGTACAACAGAGGCGGGACGTGGGGACCAGCACAGTATTCACCTATTGGGATGTGGAAAACTGCCTGAAAACCACATGCAGGCTTGCTGGCGCACCGGCCCTCGTCGTTAATTTGCCAGGCGGATTTGATTCAGGGCTGGCGCTCCTACCCGCGTCCAGGAAGCAGCGCAATAGCGCTCTTTGCTAACCTGGCGGGTATTTATTTGTCTGTACATGTTCATTACATATACTGATTTCCGTTCCAATTTGATAATTCCTTCGTGGTGCTCAGATTTTTCTTTTTTTGTTTTAGAGTGTATTAAGTCAGGCGAGATACCATCAGACATCAGGAAACATTGTAATACTTCCAGTTCCAAAGAATGCAAGAGCTCATGGGGGTAAATGCTGCCGAATCATCAGTGTAAGAATCACGCAAAATACTGACACTATTTATGTATGGAAGAATGGAAAAACTGGTAGAAGGTGATCACAGGGAATAAGTGTTGTGGTTCTGGAGGAATGTAGGAACACGCGAGAAAACACTGACCATACAACGTACCACAGACGACAAGTTACACAAAGATTAACCATTGTTTGTAATATTTTAAGATTTACGAAAATATTTTTAAAATGTTGGCTGGACTACACTGTTTGAGATTCTGAAGCTTTTGGTTATAAAATGCTCTGATCGAAAGGCTATTTACAATTACACAATTTTACAATTTTATTCAATCAGTACACTGAACTTGGAGTAACAGAAATCTAGAAAAAATTTTCTAAGGCAATTGAACTTCAAGGAAAAGAAATAAAATCTTATAAATCTGTCAGAGATTGCAAAGGACTTGGAGAAGCAGTTGAACTAAATACACAGTGTCTCGAAAGGAGACTCTAAGTTGAACATCAGCAGAAGTACAACAAAGGTAATGGTATGCAGTCGAAATAAATAAGGCCATGCTCTCGCAATTTGATTAGGAAATGAGACACTAAATTTATTACATGGGTTTAGCTATATGGGCAGTAAAATAACTAATGTTGGTCGTATGTAGCGAGGATATCCTGGCAATAGCAATGAAAGCGTTTCTGAAAAGGAGAAATTTGCTAACACCTAATGTAAATGTAAGTGACAGGCAATGTTTCCTGAAGGTTTTTGTCTCGAATGTAACTTTGGTTCGTGTGTGGAGCGTGAACAAAAAGCAATTCAGCACAGAGAGAATAGTAAGTTTTAAAATATGGTGCTACAGAAGAATGCTGAAGATTAGTTCGACAGACTGAGTAACTGATATGGAAGTAATGAACAGAACTGGAGAAAAATAAATGTATTACAAAACTCGATTAAAAGGAGAATTCGGTTAATAGGTCACATTCCAAGGGACCAGGGAATAGTCGATCTTGTGACGGTGGAAAATGTGTGTGTGTTGGGGGGGTGGGGGGGGGGGGGTAGGGGTAGGTAAAACTGTAGAGGAAGCCAAGGCACGAACGCAGTAAGTAGGTTCAAATGAATGTAGGTTCCACTAGTTATTCGGAGATGAAGAGGCTTGCACAGGATTGACTATCATGGACAGCTGCAGCAAACCAGTCTTGGAATTGAAGAAAAGAAGAAGAACAACAACTAGTACTACTCCTTCTACTACTACTACTACTGCTACCGTTAAAATAGTGAGGCATTTCAATACGTCATATAGGTCACTGCTAAGTAAGGATATATTGATTATTACTGTAGGCGATGACACTGATGTAGTCATTGAAAAATATCATGTATTTCGAAACCATTATTCTGATTAATAATTCTTTGACGAATTTATTTCCTCTCCCTACCTCCAAAACATCCAGTATATTAATATAGGAATTTGATTTTTTATGACAAATCCAGCATATGATACTTCAAATTAATTTTTTATATTTCATTGTGCCAGACTGGTATAGGGCCACATGAACATTTTCAGCGCATTCCGGTATATAGATCGTTAAATATTTCATTGTATGTCGGAAACAATGCTGGCGAAATGGCATTCATTATCTGTTGAGATCTTTCAGCTCTCGTATTAGTCAGCACAGCTCTTACCCATGGCGTTGCATGTGCTGTACACAGCAGTTGCTTTGCATATTAAGAACTATGGCTTATTTGGCACAAGGAACACAACTATTTCTAACTGTGTCATTCCTGCTATTACATCTAGACAGATTACTTGCCGTAGAAATGTTGTGAAAAGTCGCCAGAGATTAAAAACAATGTTTCCTTGCCTATGTTGGCCAAGAAACGTCATGAAATTATGAGGGTCGTTCAACAAATAATGCCCCATACTTTACCAAAAAGCCATTAACATACATAGAAAAACGTCTATGTAGGTGCTTCACATTTGATGTTTGTTCTGTGCGCCGGTCATTCTGGCCTAGCGGTTCTAGGCGCTTAAGTCTGGAACCGCGCGACCGCTACGGTCGCAGGTTCGAATCCTGCCTCGGACATGGATGTGTGTGATGTCCTTAGGTTAGTTAGGTTTAAGTAGTTCTAAATACTAGGGGAGTCTGGCGTGAGGTCGGTCGCTCGGCGGCGCGTTCGGCGCGGGCCCGCCCGTAGCCGGCGCGCCGTAAGGCACGGAGGCTCGCACTGGGGCGTATCGCTTCCAGACGGGCGTGCCGCGGCACTCCTCACAGGGGAAGTGATGTGTCTCTTACAACCTCTCCTTCCCAAGTGGCTCTTTCCGCCTTCCCGTGGTGCCAGACGTTAAGCTCGGCATTTTGCCGTGCGACAAAAGGGAGAGCTGCGACCCAACCCGATGCGAAAGCGAAGGGTGCGTGGCACAGGGGGAGCTGTGTCGAGGGACGAACATCTGTCCCTTTCTGTTCGCAGGGCCCAGACCAGCAGGAGCTCTGCATGCCGGCGACTTCGTTTGTCGGCGTGGGATCGCGGCGCGAGTCGGCAAGGGTGCTTCGCCGCGCCCCTGGGTAACCGGGGCGTGTTCTGCCAAACCCAGGAGGTGGTGACATCGCCTGGGCCAGGTTAACTGGGTCCAGACCGCCGAACGTCTGGGGGACCGGCCCGCCACCTGAGTAGGAGTGGGTCCTTGGCCGTAAGGTGGAAACTCGGGCTAGTAGGCGGCGAAGGGCGAGAGGTGCATCCGCCTCTCCGGAGTGCGGGGTGCAATTGCCGAGGAGCGTCGCGTGAAATCGCCGATGACGTAGCCATCGATGGGGACCAGTGCGCTGGCAACGGCGTGCTGAACCCGGCAGTTCGATAGGTCCCTTGACCTTGGGGCGAGGTCGGTGGGCGAGCTGCAAGAAGTCCCCCCCCATGCCAGAGGAGCCGGTCCGGGGCAAGAGACGGGCTCCCACTTTCTTCTTTATCACTCGTTAATCATGGCTACAACTATAACGAGTGATTCGAGTGCGCTTTCGAGGGCTTCCGCTGTGCCTGATCCCTCTCCACAAGACGAGGTGGGGCAGGCAGATGTTGATACTGAAACCGTCGCACAGAGGCATAACAGAATCGCCCTGTTGATTGACCAGAACGTGAAAAATGGCAAGATCAGTCAGGCTGCCTTGACCATTATTAAGAATGAACTTTCGGCCTGGGCTATTGCCCATGCAAAATTAGAAGGCCGTTTAGAAGAATTAGAAAAAGAAAACAGCAGGCTGCGAAAACAACCAGCCAAATCCTGGGCGGCAGTGGCTGCGCAAGCGCCCATTAAGCCAACTACCACAAAAGATACAATTGACAGGGTTGCAAAGAGACAAGACACGGCAGTTTTTCTTCGGACGCTGCCAGGACAGGACACAAGTGTAAAAAAGCTACAAGAACTTTTAACTACCACAATAGATCCTGTAAAGGACAAAATAAGAATCAAGAAAGTTAAACCCAGCAAAAACTCTGTAATAGTAGAAGTAGCCTCAGAAGAAGATAAGGAAAAACTACTAAAAAACCAAAAACTGAATGCAGTAATGAAATGTGAACCTCCACGGAAAAGGAATCCTTTGGTGATATTATATGACGTGCCAAGAATAATGACTAACGACGAGTTAAGTGAGACAATAAGGGGACAAAATTTTGAAAGCATGAACGCGGAAGAATTCAATAATAAATTCAAACTCAAATTCAAAACAGGACCCCGTGATCGGGACGTTGTCCATCACGTGGCCGAGGTAAATCCACAAATGTGGAAGCAAATTACTGGAATGGGCAGACTATATGTTGGATTTCATGCAATTAATGTAAGGGATTACATCGTGGTACCTCGTTGCCACAATTGTGGGGACTTGGACCACATTCTCAGGCACTGCACCAGGGGGTCGGCGTGCTCCAAGTGCGGTGACAATGGACACGTACGAAAGGACTGCAAGGCTGCCAGTGTTTGTATTCCCTGTAAGAGCAGAGGGAAAAAACCATGTGGAGCTACAGGACGGAGTTGCCCTACATACAGGATGTTAGAACAACGCCTAATATCCAGAATTGATTATGGTTGAGTCTGACACAACCTACAGGATGCCAAAGCGAAAATCCCCGAGCAAGAGAAGGAGGGATGCTATGAGGGCTCACAAATTCAGGGAATTTCTGAGATCGCTATCGAGCTCAGAAGTCGAAACAGCAGACACTGCTGTCCAGACAGAGGCATTCATGGTAGACAAAGGACAGCAAACAGAATTTCCCATGCCACTCATGGCTCCCTCCCCTCGAAGCCGGGGATCTGAGCCGAAAACAGACCATCCACGGCAAGGGCATCCTGTGGTAGTGGCAACCCCCAAGGAGAAAATTGAAAAACCATCCATACAGGAAAATATAGTCACAAGTTCGAGTGTGGGTTGCACCTCTGATGCATCAATTGTCAGGCTTCCGCCTGTCGATCCGGTGAGGGTGTACCCAAACCTCGAATTTACGATGCAGCTGGCAAGACTGGAGCAGCCGGCAACCCTGACCACTGCCTTGAGACATGTGGTCCGAATTGGACATGAGAACGGCAGAAAGGTAACCTTCTCGGTGATGGAGGCTGTAGATAGAATACAGCTAAAGTCGGTGAATCTCCCCACGGACTTCGGAGCCCTGCGTGACCTGCTAAAGAAACTGTTTGAAAGACGAGGAGAGAAATTTGATTTAGAGGATATATACGTCCAGTCAGTGTTGGCAAACGGAAGGATAACTTTCGATCCGAACAAGACCTGGCCATATGACCGTGTACACACATATTATCCATGACGACTAGGACATCTGTCGGCCAACTAAATACGCACAACAGTCGACTTGTGATGCAGGAACTCCGTAGGGAAGTGGAGGAGAGGAGACTGGATGTACTCTGTTTGCAGGAGCCTTACTCTCTGGCTGGCAAAATTGCTTTTGTGGCCACCACATGGCAAGTCATCAGCTGTGGGGATGCCCCCAAAGCAGCTGTGGTAATCACCAACAAAAAACTGCAGGCAACCTTACTTTCGCAGTACTCAAACAGTCACTGCAACGTCATAGAACTGCAATCTCCAGCAGGCACTATAACACTCATTAACATGTATTTTCAATATGGAGATGATATCGACAGACATTTAGACCACCTAACAAGAGTGGCTATGGCGTTGCAGGGACGAAGAGTTGTCATAACTGCGGACATAAATGCGAAGTCCCCCCTATGGTACAGTGGCACAAGGGACGAAAATGGTGGAAAGGTGGAAGAAGTGATTATGTCGTTGCAGCTTGTGGTGGCAAACAAACCGGGAAACTCTCCCACCTATGCGGCGGGAGGGGGGCAAGGCACGAACATCGACGTGACCTTGGTCACGCCAAACGCGGCAAACCTAATACAGAACTGGAAGGTGATAGACAGTGCCACCACAAGCGATCACAACCTTATCACTTTTACCTTAGGGAGCAGGGAGTGCCACTGGGCCATGGGGTGGGAGGTGCAGTTGAACTTCAGGAAAGCCAACTGGGAACGCTTAGCCAGAGAGTGTGACATTCCTCCGTTACCGGATGGTGACAGACAAATTGACATCGACAACAGAGCTGAGGAACTGGTGTGTGCAGTGACTAGAGCGATGAAGGCGGCCGTGCCAACTGGGAGGAGGGCCATGGCGGCCTCGCCGACACCATGGTCTCCTGAGCTGCAGGAGCTGCGTCAGTCTGTCAGAAGGCTGCGGAGGCACTACCAGCGCAGTGTCGTCTGGTGGGAGAAGCAGAGATGGTTACTGCTATACCGGGAGGCAAAGGAAACATTTCAAAAAGAATTAAAAGCGGTCCGAGTTAGAAGCTGGGAGACATTCGTGACCAATCAGCTGGCCTTGGATCCATGGGGGATTCCGTATAAACTAGTAAGAGAAAAGATCCGCTCCCCTATGATGCTGTCCACAGTCAGGCATGGGGATGGGATGACGGACTCATGGCAGGAGACTGCTGAGGTCCTACTCCGATCCCTGTTGCCTGACGACGACAGAACAGAGGATACTGAGGAACAGCGACGGTTGCGAGATTTAGATCTGGACGACTATACAAATGATGAGGCAGTCCTCCCCTTCTCGGAGGAAGAGGTCGCTGCCCTCATAAAGACAATAAAGAGAGGGAAAGCCCCTGGGCCAGACGGCATTGTGGCGGAGGTGGTGCAGTTCTTGGCCCCACAACTGGTCGCTCCTTTAACCCAGCTGTACAACGAGTGCCTTCGGCAGGGTAAATTCCCGAGGATCTGGAAGGCAGCAAACGTTGTAATCATTAAAAAAGGCCCCGATAAAGATCCAGCTGAGGCAAAGTCTTACAGACCCATCTGCCTTCTGGATGTGCTCGGGAAAATCCTTGAAAAGCTGCTTGCTGATAGGCTGACTGCCCACCGAGTGCTGCACGGGATGAGCGACAGACAGTTTGGCTTTAGGCCTGGGCGTTCCGCATCTGATGCGATCGCCCTGGCGGCCGAGGTCTGTGGTTCGGCCCCGTGCAAGTACATCGTCGGCATCATGGTGGACATTAGTGGCGCCTTTGACAACCTGTGGTGGCCTTCGCTCTTCTCCTGCTTGCGGGAGAAAGAGTGCCCAGGGCCGCTATACGGTTGCCTTAGGAGCTATTGTGTAGATCGGGAGGTCTGGCTATCATCCCCTAGCGGGAGGATTGGAAAACCCATAACAAAGGGATGTCCCCAGGGTTCCGTCTTAGGTCCCCTATTTTGGGATATCCACATGGAGCCACTCTTAAATGCATTGCAACAAAATGAAGATGTGCTAGAGGTGATAGCCTACGCTGATGACCTCCTTCTACTGGGTGGCGGCCGAAGTCGCGAGGATATTGAACCAAAAATAGATAGAGCCATGACGCAACTACTATCATGGTGCCGTAATACCAAGATGACCATCTCACCGACTAAATCAACCTATCTATTACTAAAGGGACAGTTAATAAGAAACCCGACTGTAAGAATTGAGGGCACACCAGTACTCCGACGACGAGAGGGACGTTACTTAGGGATCATCATCGATGAAAGGTGGAACTTCGGAAAGCACATTGAAACCGTGACACAAAGAGCTCTGCAAATTCTCAATAACCTCATCACCATAGGTCATAAAAGATTTCATCTCCCCCCTCACCTTATCAAATTGTATCATAACAGCATACTAACATCAATAGTGGGTTACGGCGCGGGAGTCTGGGCACACAGGCTCACGAGGGTTGTGCCCGCCATGTCGGTGAGAAGGGTTCAAAGGAACATGATATTAAGATCTGTGGGGGCATACAGAACATCTCCGGGAGGGGCCCTACTAGTAATAATGGGGCTTTGTCCTCTGGATATCAAAATCAGGGAACAGGGTGCTTGGTATTGGGCAAAGAAAGGGGACATAGAAAAAGTAGAAGACATCTTGGGAGTTAGGGTTAGGGATAAGGGCGAGATACGGAAGAGGGGTGAAGAGCTATGGCAAGAAGTTTGGGAGGCAGAGGAATCCGGCAGAAGAACTTTCAGCTTCCTGCCGAATGTGAGGGAAAGAATGAGCATGGGTTATTTTGAACCAACTAGGGGTTTGTTCCACTTTCTCACTGGACATGGGCCTTACCCGACGTATCTATGTCGGTTTGGGAAGAGGGCAACGCCTACGTGTGACTGTGGTGCATCGGAGGGAACTCCCGACCATGTGGTCTACGAGTGCCCCCTTTTCGATGATGTAGCAACTACACTTAGACAGCAACTACCCAACTATGACACGTATATGTTATTAAGACAAGAAGAGACCTTTCGACTGCTAAATCAGTTGGCAAATGAGGTATCACGAAAGGTCCTAACTCAATATCTGCGAGAGCTTTAAGACTTAAAAAATTAACATACTAGGTCAATGCCCCAATCCCGTACCGCCTGTGCGTGGACTGGTCGACTGGTAAAGTTGGAATCCGCCACGTGCAGGATAGGGGGAGAGGGGCGACCATACCGGATTTGACACCGCACCGATTCTGACTTAGAATAGTTCATTAGGTTAGGAAATTAGAATAGGAATTAAAATAGAAACCTGCAGCGAATAAAAGTATTGGCCTGCCCTGTGCCAGGGCGCGTTCACCGGGGTTAGCTCGGTGAGCAAGGCACACAAGTAGGATTGTATATTTATTGGCATGTTTGTAACGCTGCAGGCAGTAGAGACTAGTGTAAGTAGTAATACTAGGAGTAGCAGATTTGTTAATTAGTAGGTCTGCCCATTCAACTAACACACTGTCTGTAGATTATAATTAGAAATGTATAAGCTGTACCTAAGTAATGTATTATATCATGACCCACTAATTAATAAGGTGGTGGGTTTTATTGTATAAAATATTTTGTAAGAAATAAAGATTTTTTTAAAAAAAAAAAAAAAACAAAAAAAAAAATACTAGGGGACTGATGACCTCAGAAGTTAAGTCCCGTAATGCTCAGAGACATTTTATGCGCCGGTGAAGTTCCGAACCGTTCTGGCAAATGAGAGAGCTGTAGTACAGGGTCAAAATGGCGTCTACATATGACTCATGTTACAAGCAGCGTTCTGTTATGGAATTGTTGTCTGCAGAAAAGAAACCGTCGTGAACACCCATAAACGTTTGTGTGCAGTGTATGGCGATGCTGCAAATGATAGGAGTACAGTTGGGAGATGGGTAAAGTATGTTACACCCTCAGGACATGCAAAAACAGAGCCCCATGATCAGCCACGCTCGGGACGTAGTATTACGTCCACTGCTCCAGACGTGCTGAATCATGCGGATGCCATTATTCGTGCCGACCGGCGCATCACACCTCGACAATTGGCTCTACAGTTGTCGGCCAGCATTGGAAGTTGCTTCTGCAATGCTCGAGACTCTCGGATATTCGAATAGGTGCTCATGATAGGTTCCACGAATGCTCACAGTGGACCACAAAATTCAAAGAAAGGCCATTTCATGTGAAATGTTGGAGTGTTTTGAGACCGACGGAGAGGCTTTTCTGTCACGGATCGTTCCGGGGACGAAATCTGGGTGCACCACTTTGCGCCGGAAACAATAAGGCAGTCCATGGAGTGGCGTCATCCTCATTCATTACAAAAGAAGAAATACAAGACAACCCCCTCTGCCGAAAAATCATGGTGGCAGTCTTCTGGGATTGTGATGCCGTCATTCTCGTGGATGTGATGCCAAGATGGTCAACCATCATACTCTGAATAAACTCAAGAGGTTTCCGAAGTGTTCGATTCGAGAACAATACAGCACAGATCTTGCTCCAACACGATAAAGCAAGCCCACACAAAAATCTGAGAACCCAGGAAAACATCGCCAAATTGGGGTGGACATCTGTACCTCATCCACTCTACAGCCCAGACTTCGCCCTCTGATTCCCATCTCTTTGGGACGCTTAAAAATTCTGTACTGGGAACACACTTTGAAGATGATGGGAGTGTCAGTCATGCATTGAAAACATGGCTACGCCTATAGGACAACAGCTTTTACCAGCAGGGAATACATGTTTTTCCACAACGTTGGCGTGCGGCCGTAGAGCGTGATGGAGACCATGTAGAAAAACAGGACAAGACATGTTGATGTATATTGTCACCAAACACGTTGTGAGGGGGAAAAAAGTGAGGCTCTACTCGTATTAATCATTCGAACGGAATTTGGTATCTAGAGGGCAATCATGATGTACAAAATTTTTATATAATTGTCTTGATCGAGAAAGTTTTCTGAGTAGGATTACCAATTTCTCCTACACAATTGCCATCTTGAGAATCTACAGTGGGAACGAAAGGATGTGCGGTACTAGCTACCACATTAAGATTTTAAAACAAAGAACAGAACTTATAACAAAAACACTATATGCCTCTCATTCTGCTGCACAGCCAGAAGTGATAGCATGTAAAAATAACACGAGTCAAAACTGCAGCCCGCCAGAGACGGTAACGCCAGACGTGTTCATTGTTTGGTTTCCTAAACCAGAACAAGACAGTGATACAAAAATTATACATAGGATGGTACCAAGGATCGAGCCTCAGCCAAAACTGAATAGTCTCGTGTACAGTCATCTGTAACAAATTGTATCTGGTGAGCTGCTTAAAACTGCTCGCACAATGGCCTGATTGGCTAATTTCAATGCCAATTAACTCGGAAATTGCGCAATGTATCAAATTTTTTTCTTAATAATTATTTCTCAGCACAACGTCCCTCAACACCACTACAAGAGTTTCATACTGTTTCTTACCGCCCTATATACAGAATGCATGCAAGGCGTACAGATAATGAGACAGAGTAATTTCAAAGTATATCACTTATAAGTACAGTTCTTTAAAACATTCTCAGCAGCATATAACAAAGACTGTTTAATGATTAACCATATTAAAACCATAATTATCCTCTGACAGTTTAGAACCAGTCAGAATTTGACTGAATGGAGGTGGAGGTGGAACCTATCATTGCTGGCCGCAGTGGCCGAGCGGTTATAGGCACTTCAGACTGGGACCGTGCGATTGCTATGGTCGCAGGTTCGATCCTGCCTCGGGCATGGATGTGTGTGATGTCCTTAGGTTAGTTAGGTTTAAGTAGTTCTAAGTTCTAGGGGACTGATGACCTCAGATGTTAAGTCCCATAGCGCTCAGAGCCATTTGAAACATTTTTGAACCTATCATTGCACATGTTGTGTTTTTTTCTGTATTGTAATTTCATTCGCCTGCCCCATACGGGCAGGGGAGGGCTTGCAGCAGCTCAGTCCACCACTCTTCAGCCAGCTGGCTTTACAGAAATAGAGAATGGTGATTACAGAAAAAAGGGGCATAAAAACAAAGTAAATGGAGATGATGGGAGTTAAAATATACACTAAGATGGCGACATGCAGTGGGGGCAGTTTAAAAAGTCAACATAAATTTAAAAGAACACATCTGGTAAATCAAAGTGCACTTAAAAAAAGAAAGAAAACACTGGAGACCAACACAAGTTAAAAGTCGGCAACAGGATAAAAATTACACACAGCATGACACTTAAAAAACCACTGGAAACTACAGAGGACTCATGAAGAATAAAGACTTGCTTGTAGGGACCTGCTGAGGGACTGGAGACTGGGGAGGAGGGAAAAAGAGGGGAGGAAAGTGGGGTTTGGTGGCCTGGGGGGTGGGAGGAAGAGGAAAAAAGGGACAGGAGGCACAACAAGGGGCAGGAGACGAACAGGGTGGGAGCTAAAGAGGGAATGCAAGGCAGGAGGGAGTGCAGAGACGCTGAAGGGGACACAGGAGAGGGAGGGGCTATAGGAGGAGGAAAGCTTCTCAGGAGAAGAGAGGGGGAGGAGAGGGAGCCCTGAGGAAGAGGCAGGAGGAAGGTGGGGTTAGAGGTGGTAGGAGGGGTAGACGACAGGGCGAAGTTCATCATCTGGGAGCAGTAGGTGCTGGAAGTTGTGATGGGAGAGGAGGTAAAGGGTATAGAGATGGAGAGAGGGCGGGAAACAACGGTAAAGATGCGGCAACGGGCTGGGAGTGGTGACGAAGTGGGGACGCAAGGGGCTGGGGGGGGGGGGGGGGGGATCGAGTCGGTGGGGGAAGGTGATGTGGTCGTAGAGGATGTGCACTGGACAGAAGGTGGATACGGAAGGCGAGGCAGAGTGCATGGCACTCGAGGATTTGGAGGGCGTTATAGAGCCTGTGGGGGCAAGTTGTGGTGGCTCTAATGTTGCTCTTATAAAGGAAGAAAACGTAATAAACGTGGAGAACATTCGTATTGGCCTGTTTCTCGTATTCCAGTTTATATTTTGATTAGAACAGCAAATAATAAAACTGCAAATGAACCTTGAAGGGATCTAAAATAAAGATAAAAGATAAATTACAAGAAGTATTTCAATAAAACAAAATACAGATAGTATAGTTTATAGTGAATATCTAGATGGTACTAGTTTCTCGTAGGAAATAACTTGGAAAGACGAGTGATATGCAGCATCTAGCGACGACCACTGCATATCACCACCTTCTCACTATAAATTATGCTGTCTGTTCCTTGTTGTTGTGGTCTACAGTCCAGAGACTGGTTTGATGCAGCTCTCTATGCTACTATATCCTGTGCAAGCTTCTTCATCTGCCAGTACCTATTGTAACCCACATCCTTCTGAATCTGTTTAGTGTATTCATCTCTTGGTCTCCCTCTACGATTTTTACCCTCCACGCTGCCCTCAACTACTACACTGGTGATCCCTTGATGCCTCTGAGTATGTCCTACCAATCAATATCTTCTTCTAGTCAAGTTGTGCCACATATTCCTCTTCTCCCCAGTTCTATTCAATGCCTCCTTATTAGTTATGTGATCTACAAATCTAATCTTCATCATTCTTCTGTAGCACCATAATCCGAAAGCTTCTACTCTCTTCTTGTCTAAATTATTTATCGTCCACGTTTCACTTCCATACCTGACTGAACTCCATACCAATACTTTCAGAAACGACTTCCTGACACCTAAATCTATATTCAATGTTAACAAATTTCTCTTCTTCAGAAACGCTTTCCTAGTCATTGACAGTATTCATTTTATATCCATATTCTATCCTCTCTACTTCGACCTTATTTTATTGATATACTCGTGCGGTTTGCTCCAGATCTTTACTTTACATCTGGTCCTGTTCTATTTTTATTTCTATTACATGCTGTTCTACTCAGAATATAAAGCGGAATATGAGAAACAGGACCACCTGAAAGTTTCCTGAAGTTTATTACTGCATCTTCTTTCATAAGACTAATTTTACAGCCAGCGACTCATTAGTTTCTTGGCATCATCTTCCAAAATATTAATCCCTCCCAACAACCCCCGTACCCTTCAACAAATTTACGTTGCTGCCTGCTCAGAATTCCATGTGAACACCCAAGCCACTCTTCAAGGTACAGGACAGCATTACACTGACTTACTGGCACCCATGCTATGCCTCACTATCGATTCCTTCACAACAACCTTCCCTTACCTGACGACCTGAGGGAAGCCAAACTCTTTTTACCCTATCTCTCTGACATCATCTTCTCACTTTGATTACTCCCTGTTCCCTACTGCTAAGAACACAAAGATACCACAGTCCCACCCTACCCTCGCACCTTCCACTACTTCAACAACATACTGGAAACAGGATTAAAAACCCCAATCACTGCACAGGACATAACAGAAGTACTCCAAAAACGAGGTTGACTTCGTTTTCACCTGTCTTGACATACTTGTATAAATCTCTCCACTACTAAGACCCACTACCCACTTCCTATCGTCTCATCTTGGCGTGACTGCACTATAGTATATTAATAGCAACATCCACTCCCTATCTGCCAACCACCCTCTTTTATGCATACACTGTCGGAACATAACACTAATACCTTCATCCTCAATGTAACGTTCCTCCAACCACATCACATGATCCATACTTCCACCTGTAGCCTCTACCACACTCATAACCCTCTCCCCTGGCCACAAGAGGAATAGAAATTGACCATCACAGAAACATCTCCACCTGGCCACAATCAGTACTCAGCTATCCCACCAAACACCTTATCCTTAGGCCCTTCATCAAAATCATCACTTTTACCTATGCTACCATTCACATCTGATACAACAGTCCCATCCTCTATGATTTCCTCACCCACATTGACCATCCTTTTCCTACTATATTATTGCCATTGACCAAAACCCTCCAACATGAAGTGTCATTATCCCACAGCATACTCATCCTGAAAAAAAATCCCCATCTCATACTAGCGTCTCCAAACCTCCTTGGATTCCTCACTGCAGAAGTCTTTGATCCAATTGGAAGCGGTCATCCACTTATTCTCCTCACCATATTCTCCACACTACCACCCCTTACCCAAGCACCCCACCCCAATATCCATCCAAAAGTTGTCCATGACTATTGCTGTATCATCTGCAATGCCTACTTGAAACCTATTGGTACTTAGATTTGAAGTCACCAGATGGAGGCGACCCATTGATATCTCCCATACCACAGTCTCCCTGCAACAGAACTTGTCTCCACTCTTATCCATACTAACGTTATCTATCTTCATCACCCCACTCTCCCATCACAACCCATTCTCCTACGTAAATCCCATCACTTACATCGCTCCTTCCTCCAGACTTGGGATTGGGATGCGCTCACACTCCACCAGCAAATACAACAATACATTAGAAATTTACTCAATGCCGAAAAAAAGACTGGCGCCAGAAACTCAGCAGACTCAGCGCAACACTCCCAGATAACTCTTCCAGGTGTAAGACAGCATTCCAGCGACTTACTGGTACCCATGCCATGCCTCACTATCCATTCCTTCACAACCTTCCCTTACCCGACGACCTGAGCCAAGCCTAACACTTTGCATCCTATCTCTCTGACATCTTCTTCTCACTTTGATTACTCCCAGTTTCCTACTGCTAAGAACAAAGAGATACCACAGTCCCACTACAGCCCCCACCTTCCATAAACAGGATTAAGAACCCCAATCACAGCACAGGACATAACAGCAGTACTTCACAGAAAATACCCTGGTCATGACTGTGTTACGTATCTCCAGCACAAAGAATGCCTGACTCCTTTCTCTTCACCCCTGCAACTCTGTATACTATAATTCTCCTCACAGGCTACTATCCTGACCAGTGAAAAATTTCCAAAATACTACTTTTCCTCAAACCAAAAAACCAGCATTGATACCCCCTGATACAACTCCACCTGCATCCCCTCATTGTTTAGTAAGGACTTTGAATCCATATTCTCCCAACGCATTCCCTGCCATCTGCAGCAACACCATGTACTTCCTGTCATCCAGTGTGGCTTCCACCTCTTCTTCTCTGTTGATGATGAACTCCTGAGCCTCACCTATCTCCTCTCCCACCAGCTCAACAACTGTAAATCCACCATCTTTGTCTCCCTTTACCTAGAGAAAGCATACAATCAAGTATGGAATTCTGGTCTCCTTTCCAAACTTATGCACTCCCAATCAATTATGCCCACCTCATTATATCCTTCCTCTCCAGTCACCCATCCTATGTCGTTGTTAATATCACCAATTCCTGTACCTTGCACCCGATTTCAAGGGTGCCCCAAGGTTCTGTTCTCTCTCCATTCCATTACCTCTTATACATTACCAATATGTCAGAACCACCTGCTTCCACCCACCTCATTTAGTATTCTGATGACACTACTTTCCTCATCCTCTATTCTATGCTCCAGAAACCGCAATGATAGCTCCAAATCCAGCTCAATCAGTTTACCTCCTGGTGTAACCAATGGCTTGATAATATTAACCATTCCAGGAGCCAGGAAATAAAAAATAGAACATACCACCTGGATCTTTCGTTCTGTGACTTCTATGTCACCATTTATGACCAGCGCATCCAGGTAACTAACACAGTGAAATACCTAGGACTATTCTTCGACTGGCAACTGTTGTGGAATCCTCACCTACTAACATTCCAGCAGATAGCCCATAATACATTCCTGGAAATTGAAATAAGAACACCGTGAATTCATTGTCCCAGGAAGGGAAAACTTTATTGACACATTCCTGGGGTCAGATACATCACATGATCACTCTGACAGAACCACAGGCACATAGACACAGGCAACAGAGCATGCACAATGTCGGCACTAGTACAGTGTATATCAACCTTTCGCAGCAATGCAGGCTGCTATTCTCCTATGGAGACGATCGTAGGGATGCTGGATGTAGTCCTGTGGAACGGTTTGCCATGCCATTTCCATCTGGCGCCTCAGCTGGACCAGCGTTCGTGCAGGACGTGCAGACCGCGTGAGACGATGCTTCATCCAGTCCCAAACATGCTCAATGGGGGACAGATCCGGAGATCTTGCTGGACAGGGTAGTTGACTTACACCTTCTAGAGCACGTTGGGTGGCACGGGATACACGCGGACGTGCATTGTCCTGTTGGAACAACAAGTTCCCTTGCCGGTCTAGGTATGGTAGAACGATGGGTTCGATGACGGTTTGGATGTACCGTGCACTATTCAGTGTCCCCTCGACGATCACCAGAGGTGTACGGCCAGTGTAGGAGACCGCTCCCCACACCATGATGCCGGGTGTTGGCCCTGTGTGCCTCGGTCGTATGCAGTCCTGATTGTGGCGCTCACCTGCACGGCGACAAACACGCATACGACCATCATTGGCACCAAGGCAGAAGCGACTCTCATCGCTGAAGACGACACGTCTCCATTCGTCCCTCCATTCACGCCTGTCGCGACACCACTGGAGGCGGGCTGCACGGTGTTGGGGCGTGAGCGGAAGACGGCCTAACGGTGTGCGGGACCGTAGCCCAGCTTCATGGAGACGGTTGCGAATGGTCCTCGCCGATACCCCAGGAGCAACAGTGTCCCTAATTTGCTGGGAAGTGGCGGTGCGGTCCCCTACGGCACTGCGTAGGATCCTACGGTCTTGGCGTGCATCCGTGCGTCGCTGCGGTCCGGTCCCAGGTCGACGGGCACGTACACCTTCCGCCGACCACTGGCGACAACATCGATGTACTGTGGAGACTTCACGCCCCACGTGTTGAGCAATTCGGCGGTACGTCCACCCGGCCTCCCGCATGCCCACTATACGCCATCGCTCAAAGTCCGTCAACTGCACATACGGTTCACGTTCACGCTGTCGCGGCATGCTACCAGTGTTAAAGACTGCGATGGAGCTCCGTATGCCACGGCAAACTGGCCGACACTGACCGCGGCGGTGCACAAATGCTGCGCAGCTAGCGCCATTCGACGGCCAACACCGCGGTTCCTGGTGTGTCCGCTGTGCCGTGCGTGTGATCATTGCTTGTACAGCCCTCTCGCAGTGTCCGGAGCAAGTATGGTGGGTCTGACACACCGGTGTCAATGTGTTCTTTTTTCCATTTCCAGGAGTGTAGATTAAAGCTATTAACTGGCCAACCATGGGGACCACACCCTTCCACTGTCCTTCATAGGTACAAATGTCAGACCACCCCATCTTTTGTTATGCAGATTCCCTCCTCACTTCACTCACACCTCTGAATAACTTACATCATCCGTAAACTCAACTCTATCTATCCTGTTCTGTCCCTTTTCCTTTTCAGTCCTAGTATGCTGTCACACCTCTACCTACACATTCCACCAATCCTTCACCTGCACATCTTCCATGTCCCTGCCAAAGAAATTTCAACTCTGTCCCTCTCCCATACCATGAAATCTGCCCTGACAAACACCCATCCTACCAAATCTGAATCCATCGTGCCCTATCCAAACTCCTAAGGGCTTCCTCCTCCTCCTCCTCCTCCTCCAGCTCTTCACCTACAACACCTTCTCCTTTTCCCCTTCCCTGGTGTCCCTCCACCCCATTTTCTTCACCAATCTATATATACCAGTATCAGTTACTCCTCTGTCCTTGTCGTCCACAGCCATCTCTGTCTCATCAACACCTGTTACCAATCCTCAGTCCTCATCACCACTACTCTCTTACCTCCCTCCAAACCCACCCTTCTTTTCATGTACAGTCTACCATTCCAGGGAAGGTGCTTTTTCAGTTTTAGTGAAAGTTCGCGGTGCTCCATTTTTAATAGTCAGTGTATCTTCTGTCATGTTCAGTGTTTCAATTGTTTTTTCCAAGAGTTTTGTGTTCATCAAGTCTTTCTCAAGTATTTTTAACTATGCTGTCTGTCCACGTTTTTATCAGTGTTTCTAAACAATTAATGAAGACATCGTTATATTATTTATATTTCTCTCATTCACATGACCTTTTCAACTAATTTTAAATTCATAATGGATATGTTTCCTTGTTTATGTTTTTGTTTTGTTTTTGCATCTAAGCTAGCATTAAGTACTACTGGCTGACGAGCAAGTTATTTGTAACTCTGCGAGCCGAGCAACCCACCCACATAGGGCGAGGAAGAATGAAGCAACAGTAAAGAAAAAAAAAACATAATATTCGATGGTGATATAGTCCCTCTCCCGCTGCATACCTTCCCTGAAAGCAATCCCATCCCTTATGTTCTCTTCACCTCTCCTAACCTCCTTGGATGCATTACTACAGAGGCCATCCACCCCATTGTAAGCAACCATCTCTCTGTCCTATTCACCATCCCTTGCACCACACTTTCCACCCATGTACCCACTCCTCCTGCTTCTCCTAAACACAACCAGGACTACTCAGTACCAAGTATGATACTCTACACGGAATGCATTGCTACCATATTCAGAAGCCACCCCGTATCTTTTCAACTCAATAAAGACATCCACCACGCTGCCAACTTCCTACAACAGATCTCGCCAAACACCATAACTCAACACATCTAGACAAATCCAATCCATCCACACCATCCCACAATTCCTCCAGGTGCTCTCTTACTCCTCCATGAATCGTGTCACTTTCATCGATCATTTCTGTAGATCCATTTCATGGACACACATACACGCCACTGAGAGCTACTGTGGCACGTCTGCAATATGCTGAACGCTAAGAAACTCCACGTTTGGCGCCAAACATGTACAAACCTCAATTCACGCTGCCCATAAACTCTTCCAGGT
The DNA here is from genome assembly GCF_023897955.1 of Schistocerca gregaria. NCBI lineage: Eukaryota > Metazoa > Arthropoda > Insecta > Orthoptera > Acrididae > Schistocerca > Schistocerca gregaria. The sequence goes on along the minus strand of NC_064931.1, from coordinate 597,277,778 downwards.
ACTGGAAGGCATTTCTTCGTTTTACAGCCAACAACTCTGCTCCCTTCTAACCCCTTCTGAAAGATAATCACCCTGACCCTGACAACTTAAACAAAGCCAACCACTTTTTTTGTCCTACCTCTCTCACACTGTCACCATCCCAGACGACTCCTACTTCGATGATTTCTTATTCTCGACAGTGGACGAGCGTATGAATACCTCCATCACATCCCCTGCCCAAAGCTTCTAGTACCTCGACAACATTCTACAGACAGAACTCAATATTCCAGTTAACAATACAAAATCTTCGTCACATACCCCTTAACATACGCAATGCTGCTACGAGTCATGACTGCATCACCTACAGACACCTGAAAGAAGCTCCTTTTTGTCCCTAGAAATCCTCGCTAACTTTTATAATGTAATCCTTCGCATGGGTACCTATCCTGAGGCATGGAAAACCTCTCAATCCTTCTCTTCATGAAACCTAATAAATTTGCCACTGATACCTCCCCCTAATGTCTCATCAACCTCATCTCCTCGTTTAGCAAGGGTTTTAAATACATCCTATGATGCCATATCCATAAACACATACAACAATACCTACCCAATCCTGTTCATCAGTGTGGCTTCCATCCCAATTTTGTCTCTCTTGATCTCGAAAAAGAATATCATTGTGTACAGAATTCTGATCTCCTCTTTTAGCACCAGAATTATGCACTTCCTATAAATTATATCCGCCTCATAGAATCCTTTCTCTCTGAACGCATCTCTTATGTCACCATGAACAACACTAACTCCCTTACCTTAAATCCCAGAGCAGGTTTCGCGCAAGGTTCGATTCTCTCCTCTCCTGTATGTCCTCTAACGAGCAATACGCCGTAGCCTCTTCCCTCCATTCATATCCTCGAGTATGCCAGTGGTACGACCTTCCTCGCCCTGTACCTTACCCTCCAGAAATCCCACCGATTCCTCCAGTTTGATCTTAATCAGTTCACCTCCTGGACCAACCAGTAGCTTCTCAAAATCCTACCAAAATTCAGGAAGTAATTATAGGCCGAACTATATGCAGCTTCTGCCCCACGACTTTTACCTTAGCATTTATGACCATCATATCCAGTTAACTAACACATTAAATTACCTTCAACTAACACTTGTTCGCCAACTGACATGGAAGCCTTATCTACCAACCACTCAACAGAAAGCCCAGAATGGACAACAACTACTAACTGGCTAAACATGGGGATTATACCCTTCCACAATCCTCCACATCTACAAATCTCTGAACTGACCCACTCTCTACTATGCAAATGTGGCATTGACTGTCACTCTTCCTTCCTTTTATCGCACCCTGCAGATCCCCAAACGCCATGCACTCTTCTTGGACTTTCGGATCCACTTACCCTCCCCCAACCACATCCTCTACCAACTTATCGAATTCCCCTCCCTTCTCTTCCATCTTGAACACCTCTGAATATCCTACGTTACCTATAAACTCGACACTACCCATCACCTAGTTTCTTTCCTAGTCACTGATCCTGGTACTCTGCTGTGCCTCTACCACCACATTCCTCCAACACTACACCTTCGCACCCTCCACATCCGCTCACAATGTAACTTTAATCGCCTTCGCTTACCAGACTGTGCAGTCCGCCCTGATATATACCTGTCCTAACATATCTAGAAGAACCCACCCCTGTCCCCCTGTCCGAGCTGCCTTCCTCTCTACTCCTTTCTATCCACATTCTAAGGCTTGGCCCGTTACAACAGTCCCCTTCACTCTCCCAAATCCGTCCTCCAGACATCCACCCACACAAACACCCTCTTATACGCTACCTCGACTGCTACTTTCGACTGATAACCCTCTCACTGGGAGTGTATGACCACTCGTCACTTCACTCGTCCATGTCCCAATCTTAATCAGTCATCATGTCGGATTTTACCTTTTAACTTATGCAACTGTCCATTCGTCTTTTATATTTTGTGAAACATTCATTTGGCATTTCGTCTGTGTCTGTATTTTAATACATAAACTAATTAGCCTTTTGTCTTTTTGACTTATGCAACTGACTATCTGTCTTTTTACTTTCTGAAACATTCATTTTGTCTTCCACCATGTCCAATTTTATACTATGTTTCAGAATTTTTACTGCTTTATGGCTGAAGAGCGGCGACTGGTATCCGCTAACAGTCACACGCCGCCCGTATGGGGCGATGAGGATGAAATGACAGTAAACGAAAAACAACACCAACATTTATTCAGTTTTTGATGTAATCAGTTTTCTTTTAAAATTTAGTTAAATTCTGATCAGCTTTAAGCAGTAAGAAGACGAATAATTTTTTCATGGGTTAACAAAAAAAAAAAATCGATAGTGTGTGAAATCTTACGGGACTCAACTGCTAAGGTCAATAGTTCCTAAGCTTACACACTACTTAACTTAAATTATCCTAAGGGCAAAGACACACACCCATGCCCGAGGGAGGACTCGAACCTCCGCCAGGACCAACCGCAGAGTCCATGACTGCAGCGCCAATACCGAAGGGTTTACACATTCTTTAAAAACATCTAGCTTTTTTGTGTGTAACTGAGAGTATTTTAATGAACTGTTCTTTTAAATGAACTTGCTTTTAATTCCAGTGTATAACTGCTGTACGTTACGTATCCATCAACGACCTTAACGACACTTTTGCATCGCTTATACAACCGGTTGAAGCTTGCGTGGCTGTTATGATTCATGTTATTTTTACCTATTATAACTTGTTGCACTGGAGCAGAATGAGTGTCATATAGTGTATTTGTTATAACGTCTGTCACGTTTTAATCTCTCAGTATGGTAGTTAGTAAGTTTTTTTTTTTTTTTTTTTTTTTTTACTCCCAGTGTAGATTCTGAAACATTCTATTCAAGAAACTTCGCAATTCTACTTTCAAAATACACAGAAACACGATCGACATGATATCTATGTCTAAGTCAAATTATTTCTCCAAATTAAGTGTTTTCTTTTATTGACTGAGTAAAAAATGAACTTAAAGGAAGATTAGGGTATAGCGTACCGTCGACTACGAGGTAACCATAGCCGGGGCACTGCCTAGGGCGGCGTGCGGGTATGGAATTTATTTCGCAGTATGATTTTGAAAGGAAGCATTTACACTAAATGATTTGCAATGTTAGAAGGGGTTTGAACCGCCGTCCCTCCGTACAGTAGTCGTCCTCTCTCGGTACTTTCCACATCCAACACTGAAGACAGTTATCCTTTTGCATTTGATCGGAATTCCAATCCCAATATATCGCAACTTGTAAATACACAGAAACGTCACATTTGACATATGTAATAAATTTGTCATCCATTTCCTTCAGCTTGACTATTCTTTTGTCAAAAGTGGCCTTTTACTATCACATTTCCTTAGTATCACCATCCTTGTCCCCTTAGTTTTGATGGTGTGTTCATAGCCCTGCCTTCTGGTGTCAACTTCCTTGTATGTAGCAGCTTGAGGGTGCTTGTGAGCCTACTGTAGAGAGAGCAGGACAATAAATTGGACCGTTCCAAAGTTTATTTTTTATTTACTTTCAGTTCATAGGTTACCGTAAAACAAGAAACCATTGAAGATTCCCGATGAATGACGAACTACGACGCTATGCACTGCTATGCAATAATATACACATTTTCAGTAGCTACCGAATACAAAACACATTTCTTCTTCCAGGAATGTAGTTGAAACCAAGAGATACCGCACACTTTTATGCCCTTGTTTTAAGTTGAGGCTATAAATTTGGCTATAATTATCGAATTATTCATTTCAGATATCAGTTATGAATAATAATACTGTAGCGTCCATATTTCTCAGTGATGAGTGCATGGAAAAACAGTACGCCCTGCATCGTTTTTTCACACATCCGCTGGCTAGCCTCTTCCGGCTACTGACACCAAGCAGCTGACCTCACTGCTGAAGACGTTGTGTGTCGTACACTGACGCCCCTCGAAAGCCTAAAGTTGCCGATGCAACATCAAGAAACGCCAGCAAGACCTTAATTAAGTGTGTACCCTACACCGAAAAGACGAAGCCCGGTCCTCCTCTGGACGCCAGCCAGCAATCACAGCATCAATCCCTGCATGATATCGCACCATCTACGTCAACCAAAAGTGTTAGAGCCGCCTCTCAGACGCAACCCCTCTGTCAAAATTAGCCGCTCTACAAACCTGAAGACGAAACAATACGTATGGTTTACATAATGGCATCTTTCTTCGTAAGGCATAGCACACGCAACACACCTAGCCACACTGTAACATCGATGTCCCGCCGGTGGTCCTCGGGCAGCTGAACCCATCATCTCAAAAGGAGGTCCTAGACGGCCTTCCTGGCACACTTATAGGCCTCTTCAGAAAATAAAAGCACAGTGAGCTACGATTCTGTTGCCAGTCTTGGGCACTATTTGTGATGTTGAAGTCTGCTTACAGGATCTCATAACGTGAACTACACATGTCAAAAAGAGCACTGGGCAGCCATCTCGATTTACGACCGATCATCGGCTGCCGGCTGCACACCGAGATTGGGGTTCGCTGTGTTGAAGGTGTACCCATCTCGCAAATTCGAGAGGTGCTTAGAAACATTGAAGTCAGATTACGTGAGGGACCAAACAAAAAACATTATGTTTATCGAGTGCCCCTAAAGTCATTACGACAAAACAGGATGTCGCTGGAGTAATGACGTTTTTACTTCAAACAGCAGGTCGCCTGTACGTTGCTGTGGGTCACCAAACTACATCTACATATACATTTATACTCCGCAAGCCACCCATCGGTGTGTGGTGAAGGACACTTTACGTACCACTGTCATTACCTCCGTTTTCTATTCCAGTCGCGTATAGTTCGTGGGAAGAACGATTGTCTGAAAGCCTCCGTGCGCGCTCGAATCTCTCTAATTTTACGTTCGTTATCTCCTCGGGAGGTATAAGTAGGGGGAAGCAATATATTCGATACCTCATCCAGAAACACACCCTCTCGAAACCTGGACAGCAAGCTACACCGCGATGCAGAGCGCCTCTCTTGCAGAGTCTGCCACTTGAGTTTGCTAAACATCTCCTTAACGCTATAACGGTTACCAAATAATCCTGTGACGAAACGCGCCGCCCTTCTTTGGACCTTCTCTATCTTCTCCGTCAACCCGATCTGGTACGGATCCCACACTGGTGAGAAATACTCAAGTATAGGTCGAACGAGTGTTTTGTAAGCCACCTCTTTGTTGATGGACTACATTTTCTAAGGACTCTCCCAATGAATCTCAACCTGGTACCCTCCTTACCAGCAATTAATTTTGTGTGATCATTCCACTTCAAATCGTTCCGCACGCATACTCCCAGATATTTTACAGAAGTAACTGCTACCAGTGTTTGTTCCGCTATCATATAATCATACAATAAAGGATCCTTCTTCCTAAGTATTCGCTATACATTACATTTGTCTATGTTAAGGGTCAGTTGCTACTCCCCGCACCAAGTGCCTATCCGCTGCAGATCATCCTGCATTTCGCTACAATTTTCTAATGCTGCAACTTCTCTGTATACTACAGCATTAACCGCGAAAAGCCGCATGGAACTTCCGACACTATCTACTAGGTCATTTATATACACTCCTGGAAATGGAAAAAAGAACACATTGGCACCGGTGTGTCAGACCCACCATACTTGCTCCGGACACTGCGAGAGGGCTGTACAAGCAATGATCACACGCACGGCACAGCGGACACACCAGGAACCGCGGTGTTGGCCGTCGAATGGCGCTAGCTGCGCAGCATTTGTGCACCGCCGCCGTCAGTGTCAGCCAGTTTGCTGTGGCATACGGAGCTCCATCGCAGTCTTTAACACGGGTAGCATGCCGCGACAGCGTGGACGTGAACCGTATGTGCAGTTGACGGACTTTGAGCGAGGGCGTATAGTGGGCATGCGGGAGGCCGGTGGACGTACCACCGAATTGCTCAACACGTGGGGCGTGAGGTCTCCACAGTACATCGATGTTGTCGCCAGTGGTAGGCGGAAGGTGTACGTGCCCGTCAACCTGGGACCGGACGGCAGCGACGCACGGATGCACGCCAAGACCGTAGGATCCTACGCAGTGCCGTAGGGGACCGCACCGCCACTTCCCAGCAAATTAGGGACACTGTTGCTCCTGGGGTATCGGCGAGGACCATTCGCAACCGTCTCCATGAAGCTGGGCTACGGTCCCGCACACCGTTAGGCCGTCTTCCGCTCACGCCCCAACATCGTGCAGCCCGCCTCCAGTGGTGTCGCGACAGGCGTGAATGGAGGGACGAATGGAGACGTGTCGTCTTCAGCGACGAGAGTCGCTTCTGCCTTGGTGCCAATGATGGTCGTATGCGTGTTTAGCGCCGTGCAGGTGAGCGCCACAATCAGGACTGTATACGACCGAGGCACACAGGGCCAACACCCGGCATCATGGTGTGGGGAGCGATCTCCTACACTGGCCGTACACCTCTGGTGATCCTCGAGAGGACACTGAATAGTGCACAGTAAATCCCAACCGTCATCGAACCCATCGTTCTACCATTCCTAGACCGGCAAGGGAACTTGCTGTTCCAACAGGACAATGCACGTCCGCGTGTATCCCGTGCCACCCAACGTGCTCTAGAAGGTGTAAGTCAACTACCCTGGCCAGCAAGATCTCCGGATCTGTCCCCCATTGAGCATGTTTGGGACTGGATGAAGCGTCGTCTCGCGCGGTCTGCACGTCCAGCACGAACGCTGGTCCAACTGAGGCGCCAGGTGGAAATGGCATGGCAAGCCGTTCCACAGGACTACATCCAGCATCTCTACGATCGTCTCCATGGGAGAATAGCAGCCTCCATTGTTGCGAAAGGTGGATATACACTGCACTAGTGCCGACATTGTGCATGCTCTGTTGCCTGTGTCTATGTGCCTGTGGTTCTGTTAGTAAGATCATGTGATGTATCTGACCCCAGGAATGTGTCAATAAAGTTTCCCCTTCCTGGGACAATGAATTCACGGTGTTCTTATTTCAATTTCAGGGAGTGTACATTCTGAAAAGCAATGGTCCCATAACACTCCCCTGTGGCAAGCCAGAGGTTACCTAAACGTCTCTAGACGTCTCTCCATTGATAACAACATGCTGTTTTCTGTTTGCTAAAAACTCTTCAATGGAGCTACACAGCTGGTCTGATATTCCGTAGGCACTTACTTTGTTTATCAGACGACTGTGCGGAACTGTATCGAACGCCTTCCGGAAGTCAAGAAAAATAGCATCTGCCTGGGAGCATGTATCTAATATTTTCTGGGTCTGACGCACAAATAAAGCTAGTTGGGTCTCACAGGATCGCTGTTTCCGGAATCCATGATGACTCCTACAGAGTAGATTCTGGGTTTCCAAAAAATACATGATACTCGAGCAAAAAACATGTTCTAAAATTCTACAACAGATCGACGTCAGAGATATAGGTCTATAGTTTTGCTCGACCACCTTTCTTGAAGACGTGGACTATCTGTGCTCTTTTTCAATCATTTGGAACCTTCCGTTCCTCTAGAGACTTGCGGTACACGGCTGTTAAAAGGGGAGCAAGTTCTTTCGCGTACTCTGTGTAGAATCGAATTGGTATCCCGTCAGGTCCAGTGGACTTTCCTCTGTTGAGTGATTCGAGTTGCTTTTCTATTCCTTGGACACTTATTTCGATGTCAGCCATCTTTTCGTTTGTGCGGGGATTTAGAGACGGAACTGCAGTGCGGTGTTCCTCTGTGAAACAGCTTTGGAAAAAGTATTTCAGCTTTACGCGTGTCATCCTCTGTTTCAATGCCATCATCATCCCGGAGTGTCTGGATATGGTGTTTCGAGCCACATACTGATTTAACGTAAGACCAGAACTCCCTAAGATTTTCTGCCAAGTCGGTACATAGAATTTCACTTTCGAATTCACTAAACACTTCACGCATAGTCCTCCTTACGCTAACTTTGACATCGTTTAGCTTCTGTTTGTCTGGGATTTTTTTGCTGCGTTTAAACTTGCAGTGAAGCTCTCGTTGCTTTCGCAGTAGTTTCCTAACTTTTTTGTTGAACCACGGTGGGTTTTTACCGTCCCTCACAGTTTTATTCGGCACGTACCTGTCTAAAACGCATTTTACGATTGTCTTGAACTTTTTCCATAAACAATCAACATTGTCAGTGTCGGAACAGAAATTTTCGTTTTGATCTGTTAGGTAGTCTGAAATCTGCCTTCTATTACACTTGCTAAACAGTTAAACCTTCCTCCCTTTTTTTATATTCCTATTAACTTCCATATTCAAGGATGCTGCAACGGCCTTATGATCACTGATTCCCTGTTCTGCATTTACAGAGTCGAAAAGTTCGGGTCTGTTTGCTATCAATAGGTCCAAGATGTGATCTCCATGAGTCGGTGCTCTATTTAATTGCTCGAGGTAACTTTCGGATAGTGTACTCAGTATAATGTCACTCGATGCTCTGTCCCTACCACCCGTCCTAAACATCTGAGTGTCTCAGTCTATATCTGGTAAACTGAAATCTCCACCTAAGACTATAATATGCTGAGAAAATTTATGTGAAATGCACTCCAAATTTTCTCTCAGTTGTTCTGCCACTAATGCTGCTGAGTCGGGAGGTCGGTGAAAAGAGCCAATTATTAACCTAGCTCGGCTGTTGAGTGTAACCTCCACCCATAATAATTCACAGGAACTATCCCCTTTTACTTCACTACAGGATAAACTACTACTAACAGCGACAAACACGCCACCACCGGTTGCATGTAATCTATCCTTTCTAAACACCGTCTGTGCCTTTGTAAAAATTTCGGCAGAATTTACCTCTGGCTGTGGCCAGCTTTCTGTTGCACATAATCGCACAGTAGGTTCCAACGGCCGGTAGAAGCTACAATATAAGCTTCAGGAACCTCAATTTAATTGCATTTGAGCGTGCCCCACCTGAAACTACGTTCACAAGCTATCTGAACGATTCACTGATGGGGAGTGGAATACATTGTCTCATGCTTTTTTTGTCGAACTCGCACCCTACAAACTTCGTTTATAACGACTTATCTATCAAGGCGACCTTTTTGCATGCTTCGAGCGTTCAATTTTGTTATTCCTTTGCAATGCTAGTCTCTGTGATCTACTCGTATGACGCGCAGTGAGCAGAGGTTCGTGTGTGTGGTGTGGTTTGTGCTTCCAATAGCAAATAGGTGGTTCCGGAAAGTTAACTGCTGTTCCTGTCTTAATTACGTTGTTGCTCACATCATTTAAATCTTTCGGCTATTTCCCTGAACTGAGTTATTCATTAGAACGTCCTTCACAAAATGCATGTGTACATCTTCATGCCTGCATGGCATCATAGGTTCAGTATTCCTTGAGTCAGACATTGATTCCCAGCGAGATCATATACACTGATACCAAGAATTTTGCCCATCCTGCGCATGACATTCCATTAACGACTAGCATAAGCTCTGGCTACACCCATGTCATGTGGCACTTCAGACTATTCCATAGACCGTAGTAGAAGGACATATCTCTCTCTCTCCCTCTTCAGCTACCTCCACATTAAAAGTAATCACTGTGTGGTAAGCATGAGGTATTTTCCATTCAATAAAAATACCGCCGGCCGCGGTGGCCATGCGGTTCTAGGCGCTCAGTCCGGAACCGCGCGACTGCTAGGTCGCAGGTTCGAATCCTGCCTCGGGCATGGTTGTGTTTGATGTCCTTAGGTTAGTTAGGTTTAAGTAGTTCTAAGTTCTAGGGGACTTATGACCACAGATGTTGAGTCTCATAGTGCTGAGAGCCATTTGAACCATTTTTTGAAGAATATCAGTTTTTAGAGCTGCCTTGAATAAATGTTTGTGGCGAACACATAGCTACTAAGCACAAGTGAAATAAATTAATGTTCTATGTTTTGTGTAGAACAGGGAAATATCCGCTGAAATATCTGAAACATCATAGCCGATGTATAATTGCTTTTATCACCACTTAATGGTTAAACGCGCGGTTCATTAACGTCGCCGACAGAAATATCACCGACTCAAATTAATACGACCACCTGTTTGCATCCGCAGCAATCGATTTATGCAGCAGACGAAGCGTTTGTAAGAGTTAGTAATAGGCAGAACTCCTGTTTCGACAGATATTCGGTGCCATGCTGCCAGCACTGTTTCCAAGAATCCTTGAACGTTAAGTGGCGGTGTGTATATACAGCTGACACGACTACGTAAGCTGGGCAAAAGAAATTGGAATGAGTTAATAAATGAAAAAAAATTGACGATAAGAGGTAAGGATGTGGTAAAAAATACTTTGATGTCTTTAACGTGCCCTTCGAGCCATTGTCTGAGAATTCAAACCGTCTGAAAAGCAGCAGCTCCTTGTTTATGTGCCAGTGATCGTCATATACAGAGTGAACATTAATAAAACCGGCGAACTGCAGGGACGGATCCTGGACTGGAAATAGAGGAAAGAAGGTCCTATGAACCTGTTTATGGAAATCCACCGTTGCCACGGTAGATGGTGCTGACGAATGAAAGTCCTCTGATCAGGTGTTTTGTGTTTCTTCTGTGCTGCAGGCTGTGTGATTGACGCAGCGTATTGTAAGCAGCAGAATGGTCGGGTATTCATGTTGGGAAGAAGCCGAGGTGGTGTTTGTGTATGGCCAAGCAGATGCAAACGGCCAAGACGAAGCACGGTTATACGATAACAAATACCCTCAGAGACAAAACCCACATAACACAACATTTCAAGCCATTTGAGGACGTTTGTGTCATTACAGATCCTTTCACACAGACGAACGTGCAGGAGGCGGCGGACAATGGGAACACGAGACTTGGAGGAGCGAATTCTACATGATATTGAGACGAACAAAGTACAAGCTTCAGACAAGTGGTCCTTCAACATGGTGTGAGCAAATGTTCTATTATATGTATCCTGCACGACGACCGGTACTATCTCTACCACGTGCAACGAGTGCAAGGATTATCCGCAGTAGATTTCCCTCTACGGGAAAGATTTTGTCGATAATTTTGGATCAGACATAACACTTAGGAGATATCTGTCACCAGTTTTCTATGACGACGAAGAAACCTTTACCAGAACTGGCATCATCAATCTCCATAATCGTCCCCTGTGCGCTACAGAAAGTCCTCGGGGAGTTGTTATTGCGTCTCATCAGCATCAATGTGTGGGCACTGATTCCTGGCGACAACATACTTGGTCTGGTTATTATGCAACAACCGCTCAACGGAGGAACGTACCTTGAGTTCCTATGGAATACTCTGCCTGGACTGCTCGAGAATGTGCCGGTTACGCTGTTTCGGCATGACGGAACACCAACCATTTCCTCGTGATAGATTGATGACACCTCAACATCATCTTCTGGGAACGTTGGATAGGAAGTGGAGGCCCTGTGCCATAGGACGGTAGGTTACCGGACTTAACCTCCTTGGATTCCTGTCTCTGGGGGCACCTAAAAAGCGTTTTATATGCTGGAGCCCCACCCCCTCCTCCAACCCTATGAACCATGGACATTGCTGTTGGTGGGGAGGCTTGCATGCCTCAGCGATACAGATCGCCGTACCGTAGGTGCAACCACAACGGAGGGTTATCTGTTGAGAGGCCAGACAAACGTGTGGTTCCTGAAGAGGGGCAGCAGTCTTTTCAGTAGTTGCAGGGGCAATAGTCTGGATGATTGACTGATCTGGCCTTGTAACACTAACCAAAACATCCTTGCTTTGCTGGTACTGTTATCAGCTGAAAGCAAAGGGAAACTACAGCCTTAATTTTTCCCGAGGGCATGCAGCTTTGCTGTATGGTTACATGATGATGGTGTCGTCTTGGATAAAATATTCCGGAGGTAGAATAGTCCCCCATTCGGATCTCAGGGCGGGGATTACTCAGGAAGACGTCATTATCAGGAGAAAGAAAACTGGCAATCTACGGATCGGCGCGTTTAATGTCAGATCCCTTAATCGGGCTAGTAGATTAGAAAGTTTAAAAAAGGGAAATGGATAGCTTAATGTCAGATATAGTGGGAATTAGTGAAGTTCGGTGGCAGGTACAGGACTTCTGGTCAGGTGGCTACAGTGTTATAAATACAAAATCAAATAGGGGTAATGCAGGAGTAGGTTTAATATTGAATAAAAAATAGGAATGCGCGTAAGGTACTACAAACAGCATAGCGAACGTATTATTGTGGCCAAGATAAACACGAAGCTCACGCCTACCACAGTAGTACAAATTTATATGCCAACTAGCTCCGCAGATGTCAAAGAGATTGATGAAATGTATGATGAGATAAAAGCAATTATTCAGATAGTAAAGGAAGACGAAAATTTAATAGTCATGGGTGACTGGAATTCGATAGTAGGAAAAGGAAGAGATTTTTTTTTTTTTAATGTACAAATGTGTGTGAAATCTTATGGGACTCAGCTGCTAAGGTCATCAGTCCCTAAGCTTACACACTACTTAACCTAAATTATCTTACGGACAAAAACACACACCCATGACCGAGGGAGGACTCGAACCTCCGCCGGGACCAGCTGCACTGTCTATGACTGCAGCGCCCTAGACCGCTAGGCTAATCCCGCGCGGTGGAAAAGGAAGAGAAGGAAACGTAGTAGGTGAATATGGAATGAGGGTAAGGAATGAAAGAGGAAGCCACCTGGTAGAATTTTCCACAGAGCATAACTTGATCACTTGGTTCAAGAATTATGAAAGAAGGTTGTATACATGGAAGAGGCCTGGAGATACTGCAAAGTTTCAGATAAATTACATAATGCTAAGACAGAAACTTAGGAACCAGGTTTTAAATTGTAAAACATTTCCAGGGGCAGATGTGGACTCTGACCACAATCTATTGGTTATGAACAGTAGATTAAAACTGAAGAAAACTCAAAAAGTTGGGAATTTAATGAGATGGGACCTGGATAAACTGAAAGAACCAGAGGTTGTGGAGAGTTTCAGGGAGAGCATTAGGGAACGATTGACAAGAATGGGGGAAAGAAATACAGCAGATGAAGAATGGGTAGCTTTGAGGGAAGAAATAGTGGAGGCAGCAGAGGATCAAGTGCGTAAAAAGACAAGGGCTAGTAGAAATCCTTGGGTAACTGAAGAAATACTGAATTTAATTGATGAAGGGAGAAAATATAAAAATGCAATAAATGAAGCAGGCAACAAGGAATAACAAACGTCTCAAAAATGAGATCGACAGGAAATGCAAAATGACTAAGCAGGGATGGCTAGATGACAAATACAAGAATGTAGAGGCATATCACTAGGAGTAAGATAGATACTGCCTACAGAAAAATGAACGAGATCTTTTAAGATAAGAGAACCACTTGTATAAATATTAAGACCTCAGATGGAATTGAGGACAATATTATGGAAATGGAAGAGGATGTAGATGAAGATGAAATAGGAGATATGATACAGCGTGAAGAGTTTGACAGAGCACTGAAAGACCTAAGTCGAAACAAGGCCCCGGCAGTAGACAACATTCCATTAGAACTAATGATAGCCTTGGGAGAGCAAGCCCTGACAAAACTCTATGATCTGGTGAGCAAGGTGTATGAGACAGGCGAAATACCCTCAGACTTCAAGAAGAATATAATAATTCCAATCCCAAAGAAAGCAGGTGTTGACAGGTGTGAAAATTACCGAACTATCAGTTTAATAAGTCACGGCTGCAAAATACTAACACGAGTTCCTTACAGACGAATGGAAAAACTGGTACAAGCCGACCTCGCGGAGGAACAGTTTGGATTCTGTAGAAATTTTGGAACACGTGAGGCTATACTGACCCTGCACCTTATCTTAGAAGATAGATTAACGAAACGCTATCTTACGTTTCTAGCACTTGTAGACTTAGAGAAAGTTTTTGACAATGTTGACTAGAATACTCTCTTTCAAAATCTGAAGGTGGCAGGGGTATAATACAAGGAGTGATAAGCTGCTTTTCAATTTGTACAGAAACCAGATGGCAGTTATAAGAGTCGAGGGACATGAAAGGGAAGCAGTGGTTGGGAAGGGAGTGAGACAGGGTTTTAGCCTCTCCCCGATGTTATTCAATCTGTATATTGAGCAAGCAGTAAAGGATACAAAAGAAAAATTTGGAATAAGAATTAAAATCCTTGGAGAAGAAATAAAAACTTTGAGATTCGCCGATAACATTGTAATTCTGTCAGAAACAGCAAAGGATCTGAAGAGCAGTTGAACGGAATGGACAGTGTCTTGAAAGCAAGATATAAGCTGAACATCAACAAAAGCAAAACGAGGATAATGGAATGTAGTCGAATCGGGTGGTGCTGAAGGAATTAGATTAGGAAATGAGACACTTAAAGTAATAAATGAATTTTGTTGTTTGGGGAGCAAAATAACTGATGAATGTCGAGGTAGAGAGGATATGCAATGGCAATGGCAATGGCAATGGCAATGGCAATGGCAAGTAAAGCATTTCTGAAGAAGAGAAATTTGTGAACATCGAGTATAGATTTAAATGTCAGGAACTCGTTTCTGAAAGTATTTGTGTGGAGTGTAGCCATGTATGTAAGTGAAACATGGACGATAAATAGTTTAGACAAGAAGAGAATAGAAGCTTTCGAAATGTGGTGCTACAGAAGAATTCTAAAGATTAGTTGGGTAGACCACATAACTAATGTGTATGTACTGAATAGAATTAGAGAGAAGAGAAATTTGTGGCACAACGTGACTAGAGAGAAGGGATAGGTTAGTACGACATGTTTTGAGGCATCAAGGGATGACAAATTTAGTATAGGAGGGCAGCGCGGAGGGTAAAATTCGTAAGGGAGACCAAGAGATGAATACACTAATCAGATCCGGAAGGATGTAGGTTGCAGTAGGTACGGGGAGATGAAGAAGCTTGCTCAGGATAGAGTAGCATAAAGAGCTGCACTGAAGACCACAACAACAACAACAACAACGTGCTGAACCAGATTCTATGTGAAGACCCTTCAACAACGTGTACACGACTCCTGTGACGCTATTCGGAGAGAGGCCGTAACGTAAGAAAGAGTGCAACAATCCATGATGCGACGAATGAACGCGTGCATTGCATTCCATGGAGGGCATGGATGCGTTGCAGTTCTATACAGTGTTCCGGGACGATCTGTTCACGTTGCACGCACACTGTCCATTTCCGTATGCAGATTCGTATTACTTTTTTCGCCCATTCCCAGTCAGTAATCCGTTCTTGCAGTTTTTCGGTTTTATAAATGTTCACCCGGTATATTAATGGTAATTGTGGTTTCCTTGAACATAGTCCCCACAATCCTACATACATCCCTTTCATGTTGTAGAGAACACGACTCACCGATAAAGGTAACCAGTTAGCAATCATCAGTTCAATTCAGAGCAGTGGAGTTTTGATAATGATGAGAAAATTCAGTTTTCTCAAGCTGATGCATCGTTGTTCCCAATGGTACCGGTAGCATCCGCCAGCTTCACAATAAAGTTCGCTGAAATGATACAGTGGACTTAAGTCTGTTTGGCTTAATTAGATTGGGGTAGAGGTAGGGGGAGAGCTGTTACTTTGTAGGATATCGTTTCGCCTTCACACAGTGTCGTAAGAGTTATTCAGAGTAGACATTAATAACACGCGGAACTCTCGCTATTGTTTCCATTACTAACTTTAATCACAGGTAGGTGTAAAGGTTTCTGAAATATCGGCTTTCATGAGCCGAAAACAGATCTTTGAACATGATACTCCCCTCGAGTGAATCTCTTCCTCTACCCACACTAACAGCAAGCGAAATGCGTTAAGACAGCGTGCCAATAACTTCATGTTGCTCCAACGTCAGTGGATTACGTGGGAGTTGTTGTAAGACACACCCTACCTACACGTTTACTCTGCTAGGGGCTCTAAAATACGCCACGCAGGATACTTCTTACCGATATTAACGCTTTCATTCGCGTATGCTTCTGATTGGTTGGTTGGTTAGTTCGGGGGATGGGACAAAACAGCGAGTTCATCGGTCCTATGTGATTATGGAAGGATGGTGACGGTAGCGGCCGTGTCCTTTCAAAGGAACCATCCCGGCATTCACCTGAAACGATTTAGGGAAATCACGGAAAATGTAAATCAGGATGCCGGACGCGGGTTTGAAACGTCGTCCCTCCGAATGCGAGTCCAGTGTGCTAACCACTGCGTCACCTCATCTGGTTATGCTTCTGGACGCACCCAAATTCCTCTTATCTTATTCTTATTTTACCTATCTGAATTAAATGATTGTGCTACAACAATTGTCGGACAGTCTTCCTCGAACACCTTTTTTCTTCCCATAGTTTACATTTTAGCTCCATTAGCGTCTATACTACACTTTCATATGGGTTATATCGAGCTGTTACAAACCTAGGACGACGTCTCTTATTTCGTTCTGTGTCTGCCGTTAAGGCTACTTTATAAGGACACCTACCTCTAGAGCAATAATGAAGAATTTGTTGCACTTGAGTTTTGAATGCAATTCCCTTACAGATGTAACGTTCCTTCCCAGAACCCTTCTAAGTGTTCCATATACTAGACCTTTGCCACTAATTTTGTAATCGGAAGCCATCTGGTTGCTTTTCTTTGTTACAGAAGTTGTTTTGCATTTATTCACATCTGAAAACATTTGCCAGTCATTACAGCAACTGGAAATATTTTACAAATAATGCTGCATTTCCTTAAGATCGTTGAACAGTAATACTAACGTACAGGCAAGAGCATCGTCAGCGATAAATCTAATATTGTTGTTGACTCTACTTGATAAATTCTTTATGTATATTGAGAGTATTAGCGGTTCTGTTACACTTCGTTGGGGGTGCCCGATGTCACGTTCGTTTTTATCAAACATTTACCGACTAGTACAAAGTGCTGGGTTCTAAAAGTTCTGCATGAGTATGGTAATAATATCCGTAGTTGCTTTACGGTCATTAGAAGTGTCTGAATTCCGTCTTCGTAACTACCACAAAATAAGATAATTATTATATTTATTAAACGATATTTTTTAGTTTATTTGCTTTTAGGACCTGTCCATACAGCCATCTTGATAATGGGATGTGAAGAATTACGGAATCAATGTGAGGAAAACATAGCAAACACTTCCTGAGCGGAGAAAATCTCTGACTAAGTCGGGAATCGAACCCAAACCCCTTCTGTTAACAGCCCGCAGCGCTCATGTGCAGCTACCGAGGAGGACAAAGTAAACGAGTTCCAACAACATAATATTCATTGCGTCATACACATACCTGTGAAGACCCACGGTCTGCTCGTGTTCTGGTGTTTAGCCGACGATCTGGTAAAGTGTCGGAAGTCTTTCAATAGGCTGTCAAGACAAAATCTACCTGTTCACCAGTTTCCATTGTTCTGCTTTTTCCCCCAAGGTTATGTGTGAATGAAGCAAGCTGAGTTTCACACGAGTGATTTTTCTTGGTTCGCGATGATTCTGTGAAGAAAATTTATTTTCCTCTAGGAATTTCATACCTTTCGCCCTATAATATGATCAAGTATCCTGCAATAAGCGGAAGTCAGCGATAAACGTCTGTAATTCTGTGCATCCATACATTTAGAATTTTTCCAAACAGGAGTGGCCAGCGCTCTTTTCGTTCTCGCGGGACTCTTCATTGTGTGAGATTTTTCGATAAACATGAGCCACAAAAGGGATAATTTCGCAACATATTTAATGTGAAATATAATTGGAAATCTGCCAGGCCCTGGTGCATTGTTCAGTTTGAGTAGTCTCTGTTGTTTTTCAATTCTGTGGGTGCTTACATCAATATGTACCATTTGTGAGCTCTACAGCGGTCAACCAGTGCCATGGCAGTAGCATAACGCGTAATTATTTTTTCTGAAATAAGGAATTTAATGTTTCATCTTTGTGTCTGATGTCATCAGTTTCAGCGACAGATTAATACACAAGAGACATAATGGAATATTTGGATCCGTCCGTTACTTATCGTATAAGCAGATCTTCCTAGGAAAGCTGTTACACTTTCCGTGATGATCTGTCTGTAACAATTATGTTGGGCTTCATGCACAGTCCTTCTCAAGCAAGCACGGGTTGCTAAGTTTACCCTAACAGCTCCCACGTACTCAAGTGTGTGTAGTAGTCTCTCTTTTCGCAACGTTCTCCGAATGGTACCACTAAAACAACATAGGTATTTGCTGCCTCTTATCAGTTTGCTTACTATGTATTTATCTTCACTGCACTTTGCATTGTATCTGAGCTTTGATCGTAATTGTTCTATGTTTGCTACATCTAAAATAAACGCTGTCAGTTCGTCTTTTAAGTCGGTTGTTATTAATTGTCTATTTGTTCGGCCATCTTAACTTTCTTCATTACTTTTTCGCCTCGGGTAACCATTGTGCCTGTAATAGCAATAATGTTCATTAATCTCTTTGTCTTTGGTGAAACTCAGTTGAAGGTGGTGTCTCTTTGGAGTCAGGAGGTATAAAATATTTACTCCGCGTGTGGTTATCGGAAAGTGCGGTGGGCTGTCATAAGGTTTAAATTATTACCTCGAAAAAATAGTTGCATAATTACTTTTTGTTTGTTTGCAAGTGCATGTCTACAGTCCTGGAAAAGATTAAATGCCTAGTAAAACCGCAACATGCTAGTGGAAGAGCCAAAATAAAGTGGAGATACCCATTAATAATGTGTAGTATCGTGCGGTAAGTCTTTTTCTGCATTTGTGGGAAATAACACCTCAGCCATCCGTGCTGATATGCTGAGAGTATACAGCAACAATGCACCATCATATCACACAGTCGTTAGATCGTGCAGATGATTCCAGTGTCGTCAAAGAAGAATGAGTTATAAAGAACGGAGAGGTAGACAATCTTTCTGTGGAAAACTGTGAATTTCAAGAGAGATGGAGGCCATTGCACTAGATGTTCGGCGTATTACTATCGAGGCGATAGTGATAAAAGTGAAAATCAGTCATGGATGTTTCCAATATCTTGCGCGACATTTTGTACACGACGAATTTTACCGACCGTTGGGTGGCACGCCTGTTCATACCCATTCAAAACGGATACCGAAGACAATCTGCAGTCGAAATGTTGCAGCTGTTTGAGGCCAGTCGAAATGACGTCTTTAACGGCTTAAGAATGGTGAACGAGGAACGAAGAAAGCAGTGTTAACATCGGATTACTCCGTGGACACGTGGCTTCACCGTCAAAAACGGTGAAGACCCAGTTACCATCAGGCAATGTACTACAGGTTGTTTCATGGGATTACTATTGTGTGGTGCCAACAGAATATACTCCCATGGGGTAAACAGCCACAGAAACACACAACCGAAATATACTGACGAAGTTGCGGGAGAAACTGAGGAGGAAGCTGTCCAAGTGGGTGGTTTTCTGCTTCAAGACAACGCCCTAGTTCATTCTGCACAGCCCATGGCCTCTCATGCTGCATCGCTGTGCTATCAAATTTTCCCTTGCCCTTCATGTTCTCCTGACATGACACCCAGTCACTCCTTTGTCTTTCCCCCGATGAAGAAATTACTGTGTTGGAGGAATGCCCTAAATGACGACGAGCTGATTATCGAGTTACAGCGTTTCGTAAGTAGCAAAAACAAAGACTTTTATAATCAGAGATCAAAAAGTTCCCGTTTTACGCCGTTGCTGCAGCTCATATGCAACCCAGAGTGTCTTCGATGCGGGATTACGAGGGCTATTCTGAAAGTACATCTACATCTACATTTACACTCCGCAAGCCACCCAACGGTGTGTGGCGGAGGGCACTTCACGTGCCACTGTCATTAACTCCCTTTCCTGTTCCAGTCGCGTATGATTCGTGGGAAGAACGACAGCCGGAAAGCCTCCGTACCCGATCGAATCTCTCTAATTTTACATTCGTGATCTCCTCGGGAGGTGTAAGTAGGGGGAAGCAATATATTCGATACTTCATCCACAAACGCACCCTCTCGAAACCTGGACAGCAAGCTACACCGCGATGCAGAGCGCCTCTCTTGCAGAGTCTGCTACTTGAGTTTGCTAAACATCTTCGTAACGCTATCACGGTTACCAAATAACCCTGTGACGAAACGCGCCGCTCTTCTTTGGACCTTCTCTATCTCCTCTGTCAACCCGACCTGGTACGGATCCCACACTGATGAGCAATACTCAAGTATAGGTCGAACGAGTGTTTTGTAAGCCACTTCCTTTGTTGATGGACTACATTTTCTAAGGACTCTCCCAATGAATCTCAACCTGGCACCCGCCTTACCAACAATTAATTTTATATGATCATTCCACTTCAAATCGTTCCGCACGCATACTCCCAGATATTTTACAGAAATAACTGCTATCAGTGTTTGTTCCGCTATCATAAAATCATACAATAAAGGATCCTTCTTCCTATGTATTCGCAATACACTACATTTGTCTATGTTAAGGGTCAGTTGCCACTCCCTGCACCAAGTGCCTACCCGCAGCAGATCTTCCTGCATTTCGCTGCAATTTTCTAATGCTGCAACTTCTCTGTATACTGCAGCATCGTCCGCGAAAAGCCGCATGGAACTTCCGACACTATCTACTAGGTCATTTATTTACATTGTGAGAAGCAATGGTCCCATAACACTCCCCTGTGGCACGCCAGAGGTTACTTTAACGTCTGTAGACGTCGCTACATTGATAACAACATGCTGCGTTCTGTTTGCTAAAAAGTCTTCAATCCAACCACACAGCTGGTCTGTTATTCCCTAGGCTCTTACTTTGTTTATCAGGCGACAGTGCGGAACTGTATCGAACGCCTTCCGGAGATCAAGGAAAATGGCACCTACCTGGAACCCTGTATCTAATTTTTTCTGTGTCTGATGAACAAATAAAGTGAGTTGGGTCTCACACGATCGCTGTTTCCGAAATATATGTTGATTTGTACAGAGTGGATTTTGGGTTTCCAGAAATGACATGATACGTGAGCAAAAAACATGTTCTAAAATTCTACAACAGATCGATACCAGAGATATAGTGCTGCGCATCTGCCAGACGACCGTTCTTGAAAACTGGTCGAATCGGTCGCGGAATGGAAACCACAGTGAAAATAAAAACAATGTTTTGTTTTGCAAAGGTTTTCGAGACCTTCTAGATACTTCTCTACGTAGTCGCCGCTCGGACTTAGTGATTTGTCGTAACGTTGTTCCAACCTTCCAATGTCTCCGTCATAGAAAACAGCCGACTGTGCTTTCCGCAACTTGTCTACACTGGTGCACTTTGTTGCTAGTGCCAAAACATTGTCTTCATAGCCAGCAGTTCATATGAGCATAGATGAAGATCAGATCCAACCAAGTCCCAGTTGCACGGTGGGTGATGAAGCACCTTCCGTCTAAACACTGCAGTGGCTTCCCCATTACCCCTCCAGTGTGCGGCCGAGAACTGTCATGACAAAGCAATGCGTGACAGGTTCATCATGTGGGGTTGCATGAAATCAGGCGAACCTAGGAGCGGGCACCCATACTTGGCAGGAGACACTATTGTTTGAGGCATCTTTACGTGCTCATTGTGTGCTCAGATCTGGAAGAGCGACTTGACGCGATCGACAAGCATGCTAGAGACGCTGTCCAAGAAATCTGTACAAAGCTTCATCGGATTTTTGCTGTCGTTTCCATGTCGCGACCTATCGGAGCGTACTTTCCGAATATCTCTCGTATAAGCACCGACGTGCAGGCGAGGGGTTAAGCCGTCGGCACACGGACCGTGCATCCGAACATTGAGCGTTGAGCGTGCCGAGTTTCTGACGTCATTGCGTGGAAGAGCACGTTCGGGAGTCTTTCCGAACGTACAGAGAAATAAATATCTGGCATGTCAGATATTCTGAGTGTGCGTCTGGGCGTTGACCAATGAGGTGGAACAACGCCACCTACGTCACACGCACTCCCTCTCCCTTCAGTACAGAGTTGTGAGACACCATATTGACATTCATTTCCAGCCTATATGCTTATATGCCGTTTCTGAGCACCAGCAAATTGAGGAGCACTGGAAAATCCGTTGTTAATTGTGTGATTCATTCCAATAAAATAATGAGAAACATCATATTCGTAGCAAAAGAATTATTGTAACTTGCGAATTATGAGGGTACGCTATTTGAAGGCAGCCACACACTGAAGACCCACCAAAAACGCATTGTTCATAGTACAATTTGTCATAATTAAATTTCAATTAGTAACATATCTACGATTAAGGTTTCCAGCAAGGGTAACATAATATGATTAGCTCCTCAGGATTTGATGTTGGTTTAGCGTAGCCGGCACGGTAGATCTGCGTGTTTGGTCAGAGAGCTGGTTGGCCCCGGTAATAAAAAAAAAACTGAGTGGAAGGATCAACAAACGAACTTGAACGGACAGTCTGCTCTCCGCAGCGCTGCGGCGAGGACGTCTTGTTTACGTCACGTCCGCGCGGTCGCGAGTGCCCGTAGTTGTTTATTGCTGCGTTGTCGCTAGTTTAGAGTCCATCACTACCGACGCAACATGGCACATTCATACAGACAAACCACCATCAAGATCAGTTTTCAACCCGATCATGCACGACCGCGAGCTTTTCAAGTGGAACGTTTTCTACGTGACGACGTTAAAATTGAACCGCGAGACATAATTGGTATTCATCTCTCTATCACGAGCAGTGTTGTCTACGTGAAGCTAGTAAGTGACGAGGTGTGCAACAGAATCGTGCGCGCACATGCGAACGATCTTAAATTCAAACATTATGATGGCCATATTGGGGCGGTCTCTATCGATCACGCGGGTCTTCGCCACCGTACGATACGCGTCTTCGAATTCCCTTTGAAGTACCACCGGACGTAGTGACCGCGGCTTTCCAGCCCTACGGCAGAGTGATCAGCCATATGGACGAAAAATGGACCACCTTTACAACGTACCCCGTTCTTAACGGGGTGCGACAGATTAAAATTGAACTGACCAAACATGTTCCGTCATATCTTGTCATCGGCGGATGTAGGGCGATCATTATGTATGACGGTCAGCCACGCACTTGCTCTGGTAGTGGCCAAGAAGGACACGTCCGGTCGGATTGTCTCCGACGACGGCTTACTCAAATCCAGACAGGTGAATCTATACTCCTTCTACGGTGACGACCCTTCCTCTCAATTACGCCGAAGTTACACGGGCAGCAACCCTTTCCGATACTGAGCACATTAGTCCGATAGCCGTCCCCGACAGCGAGACCATGATGGCTTCTGCAGTACAGGATCCGGCCTTTACAAAGGCGCCCCCACCTGAAGATAATCACCGACCGACCTTGCAAGAAGGCGTGGATGCCAGGATGGACATTGACCCACGGGTCGTGCCGACAGCGGCTTTCCTTCCAGACACAGGAGCAACTGAAGAAATTCACCCACAGTCAGATACTGAAACACACGTCCGTCAACAGCGTTCCCCGCGAAAACACAAGAGACGGCGGCGTGCTACATCGGACGATTGTTTGCAGCGATCGTCTGACATGGACTGTGGAAATTCCGACGACGGTACCGGCGGTACAGAGGCCGCTGTAACATCAAACTCCACAGATCGCCGTGGTGACGGCTTCAGCCCCTCCGACCCCACTGAACAGCAGGATCACAAGCAGACAGCCGCTGCCGATTCCCAGCCAGCAGAGCCGATGGAGTCAGCGCCGAGTGCCGCAGCAGCCACTAACAGCCACCAACAGCCGATGGTGTTTCATGGCGACTGGGCGGACGACTGTGAGGCACACTCCTTGCCCACAGTGTCGGACGACACGGGGGGAAATTTACCCCACCAGTGTTGATCCTTTCCCGCCATCAGTTACAGTGACGAAACAGCCTTACAAGAGTATTGATGGCCAACACGGACGCTATGGATAGACCTGAAACTTAGCGCGTTGCAATTATAAACATCAATACTATACAGACGCGCGCTAAGTTATCCTTGCTTCAGGATATGTTGAACTCTGCTTCAATCGACATAGCCCTTCTCCAGGAAGTGTACGTCGACGACGTCCCAGGCATCTACGGTTACGATGCTTGCGTCTCTCCAGCTTCCCCAACAGGCAGCGGTGTCGCTGTACTTCTTCGGGAAGGGATAGTGGCGGACGATATCCTGTTTCTGCTTCGGGCAAGAGGAATGGCACTCACAGTACTGGGTGTCCGCCTCGTCAATATCTACGTACCTTCCGGTACGGACGAACGTCGCGAACGTTCACAATTCTTTTGCGGAAGACGTCGCCCCGCTCTTCCAAGGCCGCCACGACTATCTGGTGTTTGGAGGTGACTACAATTGCGTACTGGCGCCCAGAGACCAACTCCCACGACATAATCCGTGCCCGGAACTCGAGACGCTAATTCGAGACCTGCAGATGGTGGACACTTGGGAACATCTTCGCGGCCACCGACCAGGATTCACGCATTTCATGAGTCACTCTTCCAGTCGTATTGATCGGATTTATGTCTCACGCTCTATCGCCGCTGGAACACAGGATGTGGAACTGTGGCCTGCAGCATTCTCGGACCACTCAGCTTACATTTGTGCCGTCACCCTGCGGCGGCAACAATTGTGGAGAAGCCGCAGCCCGTGGAAATTAAACATCGCTCACCTGTCGTACCCGGATTGCCGCCAAGCCGTTGAGGGTACGTGGAATTCGTGTGAAAATCGCCTCCGTGCATATCCTACAACGATCCGCTGGTGGCTGGACTGCGCCAAACCGGCACTGAGGCGAACGTTGATAACCTACAGTCGCGACCACGCTACTTGGCGAAGACATACACTCGACTTTTACTTCCGGGTCTTGCGCGACTGCAATGCTATGGTGCCGTCTCCGGAACGACAAACGGCGGTCAACCGTGCTAAGGCTCACATCCTCGCTCATATGCGACGCCACCTAGAGGGGGAAGTCATCCGCTCGAGGACGCAGGATCGGATACGTCCTTCGTGAACGTAAACGACGCCAACGAGCGCTGATACACTTCATCGACATGGAGGACGGTCGTCGCCTCACCCCTCAACAAGACATAAACACAGCGTTTTACAATCATTATTCCCAACTCTATTCCGCTCCGACCCCTGATCCGACAGCGCTGGAGGACGTCTCTCAGACGATTTACGGCACCGTCACCCCGGCAATGGAAGCGGCCTTGACGGACGAAATTACAGAAGAAGTGATCCACGCAATTAGAAAAGGAGCTGTCAACAAGTCTCCGCGTCCTGATGCCCCCCCCCCCTTGGAATTTTACCGGACTTTTCAATATTTATTAGCCTCCCGATGGACGGACATCTGTCGCGAACTACTATCCCCGGACATGCCGCTCCCTGCGGCCCTTGTGGAAGGGATGATTATTCCTATTCACAAACCGTCCGGTGACTCACGACTGCAGGACTACCGTCCGTTGACGCTATTGAACTTCGACTTTAAGATCTATTCTCGACTGTTTGCGGCGCGGATACGCCAGACCTTACGAAATGTTATCTCACCCGATCAAACGTCGTTAGGAGGCGACAATAATATTCAAACAGCACTCAGTGACTTGATCTCACTGGCGAGGGCATGTCGTCTGAAGGGTGCACTGGCGGCAATCGATTTTAGTCAAGCTTTCGACCGAGTGGACCACGACTATTTGGAAGCGCTCCTCCAACATATGCGGTACCCACAGCCATTCGTCACTGTGGTCATGCAACGTTGCGCGACGTCCAAGCTGATCGTCAACTGCCGGCCTTCGCAGTCCCTCACCACTTCTAGACCGATACGCCAATGCTGCCCTCTGACCACTTTACTTTACGCTGTGGCCATGGAACCTCTCCTCTGCGGTCTGCGCCAACGACTAACGGGTATGACGTTACGAGGCCACACTTTCCGATGTAAAGCGTACGCTGACGACCTGGTGATTGTCATACGCAACGGTGACGACACCGCTAGCGTACTGAATCAACGTCGCAAAATCGGTGGCGATGAACATCGGGGTCGGATTGTCTGAGAACAGTGTCACCCCTTTACAGCTCAGAGATAGTTTGAAATGTCTCGGCACTGATTTTACAGACGATATACGACGGACCGCTGCTCACAACTTCCGACGGCTTTTAGAAAATGTTCGGAATGGAATTGCCAACGACCGCCGACAAGCCCTGGACATCATCCAAAGGACCCAGTATGTTAATACACATTTAGCGTCACGCATTCCGCACATCGCTCAGATATTACCTGTACCGGTGATGTTAGCTCGCCTTATACTTGCGGCTTTTGGGTCCTTCGTGAGTTCAGGAATGCTTTTCAAGATCAAACATGAGACTCTCACCCTTCCCCAGGATCGGGGAGGGCTTGGCCTTTATCAAGTTCATGACAGAGCGGTCGCCCTACTTCTGAGCACATTAGTCAAATTATGGCACCGCCGTCCCGACAGTTTGACCAGTTTGTTATTAGAAGAACTAGCGCCGCCCTCCCTGTTGCCGCCTGTGCCGATACACCACGTCCCCTCCTCGCTCTTCTACATCGGTGTCTTTTACCTCGAACTCAGTTACGTTCGACTTGCCTTACCAGCGACTCACCTGGCAACGGCAAAGGCGGTTTATAGGATCCCGCAACGCGGACGATCCGATAACGTCATGAAGAGGAAGCACCCGAATGTCAACTGGCGAGTAGTGTGGAGGGCAATTCACCACGTAACACTGGACACTGACGTCACGGCGATGTGGTATATCACTGTCAGCGGTAAGCAGGTGACCAGATCAAGGCTACATGCGATCCACGTGGTAAACTCACCCACATGCACGAGCTGTGGCGTTCAAGACAACGATGAACACCGTCTTTGCTGTGGCGAGTCTACGGCAGTGTGGCACATAGTGAGGCAAATGTCAGCATACTTCCTTCGCGTAACGCCGATCATATCGACCCCAAGACTATCCTATTCCCGGATGAGACGTATTACCCACGCACTAAAACTAATGCAATGACGTGGCTTCGTGGACATGCAGTGCATTACTTGTTTCAAGCCGGCACTAAGGACACTTTAGACTTTAGGAACTATTTGCAGGAGCGACA
Source organism: Schistocerca gregaria (assembly GCF_023897955.1). Taxonomy (NCBI): domain Eukaryota; kingdom Metazoa; phylum Arthropoda; class Insecta; order Orthoptera; family Acrididae; genus Schistocerca; species Schistocerca gregaria. The sequence goes on along the minus strand of NC_064931.1, from coordinate 597,250,793 downwards.
TTGCAAGATCCTCCGTAACCCAAAGTATCGACAATATTTTTCCAATTTTTTGTGGAGTGCTAAGATTATCAGACGATGATAGAACACTACACGGTACAACGTGGGATCTACTTTCATCATTATGAGAAGTCATACCTGGATGATACAGCAGATGGAGAGTTTCGTTGTGAACCCTCACACTCTGTAGCAATATTTGCCCCATTTACTCTTTTTGTCCCCGGTGCGAAAAGGTATTTGCAGTTTTTATTTTCCCATCCAGTGCAAGATGTTGCACTGGTTAATGGTGGTATGGATTCAACCTATCAGTTTTGTTTCATGGTTTCCTTCGCCTATTAGCATGGTTTTAGTTAAGTGCGTCCCCAACTCGACCCAACGAGTGCACTTACTAGTTTTCAGTTCCTTACTGTTAAAAAAAAGGATTTTAAAACAAAAATTAAAAATAAATAAATGAATAAATAAAATATAAAAAAATCACAATAATACACCAGCTGCATCCTTTGTATCACATACACAGGATGGTAGGGAGGAGACATCGTGGTCAGGCCTCGGGTCGCGACCCCTGCCCACCTTGCCTCCGCCAGCCCACTACCTAATCAATCTCCCCCCCCCCCCCCCAAAAAAAAAACAAAACAAAAACAGGCTGTCATGTGACGTCCGCAACGACTAACAACGAACAAAGTGCAAGAAGCGTAGTGAGCAGCGTTACTGTCCCACAATAAAATGTTTGTTGGGGCGGTGGTTCGCGTCTTGACATTGCTAATTTTTGGCGTTTTTATTAAGTTCTGATACTTTATTATTAGTTTAAAATAAGTATATACTATAATATTTGATGTTATGTAAATATTAGTTCACCTCTTTTTGAGGGGTGACTTTGTTCGATTGGCTTAATTTACAGGACAGCTTGCGCGATTTGTATAAAGATATTGTGCTCCTTTTTCTTTTACGCTTCGTAATTCACATGTTGCAAAGATCCTGCTACTGGGCGGGAACATTAATCAAGTAAGACTGACCTTGGGGTTTTACTAAAATGTGGGAACGATGAAATAATGTTTATCTTATGCGGAGAAGTATTCCAAATTTGTACCGCACTGTTTGTAATGAAACTTTTATAGGGCTGTGTCCTTATTGATTGGACATGGTACTTTCCTTTTCGTGGACGATGGAGGAAATGTGCATTTTAATAGAGTTAACGTGGGAATTTTACGTTCGCCCCTTGAGTAAACAGTGTGATTTACGAACTAGAAACATCCCTCAACTGCCGCTGGAGTGCGTTGCGATCGCGTATACCACGTTCGGGCCCACGTGCCGTATGCACAAGTCGCATCGTTCCTGAGCGTTCAGCAGCACGTTCAACTTGGCACGCTCAACGTTACGTTCGACAGCACGGTCCGTGTGTGGACGGCTTTAGTGCGGCCTTGGAACGGAAACGTTTTGATCACCCCATAGAAGCAAAGTTTCCGTCAAGTCGTACATCGATGGGAAAAATGAGTCGCATTGAGGGATGAATATGAAGAGTTCAATTGCGTCTCACAGTATTTAATACAAAGAAATATATCGATAGTGTGACATCAACTTACGAGAAGTCTGCTGCTGCGACGCAGTCACCGTTGAAGGAGCACTCCAGCGCGTTGCAGGTGTGCGCGTGGACGGGTGCTCCGACCTCGAACGTAATGTTGAAGCCGTAGACGTCGAGCAGCGTGTCGAGCACGCGCAGGTGGTGGCCTTCGAGTGCGTCCAGCTGGAAGTCGATGATGAGCGCGGGGTAGCCGGACCACAGCCACTTGGTCTCCGTCACGTTTTGGTCCGTGACGCGGTGTACCACTTTGCGGCCGTAGTTGTACGACTCGCTCTCGTAGTAGCTGTATTCCGTCACACTCAGCCCCGACGTCACGTACACCTGGTAAAAGAATTCTCTGTCAACAACTTAATAGTGCTAATAACCATCTTCGGCGATTTTATTTCAGATGTGTAACTAGACTGAACTTAACCCTCTAATGCGCTACTTTGTACATCTGCAAAGCATAATTTGAACTGATTTTTCTCTGCATTGGGTCAGAATTTAACATTGACGATTCTTTTGCTTATTGTAACTGACGATGCCCTAAACGGGTACTGCTAAATGTGACCACCTACACGCAGTTTCGCAGACACGAAAAATTATTTTAAATAAAGTGAAACATTGGCGATAGTTTTTCCTATATTCCTTGACAATCCTGCACGTTCGAACAATACCACTACTTGCAAAATTGTTAGAAATCAGATTAATAATGTTGCTCACGCAGCATATGTTCGCTTTATCGGGCAACAACAAAGTTATTGACTGTGGATGGTATCGTAAAAATGAAAAAAAATGAAGTCACTATAAAAAAGTCATTAATTTTGGCACTTATCTTGACTGGATTCCCACGCACTTTTCGTCGAAGTTGTTATGGCTCATCTTGTTGATTCTAGGGAGACTCCACTTTGACTGTTAGAAGGTTCAGATCTGTATTTTAGCACTATTTGAAGACGTAACAAATGCTGTTTTCAGGAAATTATTAATGTCCAAACAATCCCAGATCAGAACAATGGTATGGTAGAAATAATTTTCGACTTGGTGTTCACGATCCACATTTTTATTAAACTTCTTGTAAATTCACATATACTTCTTCTTAATTGTCACATCATCAAGAAAAGTTTTGTATCAATCTTCATATATTTAATATCCACTTTAACCAAACACAAGACTTGATTGTGCTTTTACAAAGCGAAATAACAACTTAACTCCTGCAAAGTGAAACAAAGACTACTCTGTGCTCATTCGCGCCAAAACGGTTACAAGTAAGTCAAAGATTGTGACAGTCTCACAGAAATGAATAAACACATGAACCATATCACTGTAACATATCGATACATCAGAGTACCTATACATTAATAAAACCAAATGTGAATATTGTCAGAATAATATGTCTGTTACTTCGCAGAAAAGTAGTACGATATTACTGGTATCGAGAACTGGGGTTGGAGTGCCGTAATGGTAACGTAAATAAAGATCCATTATAACGTGAAAATAATTATTAACGGTCATTTACAGAAAATGCAGAATAAAGGGTTAAACGAACTTTCATCTTCCAAACTTTATAAATGAAATGACAATTTCTGTCTTAAGAAGCAAGTAGCATTATCGTGAGATAATAACCGTTAATAGATCTTATCATACAGTTCAAAGTTATTCAGAAAAATGATGTAGCGAGAGAGACAACATTCCTGGATTCATCAGATGCTTTCCATACATTACAATGAACTTAGATTTCACTCTTGCGCACCACGGACCGTTACTTGGGGCCGGCCGCGGTGGTCTCGCGGTTCTAGGCGCGCAGTCCGGAACCGTGCGACTGCTACGGTCGCAGGTTCGAATCCTGCCTCGGGCATGGATGTGTGTGATGTCCTTAGGTTAGTTAGGTTTAAGTAGTTCTAAGTTCTAGGGGACTAATGACCACAGCAGTTGAGTTCCATAGTGCTCAGAGCCATTTGAACCATTTTTTTTCGTTACTTGGGACGAAAAATTACAATAGTATCTAGGTGGAGGACCTGAAATGTTGGTAGATGCCGAGAGTGCTGCATTTGTGCCATTTGGATTAATAAATCGTCGTTTCCTTAGCTGGAAGGTGATCCCACCGTTTACATAGTCTCTTTATAAGCTATTTTCGATATTTTTCTTTCTTAAGGAATACCAGAAACATCAGGTCTGTGATATTACTTCCTGTAATACGGTTTTTGCTTTGGAGGCAAGTAATGGTCGTCTGACTACATAGTGTGATCTCTTAACTGACATAGTCGTTTATAAACTGTAGAACACTTTACCTGATCAGATGTATCTGGACACTTATATGTAGTGCGTAATCGACCACTAGACGTTACGAGAGGCGGAACCGACCGTCTAAAAGGAGGCGGGGACTACTGTGTTATCATCAGAAATGCAGTAACAGCAAAATGGGTCTATCAAGAGAGCTCGGTGACTTCGAACGTGGACTAGTGATTGGATGTCACCTGAGTAACAGATCCATCAGGAACATTTTATTCCTTCCATAAATGTCACTGTGAACTGAAAAGGTTAATGAAAAGTTAAACCAAGGCCAGGCAGACCTCATGCGTTGACGGAAAGGGACCACAGAGCACTGTGTAAGGTGGTAGTACAAAATCGCATGAAATAAGCTGAAGGAACAACTTGTGAGTTTCAGAATGCTACTATAAGTCCAGCTTGTACAATGACTATAGGCATACATTGGTCGAGGAGCTCCTTGTACGTCACCAAGTTACGTAGTTAATGTTGGGCAACGCATCGGGTGCTATGGAGGGCGTCGTCCTTGGACAGTACATGACTGGAAACGGGTAATTTGGAGGGAAGAATCACGCTATACCCTGTGGAAGGGTTTAGTGTTAGTGAATGCCTCGAGTAAATTTCTTGCCAGCAGTGAAATATGGAGGAGGGGGTGTTTCGTTAGTTTTCGTGGTTTGTACACTCCTGGCCATTAAAATTGCTACACCAAGAAGAAACGAAGATGATAAACGGGTATTCATTGGACAAATACATTATACTATAACTGACATTTGATTACATTTTCAAGCAGTTTGGGTGCATCCGTCCTGAGAAATCAGTACCCAGAACAATCACCTCTGGCAGTAATAAAGGCCTTGGTACACCTGGGCATTGAGTTAAACAGAGCTTGGCAGGCGTGTACAGATACAGCTGCCCATGCAGCTTCAACACGATACCACAGTTCGTCAAGAGTAGTGACTGGCGTATTGTGACGAGCCAGTTGCTCGGCCACCATTGACAAGACGTTTTCAATTGGTGAGAGATCTGGAGAATGTGCTGGCCAGGGCAGCAGTCGAACATTTTCTGTATCCAGAAAGGCCCGTACAGGACCTGCAACATGCGGTCGTGCATTATCCTGCTGTAATGCAGGGTTTCGCAGGGATCAATGAGAACAAGAGGTGACCGAGAAGTACAACCAATGGCACCCCATACCATCACGCTAGGTGGTACGCCATTATGGAGATGACGAATACATGCTTCCAATGTGCGTTCACCACGATGTCGCCAAACACGGATGCGACCATCATGATGCTGTAAATAGAACCTGGATTCATCCGAAAAAAGACGTTTTGCCATTCGTACACCCAGGTTCGTCGTTGAGTACACCATCGCAGGCGCTCCTGTCTGTGATGCAGCATCAAGGGTAACCGCAGCCATGGTCTCCGAGCTGATAGTCCATGCTGCTGCAAACGTCGTCGAACTGTTCGTGCAGATGGTTGCTGTCTTGCAAACGTCCCCATCTGTTGACTCAGGGATTGAGACGTGGGTGCACGATCCGTTACAGCCATGCGGATAAGATGCCTGTCATCACGACTGCTAGTGATACGATGCCGTTGGGATCCAGCAGGGCGTTCCGTATTGCCCTCCTGAACTCACCGATTCCATATTCTGCTAACAGTCATTGGATCTCGACCAACGCGAGCAACAACGTCACGATACGATAGACCGCAATTGCGATAGGCTACAATCCGACATTTATCAAAGTCGGAAACGTGATGGTACGCATATCTCCTCATTACACGAAGCATCACAACGACGTTTCACCAGGCAACGTCGGTCAACTGCTGTTTGTGTATGAATAATCAGTTGGAAACTTTCCTCATGTCAGCACGTTGTAGATGTCGCCACCGGCGCCAACCTTGTGTGAATGCTCTGTAAAGCTAATCATTTGCGTATCACAGCATCTTTTTCCAGTCGGATAAATTTCGCGTCTGTAGCACGTCATCCTCGTGGTGTAGCAATTTTAATGGCCAGTAGTGTATATGGATTCCTGGCTGTGTTTAAAAGTTATTGAATGCAGAAGGATATCAACACGTTTTATACGATAGAGAAACATTTCGGAGGCGACAACTGTACCAGCACCCAGTGGATTGTGGTCAATAACATTCTTGAATGTAGGTGCCTCCCCAGATTACTGACCTGTACCTAATGGAACATCTTTGAGATAAGTTAAAACGTTGACTTCGCTCCGGATTCTAACGTCCAAAATCACAACCTTCTCTGGTTTAAGTCTTGAGGAAGAAATGACACCCAACCCTCCAAAAATATTCAGAAACCCAACTCAAAAGTGCCCATAGCAGCGTCAATGCCGTCATAGAGGCGAAGAGTGGACGCACTACATATTAATGTCCACTGATAGGTATCCGGATACTTTTGATCAGATGATTTATAAGCACAATTACTAGATACGGAAATCTTAACGGGTAGCATTTATTCGTGTTTTTTTTATTTAACTTGTAGAGCAGCCCTGCTTTGACCTTCTTCAGTGTGAAAGCCAGCCTCAAAACTAGGTTATTACTGTAAATAGTCTTCACGGGTTTACCGCCAGATCACGTTGTGCGAATTCCACAATCAACTGTACAACACCTTCAAGTGGTTCAACCCTGCTCGTGGCTAGGTACGACTGACGGTATCCACACACCGACGCCCCGTTTTTAGAACGCGCGAGAAGAATACGCAGCCACGGACATCGCATATGCGCAGTGATTTGCCATATTCAACTCCCTCTGCCGAATATCGCAGAGCAGCTCTCCCGCGCATGAGCTCTACGCAGCGTTTGTCTACAGTACGGCCAGACGTCACTAACCAACGATCGTACTAGGCCAGAGTTTTGACAGGCCTGTTATCGAAGAATCTTGATCTTCGCGTCGTGATTTAATAGCAGCCAATGCAGAGTTCCCGGCTGTGCTAAGCTGAAATCCGGTATCCTTGTTGACGAGTTTATGGGCTGTACGGATATGTATTGCTTCCTTAACGACTCAGTCCCAGAAATACGATGCCGTTGAAAAAACTTCAGTCTTTTCACAAGTCATACGATGTTCTGTATTCAGGCAGTGTTCCGTAATTGCCGACTTATTATTATCAGTAATTGTCTTCACTTACGAGTCCACATCGTGATTGTGGATTTACAGCGTTCAATAGCGAGGTTACTGGTGATCTTACTAAAATAGTCTGAGACGAATGAAATAAAAACATGTGAAACTATAAGTATACAAAACACGAACCATCTTACCGAAATTAGTTTCCCATTCTCCTCTCACATTGACCTACGCCGTCAAGCCCAATAGCACAGATTGTAAAAAAATGCAAAACATGTTGTTAAGATCTTAATTTACATAAAAAGCAAAAGCTAAACTAATAACTCATTACTAGCTTATCACATTCATCTCATCGTTTAATAAACTAGAGAGCAAGTCACACAGTGAATTAGCCTTTGTCCTTCGCAAACTGAAGAATCCTTTCGTCGGTGGCGAAAGAAATGTTTCGTTGGTCTGTGCTCGACCTGCAGTTTAGCGAGAAGAATTTCTTCGTCTCGCCTCAGTGGCTGGAATGAAATAGCCAGAGCTGTGTAGTTGGTTTTACTAGCTGCAGATTTTTGTCTCACTTCCAGCCACTCTGATTCCCACCGCCATAAGGCTCGGTACCTCAAAACGATTGTATAGGGTATAGAGGGACGACACACTGATGCACGGAGGTTTTCGTACAAGGTTCCTGACCTGCCACGACCGCCCCTCTTATCAATTTAATTGACTACTTGATTAAACTGATCAATTAATTAACACCTCCCTATCTGGTAAAAAGCCCCTCCCTGAAATTGGCAGGAAAAAGACTCAGTTGATCAGTCATTTGGAGGGAATTCGATTGCAGTGTATGGAATATTGTTTAAATAATTTAGACAATGTGTGGAATATTGTTTAATTAAAAAAATTGTGGGTTTCAAAGCAGTGTATGGAATAAATGGAAATTGGTGGCTCTGTGGTTGAGAGGAAGCGTCTCATAACAGGAAATTCCAGGGTATATTGTTTACTTATAAAAAATTCAGTTTGTGGGGGTTAGATATATCTTGCTCATCATTCTCTGCTGTTTGGAATGATTTAGTTCTTGTAAGAAGAAATTACATAGGAAAAACATGTTGCATACCCTAATGTGTGGCACTGTAGTCTGGGTGTCTTAACCAAATGTTTGGCCCTTTGTCGGCAATTTACGTATTGTTCTGTTAAGTGGCTTTCAACGTCACCTCCATCCTTTTAACCTATTTAACCACCTTTGATACCAAATTAAGTAACTAGTTATGTCCTCCAACCTTTTTCTACTACACTTTTTGAATTTCACAGGTTTTAGAACGCCATTTCTGGCGCACTCTTCTTTGTCACCCACCCCTATCCCCTTAAATTGTTGTACTGTGTTTTACAAAAAAGCTTTTGCAAATTAATTATGCAGAGTAATCTATTGTTCTGCACTTAGTCTGCTCTTCTGCTCCTTGTCACCCACCCTCCCTCCCCATCCCTCAACTACTGTACCACTAACACCATACAGGCATAAAAAATTTATGCGAATTAATTAAATCGATGTCCTTGATATGTGTGGAGTACTTTTTATAATTCCCAACATCCTATTGGTGAGGTAAATTGATGGAATATAGTTTCAACAAAAGGTCGCTAAAAAACCATCCTGCCACCCAGCACTGACCCCGCCGACCCCACACACGCGCTTTGCAGGGCCACCAGCGAGAAAAACGCCGAACCACGACCCACCACTCTCAGGCCACTGCCATCTGCCACCAGCAGATGAAAGTCGGCTATACAGTTTGAATTCTTCGAGTGTTATACTGATGTCACATTCCTATTTAAATAACAGCCATGCCCCCTCTGTATGCGCTATAAAAATCTGTTGCAATGAATCCCACAACAACACAGGATGCAACCTCCTAGCGAGCCTAACGGGTCATTCCGTCTCACATGAGAGACACGTCGGCCGCGACCACTTGTTTACCTGCTGTGTATGGCTGACGCATAGAAGCGAGATGTGTGCACAGTGTGGCTGTAATTTTTGTGATTCTACAGCTACTGGTCTGGAGTTGCCCTAACGCCACAGTGTCAGATGAGGGACAGCATCACGCCAGAGATGGATGCTCTGCTTCAACTTGTATTTGAACACATGAACAAAGAATATATTATGTATGTCCAAAAAGGGGGCCACTATTCTTCCAACTACCTAGTTTAAACTACTTTTCTGAGTTATCCAACTACCCACTTTCCACAACCGAAATACATGCCCATGGATCATTGCATATAGGACTTGTCAGAAGATTTTTGGTAGATTAGCGAATAAGACAAACAAATACTCTAATACCAAATCATTATTTTTGCCTTTACATTTACGTAGAGATAACAACTCATTCCTTACTTTTGTTAAGTGTAGTTTTAATAATGTTCAATTTCATTTTTAAACTATCAGTTAAATTCACGTCTGAATCATCTGTTTCTTTATCGAGCCACTAATTTGACAAATACGAGGAAGGTATGTTTCCGAGCTCCAGTATATATCTAACTTTTTTCCTGCTAATTATCTCTTTTATGACTTTGCCAATTAGTTCTTTTCCGTACCGCAGTTTTTCTAGACTGGAGCATTAGGTTGCTTTAATTTTTCCTCTTATTTTATCCATGACACTGTTGTTATAACTCTCCACATCCTCCTGGGTGTAAGCTGCAAGTTCTTCTGCTGCACATTCTTGCTTAATTTCGGGATGGAACTATAAGTTTACAACTTTTGCAAACGAATTGCCATTAAAGGAAGTTATTCCGTTCGTTTTAAGCTCTGCAAATGGTTGTTCTGTAGCTATGTGTATGACATTGAGCTCATCACATTTAGCCAGCCGAAGTGGCCGAGCGGTTCTAGGCGCTACAGTCTGGAACCACGCGACCGCTACGGTCGCAGGTTCGAATCCTGCTTCGGGCATGGATGTGTGTGATGTCCTTAGGTTAGTTAGGTTTAAGTAGTTCTACGTTCTAGGGGACCGATGACCTCAGAAGTTAAGTCCCATAGTGTTCAGAGCCATTTGAACCATTTGAATCATCACATTTCAATGTAATGGATCCGCCCTTTTCAGCAGCTCCAAGGAGGAATGGAGATTGATACAGATACTTTTCGTGTGTCCTTTATGCTCCAGTACGTCGTTTTCGGCCAGTACTCCAACATATGGACACTCACCACTGCTCTTTACAGTGAACAATATTATCTTGTATTCACCAGTCGTAGCTAGATTTATGCATACACTGTGTTTAATGCCATCCGTAAATCTGGCCTGCACATCCGCAATAGCCTCTCCTTTTTTCTATTTGCATCTGAAATTCTTTATCTACAACAGCTGTCTTCTCTGTATTCTCAGTTTTTTTCGTTGCTCTGAAGTCTTCCATTTCCTGTTTCCTTTTCCGTGGACATAGCACATTAACTGTAGCTAAAGGTGTAATCTCTCTAATGGGAAATGGTATAAGTCTGTGTAATACATGTACTATTTTCCTTAGGACTTGTGGACTGAAGTTGTTCATGTCAAACAGTCCCAAATCTTCAATACCTACATTGGCCCGTACTGTAGATAACAGTGTTCTGGACTGAGAAAAATAAGTTACTCCTGCTTTAACATAACATTTTTGTATATTCCTTATGTGGTCTTTATTCGAGTCAGAGTTAAGAATGTCCACGTAGTTTATAGGTAGATAATTAAAACTGTATGCAGACAGAACATAGCTGATAAGCTTTTCCCTGTCTGGAGTATCTGGAAGACTTACTTTTACACCTGTCAATTTTCGGGTGTTCGTGCTACCCCACTACACAAACTGAAGAACGTTATTAGACACAACACAACAGTTATTCTGTACGTTACAGGTTAAATGACGCCACATGGAAGCAAGTGGCACAGAGTAAGTTGAGCACATTATAAATACTGTTCATTGGTGTCTAATACACTTAAACACTCTTGCACAGGGTCCAATACACAATCCATTCTGTAGTTGTATATTGTAGCCTCCAACATAGAAATGTCATGCTCTTTTTCCAAGGAAGATCTAAAGGTTTCTCGCGGTCTCATTGTTCCCATTGTTGCTGTACTGGCAAGCAGTGCTGAATCAAAGCTGAATTATTGCAATTTATGCTACTCAGAATTCATCATTGAACGCCTGCTGCGACGAGGAAGCTAGTTCAAATACCTAGGCCAGCTTAAGAATCTCGCTAATTGTGGGTCTGACGATTCCAGTGCCAAACCTAAACTCTTTGTCCGGAACCAGTCTGACGAGTACGTGTCTAATTGTTGGCTTGATAAATAAAGCGTTGCAAGATTTACACAAAAATATACTGAGCTGTGAGAGACCTTGCAAATCTGTGGCCCACGCTGCGCAAGACTGTCCATACTTATTTGCACATGGTTTAAATTTGAACTTTGCAGTCACAGTGTGAATTTGTTGAGTGAAATGTTCGCTCAGCAAATCACACAGTTCTTTGAAAGGAAGACTGTATGGTATAACTGCTTAAGGAAGTTTGATAGTCACGATCCGAAAGGTTACTAACATTGCAGTAGAGAAGAAAAAGACTGAGATAGATCGCCTGCTGCTTCCATACGTTCACATATCTTTTATCCAACATACAGTGTGGGTAAGGTCCTTTTCCACAGTTTAGCAGCGCAGTACAGCGCAAACGCACACGTAAACTTTCAGATACACAGGCGTGAGCAGCGGAGCTGTGAACACTGCGAACGTAAACACCCGCCTAGCAGGCTGGCTGTTCAGGCTGTGATCAGAGCAGCATACGGAGAATCAGTCATAGAAGTCGTAGTTGTCGTATACCAGACACAAAACTCCAATAGCAGACAACGGGAAAAACAAATAAAATATCCGAGTCGATGTAACAGGTCTAATATTACGCGTAACTATAAGCATCATTCAGAGCTGATATAAAGCCGGCTTTATATCCTTGTCTCCAGCAAACAACGTAGCTAATGCAGCCGCTTCTTGCGCCTCCCTGTGAAACAGGCCTCAATCCTAGATCGCTATAGCTTGCAGACGTTGTCAGTATCTTCTGTATGACACTCAGGTGTCACAAGTTACCCTTTACGAGTTGGACAGCTAACTACTCTGTCATATCTTACTAAAAAAATCTCTAGAAGCATTTGCTTTGATATCGCTCCAAGGTACCGCAATTTGCTGTACTTTATTGGGTTATGACTAGGCATTTATCTGACGAGACTCAGTGTTAATTCCAGCTCCCACATTAGTAACCGGCAATTGCGTGCCTCAGTTGTACTTGACTTGAGATCCACCTGACCTACTTCTACCATCGCTTGATATTGACAGGATGTTGGATCCAGAATGGCAGTAACTATTTTCTTAGTGAAACGCTGCGCATTGTCTGGGCGATGTGTCTGGGTGTTGTCTGACGACATAGCTCATTCAATACAGCTGTTGTACATGTCTCACTGGGTTTTCCGGGTATTCTAATTATGGGTTTCCATACTTGAGCCGATTTAGTGGAAATATTTAAAGAGGTTGGGAATTATTGCTACTTCCCCTTCTTGATTTCCTGAGTGCTTGAAAAATTAGGTACAATTTGATCCTTGACGTTAGAAATGTTTGGGGATATTTGCAGTTGGTCGGCAACTGAACCCACAGAGAATCACCTGCTATAACTTGATCACAGTGCAGCACTTCTCATTCCACAAGAGTACGGGAGGTGTCCATAAGCTACCAGAAGACTTTGGTGCCGATACACCAATAGTTTAATAAATCACCACCGTACTCTGTGTCGATGCTCGAACAGCCCTTTGGCTGTGCAGCATCCAGTGACAATTACTGAGCATCCAATTTGGCGCCTTATTTTCAGACACTGCTTGTATACCATAAGCATTCATATGTAGAAACTACCATTGGAGTAGAAAACATATACAGTTTCCCGTTGAGCAGAGTACGAGATCTATTTTAGTGACGGACCCAATAACAGTTCTGAATTACGTGCTCTACCCTTTGCTCATGAGGCGTAACACTTCCAAGAAATAAGACATGCGTCACTGAGGGAAATATTGTGGTAGATTTTCATAGGACACAACTTGGATTTAGGTCCAAACATAAGATCAGTAGGTGGTGGAGCTGTGCGCCAGATCCCTAACTCAGCCAAGAGAGGCAATTCCCTGTGAACGGTAGGAAGGGTCATATGAAGCTTCAAGGAAGTGTTACGGAATCGGCGAGGATTAATCCTAGTCTTCTGTGGTTGTATTTAATTCATTAAATCTGTTTGACAACCACTGGTGATCACAGTCAATAACACAGGTACGCTGAAGTCACTCAGAGCTCGTTTTGGACTACGCCCATTTTTATAATGCAAAGAAAATACTGAGAACAACGCATTATTTTGTTCGATGTACGATCGCATGAGTTAAAATGCACATTTATTAGATTTTTGTACACTGAAGTCGTGACAGCGATAATAATTCCTAACTTTCCGTGATTCAAGTAACTGTACAAAGCATTATTTTCATCACGGACAGCAGGAAAAAACTCGTAATCAGAAATGATCGACGTGAATTAATTAAAAAGGAAAGATCTGATGAACTTCTTCTTTACGAAGGATATGAAAATTGTGAATGAAGTGCATTAATTGGAGTATGATTTAGCTGGAAGATGATGACCGCCAGGTAATAAGGCTCGTAAGATTTTTATTGGCTGCATACAGTCTCTGGCATAGGGAAATATCCACTATGTTTTCAGACTAAGTTTCTTGTGTAACTGCTAGCATTCGAGTTAGTGCTAATGTTGAAACAGGACAGAGACAACCAGAAAAATAATACATATTTTCATAATGAAATTTCAGAACTGACTTGCCACTTTTTCTGGAAAGTAACCGATAATCAGCGCTAAGAGCTACAGACAGGCAGAGCAGCTTCATTTCTCTTCTTAGGTTATTTGACAAATGTGGTGATGTGATGGGCATCTAACAACCAAGTAAAATAAAACAGATCTGCCAAATCATGAAAAATAGAGGACACCGTACAACGCAATAAACTCTAGAAAAGAGAGAACGTGAGACTGACAACGTTTTATGTCGGAAAAAACGCTCCATCTGTCTAGTTAGTTTAATGAGGTCTCTGAAAACGTATCTTGAAGGTAAGTGCCGATACGACTTTAAGAAAGATACAAGTAAATAATCAAATACATCCTGAAACTCGATTTCTTTTATTAACGACACCGATTTTGAGCTGCACTGTAGATCAGGTCCGAGGCATCAAAGGTGCGCTTTGTCAACAGTGGGATGAATGATATTCATATTAGCGTGGACAAACTGCACCCTGCGGCGCCAAATCTGAAGATAAGCTGCAATGGAGATCAAAAGTAATAGTTTCTAATAACAGAAATTGTAATCTAGGCGATGTTTGTTGATTTATTATAACCACTGAGGTCACACACCCTGAGACATAGCCTCAATTACGAAAGGTAATAGAGCTTATTTTAATGGAAGTAATTACCGTATACTACTGTTCTACATTAGTTGCTTCCATTCTTCAGACATTTTTCAAAAATAGTGACAAGTTTTTAATAGTAACGCTGTAAAACGTTTCCACATGTAACGATAATCACATGGTGATGGCTACTGCATTCGAAGAACGGTTAATAAAGGAACGATTTAATATGGAAAAACAGGATAAAATCACCGAGATAATATTCGTCGCCGTAGTGACGGCGAGGTGACTACTTTTCAGCCAAAACCTATGGTCTTTTCTGTGCAAATTCTTGCATCCGGAACTGAACCACTATTTTTTTCTACGTCATATCCTTATGAACCTAGTACGATTTAGAGGCGAATCTCCATTACTAAAGTATTTCATGGTCTCGAAACATTACCCTGAACATACATAATCTGGCCATTTTGATCCTTATCATCTAGAAGAACTCATGTCGCCACTTCTATACCATTTATACATTTCAAGCTGTTTTTAGCACAAAATCACATTAAGAGCGCAGTTTCTTTAGTATTCGCGAAAGGAGCACATACTTGAAAGATAACAAAGAAGAAAAGTCAGCTTCCTGTTTGGGTATAAAGTAATAATGTTTGTGTTCGTAATTGTAGCTCATAGTATTAGCCGATCTTAAAAAAAAAACTAAAGTAAATCAGTTGCGTCTAAATCCTAAGACTATCTAAACTCTTTTTTATCATTGCTCAGTCTTCCACTCTACCTAATCACATTAAGTAACGAGAAAAAATACACTCCTGGAAATGGAAAAAAGAACACATTGACACCGGTGTGTCAGACCCACCATACTTGCTCCGGACACTGCGAGAGGGCTGTACAAGCAATGATCACACGCACGGCACAGCGGACACACCAGGAACCGCGGTGTTGGCCGTCGAATGGCGCTAGCTGCGCAGCATTTGTGCACCGCCGCCGTCAGTGTCAGCCAGTTTGCCGTGGCATACGGAGCTCCATCGCAGTCTTTAACACTGGTAGCATGCCGCGACAGCGTGGACGTGAACCGTATGTGCAGTTGGCGGACTTTGAGCGAGGGCGTATAGTGGGCATGCGGGAGGCCGGGTGGACGTACCGCCGAATTGCTCAACACGTGGGGCGTGAGCTCTCCACAGTACATCGATGTTGTCGCCAGTGGTCGGCGGAAGGTGCACGTGCCCGTCGACCTGGGACCGGACCGCAGCGACGCACGGATGCACGCCAAGACCGTAGGATCCTACGCAATGCCGTAGGGGACCGCACCGCCACTTCCCAGCAAATTAGGGACACTGTTGCTCCTGGGGTATCGGTGAGGACCATTCGCAACCGTCTCCATGAAGCTGGGCTACGGTCCCGCACACCGTTAGGCCGTCTTCCGCTCACGCCCCAACATCGTGCAGCCCGCCTCCAGTGGTGTCGCGACAGGCGTGAATGGAGGGACGAATGGAGACGTGTCGTCTTCAGCGATGAGAGTCGCTTCTGCCTTGGTGCCAATGATGGTCGTATGCGTGTTTGGCGCCGTGCAGGTGAGCGCCACAATCAGGACTGCATACGACCGAGGCACACAGGGCCAACACCCGGCATCATGGTGTGGGGAGCGATCTCCTACACTGGCCGTACACCTCTGGTGATCGTCGAGGGGACACTGAATAGTGCATGGTACATCCAAACCGTCATCGAACCCATCGTTCTACCATTCCTAGACCGGCAAGGGAACTTGCTGTTCCAACAGGACAATGCACGTCCGCATGTATCCCGTGCCACCCAACGTGCTCTAGAAGGTGTAAGTCAACTACCCTGGCCAGCAAGATCTCCGGATCTGTCCTCCATTGAGCATGTTTGGGACTGGATGAAGCGTCGTCTCACGCGGTCTGCACGTACAGCACGAACGCTGGTCCAACTGAGGCGCCAGGTGGGAATGGCATGGCAAGCCGTTCCACAGGACTACATCCAGCATCTCTACGATCGTCTCCATGGGAGAATAGCAGCCTGTATTGCTGCGAAAGGTGGATATACACTGTACTAGTGCCGACATTGTGCATGTTCTGTTGCCTGTGTCTATGTGCCTGTGGTTCTGTCAGTGTGATCATGTGATGTATCTGACCCCAGGAATGTGTCAATAAAGTTTCCCCTTCCTGCGACAATGAATTCACGGTGTTCTTATTACAATTTCCAAGGAGTGTAGTTTCAGTACCAGTAATGTGGTCGACAGAAACTGAAGCCGTTTGATTGTTTCATTGTGACTGACAAGTGGATAAATTCTATGAATAAAAATTGTTTCATGTGGCAGCTGATTTTGCAAAGTATACCGTAGTTTGATAAATGACGCTAATGTGTCTGTTGGCTACAGACGTTTGATCCAACAAACTTGTCATTTCATTACAAAGTAAAAATCTTGTAATGTACCCGAAATTCTACTGCAAATGCTGTGAAATTCAAAGGTAATACCAACAGGCAAAACAAAATTTTTATTGAGTATAGCCAGTGATGTGGTGAAGCATTCATAGAGACACATACAATACCTTTAGGGAAGAATTTTTGCGGGAATATTCATATTTTCACCCATTTTAGGTGCTTCAGATGAGTCACCTAGCCGGCCGGTGTGGCCCAGCAGTTCTAGGCGATTCAGTCTGGAACCGTGCGATCGCTAAGCTCGCAGGTTCGAATCCTGCCTCGGGCATGGATATCTGTGTTGTCCTTAGGTTAGTTAGGTTTAAGTAGTTCTGAGTTCTAGGGGACTGATGACCTCAGAAGTTAAGTCCCATAGTGCTCAGAGCCATTTGAACCATTTTGTTAAGTCCCGTAGTGCTCAGAGCCATCTGAACCATTTGAGTCACCTAGCGAAGTGGCGCAGTGGTTATGTCACTGGGCTCGCATTCGGGAGGACGAGACCGAGGCAGGTGGCGCAGTGATTAGCACACTAGAATCGCATTCGGAGGGACGTCGGATCAAATCCTGGTACGGCCATCCAGATTTAGGTTTTCCGCGATTTCCCTAAATTTCTCCGCGATGGTTCCTTTGAAAGGGTACGACTAATTTCTTTCCCCGTGCTTGACAGACTCCAAGCTTGTGCTCCGTTTCTAATGACCTCGGTGTCGACGGTACGTTAAACCCAGTATTCCTCCCTCTTCAGTTGAGTCTGCTATTTGTATAATGGCGAAGAGCCGTTACCAGTTAGGAAATTCTAAACATCTATTAAGAAACAAAATGTGCGTCCCGAGCAATTTTAACGAGAAGTTCGCAGTAATTTACAGTTATACCATTCATCAAAGCGTCTGTGGTCAGAGTGCTAACAATATAAACGCATTGTTTATTACCTGAGTGAGATAGACGACTATGCTGGGCGAAGGCGAGTTTGTGAGGATGATCCAGCGGCAGCGGATTGGCACGGGGAAGGGGCGCGGGAAGTTGGGCGTGTGGATGACCCCGCGCGCGGAGCTGTTGAAGAGGCCGCCGCACGCCTCCTCCGCCCCCACCGCCGCCGCACCCAGCCACGCCGCCCACACCAGCATCGCCGTCCTCATTTCCTGCGCAGACAAAGCCCTCTGCAGGTATGTGCGGCTCCAGGGCGAGGAGCAGCGCGCGTTCCGCATTACGGTAACACTGCACACAGAGACGAACCGCCTCGCCACCTCTCCAATGCGACAGCTGTCTCATCCACTGCGTCAGCTATTGTGTGCTAAAATAATTCATTAAGAGGTGTGTGGATAAGGAAACAATTGCGTAACAACTTGTTTGTTGACGCAGGTGCTTTACTACTGTCAAAGTTAAAGAGGTAAATGCTACACAAAGTTATTTAGTTCCTACAGCCCTAGAACTATCTATATCTACATCTACATCAGTACTCTGCAATTTACACTTAAGTGACTCACAGAGGGTTCACGGAACAAACCGTCTTTACACATTTTCTCTACCCTACCGTTCCCGAACATTTCGGAAGATAAATGAACACTCCAATGTTTCCGGGCGGGCACTGGTTTCTCTTATTTCATTACGAAAATCATTTCACCCTTTGTAGTTTGGCGTCGGCAACGTATTTAGACATCCGGAGGACAATTTTCGTCATTAAAATTTCGTCGAAAGATCTCACTGAAACGAAAACCACCTTTTCTTTACACTGAGTTGACAAAAATCATGAAATACCTACTAATATCGTGTCGGATCTCTTTCCGCCTGGCGTAGTGAAGAAATTCGACGTGTCATGGACTCAATAAGTCGTTGGTAGTCCTTGCAGAAATGCTGAACCATGCTCCCTCTATAGCCGACCCTAATTGCGGACCTTTTGATGGTGTAGAACTTTGTGCACGAACTGGCCTCTCGATTATGTTCTATAAATGTTCGTGGGATTCGTGTCGGTCGATATGGGGGGGGCCAGATCATTCGCTCGAGCTGTCCAGAATTTTCTTCAAATCAATCGAGGTCCAGTCACATAACGCACTGTCATCCATACTAATTCCATCGTTGTTCGGCAACGTAAAGTCCATGAATGGCTGCAGAAAGTCTCCAAGTAACCGAAAGTAACTGTTTTCAGTAAAGCGATGTTTATGAAGTGAGTGGAGCCCTGAGCCATGTCCTGATGGCTATGAGAGCCACACGCAAGCTATCTGACATTAAAATCAATGTAAAAGAACTATATAGCTGCTGTTGCCTGGTAACTGCGTACTATTGCCTGTGAAACGCTATATAATTCACAACAGAATCTCTTAATTTAGAATCGCGGTCGGAATTAGAGGGTGACGGAAAAGGTTTCATATTCACATTCAGACCCTCGGAGAGCTAGAAGTAGACTGCCCATCTCACACTAAAGCTTCACCCACTAAACCCCGTGGCCACACAAAGCCCAGAGATGAGGCTTCCGCCACCAACCTAACCCCGGTAACGTTCACACAAGGGGAACAAACCTCTTTTCCTACCTGGAAACTACAAGGGTTGGCCATTCTGTAAGACTACCGCTGATTCTTTGCAGTAGACTAAACCACTGTAAAGTAAAATGAAACACACCCACATTCATTCACCCATGCATACCAGAGAGTTCTGGAATAGGAGAATAATGGCGTTATAGAAGCATTTGAAAGTCTGAAAAGAACCGACATAACAGCCATATGACGCTTGCAAGTCGTAGAAAGAAATAAGCTACGGATAGATTGAATCATAGCTCAATCTTCTCTGGTACGAAGTTTAGCAACGAAAAAACCCGAATTCTTCTACAGGATGCTAAGTGCACTGGAATGCAAATAAAATGATAATGAAAGGGGACTATAGGACCCTTTCATACTGCCAAACGTAAGATTTGTGTGATCTACCGTGTAACGTAAATTTAACGGAGTCCTGTTAGTACTCACGCCGATGACATCTCACTTTTCATTATTTAGAGTCAAATGTCACTTTTCGAACCACTCAGATATCTTGTCTAAATCATTTAGCAGTTTGTTTTGAGGTTCTTGAGACTTTACGAGGCGGAAAATGACAGCATTATCTGCAGGCAGCCTAAGAGGTCTCCTAAATTTACCTGCTAAGTCGTTTATGTAGATAAGGAACAACAGAGGGCCGATAACCCTTCCATGGAAAACGCCACATTTCACTTCTGTCCTATTAAACGACTTTTCATCAATTTCTATGAACTGTGATCTTTTTCATTAGAAATCACTAATCGAGTCACACAACTCACATAATCCACAGTCACGCAATTTTATTAGTAGTCGCTTGTGAGGAACGGTGTCAAAAGCATTCTGAAATTCTACAGATATAGAATCAATTTGCGATATCACTAATTAGCTATGGCAACCGGCTTCGCTCAGGGAGCTGATGTGAGATTCTGTGGTAGTTGGAGTAAAATGATGAACTTTAAAGTATAAGAGACAAAGAATTACTGAAAACATATTCTAACTACTTACTATACTTGTTTGTAAACAAAATTCTTCATTTTGTTCTACGAGATACAAACATTGTTCGGAGGTGTCACTAAAGACACCAAAAGATGTAAACAACTATGCATGAGCAGCGCCAATTAGACGGAAGGCGTTCGACAGCCGATCAGTTCTAGTCATTCCACCAGGAACGAGATACACGGCTCGTGTTTTCTGTAGTTCAAGTATGACTAAACGGTCAATACCGCTGTCCGATCGGGTCCGCATTGTTACTTTGTATCAGGAAGGGCTCTCAACAAGGGAAGTGCCCAGGCGTCTCGGAGTGAACCAAAGCGATGTTGTCAGGACATGGAGGAGCTACAGAGAGACAGAAACTGTCGATGATATGCCTAGGTCCGGTTGTCCAGGGGGTACCATTTCTGTGCATGACAGCTACCTACGGATTATGGATCGGAGGAACCATGACAGCAACGCCGCCATGTTGAATAATGCTTTTCGTGCAGCCACAGGATGTCGTGTTACGACTCAAACTGTGCGCAATTGGCTGCATGCAACTTCACTCCCGACGTCCATGGCGAGGTCCTTCTTTGCAACGACGACACCATGCAGCGCTGTACAGATGGGCCCAACAACATGCCGAATGGGCCGCTCAAGAAAGGCGTCACGTTCTCTTCGTCGATTAGTGTCGCATATTCCTTCAACAAGAAAATAGTCGGAGGCGTGTTTGGAGGCAACCCAGTCAGGCTGACGCCTTAGATGCACTGTCCAGTGAGTGCAGCAAGGTGGAGGTTCTCTGCCGCTTTGAGGTGGCCGCTAGTAGTCATGGAAGGCGTCGTAACGGCTCTACAATACGTGATTGCCATCCTACGACCGATAGTGAAACCATATCGGCAGCATGCTGGTGAGGCATTCGTCTTCTTGGACGACAATTCGCGCCCCCATCGTACACATCTTGTGAATGACTTCTTTCAGGATAACGAAATCGCTCGACTAAAGTGGTCAGGAAGTTCTCCAGACATGAACCCTGTCGAACATGCCTGGCATAGATTGAAAACGGCTGTTTACGGATGACGTGTCCCACCAACCACTCCGAGGGATCTATGCCCAATCGCCGTTGAGGAGAGGCACGATCGGGACCAACTGTGCCTCGATGAACTTGTGGATAGTATGCCACGACGAATACAGGCATGCATCAATGCAAAAGGACGTGCTACTGGATAGTAGAGATACCGGTGTGTACAGCACCTCTGAAGGTCTCGCTGTATGATGGTACAACATGCAATGTGTGGATGTCATGAGCAATAAAAGGGCGGAAATGATGTTTATGTTGATCTCTATTCCAACTTTCTGTACAGGTTCCGGAACTCTCGGAACTGAAATGATGCAAAACATTTTTGATATGTACAAATATGAACAAATTATTCGAATTTCCTACTGGAGAGCAAGCCACGTATAGTTAACCGTGAGAAAATCAGTAGACTTTGAGGCTGATGCCGCAATGTTTTAAAGGTAGTCCTTGCATTTTGATAATTGTAAAACTGTAAGCTAATTTGATTTGAAATTGCTGTCTTTCAAATAAGAATGCCTGTTCAGTAGAGATCGGTGGTATTTTGGAAATAAACAGTGTGTGTTCTTTGTACTCTCCAGATGTTGTTTGACAGCTGTTTGACGATCATCCTTGTTCCATTACATAGTCTTGGTGCGATGAGATTTCTAAGTAGTATGATCGGAAATCTAATTTTAAGTCGAAGAGAGTGTTATGGAATTCCAGGTACCTGCAAAGAGTTTAGAAATTGTGGTCAACTGTTACATCGTGTCGATCGCTATGTATACTCTGCCTTCACGGGGAATTTTCTTTTGCCTATTAAGATGTAGTGAAAGCTAGAGGTGATTATCCTCATGCATAGGCGCCAATTTTCATTTATAAATAGTAAGTAAATTAATCTTCAGACATACTCCAAATTACATGAGAGACCCTCTCAGTACTCTACTATTATGTCGTATTTGGACCACAATTTTGGAGTTAATTTTAGATAAACAATTAATATATTAAAGAGATATGAATCACTTCGAACATTATTGTCTTTGCAACAAATGACCGCCCAGTGATGCGGTTTGTGCCAACAAGGGAATCATAAATATGATGGCACAGTGCTGGGCCGAACGCGATTAAGCTCGTTCATATGAACGCACGAAAGACTAAACAAAGTGTTTAGGAATATTTAATGTGACTTGTGACTTTTTAATAATACTTACTGTTCCGTTACAAAATGGTAGAAAGATTGAATTTTGACTTACAAGGCTAAGAGTGATTTGTCGCGTCGCTTTGACAGCTTCTGATCATGATAGCTACTAAAACAATAACAAACAGAAATATGAAACACCAACAGGGTAAACAATTTCTCTCTCTCTCTCTCTCTCTCTCTCTCTCTCTCTCTTTCTCTCTCTCTGCCCCCTGCCTCTCTCTTCCTCCCTCTCTCCCTCCCTCCCTCACACGCAGTCACAAACACAAACGCAAACGCACGCACACACACACACACACACACACACACACACACACACACACAAAACAAATCAATAAATATCAAACTACACACAACACAAAGAAAAGACGAAAGATAAACGCAGAGTGACAGTTGCCAACACTACATACTGCAGACACACACACGGTCAACACGCAATGAAAAGTGCAAGTCAGATGAAGTAATAAATATGGGTGAAAAACGCCGGAAATCGGCCATCTGGAGTATAGGGACTGAGAAAACACATCTCCAAGACCACACACATGGACCAGCTACATTTGAAGTCGTATATAACACCAAACGGTAATTTAACCTCACAAAACTTGTCGTGCAAAAGTTTCTTCTAACCTGCAAAACAATCCTACCACATAATTCATTTACTAAACATATAAAAACAGGCCACTGAAGATGCTTTATAAGTAAAAGAAGGGAAACGCGTTTTGTAAGAAACAAAATGCCTTTCATTTAACTGCAAAGACGGAACATTCCTCCATCAATTTTGAAACAAGTAAGGGACGACGGAAAACTGCAGAAATGATAACTTCTACAATGCATACAGTGCAAGCATTTATCGAAAGTAATTGAAGGACGATGACACCACAAGCAGGCGACAATGTGTTGGATGTCAACACCTCATCACAAAACGTGGAGGCTGGAGGCTTGCCCGCTCTGTAAATTAGAATAGACGGCGATATGCTGCAGACGCGATAGCAGACTAGAATGTGGGCACAAGAGTTGCGGATCAGCGTTATGCACAAGTTGTCGAACATAGAGCTCCACAACAGACAATCCCCATGTGTTCCCATGCGGACCTTATGGCATCGCCAATTACGAACGCAAAGGGCATCGATCATCGATACTGGGCCCTGGATCAATGGAAATGTGTCGCCTGTTTCTATGAATTACGTTTCTCGTTACACCACATCGATGGACGTGTCCAGATGCGAAGACATCCAGGCGAACGCCTATCGAAACATTCACTGCGCCATGCATATAGGCAGGTGGCAGCTGTATTATCCTATGGGAGACGTTAGCTTGGGCTATCATGGAACCTTTGGTAGTAACTGACTGCATCGTGACAATTAGGGCCATGCAAACGTTAATGAGAAGCACCTGTACCTCTTCAAGCTTTATGTCTTCTCCAATGGTAATTGCATCTACCGAGAGGTTAACAGTCCGTTCCACGAAGCCAGAATCGTACTAAAGTGGTTTGGAGAGCTTAATAGCGAACTCATGTTTATGTTTTGTCCATCACATTCACCTAAGCAGAACTCAAAGGAACATATCTGGGACGCTTTCGTGCCCCAGCTCTTCACCAAAATACCACCGACCAGTAATAGACGGGAACGTCTCACTTGTGCATAGACATATGCTACTAAATACTTCCTGAAAGCGACAAAGGACTAGTCGAATGGATGCCACGTAGAATCTCTACAGTACGGAGTTCCAAAGATGGACAAATACGCTACTAAGCAGATGGTCATAGTGCTGTGGCTTGTGGCTTGTCAGTGCGTTGTCCATCAGATGGTTGTTTTATAGCCTAAATGTTGGAAGTGGTCTGTTAGACAAAGAAACAAAGATTTTCTTAAGTTAAAAAAGTAAATAATTCTACGTATTTAGAGTTTTACTTTCAATCGGAGTAAATCGTGGCCTTAGCAGGTCCTGATATTTTCCAGACAGTAAATATGGTGCGAATGGATTTATTGTAAATCCTACCTTTAGGAAAAAGAGCATTTCTGTAACCTTATGAAAAATATGACGTCAAACGCAACTGTATTGCATTCAAAAAGAGCCTATATTTACAACGACAAAGTCACTATAGTTTAGATAGAGCGGAAGTGTCATGTACTGCACACAGACCAATTATATCCTCAATGATCGCACAAAACAGAAATACCCACGAATGGTTAAAATGGCTCTAAGCACTTTGGAACTTAACATCTGAGGTAACCAGTCCCCTAGACTTAGTACTACTTAAACCTAACATCACACACATCCATGCCCGAGGCAGGATTCGAACTTGCGACCGCAGCAGCAGCGTGGTTCCGGACTGAAGCGCCTAGAACCGCTCGGCCACAACGAATACCCACAAATTTCAGGTCACATGAGCTACAGCACATATTTCATGAAAAAGCAAGTTGTGTCTAATTCATATATTGTCAACCACCACAGAAACGATGATTCAAATGTTATAAGGAAAAAACAGGAAGCCATTTGCTACAGTATATGCTCAAAATAATTGAAAAATGATGTAAGAATCTATCGAAAAATCCGGTGACGTTGAGGTTCGGTATTTAAAATAACTCCGCTCGGACAGGTGTTGAAGCCACAATGGTACCGACCGACTGCCGCGCTATCCTCACAGTCTACAGGCGTCATTGGATGCGGATATGGAGGAGCATGTGGTCAGCGCGCCGCTCTCTCTGTCGTTGTGAGCTTTCGTGACCGCAGCCACTACGACTCAGTCAAGTAGCTACCAAATTTGCCTCACAAGGGCTGAGTACACCGCACTTGCCAACAGCGCTCGGTGTAACGGACGGTCACCTAGCCAAGTGCTAGCCAAGCACGACAGTGCTTTACTGCGGTGACCTGACGGGAAACGGTGTTACCACGGCGGCGAGACCGTTGGCGACTGCCGATATTTACATGACGTTACTTGACCGTCTACGATGACACCGTTGTATTGCCGCTATCAGCGTTGACTGTGGTTTGTGCACCTATCTCTGTTGGACCTGGGTTTTTATCTTAAAAATCGAACTTAGATGCAATTTCTTTCCTAGTTCCCTCAAATGAGGCACTTACGGCTGGAAATACCTGGATCTGTATTAGATCTTATGGCGTGGGTTAGGAGGTAGGAAAAGAAGTACGCCGGTCGCTGTGGCCGAGAGGTTGTAAGCGCTTCAGTCTGGAACTGCGTGGCCGCTACGGTCGCAGGTTCGAATCCTGCCTCGGGCATGGATGTGTATGATGTCCTTAGGTTAGTTAGGTTCAAGTATTTCTAAGGTATAGGGGGCTGATGACCTCAGATGTTAAGTCCCATAGTGCTCAGAGCCATTTGAATCATTTGAAAAGAGGTACCATCTTCCTACAAGGGACATTTCATAAATAATGTACACAATTTTTTTTATTATCTGTTTACATTGCTTCAGTATAGTCTACTAACTTCTCTATGACTGAATCGTAACGTCTCGAAAGCTCTGTTATTCCATCCAGGACATCACTTCTGTTCATTTGTCGAATGGCTCGGTTAACGGTGATAGAAAGCTCTTCTGGAGAAAAATAATGACGCCCTCGCACAGGTTTTTCAATTTCGGGAGCAAGACTAGGTCTGGTGGACTCATTTCCGGGCTGTACAGAGAATGCGGCAACACTTAACACTAAGTATTTGCGCAGTTTTTGGGCCAGAACATTGCGGGAGAGCATTGTCGTGGAGATCGGGTGTTGTGCATTTTTCTGCGCAGGCTTTGCATGAAGTTATGATAATACACTGCTGTGACACTTGTTCCACCTAGGGCTCTATCTGTCATGATGATTCCTTGGTAATCATAAGCAAAAATCATTATTTGCTTGAGCTTTGGTTGGGAAGCTTGATTTTATTTTATTTATTTATTTTATTTTAATTTTTTTCCACTCCGGTTCAATATCTCTACTCCACATTTCATGAATAGCGACAATTCGATACTAGAATGCTTGATCTATACGGTCGAATCGTCTTTTGAGCAAAGTTGCAATATCCAGGAGTTTCTACTTCTCTTCAGCTATCAAACAGTGTGGGCCCACCTCGCAGAAATTTTTCCCTTCTTCAGATCTATTTTCAGAATAAGGAATAATGATGTTGGGAGAATTTCCGTGGCTTCAGAGAGTTCCTCACAAGTGGTACTGCGCTCTTCTTCAAGAGCATCTGCCACAAGTTTCACACTTCGTTCATTGTTGACGTTCTTGGCCTTCGCTGTCTCGGATTATCGCCTGTGCTCATACGATCAGCACGGAAACGATTAACCCAACGTGAAACTGTACTACGGTCCCCTGTAAACTCACCGAAAGCTTCACTTAACACGCTGGATTTTTGTCGGGTTCTTGCCGCGAAGGTTTCGATCTTGATATACGACCTCTATTCTTCAGCAGTCACAATACCCGAGACCCTTGTAGGGTCCAGTTCTTCTCGCCAATTTTTTGATAGTTTACATAGAGTAAAATCAAAAACAGGTGCTTCTTTCGGAAGCTCCCAACTACATCTGACATAATTTTCATGCAATCCAAAGTACGTAATACCAACCTGTGCATTATTTACGAAATGTCCCCTGTACAAATTGTTGGGGAGATCTGGATGTCTGTCTGCGTCCAAATCTGTCAGGATCGGTGTTGTCGACGAGGAGGAGCTTAAACTGGTGGTTTTCGTAGTGTCTTCTACGAAGTCCCCGGGCAGTTTAAGGCCCAGTAAGGAAGTGGAAGAGCTGAAGCTGCCCCTGTTCTGGGTATGGTCTAGTTACGGTAGGCACTGGTTGAAGCTAGAAGGTGTAGGGAGTTGACGGTGGTGTTGTCTAGTGGGTTGCAAAATGTTCAAATGTGTGTGAAATCTTATGGAACTTGAGTGCTAAGGTCATCAGTCCCTACGCTTACACACTACTTAACCTAAATTATCCTAAGGACAAACACACACACCCGTGCCCGAGAGTGCAGGATCATCCCCACAGTCCATGACTGCACCGCCTAAGACCGCTCGGCTGATCCCGCGCGGCTCTAGTGGGTTGCATTGTGGTCGTTTGTTGTACGCTACGGTGCCTGCCGGGTAATAACTGGTGGCGAATTAGGCTACGGTTGTCGCTGGAGTGGGTACAGCGTCTACCGCTGATTGAGGAACAAAATTGGAAATTTGTGGTCAAGTCTTATGGGTCAAAATTGCTGAGGTCATCGGCCCCTAAGCTGACACACTATTTAATCTAACTGAAACTAACTTACTCTAAGGACGACTCACACACACCCATGCCCAATGGAGGACTCGAACCTCCGACGCCCTAGACAGCGCGGCTGCCCCGCGCGGCTGATTGAGATGGTGGCAGAGTTGGCTGCCCTCAGTGGAGACCACCAAACTGTGGCGTCCGCGGGGCTGAGTAACGGTGGCGGGCGTCCAAACACATCTGTGCCCAAATGTGTGAGCTCAGACTGGCGGGAACAGTGTTGTACCTCGTAATGCTGGACAGGTTCCAGTGGCGTCGGATGCAGTAGGCAGAAGAAGGAGTAATGTGGCCAAGAGTGGACAGTTTCAGTCGGGTTTCTTTTCCAGTGTAAAGGTGTGTAAGAGAAATATAAGAGCACTCTTTCATGTGAAACGTTATACTACCCTGAACATGTGTGCGTAAAAGGGTTACACTATATGCTGTTACACGAGCTGTAACATTGCGAGTGTAATGAGTAATTTTGTGATCCAAACTGATGGCCGTTGTGGATCATGACAATCAGAGGGAAGTATGCAGTTGTGTAGCATTTCATATTTCATCAACGTCGTTATTGTTCCCTATAACGTGGTGGAAGCCACCCATGTGTCAGAAGGGCACTTCAATTGTGTGGTGACGACAGCAAGGTACATAGCGTTGAGGAGTGGCCACACGTGGTCATAATGGGCAGACTGTGATGTTTCACCGAAGGTAGGCCACAGTGAGCAAGACTGCGAAGCTGTTGCTAGCCATGTTGCGCACTACATGCACGCCTTAGCGATAATTTCGGTTTCAGTGCACACGCATTAAGTTTTTCCCTGACCATCCTCTAGTTGCTACAGACAACCATTACATGTACACAAAGTCTGAGGGATGACTAGTCAGTGCTTTGCATGTACTGCCCTAAGAAACAGGATCCATTGCCAGTCGGTGCAAAGGGAACAGTAGTAGTACAGGACTGGGTTGGTTACTGTCAAGATTATGTTATTAATCGCCATGCGGACACTTCTTAGCGGGATATAATTATCGATTTACGCTTCAGGGAACACTTCCCAATCGAGGTTTACATGGCAGGTAGAGTAGCGAAACAAAGAAAACCATCAGAATGCAAGCTCACAATGGCTATTTACAAGCAGTACTGCCAGCTGGCTATATTTAAACAGCGTCCAGGAATGGGGAAATCACATTACGAAAGTGATGCATTTCGCCTCTGAGGCATTCATTCTACAGTCTTCAGGCCAACTACAGAGGCAGACTGTTTCTGAAGGAACGACCAGTGTCGAATTGCTAACAGGGGCCGGCGTCCAACTCTGCAAAGGTACTATTGCCGATCAACTTCTGATATCTCGTTGCGTATCGAGTTGCGACGGCAACAGCCGATGAAGAAGAAAGACAGCAGAAACGGGTCGTCGCAGATGTTCCTGGACAAAATTAGCAGTTCCACTACATCAGTAAAAGTATGGGAGGCCCTCAGGAAACACAGACTGTCAAGAGAAGCTGCATTGAGGAAGGAGGGATTCGAAACAAAACATGTAGATAGCAGAAACCAGGAGAGCATTTCACTGCCATCGTAGATGTGGATCTGCCAACTGTGTCAGTTATTTATTTATTTATTGTTCCGTGGAACCAAATTAAGGAGAAGTCTCCATGCTCATGGAACGAGTCAATACATGAAATTATAACACAATAGTAGAAACAGATAAATTGAAATATAAAAAAACATATTCAGACGACAAGTCGTAAGCTTAAATAAAGAAAATCAACAATGTAACACTGGAATTTGCTTAGCTCTTCCAGGAGCTCCTCGACAGAATAGAAGGAGTGAGAAATGAGGAAACTCTTCAGTTTAGACATAAAAGAGTTTTGGCTACTACTAAGACTTTTGAGTTCTTGTGGTAGCGTATTGAAAATGGATGCAGCAGAATACTGCACTCCTTTCTGCACAAGGGTCAAGGAAGGGCATTCCACATGCAGATTTGATTTCTGCCTAGTATTAACTGAGTGAAAGCTGCTAACTCTTGGGAATTGGCTAATATTGCTAACGACAAACGACATTAAAGAAAATATATACTGTGAGGGCAATGTCAGAATTCCCAGACTATTGAATAGGGGTCGACAAGAGGTTCTCGAACTTACACCTCATATAGCTCGAAAATATCCGAAGTTTTCAACTGAAAGACTTAGTTTCTATTTTGAAAGTGCAGTTTTCTTAACACAGGTTTCTGTTTTTGGACGAAGGAAGACCATATAAACGACAATAAATAAATAGTAGGCTTTCAGACATTCAAAAATGTTAGTCAAGTTTCCCGTAGGAAAGGCTTTGGCAATAATGCGAGTGCCTGCTGAAAAGTAATGCCTCCGAATTTGTATGTGAAAACTCTTCAGGCGTTTTAAATAAAACAAATGTTATTAACATCGTACAACTTTATTCCTCATGTCTATTTATTTGCAACACTCTGTCACTCCGAAATGTAGGATTTAACATGGCGGTGTGCACTGTAATTACATCGTTGCGTGAAATGCAGCTTGCTGTAACCGGGTTCCGAATTCAAAGGGTCGTCCACACATGGAGCACCCTCTCCTTTAGCGTGAAAACACCAGACCACACACGAGAGTTGCAACATCTGCAACAACCCGACGTCTTGTGTTCCCTGTCGATCATAATTCATACTGTTCCGAACTGGCCCACCAAACTTTCAAGTATTTGCATAAAGTAAATTACACCTTCGAGGACCTCTCTTTGATAGTGATGAAGTGGTTCAAGCAGAGGTGTGAGGTTCTGGCTCCGTGAACAAAGGCAAACATTCTAAAGTGATGGTGACAACGGGGGAGAAATGTGTTTGTCACCAAAGAGACTTTGTTAAGAAGTAAATATGTAGATATGAACAACAAAGATGTAGAATGCTAATAACATTTGTTGTATTTCAAATGGTTTAAGAGCTTTCACGCAAAATATCCGAAGACATCTCTTTTCAGCACTTCCTCGTAGTTTCCTCTCTCACACAGACAACAGGGAAGTTCTCCGTGGCAATATCGTAAGTAGAAACGTGCGCTGTTTGTGCAATAACGTTTGTTTTATTTCAAATGCTTTAAGAGTTTTCATATAAAAATCCTGAGACATTTCTTTCCAGCACGTACTCGTAGTTTTCTCTCTTACATATGACATACACGGAAGTTCTATGTGGCAATTCTGTAAGTAGAAACGTGCGTACTGTGTGTTTTTGACGTCTTCGTTCATATCGAAAGACTGTATACTGCCTAAATTCACCTTACACATGTCGTTAATGAGTGTACACCTGCAGCGGGAGACACATCGATGTTAAGTAATTTAATGGTTGTAAGGAACTCTACGATGGGCAAGTAGTAGAAACTTTTGATTAAATTTCTGAGTAAACATTTTATATCCACTTTCAGGTGGACACAGATGCGTCGCTTCAAAGTTGCCCTCTCAATTGTTAAAAGACAGTGACTAGCAGATTCCTAGAAGCTTGCTATTTTATTCATAGGTCTATTTTAAAAGAATTACTGGTGCACTATCAAATATGTTACTCACACAACGAGTTTCAGAAAATACCTGAATATCTTTTCTGCCCTCGGGTGATCTATGTCGCAAACTTGGAGAGATTCTTCTGCACGAATGAGTTCGGGCAGCAACTTTTTTTGCTCATATCAAGCTGCAGTCACAGGTGGCATTATCTCCTTTTATCTGCACTCTATCCATACCATGTACTATTAAAAAAGACATGAAGTCGAAATTTGACCTTTGCTCTAGCTTGGCATACTGGCATAATCTCTGTCACGCTGATTGTCCTCTTCATCTTTATAAGAAATGCAGTGGGAGTTTACAACCGTGTAGACGTGAAACCAACCATTAAGACGCTTGCAGTAATTGGCTCGTATCCCATTTCGAAGCCTTATGGGCTGTTTGTCACGTTAAAGGGAAACTTAGTTGAGCAGAAGTGGAACTATCGGATGCACCCAACGCGAAGGATCTGAAGAACGTTATGAGGGTTAACATGCCACGGCACTGTCGCTATCGACGTTCGCCACTCTGAATGACCATCATACTCCTCATACTCTAAAGACTGTTTGAACACTGTGGGGCACATACTGGCCTGAGTGAACGATGAGCAGCAGGAAGATATTGTAATTAAGAGCACTCCAA
Organism: Schistocerca gregaria; assembly: GCF_023897955.1. Lineage (NCBI taxonomy): Eukaryota > Metazoa > Arthropoda > Insecta > Orthoptera > Acrididae > Schistocerca > Schistocerca gregaria. The sequence continues at coordinate 597,218,960 of NC_064931.1, read as the reverse complement.
AGCAATAACTCACACAAAATTTGGATACACTGTTTTTCACAACTGCAAGTAGCCAGGGTGATGTAATATTAAGAAGATACATCTTTTTTATCATATTGTTGAATGGCTTGGTTTATTTCAGAGACTGTAGAGGATACAAGATGACTTAGAAGAAAATTCTAGCCGGTTTGATGAATGACAGATAGCTCTAAATGTATAAAAATATGATTTTACGCGGATGAGTAGGAAAAAGAAACACGTAATGTTAGATTACAGCATTATTACTGTGCTGCTTGACACAGTCACGTCGATTAAATACACTCCTGGAAATGGAAAAAAGAACACATTGACACTGGTGTGTCAGACCCACCATACTTGCTCCGGACACTGCGGGAGGGCTGTACAAGCAATGATCACACGCACGGCACAGCGGACACACCAGGAACCGCGGTGTTGGCCGTCGAATGGCGCTAGCTGCGCAGCATTTGTGCACCGCCGCCGTCAGTGTCAGCTAGTTTGCCGTGGCATACGGAGCTCCATCGCAGTCTTTAACACTGGTAGCATGCCGCGACAGCGTGGACGTGAACCGTATGTGCAGTTGACGGACTTTGAGCGAGGGCGTGTAGTGGGCATGCGGAAGGCCGGGTGGACGTACCGCCGAATTGCTCAACACGTGGTGCGTGAGGTCTCCACAGTACATCGATGTTGTCGTCAGTGGTCGGCAGAAGGTGCACGTGCCCGTCGACCTGGGACCGGACCGCAGCGACGCACGGATGCACGCCAAGACCGTAGGATCCTACGCAGTGCCGTAGGGGACCGCACCGCCACCTCCCAGCAAATTATGGACACTGTTGCTCCTGGGGTATCGGCGAGGATCATTCGCAACCGTCTCCATGAAGCTGGGCTCCGGTCCCGCACACCGTTAGGCCGTCTTCCGCTCACGCCCCAACATCGTGCAGCCCGCCTCCAGTGGTGTCGCGTCAGGCGTGAATGGAGGGACGAATGGAGACGTGTCGTCTTCAGCGATGAGAGTCGCTTCTGCCTTGGTGCCAATGATGGTCGTATGCGTGTTTGGCGCCGTGCAGGTGAGCGCCACAATCAGGACTGCATACGACCGAGGCACACAGTGCCAACACCCGGCATCATGGTGTGGGGAGCGATCTCCTACACTGGCCGTACACCTCTGGTGATCGTCGAGGGGACACTGAATAGTGCACGGTACATCCAAACCGTCATCGAACCCATCGTTCTACCATTCCTAGACCGGCAAGGGAACTTGCTGTTCCAACAGGACAATGCACGTCCGCATGTATCCCGTGCCACCCAACGTGCTCTAGAAGGTGTAAGTCAACTACCCTGACCAGCAAGATCTCCGGATCTGTCCCCCATTGAGCATGTTTGGGACTGGATGAAGCGTCGTCTCACGCGGTCTGCACGTCCAGCACAAACGCTGGTCCAACGGAGGCGCCAGGTGGAAATGGCACGGCAAGCCGTTCCACAGGACTACATCCAGCATCTCTACGATCGTCTCCATGGGAGAATAGCAGCCTGCATTGCTGCGAAAGGTGGATATACACTGTACTAGTGCCGACATTGTGCATGCTCTGTTGCCTGTGTCTATGTGCCTGTGGTTCTGTCAGTGTGATCATGTGATGTATCTGACTCCAGGAATGTGTCAATAAAGTTTCCCCTTCCTGTGACAATGAATTCACGGTGTTCTTATTTCAATTTCCAGGAGTGTATTTAGACGTAGCGTTCCAAAGCGATATGTAATGGAACGACCATGTAAGAATCGTAGTAGGGAAGGCGAATGATCGACTTCGATTTATTGAGAGGAATTTAGAAAAGTGTGTTTCATCGATAAAGTGGACACTAGAAAAAACCATTCTTGAATACTACTTGTGTGATTGGGATCTGTTCCAGTTCGGATTAAACGAAGACATCGCAGCAATTCAGAGGTCGGCTGCTATACTTGTTGTGGTATCACCGCCAGACACCACACTTTCTAGGTGGTAACCTTTAAATCGTCAGCGGTCCGTTAGTATACGTCGGACCCGTGTGTCGCCACTATCAGTGATTGCAGACCGAGCGCTGCCACACGGCAGGTCTAGTCTAGAGAGACTCCCTAGCACTCGCCCCAGTTGTACAGCCGACTATGCTCGAGATGGTTCACTGTCTACATACGCTCTCATTTGCAGAGACGACAGCCTTCAGCTACGTCATTTGCTACGACCTAGCAAGGCGCCATATTCAGTTACTATCATTACTATCTTCAAGAATGGATTCTGAACAGATAATATTGTGAATCATGTACTATCAAGAGCGACGTTCATCATTAATGGATTAAAGTTAAGAATCAAACTAATTACGTCCGCTTTCTGAATTCTCATTCCTTGTCAAGTTCCAGACCTCACGTCAGTATAGTTCTTCCCTCCTCACGCTAGCCTGCGTGATCTAAGCCGCGTGCATTTCGGCCTCCTCTCGTAACACGGTGTTGGCTCTTCTGCTTACACAAACCTTGTTACCGGTATGCTTGAACAACACGCCATTATTACAGTAATTCTTCTCGAAGTCAATGCGAAGTTATTTCCTCGGGGCACTTTTGAGGAAATGTAGAGGACCAGCGTCTGAGGCTGACTGCATAAGGATTCTACTGCTACCGACGTAGATTTTGTGTAAGGATAACGAAGATAAGATTTGAGAAATTAGGGTCCTCGCGGAGGGATATAGATAATAGTTTCTCTCTCGCTCTACTTGCGAGTGGAACACTAATAGAAATGACTAGTAGTCGTATAAGATACCCTCCGCTACACACCTGACTGTGGCTTGCGGTGTATGTTTGTATATGTAGATGTGGAAAGTAGGGTATAAAGCCAATCAACTACATCTTGTAGCAACAGACTTTCTACCAAAATCCTATCGCTGGAAATGATTACTGAATCTTCCGCCTATAATAAAGTAACATGTGGGCGGCTACTTTTAAATTCCGCGACCTGTGTTTGAGTGTCACTTTCATTATCTTGTGTCGAAATCAACATTCACATATAAATCAGCATGCACTTTCTATTTTACGTAATATCAAAGCACTACGAAAAAGAAGCACATTCAATTTGCATGTCAGGATTCGATGGGGATGTTCAGTTACTGAAAGACAGATTAGGCAACCCATTCTATGTTTTAAGCCGATCTACTAATATGTGAAACCAGATGCTCTTTCACTCTTTCCCCTGGGCCCTGACCGGGATTTCGATTCCTCGGAGGTGTTCTACTTCCTGATCGTTGCTAAAGCTTTTGTACTCTCAAGAGCTTTTCTAAAATACGGAAGCCACGGACAATGGTAACGCTTCACAGGAAATGCAGCTACAGGACGTTTGTAAAAGTACGTCTGAAGGGACGGGTGTTAGCCGGCCAGTGTGGTCGAGCTGTTTCAGCCGGCAAAGTAGCTCAGCGTGTTCGGTCAGAGGGCTAGCTGCCTTCTGTAATAAAAAAACCGGATTAATGGATCAACAACGAACTGAAACGGGTGTCTTTCGACGTCCGCCCAGAGCAGATACAACGAACGAAAAAACGAACAAAATGTGAATTAAAAAAAAAAGTTTACAAGGCATTCGTAGGTACAAGTCTGATTGTGCGTTTGATTATTCTAAAAGTTTCATTTTTATATCAGAGTATCAGAGTTTTTTTTAAAGTCAATAAATTCAAAGATGGAAGTTACAGATTTTGTTAATATACACATTCAAGGTTTTTTCTTTATCATTTTTATTTTTAACATTAATTAGAGAGAAGGCTACATTACTGTTAAATTAGCATAGACATACAACAATACATGGATATCATACTTTTCCGAAAACTTTTAATAAGCACAACGGCAAAACAGCAATAAACGTTGTTGAAATACAGCACAGACTACTGGTTATAAGAATACTAAACTGGAAATCTATTAATGACTTTAGTGCACTGTACTTCCCTATTTTTATTAGTATGCCATGTTGTTCCAACACTTTATAGTATTCAGTCGGTGAAAGAATATATTCCATTCTTTGGTAGCCTTTCCCCACTCTACCAAACACGTTGGTAGGAGGACTATAGCTGTGACCATGAATAGGGAAATAATACCCCAGCTAATTAAATTTCCAGCTTTCTTCTAAGGCCATTAGTAGGCACATCATTACTGCATTTTCATTCTCAATTCCTTTGTCTGTGCTCAGGAATGAATCGTAATGCACAAATAGTGTAGCCAAATCTGTCTCGAATGCAATATTTCACCTCAGGAGAGCTTTTGTATTGGCTGATTCTCTTGCATATCAAAATATACTTTAATCAGATTTGGATATTTGCATTGAACTTTTTTACATGAAGTTGTACAACCAATGGTGTGTTATTAATTGTTTATTTTTCTTCCGATTAAGTTCCTTTTTTAATGTCAGTAGACCAATCCAACTTATTGAGCATGTATCTGTATGGGGAGTTTGAAGTCACAAATTAAGTCAGTGACAGAAAATATGTATATACATCAAAAAAGAGCAGGTGGAAAGGCCTGGTGAGTCCCCCTTTTTTCAGAAATGTTTCCACGTTTTTATTGTATTCAGCTTAGATGGTAAACACCCTCATTTCAACTTTTACTTGAATAAGGGCTACCTCTTTACCTATATGTTTATATATAATCTTTTATAGCTTCTGTAATTTTCTTAACTTTATTATTGGTGTAGTCTCCCCCATAGTTTTCAGCCAGTAACTTCTCTATTAAATGAACTTTATTCGCCAAATCTGAGAGTCTGTTTTAAGACATTCCTGATGTTGCTTGAAATGTTGCGACACTTACGGGTACTACTCTCTGGCCATTTTCTTTCCTTATATCGCACTTCATCGAAACAAAATTCTTCCTTTTTGCTTCCTTCTTGATGTCTTGCAGTTTGGCGATGTGATTAATATGTATTTTAGTAATAATTCATCCTGGACTGTTTTGCTAAAACTGCACACATGACAATAAAAAGTTGTGATATAAGAGAGATCAGCTGCTCTATATTCTTCTCTTCTTAAGGATTTTGAGTTAACTTGTATATCTGGTATCCCATGTGGACAGGCAATAGTTGGCGTTTTCTTCTTCTTCTTGGCCGCTTTCACTCTCGACCTGTACCTCCTACCACCTGAGCACCGAGTTACATGCAATTAACCTCCATTTTATAGTTTAACAGCCCACTCTTTTAGTGCAAACCTCTCTCTGACAAAGCTGGCTGATGGGACTTAACGTTGTTGTGTATATATATTGTTGGTTCTGGTGGCACGAGCTTGGCCACAGTTTATGCTTCTTTCTGGGAGACTCTCTCAAATTATCATTGACGATGGCGTCCTACATTGTTATTCTTCCTTCTGTCTTCAGAAGCAAAGCACAGATTGCATTTATCTACTTTTGCTTTTACTAGCTGCGAGATAATGTAGGGTTTTTCCAGACTCGTAGTTTTCAACACTATAACAACAGCAGGTATTACATTTTGACCAGTCCGTTTCAATAGATCTCGCATGGCTACAAACTTGATTTGTAAGTAAAAAAATTTGAATTTGGAAAAACTGAACATTTATCGGCCTTTGAGAAAACGCTCCTCAAATGTTAAGAACTGCAGAGAGAATTATTGATAATAAGCGTATACTGCAAAAACTAGCAGCTGACTGTCAACATACGTAAATACAGAGTTATTTATGCAATTACATAGGAAATAAAGATGTTATCATCTTTGAATATATAATAAGCGATCACTTAAAGTAATCTGTCGCAACAGTCAATGTCTAGATGCATACAGCAGGATTTAGGATGAAACGACCGCATAAACCTTGTCGTGAGGAAAACCGGTGCTCTTTTAGATATATTAGAATAATCCTGCGTACGTTTAACGGTGGTGTGAAGGCACTCATATACAGCACCTTCGTCTGGCATGTTCTTAGTATCTTTTGACCGTTTGTAACGCTCATCAAGTTGGATTAATCGTGTTCATGTAAGCTGACAAGATTTGGCACCTTACAGTGCTTTCGAACCACATTGTGACAGGTACTTACAGTGTGTTTTGATATCATTTGACAGGCCTGGTGCCCTTTTATTATGAAAATGGGCTATCATTGACATAGTCAAGTACACCTTGGTACTAATAACTGAATTTCACTTCTATGTTGGGCGATTGGATTTAATGTTGCGTGGATTTGTAAAACTCGGTGGAGAGAAGCGAAACTGGTTTCACCGTCGCTGTGCTGCGAGGCGTTGGGGCAACAGGAGGCACAGTCGGGAGTCGGATGGCGACAGGCGCTCAAAAGCCATTTCTGCGGAGGAACTCCAAGAGATCTCTAGGGACAAGCAGCCGACCCGGGTGCCACCGAAGGCGCCAACTTTTGCGAGGATACGGCCATAACTAAATCCGAAGGCCGGATACACTCAATGTCTGCCAGTGGTTGATTGACGCCTAGATGTCTGGACACAAACCTTTTAAACAATGCAGAAGCAGTCCGGAATGTGTCGGGCAGCACGACGGCGTCACCAACCGTTAGCACGGTGGCACATCCGCCAGCCTGTTTCCACGATTTTATCGCGGACGTCTTCGATTACTGTAACTGTATGACTAGATGGGAGAAGGAGTTCGCTACAGAAGGTTAAACTGGAAAAACAAAACTTGAGTAAGTGGTTGGCTGGAGTCTTTTAGAGTGAGAAGAGTGGAAGTACGAACAGGGGGTAGTAAGCGTATGATTCTCCCGCCCTTACTTAGGGAAGAGATAACGAGAGGTGAGCGGGAAAACGGTTGAAATGGCTCTGAGCACTATGGGACTTAACAGCTGAGGTCATCAGTCAACTAGAAGTTAGAACTACTTAAACCTAACTAACCTAAGTGCATCACACACATCCATTCCCGAGGCAGGATTCGAACCTGCGACCGTAGCGGTCGCGCGGTTCCAGACTGATGAGCTGGAATTCCAGCAGTTATAGAGAAGAGGACTTCTGTCTGAGCCTCCAAACTGGGAGGACTTCTGTTAGCAGCGTGGAGTGGCCACGCGATTTTAGGCCCCATGTCACGGATTGCGCAGCCACTTCCGTAGGAGGGTCGAGTCCTCTCTTGGTCATGGGTGTGTGTGTTGTTCTTAGCATAAGTTAGTTTAAGTAGTGTGTAAGAGTCCAGGGACCGATGACCTTAGCAGATTGGTCCCTTAGGAATTCACACACATTTCAACATGTGAACACTTCTGTTGGAGCCCCCACCCCCTAATTCTCGGGCTAAAGAGGACTTATGTTTTCTCTTCCAGCGTTTACCATAGAGTTATCTGCGAAGCCCTTTTTTGATTATACACTTGTGTATGAGAGGTTCCTGGATTCCGCCTTCGGCTGGGAGTTCCCGTCTTACGTTCGTTGTTGACAGTGCACAGATTTAGACAGAATTTGGACTTAGCGGTTTGTGGACAGTGGTAGCTGTATGACGGTTTAGGTTTCAGTGCATTGAAAACATTGCGTGGCTGCAGCCTTGTCTCACAGTGCTAGATACCTCAAGAGTTATCACTGCATACTGTTTTAGATAGTGAAATAGGAACACACTTCGGCATTGAGGGAAGACAGTGTAAATTGCTGGGACCAACTGCAAAATTTTTTTCACTAAGGTTTCAAGTCAATTGATTACAGTAATACAGAAGCGAGGTCAGTCATTCCATATAGAGTATCTCAGATCATATTATTTACAACTGAGCAGAATTAGGCAGCAGAGAGCCACTATCAATTTATTGCAGTCACTTAATGTTTTTATGCGTTCGATGGATATTTTGTAACTTGTTTATTGTTCATGTTTACTGAACTGGTTTATTTTCAAATAAATTGTATAGTTAAGAGTAGAATTTGTTCGTTCAGTAGAAGCATAGTTTACCATTCATCATTTGACGTGCTGTTACTGTGCTTACTAAGTAACGTTCAGACGAAGTAGTTGATTTGTATCAGTAGGGCATGAAAGTAAGCATTTGGCATTTGATTATCCTCACATTAATTGGGACAATGAACAAGATAATTTCGTTTTTCAGGGTACTCATATTGTGGAACAATTAATGTTTTATGTATGCACTTAACCAGGGCCGACCACGGAGTGCCATTCTTCACACGTGCCGTGCTTTCCTCGATGTTTCTCGGAAGTACGCCGTACAGCTTGACATTTCATGTAGCATTATGGTGCGGCATATTTCAGATGGCACAGCTCTCTGAGGTCAGCAGAATCGTGCTGTAAGCGCAGTTTACCCTTCGCTATTTGTTCGTGTATGAACGACGTTCGCAGGTTTGCACAAAAAGTGAAGAGACTTACACAGAGTTTGGACTTAGCGGTTTGCGGACAGTTGTCTGCTCTCTGACGGTTTAGATTCCAGTACACTGCGGGGCTGCGGGGCTGCAGCCTTGTTGACAGTGCACGATACCTCAAGAGTTGTCACTGCACTCCGCCAGCACACAGATCTGTCGACGCAATCCTTTAAAACGAATGGAAATGACACAAGAGAGGATGAGAATTCTTAGTACTGATTGTCTGCTATGAAACGAAATTACAATACCATGCAGAAATAATTTAAATATTTAGCTGATAATGAATGAGCAAAAAATTACAACAATCGGCAGACGGGATTCATTGTTCTGTATATCAACAAGCACACTGTAGTAATTTTGCAGACCTATCACACGTGAAGTATTTAGTGGTAGGAATACTAAATTATCTGAAGTCATACACATTGTATCATTCTCAATTGCAACCGTTTCCAGTGGAACTGACCGATGAGTATATGCTTCATATATATTGCAAAGTACATTGGTTAAGTCAGAATTTATGCCTGGAACGATTTTTCGATTCAAAACTCGCTATTGCTGAATTTATGAAGGAAAAAGAAGTGCAAGAAAACGAAATCTAGAAAATCCAGAATGGAATGCAGAATTTGCATTTTAAGTGGACTTGACTGCACACTGCCCGAACCGTTTGCCATTTCAGTTGAATGTACCCCTGTGCATGTGCAGATGTAAGTGATTGATCTGCAAGGTAATACCAGTTTTAACGACGAACTTTTTTACGCTAAAACTGTCCACGCCGTCTACAATTCTTTCCTCAGGCAGCGTTCCAAAATCTCTATAATGAGGTTGAAAAATTTATACAATACTTCGATCTGCATATTTGTGTGAAAGACCTTTTTGTAAGTGTGAAACCAAGTAAGTCACGCTTACGTGGTAACGTGAGGCGAAAATATGAAATGGTTTGCGTCTGTCCATTTGCTGACAGTTAGTGCCAGAAAAAATTATACTCGTTTTTAGCGCACCAATGGTAATGAAATAATTTTGTTTGTGGTCTGCAGGGTGCGATGCTTAAATCCGGACCAAGCTCAGTTTGAATTTCCGGCCATATCGTTTTTCCAAGAGAGGTCACGATTTGCGTTCTTGAAAGCCATAGGCATACAGTAAACAGCCAAAACCTCAGAATGGCCGAGATGTTAAGGACAAGTGCGGAGTCCAACCGAAGAGCTGCGATTATCGAAAATATTCACGCTTGGTGTTCGCATACTGAAATAGTTCGACTCTTCGGGTACATGAGATCAACTGTTGTACGATATAGCGGTCAAGTGTAATGCTTCGGAGTAGAGTGGGAAAGGAAATCTTATTCGAGGAAATACGTGCCACGAACTGCTGTAGTCATCAAGCACTGATCTCGGAGGACCCGGGGCAACCTCTGAGGAAATTGGCGTCAGTATTGAATGTCAGCGAGCGAACAATGCGTCGGGTGGCAGAGGAGAACCTCATATGAGCCGTTTAGTCCAAAACTGGCTCTCGGCTAAAGTTGACGTATTCTCGTCAAAGGAGTTGTGATCCACGAATAACCCGGATCTGAACACCCTCGACTCTATGTTTGGAGGTTCTAGGCGTGACAGTCTGCAACCGCGCGACCGCTACGGTCGCAGGTTCGAAACCTGCCTCTGGCATGGATGCGTGGGATGTCCTTTGGTTAGTTAGGTTTAAGTAGTTCTAAGCTCTAGGGGACTGATGACCTCAGAAGTTAAGTCCCATAGTGCTCAGAGCCATTTTCCATGTTTGTAGCGTAGTCGGAAGAGTTACCAATAAGACGAGGCACCCTAATATTGCATCTCTACTTACCGCTACCGATGCAGCAAACGCGAAAATGAACAGCGCTGTTTTTATGCGTTCGTGCGATCGCTTTAGGACAAGATTGGAGAAGGTCTAGCAGAAGGGGTTACTTCGAATGATGTTACTCTTGAAAGATACCACTACTAATATGTAAGAAGATTTTAATTTTCATTTGGATTTTGTTTTAATAAATTTGCTTTCAAGAAAAGTTTCATTTTTCCAGATTTAACTGCTGCACCCTATATGTTGATGCAAAATGTGAAATATAAAACCATGCATTCCGCAGTGCGACTGCACTGCCATTTTAATGTGGCAGTTTCTCCTTCTTCCCAATCCTCATAATCAGACATCTTGGCGTGGCGGTGGGGCAAATGCGCCAGCCGGGTTGAGCGCTTTGACACTCTGGCAGTGGCATGGCCCAGGAGCCAAAATCTTAGCCACCTCTGCTCTAAACGTCTCCTCCAGAGAGTATTTATTGGTGACAGGGGCACCCTAGTAGTAGGGTAAACTATGTTCTACACCTCTTTTTATATCAAATTGATACACAAATTAATTAGATTGTTACAGCTGATTGATTTAGGACCTAAAACTATTGTTCTGCTGAGTGGATTTTCATGTAAAACTCCCCCTTCCCCTCCCCTTAACCTATTGTTGTGTTAATTGATTGATGATCCCTGGGGATTATCTGTCCTTTTGAGAAACCCTCCACCTCAACCACTCCCCCTCCTTTTTATCCCCCCCCCCTAGGAAATATCTAGCGTCTTTTCCATTCCTCTCGCCAATAGATGCACACTTTTCATGTCAAATGAATTGACTAAGTAATTAAATTGATCAATTCAGTAACCATTCACCCTCTGGGATGTCGCTCATCCATGCCCTACAAACCTTCAGCCACCCTCCCCACCCCATCTGAAAATTGGTGGCAAAAGGACTTATTCTGTGATAGAGAGGAAGGATCTCAAGGTACAAAATTGACGTCATTGTCAATTACATAGCAGAGGATACACAGTTTATTTATAAAATTGTATTTCCAGTGGGTGAATCTCTTTATTTGGTGGGGAAAGATCATATCTAGCAACTACATGTCCTAATTATGTAATTAAACCTGCTAGAGATTCGAGGTGTTGTCTTGTTGGAAAATTTTTGTGTGTGTTACCACGTTGACATGCAGGGATCAACTGAGTTAGTTCACAACGGCACTACCAGAGGACGTTCCACCCCCAACCCTTACACCCCCCTCTCCACCTCTTCCAGGAACAACTGACAGGGAAAGGAACTGAGTGTGTACTGGAGAGGAAGTATCTCACAACACAAAACGCAAATCAATGTCCATAATATATTGATGCAGATTCTTTATTTAAGCAGTTTGCGAAAGAGAGGGCTCCCCCACATGGATAGTGCAACACCCACCCCCATTTCTTATGATGTAATAACTGTAAGCATCGAGGAATGGAGTGAAGTACAGTATAGTCGCCGCTGTTTCAGGTCCTCCTGTGCATGTATCTGTCGTCTGTTCGTCATCACAGAGGTTACCCATTGTCCTAATTACAGATCACAATACTAAATACCACCTACCATAGACCGAATGTTGGCCTCCTTTGATATTGCGACCCCAAAAAAGTCTTAAAGTGGCGGCATTCTGATGATTGGGAAATTCCAAACTCGCGTCCTTTTTGTGTCTCTCACAAGTGACTACTCCCTGTTTGTGTGTGTGAACCAACTGCATGGGGGGAATAATCGTCCAGCTCAAACACCCATCATAGTTAACCTTCTCATGCTACACACGTCCGCTTCTGTCGCCACTCATCCAGCATGCCAGACACTTTGCTAGTCAGTCATCCAGAGAACGCTGCCGCCAGAACTTGTCCCCACTGCCACGGGCAACAGTCGATATATCGGCACATTCTTTGGAACTAATTTGTGACTTCAGGTCGACCGAAGCCCTGCCCTCATCCCTGCCTCCGACAACGTTGTACTGTGAGCCAAGCAGCAGCAGCTTGGATGTACACCCCTTATTGCAGTTCCACCCAACACACTCTCCCCAGTTTTAAAAAGCCACTTTACTCAATCCGAGACAGGGATGTCGTTGACCATAAACCTTGAATTTTTCACGTGAAATGTAGATTCCTCCCTTTTATACAAGTTCTTTTCGAAGGCAGAAGTAATCATCAGGGCTTACATGCATTTCCTTAGGCTATATTTCCACTAAGTATTCTCTCATAAGTTAAAAAAAAACACTATTATAATCAGTTTAATATCTGTTATGTCCTGCATCACAGGACTGGAATATTAATCTCATTTTTGACTCATGACGGAGAGCTAAGATCTACCTCTGTCACAGGATGCTTCCTCGCTTACGAACTCTCTTAAAATAATCAAATGCTTTGTCACATAACAAGTCTCACAAGGTAACAGGGCACAGAAATTGTAAAAATCAGGGTTATACTATGTACCACATTGTAAATACGGTAATACAGAGAAATTAGGACACATAAAAAGGCACATATTTAGTCTGTTGCACTCGCTCTATCTGCGACAGGAGTAGGAAAGGGAATGACTAGTAGTGGTACAGGGTACCCTCCGCCACACACCGTATGATGACTTGCGAAGTAAGCTTATAGATGAGAATGTAAATTTACTCTACATATTAAGATAACATTCCATCCAGCCGTAGGCACACAAACCTCACAGAATAAAGTTGCCTCCTATTAATCGAAAAAAGAAAAGACGGAGCCTCTGCTTGTAACGTCCTTCATCCTAATCGGCCTACTGGATTGTAATATAACTGACCGTGATCACATATGTCTAATGAAACTTTACAGTGAATAAGGCTCTTGTTACCGAAACAAATAACGGAAGGTAATAGGACAAATGTACAACAGACCCTTCTGAAAGAAGAATCTATTGTAAACCTAATCTAAATACTGACGATAATTTTGAAATGGGTGGAATATAGTGCAATCGCTCATGAACCTCACATGGGGAAAAGTGTGCCATGTAATATTTACTATTAAAAATACGGGTGAAACAAAATATACTGATTAGCTAAAAAGAGGATAATTAAACGGTCGCCAGCCCACTAGGGCAAAGAATCTCCAGAATCTTACGAAAGGTAATGGCAAAGAAATTTGAGGAAATAATCAGTGGTATGGCAATAGAAGTTTGTCACACTTTTCCACAACGCAACAGTTTATGAGAAAATAAATGAGTGAGAAATCACTGAGTTTACAGTTACTTATTCTGAAATACTAAGTTTTGAAAGTAAAGTTAAATGAAGTTATTGGTTAAATAAATGACTGGCAACCACTCAAATTTTGTTACATAAAAAATTTCTTTCAGTAACCTCAGCGTAGCTTAATACAGAATTTAGAAGAAAGGCAAACAATTTACTTTTGGCTATTGAAAAACTGAATTGAATTTACTTTAAGCAAATGGTAAACTGATTATTTTTAATATAACAACTGTAAAATGCATACCAAGCCAGCAGAAGTCACTCGCTAAGCTACGTAGAGAATAAATGAAACTGTGCACTCTTAATGTGTGCTGTAATTATGTTATTAGTTTGGGCAATGAATTTTTATGTTACTTTAAGTGAATGAAGTTAATACTAAATATTGCAAAGTAGTTAAGCCTCTGTTATGTAAGAGAAGAATGAACAGTTACTGGTGTACAAAATTCAGACTGAAACTGGTCATTAACAAACAAACGACACTGGTAGTAAACAGTGAATCAATTTTCATATTCTTACAATAGTCCGTGATTGCATGGAAAGGAAAAGACCCTGCTTGGTAATGCTGTCTGAGGACAGTGACAACACAGGTATCGTACAAGTTTTAACTGTCGCAGGTTATTATTCAAGTTAGTCATACTTTGTGAAAGAAATGCGACAGCATAATGCATCCACAATGTTAGTTACATTTTCTCACTTAATAATCTTATGTCGCTGTAGCTGTTAGGACGATGAAGAATGTAGCCAATGACAATGCTGAGCTGCTGCTGTTGTTGCGTCAGCTGCTGGTTAAAAACCCGAATTGCCTTCAGAGTCATGGATAATTATGGCACAGGCAACAGTTAGAGCTGAAACTTCCTCTGCCTGTCCACTCCTACCGTTCTCTCAATACTCGCTGGTAACGAATTAGGTGCGCCTAAACTGCTACAATCATAGCTGAACACCGCATATGTGGTCGCAACCAACAACCACTTCCGCACTCTTTCATGACTCAAGCTGCTCTGGTTCTCCTGTGCTCATAGTGTAACACAAACACTCCATACACAAAGATGAACAATGCACAGCTACTGCCACTTCGTCGTTGCTATCGATACAGTAAAAATAAAGTTCCCTTGGTTATTACCCAGCAATTAACGTTATTTACGATATAATTTCAATCAATTATATATATTCAGAAATACATACACTGCTACGCCCATTACCTATTAAATATAGTTTCTGTAAGAAGGCATACAGATTCAGAATTAGAAGAACTGTACAAGTTTTCAATTGATATTCAACGCCGAAAATTTCTGGATGGTGCAGAAAGTATTTTATCTATGTATTCGGTATTACATGCTGCTGATTGTCTCTCAGTTAAAATCATCGTATTATCTCCCTGTTTTCTCACTATGGTCACTTCTAGAGACATATCTGAGCGTTTGTAATGCGGGTGCCCAAAACACGAAGAAGGACCGAGACAGAGCTCACCTCAAATCTCCTCTTTCGTCAGTGTATCATTATCTGATGTATCTCACGAATCTTCCAGTCTTCGATACATAGCATTTGAATCCACATGATTTAAATGAATAAGAGATGTGCCCAGCCAAGTCTCAGACCCCTACTAACCCTCTTGAAATTCCATCACATTCTGAGAGCACTGTTCCATTCCCGTTAGCTAATAAGCTGTCTAGTTCTCCACCTGTCACTGACTGGGCAGAGAGCTATCGCACCAAGCAAAATAGCACATTAACGCACAGGACGAAATCCACAATCACGCTGACTACACACGGACTGCATAAAGAAATTCAGAAGCAAAACACCTACAATTCATAGATATCGAATGGCGGTCAATAAATATCACCCTGTATATGTCCTGATCTCCTTCATCATATTCCTATGATTACTACATTAGAAATTCAACAATGTAATAGTGTCAGAGACTTCGTTGACAGCACAGTATCTCTCTCTCTCTCTCTCTCTCTCTCTCTCTCTCTCTCTCTCTCTCTCCCTCCCTCCCCCCTCTCCCCCCTCCCTCTCTCTCTCTCACTCTTCTCGTTATTTTTGTAACATCCAATGGAGTAAAACTATGAACTATAAAGATTCACTAAGCCAGTAGACAACTCGATAAAGTATTAACATGTCTCTGTCTTCCGATATATCAACTGCCCTGTAAGCCATAAAAATGAAAGATGGTGTCCAAAGATTTGGAGGTCAGGATGACTACCAACTAGGACCCCGAAAGAGCAATCTTATACCTTGGTGCGAGAGGCCCACCAGTATGAGGAATCAATGCTTTTGGTCTCTTCTAAAATGGAACAAATATTTGTCGATAAGAAACACCGCCTATGTTGTTGGAAAAAAATGGCTCTGAGCACTATGGGACTCAACTGCTGTGGTCATTAGTCCCCTAGAACTTAGAACTACTTAAACCTAACTAACCTAAGGGCATCACACACAACCATGCCCGAGGCAGGATTCGAACCTGCGACCGTAGCAGTCATACGGTTCCGGACTGCGCGCCTAGAACCGCGAGACCACCGCGGCCGGCTATGTTGTTGGAGCACCTTAACTTACACCATGTGATGTCCAGCTTTCTATGAGAGCCGATGGCTTGAAATGTGTTGATTCAGGTGTAGCGCTTGAAGCAGACCTCAAAGTCATGGTGGAAATACAAAAGTATGGCTTTGTACAAAGCTGGAATTACACACTGCTTGGATATTTTACAGAAGAAAAATATTGTATCAAACTGTGTATGAAAGAATGACATAGGAACACTCTCTTGTGACTGATGGTCTGTGGAATACGGCCGACAGAGCTTTACGCAAGTCTGTGCAAGCGACTTCGAGCATTGGCCACCTGCTCCAATGGACCAATCAATTTATATTTGATATGCTTGACGTCAACATGCAATTGGTACTTGTTTCTGAGATATCGGAAGAGAGAGATGTTTTAATATATCATCGAGTTCTCTACTGAGTGCTATTAGTAAAGTTTTTATAGTTGATAGTTTATCTACGTTGGATGTTATAAAAATAATGAGCAGGAGAGAAATAGAGAGAGAGGAAGACAGAGAGAGAGAGAGAGAGAGAGAGAGAGAGAGAGAGAGAGAGAGAGAGAGATAGAGAGAGAGAGAGACAGAGAGACAGAGATTGCTGTCAACGAATTTTCTGATGCCATTACACTGTCGTATTTCTAACGTAGCAATCATAGAAGTACAACAAAGGAGATCAGAACATGTAAAGGGTGATATTTATATAACCCCATTGGATATCTATGAATTGTAGGCATTATGCTTCAGAATTTCTTTGGTCAGTCCGCGTTTGCTCTGCATTGTTGTGAATTTCCTCATATACGTTAGTGTG
The DNA here is from genome assembly GCF_023897955.1 of Schistocerca gregaria. NCBI lineage: Eukaryota > Metazoa > Arthropoda > Insecta > Orthoptera > Acrididae > Schistocerca > Schistocerca gregaria. The sequence goes on along the minus strand of NC_064931.1, from coordinate 597,202,282 downwards.
CCATTTTTCTCTTTGTGCTGGCTCGTTGTCTACTCAGTGATGGGTAGAGGACTAAATAGCCTTTTAACTAATGAAAATGGAACAGTGCTGTGAGAATGTGATTGGATTTCGAGAGAATTAGCAAGAGTCTGCGATTAGCTGGGGACATCACTTACCCGTGGAAATCATGTGGATTCAAATACAATATATCGAAAACTGGAAGATTCGTGAGAATATGGCAGATAAGCGATACACTGACGAAAGGGGAGGTGAGAGGTGAGCTCAGTATCGATTTATCTAAGTGTTGTGGGCACACATATAACAACAAAGTGATCGCAATGAACCAACTGGGAGCTAATACGAGGATTTTTACCGAGAGATAATCATCAGCAGAAGTTCCATCTTTTGTTTTCTCAATAAATAGGAGACAACTTTCTTCTGTGATGTTTGTGTGCCTATAAACGGATGGAATAACATCTTAATAGGTAGAGTAAATTTACATTTACATCTATATGCTTACTTCGCAACTCTCTGTGTGGTATGTGGCGGAGAGTTTCCACTACCACTACTACACTCCTGGAAATTGAAATAAGAACACCGTGAATTCATTGTCCCAGGAAGGGAAACTTTATTGACACATTCCTGAGGTCAGATACATCACATGATCACACTGACAGAACCACAGGCACATAGACACAGGCAACAGAGCATGCACAATGTCGGCACTAGTACAGTGTATATCCACCTTTCGCAGCAACGCAGGCTGCTATTCCCCCATGGAGGCGATCGTAGAGATGCTGGATGTAGTCCTGTGGAACGGCTTGCCATGCCATTTCCACCTGGCGCCTCAGTTGGACCAGCGTTCGTGCTGGACGTGCAGACCGCGTGAGACGACGCTTCATCCAGTCCCAAACATGCTCAATGGGGGACAGATCCGGAGATCTTGCTGGCCAGGGTAGTTGACTTACACCTTCTAGAGCACGTTGGGTGGCACGGGTTACATGCGGACGTGCATTGTCCTGTTGGAACAGCAAGTTCCCTTGCCGGTCTAGGAATGGTAGAACGATGGGTTCGATGACGGTTTGGATGTACCGTGCACTATTCAGTGTCCCCTCGACGATCACCAGAGGTGTACGGCCAGTGTAGGAGATCGCTCCCCACACCATGATGCCGGGTGTTGGCCCTGTGTGCCTCAGTCGTATGCAGTCCTGATTGTGGCGCTCACCTGCACGGCGCCAAACACGCATATGACCGTCATTGGCACCAAGGCAGAAGCGACTCTCATCGCTGAAGACGACACGTCTCCATTCGTCCCTCCATTCACGCCTGTCGCCACACCACTGGAGGCGGGCTGCACGATGTTGGGGCGTGAGCGGAAGACGGCCTAACGGTGTGCGGGACCGTAGCCCAGCTTCATGGAGACGGTTGCGAATGGTCCTCACCGATACCCCAGGAGCAACAGTGTCCCTAATTTGCTGGGAAGTGGCGGTGCGGTCCCCTACGGCACTGCGTAGGATCCTACGGTCTTGGCGTGCATCCGTGCGTCGCTGCGGTCCGGTCCCAGGTCGACGGGCACGTGCACCTTCCGCCGACCACTGGCGACAACATCGATGTACTGTGGAGACCTCACGCCCCACGTGTTGAGCAATTCGGCGGTACGTCCACCCGGCCTCCCGCATGCCCACTATACGCCCTCGCTCAAAGTCCGTCAACTGCACATACGGTTCACGTCCACGCTGTCGCGGCATGCTACCGTGTTAAAGACTGCGATGGAGCTCCGTATGCCACGGCAAACTGACTGACACTGATGGCGGCGGTGCACAAATGCTGCGCAGCTAGCGCCATTCGACGGCCAACACCGAGGTTCCTGGTGTGTCCACTGTGCCGTGCGTGTGATCATTGCTTGTACAGCCCTCTCGCAGTGTCCGGAGCAAGTATGGTGGGTCTGACACACCGGTGTCAATGTGTTCTTTTTTCCATTTCCAGGAGTGTAGTTATTTCCTCTCCTATTCCACTCACTCCTTATGGAGACTAATTTCTTGTATGTTAAGTTCGTAGTCATTTTGTTGGTCGTGGTAGATTCCTTCTGCAGTCAGCTTCAAATGTCTGTTCTCAGTAGTGTTCCTTGATAAGAACATCACCTTCCCTCCAGGGATTTCCATTTGAGCTACTGGCGCGTGTAATCAGACAGCTGGAAAAGAATAGTTCACCATGCAAAATGACTCTCATGATAACATTAATTAATTAGACTATCAATTTGAAATCAATGATGTGGCGCCAGGTGGGTGGAGACGAGGGCTAGAGTACCAACGACATGAGTCGTGAGCTGGAATGGTAATCAGGCGATTTTTCGTTTTGGCGAGATCTTTTAACGAAATTTCAGTTTCTCATTTATACAGGAAGAGATCCATATTACCTAATAATAATGTGATATGAAGTAGAAACCCTATATTTACGACTTCTCTGTGCTGCTATCTTAAGCGATTTCATATGTGACAAAGCATTTGATTATTTTAAGAGAGTTTGAAAGTGAGGAAGCATCCTGCGACAGAGATAGATCTTAAAACTTCGTGAGCCAAAAATGAATTTAAGACTCTATTCCTGTGATGCAAGACGTACCGGATATTAAGCAGATTAGAACATTTTTCTTTTTAACCAGATGAGTGAATAACTAGAGGAAATGTGGCCTCTGCCATATTGTTACAGGATTTTCATAACAAGTAACGGTGCTTTAGCAATATGAAAACGCGTGTGTGCCCTGATTTCTTCTGTCTCCAAAAGTAGCTTGTATGACAGTGAGAGAACTACATGTCGCATGAGAAATTCATTGTCAACAGCATCCCTGCCTCGGTTTGCGCAAAGTGGATCTTTTAAACTGTGAAGTGTCTATTTTGGGGTGGACTTGCAATTAGAACTAAACATCCAAGCTGCTACTCCAAGTCATATAGTGCGCCTCATCTGGTGACAGGTGTGGCCAAGATGCTTTGGTATCCAGAAATCACGGATTAGTTACAAATTATGCACCAACCTGTTGGCTCTTGACCGTGGCAGCAGGGACAAGACCCGGTGGGGGCATTCACTAGATGACTGACTAGCAAAGAGATTGGTATGCCCGGTGAATGGCAACACAAGCAGACGTGACTGTTGTGTGGGAACATTCATTATGATGGGTGTTTGTGGTGGGTTGTTATTCGCCTATGTAAACTTATCAGTTTACCACTTGGTGACAGTCTCACTCACCTCCGAACATTCGGTAGGGCTGGCGTGTGGGTGCTGAGGGATGGGTGTGGGGCTGCCAGCATGGCTGATGGGTGTGCGAGCCTCTAGTGACTACCACCCATGAGACATTACGAAATCTCTGCCGACGGCGCGGCCACAGCTATCAGGAATCACCAAGGGTATGAATGCTCTTCTGAATCTCGAGTGTGTGTGATCGGAAGCATTTTTCACCAGATATGTTTAGTGGAAAAATTACGGTCGCGGAGGGTGCTTGTGTTCTGAAACATCAATGCATACAAGGCCTCAGAAATATTTGATCTATTTGAGGAGGAAATTTTATTACTTGATTGGCATAATGCTTGCATGTGATACTGAAACATTGAAAATATGTTTTTATTATGGAGAAGGATCATCATAAGGTGGTTTCAGTTTCGTATGTGATCTGTTTGACTCCTGTAAATTTTTAAACAGTTATTCTGATAGGTTAGTGCATGTGAAATATTCCCCTCTATTTTTGGTATCAAAATTGCATCAGTTTTCCCTTTGTCCCCAGCATTAGCCATGGGAACACTGTATTCTTCTTGCTTCTTTGCATATGTTGGTTCATACACATAAAGAGGAAGTAGCTGCTTGAGACAGACAGCAACAGGAAGCGAGTCTGGAATTTTCCAATCAACAGAATGCTGCCACTTGATGCCTTGTTCGGGGTCGTGAGATCAAAGAAGGCCGACTTCCGGTCTGTGTTCGGTGGTATTTAGTTCCACTATCTGTAATTAGGGTAGGGCACTGGGTACTTTTGACCTCTGTGGCAGCGCCTCACGACAGACTCACATGTGGGTGACCCGAAACAGCGGATACTACACCGCACTTCATTCAATTCCTCGGTGCTTACAGATATTACACTACTGGCCATTGAAATTGCTACATCAAGAAGAAATGCAGATGATAAACGGGTATTCATTGGACAAATATATTATACTAGAACTGACATTTCATTACATTTTCACGCAACTTAGGTGAATAGATCATGAGAAATCAGTATCGAGAACAACCACCTCTGGCCGTAATAACGGCATTGATACGCCTGGGCATTGAGTCAAACAGAGCTTGAATGGCCTGTACAGGTACAGCTGCCCATGCAGGTTCAACACGATACCACAGTTAATCAAGAATAGTGACTGGCGTATTGTGACCATCCAGTTGCTCAGCCACCATTGACCAGACATTTTCAGTTGGTGTGAGATCTGCAGAATGTGCTGGTCAGGACAGCAGTCGAACATTTTCTGCACCTAGAAAGGCCCGTGCAGGACATGCAACATGCGGTCGTGCATTGTCCTGCTGAAATGTAGGGTTTCGCAGCGATCGAATGAAGGGTAGAGCCACGGGTCGTAAGACATCTGAAATGTAACGCCCACTGTTCAAAGCGCCGTCAATGAGAACAAGAGGTGACCGAGACGTGTAACCAATGGCACCCCATACCATCACGCCGTGTGATACGCCAGTATGACGATGACGAATACACGCTTCTAGGGTGCGTTCACCGCGATGTCGCCAAACACGGATGCGACCATCGTAATGCTGTGAACAGAACCTGGACTCCTCCGAAAAAATGACGTTTTGCCATTCGTGCGCCCAGGTTCGTCGTTGAGTGTACCATCGCAGCCGCTCTTGTCTGTGATGCAGCGTCAAGCGTAACCGCAGCCATGGTCTCCGAGGTAATAGTCCATGCTGCTGCAAATATCGTCGAACTGTTCGTGCAGATGGTTGTTGTCTTGCAAACGTCCCCATATGTTGACTGAGGGATGGAGACGTGGCTGCACGATCCGTTACAGCCGTGCGGATAACATGCCTGCCATCACGACTGCTGGTGATACGATGCCGTTGGGATCCAGCAGGGCGTTCCGTATTGCCCTTCTCAACCCACCGATTCCATATTCTGCTAACAGTCATTGGATCTCGACCAACGCGAGCAGCAAAGTTGCGATACGATAAACCGCAATCGCGATAGGCTACAATCCGACCTTAATTAAAGTCGGAAACGTGATGATATGCATTTATCCTCCTTACACGAGGCATCACAACAACGTTTCACCAGCTGCTGTTCGTGTATGAGAAATCGATTGGAAACTTTCCTCATGTCAGAACGTTGTAGGTGTCGCCACCGGTCTCGAACTTGTGTGAATGCTCTGAAAAGCTAAGCATTTGCATATCACAGCATCTGCTTCCTGTATGTTAAATTTCGCGTTTGTAGTACATCATCTTCGTGGTGTAGCAGTTTTAATGGCCAGTAGTGTACATAATGAGAAATGAGGACGGAGGGAGCTCTACCCAAGAGGGAGAGCCCTGTCTCCTAGTAACTGATTAAATAAAGAACATGCATAAATATATTATTGACTCTGAGTTGAATTTTGTGTTGTGAGATGTTCTCTTTCCATCATAGACTGAGTCTTTTTCCAGCCAATTTTTTCTGGAAGGGTTGGAGTGGCATGGGGCGAGGGGTGGGGGTTGGGACGTGGTCTGGTGCCGGCATTGTACACTAGCTCAGTCAATCCCTGCATGTCAGCGTGAGCACACACACAAAAATTTTCCAACAAGACAACACCTCCAATTTGTAGCAGTTTAATTACGTAATTAGGACACGAAGTTGCTGGCTGTGAGCTTTCTCCACCAAATAAGGAGAATGAGCCCATGGAAATTGAATTTTATAAGTAAGGAGTATAGCCTCTGCTCTTTAATTTACACTGACTTCAATTTCAGAACATGAGATCCTTCTTCTCCAGCACAGACTGAGTCTTTTTCCCGTTAATTTTCAGAAGGGAGAAGCAAGGGGGAAATAGGACATTGGAGGGGATTGCTGTGGGTTTTCGCAGGAGAGGAGGGGTTGATTAACTGATCGATTTAAATAATTAACCAATTATTTTGATATCAGAAGTGGGCTTGTAGCGGCGAGGGTGAGGGGTGAGAAGTTTGAGCTTCCCCAGAAGGGTGGGAGAGAAGGAAAGAGAAGGGAACGTGTGAGGGGTTTCGCGGGGTCATAAATCAATTAACAAAACAATAGCTTAAGAGGAGTTGGATAGGGAGGATTACATGAAAATTCACTTAGCAGAACAATAGTTTATGGTCATAAATCAATCAGCTGTTACAATTTCATTAATAATATCAGTTTGATATAAGAAGTTTCGTATAAAATTATTTACCCTACCACTCACCCTTAAAAATGGCGTTTAAAATTACGTTGCGTAATTGATACACCGACAGATACCCTTAGTTTACATAACGAGAAACTGCTCATTAGAGAGGTATAAAATTGCACACACAGGTTTGTTTCTTCTGTATGTAAGTGAGAGAGACTACCAGGGAGACATTGCCTATCACGTTGAGTATTACGTTACAAAAGGAGTTACTATGTATAATGAAAAAATGGCTCTGTGCACTATGGGACTCAACTGCTGTGGTCATTAGTCCCCTAGAACTTAGAACTACTTAAACCTAACTAACCTAAGGACATCACACACATCCATGCCCGAGGTAGGATTCGAACCTGCGACCGTAGCAGTCGCACGGTTCCGGACTGCGCGCCTAGAACCGCGAGACCACAACGGCCGGCTACTATGTATAAGAATTTCTCCATAAAATATCGCTTGTAATTACCAAGACCGTAAAATTAAAGAAGTAGGTGGGTGCCTGTAGGTATCGGTATCAACAATATCTTTCCCTGCTTACAATTGGCAAGGAAGTACCGCCCGATAGCTAAGCGCGTTTAAGTGCTCGCTAAGGGGAGGCGCGCCGACCCTGGATCGAATCCGTCCGGCGGATAAACAACAAGAGCCAATGTGCCGGCACCCTTAAAGTGGGTTTTAGGCCGTTTCCGAGGTAGGTGAACAGCGGGGTGATAAACACATCGCGCCTGAGGTACACGATTCGTAAACACTAAGAAAACGTTCTTACACTTGCAGATGATGTAACACCACAGACACAGACAGACACAGACACAGACAGATGGGGTATCAAATTCCGTTTCGGAGGGAAGTGGTGTTGTCAGGAAGGGAGTTTGGACACCCACTTCCACAAATAATGTCAAACGCAAAGCAGAATATCGACCCTGTGTAGATATGGGATAAGGTCAACAGGAAGAAAAATCCGCAAACGGAGCATGATCGAGGAGAAATCATTCTGGGTACACAGGCCGCTATCAACCGCACGCCATACGGTTGTCGACTGCGTAAAGATGTAGCTGTGGATGTAGATCTAATTAAATTATACTCCCGCCAGTCAGGTCTCCTAGTTAAAATTATCTAGCTAAATACAAGGGCGTTATGGAGCTCCGTCAGTTTGCTGTACTCACCGGGCCGTTTATAATTATACAGCAGTGTAGATCCTACAGCTACACACCGCAAGACACCTTATGGTGTGTGGAGGAGGTTATTTTGCGTTCCACTATAAGTTCTTTCCTTTCCTGTTCCAGTCGTGAATAGTGCGCTGGACGAACTACAGTTGCTAAGTCTCGATGTCAGGTCGAACTTTCTAATTTCATTTAAACGATCTTTCCGCAGCACATACGTAAGAGCAAACAAATACTGATTGAACCCTTAAGGAAAGTACGTTCTCGTAATTTTAACAGTTAACTCGCAGTGATACCACTGTGTCCCTCTTGTAATGTTTGCCACTGGATTTTGATGCGTATGTCCGTGATACTTTCGCCATTGGTAAACGATCCTGTGACGGGACGCACCGGTCTATTATCTGTTTTCCTGGTCTCAGACTGACGAGCAATATTCTAGTATCATTCGAACGAGGCTTTTGTTAAGTTACCTCCTTCGCGGCTGGACTAAACTTTCTCAGAATGCTTTAAACGAATCTCAGTCTGGCATCTACCTTACTTTCGATTAGTTTTGTGTGGTCGTTCCTCTTTAAATCACTCTGTACGCATACTCGCATTTCTTTAACAACTGTAATTGCTTCCAGTGATCGTTCTGCAGTCCTGTAATGAACAGTCTCATGGGGCTTACGACGCTATCTGATTGCTCATTTTTATCCAGGGTATTCTATTTATCTTGGATTCCCACCATAGCTTCTTATCCAGAAGCAAAATAAAAATAAATGTATTGAGTAAATAATGTTCAGCTTTCAGCCAGTCATTAACAGGCACGATTATCTTTCTTGTATCCTTGTTCGTTACGAAGACATGAACCTCAGTATCTCTATTTAAATAACACCCTATATTTGTTGTTCGGTAATTCACTTCCTCTCCTCGAGACTTGTTCAGTAGTACTGTACCCATTCTGAACGCAAAAATACTTAGAACGTTCGTAGGTGTTGAAAGCGGTGATCATGGACAGTGATATACTCATCCATGCGTTGGATGAAAGAATTCATTGTTACTCCCAGTGTTGCCTCTTGAAGTGAATTACAAGCAAGCACGATACTTTGTTGTATGTAGTGTGGGTTGTTGGAATATCGTGAAAGATAACGTCTTTTGTGCATACCCAAAGAGAAAAGTCAAAAGTACTGGTCAGGAGACAGAGGAGCCGAGTCCACAACCAGTTCATCTGGTAGGATATCAGGATAGATTCAGAACATGACGTGCACACAAAGCATAATGTGCTGAACATCCATCGTGCGGGTACCACACAAGCACCTTGGTTCATAGCGGCACTTTTATACTTTGTGAACAAGACTACCGCCATCTGTATACGTGCATATTGGTATCCCATGACTTATGTCAGCTCAGTGTATTTTCGTTTGTTTACTATGAAGTCGAGCAAGTGAACGAGTTACGTTGCCCTGAGTATCTGCACTGTGTGCTAGTATTGGAGGTTCAGACTAAGTTTTCTGTTACGTTTTCAATGACATCATGTTTACATGAATCATACACTGTGATACATTTTTGAATAAATCTTGAGGAGAGAATATGGGTTATCGAATCAAAAATAGGTGGTGATCTTTAAAAAAGACCTACTGCTGTTCATGTTTCCGTAATATACAAAGTTATAAGTAAGGCAGTCACGTTTGGTTAACATCCCTCTCGTAGGTAACAGCGTTTGGGCTATAGTTTTTTTTTCTTCTAGACAATAAACCTAATTTCGGGTGGTGAAAGGAAACTGGGAACCCTGTATGGCTCGATAACACACCATTGAGGTAAGCTAGAAGTTAATTTGGGATCTGAATATTTCTCTCCGGTAAGGATGGCGTGAGGTGTGTAGCTTTCTAGAAAAGTAGTACCTCTTTGGAGACGTTTCACTGACTTCAGAGTACCTGGTACCCCACATAGCGCTTTCAGTGTATAGGAAGGTTATAGAGACCCTAGCCCACTCTGTAGCTCAGGTCGCTGACGCTTGCGTGACCAGTGGTTGTCGACTGAGAGACAGCCAGTTCGGACCCTTGTGATGGCAGTAGTTTTCACTATCTGCATTTGACAGGTAAACGTATTACAGCTGGTGGCGCGAAGCTCCCGATAACCAGACTTAGCGCTAATGTCGTGAGTTAAATTCCAAACAACTCCACATTTTCTAATGGAATGAGGGCATGTGAGACTGTTGATGGTGATCCATCAGTCGGTTAGGATCGTTAAGCCTGGTGGTCAGCTTGGTGCTACAGGAGAGGATTAGGCCACATGCCGCTAACGCCTTTCATCCTCTCCCTTCCCTCATCGTTATACAACGTAAAAATCACACTACATCATGTACCCGCTCAATAGTCGCTTACACACAACAGATAAATTTAATAACTTTCAAATGTCTTGACCACACTTTTATTATTTCCAAAATTGCCTTACGCGATTCGTCATTCCGTTATTTTCAGGGACTATGAAATACAATACAATAATAATATCAAAATATATGATAAATATGTTACATTTAACCCTTGATTTGAGACATACAAGGGCTATTCGGAAAGTAAGGTCTCACCGGTCGCGAAATGGAAACCACAGTGAAAAAATAGTTGTTTTATTTGCAACAGTTTGCAACACCTTCCAGCTGCTTCTCTATGTAGTCGCCGCTCCGACTTAGACGTTTGTTGTGGCGTTGTACCAAACTTCCAATACCCGCGTCTCACAAGGCAACCGTCCGTGCTTTCTGCCACTTCTCTGCCGGTATGCAATTCGTTAGCTGTGCCAAATACCCGCGTCTCACAAGGCAACCGTCCGTGCTTTCTGCCACTTCTCTGTGCCGGTATGCAATTCGTTAGCTGTGCCAAAATGTTCTCTTCATATCCAACGGTTCATGTGAACAGAGACGAACATCAGGGCGAAGCAATTTCAGGCTGTAGGGTGGATCATCAAACACATTGCCCCTGCAGTGTGGTCTGAGAATTCTCATGAAGAAGGAAATGCATGATAGAGACCGAGTCACGTGCACAGTCGAGCACACTGTCCGCCGCCGGCCCCATCGCCCGCTCCAATTAACATCCCAGGCAACGGCTGACTAACAACAGGTTATGAAGTCAGGCCTCGCCCTCTCAGGTCCGTCGCGCTCGGGAGCCCAGCATGCGGAATCAGGCAGAATGGTTGGACTACAATCACACACTACTCCTTCCCAATTCAATAGCTGTCGACGACACTAGACCTCCGTATCACTGGACAGGACACAAGACTCTGAGATGAACGTGGTATAGGACTCGCCAGCCATTTACTTTGTCAAATGGGAGTACATCGCACTTAAGGCAGCGGAATCGCCGAGGTACAAGGTTCATCATTTTCTGAGCAATTGAACATGTCGTAAAACGACGATTCTCAACTACCGAATCAGGACGAAGACCAAGAGTTGCAATTTATTGTCCGTCAAAAATCTGGAAGAAAACGCGAAAACTTGTATGAAGAGGAGGACGTCGATAAACGACAGCATCCTCTGCCCACTTCACACAAATACGCGCCGCTATAGCCTGACAACATTCAGATGGACATGTCAGCAGAAAAGAACACAGGTGGAAAGAGAAACGACTCAAACCCCGCACCCTCGCAAAACTCTCCCGTACCACCAGCGAGGACACCATCTATTACCATGGAATACTCAGGGCAATACCTACTCCTCAACTATGAACTGAAGAAACATGTCGAGAGACCTATAAGGGTGATTCATAAGGACGACACAATAAAGCATCACTTCTCAAATACCATTTTTGACACACTAATCGCCAACCGGCAAGTCTCTCAAAGTCATTATCAAGTATCTTCCCGCCGTAATCACAGAAGAGGAGGTAGCACACTATCTGTACGACACTAGTTTTCAACAAGCCAGGATCCATCAGTTTAAATCGAGAGACGACAAAACCAGCAAGCCAATAGCACAGTCAGTCCACTGTGTGACTCTGCCAGAAGGCCCAACCAGCCAGTCAGTATATGATGTCAAACATCTTCTCGATACCAAAGCGGTAATTGAAGCATACCGATTAAAAGAGGACCTCCACAACGCAGAAGATGTCAAAGTTTCTTACACGGCCAGTCATTGCCACCTGTTACCTCAGTGTGTGACGTGGATGAGCCATCACCCGTCCAAGCCTTGCCAAAAAGCAAAACCCAAAATGTGTAAATTGTGAAGCAAACATCATGCTACATGGGGAGGATTCCCAAAGTTCGAAGAGGCACTGCGGATTTACACTGCGCAGGGACAAGCAGCACAGACCATATAGCAACCACTTGCTACCCCACTCACCTGACTATTGCCAACGAAAATTAATCTCTGTCTTTGCTCGGAAAACGACAAAGTCCACAGCCACCTGGCCCATTTCAATTGGCAACAGAGGAAAACAACCTAGCGCGTCTACAACGGACGCACATTCCCAGTTCTACTTCTCGGAAGCCATGAAGATGGTTACTGACGCAACAGAATTTTTAACGACTCTTCGCCAGAAGAACATTTTTTATCGCCATTCAAGAGACCTTACGAAAATGTAATGAAGCACCAGACTTCCTACCAAAACTAGTCACCCTAGCAAATGGAGCTCCAAGTAATGGCCCGCCGACCGACGTGGCTGGATAAGCTTTCACTTTTTATATTCAACGCGAGCGGCGCCCACATAAAAAAGGTGGGACTGTGTGTCTGTGTGCGTGTGGATTCCTAAGGGACCAAACTGCTTAGGTCATCAGTCCCTAGATTTACACACTAATTAAACTAACTTACGCTAAGAACAACACACACACTAATGCCCGAGGGAGGACTCGAACCTCCGGCGGGAGGGGCGGCGTAGTCCGTGGCATGACGTCACAAACTGTGTGCGTTTTAAGATCGACTTTCTCTTCCTGACGAAAATGCTCCTCCCTATCACCTAACCTTTCAACTCACGCAAAATGGTGGACCAATAGCCGAGGGGGCGGCATGGCCTTATATAGCAAGAGATCGATTACATACATTCCTCTCGCACTGCCACAGATTTGCATCTCTGGAAGCAGTTCATATCTCCACCTGTTTTGGCGTCATTTCATTGGTTGCGACGTATCTTAGCTTTCAGAGGCCTTTCGTCGAGGTTGACTCTTTGGTACTATTTGCTCGATCCAAGAGAATTATACTGTGTGGGGATCTGAACGCCAAGCATTTCGCGTTGAATTCGCGTAGTACCACTCCACGAGGGAGTCAGCTGAACGGCTTGACGAAACGACTGGAAGCCATCACATTCGGGTCGGACGATTCAACTCAGGTTCCAAACAATCTGGCCACAGACCCAATGTGTTGGACATAGCTACCGTGAAAAATCTGACTTGATCTGCGCCTCCAAACCATTAACGATCTGACGTCCGACCACAATCTGTTGGTCAGCATCGTCGCGGAGTTACCAGCACATCTGCACACTCTAGATAGTAGACTACGATCCAGGACCAGTACTAGACGTTCCTTAGCAACGATGTTCTTCCCACAACAGACGTATAGACAACAGTCCTCATAGAGAAAGCCATCTTTGCACGGACCGGAAAGAATCGAAGGGCCTAGCGTCAACCTACAGTCACAACTGTTTGGCGCACTTTCTATAGTGGAAAGTTTTCATCACTGCTCCAACACTTGAAGAACCCTAAAAACAACGTGCGAAACTGATGGTAGTGGTACCATAACCCCTAGGACCGATAAGAGCTTAAACGTCTCTCTCGGGAGTTACATTACAGAGCCGCTGAATTATGCCAAGGAAATTAGGAAAGTAAGATGGCTGTTCTCACCTTATACACCAGAGTTTATTGGAGCCTGGTCTAGGGGTCCAAAAGTGGCGCTTCTGGGACCAGTTTGATTCACTGATCAAGGCTGAAGTTTTTGCCACGATGAATGCGGCTCTAAATATCTTAGCACATGAAGATGCCGCCGCAGAGGAGAGGATAACAATATGACGACGGGCAGAAGACATACGACGACTCGGCAACTTCTCTGTCCATGGTCTGGACGATATAACGAATAACTGCCCCACAAACTACTGGTATTGATAATCCTCATCTTTAATAGTTGCCTCCCACTACAATACTTGCTATTGGACTGTAAGACTGCTCGCGTAATACCACTACCAAAGCCAGGGAAGGCCATCTCCAACTGAAAACCATCGGTTCACGAGCCTCCTGCCAGCACTCTCCAAAGTACTCGTACCCGGATTTCTTGATTATAGCGAACGTTCGCCTTACCATCAGGCTATCCGAGCACGACTCACGTCGAGTCCCAAACTTCCATATATTGTCAATCATTTATTATTATTTATCTGCAGACTCTAGGCAAGGGACTTTCATGTAAAATGTCTCACTTGTATGCCAATATACGTAATGGATAAACGAGTACAAGTTGTAGACAAAAGGTTGTCGACAAATGGAAGTTTAGGTCTGGTCGCGAATCGTGCTCGGACAGCCTAATAGTAAGGCGACCACTAACGATAGTCGGGAAATCCAGGTTCGAGTCCCAGACCAGCAGTAATTTTCATCGCCGTCATTACATTATGCAGCTGATGGTTGTTCGTATTCGCAATTACGAATACATTTCATGCATTTCATAAAGACTGTAGTCGCCACAGTGCCTATTCCTTTGATCATGCATGCATATCCGAAGGAACATAATATCGTAATTCGGAATAATACAGGCACTGCAATATAGTATTTATCTGCTGACACTGGGCATTTTTGACAAATGATTGACGACATATGGAAGTTTGGGTCTGGCCGTGTATCGTGCTAGGATAGAATAATGCATACGCCAAGGAATAGAGGCGGAAGATGTGGAATACTAACCATCAACCCAGCGTGTTGCCCTCACGGTAGGGGATGTCCTCTTTGTGAATGATTACGCACCGTCTGGCTCGACGAGCAGACACGAACCCACAACCTTTTACACAGAGGAAGTGTCGCCGCTATTTCGAGACCGCCAGAAGAATTATACTGTCGGCGGTGCCTTTAACTGCCTTCCGAGGCCCGTGGACTAACGCCCAGACTTCGTGCCTTGCCCGGCGTTACAGAATCTGGTCCAGGATCTTGCACTGCATGACACCTGTGAAATGACGCACGGCGACAGCCGCGCATATATGTACTTTGCGTGCGCTACGAAGTGACTATTGAGGCCAAGGTATGGCCTACGGCCTCTACAGACCAACAGACTTACATTTACATAGCTCTGCCACGACAAAAGACATGTCGCAGCAGGGGCCCACGGAAGCTCAAAGTTTTCCAGCTGCGTGATGAGAACTGTTTATGGGAGGTTGAAGACACATGGTGTCAATTCAATAAGGTCATTGTGGTTACGATTCAACGCTTGAATGGTAGCTCTGCTATGTGAAACAAGCTTTACAAAGGGCGTTCACACGATATGGCCAAAATAAGTCATACTGGCAACGGGCGACTTTTGAATTTTATTTCACAGTCCTACGTGAGTTGGTGACGCAATAACCGTCTCCCAACCCTCAGCAGGCTGTCCAACGTATCAAAGCTCAACTGCTGCGTATTACGGCAGTGAAGGTGGAAGCAGTTACAGTAAGGGCGAAGATGATCGATTGATTACGCAACGAAGGGCCACCATTACACTATACAATGAGAGAAAGGAGGCAGCGACGACGTACACTCGTTCGGGATGTCGGAATGGCCGATGGATCGAGGGATGTATTACAGAAGGATATTGTAGTTTCTAGGCGGAGGACCAGCTGGACAGAGCAGGATTCGCTGACGTGCTTAGTGGAATGCCAGTGGCCGAGCATCCCATTGAAGTGGACGGCCTTGTGGCTGAAATCACCATAGATGATCTGGACGCTGCCCTAAAGTCTGGTGCGTTAAACAAATCTCTTGGGCTGGATGGGCTCTCTCTTTAGTTCTACTGCATCTTTACTCCTCTGATGGGGCCGTCGTGCGTACAAATGTACAAAGAAACTCTCAATACCTACCTGATGGATCTCTACCGAGTTCACGGAGTGTATCATGAGACGCGTTCCAAAACCAAGTGGTGGTCGTAGACCACAAGACAACTAGCCTTTGACATTACTGAACGTAGACTCCAAAATCTTTGTACGTATCCTTCATGTCCGCCTTCAAGCGGCGATAAAGGACAAAATACATTACATCAAAGGTGTCGAGATGGGAAGAGCAATATACATACAGTTCTAGGGGATTGCAGGGATGTCGGCATGTAGATTACGAGGAGCCCTAGTGGCGATCACGCTTTCGACCGAGCGGACCATGTGTTCCTAGGTGCAGTCATGCAAGGGGTGAGAATCCCCTTTATGTTTGTGGACACGACCTTTAGGTTGATTCACGGCGCGCATTCCATAGCATTAGTGAACGGAGCCAGCTCAGAACCTATCTCGATCCAGCATTCAGTGCGGCAATATTGTCCCCTTTCGGACATTTTATTTGCATTCGCTCTTCAGACTGCACTACACGGTCTCCGACGACGCCCTGAAGGCGTCCCACGACGGACCGCATCTTTCCGATGCCGCGTTTACGCCGAAGACGTTGTTCTTTTGGTCAATTCAGGAGATGAAATCCAGGCGGCGATGGAAAGGCTTCAGCAGTATGGAATGGTGGCGGGTAGTGTCATCAACCCGCTGTATGGAAGTGGGCAGAGGGCTGTCACCAGAGTCAGCAGTGTCCAGCACAAAGGTCCCAACTCTCACGTGTCTGGGAGTGGTGTACCATGGAAACATACGACGAACAACAGTTGGTAATTATAGACGACTACTGCGACAGATTCGTGCATTAGTACGACAACACGCACTGTGCGCCACAGATGTATTCCAGCGCACACATTATGTCAACGTCTATTTGGCGTCACTCGACACACAAACTGCCGTTGCCCACCACGGTCGAGTGTAGACTGCAGTCGGCCTTCGGACATTTGGTGAGTGGTGACCTCCTCTTTAAAATCCGCTACGATACCTTGATGCTGCCACCGAAAGGAGGTGGTATCGGACTCGTAGACGTGAGGAACAGGGCGCGAGCGTTATTTCTTAGTGGGATGCAACGATATTGGAGAACCGAGCACGTCACCTTAATGGGCGCTGTGAGCAACAAAGTAGCCCCCTATTGACTCCGTTCACCAGTCAATTTTGGCCACATCACGGAACCACTCGTACATCTTCGGGACTTCTTCGTCGACTATAGTTACGTTCAGGGCAGTCTGCCAGAGACGAGACTGTCCACAACGATTGACGTATATCGAAGCTCCCTTCAGCAACAGTCTCGCAATCTGGCCGAACAGATATACCAGGCGATGCAGTGGCAGTGGCCGTGGTTAGTGTGTTGTGGTATGTAGTGGTGAACGGCAAATCCCGAACCGTCAACGACTGCACTCTATTCATCTGCTCGGCAGGCCGATATTGCTCCATTGCGCGATCGTCGACTCCGACGAGCATCGTTTGGTTTGTGGCAAGGCAATCGAGTGTTGGCTTCTAACGAGAAAAATGCTGGCCCTTTCACTCCGTACGGCGCACATGGTCATCAAAGCTGACGACCTACTGTCCCAGACAAAGTATACTTTCCCACCGCCAGGACAAACGTTGTAAACTGGAAAAGGGATGGCGACGTATTTTCTGTCTCGCACTGATCACAAGAACGTATAGACCTTGCGGCGACATATGACATATAGAACGTGTTCTTCCAAATACTTGGGTTCGTTATTCACGGACTTTCCGGCTAGCTGGGGTGTTGTGGGTGTCCGGATGTGAGAACTTAAATGAATCGATAGCTCAAGGCTCAGGAACTTACGTTCCTGTCTGATACACTCAGGCGACAATATATTTCAGTTAGCGAGAAGCCTACCTGGATCTTTGAAATGTCTCGTTTTACCTTTGTTAGTGAATTCTTTAAATCTAAACGGCGCTAGAAGCCGGGTTTCGTTTGATTGTGTAGAATTACACCTTCAGTTTCTGTAGGTCTATTTTATGTTTTGCACCTACACAAAGCAAAAAAAAAACCAATCAGTTGAAAATGAAATAAAAATTTAAGGAAATCAATAAAAATCATTTCATCGCTTGGACCACATCCCCAGGAAAGGGGGAAGAGGAGAAATTATGGCCAGGCTTCGGGTGGCGGCCCCTGTGCACCCTACCTTCGCCAGCCCATGACCTGATCACTTAAAAAGAAAAAAGAAAAAAAAACAGATGGTAAGGCGACCACAAGCGATAAGCGATAAATCCGGGTTCGAGTCCCAGTCTAACACAAATTTTACTGGTGTCATGCCATTATGCAGCTGCTCGTTATTGGTATTCGCAACCGCAAATACATTTCATGTATTTCATAACGGCTGTAGTCGCCGCAGTCCCGTTCCTTCGGACATGTATGCACGTCCCAAGGAACATCGCATCGTAATTCGGAATAATCCAGGCACCGGAATGCCGTATCGTATCGCCCAGCAATGACAGAATGGGATTTTATACGCCCAGACCAGTTCGCCTTCCAGCCACGCCTGTCGGCCGAACTCTAGCTCCTCCGCGTTACGGAGTATACAGCATGCTGAAAATCCATATGATCGAATATGGGAAAATAAGCTACTCACCAGACATCATGTCGTTCCCACCAACCTGGACTACTGCATGAATATTATTGACAGCTGTTTTCAGTATAGGCGATGCTTTGTACGAGTTGATGGTCAACGGTACAGCGTTCAACATTTGCCGCATGGCACCCCTCAAGGCTCTGTTCTGTTCCCGATTCCTCATGAACTGCCGTTACTTCCACAATCTGACCTTGGGAAATTCGCGGACGATACGGCGATCCTTACCAGTAGCTGCAGCGGTAGGGGGCCTCGAGTGTCAGCTTACAGTTACTCAATTTTGGGCTGCATCAAATATTATAACCCTGAATGAAGAGAAGACGCAGGGCATTATGTTTACTCGCCGTCAGCCCGATCTCGCAGAGCGTCTCACATTACTCGACATCGCATTCCTTTGGACAAATCGGGTGAAATTACTGGGAGTGGTATTGGAATGGAGACCCCTCTTGAAGGACCACGTTGAAAGAAAACACAACTGCTCCATGCGCCTGTTTCACCAATTATACCCACTGCTATCGCTTCAACATCTGAACGTGAATACCATCGACACCTTCACCGAACAACGCTGTTGTCGTCAGTCTTATATGGATACTCCTCCTGGGGGATAACCCCTTACAGCAATCTCAAACCGCTGCAAACCCTACAAAACCGATGTCTGAGGTTATACGTTGGAGCACCAAGATGTGCAGGGATCTCCATCAGGAACTACACTTGGAAACCATCATCGAAGTAACCATATCATCCACACAGAAACAGGTCTCTACCATCGAAGCACTAAGGCCCACTACGAGATATCTCTATCATGTGGGGTCTGTCGACTCTGACAGGTAGCATCACATTATAGTTTCTTGCGCCATCATCGAGTCACCCCAAGGACATAACAACATAATACACGGTTATAAATAGAAAATGGAGAAAAAGTAATGTAACGCTGTGTGACAGAAATGTAAAGTCAACTGAAACAGTTGTTGATGTTGTTGTTGTTGTTGTGGTGGTGTTCAGTCCTGAGACTGGTTTGATGCAGCTCTCCATGTTACTCTATCCTGTACAAGCTTCTTCATCTCCCAGTAACTACTGCAACCTACATCCTTCTGAATCCGCTTAGTGTATTCGTCTCTTGGTCTCCCTCTACGATTTTTACCCTCCACGTTGCCCTTCAATATTAAATTGGTGATCCCTTGGTGCCTCAGAACATGTCCTACCAACCGGTCCCTTCTTCTAGTCAAGTTATGCCACAAACTCCTCTTCTCCCCAATCCTATTCAATACCTCCTCATTAGTTACGTGATCTACCCATCTAATATTCAGCATTCTTCTATAGCACCACATTTCAAAACCTTCTATTCTCTTCTTGTCCACACTATTTATCGCCCATGTTTCACTTCCATACATGGCTACACTCCATACAAATACTTTCAGAAACGACTTCCTGACACTTAAATCTATACTCGATGCTAACAAATTTCTCTTCTTCAAAAACGCTTTCTTTGGCATTGCCAGTCTACATTTTATATCCTCTCTACTTCGACCATCATCAGTTATTTTGCTCCCCAAATAGGAAAACTCCTTTACTACTTTAAGTGTCTCATTTCCTAATCTAATTCCCTCAGCATCACCCGACTTAATTCTACTACATTCCATTATCCTCGTTTTGCTTTTGTTGATGTTCATCTTATATCCTCCTTTCAAGACACTATCCATTCCGTTCAACTGCTCTTCCAAGTCCTTTGCTATCTCTGACCGAATTACAATGTCATCGGCGAACCTCAAGGTTTTTATTTCTTCTCCATGGATTTTAACACCTACTCTGAATTTTTCTTTTGTTTCCGTCACTGCTTGCTCAGTATACAGATTGAACAACATCGGGGAGAGGCTACAACCTTGTCTCACTCCCTTCCCAACCACTGCTTCCCTTTCGTGTCCCTCGACTCTTATAACTGCAATCTGGTTTCTGTACAAAGTGTAAATAGCACTGGAACGGTATGTAACATTAAATGAAATGCAATAAAGTGACCAACATCTTAGACGGCTCAAAGGACCTAGTGCTCAATACCCTTCTCACATGGAAATAAAGAACGAATTATCCCTTCACCCTTTGCACCTAGGATGCCCAACCTCGATGTGGGAGTATCTTTGTGAAACCATTGAAGAAAACAACGTTACTGTTCTAGGACTCTTAACGTGCCCACTGTGTGCCCAGAACTAAAAAGAGCGACATGATTCGATCGAAAGGCATACTAGAGACACTACCAACGTATTTGTGCAAAGCTGCATCGGATTTTCACTGTCGTTTCCATTTCGCGACATGTTGTACCTTACTTTGCGAACAGTCCTCCTATTACAGTGAGTAGAATATATTTTTTATAGTTTACTAATGTTTCGAAAACCATAGAAACTGTTCAATAGATACATTTAATCTCGTCAACAAGGCACGAGAGGTACGATGCTGCATTTGTTTGTTCATAACGACATTTCCCATAATTACATCTTATTAACAATTTAATCAGTGAGCTGTTCATAGAAATTAGTTTTCATTGTTTTACGAAATGTATTTTTTTTAAAAAAAACATTGTGAACAGCAGTTCTTTTGATCAGTGGGAAGGAATGCAGTGGAAAAGGCCGCTAAGCGGCACTTTGGCGCTTGAGGTAAATTTTCTTGTTAAGAAACCAAATTTTCTGAAAACTTACAGTGTATAAATTAATAGCATCAGTAAAAGTTCATAAATATGTTTTTTATAATTACTTACAAAATGAAGAAACATCAGATAAGGCATGCATCACTCAATTCTTAATAACAAGTGTCGCCTTTGCATAGCCATTTGCGACAGTGGGAGCAAATGCTTATGTGCCGTACAGGAAATTAAAACAATTTGAGATGGCACAGCCTTTGAACCCCATACATGAGTGTCGTCAATAGTATATGGTATCTATTCCAGAGTACCATTTCTGATTGAATCTTATTAACCCTCAAACGTCAGTTTAACTAAAACACAGCCGGCCGAGGTGGCCGATCGGTTCTAGGCGCTACAGTCTGAAACTGCACGACCGCTACGGTCGCAGGTTCAAATCCTGCCTCAGGCTTGGATGTGTGTGATGTCCTTAGGCTAGTAAGGTTTAAGTAGTTCTAAGTGCTAGGGGACTGATGACCTCAGAAGTTAAGTCCCATAGTGCTCAGAGCCATTTGAACCATTTAACTAAAATACAACTTCCAAACACCGCGTGGTAAGGGGTATTGCGCTTGAAGGATGGAAACTCTTTCCGATTAGGTGACTGAAT
Organism: Schistocerca gregaria; assembly: GCF_023897955.1. Classification (NCBI taxonomy): domain Eukaryota; kingdom Metazoa; phylum Arthropoda; class Insecta; order Orthoptera; family Acrididae; genus Schistocerca; species Schistocerca gregaria. Next base: position 597,180,876 of record NC_064931.1, on the reverse strand, counting down.
CTATGCTTCCGGATCTCCCAGCAAATAAATCCATACGAGTCTTCCTTTCTGTCTTCATGAATTTGTGGCCGTTTTTCTTCATTGTCTCATATATAACAAAACTCTCACTTTCTTGGAGCTATTAGGTAATGTAAGCTTACATAGCATTCCACTCCAGTGCAGTTAAAACAGACTGTGTTGAAACGTTTGCCTTTAGAAAGGTAGCCAGGAACCTTTACAGGGTCGTTGCTATATGTTTTGTCGGCCTAGGTGAGAACTGAAATATAATCTCCCCAGCAACTCCCCCCTCCCCCCCCCCCCCTCTACCACCACCAACATGCTCGGCAAATCCCCTATTATACTCTTATTCATTAGACTAACGTGACCAGACGTCCTCATTTTCTGGCGACAGTCCTCAGCTCAACTGACGCATGACATCCATCTGCAGAGACAAAAACAAGAAGAGGAACTGAGGGAGATATGGTATCAAGTCGCGACATGATCGCAAGCCAGTGCACGAGCCCCGCTTCAGTGCTCGCCAGAGATGAACCAAAGTCATGTATGTTTCCGTTTTGTGCTCAGTAGGGGCTGCTTTAGTTTCGAGGTAGGTAGAGGCAATGAGTTTACTTTCGTGAAAGTGAATAAAGAATTATTAAGTGACTGTTCCGTGCGTTTTTGAGAACAATTCGTTGTTTCAGTTCTTCTTCTGTTTTTTTCTCCTCATTTACTCACTTTTATCGCTGTCTAATTTTAATTTTCCACTCTTTGCCACCCCTACAATTTTGCCACCCTCGGAGTCTGGCTAGTTTCGCCTAATGATAGAAACAGCTCTGATCCTGTTCAATAAATGCTTCGGAAATAAAGTTATAAATCTGTAGTCTGGCGCTCCTGTAGCAGTAGAACATGTACAACGCAGCTGTCTTAGCACGTGAGATCTCAACTTTTGCCACGAACTTGATTTTTACCGCCAATCAAGTTGTCGCGTTAGACGCAGAGGTCATCCCATCGGGTATTGCCTCTGCAAGCCCTCTCGGCCGTCTCTGTTTGTGTGCGGGCATTGCACCAGTGAGTAGCGGCCGGTGGCGGCGGCTGGGTGCGGGGCTCCCCGCAGGCCGCAACGCCGCCGTGGGAGCGCGCAGCTGTCGAAGCGGCCCGAGACGCAACTTGCGCTGCGGCCACCGCCACCGGTCACCAATGCCCTCAGAACTTGCCCGCGCTACGGATGTGGTACAAATTACTCCCGAAGAAATCCAACGAGCGTCAGTGACAACAGCAATTATTTCCAATACACTGCAAACTAAATGATTTAATTTCACTTATTATTCCCAAAACGAAACCTCCAAGTAGATTAAAAATCGAGGCTCGAGCCCGGAACGTAGAACTTACTGTTCAAGCTATCCAGGCACGATTCACAGCGTCAGTTCTGCCATTACTGCTCTCCTACTTCCAGGCTCTCTAGAGTGCCTTGCAGGGCCAACACCACAATAAAGAATGATGTCGCGAAAATAGTGGCAAGCCAAAGCCTGAGGAATGTTTCCAGAATGAATTTGCTACTCCGACGCAGAGTGCAGAAAGGCACGGTACTGTGTCTGATGTGCCAGGAAGCTTCAGTTACTGTTGTTTTACGTTTAAATCTTCGTTAACTAGTACGTAAAATGCGTTGATGTCGACTGTACTTCTGCACTGCCTTGGTATTTATTACGTCACGGTTTATATTTTGCCCCTACACCTATTGATCCACACCTAACCTGGTCGCTTAGCCTGGTGCGCTAACTGGAGGGGCGTAGAGCCGGAGCCAAACAGGATCGAATCCGTGCTCTCTACTAGATATCGTTGTTTCCACAAAGATTGCATTGGTTTCCGGTGGTGGAAGGTTTGGCCGTTGTTCGATTGGGGAACGTTTCCGGGGAGCGCTGGCATTTTACTTTCTTCTGTGTAGCATATAAGTAAAATGCACACGTGGAGACACCTGATAAGCTGTCCAATAGCAAATGGGGTGCCAAACCTACCGTGGTCAGAACTTCAGCCCAAGCTTTGTGCTTCTCAACTGCCGAATGTGCCTGCCCGGTATGGTGCAGATCCGCTCACGCAAAAAAGGTAGATATTAGCTTGAATGAAACATGCAGGATAGTGAGAGGCTGCATGAAACCAACACCCATAGAAAATATTCACAGAGCCGCAGGTTTCACAAACCCTGACTCACGTAGAAAAGCCCATGAACATACGGGGAAACTAAAACAAACCTTTGATGCCCGTCACTCAATATTTGGCCTAGAGTGTGGCCTCAGCAGTCTCTAATCCAGACGCCGTTTCCTAAGTTGCGTCTTATATGAGCCCCCCACCCACTGAGAGAGGACCCACCAAGCGGCGTTTCTGGTGATTGGAAAACCTGGAGAATGCTTAACCGCATCAGAACTTGGGTGGCTCCTGTGAAATCTCATCTGATCAAATGAGGTTTGTTGGACGAGATGACGACAAATGCGACTGCGGCACTAGACAGGGCATGGAACATCTTCTACAATTCCCTGCCTGCCCCCACAGATGCACCCTCGACAATCTACGGCTGGCTAAAGAAGAAGAATTGGACATTGCCCAATACTGTGCAAACAAATTGTAGTTTCCGGACACGAAAAAGTAAAAGTAAGTCCACAAAGATGTAGCTCATGTGTATAGGAAAATATCATCCTGAAGTAAAAACTTGTAACTCACTGGAAAAAACAAATACATTTCACAAATGGACGGAGTACCCGTAGTATCCGATTTTCCCCCTCCTCTACTTAACGGTGAATTACTCTGGACGCTGAAAGAAACAGAACTATTATGGAGAATCTTCTCAGACCGCCTTGTTATTTATTAAAACCACTGTTTCGCTGAATACATTTTTTGTTAGTTCTTGTTGTTCATTAAACTTTTTTATATAGACATTATGGGAATCTGAATTTTTTTTAAATGCACGATTTAAAACACTTGTACAACTGAAAGACAACAAAATTTGAGTATATTCTTATTTCACGTGTTACTAAAATAACAGTAGATAGTTACCCCTCTACTCACTAATAGATCATCGTCAGAGAGATAATATTGCAGATTCACAATATAACTAGATATAAAAACACATTTCAGTTATGAGGAATTGTATGTGAATTTAACTTTGAATTTAATACTTATTGCTTTAGCGTAGAGCGGCTATTGCATTCAATAATACTTTGAAGAGAGAAAGTTTGCCACATTTAATTTTAAAAGATGAAGATGAAAGTAATTATATAACAAGAGGCCGCTTTCAGCCTGTAGGCGTTTCCCTCAGACCTTGCAAGAATATTCCCGACAGATTGGAACATCACAACTTGACACAGATATCTTGTTTTACTTTTCAAACGAGGACGGCAAAAGGCACAAGTTTTTCGTTTTTCAAACAATTGCCGGCCGGTGTGGCCGAGCGCTTCTAGGCGCTTTAGTCTGGAACCGTGCGACCGCTACGGTCGCAGGTTCCAATCCTCCCTCGAGCATGGATGTGTGTGATGTCCTTAGGTTAGTTAGGTTTAAGTAGTTCTAAGTTCTAGGGGACTGATGACCTCAGATGTTAAGTCCCATAGTGCTCAGAGCCATTTGAAACATCATTCTGTGTTTGAGGCTCATACCTCCAAACCAGAAAGGATTTCTCCGTATACAGGGTGTTACAAAAAGGTACGGCCAAACTTTCAGATGACATTCCTCACACACAAAGAAAGAAAATATGTTATGTGGACATGTGTCCGGAAACGCTTACTTTCCATGTTAGAGCTCATTTTATTACTTCTCTTGAAATCACATTAATCATGGAATGGAAACACACAGCAACAGAACGTACCAGCGTGACCTCAAACACTTTGTTACAGGAAACTTTGTTAGCGAGGATACATGCATCCACCCTCCGTCGCATGGAATCCCTGATGCGCTGACGCAGCCCTGGAGAATGGCGTATTGTATCACAGTCGTCCGCAATATGAGCACGAAGAGTCTCTACATTTGGTACCGGGGTTGCGTAGACAAGAGCTTTCAAATGCCCCCATAAATGAAAGTCAAGAGGGTTGAGGTCAGGAGAGCGTGGAGGCCATGGAATTGGTCCGCGTCTACCAATCCATCGGTCACCGAATCTGTTGTTGAGAAGCGTACGAACACTTCGACTGAAATGTGCATGTTGTGTCGTACTTGTAAAGGCACATGCTCTAGCAGCACAGGTGGAGTATTTCGAGTGAAATCATGATAACTTGCTCCATTGAGCGTAGGTGGACGAAACTAAAATGACCTCTAATATGGAAATTTAGCGTTTCCGGACACATGTCCACATAAAACCTTTTCTTTATTTGTGTGTGAGGAATGTTTCCTGAAAGTTGGGCCGTAGCTTTTTGTAACACCCTGTATATTGCTTTTTTATCCTAGATTTTCTCCCAGATAGGATTTTTTCTACTTTTTTCGCCCAGATATCTCTTTTCGACAGCGTATGACTACCGTTGGTACGCATTTTTCTCTTTTTGTCACGCGTATTTCTAATGTATCTAGCCACAGTAACATCTAAAGTACAGAGATCTCTCCCCTTCTCGCTTTCCTACACACACATACACACAAAAAGCACGTTGACTCAAAGTTACAAGTTTGGTAAAGCCCAGATGTAAGTACTAGTACAACGTAGCAGAGTAACAAGTGCGTTATACAACAGGTGCACCGCCTATTTATCACTAAAATGTTAATAAAACAATTTGTACGAAACAGAATAAACAAGAACGATTCTTCATACACGTCCGAAAGAAAGTAGGTTGAAATAACGCCACAAAATGTCAGTAGAACGCTAAATATGTATTGCTCGTCAAGATGAACTGGTTACCCGGCTATAGCTGGAAATCATTTGCTCATGTGGCGAGACACAGTCAAGTTCCAGTTAAAGGCAGCGTACTTTGTTACCTCGCAGAGTTAGTTCGAAAAGAATTCGCGGATAATAGTGCCACGGGAAGCCGTAACAGCTTCCTGTTAACCTCATTATTTTCCCTGGCAATGTAAACGAGAAAGGTGTGATAGTGCCGGCAGAATAGGCAACGTGATGTACAAGCATAAGTTAAATAAGTCAGATGTACTCGAATTATGGAAAGAGGGTTGCGGTGTCTAGTAGAACAGGGTTCAAATACATGCCCCGTAGCCGAATAAGTAAAATGCACACAATAAATTTTTCAATGATGATGTAGATAAATCTGCGCCAAAAATACAAGGAAATGCCATTTTTGCAAAAATGTCACAGATTTTGTCGATAAAAACTGGGCGTACGGGGCTAAAAAGAAAGAAAAACACTCCAAGATAAACCTTTCTATCCATGAGATGCAGAAGACAGCACATACTTGCGAAAATGATGTACTACATTAGACTTCCTAAGAAAAAATAAGGCATCAAAATTAAAAAGTGACCAGTGATTTATTTGAATGTACCATTGATTCAGATACACTACACTGTGAAGAAATGTAGCAAAGTGACAGTGGGCGAAGATTATTGTCAAAAACCTGTTTCAGGCACCATTTCATTCTTATGAATAGACCATTTCATTTCATGATCACTTTTTCTCTGTGATTATAACAGGGAAATTTCGGACAACCATGCAGAGTTTCGTTGTAGCAGCACCAGAGGACATTAGTGGCAACAAGATCGTTGTAGTGGGACTGAATACTGTAAAATTTAAATCCACCAAAAATAAATGCAAAATACATCTGTTCAAAAAAACACAGACACATATTTGCTTGACGCCTTCCTAAGAGACCTAAGAGACAGCCTCCACACTTACCAAATTAACTACGTAAGAACAGAACTGATATGGCTTAAATTCATAGAAATAGTATCGACGGCAATTGAGAGATTAATGCAAAATAAATTAACAAGAGGCGTAATTCATACCAAATGGTACACTAAACACGTCAGACCAACGTTGCAGAAACATCAAGAATGAATATCAAATTTAAAAGAACATGAATCTCCAAGTTTAGTGATGCTTTACAGAATTTCGAAATTTAGCACGGCCACAATGCCAGAGGCTTTTAATAGTTTCCACAACGAACCTCTGTCTGTACCTCTGCCAGAAAATCCTACGAGATTCTGGTCGTTTGTTAAGTATGTCAGCGGCAAGAAACTATTAATACATTCATTGCGCGATAGCAAAGGATATGTTACTGATGTTTTCAGTGCTACTTAAGTGGAGTTACTGAAAGCAGTTTCCATTGAAAAAAGAAGCATTTTTTAGATTTTTTGCAGATGATTCAGTCGTTTACCGTCTAGTACAGTAATCAAAACATGTAAAACAATTACAAAATTATTTATACAAGATATCTGAACGGTCTGAAAAGGGGCAATTGAGTCAAAATAACGAAACGTGTGAGTACTAAAAACAAATCGTTAAATTTTGGTTACACGACAAATCTAAAGTCAGTCAATTAAATTAAATATCCTAGGATTAAAATAACGAACAACTAAAATTGCAGCGATTACGTAGAAAATGTTGTGAGAAAGGTGAACATTGCGTTTTATGGCGAGAACATTCAGAAGATGCAACATATCTATCGATAACACGCTTATTCGTCCTCTTCTCGAATATTTCTGCGCGATATGGGAACCTTGCCAGACAGCATTGACGGAGTACATAGAAAAAATTCGAAGAAGGACAGCACATTTCGTATTGTCTCGAAATAGGGGAGACAGTGTCACTGATATGCTACGAAGTTGGGGTGGCAATTATTAAAATAAAGTCGTTTTTCGTTGCGGCGATATAGTTTGATAATATATCAATCACCAACTTCCTCCACCTAACGCGACATTCTTTTGAGGTCCGCTTACATTTGGAAAAATTATCATCGTAATAAAACAAGAGAAGTCAGAGCTCTCTCGAAACATTCAACTGTTCCTTCTTTCCCGCGCGCTGTTGTGGAGTGGAACGGTAGAGCAATAGTCGGAAGGTGGTTCGATGAACTCACTGCCAAGCACTTAAGTGTGAATTGCTGAGTAGTCATGGAGATTAGTTTGAAAGTACGTAGACGCAAAGCAAACTTTACTTTTGGCATTAATCAAGGAGCACCAACTGTCTCCTCTTTATTCCACTGACAAAACTTTGCAAGACAATGTTTCATTTCCTACATCCGCCGGACTACTTAGAATTAAATCCTCTAGAACTTGGCTGGAATCTTAGACATAATAAGATTCGAAGCCGTAATACGTCAAGCAACTCACTGTTTAATGTGAAAAATAATTGGTAATGCTTTTGCTGCTAATAAAGAAACGTCTTGTGTCAGCTAGCCTGGTGCAAGGCTCACGACGTAATGCTGCTTAGGCGACTTACACTTCAGCTTCGTTGCCTTTGTATATAAGTTGGCTTCAGAAGGCAGAATGGACCTCCTTCCTGACCCTTTAACCGGACAAAAATTGAGGAGGCCTCGAGTAGTCGAACCTGAACCTCGTCAATATCAACAAAAATGTGAACCACTTTTTTTTGTTTCTTTCCTTTAACGGTATTAATAAATTAGTGAAACACTTCTTCTGGAGGGGTGGGGAGGCGGTGGGGGGGGGGGATTTAAAAGTGTAATAAGAAAACTAAAATCCTTCTTCTTTTTGGAGTGACAATTTCATCATAAAAGGAAACAAAATGAAACATTTTTCTCAGTGGAATATAAATAAAAAATCTCATTCACCCATTAGAACGAGGGTCTTCATTTACAGCAAATAAAAGACTACAAGAGAGATAATGACAAAATGCCGTTTTCTAAAACGGAAAGGCTAATAATTATATAACTGCACAAGAAATAACATACTGCAGATTAAAATATTTAAAATAACTTAGAAAAGTAGCTGCAACCTTACGAACTTACTCCTGCACCTCAGTACAGTACATCCCATATAATCATTGAACTTTTTGCATGCTTGTAATTTCTAGAAACTTTGCGTACTTTTTTTGTACTTTTGCTTGATGTTGTTTGGTAACATACGTCTAGTAACTTGCTTGGGTTTTTTCTGTCTTTGTTCATAAAATACGTTATGCTTCCTTTAGTTGAATTACTTGCATTCCTTTTTTAAGTATGGGAAACGAATTACTTATCGATTTACGAAACATACTACCTTTACAACGTTTTGGGACGTTCTGTTATTGCAGCTGATTTTTTGTCTCGCGGGGTATCACATTTCTTCCAAGCTTTTGGATACAAATATGTTTTCTTCAATATTTATTTAGTTTCGAGGGCGTGCTAAAACGTAATGTCTCCGAATTTTTAATGTGAAAACACTTAAAGTTTTTAAAATAAAACAAGCGTTGTTAACATTGTACATCTTTATTCTTCAAGTCTACATTACATCCGTGGAGTTCGGTGAAGTCGTCCTGGTGCTTTTTGAAAGATGCAAATAGTCGGCAAGCTGTGTGGCACGTTACTTTGTCCTGTTGTCAGATGCCGCTATGTCGATCAAATATAAACCGGATGTAGGGTTGGACATGTTCAAAAAAATGGCTCTGAGTACTATGGGACTTCTGAGGTCATCAGTCCGCTAGAACTTAGAACTACTTAAACCTAACTAACCTAAGGACATCACACACATCCATGCCCGTGGCAGGATTCGAAATCGAACTTGCGACCGTAGTGGTCACGCGGTTCCAGACAGTAGCGCCTAGAACTGCTCGGCCACCCCGGCTGGCTGGACATATTCCCCAGGGATAGATGGATACATTTACTTGTATTGATCCATTGTGCTTTCCAGAATGATGAGCTCACCCAGCGAATGCTGCGAAAATATTCCCCCAGTCCGTAGCGCCCACTCCTCTCACCTGGACCTCCACGATGGTTGTCTTTTTATTTATTTATTTACTCGTCAAGTTCCGTAGGACAAATTGAGGAGCAAATCTCCAAGGCCATGGAACGTGTCAGTACATGAAATTACAACATAAGCATAATAACAGATACAAATAAATGTTCATGAACCTTAAAAAAGTCAGTCCATGAAACGCTATCACTAATACAATAAAAATCAGCTTAATTTTTCAAGGAACTCCTCGACAGAATGGAAGGAGTTACCAATAAGAAAACTCTTCAGTTTCGATATGAAAGCGCGTGGATTACTGCTAATATCTTTGAATTGGAGTGGCGGCTTTTTGAAAATGGATGCAGCAGAATACAGCACAACGTTTTGCACAAGAGTTAGGGAAGTCCGGTCCAAATGCAGGTTTTATTTCCGCCAAGTATTAACCGTGTGAAAGCTGCTTATTCTTGGGAATATTGGTAACAAGAAACGACAATAAGGAATATACGTATTGAGAGGCCAATGTCAAAATACTCAGACTCGTGAACAGATGTCGACAAGAGGTTCGTGAACTAACACGACTTATTACCCAAACCGCCCGTTTCTGAGCCAAAGATATCTTTTTGGAATGAAAAGAGTTACCCCAAAATATAATAACATACGACAATAGCGAATGAAGATAAGCAAAGTAGACTAATTTTCGTGTCGTACGACCACTCACTTCTAATACCGTTCGAATAGTAAAAATGGCAGTATTGGCTCTTTGGACAAGATCCTGAACGTGGGCTTTCCACGACAGCTTACTATCTATCTGAACACCTAGAAATTTGAACTGTTCAGTTTCACTAATCATACGCCCAATCTGTGAAATTAAAACGTCAGGTTTTGTTGAATTGTGTGTTAGAAACTTTAAAAACTGAGTCTTACTGTGATTTAGTATTAGTTTATTTTCTACAGATCATGAACTGAGGTCATGTACTGCACTATTTGAAACCGAGCCAATGTTGCGCACAACATGCTCTACTACCAAGCTAGTGTCATCAGCAAACAGAAATATTTTAGAGTTACCCGCAATACTAGAGGGTATATCATTTATATAAATGAAGAACAGGAGCGGCCCCAACACTGACCCTGGGGCACCCCCCCCCCCCCCCCACTTGACACTACCCGACTCAGAACCCCACATCACAGCCGTTTTAAACTTTGTTAATAATGGCATTTTGCTGCCAAAGTAAGAAGTGAACCAATTGTGAGCTACTCTCCGTATTCCGTAATAGTCCAACTTCTGGAGCAAATTTTGTGATCAACACAATCAAATGCCTTAGTTAAATCAAAAAAGCGTTCGAAACCTTTTGTTTAAGCCATCCATTACCTCACAGACAAAAGAGAATATAGCATTTTCAGTTGTTAAACGACTTATAAGGCGGAACTGTACATTTGATAGCAAATCGTGTGATATAAAATGATCAATTATTCTCATACACATAGCTTTTTCAATAACTTTTCCAAACACTGATGGCATAGAAATAGGTCTAAAATGATCTACATTATCCCTTTCTCACTTTTTATAAAGCGGCTTCACTACTGAGTACTTTAATCTTTCAGGAAACTGATCATGGGAAACTGATCATTCCAAAAGGAAAAATTACAAATATGAATAAATACAGGGCTAACATGTGCAGCACAGTACTTTAATATTCTGCTAGACAGTCCATCATAGCCATGAGAGTCCTTAGTCTTCAGTAATTTAATTATTGACTCAATCTCTCTCTTGTCTGTATCACAGAGGAGTATTTCAGACATCAATCTCGGAAAGGCATTTGCCAAGAAATATACATGATTTCCTGTAGAAACTAAATTTTTATTTAATTCACCAGCAATGCTCAGAAAATGATTGTTACATGCTGTTCACATATCTGATTTACCAGTGACAGAAATATTCTTACTACGAATTGACTTTATATCGTCGACCTTGTGCTGCTGACCAAGACACTTCCTTCACAACTGACCATAGGGTTTTAATTTTATCCTGTGAATGAGCTATTCTATTTGCATAGCACATACTCTTTGCCTTCCTGATAACACTTTTTAAGCACCTTACAATACTGTTTGTAATGGGCTACTGAAGATTGATTGTGACTACTTCTAACATTTTGATATAATTCCCACTTTGTTCTACATGATATCCTTATCCCACTAGTCAGCCACCCGGGCTGCCATTACTGCTAGTACCCCGCTTAGAATGTTCTAATGGAAAGCAACTCTCAAAGAGCATGAGAAATATGTTAAGGAAAGCGTTGTATTTATCATCTAAGTTATCGGCACTAAAAACATCCTGCCACTCTTGTTCCTTGACAAGGTTTAAAAACCTCTATTGTTGTTGGATTAACTTTCCTACATAGTTTGTAATTACATATGACATAGGTTTGAGTACAAAAGCTTTTTAGTGTTAAAATTTGTGCAACATGGTCTGAAAGGTCATTCGCGCTTTTACTAATAGAATGCCCATCTAGTAACGAAGAATTAATAAAAATGTTGTCTTTGGCTGTGTTACTGTTCCCCTGCACGCTAACTGGAAAAAACACAGTTTGCATCAGATCATATGAATTTAGGAGATCTACCAACATCCTTTTTCTTGCACCATCATATAAAAATTTTATATTGAAGTCACCACATATAACTAATGTGAGTCTTGAAGTTTTCCCGCCGTACTGAATGATCGATGAGATTTCGGGATTGCAGCCGGATCATGTTGACTTCTTGCCACGATATTTCGGCTGGCAATCGTCCAGCCATCATCTGGTGAGTTTCCGTCACTGGAGACTGCAAGTTTTTTTTTTCCTTTATTGTGATTTTAATACCTGTGACAAACAGGTAGGCCGGCAGCGGACCAAGTAAGCCGCTCTTCGGCCTCAGAGTATACACAGAACAGAGATGAGTGAGATATAAAAACAATCAAGACGGCGGGGTACAAACAGTAGACAAAACAGAGTTAAAACGGAGTCGGTCACGTGCGTAGCACAATGGATAAAAGCGGAGAAACACGGTGCACAAACGCAGATGGCAGATGGCCACACGTGAACCAGCGGAGCACAAACGACGAAACACAAACACACTGCAGGAGAGTCGAGGCACAAACACATGCGATGGTCTTCGGCGTAGGACGATGAAAGTAACTGATGGAAGACAGCAGAGTCGCGGCCTGCCAAGGGGAAAAGGTGTGGGGAAGAGGAGAGAGAGGGGGAGGGGAAGATGCCAGTGGAGGAGAGGGATGGAGGAGAAGGGGGAGGGTAGGGGGAGTGGAAGCCCAAGGAGAAAGGGGAGGGGAGGGAGGGAGAGAAGGGAGAGAGGGTGCCCACAGGAAAAGGAGAGGAGAGGGAAGGTAAGGCTCAAAGTTGGTAGGAGGGGTAGATGGAGGGGAGGAGGGCATCATCAGGGAGGGGGAGTTGACGGAAGCCACCGAGGGAGAGGGTGTGGAGAGTGGAAAGATGGAGAGCAGGTGGGATATAGGAATGCAGGCGCGGCAGCGGGTTGGGGTGGGAGAGGATGGGAGAGACAAGAGGGTGTGGAGGATCAAGCCTGCGGGAGGTGTAGAGGATCCGTAACCGTTCGAGGAAAAGGAGGAGGTGCGGGAAGGGAATCAGGTCATAGAGGATCCGCGTGGGGGAAGGGAGACGGATGCGATAGGCGAGGCGGAGCGCATGGCGTTCTAGGATCTGAATGGACTTGTAGAAGGTAGGAGGGGCAGAGATCCAGGCGGGATGAGCATAGCAAAGGATAGGACGGATGAGGGACTTGTAGGTGTAGAGGATGGTGGAAGGGTCCAGACCCCATGTACGGCCAGAAAGGAGCTTAAGGAGGCGGAGGCGGGAGCGTGCCTTGGCTTGGATCGTCCGGAGATGTGGGTTCCAGGAGAGGCGACGGTCGAGGGTGACACCAAGGTACTTGAGAGTAGGTGTGAGGGTGATGGGACGGCCATAAATAGTAAGATAGAAATCAAGGAGACGGAAGGAACGAGTGGTTTTGCCTACAATGATCGCCTGGGTCTTGGAAGGATTGACCTTGAGCAACCACTGGTTACACCAAGTGGTGAACCGGTCAAGATAGGATTGGAGAAGGTGCTGGGAGCGTTGCAGGGTGGGAGCGAGGGCAAGGAAGGCAGTGTCATCGGCGTACTGGAGAAGGTGTAGGGGAGGTGCAGGTGGAGGCATGTCTGCCGTGTAAAGGAGGTAGAGAAGAGGGGAAAGGACGGAACCTTGGGGCACACCGGCGGAGGGGTAGAAGGTGTAGGAATCAGTGTTGTGGATGGTGACATAGGAAGGACGGTGGGAAAGGAAGGAAGCGACCAGACGGACATAGTTGAGAGGAAGAGCAAAGGTTTGGAGCTTGAAAAGGAGACCGGAATGCCACACACGGTCATATGCGCGTTCGAGGTCGAGGGAAAGGAAGATGGCGGAACGACGGGAATTGAGTTGTTCGGAGAGGAGGTGAGTGAGGTGAAGGAGGAGGTCATCGGCTGAGAAGGACGGCCGAAAGCCACATTGGGTAGGGGGGAGGAGGCGGTGTTGGTGAAGGTGCTTGTGTAGGCGGCGGGTAAGAATGGATTCCAGGACCTTGCTGAAGACCGAGGTAAGGCTGATGGGACGGTAGGAGGAGACAGCGGAAGGCGGTTTGTCGGGCTTGAGGAACATCAGGATCCGGGAGGTTTTCCACAGGTCGGGGTAGTAGCCGGTGGACAGGACCACATTGTAGAGCCTGGCCAATGTGGAGAGGAAGGAGGCAGGAGCTTCACGGAGGTGACGGTAAGTAACACGATCGTGACCGGGAGCAGTGTTGCGTTTAGGGCGAAGTGTAGCAATGATATCTTGAGTGGTGATTGGGGTATTTAGTTCTGTGTGTGTGATGTTGTCCAAGTACTGGAAGCCAGGAGCAAGCGGGGGGACAGAGGTATCAGTTCGATCACGGACATCAGGAAAGAGGGAATAATCGAACTGGGGATCGTCAGGGATGGTAAGGATATCGGAGAGGTAGGAGGCGAAATGGTTGGCCTTACTAAGGGCATCAGGGAAGGGGTGGTCATCATGAAGGAGAGGGTAGTAGGGAGAGGGTTTAGATCCGGTAAGGCGGCGGAAGGCTGACCAGTACTTGGACGAGTTGATAGGTAAGGTGGCATTAAGACGGGTGCATGTCTGTCGCCAGTCCCGGCGTTTCTTTGCCGTGAGTAAGTTCCTGATGTGTCGCTGTAGTTGCCGGTGGCGTCGTAGTGTGTCCTGGTCACGTGTGTGAAGGAAGGCACGGTAGAGCCGGCGGGATTCACGCAGGAGAAGGACGGCCTGTGGGGGTAGGGTGGGGCGGTGCGGATGGATGGCAATGGTAGGGACGTGGGCCTCCACGGCCTCAGACAAGGTCTGCTGGAGAAAGGAGGCAGCACGGGTAACGTCATCAGGTTGGTGGTAGGTGAGGGGGTGGCTATCGACCTGGAGAGCAAGGGAGTCCCGGTAGGCATTCCAGTTGGCACGGGAGTAGTCATGGACATATTTCGGGGGAGGGTCATGGCGCGGGTCGGGACGGGGGCGACGACCGTCTGATACAGTGAGGAGGACAGGGAGATGGTCACTGCCAATGGGATCAAGGACGTCCACCGCTATGCGGCCAAGCAGTGTGGGGGAGGCTAGGACGACATCGGGAGTGGTATTGGATTCAGGGCGGGTGTGTTGGGGAATTGGAAGGACGTCGCCTTGGAGGGTGGCAAGGAACCGATGCCACCGCCGTAACTGGGCGGCAGAACGACTATGGATGTTAAGGTCGGCGGCGATCACGTAGGAGGAGAAGGTACGGTCGATGTGGGAAAGGAAGTCGAAAGGAATAGGTGCAGCGGGGCGGACATAGATGGTGGCACAGGTAAGGGTAAGGCCGGGGAAGAAGAGACTAAGGATCAAGTGTTCTGTGGGGTCAGGAAGGAGGGGTTGGAGCCGGACAGGGATCTGGCGGTGGTGGCCAATGGCAACTCCGCCACGCGCTATCTGGAGTGGATTGTCAGACCGGTGAAGGAGGTAGGGCGAGGTGTGGACGGTGTGGTGGGGCTGAAGAAAGGTTTCGTTCAGAAGGAAGGCATCCACACGGTGGGTCGTAAGGGTATGCATAAGGAGGTGCTTGTTGGTGGGAAGGGAGCGGATGTTATTGAACAGGATACGGTGCTGTCGTGCCATAATGGGAATTTAAACGAGGGTGTCGAGACGGGAGAAGGTGAAATGGGCCTGGTTGTGGGAATAGGTGGCGTAGGTGTTGAGGTGGAACACGGAACGGGCAGCGAGGGAAATCTGGTGGAGGGTGTGGGGACGCTGAAAGGGATGGACGTTCTGGAGCACTATTGTGACGAACCTGATGATGTCCTCTGCGGTGGGGGGAGGACGGAGGGAATTGCCAGGAGGGGTGGGGTCATCCAAAGGGCGGAGAGGAACAGTGAGTTCAGGAGCGGATGGAGGAGGTCGAGCCTTGCATTTCTGGGAGTAGGTAGGGTGTTGGAGGTTGCAGGTATTGCAGGAGGGAGGAGACTGAAGGTTGGGGCACTGCCGGAGGAAGTGCGCTTGCTTACAATGCGGGCAGACTGGGGCCTCGCGGCACTCTGATGTTGGGTGTGCGTTATAACGCAGACACCTCTGGCAGCGAATGGATTGTGGTGGGGAGCGGGAGGGGTCAACCTTATACCGGCGGTGGAAGAGGAGGGCACCCTCCTTAAGGAGATGGTCGATGGAGGGAGCGTGTTCGGAGAAAACTCGCATAAGGCGAGTGGGGCCCGCAGAGTTGAAAATGCGGCGAACAGCTCGCACCTCCAGGTACGGGTGGGCCTTCAACTCCGCCAGCACCTCTTCCTCCGTGATCGTCGGGCTAAGCCGAGTGATCACGGCGGTGAGGGTCGGCGGGCGACGTGGGGGTTGGGGTTGACGGGGGGAGGAAGGGGAAGGAGCAGGGGCAAGGGAGGCATTAGGTCCAAATCGGGTGAGAGGAATTCGGGAGAGGATGTCGGAGTGTAGGGTAGGGCTTGGGGAGGTGATCAAGACAGAGTCCCTACGGGGGGTAAGAAGGGAGATGGGGGCTGCAGGGAAGTATTGGCGGAGGAGCAAGGTCAGGTTGCGGGCCTCCAGGAGAGAGGGATCAGGACGGGAGAGGAGATACTTGTAGGAGGGGGAGTTAGAAGAGGAAGTAGAGGGGGCTGGAGGGGAGACATCCATGGCATCTAGGGGTGGGGGAGGGGGAAGATGCTGGGACTTCTTGGGTGCAGAGGAGGCGGGGGTGCCACTGGGACGCTTAACAGCGGGGACAGGATGGGAGGAGGCGTGGGGCACTGGAGTGACGGGGAGATGACGGGAAGCGGCAGGTCCCGGTGTCGGTGCTGGTGCTGGTGCTGCTGTTGGTGCTGCTGTTGGTGCTGCTGCTGGTTGTGGCGCTGCTGCAGGTGGTGGTGCTGGCGCCGGCGATGGTGCGGCATGGGTCGTAGCCCGACGAGACACAACCCTGGCAGGGGCCGCATGAGTGGTGTGGGGGAGTGGGGGAAAGGGGTCGTGTGTGGAGGCTTGGGGAGAAGGAGCAGGGGATGGGGCGACAAAGGGAGCTGGGGTGGGAAGGGTGAGGAGGGGCGGGATATAGTAGGACGGGGGCGACTGAGCACACCAAGTAAGAGTAGTGGCAGCGAGGGAGGGCGTCGTATAGACGATGGCGGTGGTAGTGGCGGTGGTGGTGGGGGTGGTCATGATGGCAGTAAGGAAAACTGGAAACACAGAAAAGAAGAATGGGGACAGACAAGGGACAAAGTCAGGAACAGATTACAGATGACAGATGAGAGACGTCGAGGAGCGAAAGGATGAAGGCAAAGACGAAGACGAGAATAGCGACGACAACGAAAGCAGGAGAGGAAGACGAAGCACTGGGTCCTGGCGGCGGCGGCGGCGGCGGCGGCGGCGGGGGCCGGAAGCTGCGGCGGCGGCGGCGGCAGCGGCGGCGGCGGGGGCCGGAAGCTGCGGCGGCGGCGGCGGCGGCGGCGGCTGGGTCCGGAAGCTGCGGCTGGGTCCGGCGACGACTGCTACTGCAAAACTGGCGGCACTGGAAACTGCTGCTGCTGCTGCTGCTGCTGCTGGCGGTTCCGGAACTGCGACTGCGACTGCGACTGCGACTGCGACTGCGACTTCTGCGAAGCCCTAGCACTTCGATACGTAGCAGTACTCTGCAAGGTATCGAAGGGCGGAACTCTTCCGAGGTCCGCCGAAGAATGAGACTGCAAGTTTGCGGAGTCAACTTTATAGCAAAAAATTGGCGTGAAAACGCATGCGCATTCGTCTCCGTCACAGGAGAGTCCTCTATCGAAATCCGCGCCCTCTGGAGTTACTGTTCTATGTGTGGTGCGCAGGCGCATGCGTAAAGGTGAAAAACTAGCTGTCCGCCCTCTGTCGGAATGCGCGCCCGCGTCGCTAAAGACTGACGTTAGATGTCACCAGACGTGTCATTATGAATAAATGTCTTCCCTCAGAGGAAATTAGAGAGATCACCGAGTCCCAAGCCTTGTCCAGCTTCAACTACATCTACAGCTATACGAGGCTCCTCTCCACTCCACTCTGACAGTTGGTCATATCTACTGCATGTACGCAAAGTAAAAGTGTCTTAATACCTCCTATTCCTAGCTATCTACTTGCCAACTGCCAGATCCCATTTCCCACCACCCTTCAGTCTCCTCAGCCTTACTAGTTCCTGCTTTGCGCATTGTAACGGCACCTGAAGGGTACAGATTTTATGCTCCTGCTCTTCTATCAACTTATTTCCACTACAGATTCTGCATTCCCAGGAGAGGATCTCACTAAAATGACCACTGGCTTCCCCGCTGCATTCCCCCAAATGAAAATACTTTAAACAAATCCCACACCGTAACCCACTACTCACAAACCTACGACAGAGCCCACGCTTCTCACTCATGGTAAAATTTTACAGTTACTGGAAAAACTGTACATCTACGTTACCGAAGTTCAGTTACACCAGTAGAACTATTTAAGAACTAACACTAATCGTCTCGAAATTCTCTGCCTATTAAGAAAGCAACTACTCGTATTAATACTAATGCATCAGTGCTAATACCAATACCAACAAAATTTCGCAAAATTATTAGCTAAAACCAAAAAATTCAAACGGCCACTCGAACACTAAGCGAAGTTAAAACACTGAATGAAAATTTTACTGAAATATTTCACTACAAACAATAATAAAAGTCAGTTGAAAACTAAAGCATGAAATTTACTAAACGACTTCGACGCACAGAAAACTCTTAAAAACACAGAGAGCGAACGATTACAAAAGTTTATTAAGTTATCGTCGTTATTTCGCCACAAACGGCTGAAAACTATTAATTTTAATAATTGTATTACAGAGCACAAAGAAGTTTGTAGTACTTAGCTTTATAACCGCTACAGCTGCAGTGCACGCCGCAAAATGTAAACACACTACTAAGGCGCGAGGCTTAGACGAACGATGTTTGCTCTCTTAGTCCGTTGTAGCATAAAACGTGATTCATCAGAGAAGGACACCTCTCGCCACTCAATGGACGTCCAGGAGCGGTACTGGGACGCAAATTCGAGCCTTTCTCACCGATCATCAGCAGTCAGCATGGGTGCATGAACCAGGCACCTGCTGCGGAGGCCCATATGCAGCAACGTGTGCTGAACGGTCATTGAGAAGACACTGTTGATAGCCACTTGGTTTATCTGGTTGGTCAGCCGCTCAACACGTGCATGTCTTTTGTCCGTTCACATATACGTAACCGTTTTTCACATCTGTCGTCTATGACCTGTAATGTCCCACTGTTGCCTCAGCAATGGTTTTTGAATAGCGCTGTTTTACCATGTACGGTGGAGAAGACGAAACTGACGGTTTTGTCGACTCTCATATTATCCATATATATATATCGTCTTCCTTTATTGGGCATCTACATACCGATGCAGGTTAATTAACTAAAGATGTAGGCGGTGGGATAGAACAACAGTATACATACTTTAATCTCCGCGGCACGCAAACAGTTCACAAACTTAACCGTTTTGGAACTGTTTCCACCCTTCGCCCATAAGCCGATGATCATGCTCTTTTGGACTTAAGATAACTAGCTCTGTTTCAGCAATACGACAACGACTGCACTGCTGCCTCTGTCCTCTTCCCCCCCCCCCCCCTTCCCCTTACGCACTTTCTGGTGCTAATACTTGCTGTCTGTGTGTGGTTACTGCACGTTGACACCAAATATAGGCGCTGCTCACATTAATGTGACTGGGTTGCGTAACGCATACCGAAGAGCGAGTCTGAAACACCTGGGCGAGGCGAACGCAAATTATTGCGACGCGTACATTGTAGCAAAAGGGATCAACTTCATGGATGTGTTGTGAAAAATATTTTGCTGTACATTATTGTTACTTTCGACGACTGAAACTTCCAAAATAACTAACGCTAACTGAAAGTGTCAAATATTCACGTTCTGCTAGACGATTAGTTCTCATTAGTGTAAGCTGTTGTCAGTTACACACAAATAACGAAAACTAATTTTTTGTAGAAATAGTTTTATACAAGATTACGACACAGATGATTTTACTTACAACTTCGTACATTGTTTATAAGTTTTTTAAACGTAAATGTTGCTTATTTTGAAATCTAATACACGTTCACGTTAGGAAGCATTTCTTCTGAAATGTATTTAGAATGCAGGATTTTTTCTAACAACACTACAACAGTTACCACGTGTATTGCTTTCCTGAGGTCAAAAGATTATTGAGAAACAGATTTCTGATAAAGAAAAAGCTGTACAAGTCATGAGTGTAGTGCAAAATTCCGTATGAGTGGTTTATATATAGGATGGACTCCCAGATGTAGGACACAAAACTTTTTCTCGGAAATAAAGTGAGTGCGGTTAAACAATGCTCTCAAATTGTAACATGTTTCCTTCAGACTGTTCTTTGATATCTTGCACCAGTTCCATAGTATCAAGAGAGACTGGGTGTTGTGACAGATTTAGCAACGCTTGAGAAAAAAGGATTGTGTGTCACTCGACGTATCTTTTTCAACTGCAGCGAGTAAAAGACGTTTTACCGTAATTCATAATTTGAATACACTTAATGTCTGGCATTTTAAATTAAATATACTCTCTCTTGATTTTCGAGGTACTATTCATGTTTATAAATTACGTTTACAATTTTTAATTTGCGGTAACACCATTTCGAAATGTTTTCCACCTTCTTGTAAACAGAATCACCGCTCTCCGCCCCCCCCCTCCCCCTCCAACATGTACGTAAAAGACGCATCGAAGCACGCAACGATCAATAAGACTGCCAAATTCATTTCTACTTTTGCTTTAAGATTCTGTTGTGCTCTTCAGTCCGAACACTGATTTGATGCAATCCTCAACGCTCACTGTCCTCACGGAAAAGAGTCTCAGCTCCAAGAAAGAGTCGTAAGACATAAACTGAAGCTGGTAATTGTGTTCTACATATGAAAGATGAGGTCTATTCAAATTTTGTGCCAGACGCATAAGAGTTGGGTTGTTTTTGGGGGAGGAGACCAAACAGCGAGGTCATCGGTTTCATCGGGTTAGGGAAGGAGGGGGAAGGACGTCGGCTGTGCCTTTTTCAAAGGTACCATACCGGCATTTGCCTGGAGCGATTTAGGGAAATCAAGGGAAACCTAGATCAGGATTGCCGGACGCGGGATTGTCCCGTCGTCGTCCCGAATGCGAGTCCAGTGTGCTAACCACTGCGCCACCTCGCTCGGTTCCAGACGCGTAACAGTGGCGCTACTAGCGCCACTATGAGGATGCAAATCAGGTTTGCTTTAAATACATGCTGTAACGATCGTGAGCGTTAGTTACCCTTGAGACTGGACGTGGTGAGTTGATGTTAGTCAATAATTTCTCTTAGGGTAACAAAAATGCCATTATCAACACCTCAATGAGGTGAATAAGGTCGTGTAATAGCGCTACGAGAAGCGGGATGTTCTTTCTGCTACATTCCAGAAAGACTTGACAGGAATGTAGCCACTGTACATAATTACTGGTATTGGTGGTCAGGAGAATGTATGGTCGCAAGAAGACTGGGCTCCGGACGGCCACGTGGCACTACCAAGAGGGAAGACTGTCATGTTCGGCGTATGGCTCTGGCGCACCGTATTGCACCTGACGCAGCAATTTGAACAGCAGTTGGCACCACAGTGACAAAACGAACTGTTACAAATCGGTTGCTTCAAGGACAGCTCTGAGCCAGAGGTCCTGTAGCGTGCATTCCACTGACCCCAAACCACCATCATTTGCGACTTCAGTGGTGTCAAACGAGAGCTCACTGGAAGGTAGGGGGGGCGTCTGTTGTGTTCTCTGCTGAAAGCTGGTCGTGCGTCGCTGCCAGTGACGATCGTGCTCTGATTAGAAGAAAGCTAGCTGAGGGCTTGCAACCAACTTTTCCGCCTGCCAGTCACACTAAACGTCACCTGGGGTTATGATCTGGGGTGCGATTTTGTATGACATCAGGAGCACTCTCGTGGTTATCCCACGCACAATGACTGCAAAATCGTAAGTCAATCAAGTGAGAGCTGTTGTGCTGTCATTCATGAGCAGCATTCCAGGTGGTGTTTTCCAACAGGATAACGCTCACCCACATACCGCTGTTGAAACTCAACGTCCTCTACAGAGTGTCGACATGTTGCCTTGGCCTGCTCGATCATCAGATCTGTGTCATATCGAGGACATGTGAGACATTATCGGACGACAACTACAGCGATATCCAAAACAGCATTAGCCGTTCCTGCATTAACGGACTAAGCGCAAAATGCGTGGTGCTGCATTCCACTAACTGACATCCGGCAACTGTAGAGCACGATGAATTCCTGTTTGTACGCTTGCATTCAACATTCTGACGGTTATACCGGTTATTAATGCAGTGGCTTATCTGGGGCTTACATTAAGGAGTGATCTTGCAATGTTAATCACTTACATACGTAGCCTAGACTAATTTATTCCTAGAATTTCACTACAACACATTAATTATTTTTTGGTATTGTGATCAGTGTCTATATATGGTTTCCGTTTTTTCTGACATGTCCGAAACAACAGAAACCACATACGATTCTGCTGCCTTTCTATGACAATTAATCAAAGGAATAATGAGATTAGCTGCTACTGGGCACTAAATTAGTGGGAAAAGCTGAAAATTTGTGCTGGACCGGGGATCGAAGTAGGTTTTACCGTTTCTTACGAACGGTCGCCTTGACCCTCTTTTCTATTTTATGTTTCTTATATCATTTTGTCCATTATTACTCATTGTATTTGTTCAGGGCTGACGTCCCAAGACGCTAGTTCATCTGTGATCCATTCACTCAGTTTTTTTATTTCATTTTTTTTTTTATTACAGAGGGCACCGAACACACTGAGCTACCGTGCCGGTCTCGTCTCGGCTATCCGGGCACGGTCCCTGACCGACCGTAATACCCAACTTATCCACTTTACTGACGTACTGCCGCTACCCATTACTTCACTAGTCGCAGCAATCGCTGACTTTGGCACGAAGTCAGGATTGGTGGTGCATTGGCAGTAAAAGGATCATTGGGCGTCTCTGCGAGTAATGGGAAGGGGCACTATGTAAGTAGTGTATGGATATGAACGGAATTTAGGTCTGTCAAAATCCGTGTCCGGATAGCGAAGGCGTTCAAGGCTGCCGTTCGCGAGAAACGGAAAAAAATCCTCCTTCGGCCATCATCAGCTACTTTTCTGCCAAAACAGCGAAACTCATCAACTGCTCTTAGTGTCTCATTTCGTAATCTGATCTCTTCAGCGTAGTTTGATTTAATGCGACAGCGTTCCATGACCATTGGTTTACTTTTGTTGATGTTCATCTTACAACCTATTTCGATTCCTGGTCCTTTTCTGGCTATGACTGAATTACAATGTTACCTTCTTTCTTCTCCTTGAACTATAATTTCTTTTCGCAAATTCTCACTAGTCTCTTTTACTGCTTATTCAATACACAGATTAAATGATATCCATGAGACACTGCAACCTTGTCTCAATTCCTTCTGAGCTATTGTTTTCCTTTCATATCACTCGACTCTTACAACTGCAGTATGGTTATTTTACAAGCTGTATATAACCTTAAGCTCCCGTATTTCTTTCCTGCTGAGTTCATAATTTCGAAGAGGTTAGCCCATCAGCATTGTCAAAAGCTTATGTATACAAACGCTACAAATACTTGTTTTTCTTTGCTTAACGGATCGTCCAAGATAAGTCGTGGCGTCAGTATTGCCTCACGTGTTCCAGTATTTCTCCATAAACCAAACTGATGTTCCCCGAGGTCTGCTACTACCTGTAATTACGTTCTTTTGTAAATACCAAGTGTCAATATTTTGTAACCACGATATATTAAGATAACTGTTAGGTAATGTTCCATCCTGTCAGCCCCTGCTTTCTTTGAAACTGGAATTTTTACATTCGTCCTGAAATGTGGGTGTATTTTGACTTTCTCATATATCTTGCACACCAGGTAGAATAGTTTCGTCATGGCTGGCTCTCTCAAGGATATCCATAATTCTGAGAAACTGTTGTCTAATCCAGGGTTTGGTTTTGATTTAGATCTCTCAGTGTCCTATTACATTCTTCTTTTAGTATTATAACTGTCTCCTGATCCTCGCCTACGTCATCTTGCCTTTGTATAATATCATCTTCAAATTAATTTCCTTTGCAGATCTCCTGTATACATTCCTTCATCTTTTTCTTCTTTGTTCTTAAGATTCATGCAGTTGCTTCTCTAGCCTCAGAAGGTCTCTTTAATCTCCCTATAGGCATTAGTTTTCCCATTGTTATCTATGCTTCTACAACCTTACATTTGTCCTCTAGCCGTGCCTGTTTAGCCATTTGGCACTTTCTAACAATCTCATTTTTAAGACTTCTCGCCGGCTTTATTCGTTGTACCTTTTATAAACTTGGCATTCATATCTCCTGCGTTATGGAAGGATTAGTTCTAGGCCTTGTATCTTTACTTACTTGATCAAATTTGGTCATCTGCTGTTTTCATTATTTTGTCTTTC
The DNA here is from genome assembly GCF_023897955.1 of Schistocerca gregaria. Taxonomy (NCBI): domain Eukaryota; kingdom Metazoa; phylum Arthropoda; class Insecta; order Orthoptera; family Acrididae; genus Schistocerca; species Schistocerca gregaria. The sequence continues at coordinate 597,157,023 of NC_064931.1, read as the reverse complement.
TGATATACGAGGGTTGTCCAGAAAATAAGGCCCAATCTGTAGCGAAATGGACACCACAGTTAAAACCCGACGACGCTAAAAGAGAGTATTTGACAAATGATTAACGAACATAAGTAACATTCATTGCCACGATATATATTGCATGCTGTTAACATTAAATGGAATAGATAGTGGTACGCCATATCTTGCATTAAAGAAGAAAAAAGGAGTCTGCTGAGGATGGAGTTCGAACTACACAAATGACGGAGATGAGTAATTACAAGGACTTGTATTTCACAAAACTGTGTAGTAATACAAGATATAAAGCTACTTGAGGACAGACAGATGCTGATTTAAGGAGATAATACTTTGTCAGTTCACATTTACACACTTTTAGTAGTAATTATCTTCGTTGCTATGGAACAAAATTTAGTTGAATATGGCCATTTGTTACGCTTACATTTGTGTTACATGTAATGAGTCAACAACAGAGATACTGTACGTTCTGCTTTTAATGACTGTGTAGTTTTTGAACCTCCTCCTTGCATCACCAAAATGAACTCACTGACTACGACATCTCTAGATATGAAAATATAATGTAGTCGGAGCATGAGGAACGTCATAACAGCGTATTTTATTCGCCGTTAGATGTAGGGACAGTAGACAGAAAAGTACTGTATTTAGCAATGACAAAAAAATGGCTCTAAGCACTATGGGACTTAACATCCGAAATCATCAGTCCACTTAGACTTAGAACTACTTAAACCTAACTAATCTGAGGACATCACACACATCCATGCCCGAGGCAGGATTCGAACCTGCGACTGTAGCAGCAGGGCGGTTCCGGACTGAAGCTCCTAAAACCGCTCGGCCACAGCGGCCGGCTTAGCAATGACAATAACACTATTACGTGCCACTAATGACGTACCAATCTGACGAAGTCGCTTGGATGAGGACTCTGATACACGTTTATGTCATATTATATGTGGCGTTTCCATGTACGTTTGAGAATAACGTGATGATAAATGCCGCTGAGATAGACCAATAACAGTAAGAAATATCATAAGTGCTCCCCCAAATAAGTGATTGTTCATTGTCGACGTCGTGTGTGCCCCATTCTTGAGTGAATTTATTTCTTTATCAGAGGCGCCTTGTTATCACATTTATTTTGCTGAAAGACATTACATTTCAAAATGGAACAAATGGCTCTGAGCACTATGGGACTTAACATCTGTGGTCAGCAGTCCCCTAGAACTTAGAACTACTTAAACCTAACTAAGCTAAGGACATAACACACATCCATGCCCGAGGCACGATTCGAACCTGCGACCGGAGCAGTCACGCGGTTCCAGACTGAAACCCCTAGAACCCCACTGCCACACCGGCCGCCATTACATTTCAACAAGAGTGCAAAGAACCGCATTCAGTATTTTGCCTTAGCAGACAACTACATGTTTAAGAGTAAGATCGCAATTGATGCTGTGGGCGAGAAAGACGTCAGCGGAAATACCAGACAATGGCATGTAGGCATCATTGACCTGACGAACAGCAATGGATCGTCATTAACGGACTGTCGACATTTCAAACGCCCACTGTGCTTATCACGTGGCTAAATATTGGTTTTCATGTTGTTCAGGAATTGCAGCGTCAATTTCCAATTATAAGTTTGCTATCCAGAAACATGCTCAAGAGCAGACAAGGTGTCAAGATGTATGAAGAGCTTTTTTATTTTTTTAAATGATGCTGCCGCCACTTGACTGTAATAATTTTTATTTTATTGTTCTACCATCCAGATTTCAGCCTTACGCCATTTTCAAGTACAAAATCTTATTTATATGTCAAAAGATATCAGACTGGCACGAAATACAAGTCCTTGTCAAAAAAGTGTACCTTGTCATATAGGCCAGATCTGTCATTAGAAAAAGTGAGAACATCTCTAAAACGCTTAAATATATTGCAGACTTTCACTTCCGGACCCTAAGGCACAACTGTTATATAAAACTGCTAACCAATAAATAGTTATACGCTGCGCTATTGAGACACACTATTAAGATACAAATGGTAGCAGCATCATTCAAAAAATTTACCGTGACTGTGGCTCCAGGCAAAATAAAAATTATCAATGTATGATGTGTGCCTATGACCGATAACAGTGTTCAACAAAAATGCACTCTGAAATCCTTGACTTTCTCAAAACAGCTAAATTACCTTAATTTTGGATCGAGAAAAACGACTGTATTTTCCTTTTTAGCTGTAGTACTTTAGACACACTAATTTCAAAAAGAAATACTAAAAATACATTTCAAAATCCTTTCCCTTCTGCACATAGCTACTCTACCCAAATTCATGTTCGAGAAAATTAATGCGATATTAGTTATTTTATAGTAGGTCTAACTCTGGTCTTATAGCTTCACTAGCTTCAAATATAAGGACTCATTTATGTGTACGTCTTCTATTTGCTAATTGTTTGTACCCCTTTTCTGGGTCTTTTCTGGTCCGTGTCAAAGACTGTTCACATTTTCCCCGATACCTATGTTTCAATTGCGAAATGTTCTGATGGAGTCGCTCTCTATTACAGCACTGCAGATATCTGGGAAGAAGTCCACGTGAGGATGTTAGCAATGGACTTTAAGTGACAAGTTGCAGTCTAATTGATGATATTTTTCTAGAAGGAAATTCGGAATCCCAAAGTAGCTTTTAACTCTTCGATTTCCGAAGAAACCGCTCACTGCTTTAAGTGATTCACAATCTGCTTTCTCATGGGCCTGAAGAACATGGTCAATGTTTTTATCTTTAAGAAGTTGACGATTCTGCAGCTGTTTCATTTCAAAATTACTGCTGTAGAGTAACGTGCCTTTTTCGAGACAGGATGTCCTGCTTATTGTTCCTTGGTTCAAATGGTTCAAATGGCTCTGAGCACTATGGGACTTAACATCGGTGGTCATCAGTCCCCTTGAACTTAGAACTACTTAAACCTAACTAACCTAAGGACATCACACACATCCATTCCCAAGGCAGGATTCGAACCTGTGACCGTAGCAGTCGCGCGGTTCCGGACTGAGTGCCTTAACCGCGAGACCAACTCGGCCGGCTGTTCCTTGCTATTCTCAAATACTCTGATCAAACTTATTATCTAAGAGATGGATTTGAGCAAGGGAAGGATTGGACTTAACGTAGGTTGATTGCTTTTGCCGGTGATGTATAGAAGACACTGTATATCTTCGATACCTTAAATCACCAAATCCCCCTTCCCCAGGAACCGTGGACCTTGCTGACGCTGGATGGCTTGAGTACCTAAACGCTACAGATATCCATACCGTAGATGCAATTACAACAGAGTGGTATAAGTGGAGTGACCAGACAAGCATTTGGTTTCTGAAGAGGGCAACAGACTTTCCAGTAGCGCAGGGGCAACAGTCTGAATGACTGCCTTATCTGGCCTTGTAACTTTAGCCTACGTAGCCTTGTTTTTCTGGTACTGCGAACTGTTTTCATGGGGAACCTACAGCCGCTATTTTTTCCGATGAAGTGCATCTCTTCTAACTCTTCGTTGTGTTTATGCTACGATGGCTACCTCTTGGATGAAGTATTCCCCCACTTGGATCTCTTTGACGGGGACTACTCAGAAGGATATCGTCATCTGAAAAAAAACTGGCATTCTATGAGTTGCAGTGTATAATATTAGATCCCTTAATTGGGTAGGTAGGTTAGAGAATTTGAAAACGTAAATGTATAGGTTGAAGTAAAATGTAATGGAATTAGTGAAGTGCAATGACAGAAAGATCTGGACTCCTATCAGGCTGGTACACGTTCATAAATACAAAATCAAATGGAGTAATGCAGTAGTAGGTCTATCAATGAATAAGAAAATAGGAATGTGAGCAGGCTGCTATGAACAGCATAGTGAATGGACTATCGTAACCAAGACAGACACGAAGCCAACAACAGATACTGTAGAAGAAGTTCGTGCGCCAAACAGCTGAGCTGATGACGAAACGATGGAAAGAATGTGTGATGAAATAAAAGGAAGTTCTTCTGGTAGCTAAGGAAGAAAGGAATATAATTGTGACGAGGACCGGAATTCTATAGCAGGAAAGGGAAGAGGAGGATTAACAGTGGGCGAATATGGACTAGAGGAGAGGAAAGACGAACCCGCCTGCTAGAATTCTGTACAGAGCATAATTTAGTCGCTGCTAAGACTTGGATTACGAATGATGTAAGAAGTCTGTATACGTAGTGGAGACCTGGAGACACTGGAAGGTTTCAGATTGATTGCATAATGATAAGGTAGAGATTTATAAATCAGACTTCAAACTGTGAGACATTTCCAGGGGCTGATGTCATGTCTGACTACAATTTATTCGTTATGAAACTTAAAAAACAGCAAAAAGGTACGTAATCAATGTGATGGGATCTGGAAAAACTGAAAGAACCAGACATCATTGGGAATTTGAGAGAGAACACTACGAAACGTTTGACTGAAACAGTGGAGGGAAATACGAGGGTGATCCAGAAAGTAAGTTCCGATCAGTCGCTAAATGGAAACCACAGTGAAAATCAAAAACATTTTATTTGCAATAGCTACACTTTCAGATACTTCTCTACATAGTCGCCACTCCGACTTAAACATTCGACGGAGCGTTATACCAAATTTCCCACACCATCGTCAAGAAGGCAGCCGCCTGTGCTTTCCGAAAATTCTCTACGCTGGTCTATAGCGCTTAACCTGCACCCAAGTGTTGCCTTCGTATCCAGCGTTTCATGTGAACAGATATGATACGCAGGACGAGCCAATTGGGCAGTGTTTTGGGTGATCGAACACTTCCCATGGAAAAGAGAGTATCGGTTAATACAACAAGGAATCGTTAATATGATAATGGAGGGAAATGTGTGAGCAAAAACCGCACACGGAGACCAGTGCTCGACTAAGGTAAGCAGTTTCAAACGGGTACGTGTCACAATAATTGTGCAGGGACGTAAAAGCTTGCACAAGATAGACTAGCGGAGAGAACAGTATCGAACTTAACTTCACACTGACGAGCAAAACAACATCTGGACACGGTCATTTGCGGCTCGATATAAATACACGACACTGTGGAGAAGGATTTACGATATTTCTTCTATCCTGCTGTAAGTATTTACCCGAATTTCAACATTATTTTCTGCAAACAACTATTTCAAATACAAAACTTCGGTTTCCAACTATGTCTCGCACTAATCACTCGCAAATGACAGCGTTATCTATATTCTACCATTCGTTAAGGCAGAGTCATCTCGTCAGATGAATTTCTACTAGCATCTTGTTGTTCCAGTTTTTGCGAAGTAATACTAAACTCCTGAAATTTCACCTTTAGTAGAACTAGCATTAAGAACAGGGCAATTGATGTAATTTCTATGTATGAACCTTATGAAGGCTATACTTGTGTTTATGATATAGATATTTAAAGAAAATCGAAAGCGCGCCATGATGTTATGTATTTCTAAGAGTGTTTAAAGAAGAGATTAATGGTGAAAGTGAATTTGCGCGATTCTTGACAAACAGCTGGATGATTGTTTCAAGGTAATCATCTTAACCGTAAATAAAGATGCGCAAATTAGAATTTTATTACGTTACTCCCTGAAAAAAGTAGTGATCGAGGTGGCACAGTGCCTAAGCCAATGGATTTGTATCCTTAACGATGGGGTTCAAACACCAGACTGGCAATAAACATTTCGATTCTCATGGTTTCTCTAAGTAGATTAATGCGAATACGGTGACGGTTCAGCTGCAATAAGACTCGGATGCTCTGGCTTGAACACAAGTTTAATATCTTTCGACAATCCTCCTCTAGGTCCTGGTAAGTCCACGGACTATCCAGCACTCTGTCATTCAGATACTGCTGCCCCTACAAAACCGATGTAATGTGTTCAGTTGACTGTCGCGTGGATTTATTTTTCTTGTGTTGTTACAGAGAAAATCATGAGTGGAAAATGATAGACACATTTGACAAGTGCATTTGACAGTTGCAAACAATAAATTGAAATTGTTGAGAAATGATGATGCTTTACAACTACATCCAAAAAAAGTCAGTTTGAGATACAGTTTCAAGTTCTGGTTAAGAAAAACAGAAAACAAATTACACAGTTATTTTCAAACATCGACAACCAATCTATTTAAAGTGGGAAAATGTTACAATAGGTGGAGTGGCGCATCTCTGTTTTGAGTGCAAATTATTTCATAAATATTATTTGTTTTCTTCCATTCATCATCTGTTATGCTTGCGTGTAAACAGATCTATATTTATGTTCGTCAACCAGAGATTATTTACAATTGTTACCATAAATGCTGAAATTGGGTACTAGTCTATGGAGATTTCAAGTTAAACGTAGTTTTATAAAACACAGAAGATAAGTAAAAGAGAACAAGATGATGCACTAAGCTTAGAGATCGTTCGTCATCGGAAAAAAGTTGTGAAATCCACCCCTCAATGTCTAGGTCGTATCTGAGCAATTTGCCAAGAATTAGAGTCATCGTTTTATCACCCATTATTTTATACTCATTTACTTCCACTTAAATGAGTAACTCCACTAACCAACATATTTCCTGTCGTGTATTTATTTGGAACATGCCAACGAAATTCGTGCTACAGGAAAGAGAAGTATAGGTGGAACGTAAATAAGAATATGTTAGTAATGTCTAAATTCCTTCTGGAAGAAACTCTATGGAAATACTATGTGCTTTATATTGGAAAACTTTGTCGCATTTGATTTAGAACTCGGTTGTAAGAAATGCGCGTTAACAAAAGCTACGAAAGACGCTCGCTTAATAGACCCAGTTTTTTTAGTAGAGAAACATCGTGGCTCTTACTGTTTCATCGAAATGATGGCATCACATTTAGCATGTTGACTGACCTTTGACAGTTAAGAGGAGCAAACGTAATTATCAATACATATCCTAACTGTTACTATTACATTACTTGTTTCAGTATAGAAGCTTCTTGGGATTTAAAAATTACGTTATTGCGTGTTAATTTTTCTGAAGAATGACATTTTAGATAGTGCCGAATACTGCACACTATTGCTTAGGGTCTACTGGAGAGTTTGGGACCACTTCGACAGAGACATTATAAGCTGTAAATGTGTTACTTTCATTTGCCTTAGTAATTCAGCAACGTTCTGGATGATGTTAGTGAACGAAACTGAATTTCGATAACTTAGATAGATGTTTTTTAAGCAATGTTTATTTCGTTGTCTTGACCTTAGCAGCACCACGATGTGTCTTTATGGCAGATATATTGCAAATTTCATATACAGATATTAGGGGAACAGTTTTTCATTTACGTGAGAGGCTAAAGATGCAACCTTTTTAGCCCACGATTGTGATGGTGGCACTTCATTTATGGAATGCTCATGAATACCCAGGTACTTCTGTCGGAGGGCAAACGTTGACAATTAGAAATGTCAGTGAAATAGCCATCACTGCTAAATACCAAGAGAGTCCAGAAATATTTTATTACGTACAGAAACTATGTGAAATGGTGGTACGTTGAATTAATTTAATCCGCTGACTGTACAACGTAGCTCCGCGCAACTCCACGAATGGTACAGTCGACCGGCAGTCTGGAGCCACAAGATGCGGGTGGACGAAGCAGCCGCTGTGGCGTGGAGCCAAGTGTGTCAGCTTCTTCTGATAATGTAATGGAGACTGCAGGAGCACTAAAGCTATTCTACTTTTAAACGTTTGTTCAGCCATAAACTTAATTTCGTCCTGTGTTGTTCAGTAAAAAATGTACCAGTGCAAGATAACAATGGGAACTCCCTGTTATTTGCTGGGCATCGACATGATGCATGGCGAAGTGGCCGTATATGCAGTTATACAGATAGATATGGGCTGGAAGTAATTGCTACAAGAACACTGATATAAAACCACATTTCCTTAAAACTAACATTGAAGAATTTTTGGACAATCGCAGACACAGCTTCTGTCATTGACTGAATGACGGGCTCACGTCTAGTAACAAATGAGATTAATAACTTTCTTAATTCCACGAATCAGAGTGAAACGTTAATAGTGCTCGTATTTCAGAGGTAGTTTTTCTTTTGCTACCGCACGATAAAGAAGATAACTGATTACGTTTGTCACAAAACGAAAACTGAATTTAGTTATTTGGAAAATTTATCGCTTTTTTGCGTTCAAATAAGGCCTATTAAATCTGTAAAAGACTTGGAAATGGGACACTTTGCTAGAGACATCAATACTTGACATATGCTTGAAATTTATCGTATTATCCCAAGTTCTCAACGCCCTTAATTTTCTTCACAGTGTTGCTTCTTGCAGAACTGCATTGAATATAAGGATTTAGGAGCCTAAACCAAACGGAAAATGAGAAGGAATCTACTGACAAGAGGAAATGCTGAACCAGAAGAAACTTCCGCTTTTATATTCACATATGCGTCTCCGTACGGGCTCCCAGAATCATAATCGTCATAGTCTAGCCTGTGCAGCACATACTGAGGAAAAGAAAATATAGGAAATTAAGTTGCAGACTCTTGTACCTCAGTTCTCTCCTGCAGTTAAAGGAACTACGCACAGGAAAAAAACTCGTATCTAGACTCGTTCAGCTGACAGTAACACACAAACATACGTAGGCATATGCCCCTGCAATCATGGACCTACTGCAAAGCCTTTTCTCTCTCCAGTTCAAAGTGGGATCTCTGTAGAAAATAACATCTCACATCTCATGGAAGTTTTCGAGCACGAAGAAAGGTATATAATGTCATTCAGAAAGGAAACTGTTTCCTCCTGAAAGAAAAACGGACTATAAAATGAACGTCATAATAAGGCAATTAAATTGTAGAGTTCGATTCCATTGGTACTATCTGACGAGTTAGAAGCTGATCATTTCTGGGGCAATCTATCAATTGAGATCATCTTCTGGATGAGGTATCGAATATATTGCTTCCCCCTACTTATTCCTCCCGAGAAGATCACGAATGTAAAATTAGAGAGATTCGAGCGCGCACGGAGGCTTTCCGGCAGTCGTTCTTCCCGCGAACCATACGCGACTGGAACAGGAAAGGGAGGTAATGACAGTGGCACGTAAAGTGCCCTCCGCCACACACCGTTGGGTGGCTTGCGGAGTATAAATGTAAATGTAAATGTAAAGCAATCGACAAGTCCCTCGGCTACCCCTCCTGTATCAAAGGGTTCCAACTCGCAGAAAACAGTGACAGAAAGAGAAAAGTCTCACCACTAAGAGTATACAACATCCATTTATCAAAGGCAATGCTCAGAAAGTGCACTTTGAACGTGCATATTAGGAATATGCTTCGCGATAGGTTTTGGCACACTTATCAGCACATTCTGTTCCCTTCATCTATTGTATCTGCATTTATACTCCTATTCCACTTGCTAATGCAGCGAGAAAAAATGCTAGATATAGGTCTCTGTGCGCCACTTAATCTCTGTAATCTTATAATCTTACTCCCATGTTCCCCCTCGGAGATGTACAAAGAAGGCAGGGGTCTTTCTCGAACACCGTTCCTCTAAATTTATCTAATAGGAACATTCTGTCGCAGTTCCAACAGGAAATATCTGAATTCGTACAAAGAGAGCTGCCATTCATTATACCAAGTGTCCAAGTCCTTCATAATTTCCTCATGATCGACTAGTGCTGATAGTATCTCATTTTTTCAACACAACCGTCGGTGAACAGACTGATTGTGATGTTGGTCCTTTGTGATAAATTACTTACACTATATGATCGAAAGTATCTGGACACGTGTTATTCGACATTAATATGGGGTGTGTGTCCATCCATCACCTTTTGGCCGCTTGAACTGTGAATGGGACATTTTCAGTGAGGTTTCTGAATGCCTGTGAAGGAATAACAGCGCATTCTTCATAAAGAGCCGAAACCAGATAAAGTAATGGTGCCAGACTGTGGGATCTGGAGCGATGCTGGCGTCTTGACTCATCCCAAGCGTATTGAATTGGATTCATGGCAAGACTCTGGAGAGTCCAGTACATTTTAAAAATGTTATTGTCCACAAGCCATTGCTTCACAGATACTGTTTTGTGACAGTGTGTATTATCATGCTGATATAAGCAAACATCGAATCCGAGCTGTTCCTCTACTGTATGCATTACATATGGTGTAATATGTGATCATATATTTCCGCATTTAACATTTTCATAAGCGCTACACCCTGACCACGTACCATAACACTATGTTCTCCACACTTAAATGTTGGTAATACATGTGATGGCAGGTAACAATCTCCAGGCATTCGCCATACCCAAAGCTTCCCATCAGATTGCTACAGGCTATACCGTGATTCATTACTCCAACTCACTCGTTTCTAGTCGTCCAATGACCAGTGACGTCGCTCCTTACACAGCCTGCAGCAGCACTTGGCACTGACTACAGAAATGTGTGTTACTCAATATTCTAATCCATTCTCCTTTTACTTCCTATGCACAGTCAGTGTGATTGTTGGACTGCTGGTAGCAGCTCGGAACTCAAGAGTGATTCCTTCCACTGATTTCAAGCGATGTTTTACAACTACGCTCTGTAATGCTCGATGGTTCATGTCTGTCTGTACAAGAGGTCAGCCTGGTATTGATTTTGTTGTGGTTGTTCCCTCGCGTTTCCACATCACGGCTACGTCACCAATAGTCTACCTGAATAGTTTAGAAGGGTTGAAATGTCCCTGATTTATTTGATACTCAGATGATATACAATGACTCGTCCACATTCGAGATCACTGAGCTCTCCTGACCGACCCATTGCGCTGTTACTGCATTTCTACTGACAACACAATACACCCCCAGCCTCATTTTATACAGGCGGTCCATCCCCAGTGGACAGTTCTGCATTACATAGCGTGTTCGAATACTTGTGGTGCGGCATCTTGCGGTCCGCATAACTCTGAGTTCGACAGAATCGTGATGTCAGTGCTGTTTACCCTTCACTACTTGTTCATGGTATGAAGGAAGTTCACAGGTCCAGTGGAGTTTGCATGAAAAGAGGCAGTCTAGCGCTCTATTGTCAGAAGCCTTTCAAATGAATGGGAATGACAGAAGAGAAGAATATCTACGGGTACTGCTTATTTGCTACGAAGCGACATTATAGTACCATGCAGAATGAATTTAAACATTTATATGACAGTGAAAGAGCAAAACATTATATTTATCGACAGATTGGATTCAGTGTTCTGTACATGAAGAAGCACTTTGTGCTAAATCTACAGACATGGAGCAACTGAGCAATTGAAAAAATTGTAGGAACGAATACCTTAAATTTCTGAAGTCACTCCTATTATTTCATTTTTAGTTGCAACAGTTTTCAGTGGAATTGAACGAAGATCATGGAGACTTCATTCATTACAGAAAAGTGCGTTGGTTAAAGCAATGGGCATGCCTAGATGATTTTTCGATTTAAATCTCCCTATTGTTGAATTTATGAACGTAAAAGGAGTGCAGGAACGAAAATTAGAATATCTGAAATGGATTGTAGACTTCGCATTTTAAGTGGACTTGACTGCACTTTGCCCACAGTAAGACATTACAAGGTAACTTCTTTCTGATTTGATGGGGTTGTATTTAAAAGGAAAATCGCGTGGCAGAAGGGACATATTCTGAGAAAGACATTGCACTTCCCGTAAGCTCACTGGTGTTAAAGAAAAGATGAGATTTGAAGAATCTATTTTGGTCTTGCAAGAACTACAACGGTAAAAAAAGAGGTTTGAGGAGACCGTCAGTCTTACATATGTCTTTGAGACCATTTGCCGTTTCAGTTTAAAGCGCCCTGTGCGTGTGCAGATGTAAGTGACTGACCTGGAAGGTAGTGCCAGTTTTAATGACCAATATTTTTACGTTAAAACTGTCCAGACGTCAACGCTGCTTTCTTCGCGTAGCTTTCCCAAGTCTCTATAACACGGTTCCAAAAGTGCTACAGTAAGTCACGATTCTGTGCAACTTTAGTGCTTTTCAGTATGTCTCATTTGTGGGAGCATGCAGCAGTTAAATATTGGCATGGGAGTATCTTCATATCCAAAGAAACTTTTAATCCCTCTTTTTGTGTATTATTTTCAGTTACAAGGTAAGACAGATTCTCAAGGTACAGGATTTAAGCTATTAATCAGTTCACTGATTTTATAGATAATGAGAGCTTGCTAGACTTTCTGGTAGATTTTACACCAGGAGCTGATTTTGGAAACTGTAGGTTTCTTTCGTAGATTTTCTTACGGAAGTTACCATTAAGTTCCATCAGTCTAGCTCCCTACACTTCCTTTTGAGACAGGAGTGTTACTATATCTGTTTTCGTAATATTTGTCGAATGTTATCGTCAGATCGTGAAGGTTCTTCACCATGTTTCATTATTTTACGTAGCATGAATTCATCTAGAACGCGATTTATGATATATTTTAGCTCTAGCGATAATTCTTTCGCATCTGTCGGATTTGAAATATACGTTTTGAGGATATGTTTGAAGTAGGTTGTTAGTAACTATGCATTTGCTCCAACAAGTTTTAAGACTCTTCCAGTGTAGGCTGATGTAGGCTGATATCCATTGAAAAGGGAACGAATCACACTCATTTGTTCCTTTATGATTTCTTTGGCTGTACTCTTGAAGAATTTTTTCAATTATCCCCAAAGTTGCCTTTGTAAGTGATACTAGGGCGCTTATTGAACTGGTATATGTTAGACCTCTCCTAACTTATCGGTTTGCTGAAAATAAGAACGACTTTAGCAAGTAGCGAAGCAGCAAATACTACAGTTATTATGGGGAAGCTCTGATGAGTAGTGGGACTGAATGGTCCTCCTCCATTGTCTCAACGGCGTAAGCAGCTACCTCAAACCCGTTACGTATTTTCGAGCCATCTGTGAACATTTTGTTTCAACAAGTCCAAGAACAGTATAATAAAGGCCAGTTTGCTAAATTTAAACAATTCGCAGATAGCGTCACATCAGTAACTTGACTACCGTTCGCTGAATAATGAATCACTTCTTGGGACCATTTTTCTCTAGCTAACTTGAAATTTACTTTTGACTGAGAATTTCTTACGACCACATTGTACAGTATGACATTAGTATCAAAGGCCATGAATTTCTTCCTCGGAATCGCAATCTCTTACATATGATATCTTGATGAACGTCTTTTCCATTATTATGGTTCAAATGGCTCTGAGCACTATGCGACGTAACTTCTGAGGTCATCAGTCGCCTAGAACTTAGAACTAATTAAACCTAACTAACCTAAGGACATCACACACATTCATTCCCGAGGCAGTATTCAAACCTGCGACCAAAGCGGTCGCTCAGCTCCAGACTGTAGCGCCTAGAACCTCACGTCCACTCCGGGCGGCTCCATTCTTATGAATGAGTTTTCGTGTCGTAGCTGGTGCGAGAATCACCAGTTCCATGTTTGTGACTGAAGTATCTATCATCCTAAGAAAGACTGAAGTGACGTGTAGGAGAGGGGATTCTAGGTCTTCTAAAACGTTCAGTCGAGATAAAGAAGCAGAGCTGTGCAGCACGCAACGAAATTTCGTTATGTTACGCGTTAAAAGTTTTTGAAGTTGTAAAGTGGTCTCAGCATCAACTGATCTAATTATAACAAGCTAGAACTCAGAAGATCTGATTCCTCTTGTTGATATTGCACTGGAGCTTTCTAATATGTCTCTGCCACCAAGGCGAATATGATGCCAGTTTTGTTTGTTGAATTACTGGGATTGTTGGAAGTACATGTAAGGCTATCTTGTGCCTGATTGAAACGATCCATTCTCTTCTACTCGTTATTACTTTCGTGTATGATCGTTGATATCATAAATCTCATCGTTGACGGGATAAAGTAATCACTCTCTAATATTTTAAGGGTCAAGCTGAAAAGTAAAATGCTGGGGGACATAGTTTACCTTTGGAAAAGATTCTACTGAATATCTGACCATCGGCAGTGTGTGTTGTACTTGTATTGCGTAGGTAAAGGTAGTAACATTTGCCTATTTTGCAAGGAATGCTCTTGTCACAAAAGTCCTGTCGAGCAGTAGAACTTGAACTTTATTATACGCATCTTTAACATCTAAGAAGGCTGCAAGTGTGAGCAAATTAAAAGCCGCATTCAGCTGTGCGTATATTAGAAATCGTACAGAGATTTTTTCTGCACAAAAACATAATATATTACAAAGTCTGTAACAGCGCTGTACAGATCGTTTTAAACTATCGCGTTCCGCAAAATCTTGCAGAGACTAGACATTAAAAGTTAGACGTGAATGCTAATTACGAGCACTGTTTTCTCATTCTGGTTTGGCGGGGATGCGACATCGAATATCCTCCACTGTTTAGATACCTAAGCCTTTCGTGATAAATCACTACACAGCTCAAGAAGTACAGGTTCCAGAGCAAAGGAAAGTGGAGATCCATAGCTCAGCTAAACTTACTTGGGCGGCTTCTCTCTGTTTCGGGCACTTAAGAATTTAATACATTGTAAAAGATGTGTCTAACCATAAAGCAAAATTGGAATCCTAACGCCGCAATAAAATTTGCGATTCATTCATACTACGTGACATGTAAGCTACCGCAAATTGATCCATGAACGTCTCTGTATATTTTTAGCATGATTGTATTATATTTTTATCATGGGTGTTGTGCCGTGCGTTCATACAGCGCGGTGGTCGCACGTAAGACGCAGCCACCGCCTTCTCGAGCACCGTGTGCCAACGCTCCAGGGCAGTAGCGCGGCATACCTCAAAGGGCTCACAGCGGGGGCGCCACAAGAGATGCAGCAGTCATGCCGCTGGAGTTGACGGAGCCAATCAGGATGCAGCCCCATGTGATTAAGTCGCGTCGTCGCGGCCCGGAAGGGAAGTCGTCTGGTGGGCTTCCTGGAGTACAGAGTAGGTCACCTCTCAGTCGAAGGGCTGTTGCTGTGATAGAGTTTACGAGAGATGAGCTTTGGCTGTGGACTTGGACACGAGTGGTTGCGCTGAGTTACGTTTCACCTTGTTTTCAGAATAAATCATCTAAGTTGTAATTAATTCCAACGTTTCATTTCTAGTTTGTTCCTGGGACACAACAACGAGTATGCATAGAAACAATCTATTTTTTTTAATAACGCTTTTGAGAAAATACGAGGTTTCAGGACGCCGGATTAACTTCGATTGCCTTTATTGCAAATCGTATCCTTCCTAAACGTGAAAAAGTTCTCAACTCAACTGTGGCTTGACATAATGATACCTAAGAATAACTGGCGTAATCATAGAGTGCTGCATAGTCTTTCTCAAGCTGCGTGTAGGTTGTTTCAGGTGGCACAAGGTCCCATGATTTAAAAATCTCCATTATTGTTGCTTGACTGCCTTGTCAATCGGTATGCTTGTTACACCATGAGGCACCACCAAACAGAGGAGGGCAGGAAAAGTGACAGAAATTTAAATGAAAAATTGTCATATGTCTACGGTGTCCGAAAGAGGCACCCTAATACATCAATTAGCCGGCGAAATGAAAAACCTAATCAACAGTGCACAACACAGCGAAAGGGTCACGTTATGGGAACCCCGTAATTTTCTCCCTTTGCGAAGTAGGAGCTCGAAGTTTGGTTTACCTTTGTAATGGCGCAAAAGCGTGGCTCCCAGCGACGTTACCCTCAGGCTCGGCAACGCATCAAACAGTCAGGCATCGACACATGCGGAAAAAGGTCAGAGCTCAGAAGTTCATGCGAGGTGTAAAGTGTATGAATGATGTCACATTGGCACCAAATTTCACCACAGTTTTGTACAACGCCACCGCGGACGAGGTTCACGATATGAGTGTCGTACCCCCTCCTTTCCTATATCTCACCCATACTCTTTACGTATTTGCTATGGAGGTCAGAAACGTGACACCCATTGCTGAAATAACGCGGTTTTCTTGTGTCACTGAGGAACTCTTTTCAGACATATTACCATTCACAATCGACACAAAAACGTCTCAGGAGGTTGTATAAAGGGCGTCAATGAGATCACCCATTTTCTTGGGGAGTTCCTTTACACACATTTTGAGGTCGGAAACGGCAGTTTGCAGTACGATTTGCAGCAGAACGGCGTTCTTGAGAACCTTAGACACTACTGACATCCCCAAGACCATTCAACCCTAAGGACATCTTGGGGCTGGAAAGGGACTGAACGAGATGTGATCCCTTTGGGGCATAGCGCGACATTTTTTTTCCTGGGTAAAGGGTGGAACCATTGGAGACCATTCAAAACCATCAAAATATATCCACGAAATCTGTATGTGCTCTGAAGGAGCAAGGAGCATTTATCGGCCCTCATGTTTCTGTGGGATGATCATGGTGGGAGTGGGGGCGGGGGTTGCAACATTGGTACGAACGTGAATTAAACGACAAAAGAGTCCCTCCGAGACCCCTCACTTCAGAGACACCCTCGGTGACACCCACTTACCTTTGCTAAGCACTTTAAAAACGTTCCTGTACAGAGACACAGGCATTCACTGTTGACAGTGGGATAGGCAACACCTACGACATTCCTCACATTTTGCACGCGGCGAGCAGGCTCCATCGCAGCGCTACAGCGACAACCCGTTGAGGTTGTGTTGACTGTATACCTATCCCGCAGTCACACAGTCATCGATAGATGCATGTCTCTGTACAGAGAAATTTGTAAAATGACCATCAAAGGTGCAAGGGTGGCACTCAGGGTGTCGCCAGACTGGGAGGTCTTAGAGGGACCCTTTGCTATTTTGCTCATATTCTTGTCAATGGCGCTGTCTCCCGTGATCATGCCATAAGAACTCACAAAACGGGTGTGCGAAAAAGTGTAAACACACTTTGGTGCCTCGGATCACATAAAAATTTCGTCAAATGGTTTTGAACCCTGTTTACCAAAAGAAATCTAGAATCGCCAATGGTTCCAAAGGGTTCAGAACATGTTTACTGGGGCTGCAGACCGACGGTGTCCTTAGACAGAGTTTGAATCGTCCGGAGGGTGTCGGCAGTGATAATGTCGTCAAAGAACATCCTTTCTCCGCACATTGCATTTCTATCACGAAATGTGTATAAATGAACATTCCAGAGGAAGGAATGGTTTATTCACACCGTCTGTGCTATACCCCGAGGCTTTTTGGCGTCAAATGTTTTCCTCGGTCACCCATAAGAAAACCCCGTGAATTCAACGCAGGCCGTCTTGTTTCTGAACTCCATAGCAGACGTGTCAAGAGAAAGGGTGAGATGAGTGTAATGGAGAGGAGGGTTGACAGTCACATCGTGTGAGACGCCCTCTGTGATAGAAGAAATTATGGTGAAATTTGGTGCCAATGCGACGTCATTAACCCATCTCACACTTCACATGATATTCTGAACACTAGCCTTTCTTCCACATGTGTCAACTCCTTGGTGTTCGAATTACTGATGAGTCCGAGGGTGACGTCGCTGACCGCCACGCTTTTTCACCTTTACATAAATCAGCTGTGGCCACTTTCGAGCCAATTTCCATACTTCTGAGTCCCAATGGGAGGAAATGACGGGATTTCAAAAAGATAAACCGATAATTGTGTTGCGTAGTGTACTCGTACTTGTCTGTTATGTGTTTAGCAAAACTAGATTTGAAAGCCCGATTGATTCCGTCAAAATCATTAACCCATTTAAAAACCAGTCAACTATGTGAGTTCAGATCGCCAGCAACGATGTTTATTTCTGAAACTGTGTGAACAGGCTTGACAATTTAATGACTGTAATAACCTAAATATCTAGTAATATCATAATATCCAGTGGTGACATATCAATAAATCTCGTCATCCTAATCTCTCTCTCCCCCCCTCCCCCCCCCCCCCTCTCTCTCTCTCTCTCTCTCTCTCTCTCCTCTCTCCCTCTCTCTCTCCCTTGGGATGCAAAATTGTGATAAAGGAAGGGCGATGGAAGATTAACGTCATCTTAAAAGCCTTCTTCCAACAAACCCGGAAGGAGTACCACTTAAGGGACCTTTCCCAAAGTTACAGTGAGGATTGCAATTATCTGTGATTCGAATGGGATTAGGCGACCACCGATAAAGCTCGAAGAGCTCCTCTGTGACTTAGGGCAGGTACACAGTAAAACTTGCTTCAAATTGTAGAAAGACAGAAAATCTTGAAGAGGTCGCAGGTGATGGATAATCAAAGAAAATGGTATGGCAACTTTGATGCTACCTTCAGGCATGACTGGGTCAATTTTAGTGGCTGCAGTACAGAGATATGGACCTTGACAAACCAATACCAGTTTATCTGGTTACTACATCCAGTCCGTGTTAAAACTCAATAGTTTCTTTCTCTTGATTAAAACATTCTGGAGGTAAAATAATTCTCCCATTCGAGTCTACTCGGGAGGAGTCGTCACACAACAAATACTGCTGATTTGAATGGACACGTGGTAAGCTAGAACGCTTAAGTTGTGTAGGAAACTGAAGAATCTAGAGGTATAAATCGAAAGGGAGCAGACTGAAATTTAAGGAATCTGTGATATGGGGTGGGCAAAATGGAAGGATGTTGTTAAATTGGGACTGTAGGATTAACCACACTAGGTTAGATAAAGATAGAATGGAGATTAAGGTTCAACATGCCGCCGTCGACCAGGTTACCAGCATATGAATGGCCAGATGGGGATTTCTACCTCCATCCTCCGTCCTTCCAAATACGATTCCAGTGACTTCCATTGCACGATCTCGCTCGGGAGACAATGGGAAAGCATGAGTAGAAACAATAATGAGTAGGAAAAAATCAATTAAGCAGACTTTTGTCTGCAGGTAACAGACAAATCAAAGATGGTGAAACTGACGTTATACCCAAACAAACTTTGTAATCATTTAAGTGCACATGTTAATCGCAGATGTGTATGGCAAAGTGAAGAAGTGTGCTAATCTTAAAATATATCAAATGTTAAGATATTTTAAGTCAGTAAGCGAAAAATGTTCCTGCAGCGTTTTTGATGGGAAGTGTGATCACCCACAATACAACCTGTAACTGGATCCCCCTGAGTTTCATCTCTGCGCACGTGAAGCATTGGCTATGAAAACAATATTTCGGTCCAGAAGGTGCGGACCAGTGTAGAGAATTGGCGGCAAGCACAGGCGACTTCTTTCTATGACGAAGGTACTGGGAAGTTGGTACAACGCTGTGACGGTGGTCTAAGGCGGAGCTAAAAGTTGTAGCTAGTTGCTGCAAGTAAAACATTTTTGATTTTCGCAGTGGTTTTCATTTCGCGACCAATGAGACCTTACTTTCCGAATGGCCCTCGTATACTCTAAGTTGCTAATTGATCTGTTTCCCGTTCCTCCTACTACGTTTGTCTTATTCTCGCCATCAACATCTCTGCACAAGGCCCCTATTTACTTTGTCACCTGGCTAGGCTTTCCGCTGGGTTTCACGATGCTTCTGACCTTATTCCTACACATCGCGTTCCCTGTAGTTCCGTAGTAGCAAGACAGTTTTTCTTTTTTCAACGTGACTTTTCTTCTGACCTAGCCTTAAAGTCGTTCCTACGAGTCTGTTGCACCCTATTAATCTCAAAAACTGGTTGAGACTCATGTCCTACTTCAGATAACAAGTCAAACGGTCTGTAGTGTTGGTTGTGTTGAGAAATAATCGTTAAGAAAAAAATTCAGTACGTTGCACCGTTTCCGAGTTACTTTGCAGCGAAATTAGCCTTTGAGGCTGTTGCGCGCCTAAATTCAAGCTGCCATCCAGATACAATTTGTCTCAGTCGTTCTCATAGTGTGGATGATAGCGCACAAACTGCTCCGCCTTCGGCTCGAATTCGATCCTTACTACCGCCCCATGTCTCATTATTGTATCGATCTCTTATTCGGTTTTTGGAAACCAAATGAAGAACACGTTTCGAGACACCGCCTCTGGCGGGCTGCTTGAACTTACCCTCGCAACGGTCTCATTGGTTAATTTCAATGCTTATTACCTCGGAAACGGCGCAACGTATCGATTTTTTCCTTAATAATTATTTCTCAGCACAAACTACTATGCGACACCCTTACAGGCTTTTCAGGCTCCTTCTGACCATCCTCTATATATACTAATGTCAAATCGCATTGAGAAGTTCGAATGCAGTCGTCATCGGTGAACACAGGGAGCAGAAAATGAACAAGATGTTTCACCACGGGAAGCGAAATTAGAGGGAAGATCGAAGAAATTTATTCCAGTCAATAATCAACCACTGCAAACACTTTCTTCGAGAGCCCTTGAGAAGGATGTACATATAATAACAAGGAGATGGAAGAAAATATCAGACTTACTACATTTTGATGAAACAAAAATTCAGGATCAAATTACAGACTGCAAGAATTGTTCAGGTGCTGACAATGACAGTGACTATAACCTAGTAGTGTCAGGTGAGATTTGCGAAATTAAAGAAAACGAATGTGATACTTTGGAAATCAGAAAATCTGAAGCACTGACGTGTCAGACTGCCTTCCGAGAACTTGTCACATAACAAATGGTGGCACTTCTGGGAATTATTGTTAGGGAAAATCAGTGGAATGACCATAAAAGATGAGTAGTAAATGCAATAGAAAAAGTTTTGGGACTGAAAAAACTCCGAAAACAATACCAATGGCAAAAGATGAGATACTGGAATTAATAGTGGTGGAACTACGCGCTGCCTTCTAGAAGACAACTGGGAGATCTCTGTTGATCATACGGTAAGCAACTGGGTGAACATGATCAATATGGATACTAGGATTCCATTACGAACAACAATGCAAGCCTCCAGCACTGTGAGAAGTTCGAAATGTGGCCAAGGGAAAACGTGAAACGAAGCCTGTATCAATGACATCTGCTTTTTGGGAGGTAGGTCAATCACGTTTTGAGTTTTGAGCCCATACCATATGTATCGCCATATCATAGGTCTATATATCCCCTTTTTGGGAAAGGTAACGCTTGTAAAGTGTCGGCATAAAAGCCTTCCAGATACCGGTCAGCCCTATATACAACATTCCTGTGATGGGCTCGTCTCTCAAAACGAAAACGCTGAACCATGTCGTGTCCACTCCCTGAACACCTTCCACCATGGGCAAGTATCAACTGAATGGAAATACATTGCGACACCTGCTGAGATGAACCAGAGTGAGAGGCGTTGGGACCAGACGGAGATTTTACTGTTTCGTCACAGGAATCTTTAGGTACATTCGATAACTTCAGGAGGACCATGTCCAATCGTGTTGAAGGCTTCAGCAGCAGTACCTCGACCACATTTCGGGGAACACGCCAAGGAGGACCAAAGTATGGTACAGTGCAGAGGGCGGAAGAACACGGTATGGCATGTTACCAGGAGCAGATTTTGACTTCGCAAGTGTGAAACGACGAGCACTTCTGAAGATAAAGCTTTATTTCGTCCTGAAAAATATTTCCTTCACGCACTGTTGGTAACTAAAACTAAAGGACGGTCATTCAAAACCAAGTCCCTACCTGCTGAATGATCTACAAACGAAATGCTAAACAGTGACACAACATTGCCTCACCCCGTGACGTCTCCAGTCACAATGATTAATTTTATTTTGTTATAGGATTTCTATTGATTATCCCTTAAAAACACACAGTCAGTTAACCATATTTTGGTGATGCTGATTTGCTCGAATGCAATTCGACCTTCTGCTCATCATGTCATTCCATTTCTTTTTGCAGTTACGCGCAGCTCATTCGAAATTAATGAATGGTACACTCTTACGTTTAACATTGTGTCAGCAGCATGTCATTGTTAATTTGGCTTTACAGACATTTGGTACTGGTTTTGATTGCCGATACTCCTGGGTGCCAGTTATCGCACGACGTGCGTGAACGTTGCACTTGACGCTTCTGCATCTGAGTGTAAGTTGTTATTTTCTTAAAGTACAGGGTGTTTCAAAAATGACCGGTATATTTGAAACGGCAATAAAAACTAAACGAGCAGCGAGAGACATACACCGTTTGTTGCAATATGCTTGGGACAACAGTACATTTTCAGGCGGACAAACTTTCGAAATTACAGTAGTTACAATTTTCAACAACAGATGACGCTGCAAGTGATGTGAAAGATATAGAAGACAACGCAGTCTGTGGGTGCGCCATTCTGTACGTCGTCTTTCTGCTGTAAGCGTGTGCTGTTCACAACGTGCAAATGTGCTGTGGACAACATGGTTTATTCCTTAGAACAGAGGATTTTTCTGGTGTTGGAATTCCACCGCATAGAACACAGTGTTGTTGCAACAAGACGAAGTTTTCAACGGAGGTTTTATGCCACCATAGGACCGAAAAGCGATACAATAAAGGATCTGTTTGAAAAATTTCAACTGACTGGGAACGTGACGGATGAACGTGCTGGAAAGGTAGGGCGACCGCGTACGGCAACCACAGAGGGAAACGCGCAGCTAGTGCATCAGGTGATCCAACAGTGGCCTCGGGTTTCCATTCGCCGTCTTGAAGCTGCGGTCCAAATGACGCCAACGTCCACGTATCGTCTCATGCGCCAGAGTTTACACCTCTATCCATACAAAATTCAAACGCGGCAACCCCTCAACGCCGCTATCATTGCTCCACGAGAGACATTCGCTAACGATATAGTGCACAGGATTGATGACGGCGATGTGCATGTTGGCAGCATTTGGTTTACTGACGAAGCTTATTTTTACCTGGACGGCTTCGTCAATAAACAGAACTGGCGCATATGGGGAACCGAAAAGCCCCATGTTGCAGTCCCATCGTCCCTGCATCCTCAAAAAGTACTGGTCTGGGCCGCCATTTCTTCCAAAGGAATCATTGGCCCATTTTTCAGATCCGAAACGATTACTGCATCACGCTATATGGACATTCTTGGTGAATTTGTGGCGGTACAAACTGTCTTAGACGACACTGCGAACACCTCGTGGTTTATGCAAGATGGTGCCC
Organism: Schistocerca gregaria; assembly: GCF_023897955.1. Classification (NCBI taxonomy): domain Eukaryota; kingdom Metazoa; phylum Arthropoda; class Insecta; order Orthoptera; family Acrididae; genus Schistocerca; species Schistocerca gregaria. The sequence goes on along the minus strand of NC_064931.1, from coordinate 597,134,171 downwards.
GGCCACATCGCACGGCCGACGTCTTTAATTTCCTGAATGAATATTTCGATGATCGTGTGATTGCTTTGGGCTATCCGAAACATACAGGAGGCGGCGTGGATTGGCCTCCCTATTCGCCAGACATGAACCCCTGTGACTTCTTTCTGTGGAGACACTTGAAAGACCAGGTGTACCGCCAGAATCCAGAAACAATTGAACAGCTGGAGCAGTACATCTCATCTGCATGTGAAGCCATTCCGCCAGACACGTTGTCAAAGGTTTCGGGTAATTTCATTCAGAGACTACGCCATATTATTTCTACGCATGGTGGATATGTGGAAAATATCGTACTATAGTGTTTACCAGACCGCAGCGCCATCTATTGTTGACAATTGTAACTACTGTAATTTCGAAAGTTTGTCTGCCTGAAAATGTACTGTTGTCCCAAGCATATTGCAACAAACGGTGTATTTCTATCGCTGCTCGTTTAGTTTGTATTGCCGTTTCAAATATACCGGTCATTTTTGAAACACCCTGCAAATACGCTCTCACATCTTAATCCTCACCAGAATGTAATATGTTCTTCAGAAAGCTGGTTCAGTAAATTATCCGCTATAATGCAAAACAGTAAGCGTCATGTACCTCTCGCACTCTCTAAGGCACATCCGAAATCACTTTGCGTGCGTGTATAATTTCTATGCAGACTAAGTAGCACTGCAACAAAGAACACTGTACTATCAGTTTACCCTAGGCATACTTCGAAGAATGAGGAGCGCTTGCTCAAAATGTCTTCCTCACTTCAAGTGTCCTCCTGAACAATATTCCATTGGCAGACTGTTTGGAACTAAAATGAGAAGACGGTCATTCAAAGTGAAGAGTTCACCAGGTAAATGATCAACACACGGAACTGCAAACAGTGAGACCACTTTGCCTCACCCTGTGATATCTCTAGTCACAATGATTAATTTTATTTTGTTGTGTGATTTTGGAGGCAATATATACTGTTTCCCTCACAACCTGCGTGGGGAGCGATACTAGCATCAAACCCATTACGACTGACGGGCAGGTACCTCCAGCTACCACCGAAGTCGTTGCACTCGTCGCGAAAACCACACCCGCACTGGCGATGTATCATTAATTTAAATGTTGACGCACTCCGCTGAGTCACCAATGCTTCTACGCATTCTCATTCCCACTTTCAAGTCTGTCAGCGAATAATGACGAGCCAATCAAGCAGTGTGGAAGCGAGCCCTCAGTTGGGTTTATCGATACATCTCGTGGATCACGTCGGACAGCCGTAGTGCCAACGAGGTGTTTATTTTCTTACTGGCGCCACCGGCTTACGGCACGCTTAGCAGATGCGGTGTGCAAACATCGTACCGAACCTGTATCAACGTTGTACTGTTCTAAGACAGATTATTTAGTTAAGGGCTTAGACTTCCTATGTACCTGATAAAATAACTGAATGTTGACCAACAATACGAGATTGTGGGTCCGATTTGATGCAAAACACTATTATTTTTTATTTCATTACTTCCCAAACTAGTTTCAACGGCAATATCGCCATGATCATCGAGTTCTTTAATTCTAAAACATTCAAAAAAGCATATTTACAAATATTCTAAAACATTATCACTTGGGTACTGTTTGGTTCCAAACATTTTGTTCTGTGAACACTTTCTGAACGCCTTATTTACTCTAGGTCACATTTCTTGCTGCTGTTTGCAGCATATTTTCTGTGTTTCTTCGACATACAGCATGTCACCTGCAAATGTGTGAGTGGCTGTTAGCAAACAAATATGAAAAGTGAACTTAGGTATGTCAGCGTTATACTACTAGGATTGAAATAGTGTTACAGATACAGTTGTTTTGTGCGCTTGGTTGTTACGTAGTTTCTCATGTACTCAGATTTGTTGGGCGGCTTGAAACTGCTTTTAAATATACAAAAACAGAACTTTTGCACTTTGTTCGGAATCTGAAACATTGTGCCATTTCGCTGTTCGCGCGTGTCACGAGAATGTGTCGCATAATCTGAGAAGGTTATGAAAATTGTAGCAGGAGTTCTGATGACTTCTGTTCCTGGTTGTGCCATTTATTTACTACCGTCCTAGGAAAGTGGAACGTGTACTGTCACCCTTCAGAGCTCTCATGTTCTCTGTTTGCCCTGTTCGGAAGTTTCAGCTTGTTTGCCTTATGTACTGTGCCTGACAGGGGTTACATTTGAGTTTTATTCTAGAACTGATGAATTTGTCTGAGGTTGTATTGCCTCATTTAGCCTTTGTTGAACTGTACTGTTTGTGTGTACCATCCGTTTCTGATTCGTGGTGTGGTGCGGTCTGCTGTGTTGTGTGCGTGTTCTGCCTCGGTGTTTTCAGACCCTTTGGTTGTGCTCTTGAGCGGGTGGCACTGTTATTATCTTTCACTTTTACGTTGTTGTTGAGCTTGTGTGTATTGTCTGTTCTGTAATCATTTTCAACAGCAATATGTTTGATTATATTCAATTCCTGTGTGTAGGTTACTGGTTTAAGAAGTGTTCTGTATATCCTGAGGAGCTTGTGTGTGAAACTGGCATGTTTCTGAGGTTCTTGGTGGCTGGATGAGCTATGGATTACAGTACGTGTGTGTGTGTGTGTGGGTTTTGTGTGCACGGAAAATTCATAATGATTGGGTGTTACTTGTAACTGTAAGATCTTTTTTTCGATTTCAAATGTGAAGTGGGTTTGTGGGTGTGCTGTGTCGATGTTACTGTGTAGCTCGTCTACCGTGCTTTGTGTTTCATCTATGAGACAGATTATGCCATGCGCATACCGGTAGCAGTATATTATTTTGTAACCTTCTTGTTTTAAAATCTTGTTGAATAATGTGCTCTCTATCTGATCTAACGAAATGTTGGTTAAAGTAGCACTGATGGGGGACCCAGTGACTAGGTCCTCTTGTTGCGAATAAAAGTTACTTCACTTTCAACAATTACTTTTATTTGAAACAAGTGGGGCTACCCATCGGGTCCCCCATCTGTGGAACTTTAGCCATTATATTCTTGGATCGTATAGAGAACACAATACTCAACAACACTGTAAAACAAGAAGAGTACAAAATAATGTACTGCTACCGATATGTTGATGACATAATCTGTCTCATAGATGAAACACAAAGTAGAGTAGAGGAGGTACATAGTAATATCAACACAGTACACCCACATGCTGTATGCCAAAAAACGGCAACAAAAAGCACAGAAAATATGACGGAAACAGCGGCAAGAAATTGAAAACCATACTGCCACATAGAGTAAATAAGGCATTTTCAGACTGTTCACAGAACACAATATTTGGAACCAAAGGGTACACATGTAATACTGATCTACAATGTTTGTAGGGATGATAATTTTTCTTTCTTTGCATGTTTTAGAATCAAAGAACCCACTGAATATGGTTATAGATACTAATTTAGGGAATAAATAAAAAGGTTTTTTTGAGTCAAAGTTGACCCACAGTGCCATATTGCTGTTTTTAATGCAAATATGGACCAATGGTAGAGTTTAAAAATAAAATGATTGAAACTAAATGTTTCCGGATATCAAAGGCTAAGAAGTTATGATGTAAGACAAATATTTTTGTTGTAAGATAATACAATCTGAATTCATTATCACTACTCGTATGAAGGCTTCAAGGAGAACGAACATTACCAGAATGCATTCATCAGCGGCATATGGGCCCAGAACCTGGCCTGGTGGTATGCGGTGTCACTGGATACACAACACAAGTACAACAGGTTCCCTATGGCACTCTAAAAAACGATAATTTATATATTTCAACAAGTTGTGTTGACTGATGTTAAAAACAGAATCCCGCTCAGCAAGAGAACCTATGAAAAAGAAATGAGTAGAGTCATACAAATAGCTAGAAACAATGGGTGTGATACACATGTAGTAGACAGGCTCAATCAAAAACTAAAATCACAAATACAAAACAAACACAACACTTCTAGAATACAAGAAAACTCACAAGCTGCAAACCTACAAACACATTCAACAAACACACACAATGACAACACCACACAGAAAAGAACCAGGTGGTACACTGTGACTTACACACATAAATTAACACACAGAGCTGCGAACATCGTAAAGAGACAGGGCTTCCAAATAGCATATAAGACCCTCCAATCACACCTAAGTCAATCAGCTACTAAGAGGTAAGATTACAGCGATCTGGAATCTTGAATGCTGAAGTTGTGACGCAGTATACATAGACATGACATGCAGGAATTTTAAAACACGATAAAAAGAACATATCAGGTGTTGGAAGTACGAAACAAACCATTCCACATTTGCAGAACGTTTGAAACACCATAACCACCCTCCTACAAACATAGAAAAAGAAATGAAAATAATGAGAATAAGCAACCATGACTTATACAGATGCAAGAAAACTTCCACATTCAGAAAGCCATCGCTGAAAACATACATGTGATTAATAAACAAACACACATCAGTACAAGCTGCGTGCTACACTTAATAAAAGAAATGAATACATAAAAATCGTCCCTCTCACACAGGCAAGAAAAAAAAAAAACATATTCCCCTTTTTCGCCTTCTGGACACAAACACACAAACACACACACACACACACACACACACACACACACACATACACACACACACGAGCGCAAAAAATGCATACACCAAGAACAGATCACAGATACACTCCAAAATTGGCAATAACATTCGATCTTTGGCAATAACATTCGACAGTCGGCAACACAAACCAAAACATTGCATCAAAACAAGTGCTCAGTTCCTAGTGCTGTGAAATGTGGGAAAAAACCGCAAGTTGCATCTATAAGAAGACGAACCGCACCAAAAATGGAACAGAAGCGTAATACGAAGTAAATCGTCCACGAAACCTGTAAGTACAGCTCAAAATATTACTACATAATAGCAAAAACCAACCACCAGAACTCCTTATAACCTATAGGTACATTGCCCAAAATGAAAACTAAATAGCAAAAATATGTACATATTCGAGGCCACTGAAGATTACTTGCAGATAATAAAGGTGAAACGCGTATGGCACGAAAATTGTGTATCATTCAGTTGTAGGCAGATGCTCCAAAAAGTAAAAATTATGAATATACCGTAAAATTTGGAAATTGCTGTATGTAAAAATATAAACTCTTTCCACGAAATGTTATTTGCCCTCATGAACAATCTATCCCTCCCTTGAATATGTGACTGCAGGAAAGAAAGGTTGGATGTTAGGACATTTACCTGAGTATCACCGATGGAGGGGCATGTGCTGCATTAGCGGGGAAGTGGATGCACATATTCCCTAAATTTTTAAACTGGTTCAGCAGAAGACGTTACTAGAGCTCCTACAAGCAGACTTAAGTGTTCATTACTGCACAACGCTTGCACGAGTCCTGAGCACTTAACCAGATGTTTCAATCACCAACAGTGAATGGGTGATTTTAACTCCAAAGTAATTGTTTAAAAAAATTTAATACAACACGTTTTAAATTCGACTTAAGGTGTAAAATAATTTTTCCAATACGAATTCAAATCACCAAACCTATTCAGACAGCCCTGTTAACTCGTGTTTGTGAATTTTTAATAGCTACGAAACTGTTTCTAAGGTTTGAAACGGGAAACGTGGGGTACATGTAGCACACAGCTGATGCAAGAACAGTTCATTATCAACTGCGTGCTCCCCACGTTTTTGTTCTAAATCTTACAAGTATTTCACAGCTATTATAAATTCATATTTTAAGGATTATCTGTATGGGGTTAGAAATTTGTATTGGCTAAGAGAAATTATCTTATAATTTTTAGTCCAATTTAAAATCGTGTTATATTAAAAATTAATATTCGTATAAGTAATTATTTTCTGTTTCTTAGTCTTGTTGGTTTGACGTTTCTGAATGGATTTTAAAAGTTTTGATGAGATTATAAGAAGTAAAACTGTTAAATTTCACAGGGTGAAAGAATTATTATTTAAATTTTTATAAGACTTTTATTAGAATACTAGATTTATATCTGCAGCTTCACCATTGTAAGTGAATGTCAAATGTATGGTACACATCTCCTCCTCCCTCTCTTTCTGTCCATCTTCTTCAACTCGCTCTCTCTACCAACTTCCTACTCCCCCTCTCTCCTCTCGGTCTCTCTCTCTCTGTCCATCTCCTCCACCTCCTCCCACTATTTCTATCCACCTCATCCATCTCCTCTCTCATCATCCATTTCCTCCTCTTCCCCTCTCTGGTCAGTCCATCTGCACATATACTCCCAGAATCACATTACAATACAATCTGCACAACAGACCAGTTGTGCAGGGCAGTCTAGATGTGAGGTGTTATCATCTGTTATCTTGCGCGTTCTTTCGTCTACCAAAGTACTCAACAAATCGACCAGAAAGGGAGCTAATATTGCGTTGTCACGACGTTGCGAGCATTGTTAAGAATATCAGGTCCCTAGCTCATAGAAAGGTTAATTTAATTTCACCAAACAGACAGACACACAAGAACGCGGTCTAATAAAAATGAATTAATAACTTGTAGTATTGATTTGTGAACTCTGTGTTGACCTGTGTTATTTGGCAGTTGTGCCTGCCTATAACATTTCACTAGCTTAATAGTATGGACAGTGGATAATTAATGAATAGGATGATGAACGTTATACAGGGATTCATACTAACCCTAGGCGGTAGGGTTCTTGATGTTAAGGGAACAGGCTGTGATGGAACTTATCTCTCAAAGGTTTGTGCACGGTGATGTTGAATCTGAAAATTATATTCAGTGTTGATCAAAAGGGTTATTTTGTTTCTCAGTATGTTTACATTAATTTAGACATATTTGAAATTTCTTCACATCAACTGTGAGTTAGTTTGTGACAAACTCTAATTTCACAACCTTTCTCATGTTGTGATTACAGTAAAGCAGTCTTTGTAGCAGCAGTTTAATTTGAGGTTTATTTGTAGTTGGAGCGTGAAAAATACTATCGTACCTAACGTGATGCCTGTGTACACAGGGAAACCTGAGAGGCGATGGGGAGCAGCCTTTGTGTACAGCGGAAGCGTTCTCTGCTCTCCAGACTTCGCAACGCCTAAGGTCGCCGTTACCCGGTACAAAGGGGCTCGGCTGCGCCGTTGGCGCGCGAGCAAGTTTGTCCGCCTGAAATCAAGCGAGAGGGCGCTGGACGAATATGACACCAATAATTACATCACATTGGTATTTGAAATGTTCTTATGTATTATTTATATCACAAAATAAAGCTCAATGATGAGAGATTCTTCCCAATTAATAATGACATAGTGAGACTATGCAGCAAACGAAGTATTTAAATAACCACGATCGGGAAACGAAAACGTACTTGCTGGCTAGCTCCACCTCTCGTCATACGGACTGCAGACTACACTGTCTACTGTCCTGTAATGTTACACCGTGTCTCTTTTCATTTAATGTGTAAGACGTTGGCTCTGGAGCTTATGGTGATAGTAATATACTTAACCAATAATGGTCTTTCTGAGTTCCTGTAGTGGAGTACATATTTATGTGAATATTTAAATGGAATGTTGAGGCACTAGCTGAGTATATTTAGAGTGATGTCTAACCATAGGTGATACATTAGGTTCTAGTATATTTCAGTTACACCCAGGGAACATGATACGTTCTCCTTCTTCCATATTTTCAAATTTCATGAGAGCTAAAGTTTGTAGTATATTCACACCGATTAATTCGTGCTTAGAAAAACAACAAGTTGTTCCTGGTGCTTACGTCCACGTTTATCATGTTCGCGCTACTGAAATTTAAGGAGGAATTTCGTTGTCTGATCTTGGATGTTTTTAACTCCAGACAGGTTATGAAGCCGTTCTCATTCTTGCTGTCAGAAAAAAACCCAGAAGTTATGGATCGTTTTGTATTCAGTTCACTATGAGATTTAGGGTAATATTTTCGATATTGTGGATACAATGGTGAGGACCTGACCCTGTATCTACATCTACACCTACATCTACACTCTGCAAGCCACCCGTACAATGGGTGAAGAAAAAGGAGAAAATTTGTGGAATTCCTAAGGGACAAAACTGCTGAGGTCATCGTTCCCTAGAATTACACATTACTTAAACTAACTTATGCTAAGAACAATACACACACCTATGCCAGAGGGAGGACTCGAACCAAGGCGGGAGCGGCCGCAGAATCAGTGACATGGCGCCTCTAACTGCCCAGTCACTCCGTACGGCTAATGGATAGATAAGAGTAGTATGTATAGCACTGGCACGCTTCCCCTTCCTCACCAAGTGAGGTGACGACTGGACTCTTATTCGGAAAGACGACGGTTCAGACCAGCATCTGGCCCTCCTGATTTAGGTTTCCCGTGATTTTCCTATATCGCTGAAGGCAAATGGTGGGATGGTTCCTTTGAAAGGGAACGGTCGTATTCCTTCTCCATCCTTCCATGGTCTGAGCTTGTGATCCCTCTTTAATTACCTCATTGTCGACGGGACATTAAACACTAATCTCGTCCTCCTGTTACTCTCTCCCTGTAACACTATTACTGATGCAATCTATAACTGCCTTATTTAACTTACTTGCCTGTTTTTACTTAAAGTGACTTCTGTATAACTGTGCAATTTGATGTAGGACATATGTAAATGTTTTATTCATTATTCATGATAATTTTTGTAATTGTAATTAATCTATGGAACTAATTTCAAAAGTAATGTACTGTAAAAGAATGGAAATGCTAAAACGTTGCTAGTAATACTGGTTCACGCATAGGGCAAGTACGTTTGTAATAATGTAAAACATGGAGGGAAGCCCCTCTGCAATGAAACTGGCTTGGCAGGAACAGAAAAGGTGGATTGGTAGGGTTAGGTCTTTTGGGACCAAACTACTGGGGTCATCAGTCCCTAAGATTACGCATTACTTAAGATAACTGAAACTAACTTACGCTATGGACAACACACACACACCCATGCCAAAGGAAGGACTCGAACCTCCGACGGAGGGAGCCGCGCGGACTGTGACAAGGTGCCCTGGACCGTGACAAGGTGCCCTAGACCGTGCGGTTACCACACATAGCAGAAAAGGTGGATCTGGCGGTCGAACCGTGAGGTTCTTTTGTGGAAAGAGCTAGTCCGTGGCTAGCAGGCTCAGTGTTCGCTTTTTGTGAACTTAACAAAGCAATAAGAACAGCAAGATTATAAAAGATACCTCGGATGTGGAAGTAATTGGGCTTATTGTTCATGGCGTACATTTGCTAGCTCTGTACTAAGAAAATCCGACGCTAAGAAACGAATTGTCAGGGAAAGTTGCAAAGTAAGTGCCATGGATACTTTTGCCGCCTGTTTTGAATAGGCACAGAAGATCGACACTGCTACCACCTTCGTCTCAAATTATCAGTTGAGTACTGTATAACTGTAAGAACCAGTTATGTGGTTTCTTTTTCAATAACTAATTTATGTCCTATAAAATTTGTGTTAGGCAGCCGTATTCCTTAGTCACTTACCTAGACAGGGTACAATCACAAGTGCAAAGATATTTCCGAGTATTCTAATTTATTGAACTGGAAAGTCATGTCAGAAGACTTTCACTATATTTAATATACTACAAATAACCTTATAGGTCGGTCAACCACAGCTAATGAACTTATACATAATGTGAAGGGCAATCAAACAATTTAAAAACAAAGATGGTAAAATAGTCTATATTAAACCGAATGGAAGTCCAGATAAGCAATAGCTCCCCGATACAGAACTGGCCACACACTGAATGTATTTGACGCTTGCCAATACATTGTAGAATGTTAGCCGCACCCACGGAATGTGTGCCTTTTAATTCTTTGTTTGCCCGCGGATTTTGACGACGATTTTATACTATGCTATCCGAGCACGTCTTTTGACAGAGTTTTAGAAATGTTTTATTGATCATGCATGGTTCGGATCGGATGTCCATCTGCCGGTTCACCCATGGTTTTACCAAGGAGTGACATGTTTTTATACGCACTTGCACCTCAAAAGTCGTGGAACACAAAGTATTAGTTTTATATGACCTGGAGATATACCTACAGGGTGCGAAACCGATCGTCATACAGGGAGAAACACATTTATACAGCTATTGCGTATTTGGACTTTCACTCAGTTGAATATAAACTAATTTAGAATCTTTTATTTTAAATTGTTTGATTGTCCTTCAGATTATGTACATTTAATATATTTTGTGGAATAGTAAATTCCATAATTACGCATTGCGTGTAAGTTTGGAAGTACACCACGTAGTTTTCATAAAATGATAGTTAAAGTTTCACCAAAGTTCAGTTGCAAGAAAATATTTATAAAATTCAGCTTAAACATTGCTCTTATTGAAATCTCTGTATAGAATTACATGTAAATGCAAAAACGGTGATGATCTAGAACTGTTACTGGTTAGTAGACTTTGAAGATCCAGCATAAGAATTAATTACTATTCAGCTTTGGAAGTAACAGTGTTTATAATTTCATGTGTGTATTGTTAACAGTTTTTCTCATATTGTGTTTTGACTAAAATATTCAGCCTTGATCTAAGTCTACTGATAGAGTAGTTTCTGGGTCCCCTTGCTAACTGTTGAGCCGGATTTAAGTTAATTTAAGTTTTATATTACAATTACAGAATTAATTATGTTCACTTGTCAGCTCTGTAACACCTGTGTGCTATATTAAGTAGCTGTCTACGTCTACTCAAACTATACTGGATCAAGATACCACATGTTCCATTTGAGCTAAATGGTAAATGAGCCTTGAGAATACAAATAATAATAAGGATATAGAACGTAGTTGCCTGACAACGATTTCAAGGACAGTATTTTCCAATACGTAAACTGATAAAAGAACCTCTTATACAGGATAATATTGCTCCACCATTAGTAGTTACCTAAAATACTCAGTATCTTTCTGCTTTAATATACAGATAGTGTCACTGAGAGCCAGTTATTCTAAAAAAGTTGTGCTCCCTGCCGCCGTTGGATAAGCAGCTGCAGCAGCAAGTCGTATAACCCTAGCTTACTTATTTGTTACATAGTTTAATTAAATTCTTTGCGTGTTTTTGGGTACTTGCATTGTTTAATTCATATATTTCGGGCGTATTATAGTATTTGAGGGTTGTAGCATCGCGCCTTAGTACCTGAATAGTGCAAATTTGCGTAGTCGTCTGTCTTCTGTTTTTGTTGTGAACGGCCAGTGTCGGTTGGCCAGTCAGTGTGCTCCCTGCCGCCGTTGGATAAGCAGCTGCAGCAGCAAGTCGTATAACCCTAGCTTACTTATTTGTTAGATAGTTTAATTAATTTCTTTGCGTGTTTTTGGGTACTTGCATTGTTTAATTCATATATTTCGGGCGTATTATAGTATTTGACTGTTGTAGCATCGCGCTTTAGTGTTTACTTCGTAGATTCTTATTTAAATTGCGTGTGAGTTTCGTATAGGAGGTGCAATTTCGAGTTTTAGTTACTGCAATCGTAAATTCAGCAGATTGTAGCGCAGTCGTTAGGCATTTGTACAGGTTAGTTGATACATTCTTTGCGTGTTCCTCTTGCGTTATCTAGGCACCGACTCTTGTTTCAGTAACTGTTGTTAAACATCGATTAGAATGGACAGGGACTGCGATTGCTGTGTTCGGATGAGGGCTGACTTGGCATCCCTTCGCTCACAGCTGCAATCGGCGCTGACTTCGGTCGCGCAGCTTGAGGCTGTTGCCAATGGGCACCACTGTGGGGAGCCGGACTCGGGTATCACGGGGATGTCAACCTCATCCCGTCTGTCCCCAGATCGGTCTGCCGCTGTGGTTGCCCCGGTTGCTGCCCGCAGTGGGGCTGAGCCCTCGCCTGTGGTTGATTGGGAGGTCGTTCCAAGGCGTGGCAGGCAGCGAAAGGCGTCCCCGGAAGCTGATCAGAAAGCCTCCCCGGTGCGTCTGACAAACCGGTTTCAGGCACTGTCTCTGGCTGAGCCAGATGCAGCTGCCTGCCCTGTTTCAGAGGATCATTCTCAGCCTTCAAGGTCCGGGCAATCGCAGAGGTTGGGCTTACTGGTAGTTGGGAGCTCCAATGTTAGGCGCGTAATGGGGCCCTTTAGGGATATGGCGGCTAAGGAGGGGAAGAAATCCAGTGTGCACTCCGTGTGCATTCCGGGAGGAGTCATTCCTGATGTGGAAAGGGTCCTTCCGGATGCCATGAAGAGCACAGGGTGCAGCCAGCTGCAGGTGGTGGCACATGTCGGCACTAATGACGTGTGTCGCTTTGGATCTGAGGAAATTCTCTCTGGATTCCAGCGGCTATCTGATTTGGTGAAGGCTGCCGGTCTTGCTTACGAGATGAAGGCAGAGCTCACCATCTGCAGCATCGTTGACAGAACCGACTGCGGACCTTTGGTGCAGAGCCGGGTGGAGGGTCTGAATCAGAGGCTCAGACGGTTTTGCGACCGTATTGGCTGCAGATTCCTTGACTTGCGCCATAGGGTGGTGGGGTTTCGGGTTCCGCTGAATAGGTCAGGAGTTCACTACACTCAGCTGGCGGCTACACGGGTAGCGGAGGCTGTGTGGCGTGGACTGGGCGGTTTTTTAGGTTGGAAGGCCTCGGGAAAGTGCGGGATGGGCTGCAATGTCAAAGGGTGCTTGGCAATTACAGGACGTGCTTGGATCAAGGAACAGTCGGAATTATAGTTGTAAACTGTTGTAGTTGCGCTGGAAAAGTCCCTGAGCTTCAAGCGCTAATAGAAAGCACAGAAGCTGATATCGTTATAGGTACAGAAAGCTGGCTAAAGCCTGAAATAAGTTCTGCAGAAATTTTTACGAAGTCTCAGACGGTGTTCAGGAAAGATAGATTAGGCAGAATTGGTGGTGGAGTGTTGGTGTCTGTCAGTAGTGGTTTATCTTGTAGTGAAGTCGAAGTAGATACTCTGTGCGAATTGGTGTGGGTGGAGGTATACTTAACAGCCGAATTAAGTTAATAATTGGCTCCTTCTACCGACCCCCAGACTCCGATGATACAGTTGCGGAACAGTTCAGAGAAAGTTTGAGTCTCGTAACAAATAAATACCCCACTCATACGGTTATAGTTGGTGGGGACTTCAACCTACCCTCGGTATGTTGGCAAAAATACTTGTTCAAAACCGGTGGTAGGCACAAAACGTCTTCCGAGATTGTCCTAAATGCATTCTCCGAAAATTATTTAGAGCAGTTAGTCCACGAACCCACGCGAATTGTAAATGGATGCGAAAACACACTTGACCTCTTGGCCACAAACAATCCAGAGCTGATAGAGAGCATCATGACTGATACAGGGATTAGTGATCACAAGGTCATTGTAGCTAGGCTCAATACCATTTCTTCCAAATCCATCAGGAACAAACGCAAAATAATTTTATTTAAAAAAGCGGATAAAGTGCCGCTAGAAGCCTTCCTAAAAGACAATTTCCATTCCTTCCGAACTGACTATGCGAATGTAGACGAGATGTGGCTCAAATTCAAAGATATAGTAGCAACAGCAATTGAGATATTCACACCTCATAAATTGGTAAGAGATGGAACGGATCCCCCGTGGTACACAAAAAAGGTCCGAACGCTGTTGCAGAGGCAACGGAAAAAGCATGCGAAGTTCAGAAGAACGCGAAATCCTGAAGATGGGCTAAAATTTACAGACGCGCGAAATTTGGCACGTACTTCGATGCGAGATGCCTTTAATAGGTTCCACAACGAAACATTGTCTCGAAATTTGGTAGAAAATCCGAAGAAATTCTGGTCGTATGTAAAGTACACAAGCGGCAAGACGCAGTCAATACCTTCGCTGCGCAGTGCCAATGGTACTGTTATCGACGACTGCGCCGCTAAAGCGGAGTTGTTGAACGCAGTTTTCCGAAATTCCTTCACCAGGGAAGACGAATGGAATATTCCAGAATTTGAAACACGAACATCTGCTAGCATGAGTTTCTTAGAAGTAGATACCTTAGGGGTTGCGAAGCAACTCAAATCGCTTGATACGGGCAAGTCTTCAGGTCCAGATTGTATACCGATTAGGTTCCTTTCAGATTACGCTGATACTATAGCTCCCTACTGAGCACTCATATACAACCGCTCGCTCACCGATAGATCTGTACCTACAGATTGGAAAATTGCGCAGGTCGCACCAGTGTTCAAGAAGGGTAGTAGGAGTAATCCATTTAACTACAGACCTATATCATTGACGTCGGTTTGCAGTAGGGTTTTGGAGCATATACTGTATTCAAACATTATGAATCACCTCGAAGGGAACGATCTATTGACACGTAATCAGAATGGCTTCAGAAAACATCGCTCTTGTGCAACGCAGCTAACTCTTTATTCGCACGAAGTAATGGCCGCTATCGACAGGGGATCTCAAGTTGATTCCGTATTTCTAGATTTCCGGAAAGCTTTTGACACCGTTCCTCACAAGCGACTTCTAATCAAGCTGCGGAGCTATGGGGTATCGTCTCAGTTGTGCGACTGGATTCGTGATTTCCTGTCAGGAAGGTCGCAGTTCGTAGTAATAGACGGCAAATCATCGAGGAAAACTGAAGTGATATCAGGTGTTCCCCAGGGAAGCGTCCTGGGACCTCTACTGTTCCTGATCTATATAAATGACCTGGGTGACAATCTGAGCAGTTCTCTTAGGTTGTTCGCAGATGATGCTGTAATTTACCGTCTAGTAAGGTCATCCGAAGACCAGTATCAGCTGCAAAGCGATTTAGAAAAGATTGCTGTATGGTGTGTCAGGTGGCAGTTGACGCTAAATAACGAAAAGTGTGAGATGATCCACATGAGTTCCAAAAGAAATCCGTTGGAATTCGATTACTCGATAAATAGTACAATTCTCAAGGCTGTCAATTCAACTAAGTACCTGGGTGTTAAAATTACAAACAACTTCAGTTGGAAGGACCACATAGATAATATTGTCGGGAAGGCGAGCCAAAGGTTGCGTTTCATTGGCAGGACACTTAGAAGATGCAACAAGTCCACTAAAGAGACAGCTTACACTACACTCGTTCGTCCTCTGTTAGAATATTGCTGCGCGGTGTGGGATCCTTACCAGGTGGGATTGACGGAGGACATCGAGAGGGTGCAAAGAAGGGCAGCTCGTTTTGTATTATCGCGTTATAGGGGAGAGAGTGTGGCAGATATGATACACGAGTTGGGATGGAAGTCATTACAGCATAGACGTTTTTCGTCGCGGCGAGACCTTTTTACGAAATTTCAGTCACCAACTTTCTCTTCCGAATGCGAAAATATTTTGTTGAGCCCAACCTACATAGGTAGGAATGATCATCAAAATAAAATAAGAGAAATCAGAGCTCGAACAGAAAGGTTTAGGTGTTCGTTTTTCCCGCTCGCTGTTCGGGAGTGGAATAGTAGAGAGATAGTATGATTGTGGTTCGATGAACCCTCTGCCAAGCACTTAAATGTGAATTGCAGAGTAGTCATGTAGATGTAGAAAAGGTTAATATTCCTCCTGTGTTATTTACGCCAGTCATGATGCTTGAAGAATTGTGCTAGTAATTGGAATCTTGTTTGCAAAACATAATTTTCGTATGAAGTAAAGTCAGTCCAAATAGTTATATTATACGCATGATTACGGTCAAATTAAAATCCTTTGACAGGAGTAACATTATCGGTGTGTTGCTAATTTAGTAGCAGCCGGTAGTGAATAATTCCCCCCCCCCCCCTTCCTTTTTTTGTTCTTCCTTGTTCCAGTCGCGATGGTTCGCTGTAAGGTAGATTGCTGGTAACCCTCCACGTGAACTCGAATATCTTACGTTTTATCTTAATGGTCTTTTCGCTAGATATACCCAGGAGAGTGAAGTAGTGTGATTGTGACTGACTCTAGCAGGAAAATACGCTTACGGATTTTAACGGTTAACGGCACAACGATGTACAGAACTTATCTTGTAAGTGTGTCACTGTGGTTGACTGAGCGCCAACGTGACATCTTTCCTGTTTTTGCGAGAAGAATCTGTGTAGATATACACTTCTCTTATTTGGAGCTTCTCTATTTACTCTATCAACCCTTTCTTGTACGCGTCAAAAACTGACGACCAGTATTCGAGTCGGACGAGGGTTATGTAAGCTACCTCCTTCGTGAGTGAATAAAACTTCCTGGGAATTGTTCCAATGAATCTCAGTCTTTCATCTGCATGTCCTGAGATTTGTTGCATGCTATTCTTCCACTTCAAGCCACTAGCGGGCGCGTGCATTCCTCTAACATTAGTGGGCACGTGGCGTACTTTGTACTCCATCCGAATCCAGCACTACCGTGCAGCCGTGTTTAAGGAGTACCTCATTTATTAGTGTTCTTATTATTCCGAGTTGTTTAATTCATAGTAGTAGAATTATGTATAGGGATTCTCAACATACAAACCATAAACCGGTTTTGTTTTCAATTTAACTTAAATGGCTTCTCTTGTTAAGGTTCA
This sequence comes from Schistocerca gregaria, assembly GCF_023897955.1. NCBI lineage: Eukaryota > Metazoa > Arthropoda > Insecta > Orthoptera > Acrididae > Schistocerca > Schistocerca gregaria. The sequence goes on along the minus strand of NC_064931.1, from coordinate 597,117,747 downwards.
CAATTTCTGACCTTATTGTAATAAACCAATGTGCTTTCAGAATATTTTTTCCTTACCTTTTATTGACATTGCAGATTTTATTCGGTTTACTCTGTATCCTCCTATGAAATACATACACTCCTGGAAATTGAAATAAGAACACCGTGAATTCATTGTCCCAGGAAGGGGAAACTTTATTGACACATTCCTGGGGTCAGATACATCACATGATCACACTGACAGAACCACAGGCACATAGACACAGGCAACAGAGCATGCACAATGTCGGCACTAGTACAGTGTATATCCACCTTTCGCAGCAATGCAGGCTGCTATTCTCCCATGGAGACGATCGTAGAGATGCTGGATGTAGTCATGTGGAACGGCTTGCCATGCCATTTCCACCTGGCGCCTCAGTTGGACCAGCGTTCGTGCTGGACGTGCAGACCGCGTGAGACGACGCTTCATCCAGTCCCAAACATGCTCAATGGGGGACAGATCCGGAGATCTTGCTGGTCAGGGTAGTTGACTTACACCTTCTAGAGCACGTTGGGTGGCACAGGATACATGCGGACGTGCATTGTCCTGTTGGAACAGCAAGTTCCCTTGCCGGTCTAGGAATGGTAGAACGATGGGTTCGATGACGGTTTGGATGTATAGTGCACTATTCAGTGTCCCCTCGATGATCACCAGAGGTGTACGGCCAGTGTAGGAGATCGCTCCCCACACCATGATGCCGGGTGTTGGCCCTGTGTGCCTCGGTCGTATGCAGTCCTGATTGTGGTGCTCACCTGCACGGCGCCAAACACGCATACGACCATCATTGGCACCAAGGCAGAAGCGAGTCTCATCGCTGAAGACGACACGTCTCCATTCGTCCCTCCATTCACGCCTGTCGCGACACCACTGGAGGCGGGCTGCATGATGTTGGGGCGTGATCGGAAGACGGCCTAACGGTGTGCGGGACCGTAGCCCAGCTTCATGGAGACGGTTGCGAATGGTCCTCGCCGATACCCCAGGAGCAACAGTGTCCCTAATTTGCTGGGAAGTGGCGGTGCGGTCCCCTACGGCACTGCGTAGGATCCTACGGTCTTGGCGTGCATCCGTGCGTCGCTGCGGTCCGGTCCCAGGTCGACGGGCACGTGCACCTTCTGCCGACCACTGACGACAACATCGATGTACTGTGGAGACCTCACGCACCACGTGTTGAGCAATTCGGCGGTACGTCCACCCGGCCTCCCGCATGCCCACTACACGCCCTCGCTCAAAGTCCGTCAACTGCACATACGGTTCACGTCCACGCTGTCGCGGCATGCTACCAGTGTTAAAGACTGCGATGGAGCTCCGTATGCCACGGCAAACTAGCTGACACTGACGGCGGCGGTGCACAAATGCTGTGCAGCTAGCGCCATTCGACGGCCAACACCGCGGTTCCTGGTGTGTCCGCTGTGCCGTGCGTGTGATCATTGCTTGTACAGCCCTCTCGCAGTGTCCGGAGCAAGTATGGTGGGTCTGACACACCGGTGTCAATGTGTTCTTTTTTCCATTTCCAGGAGTGTATCATTTGCAAGCCCAATATAAAAAAATGGTTCAAATGGCTCTGAGCACTATGGGACTCAACTGCTGTGGTAACTAGTCCCCTAGAACGTAGAACTACTTAAACCTAACTAACCTAAGGACATCACACACATCCATGCCCGAGGCAGGATTCGAACCTGCGACCGTAGCAGTCGCACGGTTCCGGACTGCGCGCCTAGAACCGCGAGACCACCGCGGCCGGCAAGCAAGCCCATTACATCTTCACTATAATCATCAGGATAGCATTCCTGCTAAATTTTTGAATAATGTTCGTTATAGTCAATGGCTTTATCTTCTTATTCAGAACTGTATTCATCCCCGTCTGAACAGGTCTACTCCATTTCAGCATCGAGAATCGTATTGGATAGCTCATAAAGTTCGTCAGCTGTTATGTTTTTACACGATGAGAACGACGAAACATCTTTTGTACTTTATACGCCACGTGCATACAAAATCAGACACAAAACACTAGCTATATTAGTGAAAGGAGAAAAACTAAGCACTAGAAATTTTACTTACATGTCCAGGCTCGTAGTGCATTTTTCTTTTTTTTTTTTTTTTTTTTTTTTTTTTTTTTTTGCGGCAAACGTGACACAATCAACTTTAAACTTCTCGCAGACGTGCTGTAGTTGACCGACAGTGGAAAGATACTTATCAGTATGGTATCAGAAAGAATGATGAAGGGAGAGCTGTTTGCCCAGGCCCAAAAAGGATGTAAACTTTAAAAACTTAAACTTAATTAGCCTTTTCACACGCCAGTGCGTCCGCTGGAGAGTTGAATCACTCCATACGCATACTGCCAGATATTTTATGGATGTTGCAGCTTCCAGTGCTTGTTTGGCAATCGTGTAGTCATAGAATAACGGGTCGTTCCGCTTATTTATATGAAAAACGTCATATTGTTTTATGATGAGGTTACTCTGCAATTTCTTGTTGTTGCGACTTCTCTGAAAAAAGAAAGGAAGAATGAGTACGGTTTAATGTTCCGTCGAAATTGAGGTCATTAGAGACGGAGCACAAGCTCAGACTGTGCCGAAGATGGGGAAGGAAGGTGGCCGAGACCTTTCTAAGGAACCATCCGAGCATCTGCCTTCAACGACTTAAGGGTATCACGAAAACCACTAAATCTGGAAGGTCGGAGGAAGATTTGAACCGTCTTCCTCCCGAATGCGAGTCCAGTGTGATAACCATTGCTCCTCCTAGCCCGGTAATTTCTCTGCAAATACAAGCAAAATCCGCGGACTGCCTCATGCAGCTATCGTTGTTATCCACTAGATCACTTACTTGTACTGTGAAAAGTAATAGTCCTATAACATTCCCTTGTGGAAAGCCCGAAGTTACCTTTGCATCTGAAGATTCCTCTTCGTTAAGAATGGCGTGCTGTGTTGTATTTGTTAGGAAACCTTCCGATCAGTCACAAAGCTGATTTTATTTTCCGTACTTTCCGTTCTTGTTCGTAAGGCTACAGTGTGATACTATATCGAGCGCCTTCCGGAATTCAAGTACACGGTATCAGCCTGGGTTCCGAAATACACCGCCATCTGGGTCTCGGGGAGAAACAGATCGAGCTGTGTTTCACACGATCATTGTCTGCAGACTTTATGGTGATTCCTACAGAGGATACTTTCAGCCACATGAAAAGCCGTAATAAGCGAGCATAAAACGGTTGCTACAAGTTCTGTGCGCATGTTCGACGATCTTTCTTGGAACGGGAATGGCTAGTACTTTTTTCTTAGCAACGCTTCGTTTTTCTACCTATGCTAGGTTACTATGCAAACACTTTTAGATTGAAGGACACACACACACACACACACACACACACACACGCACACAGACACACACACGCACACGCACACACGCCTATGTTCTTCCAGCCGACACCATGTAGGGGCACGTGTGTGTGTGTGTGTGTGTGTGTGTGTGTGTGTATTTCACTCTAGCTCGTCAAAGGATAACTGCGAAGCTAGCAAGTTTTCTTTCTTTCGTGTGTTCTTCCGTGAGTGGTCTCCTTTAATCCAAAAGTATTTACATTGTAAAGAACTTTCCTACAACGCTTCTGCTTTTCGTTGAGTAGTGTCCTTTAATCCAAAAGTATTTTTATGGTAGGTTACTGCTAGAACAGGAACGTGAAAGCCTTAATTCGTATGCTGCTTGAACCTAAGACCAAACCGTTTTAGCATTTTGCACCAGTTTGCTAGACAGAATAATAGTTTCGCATTCGTTGAAAGCTTAGAACATGTCTCTCCTTTCCCTAAATTTTAGCTTCGCTCTTCTTTTGTTTGGCTGCGAGATTTAATCGTACAATGAAGCCGTCTTTGATTTTGTAGCAGCTGTGTAGCATGTCTGTCTAGCCACTCCAAAATCGTTCCCATCCCTTACGATTTTCTGGATAAATACTTCTTTAAGGAGTTTTGTCCAATACTCTTCATCTTTGTCCATTTATTCTCAACATTTTCGGTCTCAGAGACGAATGTTTCGTGTTGACTACTAAGGTAATTTGAACTCTGTTCTTTGGTTGGTTGATTCGGGGGAGGGGACCAAACAGCGAGGTCATCGGCCACATCGCTTTAGGAAGGATGGGCAAGGAAGTTGGTCGCGCGTTTTTAAATGAACTATCGCGGCATTTGCCAAAATCGAGTTAGAGAAATCACGGAAAACCTAAATCAGGATGGCTAGACGCGGGTTTGAACCGTCGTACTCCCAAATGCGAATTCATATGTTAACCATTGCGCCACCTCTCTCGGTAACTCTGTTCTTTGTCACATTTAGTAAGCAGAAGTATCTTCAGAACCTTCCTTGCATTCCTTTTCAAACCAGAAGTCAGTGACGCTATAACTATACTACGATCTGTAATCACCGGCCCTACGTTAACTGAATCGAAACACTGGGATCTGTTTCAAGCCAGTAAATGTAAGGTTTTACCCTCACTAGTCGGACGCTTGTTAATTCTCAAGATAATTTCCGGAAAAGGAATTCTGAACAATCCCATGCGATTTCCTGTCCCTACTACTCGTCCTAATTATTCGAATCTCCCGCTCTAGAGCTGGTAAGCTGAAGTATCGCAATAATACAATAATATGAAAGGTTCCATCCTACTGCTCCAGAAGTAAGGTTTCTACAAAAGCATCTTACTACCATGTTTGACCAACCTTAAACGCTAACTTCATCCAAGTATTAAACTAGTCGGATTCCGTACAAATTTCACTAGATATTATCGTATGTTTACATTAACCACCGGCCTACACCCAGTCATGGCGATATATACTTCTCGACAAAATAAAAAAAAAGAAGCTACACAAGGAATGGGTGGAGGAAACGAGTTTTTTATTTCATTTTATTTATCTATTGCTGTTAATCTATCGTGTGTTCCTAGGGCAGATCTTTATAGTCTACAGGGTGTTAAAAAAAAGGTACGGCCAAACTTTCAGGAAACATTCCTGACACACAAATACAGAAAAGGTGTTATGTGGACATGTTAGAGCACATTTTAGTTTCGTCAGTATGTACTGTATTTCCTCGATTCACCGCCAGTTGGCCCAATTGAAGGAAGGTAATGTTGACTTCGGTGCTTGTGTTGATATGCGACTCATTGTTCTATAGCACTAGCATCAAGCACATCAGTACGCAGCATCAACAGGTTAGTGTTCATCCCGAACGTGGTTTTGCAGTCAGTGCAATGTTTACAAATACGGAGTTGGCAGATGCGCATTTGTTGTATGGATTAGCACGGGGCAATAGCTGTGGCGCGGTACGTATGTATGTTGACAGATTTCCAGAACGAAGGTGTCCCGACTAGAAGACGTTCGAAGCTATTGAGCACGGAACATTCCAGCCTATGACTCGCGACTGGGGAAGACCTATAGCGACGAGGACACCTGCAATGGAAAGGCAATTCTCCGTGCAGTTGACGATATCCCTAATGTCAGCGTCAGAGTAGTTGCTGCTGTACAAAATAACGTTGACCAAGTCACTGTATGGAGAATGCTACGGGAGAACCAGTTGTTTCCGTACCATGTACAGCGTGTGCAGGCACTATCAGTAGCTGATTGGCCTCCACGGGTACACTTCTGCTAATGGTTCATCCAACAATGTGTCAATTCTCATTTCTACATCTACATCTACATTTATACTCCGCAAGCCACCCAACGGTGTATGGCGGAGGGCACTGTCATTACCTCCCTTTTCTGTTCCAGTCGCGTATGGTTCGCGGGAAGAACGACTGCCGGAAAGCCTCCGTGCGCGCTCGAATCTCTCTAATTTTACATTCGTTATCTCATCGGTAGGTATAAGTAGGGGGAAGCAGTATATTGGATACCTCATCCAGAAACGCACCCTCTCGAAACCTGGCGAGCAAGCTACACCGCGATGCAGAGCGCCTCTCTTGCTGAGTCTGCCACTTGAGTTTACTAAACATCTCTGTAACGCTATCACGGTTACCAAATACCCCTGTGACGAAACGCACCGCTCTTCTTTGGATCTTCTCTACCTCCTCCGTCAACCCGATCTGGTACGGATCCCACACTGATGAGCAATACTTCAGTATAGGTCGAACGAGTGTTTTGTGAGCCATCTCCTTTGTTGATGGACTACATTTTCTAAGGACTCTCCCAATGAATCTCAACCTGGAACCCGCCTTACCAACAATTAATTTTAAATGATCATTCCATTTCAAATCGTTCCGACGCATACTGCCAGATATTTTACGGAAGTAACTGCTACCAGTGTTTGTTCCGCTATCATATAATCATACAATAAAGGATCCTTCTTTATATCTATTCGCAATACATTACATCTGTCTATGTTAAGGGTCACTTGCTACTCCCTGCACCAAGTGCCTATCCGCTGCAGATATCCTACATTTCGCTACAATTTTCCAATGCTGCAACTTCTCTGTATACTACAGCATCATCCGCGAAAAGCCGCATGGAACTTCCGACACTATCTGCTAGGTTATTTATATATATTGTGAAAAGCAATGGTCCCGTAACACTCCCCTGTGGCACGCCAGAGGTTACTTTAACGTCTGTAGACGCCTCTCCATTGATAACAACATGCTGTGTTCTGTTTGCAAAAAACTCTTCAATCCAGCCACACAGCTGTTCTGATATTCCGTAGGTACTTACGTTGTTTATCAGGCGACAGTGAGGAACCGTATCGAACGCCGTCCGGAAGTCTAGGATAATAGCATCTACCTGGGGGCCTGTATCTAATATTTTCTTGGTCTCATGAACAAATAAAGCGAAATGGGTCTCACACGATCGCTGTTTCCGGAATCCATGTTGACTCCTACAGAGTAGATTCTGGGTTTGCAAAACCGACATGACACGCGAGCAAAAGACATGTTCTAAAATTCTACAACAGTTCGACGTCAGAGATATAGGTCAATAGTTTTGCGCATCTGCTCGACGACCCTTCTTCAAGACTGGGACCACCTGTGCTCTTTTCCAATCATTTGGAACCTTCCGTTCCTCTAGAGACTTGCGGTACACGGCTGTTAGAACGGGGGAAAGTTCTTTCGCGTACTCTGTATTGAATCGAATTGGTGTCCCGTCAGGTCCAGTTGACTTTCCTGTGTTGAGTGATTTCAGTTGCTTTTCTATTCCTTGGACACTTATTTCGATGTCAGCCATTTTTTAGTTTGTGCGAGGATTTAGAGAAGGAACTGCAGTGCGGTCTTCCTCTGTGAAACAGCTTTGGAAAAAGGTGTTTAGTATTCCACGCGTGTCATCCTCTGTTCCAATGCCATCATCATCCCGGAGTGTCTGGATATGGTGTTACTGATTTAACGTAAGACCAGAACTTCATAGGATTTCCTGTCAAGTCAGTACATAGAATTTTACATTCGAATTCACTGAACGCTTCACGTATAGCCCTCCTTACGGTAACTTTGACATCGTTTAGCTTCTATTTGTCTGAGAGGTTTTGGCTGCGTTTAAACTTGGAGTGAAGCTCTCTTTGCTTTCGCAGTAGTTTCCCAACTTTGTTGTTGAACCGCGGTGGGTTTTTCCCGTCCCTCACAGTTTTACTAGGCAAGTACCTGTCTAAAACGCATTTTACGATTGCTCTCTTTACAGATGAGGCTTCATTCCAACGTGATCAAATTGTAAATTTTCACAATCAACATGTGTGGTCTGACGAGAATCCGCACGCAATTGTGCAATCACGTGATCAACACAGATTTTCTGTGAACGTTTGGGCAGGCATTGTTGGTGATGTCTTGACTGGGCCCCATGTTCTTCCACATACGCTCAATGGAGCACGTTATCATGATTTCATACGGGATACTCTACCTGTGCTGCTAGAACATGTGCCTTTACAAGTACGACACAACATGTGGTTCATGCACGATGCAGCTCGTGCACATTTCAGTCGAAGTGTTCGTACGCTTCTCAACAACAGATTCGGTGACCGATGGATTGGTAGAGACGGGCCAAATCCATGGCCTCCGCGCTCTCCTGATCTCAACCCTCTAGACTTTCATTCACGGGGGCATTTGGAAGCTCTTGTCTACGCAACCCCGGTACCAAATGTAGAGACTCTTCGTGCTCGTATTGTGGACGGCTGTGATACAATACGCCATTCTCCAGGGCTGCATAAGCTCATCAGGGATTCCATGCGACGGAGGGTGGTTGTATGTATCCTTGCTAACGGAAGACATTTTGAACATTTCCTGTAACAAAGTGTTTGAAGTCACTCTGGTACGTTCTGTTGCTGTGTGTTTCCATTCCATGATTAATGTGATTTGAAGAGAAGTAATAAAATGAGCTCTAACATGGAAAGTAAGCGTTTCCGGACCCATGTCCACATAACATATTTTCTTTCTTTGTGTGTGAGGAATGTTTCGTGAAAGTTTGGCCTTACCTTTTTGTAACACCCTGTATACATTGCAGTTTGACAGTGAATATGCAATATTAATAGAAAACGAAATGGATTTTCTTAGGTTGAGCGGGTATGTTATATTATTTCAGTGATTACAATGTCATGTCAAGATTACAAACAACTTGGCAGTATGGACTAACCCAACAAGCCCAATGGCCTGGATGATGCATTAGGTTTGAAGGGAGACATAAAGCCGTTGTATTCTCTCCTGAGGCCACCTGTCCCAGAAAATGGTTCTTGATATCCTCGGTACAGGTAGTGGAGTTTACGTCCGCGCTGGTTCTACACATGTTCTATCGAGGACATATCTTTGGATCATGCTGGCCATCAGAGTACCTCAGAGTCACGCAGACAGTTCACAGAGACAGGTATCACGAGGCAACTAGCATTGTCCTGTAGAGAAATGGCACCGTGGTACTGTCGCATCGGTGGTAACACATGAGGACAGAGATTGCCCGTGACTTGCATTTGGCCGTCAGTTTTGCCTCAATCACTACCAACTGTGACCAGTAGTAATACCCGATGACTTTTCACACCATGACGCCAGTAGTAACACCGCCGTGCATCTCCGAAACAATGGAAGAGTAGACTCTCTATCCAGGTCGCCGTTATACTAGCCGACGTTGATTACCCTGGTTAGAACAGAACTTTAATTCGCCGCTGATCACAGTGCGACGCCATTCGTGAGCAGTTCATGATTTCCAGTCACGGCACCACTCTAAATCTACATCTACATCTACATCTACATTCATACTCCGCAAGCCACCCAACGGTGTGTGGCGGAGGGCACTTTACGTGCCACTGTCATTACCACCCAATTCTGTTCCAGTCGCGTATGGTTCGCGGGAAGAACGACTGTCTGAAAGCCTCCGTGCGCGCTCGAATCTCTCTAATTTTACCTTCGTGATCTCCACGGAAGGTATAAGTAGGGGGAAGCAATATATTCGATACCTCATCCAGAAACGCACCTCTAGAAACCTGGCGAGCAAGCTACACCGCGATGCAGAGCGCCTCTCTTGCAGAGTCTGCCACTTGAGTTTACTAAACATCTCCGTAACGCTATCACGGCTACCAAATAACCCTGTGACGAAACGCGCCGCTCTTCTTTGGATCTTCTCTATCTCCTCCGTTAAGCCGATCTGGTACGGATCCCACACTGATGAACAATACTCAAGTATAGGTCGAACGAGTGTTTTGTAAGCCATCTCCTTTGTTGATGGACTACATTTTCTAAAGACTCTCCCAATGAATCTCAACCTGGTACCCGCCTTACCAACAGTTAATTTTATACGATCATTCCATTTCAAATCGTTCCTCACGCATACTCCCAGATATTTAACAGAAGTAACTGCTACCAGTGTTTGTTCCGCTATCATATAATCATACAATAAACGATCCTTTCTTCTATGTATTCGCAATACATTACATTTGTCTATGTTAAGGGTCAGTTGCCACTCCCTACACCAAGTGCCTATCCGCTGCAGATCTTCCTGCATTTCGCTACAATTTTCTAATGCTGCAACTTCTCTGTATACTACAGCATCATCCGCGAAAAGCCGCATGGAACTTCCGACACTATCTACTAGGTCATTTATATATATATTGTGAAAAGCAATGGTCCCATAACACTCCCCTGTGGCACGCCAGAGGTTACTTTAACGTCTGTAGACGTCTCTCCATTGATAACAACATGCTCTGTTCTGTTTGCTATAAACTCTTCAATCCAGCCACACAGCTGGTCTGATATTCCGTGGACTGTTACTTTTTTTATCAGGCGACAGTGAGGAACTGTATCGAACGCCTTCCGGAAGTCTAGGAAAATAGCATCTACCTGGGAGCCTGTATCTAATAATTCCATCCGTTTGTGTTGTGGTGTTAACGGCAGCCTACCTAATGGGCGGTAAATCCCTAGTCCAGCTACTTTTAGCCTCGAACCAATGGTGGAGGATGACACGGAATGTTACAGGAAATGAATTACTTGTTCTCGGATGGCTGGCGCAGATGTGAAGAGGTTACAATGTGCTTGATGCGCAATATGGCTATCCTCCCTTGCGATACACAAATGTGATCGGACATGACTAGTAGATGAAAATGCCTGCACTCACCTTACCATATAGTCCAACATCTGACCACTGCCACTTTACAATGCCTCACCTATCACATAGTGCACGACAATCCGGCGAAATGCAGTCACAGTGAGGTCCCTTAAAAACTCTGTTTGGTGCTGATAACGCTGTCTCACACGATTGGGCACCGTGGCCATGTAAGTTAGCACTATACATGTGACCCAGCACAAGTTGATTATACAATGAGGTGATAAAAGTCATTGGACAGCGATGTGCACATAGACAGATGGCGATAGTATCGCGTACACAACGGTAGTGCGTTGGGGGAGTTGTCATTTGTACTTAGGTGATTCATGCGAAAAGATTTCCGACGTGATTGTAGCCGCACGATGGCAATTAACAGACTTTGAACGCAAAATGGTAGCTGCCGTTAGAGGCACGGGACACTCCTTTCGTAAATCGTTAGGTGGTGGTGGTTAGTGTTTAACGTCTCGTCGACAACGAGGTCATTAGAGACGGAGCGCAAGCTCGGGTTAGGGAAGGATTGGAAAAGAAATCGGCCGTGCCCTTTCAAAGGAACCATCCCGGCATTTGCCTGAAACGATTTAGGGAAATCACGGAAAACCTTAATCAGGATGGAATCGTTAGGGAATTTAATATTGCGAGATGCACGGTGTCAAGAGTTTCCTGAGGAAACCAAATTTCAGGAATTAGTCTCACCACAAGCAACTCAGTGGCCGATGGCTTTCGGTTAACGACGGCGTTTGAATATAGTAATAAATGCTAACAGATAAGCAACACTAAGTGAAACAGCCGTAGAAATCAATGAAGGACGTACCATGAAAGTATCAGTTAGGACAGTGCGTCGAAATTTGGAGTTAATGAGCTATGGCAGCAGACGACTGACGCGATTGCTGTTGCTAACAGCACGACATCGCCTTTAGTACCTCTCCTGGGCTCTTGACAATATTGGTTGCCACCAAGACGACTGGAAAACTGTCAGGCGAGTCCATATTTAAATTGATAGTGCGTGATACTAGGGTTAGACTATGCCTCAGAACCCACGAAGCCATGGAACAAAGTTGTTTACAAGACACTGTACAACCAGGCGGTGTCTCCATAACGGTGTGGGCTGTGTTCGCTTGCAATGGACTGGGTTTTCCGGTCAATCTGAACCGATTATTGACTGTAAAAGATTATATTCGGCTACTTGGAGACCATTTGCAACAATCGATGGACTTCATGTTCACAACCAAAGATGCAATTTTTATGGATGAAATTGCGCCATGTCACCAGGCCACAATTTTTGCGATTGGTTTTTTAAGAACATTCTGGACAGTTCGAGCGAATGGTTTGGCCACCCGTGTCACCCGACATGAATGCCATCGAACAGTTACAGGATATAATTCATAGGTATGTGTGTTGACAAAATCCTGCACCGCCTACACTTTCGCAGTTGTAGACGGCTAGAGAAGTAGCATGTCTCAGCTGTTCTGTAGGGGACTTCCAACAACTTATAGAGTCCTTTCCACGTTGATTTGCTACTCTATGCTGGGCAAAGTGAGGTCCGACACGATATTGGGAGGTATCCCATGATTTTGTCACCTCAATGTGTACGCTACCATGCCTGATAACAACACTAAACACGAACATCACTAATGCACTCTGCTGGCCATTCTACCTACCACAGAAACTTGCACCTTTAATCATTTAAATGTTCGCCGTTTGTGTATACTCATACGAAGTAAGAATGACATGTGACCATGTCTTTAGGGTGCTTCACTTTTTCTTGTCCGGCAGCGTACATTCCAGTGGAAATTCAGAATTTTATTGCTATCCAGGCGCCTTACCAGACAGCCGGTTTGTACCTTGGGTTATTCCCTGGTCTTATACTAGTAATTACTGCCCAACGCACTTCGGTGGCGGCTCAGGATAATGAAACCAATAGAAGTCTTCTTTTCCCGTTTGTTGCGCCTGCGTCCTCTTTTTGCCTTTACAGTGGCACGAAACCACGTGGAGGGAAAGAAAGGAGTCGAAGAAAGCTCCCACCCCTCCCCCACTCCCCTGTAGAACACCAGAAACATCAGTAGTTGTGTGGTCAAAGCTGGGAGTTGATTCGGAAAATACACGTCCCTTAAAACATTGTTAACAAGTACAAGTGGATACTATTTAGTACAGATGTGCTGCACCGAGATTTTCTATCGTAGTTGGCAAGTAAGAAACAAAAATTCTTCATTATAAAGTGGCTGATGCATATCTCGTCTGGAACAATTGGAGGCACCGAAGTAAAAGATCATAATAAATTCCAGTACAACATACCCATTACTAAAACTGTCGAGATGGTGCGGTGGTTAAGGCATTATATTAGCAGCGTGGCTCAGATTTAGATTTTCCGTACTTTCCCTGACCTGCTTAGGGTAAATGACGGTATTATTTATTCGAAATGGAAAAATGATACGTCCGATCTCCTTCTGCATCCTTGTCGTATCCGAACTTGTGCTTCATCTCTAACAACCGCAATGTCGACAGGACGTGAAACCAGAATCGTCACTCCTTGCCTCCCTTTTCATAAGTTGTCAATAATGCTGTTCTTCTTGCGCTAACCTATGCATTTTGGCCTGCCCAGGGATATTCCTGGAATGGTATCACTACATACACTTATTCTGGCTTTAGCTCTAAGCCGGTACAGCAGTCGTACCACACGTACAAGCTTCATGAAGAAGTGCGTTTGTGGCAGGTGTGGGGCCGGCCGTGTGTGGGCCTGGGCGCTTATTTGCGTCGCGCAGCGCAACTGGCGTTTTTGCGCCTGCCTTGCGGCGGCCGCTGCGTTATCAAAGCCCACTGCCCGCGTCTGTAAACACCCCAGTAATGTTGCCACCGCACAAACATCAACACGCGTCCGAAATTTCCAGCTTGACACTCACCCTTTCCTTTCATTTTTGCTGATCGGAGGTAAAATACCACAGCACACAGATATTCATTTATTAACTGTCTTAGTAGCACCTGCATAGTCGTACGTAGTTTGGAATGTTTATTTTCAAATGTGAGCATCTTTAGTATGAAAACAGTTTATATGAGGTTTGTGTTTATAGTTTTGAACCACGAGAGTCGGATTCATTACGAAAAGAAGAACCTCCCGACAGTAATTTATTTAGTTTATACAGCCAGGAAAACCAAAACTCGGCCCCTTTAATTATACACTACTGGCCATTAAAATTGCTACACCACGTAGATGACGTGCAACAGACGCGAAATTTAACCGACAGGAAGAAGATGCTGTGATATGAAAATGATTAGCTTTTCAGAGCAATCACACTACGTTGGCGCCGTTGGCGACACCTACAACGTGCTGACACGAGGAAAGTTGCCAACCGATTTCTCATACACAAACAGCAGTTGTCCGGGGTTGCCTGCTGGAACGTTGTTGTGATGCCTCGTGTAAGGAGGAGAAATGCGTACCATCACGTTTCCGACTTTGACAAAATTCGGATTGAAGCCTATCGCGACTGCGGTTTATCATATCGCGACATTGCTGCTCGCGTTGGTCGAGATCTAATGACTGTTAGCAGAATATGGAATCGATGAGTTCAGGAGGGTAAAACTTAACGCTGTGCTGGAGCCCAACGGCCACGTATCACTAGCAGTCGAGATGATAGGCATCTCATTCGCATGGCTGTAACGGATGGTGCAGCCACGTCTCGATTCCTGAGTCACCAGATGGGGACGTTGCAAGACAACAACCATCTGCACCAACAGTTCGACGACGTTTGCAGCAGCATGGGCTATCAGCTCGGAGACCATGGCTGCGGTTACCCTTGACACTGCATCACAGACAGGAGGGCCTGCGATGGTGTACTAAACGACAAACATGGGTGCACGAATGGCGAAACGTCATTTTTTCGGATGAATCCAAGTTCTGTTTACAGCATCGTGATGGTCGCATCCGTGTTTGGCGACATCGCCGTGAACGCACATTGAAAATGTGTATTCGTCATCGCCATACTGGAGTATAACCTGGCGTGATGATATGGGGTGCCATTGGTTACACGTCTCGGTCACCTCTTGTTCGAATTGACGGAACTGCGGACGCTACATTTCAGATGTGTTATGACCCGTGGCTCTACCCTTCATTCGATCCCTGCGAAACCCTACATTTCAGCAGGATAATACACGACCGCATGTTGCAGGTCCTGTACTGGCCTTTCTGGATACAGAAAATGTTCGACTGCTGCCCTGGGCAATACATTCTCCAGATCTCTCACCAATTGAAAACATCTTGTCAGTGGTGGCCAAGCAAGTGGCTCGTCACAATACGCCAGTTACTACTCTTGATGAACTGTGGTATCGTGTTGAAGCTGCATGGGCAGCTGTAATTTTACACACCATCCAAGCTCTGTTTGACTCAATGCCCAGGCCTATCAAGGCCGTTATTATGGCCAGAGGTGGTTGTTGTGGGTACTGATTTCTCAGGACCTATGCACCCAAAGTGCGTGAAAAAGTAATCGCATGGCAGTTCTAGTATACTATATTTGTCCAATGAATACCCGTTTATCATCTGCATTTCTTCTTGGTGTAGCAATTTTAATGGCCAGTAGTGTATTTATCAATAGAAACCGATTAATAATTACAAATATTCAAATTCCAGGAAAATAATCGAATTATAGGACAACTGTTACGTAACTCATTACTTGTTTCATACATACGTTTTTGATAGGTATGTATTACCGCACTTCGATCTACCATAAAATAGTTTTCTTTATCCGCTGTTGAATACTGAACTTCGACATACTATAATGATGAATTACAATTATAGGTGATGGCCTTTAAAAGCCACACTCTGATACGAGCATGTCTGCATGAGAATGTAAATATTCGAAGAGGACCATTCCCAGAAGAAATAAACGCCTCACTGTATGCTAGAATTGTCGAATAGTCAAACAGCGCGAAACGAATAAATGTATACGCTTCTTTTTGCCTTCACACCACAGCATTTGCGTAACTGCACAAGGACCGTAACTGGCCACAATGACAGTTAACACTTCATCATTCTCGCTTTTCAGGTGTTTCGTCGGACCTTAGTAACATCATCCGAGACAAACTCCGTCAGAACAGGCCTTGAAAGCCGAACGGTATCGAACAACCGCCGTGTCATCCTCAGCCCATTGACACTTTAAAAGTAGACTATCACATTTCCACTGTTCTTGTCATGATAAACCGACGAGACAACTGCGTTATTTCCTTCTGTTGTTGGTATTGATTGGAACACTCATGGTAAAGCACTCCGACTGCCAAACCAACAAGACATTCAGAAGTTGCTTTCCAGGGAGATAACATTGGAGGATACATACGCCGCCCCACAACTACGAATATAATTTTACAAGACGTGTTGTGTTACATGGTGCTTCTCTTAAGTCGAACATTCTGGTTATCTAATGACATACTCTGAGTCAAAATATTACCACCACAACATTAGGAACTGTTAAAGCCTCGATTTAAAGTAAAACTGTAAATACGTTCCAATATTTCTGGTTTGAAATTTCAGAGTAAGTTTCCTCGCTAAAGAGACAAGCTCGTATGGGCTGACAATGAAACTACCACATGATGGAGATACAATCAAGGACCACAACAACACAATTATCTGCTTAAAGAGCGTTTATGCGCATTTAGAATGCTATGCAGCAATGAATCTGATTAGCATGGATTTGGCAGATTCTTTGAGGGTTTCCGGATGTATATGTCACCAAAAATTCAAATACAGTTCACGCGATTCCCTTAAATTATAGTCCTGTGGTTTGTGGATGCAGAGATAACACCAGATAGTGCCCCAGATGTGCTACAGGGCGTTCAGATCAGGTTTATTTGATGGGCAATGTCAACGCAAGTTCACTGTCTTGCTTTTCAATCCACTGTAGCACTATTCTGGCCTTGTGTTACGAGCAGTTATCCTGCTGGGAAATGTCATCATCGTTGAGGGAGACTTCAAGCATGAAGGGATGCAGGTTAAAAACATAGATGATTAGGGTCTAACGCCACTTTGAGGTCTTTAGAGACGGAGCACATGCTCGAACTGTTTAAAAGGCTGGGGATGGAAATCTTCCATTCCCTTTGAAAGTAACCATCACAGCATTTCCCTGGAGCGATTTAGGGACATCGCGGAAATACTCAATCTACAAGGCCGCTGTCCTCAGGAATAGGTATGCAGGTGGCCAGCCATAATATTCCCGTAATCTACAGCTATTATAGTGCTTTCAGTTACTACCATAGCTTCCATGACCGACCAGACGAATGCGCCCCATAGCGTAGTACTTCTTCCACCAGCCTGCAACCGTGGCACAGTGCATGTTTCCAACAGACATTCACCTTGATATGGCGTATTCACACACGACCTCTAACGTGGTGTAGCAAGAAATGTGATCATTCGACCAGATTACGTTTCCATTGATCCAGGGTCACACTTCGAGGGTCACGTGCCCACTGCAACTGTAACAGACGATGTCATTGGGTCAACACTGCAATACGTAACGGTCGTTTGATGTGGAGCCTCATATTCAACGATGTGCGTTGAATGGCGTGCCCTGAAACACATTGCCTACACCAGCGTTGTACAGTGCTGTCGGGTCCGTTTGACAGAGTGGGCAAACCCTTTCACCTCTACTGTCTGTAATGAGGCGTGGACGTCCAACAACGTGTCGCCTACACGTGGTGTCACTGTCCTTCAACCACTATCCATATACGCTCTCGACAGTTGTGTGCGAACAGCCATCTAGCCTCCCCATTTCAGAGATGCTCGCTTACACGTGCCTGGTCATAGCTGTGTGTTCTTTGTTAATTTCGCTTTGGCAGTGATTTTTCCCATGTACGACCTGTATCGCTGCACGAACGATTTCTCTCTCATCTCTTCCCAGATTAAATACTTCCGTTAATGTCACCAGGAGGCATTCAGTCTCGCGGTGGCCATCTGTCATAACACTTTGGATCTCTGGTGATTTAAGTCACTAAGACTACGACATGGCATTAATCTGAAACATTGGTGGGGAAAGGAAAAATTTGTGCAGCATATCTTACCAACTTTTTGTTTGTAAGATTTATTACGATGTGCATAAAGAATAATAACAATATCGCAGTGCCGCTATGATACAGCTAGTTAGCTAGTTAATTTCATGTTCCATGGATAATTTACATGATAAATTGAGAGAGGACAAGTCACTCTCTCACTTAGTTTCCTGTTCACTGCAACACTTTAATCACTTTAATGTTGTTATTACAACCTATACATCAGTTTTGTGAGATATCAGGAAGTTGTTAACATTATCAAACTTTGATGGGAGCATGTACATTGTTAATGGATGTGGGATCTTTATGGTAGCTCTCCTTCGAGTAGCATCGTCTGGAGTTGAGAACAAGTGGATAGTTTATCCAACAGTAAATCTTACCCTGGACATTTGGGGCTGGGAAGCTATGTGCAGCTATTAGGGTGGAGGAACTTTTTGAAGTATTTACTGGTGACAGAACGCTGATCCCAAGAATTTCTTCCACCAGTGGGAGGAGAATGCTTTCGGCCGAAGAGCCGAAAAATAGCCTACCTAGGTCTACCTATTAGGTGTTCCTGGCCATGTCAGGGAGAGGGAGGCAGGAGAGAAATTGATTGCCCATTCAAGGCATTTAAACAGTGTCGTAAATGCCCACTGTGTAAAGGGATGGTCACCATAAAAAACTACGAGTTTCCATGTTCAACTTGGACTGGACACAATCGATGAAGACATCAGGTGGTGTAATCCCTCTGCCAGCCGAGTTTTTAGAGAAGCCTCAGGCCTTTGGAGGAATTTTAGGATACAACGCAACATCTATAGTGGCAGTGA
Organism: Schistocerca gregaria; assembly: GCF_023897955.1. NCBI lineage: Eukaryota > Metazoa > Arthropoda > Insecta > Orthoptera > Acrididae > Schistocerca > Schistocerca gregaria. The sequence goes on along the minus strand of NC_064931.1, from coordinate 597,099,386 downwards.
AATAGTCTGTGTTGGGACACAAAAGCACTTCTCTTAGTTTAACCAAGGCCTCTGGTCGGAGATGCTGTAATGTTCAGCCAGTCCAGATAATGATCTCTGGGATAAATGTGTTTTTCACTTTAGGTTTAAATGGAAACTCAAAACACGCTGCCTACGGTGGCCGTGGAAACACAATTTTGAAACGTACCGTCTTCTCCTCCCTGCGTGGGAGTTTACGAGTCAGAGAATGGCTGTCTCGCCAGCGGAAAGAGAAAGTAATTAACTTTGTTTTGGATCGGCCAGAGGGTAGAGCAGACAAACGAGAGGAAAGACATGGCATTTGTGGAGCCTGGTAACTGCCACAAAACCCTTGTGGGGACATTTGCGTGGGTGTCTTTTCAAGTTAACTAAGGTTTTATGGAGAGGGAGGAGAGGTGAAACGGGACTTCCGATTGAAACTCCAGTCTGGAGAGAAGATTCTGGTTCAAATGGTTCAAATGGCTCTGAGCCCTATGGAACTTAACTTCTGAGGTCATCAGTCTTCTAGAACTTAGAACTACTTAAACCTAGCTAACCTAAGGACATTACACACATCCATGCCCGAGGTTGGATTCGAACCTGCGACCGCAGCGGTCGGGCAGTTCCAGACTGTAGCGCTTAGAACCGCTCGCCCACTCCGGCCGGCAGGAAATTCTGGTCTTGATTCTTGTTATGAGTGGGTAGCTCTTGGGACACTCGTTCTGAGCATGACTTCACACTTGCGTTGGTCTTGAACGGGCAACCTGTGGTGAAACCTTAACTTTACTGACAGTTAAGGCCTCAGTAATCTCGGAGACCTCACGGTGCTAAGGAGTCTTATTTGTATCAGGTCTGCTACCTTGATGTTTCATCTCCTTGTGTGCACCGCCATATGAGTGTGTCAAACTGGTCCATGGTATGATTTGCGAACAGGAGTGTCACACTTTGAAATCAGCCAAGGTATCAGGGCTCCTTCAGAGAGTAATTGCAATGCATCTAACAGATCACCAGCCCATGACTTTCCATATTTCGTGGAGGCCATAATGAATTACAGGCGACACATATCACTACTCTGCAGACGCTTGCTCACCTGAGACAGCACTATACACTGGGAAAGGGTTATAGCATTGCTGCTCCAGCTTATTCGGGCAAACAGAATCACAGTCTTGCCACTTATTCTCAGCTGCACCAATGCTGCATAATTTCTGTTTAGAAAAGATCCATCAAAGTCTATTCAGTTTTTGATAATTTCAGATTGCTTTATCCACGTTTTGAGCCAGAGTAAACAAATGAACCTTAGTCTTTGGCAACCAAACGCCATCTAGAGGAGTGCTAATTATTTGTGGTTTCTATTTGTATTGCCAACAGTTCATGATTTATTTGTCAATTCACTGATTTGTGTTGTTCATCCTATTTTATGATCAATAAACTTTTGCCACTTTTATAAAAAATTAATGCTCCGTTGATACATTACTCAGCAATCAATAATTGACTACAATAATGACGTGGCCACCATTTCATTAAATTATTTCAGCGTTCAAGGTTTATTTAAGTGATAAAAGTGATAACCTCCAATGCAGGCTAGAAACAACAACCACAGTCAGAGGGCAGAATCAGTTTAGCAGATGTATGGTCAGGTAGACACATGGCAGGCTTACAAGACAAAATGATTGCCATAAGGCAAGTCAAACTGCAAGACCAGTGTAGTCTTCCATAATCTTAATGATGTGGAACAAATCGTTTTACATTCACATCGCAAATTAATTTTTAAATATCTCTACATGTTGATATTTATACGTTTTATTTGTTTTCTATGGTTTTGAAAAATCTTGCGTGTGTGTAAAATGATTACCCTAACCAAAAAAATTAATTAAAAGCTGAACACATCTTTAAGACTCAAGTTTAATCGTTGTACAGAAACGGATTACCTAACATAATGAATTTTTGGCCCTAGCTGTGGATCCTGAATTGGAGAATTGCATAACTTTAAAATGGGATTAAATGAAGGTGTTATGAGAAACAAGTTTTAAATGAACACATGCATTTATTTAAAAAAAAAAACATGAAATGCATCTGACTATCTAGCAACTTCAGTTAATATTACATGGCTGCGTTACGTGGATTACATCCCTTGAACCTACTGGTTCTCAGAGTTACTTGAAAGTCTTGAGTAATTGCCCATTAGATGCAAGTGACGTTCTAAAAATGACCCTCCAGCTTCTAACTGAACGGACACAGTGACTGTTGGACTGACAGCCAGACTGAGCCATATAGGCATCTACCCAAAGCACCGCTAGACTTCAGACAGATATCTGCATTGTTCTGACGAAATTCTGACCAAGGGCTGTCCTAATGTGCTAGTCTTCCTCATAATGCTCGCATGAATTACCAGCACGAGGCGTGCAGAGCATTTCCGGCGTAACTGTCCCTTTGAAGTATTGGGCGAGGGACATGGTTCCGCCGATACCAACTCTGAACCTTGGATGAACTCCTAGATTCACTCTTGTCTCTGCCTCTTGACAAACTCTTCGATGTCCACTCGCCCCTGTCCCAAAAAAAGAAACTCCCAATTTTGTTCTGAATCGTACAGCTTGCTCTTCCCTCCCGCTAAAAGAACACTCATCTGCCAGTGCTTTGACTGATTCCTGTCCAAAAATCCCCCCCCCAAAAAAAAACAAAGAGAAACACGTCACGCACGTCACTTTAAAACTCCAGTGACGTTTCTATCCACCACTCCTTTCCAAAAAATTTCTCCCTCTGATCCATCTTTCTGATGTCACAAGTGTTTTTAACAATCATGTGCTTTCACATCCAGAAGACAGCCCCACACCAGAGACGCTCAGAAAGCAACAAGTTGCGCTAAATGCTAATCTCTTATTTTGTGGCATGCTGCCGCATTCCTTTAGGAAAGTGCTCGAGTCATGTCTGCTGAAGTCACTCTTCAGAACGCGGTAGAGTTCCCATCTACCGCTGACAAAAGGGCCTCCCCTGTGCACTGCTCGGCCGTCAGCCTCGGGACTAGTCATAAATGAACGATATCAGTGTTCCTCCAGGGCTCGCTCGGCGCTGCTGGTTTCACAGAGACAACACCTTCTGTTACCTGCTCTGTGCGAATGCCAGAGTCCCTGTTGGTTGCTTGGGCCCACTTTTTGTTACTTTAGACAAAGCGCTGCTTGTCTCAGATCCATCGCACACCCTGTTTCCAAGCACTCCGAGAGAGCAAAGGAAAAGAAGACCTGCACCATATAAAATGTAGTTAACACGTGACATTACTTGGAGGTCAGTACATACAATAACTGCCATCAAATTCGCTTTTATAAGCCTTTGTTGTTATGTTGTGCCTCCTTGTTATCCTCTTAGTACAGTGTAATTCTGATATTAAATGAAAAGTGACATGCCAAATGGCTTACTGCTTTTCAGTTTTATTATTGTTTTTATTGTTATTATTATCATTATTATTATTATTATTATTGTTATTATTATTATTATTATTATTAAATACAGAGAAGTGAGTCAGTAATTCCCAGCTATAACTTTTTACACGGTACGATAGTAGTAATTCTTCAACGGAATAGAAGGAGTTGTCAAAGAGAAGCTATTTCAGTTTGTTTTCAAATTTTACTTTGCTCTATGTAAGACATTTTATATCACTGGGTAAGTTATCAAAATTTTAGTCACAGCATTGTACGCCCCATTTAGTGCTAAATACATTCTTAATGTGGGCTAGTGAATATCATTTTTCGTTCAGGTATTGTAATTATGTACATTACAGTTCCTTTTGAACTGCAATGGGTTATTAAAAACGAATTTAATGCTGGAATAAATATACTGTGAAGCAGTAGTCAGAATGCCCAATACCTTAAACAGATCTCTACAACATGATGATGGGTGAGCATGACATATTAGTTTTACAACAAGTTTTTGAGCAATGAAGTCTTTCTTCCTTACAGATGAGTTACAGAAATGGCTCCCTTTTGTTTACATTGTCTAAATATTGTACACTTTGAATACAATGATTCCAACCTGATGACCAAATTTTTACGGCAATGGTTGTAGTGTTAACTGCGTGAAAGATTTACCTGTTTCTAAAATGTTAAAGGTATCATATCAAGAAAATTCTGGACGAATTCGCCGAGGGTTATCAAAAATAAGTCGGAAAGCACTAGTTAATAGAAACCCACTGTAAGTCGCAGTTTTAACCGCGAGCTTGTGTTATTCACTTAATTAATACTAATCTCTGGTTCGAAGTAGATCCTTATGTTTTCAGTATTACCTTCCTTTTCTGTGCATTAAAAGTAACAATTACCTGCTATAGCTGTTCCGTTTCGAACTTTCTACTAACAGACCTGTGTATGATACCAGTGAACGTTCATGTACAGTGTAGCGTTTCCAAAGTAAGGCTTTATTTTCACTTTTCGAAGTCCTATTGACATTCTGTTGCGTTACGTTGCATCACTAAATCAACTGCGAAAAGACAAGGTCAGGAAATGTCGACAGCCTGCCGAGGCATCCATGCTGTCGTTCGCCCGTGATGATTTACGGACAGAATTGCCATAAGAAATGAGGACTCGACGATGTTACATAAACAATAACTCCTGAGTAAAGGCTCAGTGTGACATTTCACTTAATACAAGGCATTTTAAACGAGTACTCTCACTTCATTATTCATATATCAAATAGCATGTTATTCTGAAACTTTCTGGCAGATTAAAACTGTGTACCGGGCCGAGACTCTAACTCGGGACCTTAGCCTTTCGTGGACAAGTGCTCTACAATCTGAGCTACCCAAGCATGACTCATGACCCGTCCTCACAGCTTCAATTCTGCCAGTACCTCGTCTCCTATCTTTCAAACTTCACAGACGCTCTTCTGCGAACCTTGCAGAACTAGCACTCCTGGAAGAAAGGACATTGCGGAGACATGGCATAGCCACAGTCTAGGGTATGTTTCCAGAATGAGATTTTCACTCTGCAGCGGAGTGTGCGCTTATATGAAACTTCCTGGCATATCAAAACTGTGTGCCGGACCGAGACTCGAATTCGGGACCTTTGCATTTCGTGGGAAAGTTCTCTACCATCTGAGGTACCCAAGCACGACCCGTCCTCACTGGCAGAACTGAAGCTGTGAGGACGGGTCGTGAGTCGTAATTGGGTTGCTCAGATGGTAGTGCACTTGCCCACGAAAGGCAAAGGTCCAGAGTTCGACTCTCGGTCCGGACACAGTGTTAATTAGTCAGGAAGTTTAATATCAGCGCACACTCCGCTGCAGAGTGAAAATCCAATTCTAGTATGTTATTCTCTTCATTTCCGAGTCTAACTTTGCAATCATCACCGATGACATTGAATAACTTTTAGGGTGTATCAATAATATGTTTAAATTCTTCGTCCTGTAGTGAACACCGTGTTGTAGTAAATCGTCTTGCAAGGTTAGAGCTGTGTTCGACCCTTGCAGAGCCGGCCGCGGTGGTCTCGCGGTTCTAGGCGCGCAGTCCGGAACCGTGCGACTGCTACGGTCGCAGGTTCGAATCCTGCCTCGGGCATGGATGTGTGTGATGTCCTTAGGTTAGTTAGGTTTAAGTAGTTGTACGTTCTGGTGGACTGATGACCACAGCAGTTGAGTCCCATAGTGCTCAGAGCCATTTGAACCATTTTTTTTTTTTTTTACCCTTGCAGTTCACGCTTAATGATCTCACCAGAATAAGCGCTCGAATACAACCAGCAACCCGCCCGTGTATCAGCGGAGAAGTACCTGCAGACTGGAGCTGTGGGCGTAAGCTGTGAGTAATCGTATCTGGATAATTCATCCAGTGCTGTGTCAGATGTTCTCAGTCTGTTGTTTCTTTAACCATCACGTATATCACGTATATAATTGTCCAACGTTTTATGAATGTCAGAGTACATCCCTTGCACGTTCCATTGTTGCGCTGTGTGAGGACATCGCTCAGCGATAAACTTTTACGTTAGTTGTCAGACCTTAACATACAAGTTAACGATGTAGAAAATGGAAATTTGTCTCACTTTACGCCACTTAAGATTGAAACATTGCGGTGTTGAAGTGTAAAATACCGTCAACGATCTTTTTGACTTGTCGCTTTTGGCTTGTTCTTGTGAGTAAAAAATTACACAAAATTATTTGAAAACTGTCAGTTATAGAATACATAATATTTGTGACTGTGGTAGACATGATGGCACGGATTACTTAGTTTAACTACAAGAAAAAAATGGAAATTTGTGGAAGTACTATGGGACCAAACTGCTGAGGTCATCGGTCCCTAGGCTTACACACTATTTAATCTAACTTAAATTAACTTACGCTAAGAACTAAGGACAACACACACACACACACACATACACACATACACACACACACACACACACACACACACACACACACACACACACACACACACACACACACACACATGCCTAAAGGAGGACTCGAACCTCCGACGGGGGGAGCTGCGCGAATAACTACAGGAAATTCCTAGTCGTGCGAAGTAGAACTCAGCCAGTTTGATGAAATCGAGGAAACCACGTTAGTTTTTTAAATTTTTTCTCCAACTGAATGCCTTTCATTCCTTTGGAACAGATTTCTTGCCAATCTCTGACGAAAACTTCGCTAAGCAAAGTTATTTTGGCTGAAAACCAACTGTCATCTCATGTATTCCAGTTTTCCGATCATGAAGAAGCATCAAATGCTTTTGTAAAGTGTCAGAACATTCTCATCTTTGAAGATTAGTCGGTAATAGACAAATTCTAACGCCCAACTAAAGGCGAAGTGTGGCATGTGTGTGTCTTTAACAGTCAATACACACTTACGAAGCCCGTTCATTTCTGTATGAGGCTGTGATGTGATTCCCCTGCCTTTCTGAACACCTTCAAAGATAGTCGTACATTATTTGCACCAGCTTACTAACCTTTGTGCTCACATTATGCAACATGACATTACTTCAAATGATATATGAGGATTATTCCACAACTGGAGTAGGTCTTCATAAATGAAGTGTTTTCACATGCGATAGCAGTCTGCCTGTGAACGACCGGTTTACTGTCCTATCGGCAAGCACTGACATACATACTTCATTTTTAAACATGGTCGCAAAATATATTACACTGCAGTTATTAGACGCATGTGTGTTTATGTGAATATCAATTGAGAAACTGGCTGTATGTCCCAATGATACAAATTTTACGTTACTTAAAAGTAAACGTATTTTCTCCGTAAGTATATAGATTCAAGGGTGGAGCTGACGAAATTCAGGCTGCTTGCTGTCTCCACGTTTTCTTGCGAACTAACTTATGGTGCATAAATGAGTGTGGAATCTGAGCTGCGCAACGAATTATCAAATTTTGAGGCTTACGGAACGCTACATATTAACACAGCTTTACGTCTTTTGTGGAAGTGCTGGAGCTATTCTGACACGCACATTATGCAACACACACCCTAGAGCCTCTCCCCTATCTCATTACACATAGATCAGCGACAGATAAGAGTCTCAGCATCATGGATGTTTACTTGGTACGGGGCGGCTTACAGGGCAAACGAATCGATAAGCCACACCTGTCTCCTGAGTCCTGCAAAATGGAAAGTACCTAAGGGAATTCGGCTACGCTTGGCATTTACGAGTTTCTGGGGGCTCCTGAGCGCCGCAAGTACTCTACGCATGTTTCGGAATCTATCATGTGACGTGGTGTGTTTTTCATAGAAAATGGTTGCCTTGGCTTAAGAATCTGTTACACGAGGATGGTACAAAGTCTACAGAAAATCTCTTGGCTTCATACGTGCTGTAACCTAAGCATAAGAGCAAAGCTTTGCCTCGAGTGATTTTTAATTCACTGGAAACACCTCGTTTTCAATACCTCCAATGGATGGGTACACTGCCAGGAAGCATTAAAAACTCGGTCTGCTACACAAACACAGACAGTTCTTGAAGGAATCTGACCAAATTAAATTACAGTTACGTTGTTGAACTGTGGGAGACCCAATGTTACATGGAGACTCCAAAACATTCCGAATTTGAATACTGCACGCGCATAAACTAGTGTGCATAACATAAGTTTGAAAACAATTTTCTCTTGATTTCCTTTTTCCATTTCATTGGTTCAACGTGCTCCATTACAGTATTTGCAATGTTAAATGTTTAGATACCAAGATGCATTAAGTAAAAGTCTAATCATAACGAGTTACAATAGTATGGATGAAAAGTATTCGAAACAGAAAACGTACAAGATTTTCGGGTAGAACATGATAAAAATACACTAATAATTATATTCGAAACAGTAAACTTCTTTATGATCGATATGAAGTTTCTAGGTAATTTTCAACTGATGTGACACTGATACATCCTGCCGTAGGTTCGAGTCCTCCCTCGAGCATTTGTGTGTGTGTGTGTGTGTGTGTGTGTGTGTGTGTGTGTGTGTGTGTGTGTGTGTGTGTGTGTGTTGTTTGGCCGAGATGTTCTAGGCGCTACAGTTTGGAGCCGCGCGACCGCTACGGTCGTAGGTTCGAATCCTGCCTCGGGCATGGATGTGTGTGATGTCCTTAGGTTACTTAGGTTTGAGTAGTTCAAAGTTCTACGGGACTGATGACCTCAGACGTTAAGTCCCATAGTGCTCAGAGCCATTTGTGTGTTGTTATTAGCATAATTTAGTTTAAGTTAGTTTATGTAGTGTGTAAGACTAGGGACCGAAGACCTCAGCAGTTTGATCCCTTAGGATTTCAAGCACATTTGAACATTTTGACACTGATAAGTAACGCAACTCGATGAAACTTGGACCATACATGGTAATAATTGCTACAGGACAGTAAAGAAGATAAATGCAAGAAATATGTAATGACACGAACATAAATGACGCTTAAATTCAAAAACAATAATTTAACAGAAGTCACCGCATTTTGCGATGGGTCAAATGGTTAAAATGGCTCTGAGCACTATGGGACTTAACTTCTGAGGTCTTCAGTCCCCTAGAACTTAGAACTACTTAAACCTACCTAACCTAAGGACATCACACACATCCACGCCCAAGGCAGGATTCGAGCTTGTGGGCATAACAGTCGCGCCGTCCCAGACTGAAGCGCCTAGAACGCTCGGCCACACCGGCCGGCTTTTGCGATGGTCCCCCTGATATTACAAACATCCAGACAGGATTCTGAATAGGGAGTTTGATCGCTATGGCGGAAGTGCATGCTGTGGAACGTGCTCCAACGCTGGCCACAAGATTGGAAAGGATTTCTTGTCTTAAGGAGCCCCACTCCTCCAGCACCGTGGTTCACAACTACTGCATGGTCGTTGATGCATATCGAGCTGTTGCACTACGTCTTCCCAATGCATGAAGTCGGGGGAAATGGCATGTCAGTCCACTGGCTCGAAGAGCTCCTCAACCTGCACTGTTTAATGCAGTTGCACATTGTCATCAATAAAAAGGAAGTCGGGCCGAATGCACCCCTCAAAAGGCACACATGGGGATGAAGTATAGGGTCACAATACCGTTGACCGATGTGTGTACTATGTTCACAGATTTCGGTAGTGCCAAGAGCGTAAGGACTGGATCAACGATTAGTGCGGTCGTCGTCACGGATAAGAGGAGATTATGTCTGTGTAGTGATTCTGGGCATACCCTCATACGGCGAGAGTTGTGAAGACGTAGTCCACCCATTTATATTGTCGAACATAATAGTTTTAATGGTCCACGTGGGGAGGCATAAAGTTGTATGGATATGTTGACTCCCAAACACGTGAACATAGTGCACTCATCAGTAAAAGTTATTGTGACACTGTTCTCCTTCACCATGTGCGCTTTTTGACGGGTTCATAGGGCCCTGAATTCATTGGTTGGGTTCCGTACCTCAACAGGAATCACGGAACCGTAACACGATCACTTTGTTGTCTGTCTATCTGTCCCACTGTTAAGACCCTATCAAGCTGAAATTTGTTGCAGGTACTAACGTATACGGTCTCTTGGCAGCGTTAAAAATTGTTCAAATGGCTCTGAGCACTATGGGACTTGACATTTGTGGTCATCAGTCCCCTAGAACTTACAACTACTTAAACCTAACTAACCTAAGGACATCACACACATCCATGCGCGAGGCAGGATTCGAACCTGCGACCGTAGCAGTCGTGCGGTTCCGGACTGAGCGCCTAGAACCGCTAGACCACCGCTGCCGGCAATGGCAGCGTGAAAAATGTAAGCGTCTAAGTCGAAGCAGTCAAAAGATATGGCCGTGTATGGCACATATTTTGATACTCGCAAACTCACTTATAGCGCCTATAGTGCACTATTTACATACACGTCGTGTTTAGTAGTATAGTGGTAAAGAGCGTGCCTGGGAACCGAGAGGTCATGGGATAGAACCTCTGTAGGAACATGGATTTTTTAGTCTTCGGTTTAATCTACCCTCACTTCTGAACTACGTAACGTATCGCCAGAAGTAAAACGTGGTTCGGATTTCACGTTAAAATCTAGATCCCCTTTTTATAACTGGGATCGGCTAGTGACACCCAAGTCGCCGAAGTAGCGTGCAATAGAAAGACTTGCACCAGGCCTATTCAGAGAGTGAGCCCTATTCGCACTTGTCCGGTTTTTGTGGATGATTGTACGTGACCGCATCGAACAGCGCAGGCGGAATAGCTCTTGGAGACAGTAAAAGTGTCGTAAGTGCATACACACCTTACAACAAAAATTTAATAAAAATATTATAATATTTAGGACAGCTAAAAAAAACAGGGTCTACAATGTACGGTATTACAGAGTCAGACCCGTTATTAAAATGTTATATAACGATACATAAAGTGTTATACGAATATAAGTAGGCAAATAACTGTGACAATAAAACTAAGTCGTGGTGTAACGAACACTAAAATAGGTGAAGTGAAGGCATAGACAGGGTATCGTCACTTAAATTAACAATATACAGTACAAAGTTTTAAAGCAAAGAGAAGCTAATGCATGTAAAACAGAACACGAATTTCTCAGTCTTCGAGAAGAGGATAAATAACACAGACTATGCTTAACTTGCCGAATAGGCTTTGGACGCAAAAGGTTTTACCAACACGCTCACTAGTAGAAAAATATGACAGTTAATACCCGGCACTTGTTGGCAATAATCACAAAAAGGAAGCGGCAGTTATAATAAAATGAGTTGACAAAGCTCTTGGGATAACCCTTAATATCGTGTTGGACCTTATTTTTCCCAGTGTAGTGCACTAAGTCGACCTGGCACGGACGCAAGAAGTCCTTGGAAGTCCCCGGCACAAATACTGAGCCATGCTGCTCCTATAGCCGTCCATAACGCGGAAGTTGCAGACGCAGGATTTTGTGCACAAACTGACCTCTCTACTAATACCCATAAATATCCTATGGAATTCAAGTCAGGCGATCTGAGTGGCCAATGTCATTCGATGGAATTATCCAGATTGTTCTGACACGGTGCATTGTCATCCATAAAAATTCCAACGTTGTTTGGGAACATTAATTCCACGAATGGCTGTAAATGGTCTCCATGTAGCCGAACATAAGCATTTACAGACAATGATCGGTTCAGTTGGACCAAAGGACTTAGTCCATTTCATATAAATAGAGCCCACACCATTGTGGAACCAACACCAGTTTGCAAGTGCAATTTTGACAACATGAATCCATGGCTTCGCGGTGTCTCTGCCACACTCGAACACTACCATCAGCTCTTACTAGGTAATATCGGGACTCAGCAGACCAGACCATGGTTTTCCAATCGCCTTAAATCCAACCGATATGGTCACGATCCCAGGAGAGGCGCTGGAGGCGATATCGTGCTGTTACGAAAGGCACTCTCGTCGGTCGTCCTCTGCCGTAACCCATTAACGCCAGATTTCGCCGCACTGTCCTAACAAATACGCTCGTCGTATGTCGCACATGGACTACTGTGCTTACTTCACACAGTGTTTCTAGTCTGTTAGCACTGACACCTCTACGCAAACGCCGCTGCTCTCGGTCGGTAAGTGGAGGCCGTCGGCCACTGGGGCGTCCATAGTGAGAAGTAATGCCTGAAATTTGGTATTCACGGCACACTCCGAATATTGAATTCGCTAACGAGTTCCGAGGTGGAATGTCCCACGCGTCTAGTTCCAAAAACTACTCAACCTTCAAAGTCTGTTAATTCCCGTCTTGAGTACAAATGAACTACTCTTTTATACCTTGTGCATTTGGTACTAGCGCAATCTGTATATGTGCATATCGCTATCCCATGACTTTAGGCACCTCAGTGTTCATTTTCGTATGGCGAAAGACATGCATTTAGAACAATGTCACAGTGTCTAATAAGAATCCCTTTTGTTTTTCTTGGATTTCAAAGAACATCAAGATATGTTTGTACTGTTCCTACAGTTTTGTATGACTTCACATTTGTTTCGAGAGTACATTGTTACTATTCGTTTTTGTCTTCAATTTCATGAACCCTAATGTAGCTGTCAAAAGGACATTGTACGCTAAGTCAGTAATCATTGACCTCCGGCGTCTACCGCAGTAGCCGAGAGAGTCGCCGCATCAGATGAGTGGAGCAGGGCGCTGCCAGACGCCAGGCGACACTGAAGCTGAGCCCGCTGGCTACGCGAGTCGCTCAGCGGATGCTTAGGGTGCGGACAGAGCACAAGGCACAGTCCACTGCTGCCATGAGTCGGCGACGCACTTGCTCACACTCATAACTGTGTCCTCGTCGTAACACACGTTGTCTTGTGACTGATGTCAGCTGCCATTAATACACTGGTGGAAATCTAGTGTTGCATCATGAGGAACCATTTGGATACGCATCCAACTCAGGACATATTCATCACAAACCAGGTATTATACGATTTCACATTAATTCCATTTTGAACTGACATCCTTGTCAACATTAGTAGCCTGCCGCGGTGGTCTCGCGGTTCTCGGGGCGCAGTCCGGAACCGTGGGACTGCTACGGTTACAGGTTCGAATCCTGCCTCGGGCATGGATGTGTGTGATGTCCTTAGGTTAGTTAGGTTTAAGTAGTTCTAAGTTCTAGGGGACTAATGACCACAGCAGTTGAGTCCCATAGTGCTCAGAGCCATTTGAACCAATCAACATTAGTATGAGGCGTAATAGGGATGGTGAAGAACATGCGTTTTTTCCCGTTGTGGAATGGAAGTAAATAGCCTGTGAATGTCATCCTCAGGAATTTCATGACATTCCTGAAAGAAATGTTGCGTCAGCTCATCAAGACTGTTCGCAGACGGCTGCTCCCTGTCGTCTCTTACAAAAATCAATATAAATCTACGAAACAACGTCCGTTGCTGCTGATCAGTTTTGTGGATCTGCTGATTACGGGTGATATGGAAGGGATGAAACGTATGTTCACGCAGTATACGAAGGACGCGTAATTGACAAATTTCATCTTGAGATATCTAGATATCTTTATTTCAGTTAATTTAGTATTTAGTGTTTAGATATCTTTATTTAGTGGTTTTTATTGTTGTTGCACATTCACTACGAAGACTGGTATAGTGGAGCTCTCAATGTTATTCTGTCCTGTGCAAGTCTCTGCAGCTCAGTAACGACTGCAATCTACATCCTTTTGAATCTGTGTACTGTATTCATCTTTTGGTTTCCCACTAATATTTTTACTGACCACATTTCACTCCAGTATTAAACTGGTCATCCCTTGACGTCACAAAATTTTTTCTATCGACCAAAATCTTCTTTTAGTCATCTGTTGCAACAGATTCCTTTTCTTCACAGTTCTGTTCAGTATTTTATTAGTTTCAGGTTCTAACCAACTAACTTTCAGCATTCATTTTTAACACCAAATTTTTAATTTTTCTGTTCTTTTCTTGTCTGAACTGTTTACCGTCCAATTTCCACGTCCACATAAGACTGCAGTCCAGACAAATTCGCACATCAAAAAACGTTTTGCATTACCCCGTTTCCCAGAACTCCTGAAGATAGAAGTTAACTGTGGATATTAAATCACAGACACAGTCCCTTTGACTGCTCAGAGATGCCATTAAACCCACCGAAGGATGTAAATAACCATGCATGAGCAGCGCCTTTTAGACGGAGGGGGTTCGACATCCGACCAGTTCCAGTCATTTCACCAGGAAGGAGGTACACAGCTCGTATTGTTTGTAGTTCAGGCATGCCTAGATGGTCAATACCACGGTTCGATCGTGTCCACATTCTAACTTAGTGCGAGGAAGGACTGTCAACAAGGGAAGTGTCCAGGCGTCCCGGAGTGAACCAAAGTGATGTTGTTCGGGAATGGAGGAGTACAGAGAGATAGAAACTGTTAATGGCATCCCTCGCTCAGGCCGCCCAAGGTGTACTACTGCAAGGGATGGCCACTACCTACGGATTATGGCTCGGAGGAACCCTGACAGCAACGCCAACATGTCGAATTATGCTTTACGTGCAGTCATAGGACGTTGTGTTACTACTCAAACTGTGCGCAATAGGCTGCATGATGCATAAATTCACTCCCGACATCCATGGCGAGATCCACCTTTGGAACGACGACACCAAGCAGCACGTTGCAGAATGGCCCAACAACATGCCATATGGACCGCTCAGTGTTGGCATCACGTTCTCTTCACCGATGAGTGTCGCATATTCCTTCAACCATAAAAAGGTCGGAGACGTGTTTGGAGGCAACCCGGTCAGGCTGAACGCCTTAGAGACACTGTCCCGCTAGTGCAACAAGGTGGAGGTTCCCTGATGTTTTGGGGTGGCATTATGTAGGGCCGACGTACGCCGCTGGTGGTCATGGAAGACGCTGTAAAGGCTGAACAATACGTGAATCCCATCCTCCGACCGATAGTTCAACCGTATCGGCAGCATATTGGTGAGGCGTTCGTCTTCATGGACGACAATTCGCGCCGACATCGTGCACATCTTATCTTTCAGGATAACGACATCGCTCGACTAGAGTGGCCAGCATGTTCTCCAGACATGCACCCTATCAAAGATGCCTGTGGTAAATTGAAAAGGGCTGTTTGTGAACGGCCAACCACTCTCAGGGATCTACGTTGAATCGCCGTCGAGGAGTGGGATAATGTGCACCAACAGTGCCTTGATGAACTTGTGGATAGTATGCCACGACGAATACAGCCATGCATCAGTGCAAGAGGACGTTCTACTGGGTATTAGAGTTACCGATGTGTGCAGCAATATGGACCAATACCTCTGAAGGTCTCGCTGTATTGTGGTACAGCATGAAATGTGTGGTTTTCATGAACAATAAAAAGAGCGGAAATGTTGTTTATGTTGATCACGAATGGCATTTTCTGTACAGGTTCTGTGAACTCTCCGAACCAACGTGATGCAAAACTTTTCTTCATGTGTGTACCTTCAGAAAAGAATGCCTAACACTGAAATCTATATTCTGCCTTAATAAATTTCTTGTCTTCAGAAATGCTTTTCTTGCCAGTCTACAATTCATATTGTCTCTGCTTTGGCCACCATCAGTTATTTTACTTCCCAAATGGCCATTCTCATAGACTACTTTTACTGTATCGTTTTATAATCTATTTTCCTCAGCATTTTATGGCGATGAATTATGAAACTGATAGTCCGGTAATATACAAACCGGTTTTCTTTGGAATTGGAATTACTACATTCTTCTTGAAGTGTATTGGTATTTCACCTGTCTCATATCTTTCACACCAGGTGGAACAGTTTTGTCATGGCTGAATCTCCCACGGTTATCAGTAATTCTGATGGAATATGGTCTACTCCAGGAATCATTTCTCGATGTAGGTGTTTCAGTGCTCTGTCAATTCCTTCTCGCAGTACCATATCTCACATCTGATCTTCATCTACGTCATCATCCCTTTGCATAATAGTTCCTTAAATTTCATTTCCTTTGTATATATGTACTCCTTCCATCTTTCAGCTTTTCCTTCTTTGTTTTCAATCTGAGCACTTCATACTGATACAGCTGCTTCTCTCTCCTCCAAAGGTCTCTTTAATTTTCCTGTAGCGGTTATCTGTTTTTCATCTAGTTCTACGCGCTTCAGTATCTTTACATTGTTCTTCTTAACCATTCCTGCTCAGCCATTTTGCGCTTCCTGTCAAACTCATATTTAGGTGTTTGTATTCCCTTTTGCCTGAGCCTTTGCTGGATTTTTACGTTTTACCCTTTAATCTATTAAATTCATTATCTCCTATGAGATCCAAGTACTTCTACTACACGTTGTCTTTTTACCTGTGTGATCCTCAGTCACTATTTCATCTCTCAAAGCAACCCATTCGTCTTCCTTTGTATTCCTTTCCCATGTTTTAATCAATTATTGCCTAATGCTCCCTTAATCTGGTTCCTTGTTTTTAATTTCCTACATTTTTGAATTATCTACAGTTCTTAAACTACAAATTATGGTCAAAGACCAGATCTGCCTATGGAAATGTCTTACACTTTTAGATCTGTGTTTGAAATCTGTGTCTTACCATTACATAATCAGTCTGAAACCGTCGAGTGTCCAGGTCTCTTTCACGTATAAAACCTTCTTTCATCATTCTTAAACTAAGTGTTAGCTATGGTTAAATTATTCTCTGGGCTTAATTCTGTCAGGAGGCCTCCTCTTTCATTCCTTTCCGCAAGGCCACATTCGCCTACTATTTTCCTTCTCTCACTTTTCCTATTACCAAATTCGAGCCCCCTCCCACAATTTGGTTTTCTCATCTCTTAACTATCAGAATAATTTCTTTTATCTCATCATACATTTCTTCAATCACTTGATCACCTGGAATCTGGTACTACTGTCATGAGTCTTGGATTCGGAAGCGACCATCTTAGCTAAGACAACAGGTACGCTATGCCATTCGTAGCACCTAACCCGAATTCCTATTTTCTTATTCATAATGAAACCCACTCCTGCATTACCCCCACTTTGATTCTGTGGCTATTATGTGCTATAAATTGCTATTATTTGCTGTAAATTTTAAATAAAAAAGCATATAGCAACCAGTAACAAAGTATTGGCAGTAATTTTCTTCTACTGTAAATGTCAAAAATGCATTACAGTGTATAACTGTAACTAGGACCTATACATGGCAGAAAAACTGTTAGTAATGATTTGTCTCCTGCTTTTTGGAAGTTACTTATTGCCGACATAAACGTCCGCGTACGATGTATGAGGATGTGAAACGTGATCTGTCTGTCTTTGCCAAAAGGGCAGTAAATTAGCCTACCTACAGATCTTTGCTGAACTTGTTTTGGCATCCTGCCTTTTGGCCTCATTTCTGAGTCCCTACGTCTCATGCATATTAAAAGGTTGGAATCCTGGAGCCGGAAACAAACGTAGACTTACAGGGAACACTCCTTCGGTTACATAATTGCCAAGACGGAGACTAGATGACGATCTGAAGGAGAAACAGTCTTACCATGAAGGTCGTACACGAGATTGCAAATCTACGTAAATGTTTTGGCACTGTTCTTGACGTTAAAGAATGGAGAAGGAACAATCGAAATTTTCATTATTCTCATTTAAGGGAACATCGTAAATCCAACCGATTAATTAGAGCTGAACGGTATTGAGAATACCTAAACGCAGTAAGCTACAAAACTACCTGTAGCGTGAGCAGGATTATTCATTTTGACATATCACAGCGGAACTGCACAATAACTGGAAAGAATAATCTAAAGAAATACTGGAGTGCTGATTTGCAAGCTACTTATATCGAACAGCTATTAAACCAAGATGTGAGTTCTGTATTAGCAAGCGACTATAATGGAATCCAGAACCTAAGTCCAATTGCAGTTTGCCTATCTAAAGGCTACTAGGGGCAAAGAAAAATTTTGATTAACATATATTTTGCGTGATTACTGACCGAATTTTAAAAATTTAAAATGGTGTCTTTATCTACTCATTGAGATGTATGATCTTATGTTGAACGTTTAACATAACAAGACAAGTATTACAGTTAGAGACTGTTTGTGTGTCTTGATGTAGCGTAATTGACGGCGTATAGGTACTCGGATTACATTCATGCAGTATTTGAGAATGAGGGCATTTAGCCACTTCCAACAAACTTTACACACAATTTCAAATCTTTATGAAACTTTTCATGACTGACACAGCCCCATCGACCCCCTCCCCCCCCCCCCCCAAACATACAGCCAGCCGGAGTGGCCGAGCGGTTCTAGGTGCTACAGTCTGGAACCGCGCGACCGCTACGGTCGCAGGTTCGCATCCTGCCTCGGGCATGGATGTATGTGATGTCCTTAGGTTAGTTAGATTTAAGTAGTTCTAAGTTATAGGGGACTGATGACCACAGCAGTTAAGTCCCATAGTGCTCAGAGCCATCTGAACCAACGTAAAAATACACACACAAAATGGTGAAAGGAAAAATGTTTATCGGTTACGAAATTTTCCTTATTTACACATCAGATTTGATAATTTAATTTATTACTCATTTGCTGCCAAATGTATTCGCAAAGCACTCTACAGACATTATCCACACACAGACCAACCACTGAATGTGAATGGAAATTATAGCACTTTGCGACACATAGTTCTGCACATACGACGTAATATACATTCAGAGACGTGAAAAACAAGCCTCTGCTTAAAATGGCATGCCGTGAATCTACAACATCAGGCATGACTGCTTAATTTTGTTACTCTCTTACTACTAACACCATTCGCAACACACTTTGTAGACAGTGACAACATATATCACTGAAAATACCTCAAGATTATATCATTTAACCTGACATAGTTCAGAAGATATGATATTATAAAGAATGAGACGCGCGATAAACTTGCTCTTGCTGGCAGTGGAGCGCAAAGTACGCAGCCTTTATTCATATGGTGTTTGACAATACACTGAAGCTAAAGAGAAACTGGTATAGGTATGCGTATTCAAATACAGAGATATGTAAAAAGGTAGAAAACGGTTCTGCGGTTGACAACGCCTATATAACACAAGTATCCGGCGCAGTTGCTAGATAGGTTAGTGCTGCTACAGTGGCAGGTTATCAAGATTTAACGAGTTTGAACGTAGTGTCATAGTCGGCATACGAGCGATGCTACTCATCATCTCCGAGGTAGTGATGCAGTCAGGATCTTTCCGTACGACCGTTTCAGAAGTGTACCGCGAGTATCAGGAATCTGTTAAAACATCAAATCTCCGCCATTGCATCGGCAGTAAAAAGATCCTTTAAGAGCGGGACCAACGACGACTGAAGAGAATCGTTCAACGGGACAAAAGTGCAATCCTTCAACAAATTGCTGCATATTTCAATGCTGAACCATCAACAACTGCAGCGGGCGAACCATTTAACGAAACATCATCGATATGGGCTTTCGGAGCCGAAGACCCACTCGTGTACCCTTGATGACTGCACAAAGCTTTACGCCTCACGTGGGCCCCTCAACACCGACACTGGACTGTTGATGACTGGAAACATGGCTTCTGGTCGGACGAGTCTCGTTTCAAATTGTATGGAGTGGGTGGACGTGTACGGGTATGGAAACAAGCTCAAGAATTCATGGAGCCTGGGAGCCTGCATACCGGCAGGGGACTATTCAAGCTGATGGAAGCTCTGTAATGGTGTGGGGCGTGTGCAGCTGGAATGATATGGGACCGCTGATGCATCTAGGTACTACTCTGACAGGAGAGGGAGGAGGAGATTAGTGTTTAACGTCCCGTCGATAACGAGGTCATTAGAGACGGAGCGCAACCTCGGGTGAGAGAAGGATGGGGAAGGAAATCGGCCATGCCCTTTCAAAGGAACCATCTCGGCATTTGCCTCAAGCGATTTAGGGAAATCACGGAAAACCTAAATCAGGATGGCCGGAGGCGGGATTGAACCGTCGTCCTCCCGAATGCGAGTCCAGTGTGCTCACCACCTCTGACAGGAGACACGACCGTAAGCATCCTATCTGATCACCATGTGCATTGTGCATTCCGACGGACTTGGTCAATTCCAGGAGGAGAGTGTGACACCCCACACTTCCAGAATTGCTACAGGCTGGCTCCAGAAACACTCTTCTGAGATTAAATACTCCGCTGACCACAAAACTCCCCAGACAGGAACATTATTGAGCATATGTGGGATGCCTTGCAACGTGCAGTTCAGAAGAGATTTCCACCCCCCTCGTACTCTTACGGATTTATGGACAGCCCTGCAGGATTCATGATGTCAGTTCCCTCCAGCACTACTTCAGACATTACTTCCGTCCATGCCACGTCGTGTTGCGGCACTTCTGGGTGCTAGAGGAGGCCCTACACGATATTAGGGATGTGTACCCCCGGCCAGGGTGGCCGAGCGGTTCTAGGACTGGAACCGAGTGACCGCTACGGTCGCAGGTTCGAATCCTGCCTTGGGCATGGATGTGTGTGATATCCTTAGGTTAGTTAGGTTTAAGTAGTTCTAAGTTCTAGGGGACTGATGACATTAGACGTTAAGTCCCATAGTGCTCAGAGCCATTTGAACTATTATTTTTTTTCTGGTGTACCAGTGTCATTGCCTCTTAAGTGTTAGAGTACTTCGCAACTGGCAACTTACAAAAAACTTTAAACTTAATTTTCTATACTTTTTCTCGCTTACATGTTTATCGTCAAGTATTTAACACATATACATTACAAATAAGTTATTAGACGTTTTAAGCTATTTTTGCTTTCATTGTCACTATCGTTAACTTATAGTTTTGGGAAGATGAGTGTACTCACTCCGCGCCACGAGAAAACACTTCTTACGAATACAGAGTTATGTAGAGGCGGCACAGTGCCGTGTTGACGGCAGCCTCCGTGTGAATGAAAGGCCACCGGATCTGATGGGGTCCTTTCTCAACAAGCTGAAGAGTAGATCTCATGAGGCGCTGTGGGTCCCATGCAAACCGAAAGCAAACACAGATCGTCCCTGTTGTTAGGAACGGTTCGAGAAAATATGCATTAAACCTTAGACCCATATCTCTGACGTGTATTCGTGGCGCTTTCGTAAGATGATACTTATCGAGGACCAAACACCAACTACGGACGATCTATGTGAATTTCTCAACCATGGATCGTGTGAAACTCTATTGGTTTTTCTTTTGTCCGGTGCCTTCGTTTTACTTAAGAAAAGTCCTTATACAGTTCCGCATTGTTGAGTAGTAAACATAATGTATATTTACGGAATTTTATGTCAAATACTTAATTACACTTTTAGCCTTTTAACAAACAGTACTCGCTGCGTCGTTCTTCACTTAGAGAAATAGTCAAAAGTGAGTATTGCATCACAGTTGAAAACGATTACATCTAAGTCCAACGCACCACACTAGCACGCCGAATATTGTCAGAGATAAACAAAATAATAAGAGGAAAACATTATACTTATTGCCACAATCACATTTCAATTTTCTCTGTTTCACTTGGAAGCGACTACCGTACGCTGATTGGATCAGCACGCTATTACAGGGGCTGAAAGGTGAATGTGACCAGACCAACAGCTTCAGTCGTATAAAATATGAAGAAATACAAGGCACATTTTAGGAATTCATCTACGCTTAGTAGGAAGTAGAAAAAAGTTATGAATCATGACAGCGGCTCAGTATGAAATCAAAGATCATAACTACTGGTAACACTTATTATTAGAAGGCAAAGATCAGAGGAACACTGAGTTTTAGAACAGATATCCCTTTTATTTTTGACGTGGTTTCATTGTACGCCGATACTCGACCACCATCTTCTGTTAAAGCTAGCCTCTATATTGTATCCCTGGACTGTTTCCTGGAGGGTACGCAAAATAACAATTTATTACAAACATGATTCCATTGTTGAACTCAAAACTTTCACATGTAAAACTTTCATCTGTTGCGGAAATCGATGGATGTGACGGAGTGCCAAATATAGTCAATATTTCGAGTTTTTCTCCTTTCGTACTTCAAATCTCTCAGTTTCCCGATTGCCAAAGACCTTTGCGGAACAGATGCATTATCCTGACAGAACATGAATTTTTGTTTCACAATTCAGTCCTCTTCCAACATAGATTTTCATCTACAAGATATGAACAGTCTTCGTCAGTTATTTTTTATGCTTCATACACTAATCAGTAAGTAGATTTCATATCATTCCAGTAAACACTGGCCATAACAATTCAATTTCACTCATTTTGCAAGTCCACCAACTTCTACCCATTGTTTTGGTTGCCGTATCGTTCCTTACGCGGAGTAGTTGATCCACTTCACATCTACGGTAACAAATCGGCGCAAGAAGTTTAAATTATTTCTTAAATCGACCAAAACTTACGTAGAAATTTTATCATCATGCAACAAACGCAGCACCCAATTTTCACAAAACTTCATATCCTTTCTGATATGCCTTCGGCGTAGGCAATTCTATACATCTATAATCTCGCATCTCCCAGTACGATATTGTGTGTTTCCTCTGTTTTCATCTGGGGATACCAGTGTCTGACGAATTGTTACAAGCGTGGGCTGGCTGAATAAACAAGGCAGACACGAGCCAAGGCAGCAGCTCTGCGACGTATACAGCATCTTATCTAGGGCTGGAAGGACAGAAGGACCGCAGCTCGTAAACAGTGCCGTCACGCAACGCGGTGCGGTATCTACAGCAGGGAGCAGGGAGCAGGGAGCACGTCTCCGTAAGCAAATACACGTGGCATCCAGGGAGCTCAGCTCAGCCGCACGCGGGCCTCGGACGACGGAATGGACCGGCCAGCCTCCAAGGCCGCCCCAGTGAACCGACAAAAATACAAATCCTTTGTGAAATCGTAGGAGCCAGCAGGCAGGAAATTTATACGTCTTCAATTTATAATCCTCCCTAATAATACCCTTCCGTTCTACAACATTAAATTCCGATCTGAACTGCACGAATGCTCTTAAAGATATTCACGTATCTATCGTGACATCTTGTTGTCTGATACTGAACTGTTATCGAAAGCATGGCTGTTTTCTTTCTACAGATTTATCCATACTACACTCCTGGAAATTGAAATAAGAACACCGTGAATTCATTGTCCCAGGAAGGGGAAACTTTATTGACACATTCCTGCGGTCAGATACATCACATGATCACACTGACAGAACCACAGGCACATAGACACAGGCAACAGAGCATGCACAATGTCGGCACTAGTACAGTGTATATCCACCTTTCGCAGCAATGCAGGCTGCTATTCTCCCATGGAGACGATCGTAGAGATGCTGGATGTAGTCATGTGGAACGGCTTGCCATGCCATTTCCACCTGGCGCCTCAGTTGGACCAGCGTTCGTGCTGGACGTGCAGACCGCGTGAGACGACGCTTCATCCAGTCCCAAACATGCTCAATGGGGGACAGATCCGTAGATCTTTCTGGCCAGGGTAGTTGACTTACACCTTCTAGAGCACGTTGGGTGGCACGGGATACATGCGGACGTGCATTTTCCTGTTGGAACAGCAAGTTCCCTTGCCGGTCTACGAATGGTAGAATGATGGGTTCGATGACGGTTTGGATGTACCGTGCACTATGCAGTGTCCACTCGACGATCACCAGAGGTGTACGGCCAGTGTACGAGATCGCTCCCCACACCATAATGCCGGGTGTTGGCCCTGTGTGCCTTGGTCGTATGCAGTCCTGATTGTGGTGCTCACCTGCACGGCGCCAAACACGCATACGCCATCATTGGCACCAAGGCAGAAGCGACTCTCATCGCTGAAGACGGCACGTCTCCATTCGTCCCTCCATTCACGTCTGTCGCGACACCACTGGAGGCGGGCTGCACGATGTTGGGGCGTGAGCGGAAGACGGCCTAACGGTGTGCGGGACCGTAGCCCAGCTTCATGGAGACGGTTGCGAATGGTCCTCGCCGATACCCCAGGAGCAACAGCGTCCCTAATTTGCTGGGAAGCGGCGGTGCGGTCCCCTACGGCACTGCGTAGGATCCTGCGGTCTTGGCGTGCATCCGTGCGTCGCTGCGGTCCGGTCCCAGGTCGACGGGCACGTGCACCTTCCGCTGACCACTGGCGACAACATCGATGTACTGTGGAGACCTTCGCCCCACGTGTTGAGCAATTCGGCGGTACGTCCACCCGGCCTCCCGCATGCCCACTATACGCCCTCGCTCAAAGTCCGTCAACTGCACATACGGTTCACGTCCACGCTGTCGCGGCATTCTACCAGTGTTAAAGACTGCGATGGAGCTCCGTATGCCACGGCAAACTGGCTGACACTGACGGCGGCGGTGCACAAATGCTGTGCAGCTAGCGCCATTCGACGGCCAACACCGCGGTTCCTGGTGTGTCCGCTGTGCCGTGCGTGTGATCATTGCTTGTACAGCCCTCTCTCAGTGTCCGGAGCAAGTATGGTGGGTCTGACACACCGGTGTCAATGTGTTCTTTTTTCCATTTCCAGGAGTGTATTACGGACGCGAAACATATCACTGCGATTTCTCTCATACCCTCTCAAAATCTAATTGCAAATACATAGCTAGTTCCCTTTTGTTAATGCTATTGGCAAGCTGAAAAACTATCATTCCGTACAGTGATATTTTCAATACACATGGTTTACAGTTTTCACGTAAATGACATTATTCCACTTGTGTGACCACATGCATTCCACATCCTTTAAATAACTTCTTTTAGGTTATAACGATCTTTTAAAAGATTGGTAGTTAGCCACTTTAAACTACACAATCTAGTCACGCCATCGTTGTGTTCTTCCCAGATTAGAGATGAGACTAAGAGGAATTTTTCTACTTTGAATACATACATTTTTTACCCCTTTGAATTTCTGATAAAGTCAGTGACTGTTATAAATGATCATATGTCCCTTTTTTTTGAGTAATCGGTCTTCCGAGAGATCTGATGCCGCCCGCCACGAATTCCTTTTTGCGCCAACCTTTTCGTTTAAGAGTAGCAGTTGCAACCTACGTCCTCAATTATTTGTTGGATGTATTCCTATTTCTGTCTCCCTCTACAGTTTTTACCCTTTGCAGCTGTCTTTAGTACCATGGAAGTTATTCCCTGACGCCTTAACCGATGTCATGTCACCCAGTCCCTTCTTCTTGTCAGTGTTTTCCATATGTTCCTTTCCTCGTAGACTCTGCGGAGAACCTCCTCAACTCCTTACTTTATCTGTCCACCTGATTTTCAACATTTTTCCGTAACATCACATCTCAAATGCTTTGATTATCTTCTGTTCCACTTTTCCCACGGTCAGCATTTCACGACCATAAAATTCTGTGCTTTACCCATCCATTAAAAGGAATTTCTTTCTCCAATTAACGTCTATGTTTGATAGTAGCAGTAATTCCCTTTTTGCCAGAGCTTTTTTGTCCCCCTTGGTCATCCGTCGTGGGTTATTTTGCTCTCTAGGTTGCAGAGTCCCTTATCATCATCTAATTCTGATGTTAAGTTTCTCGATACTCTCATTTCTGCTACTTCTCATTACTTTCATTTTTCTTCGATTTACTCTCAGTTAGTATTCTTGTACTCATGAGACTGTTTATTCCAGTCAACGAATCCTGTGGAGGGTGGCAGTGGCTTGATGCGAACTGCTGCTCCCAGTCTGCACGCTACCACTGCCGGGAAGGAACCTGTTTGTACAGGAACACTTTACGTTTTCTCGTTTCTGTGAAGTGTTACACTCCTGACTCATTTGTTGGCCACCGTCTTTGTCAATTAGACCCTCTCGGATCTTAATTTCAACTGCCTCTTTAATGACACAATCCCAGAAGTAGGAAGACTGCGAAAGTACCTGGGATCTGTTGTAATCAAAACTATGGTCGAATCTTACACTATGGTCTGCCACAGCTGACTTGGTGGTCTGGCGCCGGCCGTTGTGGCCAAGCGGTTCTCCGCGCTTCAGTCCGGAACCGCGCGACGGCTACCGTCGCAGGTTCGAATCCTGCCTCGGGCATGGACGTGTGTGATGTCCCTAGATTAGTTAGGTTTAAGTAGTTCTACGTTCTAGGGGACTGATGACCTCAGATGTTAAGTCCCATAGTGCTCAGAGCCATTTGAACCATTTTTTTGGTGGTCTGGCGTATTCAGCGTCGTGTCTCTCTTCTACCGTGCATAAACACTGTCCAGTCACATCAGTGTGACCATCTGTCAAAAATCCGAAAATCACCTTTTGCAGCGCGGACAGCTGCGAAAAATGTAGAAAGGGCTTCAGAGAGGTTCTGGAAACTATTGACAGGGATGTGGAGCCATGGAGACACAGCACCGTGGTCAGCTGCGCTAGGTTTCTCGGTTGAGGATGCATGGCGCCAGAAGCCGTAATCTCGACTAGGTTTAAATCCGTGAAGTCTGGTGACCAGGGGGTGTAGTAAGCTCATCCTGGTGCTTTTCGAACGACACACGTACACTGTGAGCTTTCTGACATCTTGCGTTTTCCTGTTGGTTGATGTTATCGTGCCGCGGAAAAACAAACTCCGGGTAGGGATGGGCATAGTCCCCAAGGACGGGAGCATACCCGTGTTGCCAGCCGCGGTGGTCTCGCGGTTCTAGGCGCGCAGTCCGGAACCGCGCGACTGCTACGGTCGCAGATTCGAATCCTGCCTCGGGCATGGATGTGTGTGATGTCCTTAGGTTAGTTAGGTTTAAGTAGTTCTAAGTTCTAGGGGACTAATGACCACAGCAGTTGAGTCCCATATTCCTCAGAGCCATTTTTTTTTTTTTACCCGTGTTCACCCAATGTGACTTCCAGAATTAAGAGACCACCCAAAGACGGGCACATAACAATTCCCCATACCGTAACGGCCCTTCGATAGTTGCAGTGTGTTTCCTCTCAGACGTTTCAAGCCGTACGCGCCAAGAACCATTTGTCCAATGAAGCACAAAACATGATTCGTCTGAAACTGCCACCTGTCACCACATAGCGAACGTTCAGTTGCGATACTGGAGTGCAAATTGCAGCCTTCGTCGACGATGAACAGCAGTCAGAGTTAAGTGCATGAACCGGGCTGCTCCTGCGTAGGCTTATACGCATTAGCTGAGCAGTCAGTTCCTCAACCGTTGCACATCTATTCGCCTGTACACATCTACGCAGCCACCGCTCATCCCTCTCATCTATGGCCTGAGGAGCAACAGAGTTGTCACAGGGCCTGTTCTGGATAGCCTCAAACTTTAACCACGGGGGCGTGTGAACAATTTACTGACTTAGCCGTTTCGGAAATGCTTCCACCATTGGCCCGAAAGCCAATGATCATGCCCTTTTGGGCGTCCGATAAATCACTCCATTTCCACATTACGACAAAGAGTGCACTGTTTTCCTGTTCCCCCTGACACAGTTTATATACCCTGCACTGATAGTGCGGCCACATTCACCTGTTAGTGTTTATTTCACGTTGACGTCGAATCGAGCCGGTAATCACAATAATGTATCTGGACAAGGTAGTTAGTCCAACATATGCCTTGCCGCGGGGGATTTGGTAGACCCTGGTTTGATAAGGTGGAGGAGGAGGAACTTAGTGTTTAGCGTCCCGTCGACAACGTGGTCATTAGAGACGGAGCGCAAGCTCGGGTGAGGGAAGGATGGGGGAGGAAATCGGCCGTGCCCTTTCAAAGGAACCATCCCGGCATTTTCCTGAAGCGATTTAGGGAAATCACGGAAAACCTAAATCAGGATGGCCGGATTGAACCGTCGTCCTCCCGAATGTGAGTCCAGTGTGCTAACCACTGCGCCACGTCGATCGGTCGTTTGATAGGGCTTATACATATTTGACACTGTGTCGCTCTAAGATTTTGCTGAATTTTCTTGTCACCTTAGGTTTATACGAATGGCATGTGATTTGTGCTAATCTTTGTTTCCAGCTGCGGCCTAGCTAAAACCTGTTATATGCACGCCCTATCTGCTTGTTTGCAATGTTGTGACCAGGTAATTCAACTTAGTTGGAAGGCTGTTTTGATCTCAGATCGACTGCACCATGCGCATAAAATGGCTTGTCGCTGGGAGCTGCTGAGACTACGTGTCGTGCGGAAGTACGTATCAGTGTGAGTAGGTTTTCTGTACACATAATGTCCCAGCTTGCCATCAGGTTTCCGTCTCATCAGGATATGAAGACACGGGAGGACAACATCCTTTGCACCTCCATTGTAAATATACATGTTGCAGTGGAGTGAGTTGAGGTGATTGAGAAATTCGACTAATCTGTCCTGCCCCAGTGGCCAAACGACGACGTGTATTTCTAGTAACGGTAGAAGAAGGTTGGTTTTAGGTAGGCTTGCTCCAGGGCCTTCTCCTCGAGATTTTTCCTGGATAAATACGTTATAACCGTCTGTGAGTTCATAATAATGTCCATCGAACAGGAAGCAAGTTGATGTGAGTACACTCTCGCAGTATGAAATATCTTGCTTGTCAGTCCCATCGGACAATGAATAGAACTACAGATATGATTGTTGACATTCCGCCACAAATGGGCGCAGGAGATCAGCAATGTATTTGGCCCAGCAGTATGTTCCTGCTCATATATTTCGGCCTGTAGGCCATATCCTATACAATCGTGGGACAGTTGCTGATCATGGTCAAGGTTTCTTGACAATTTTCACACTGTGACTGTGAAGAAGTTCGATGGCATTTCTTTGGAGGTTACTTGTCAGAGAACCTCTTTTTATCCTGTACTGTATATCATCAAGACCAGTATTCTTCTGTTCGTATTCTGAGCGCAAGAGCAACGCAATAGAGTTCCCTTTGTACGTGGGCAGGACGACCAAATTTGGATCATCATATAACTTAACTTGGGAATGGGCGTTCTTTCAGCCTTTGAAATGTTAGTCCTCGGTGGCGCGGCTCTGGAGATCGCCTGGCGTGTTTCACTGAGCGGACAAAAAGCAAAGCGTTGCCGTAGAGAGAAACCCGCGTCCGGTGGCGGTAGAGTGAAGACTGCCCTCCATCGCCACGCTCCGCCGAGGCTAACGAACGGACAGCGAGAGAAGCGGAGTGGTGATGGGAGTAACGGACGAAGTATATATAGGACGTCAGGACAAACAGAGCAGCAGTCGTCTGGCACCAACTGAGAATGGCACCAATTCCGTCTCCCACAATATCGCTGAGAACTTACGACGTGACCCGGAAAGGCACCTGAGGTTTTTACAAGTTAGAAACAGGTCGCAGAAAAGTTTCGTTTCTAGAATTAACGTTAACCATTTAAAGTTATTCTTTGTATCAAATAATATCGATATGAATAAATAATAATGACGTAGTGCAACACTACTTAATTGAGATTACTAAAAAAATGGAAGCAAAATGATACAATAAAAATATATTTCGATGTTCGTAATAAATTGATAAGCTGCAGAAGCCTCCGAATAGATCACATTTTTCGGATTTACCCATCTTGCGTGTTTCCCGAGATCTATGTTAGAAGGAGTAATATGTTGTACCTCTCTTCTTTAAATGAACATTCTAGAATTTTAAAAGTTAGTATGCCACCGATATTATAAATTATTTCACTGTCGTGAAGACGCTTTCACAGAAACGAAAGTCAGTGGTGATATCCAGCCGTACTTCTCTGTAACGGTCCACGAAAGACAACGGGTTCCTTAAGCCAAAATACTCGGAATGTATACCAAACCATCCTCTGAGATACTGTGATGGAGCTCGGGTTCACTGTGTATATTAATCCTATCTGGTAAGCCTCTTACACAGACGAATGATACTTAAGAATCCGTCAAATGTTTCGTAAGCCACCTCTTTCTTCCGTGAGTAACATTTGCTTATGAATCATGTAGTGGGTCTCAGTTTAATTTGTGCTTTTTCTGCCATTAAATTTATGTGGCAGTTCCGCTTTAGGTCGCTTCGAGCAATTGCTCCCTGACATTATACGGCTGTTTCTGGTTACAGTAATTTGTCACAAATAGCGCACTCCCACAGTTGTGGAACTTTGCACTTATTTACGCGTTACGTTTATACTGTCTGATTAAAAGTATCCGGATACCTATTACTGGACATTAATGTGGAGTTTGTCGATCTTTCACCTTTATGACAGTCAACTCTATAGGGGACGCTTCCAGTGAGTTGTCTCAAAGTGTGTGGGGGAATAGAAGCCCATTCCTTCTCAAGAGACGAAATCAGAGATGGTAGTCATGTTGGAAGTTGGAGTGCGGAGTGAAGTCTACCTTGTAACTAGTAACAAAGTTGTTGAATTGGGTTCAGGTCGGTAACCTGGCCAGGCTAGTCCATTTAAGGACTGTTAGTGTTCACAAACTACAGCCTCACTGAAACTGTTATGACAGTGAGTTATGCAAAGCTGTTAAAAATAATCATCGTCTCCGAACACTTCCTATTTTTACGCTGTGTACAATGTTATAAACTGTGTTCATATCCTTCTAACCAAGAAAAACACCCCTATACCGTAACATCACTTCTAACGTACTTCACTGTTGGCGCTACACTTGATGGCAGATAACGTTTTCCAGGCATTCGCCAAACTGCAACCTTTCCGTTGGGCTGCGACAGGGTACAGTGTGATTCAGTGTTCCAGATCACTTGTTTCCAGTCACATAATGTCCAGTGGAGGTGGTGTTAACACCACCTCAAACGTCGTTTAGCACTGACTACCAATATGTGTGGAGTATGAGGTGCTCCTCGACCACTGCATTTAAATCTTTTTAACTCCCTAAGCACAGCCATTGTACTAGTTTGCCGGCTGGTAGCACTTGGGAACTTACGGATCTTTGCTTTCACTGATTTAATGCGATTTGTCACAACCACCTACTCAATGCTCGACGGTCTTTGTCGTTAAGTACACAAGGAAGGTCAGTTCTTGGTTTAACTGGGGTGTTTCTTCACGTTTTTACTTTAGAGTCACATCGGCAATAGTCGAATTAGGCAGTTTAGAAGGCTTGTGGTTACCCTGATGGATTGGTTGCTCACATGTCATCTAATGACTAGTGCACTTTCGAAGTTCCTGAGTTCTCTTGAACGACTCATTCTTCTGCTACTGCTACTCTGCTTATGGCACAATACTCCCCACCTCCCTAATACTGATGGTTCCGTGTCTGATGGCATCTGGTGATCAATTCTGCATTACATGGAAGTGTCTCTATACTTTTTGCCCGATAGTACATTATCGTTGTGGGTCAAATGCCAGTCCCATGCACTGCAACTTTCCAGTATGTAACACCATCATTCACAAACACTTTCACGGACCTTCCGATGCTATACAGCAATCCTGGATCAAGACACAAAGCTAGTCCGATATTCTGTATGCTCGTTTCATGTTTACTAAAGACGGTGTGGAACTTTGTCGAATGCCATACGAATGTTAATAAAATGCCGCCAACTAAGCGCATTTATCTACGACCCTCTATTTTCATAAACAATAAAGTTGCGGGTCATAGGAGACATTAATTAAGCTTAAATGAAACGCGTAACTGTCTACTTCCCACAAGCGATGTGTTTACCTTTATCAGATCACAAATGTAGGTGTCTGCTGTTAATAAAATAGTAAAACAACTCCAGTTCTATCTACGTCTATAGCTTCGTGTGGATCTTGGTGTCATGGAACATCAGACAGAGAGCTCTGCAAACGACTATAATAATACTGTCCGAATCGTCGAACATAATGATCCAAATCGACACAATGGAGTACGTAAGACTGTAAGTGCTCTCCAAGATATGTATCACCCCAAATAATGACACATGCTCAATAATCAGCCAGAACATTATGACCACCGACCTACTATCTATATAAACCAGTCCAGGCGGTAGCAGCGTCGTCAAGGAGTGACTGCTAGTCACACACAGGAACCGTGCATGTAGTATCTGTGAGCTTGCTGTACGTGTGTAGAATGGGGAATGCGCGCGATCTGAGTTTCAGCGACAGAATATTGTGACGTCCGGGAGGCTCAGCACGAGCATTTCGGAAACTGCACGACTTGTCGGGTATTTTAGGAGTGCTGTGGTGAGTGTTTTCAACACGCTGCGAAACCAAGATGAAACCACGTCCAGACGTCGTGAGGTTGGGCGGCCACTCCTCATTACAGATGTTGGACGTCATATGCTGGGCGGGCTGGAAACACAGGACAGGCGGCGAACTGTGGCGGAACTAACATCAGGCTCTAATACTTGTCAGAGTACAAGTCTGTCTGAACGCACAATGCACCGAACACTCCTAACGATGGGTCTCCACAGCCGACGATCCATGCATGTCCCACTGTTAACACCGTAACATGGGCAACTGTGACTGAAATGTGTACGTGAATATCGGCATAGGACATTGGCACAGTGTCAGAACGGTGCATGGTCTGATGAATCCCGATACCTTCTTCGTCATGCCGATGGAAGGGCGCAATTCCGTCGTCCTCAAGGGGAACAGCTCCTTAACACCTGTACTGCAGGATAGAGACAAGATGGCGGCGGCTCCATTATGCTCTGGGGAACATTCACATGGGCATCCATGGGTACAGTGAAGCTCATGCAAGGCACCATTATAGCCACGGCGTATTCTACGCTGGTTGGAGATCACGTACACCCCTTCATGACGACGGAGATAATGCGCCATGTCACAAGACGAAGACTGTGATAGAGTGGTCCGAAGAATACAGTGGCGAGTCCGAATTGATGTGCTGGCCCTCCAACTCACCAGGACCAGGTCTGGACACTATCGAACACATCTGGGATGTGATTGAACGTGGCGTCAGAGCTCATCGTCTCCCTCTGTTTCTGGTTCAAATGGCTCCCAGCACTATGGGATTTAACATCTGAGGCCATCTTCCTCGGAATTTACGGGAGGTAGGTAACTCGTGTGTGCAGATGTGGTGCCATTTCTCTCCGGCGATCTACCAAGGCCTCATTGCTTCCATGGCACTACACATTGCCGCTGATATCCGTGCCGGAGGTAGATATACCGCTTGTTAGGTAGATGGACATAATGTTCTGGCTGATCGGTGTATCTCCATAACTGCGCTTTGCCACGACGCACAACACTTGAAATACCGCAATTGCTGGAAAATCAGTAAAAGCATAATTGTTGTCTATGAAAAAGTGACGTTAATAAGTTCAATGGTTCAAATGGCTCCCAGCACTATGGGATTTAACATCTGAGGCCATCAGTCCCATAGACATAGAACTACTTAAACCTAACTAACCTAATGACATCACACACATCCATGCCCGAGGCAGAATTCGAACCTGTGACCGTAGCAGCAGTGCGGTTCCGAACTGAAGCGCCTAGAACCGCTCGGCCACAACGGAAGGCGTTAAAAAGTGATGAGATCTGTCTACTGATAGCATTTCCAAAGCACTTACTAGTGAGTGTGATCAAATTGTACATAGTGCAACACATATTAACAATTGATACTACACAGTTCAGAGTCATGCTTGGTTTAATTAATCAATTCCTTATTAAAAATTCAAACATAACTGAGATAATTTTCTATCGAATTCAGTTCTTACAGACACAACTAATGTAGAACGGCATCTTATTACTCCCGCTGTTCAGCATTGCCGGAAGGGGGAAGGGGGGGGGGGGGGGGGTGATATGACACAGGGCGACTTTTAGTTGATAATCATCATTCAGTTCCGATATGGCTTAGTGTTGTGGATAACTCCCTCAGTTGTGTGAACCACATACCACAGTTTTCTTACTTGTTAATTAATGAGTGGATACAGTGTTTATTTGAATAACATAGGAAGGCTCCCTGTTAAATGCACATAATGTGTACAGTTCGAAATTTAAAGACGAATATGAAAAGGAGTGAAGTTAGTAGTTGATAACTGCTACAAATGATGTTAGGATTCCTTAGTCCTAGTGGAAGAACAAGCGGCATAAAAAGGCGCCAAATACATCATTGCGATATTTTTGGTAATTTGCTAATTCTCAACTCAGACATTCAGGACGGCATGTGTCCCGGCTACTGGTATAGGAGTGACTTTCTCATTGCGGTCTAAGAATCGTGCTTAACCACACTTGCAGCCAAAATTACCATGTACCTGTACTGCTATTTTGAGCTGGAGTTTCAGTTTCTTAAAACACTTACTTTCAGGAAATTATTATCTATGTGGTCTGCAGCAGAACTAGTTGAGACGCTTCGTTTCAACAGGAACGTCTTACGTCTTGCAAAACCATCCTAGGTGGAATTTTAAGCTATCTTGCTCCATTCGCCGGCCTTTGGACAGTTTGAAATTTTTTGATTATATGCAGTTGCTGTTACTCTTGAGCTGTTTAGTGTTGGTCAGTTGTATAGTTATCAGTCACTAACCACTAACATAACGGATCAGTTAATCAGCGTTCTGCGTGTCTGACGATAACGTGGTAAATCCAGCGCTACACGTCTATAG
Source organism: Schistocerca gregaria (assembly GCF_023897955.1). Lineage (NCBI taxonomy): Eukaryota > Metazoa > Arthropoda > Insecta > Orthoptera > Acrididae > Schistocerca > Schistocerca gregaria. The sequence continues at coordinate 597,065,194 of NC_064931.1, read as the reverse complement.
CCCACCATCATTTGACGTCGATCACACAATCATTGCTTTATATCACGGTTTATATTAGCGCAGCTTATTTCATCATTTTATATTTTCCAAGCTAATCGACTATTTATTCACTATTTTATGAAGTGCAGAGCTTAAAAATTGCATACATTCATAATTCTTATGTTGTAGTACACCGAAATAAACCGTACAGACACAAAATTAGGAATTGTATGCAATGTATCCAATACCATTTCCTTTTCAAAAACAGAATTGTCTGTTCTGAGTACGATACACCAATGTTCGGAAAAATAAATGACCGCTTATTCCAGCAGCTGATCGATTACACTACTTAAAGAAGAGTTGGACGTTAGAGCTGCACGTTGTACCTAATCTGGAAAATTACGTTATTCAGAAGCTTTATTAGCTTATCTATGAAATACCGTATATTCCGCAAACGGAAACGGGGTATGACCAGATGGAGAAGCATGACGTGTGTTACATTATGATACCAGAGAAAAATTAATTTTAGTTATCCAGATAACAAATTATGACACGTGAACTAATGTCACAAAGGCCACAGATTTAAATTTGCGTGTTTCATTTGAAGTATCCCCACTACTAGGAGAACGTTTTGTGTGCTGTTCTATGAGGAAGATAGAAGAATCTAGTCAAAAGAAGTTCAGAATATGAAGGGGTTCAGAACTTACGCATCTAGGCAATTGTAGGTGACGAAAAATCTTACTATAGTATCAGACGGCATAAAGGTGAATTTCTAAGGAAGGCGGTTATAGTGAGTTAAAATATGCTTATGTGTAATGTTTACTAGCATTTACAGTTACAGTGGTATACAGAAGGAAATATGAGAAAGGCTTCCCTCATCCAAAAAGTTATTCTTAATTAATTAACTGACGGACCTTGGCAAAGAAAAATAGAACACAGCGGTTTCCATCCACATTCTTGTGCAATTTGAGGTCGTACTCGATGTTAAATGAAAGTCTTGTCAACGTAACGATAAACCATATTTTTTCCTGTTTTTAGTTTTACTTTCTCTTCAAGCCATGGTATGGGGCAAAGTGAACGCGTCCAAGATCTACGTAGCTTATACAAATATCCTGCACTATATGTATGGAACACATTCACTAGAAACTAAATAATTTGTCCAAGGTTGTCTGTAACTGGTTAAGCTTTTAGGATATACAATCATAAATATGAAAATGCCACATTCCATGCCGTCATATATACAGTAACCTTGAAGTCCTTATTAAATGGGCGACTAGAATGATGCTGCACTGACAAATATTGGTCATACCTTACAGAACAGTTAAGGTACTGAAGGTATTAACTGAAGGATCTGTCGAGTTGCGGTAATACTTATTTTCACTGCAGTGTTGTTGTCAAGACACCACAAAGTAAGACTTCCTTTATACAGGGTGTTACAAAAAGGTACGGCCAAACTTTCAGGAAACATACTTCACACACAAATAAATAAAAGATGTTATGTGGACATGTGTCCGGAAACGCTTAATTTCAATGTTAGAGCTCATTTTAGTTTCGTCCACCTACGCTCAATGGAGCACGTTATCATGATTTCATACGGGATACTCTACTTTTGCTTCTAGAACATGTCCCTTTACAAGTACGACACAACATGTGGTTCATGCACGATGGAGCTCCCGCACATTTCAGTCGAAGTGTTCGTACGCTTCTCAACAACAGATTCGGAGACCGATTTATTGGTAGAGATCTACGTAGCTTATACAAATATCCTGCACTATATGTATGGAACACATTCACTAGAAACTAAATAATTTGTCCAAGGTTGTCTGTAACTGGTTAAGCTTTTAGGATATACAATCATAAATATGAAAATGCCACATTCCATGCCGTCATATATACAGTAACCTTGAAGTCCTTATTAAATGGGCGACTAGAATGATGCTGCACTGAAGAAATCACAAAGATGAATACACACATAGAAGATTAACTTAAAGTAAGACTGACCTGACGCGAATTCCCTAACTTCATATTCAAAAGCAAACAGGAATTGAATTCAGTTGGTTGTCGAGGACTAGACACACTGGATACGCACCTATGTGCTGTAATTTCAGGAAGACTGTTTGGTCTACGTTTATTGATATATTGAATTTGACGTCTGTACTAAAATCCACAATCCAGATTACCACATTAAATTAAATGTAGTATCAATAACTGTTCAAGAATTTCCATAAATTGCAATTGCCCCTCTTCATGTAGCTCAAGGTTCACTTATAACCGAAAATATGTGGCCCAAAGACTCTGTAGACTCCACTAAATACGTAATTTTACTTTGTTCTTTGGAAGGTATATAATTGGAGACACTGTTCACCAATAACACAGGCGTGTTATTTGTCAAAATTAGTAAACGAAATGAATTTAGTACCTTTTAATGTGGTGCGATTGTGGGACTTCAAAATTTCGCACATTTCGCCAGAAAAATTTCGCAAGTGTTAGGGGTGCTTCTTTGATTTGGAAACGTTCTAGAAATACCGAACCATTCATAGTCCTGGTATGCCTAGGATGTTAACTGACAATGATCACTAAACACTAAAGTGCGAACCATTCTTGACAAATATGGGTCATACCTTACAGAACAGTTAAGGTACTGAAGGTATGAACTGAAGGATCTGTCGAGTTGCGGTAATACTTGTTTTCACTGCAGTGTTGTTGTCAAGACACCACAAAGTAAGACTTCCTTTATACAGGGTGTTACAAAAAGGTACGGACAAACTTTCAGGAAACATACTTCACACACAAATAAATAAAAGATGTTATGTGGACATGTGTCCGGAAACGCTTAATTCCAATGTTAGAGCTCATTTTAGTTTCGTCCACCTACGCTCAATGGAGCACGTTATCATGATTTCATACGGGATACTCTACTTGTGCTTCTAGAACATGTCCCTTTACAAGTACGACACAACATGTGGTTCATGCACGATGGAGCTCCCGCACATTTCAGTCGAAGTGTTCTTACGCTTCTCAACAACAGATTCGGAGACCGGTTTATTGGTAGAGACGGACGAATTGCATGGTCTCAACGCTCTCCTGACCTCAACCCTTTTGACTTTCATTTATGGGGGCATTTGAAAGCTCTTGTCTACCCAACCCCGGTAACAAATGTTGAGACTCTTCGTGCTTGTATTGTCGACGGCTGTGATACAATACGCCATTCTTTAGGGCTGCATCAGCGCATCAGGGATTCCATGCGACGGAGGGTGGATGCATGTATCCTCGCTAACAAAGTTTCCTGTAACAAAGTGTTTGAAGTCACGCTGGTACGTTCTGTTGCTGTGTGTTTCCATTCCATGTTTAATGTGATTTGAAGAGAAGTAATAAAATGAGTTCTAACAGGGAAAGGAAGCGTTTACGGACACATGTCTACATAACATATTTTCTTTCTTTGTGTGTGAGGAATATTTCCTGAAAGTTTGGCCGTACATTTTTGTAACACCCTGTAGTGGCGCAAACAACGTCTGTACCGAGCCTTCGCTGAGAAGAGCAGATGTGACTTCAGTTTCACTATCAATGCAGTTAACAACTTGCCAGAGGTGGCTCTGACTCGTGATACGTTACGAGGTCGCAACACAATCAATCGCAGCATTTTACGGCACGTCAGTTCCTATCAGACGGAGAGCCGGACCAGGCTGGCGGTCGCTGTACTCGATTGACATGCTCCACCGTGGTCTGTGTTACGTCTATACTCGTCAAGAGATTTTGTCTGAAATACTCCTTATGGCCTCCCATATGGTTGGAACTTCTTGAAGAGTTCAGGAATATACATCACCACCTCTTTTCCCTCTCCTAAGTGATTCCATAACATTTGGCTCTTGCTACACCGCATGCAGCGAGATTCTCAGCAATAACCTGGTGTTGGAACCTTGTCCTTTCCTGATTCCAGAACTCCACACCACCGTACCAGGTGCAGTTGTCGTAGCAATTCTCAATAAAGTTGGACTGTATTTATCAGTCGGTAGGCACATCACAATAGTTACGTGATCCATCTGTCTTGGATGCTGCCTAGATGTTCAAATGTAGTCATTATGCCCACGATAATGCATAACTTAATACGCTGATAGAAATCACCATTTTCAACAACCGAATCAATTGTGCACGCTGGAAATATTATGTGATTTTGTAATTATCGGCAGCAGTAATGATCAGACAAGTAGTTCATTACGTATTTAAAATGTTACACTATGCCTTGCAAAATAATTGTTCAAGTGGCTCTGGGCACTATGGGACTTAACATTTGAAGTCATCAGTCTCCCAGAACTTAGAACTACTTAAACCTAACTAACCCAAGGACATCACACACATCCATGGCCGAGGCAGGATTCGAGCCTGCGACCGTAGTGGTCGCGCGGTACCAGACTGAAGCACCTAGAACCTCTTGGCTAGAGGAACGTTCAAATTGAAAAAATAATAGTTTTCTTTATTCATATTTTGTGCAGGAGCATCCACAACAGTTAGATTCACTCTCGGTCCGTTTTTCTTCCAGGAGACGACGCCTGGCGGGCCTGTTAGGTGAACAGTAACATCTGCACGTTGTAAAGACCTCGTCGTGCACGCGGATCCAGCTTTGAAAGAACGAAAATGTGTCTACACCATTATTTTCATGCAAGATGGGGCGACCCCACATGTCGCTTGCCAGGTGAAAAATTTGCTTTGAGAAACCTTCGGTAACGACCACATTGTTCGTAGGCAATTACACGACTTGTGGTCTCCCAGATCCGCCGGCCTATGTCGATGCGTCTTTTGGTCCTGAGGATATCGGAAAGAGATAGATTCGGACACACAGTGATGTGAAGGATACCATACCCACAACATATCACTCTGATTACAGTGGACATGCTGCGAACAACTGCTGTCCACGCCATGTTACGGATGCTGCATGTTGCTAAGTCAGGAGATCATATTGATCACATCATAATAAACGTGCAAGACCCATCGTAATCATGTGTTTCACCGTACTTCCCATTTTTCTACACCCACGCCAAATTCTGACTGCTTAGAGCGCCATATTTTTACCTGATAGCAAAACGTGGAACTATAATTTTTTCAGTCTACTCCACGACTACGCGGATTAATGAACATACCGTAAGTACTCGACTCATACAACTAACGTTGGTGGTAACTTCAATTTACCGTCGATATGCCGATGAAAATATATGTTTAAATCAGGAGGTACGCATAAAACATCATACGAAATTGTGCTAGACACATTCTCTGAAAATTATTTCGAGCAATTAGTTCATGAGCCCATTCGAATAGTAAATGTTTGTGAAAACACATTTGACCTCTTAGCAACAAATAATCCTCAGCTAAAAAGGAGCATCAAAATGGATACAGGGATTAGTGAACACAGGGGTGTCGCAGCGAGACTAAATATCGTAAATTAAATGATTTGGAGGTGTTTGTTTTGAGGTGTAGAATAAATGCATTAGAATAAATGCTTCAAGTGATTATACAAAACCGATTTTGTCAACACCTTCAGATCCTTTAAAAAATTATTCTGTAATAATGTTGTTACTATGTATGTTCTTTGTACTTTTGGATAATGTTTTCTCGTCTGCTGTAAGATTATTGCACCCAATAGTTTCCAGACGCCATATTTGTTCACAGAATATGACAGTGTACATGTGATGTGTTACTACAGTGGAAGGGACCTGTGACCACTTGAGGTACTCTATTTTACTTATTTTAAGTTTACCGTTAGATATACGTGTAATTTTTTGTCAAAAGAATCTTCAAACCATTTCCTGAAATAGTATTTTATTCCTCCACTAGACAGGGCCAAATGTTCCACCAACAAATCGTAACACAACACACACAAATGTCATAATAACAAATGTAAATCCATCTGATGATGGAGGTTTAAACCTTTGAAACGCGTCATGGAGATAAATGATCAGTGTCCGGTTATAGTAAACTTGTTGTTTTATTTAATGACCCTAAATAATCAAACGTGTGAGCTCGTCCACACGAGTACTAAAAGGAATCCCTTAAACTTCGATTACATGATAAATCAAACTTAAAGGCCGTAAATTCGACTAAATACCTAGTTACAATTACGAAGAACTGATGTTGGAAACAACACAAAGAAAATATTGTACGGAAGGTGAAGCAAAAACTGCGTTTCATTGACGGAACTCTTAGAAGATGCAACATGTCTATAAGACTGCCTACACTGCACTTGTCCGTCCTCTCATGGGGTACTGCTGCGCCGTGTGGGATTCTGATCAGATAGGATTAACAGAGTACATAGAAAAATTTCAAGGAAATGCGTCACGTTTTAATTCATCGACAAATAGGGGAGAGAGTGCCAAGAATATGATACTGGGTTTTGGGTGGACATCATTAAAACAAAGGCGTTTCTAGCTGTGGCGAGATGATCTCATGAAATTTCAGTCACTAACTTTCTCCTCTTAAAGAGAAAATATTTTGTTGGCGCCGACCTATATAGGGAGAAAGGATCGTCATAATAAAATCTGGGAAATCAGAGCTCACACGGCAGGATATATATGTTCGTTTTTTCCTCGCTCCGTTCGAGTGTGGAATTATAGTGTTATTGTGAAGGTGGTTCGATTAACCTTTTTCTAGGCACTTAAGTGTGATTTGTAGAGTATCCATGTAGATGTAGGTGTAGATGTACCGTCATGCAATGCATACAGCCTGCGCTGCAGCATTCACAACACTGCAGTTTCATTACAACCGTTCGATATGGAGGAGTGATCAACAGGGGTCATTGCAGGCTCTGGCCTAAAAGTTGCTGATTTGGACTTTATCATTACTTCGATCGCTGACGTCACCATCTGCACTCCCGGAATTTCCTCCTCTTCCCCCATTCCCGCGTATCACTCACCCTTCCCCATCTTCCCACGGCCAATGGCATTATGCTTGTGCAGTGATGTTACCATGTTGTTGGCGAATCACTCTCAGACCCCAGAGCACTAAATGCGTGCAAGCTAAGCATCCCATCCCTTAAACAATTTTAATTTTTGTAATTCGGTTGCCTGAGTGTCATCATTCGGTATCGGCACTTTGTAGTGACATGACTAGTATGATGTGCCAGCAGCAATCAGTTGGGAAGAAGAAGATCCTAATAATTTGTCAGTTCTGTGTGTTTTAACAACATCTTTACTATTAACGAAGTCAATCTGTATGAGGGCAGCACCTAACACTGTATTCATTCCATGCAAGACGTAGAGGAGTATAGTATTTGTTTTCTTGGTAGTGTATGTGTATTTTACAGACGTGATGACCTACTGTGATAAATTAATAACGTCATAGCAGTCTCTGTGTGCGCTATGTATTTAATATGCTTATATTTATGTTTCGTTGTTATTGTTACAGGCACCGATTTGATTCTGGCAGAGCCACAACAATCTCCATAGGTAAGACTGAATTTAGAAGTAATTCAAGCGAAGTGGAGAGTGGGCTGTGTGCCATCACATGTACGAAATAGAATCTAATCAACCACCATGCCCAAAGAGCAGCCAGTAGCATATTATTTTTATTATTATTATTATTATTATTATTATTATTATTATTATTATTAATCCAATTACGTGACACTCTAATGAAGAGCAGAGTTAAGGTTTCTCATCTAAGATACTTTGTCAGCACAAAATAATGACCTAATAGTGAAGAGTGCAAAATGTTAGTTGAGTGGTACCAAAACTGGAAAATGGTAGTACTGGCTGTACTGTTGGCAGAGTGGTAGGAGACCAAATCTGGAAACTAGATGTAAAACTGGTAATTTGGATGCATGCGAAATCTGGAAATTGGTAAAAGTTGTAAGACAGGTCAATATGCAGATGCATCTACCAAAAGAACTCACTCGGATACGTAAATGAGTCAGTTCCTGCAGATGCGCATTTACATGGCATAGCCGAGTGCTATTCATTAATGATTGCTACAGACAGACTAAACAGCTGGTGTTCACATGTTAGAGTACAACTTTGCAAAGTATTAGTTTAACACACGTGCTGCTTAGGCGGCAGCATCAGCAGACCTGAATTCGCATTGTTGCCAGCCTCAGTCTGTCCCTACAGACACGCATTTCTACTAAGCCGGTGACTGCTAATAGTACTAAGTATTTTTGTAAGCTGCAGCTTGTCAGGACTTATTGTAGACTAATATTCTGTCTTCTGATGTGTTTGAACCAGCACCTTTGAAGCTATCTAAGTTTTATATTGAAGCAGCAGGATTAAAATATTTTTTCTCCGCAATACTCTCGAATGAGGATATTACCGAATTATAACTGAGTCCTACAAGCAATATTATTACGTAGGTCTTAAGAAAGAGAACCACTGTATCTCAAGCAAACTATTATCTACATATGTACTTTCTTATTATTTAACAATGACGTCCTGAAACTGTTGTATAGGCAGCCAACACCACGACTTCCAGCACCTGGTTGACGTATTCTTTGTGTTAAGCATCGGATTACGAAGTTTGCCTTACACATACAAAGAAGATGTTAACTGAGAAATCTTACCCTTACGCCCTTTTTCAGATATTATACTACTGATGTGCGAGTACACTCAAAATGATGTTAACATGTCCATGCGTCGTCCTTTACGAGCGTGATTAACCATAAAAAGTGGTTGTTACCTTTAACACGAACAGGGGCCCTGCCTCCATGAGAAAGAAATAAAAGCGTTAACTACTCACCGAAGAGGTAACGTGATGTACCAGCCTAATGCAAAACAGTCATCATGTGAGTCTTTTGAATGCTGGAGGTTTCTGCGTAGCCAGTCTAGTATTAAGATGTGAGCGGAATATCTACGAAGTATGTACTTTCTACACATGGATAGCTGACTATTAGTTCACAAATGTAAACTTGTTTTCTAGAAGCGTGATCGGCCAAAACAAAAAGTACTAGGGCGTTTCCATAGCCCTGTGCTGTCTACAAGTGCATAAAGTGGCGGCGTGGTAAATTAATGTCGTTCGCGATAATAACGTTTCGGAACATCGGAATAAAACGCGTCCTGCATCCATGTATGTGTCAGAACCATATGTTAAAGCACGGAGCCTCCCGTACAGCAACTCGTCGCCATGCCCCCCCCCCCCCCACACACACACACACCTGCAACTCGTCGCCATGCCCCCCCCCCCCCACACACACCTGCAACTCGTCGCCATGCCCCCCCCCCCCCCCCCACACACACACACACTTGCAACCCGTCGCCATGCCACCCTCCCCCCCCACACACACACACACCTGCAACTCGTAGCCATGCCCCCCCCCCCCCCACACACACACACTTGCAACTCGTCGCCATGCCCCACACACACACACACACACACACACACACACACCTGCAACTCGTCGCCATGCCCACACACACACACACACACACACCTAGAGATTTCACTGGCCTTGATGATACGCGTGAAATATAATGGGTGGCCGGCAAGCATTGTGAGTAATTGCATCCTCATTTCAATTTAAAGATGTAAAAACCGCATAAACAGTGTGTAACGCACATGTATATGAACTGGAAGGCCTCTTGAGACACAGCCACACTTTCAAAATATTAAACAGCTATCGTTCGCAACAGTGAAATCTACCGGCTTAGCCAGCAAGCATTCCTCGTGGCTTTCTTGTCCGGCCCTGTATACATGGTGGTTAGTAGTTCATAAACAGCAGGCGTCTCTCAAACATATATCCTTGTAAGCAACAAACTCAACAGTTTCCCATTCACATCAAAGTTCAAGGCATTATATGCGTTTCGACAGCTCCAGTACATTCATACTGTCGATGCAACAACCTACCGTGAATACTAGTTAGTACGAAGTAATGGCCGCTATCGACAGGGGATCTCAAGTTGATTCCGTATTTCTAGATTTCCGGAAAGCTTTTGACACCGTTCCTCACAAGCGACTTCTAATCAAGCTGCGGAGCTATGGGGTATCGTCTCAGTTGTGCGACTGGATTCGTGATTTCCTGTCAGGAAGGTCGCAGTTCGTACTAATAGACGGCAAATCATCGAGTAAAACTGAAGTGATATCAGGTGTTCCCCAGGGAAGCGTCCTGGGACCTCTACTGTTCCTGATCTATATAAATGACCTGGGTGACAATCTGAGCAGTTCTCTTAGGTTGTTCGCAGATGATGCTGTAATTTACCGTCTGGTAAGGTCATCCGAAGACCAGTATCAGCTGCAAAGCGATTTAGAAAAGATTGCTGTATGGTGTGTCAGGTGGCAGTTGACGCTAAATAACGAAAAGTGTGAGATGATCCACATGAGTTCCAAAAGAAATCCGTTGGAATTCGATTACTCGATAAATAGTACAATTCTCAAGGCTGTCAATTCAACTAAGTACCTGGGTGTTAAAATTACGAACAACTTCAGTTGGAAGGACCACATACATAATATTGTCGGGAAGGCGAGCCAAAGGTTGCGTTTCATTGGCAGGACACTTAGCAGATGCAACAAGTCCACTAAAGAGACAGCTTACACTACACTCGTTCGTCCTCTGTTAGAATATTGCTGCGCGGTGTGGGATCCTTACCAGGTGGGATTGACGGAGGACATCAAGAGGGTGCAACGAAGGGCAGCTCGTTTTGTATTATCGCGTTATAGGGGAGAGAGTGTGGCATATATGATACACGAGTTGGGATGGAAGTCATTACAGCATAGACGTTTTTCGTCGCGGCGAGACCTTTTTACGAAATTTCAGTCACCAACTTCCTCTTCCGAATGCGAAAATATTTTGTTGAGCCCAACCTACATAGGTAGGAATGATCATCAAAATAAAATAAGAGAAAACAGAGCTCGAACAGAAAGGTTTAGGTGTTCGTTTATCCCGCTCGCTGTTCGGGAGTGGAATAGTAGAGAGATAGTATGATTGTGGTTCGATGAACCCTCTGCCAAGCACTTAAATGTGAATTGCAGAGTAGTCATGTAGATGTAGATGTACTACGTTGTCGTGATGACGTTGCATCCCCTCTAACATTACAATACACGTAAAACACGATGATCTGCGAAGTGTGTGCAGAATTAGCTAGTGCTATAGTCTGATAATTGTTCAGACGTAGGAATGTGTAAACACTGGTCTGGTTTCTCATCACCACAATAAAACAGGCTTTCATGGAAGAGTTACAACGTACTTTTCGCGACAATTATACATACATTAATCGAACGCGGTAAGTGTCCCGGGATGATGGACCAACCCAGTATTTTGTACATAACGCACCATGCACATGCTTTGCAGGTGATAAATAATTACAGATTGGGTCGAACATGACAGGTAATTGGGGGAATTTCATTACTGGATATTAACATTGGTATAGCTGACGTCCCACGTCGTCCGTTACAATTATAGATGCACGAAGATCTGTATCGATGTTTTATTAATTTCTGTAACCGAGTTCCACCTTAAGTAATTAAAACTGCAGGAATACAGAGCGTAGATCTATAACCCATTATCGGTCCTGATTTCCCGGGATTTGTGCACTTCTACACAAGTCAATAGTCAGCTCGTAAATATTTACTGTAGTTTTCCAGATAGTTTTGCTTTAGATCCCACATCAGTCTTACACAGTATTTACATTTGTCTTTTCTCTCATCTATATCAATTTTTTCTTTGTATGTGTAGGATAAACACAGGAATGTGTTTTGGTACAGCAATATAATCAGAATGCCTAATAACTGTTTACTGATGACGATTATCCGAACCAGTAGCTAAAACTTCTACGTATGGACGAAGATGACAACACTCCTGGTCGTACATTCTTCTATTCATGCACTCTAAATATCGTGGTACTTGCAATCCAGATACACTATTTTGTGTGTGTGTGTGTGTGTGTGTGTGTGTGTGTGTGTGTGTGTGTGTGTGCGTGTCGTGACACGGACACCCAAAGGGCCAGGGGTAGGGTATGCACACAGCAAGGGGAAGAAATTCAGTGGAGTATATATTTATCAATGTATCAGTCTTGATGTCTTTAAAATACGAACATTACATCACGTTCTGAGAACTGTATAGATAACTTTATAGAAGAACGATGTAAGTGCAATGTTGAAAGTTGCCCATGTGCGTAGGATCACTATAACATATGGATGACTGAGATCTTACATAGGACCAAAACGAACATTTTGAAAAAAAAAGTTACAGTAAATCTACACTTAGGTCCTGCATCCATACCTAACCCATTATTATGCATAAGCATCGAAGGGTACATCATTTTTATACATGTACACCAATAGTACAAGTCTGTGTAATCGATTTCCTTGTCAAAAAAAATTAAACTATAAGAAAACATAATAGTTTGCATTAGATACCAGACTATAAGTCACATCTTAGTCACATGTACTAACAGCTTTGCAAACCGTGGTGTGGTGTAGGTGGAACCTAAAATACGTTTCCCAGCTTTTTAATAATAATATGACACTTATGAATAATATGTGTATCATCTACACAAAGCTGTTTCAGTATTATATTAGAACACTCACTGTAATGTTGCCGACTTCCAGTTTATAGCAACATTGTATTTATATATTTAAAAAACAACAATGCATGATGCTGAATGTCAAACATACAAACCATAGAACGGCAACAGGGCGTCGCAGGCTGGCAGATAGCATTACTGGACTCCAGCGATTTGGCAGTGACAGTACTAAACTTCCACACAGCTGCATTGTGTTACGGACGGTAATCGTGCTGACCACATCTGAGGTTATATTTCTCCAATGTGCATTAGCTCTCCTCCACAAAACTCAATTGTATATGTTCTGAGAGCTGTAAATTTTCCGCAACTGATACTGGTGGAGAGTACAACCGAAAACTTGACAGATAAAGTGTGTGCTAACTATGTGACGCACAGAGCACTTTCATCCTCTGTCAGGGAACTTCTCATGATTTCATCTGTAGTAGCGTCAGTATGTAATCCATGTGGAATGGTTTTCGTTTTATGGAATCATTGCACCCTAGATTGCCACCAAATAATTTACGATTTGAAACATACATTGCTTTCAGATGGTAATACACGTTCAGAATTAAAATGAAGAGTATCTCACAACTGACCATACACTAGTAACAACACAACTCGAGGTAAGAGACATAGCATATGTCAGCGACATTTTTTCTCCCTATATTCCCGTGAATAGAAGTCCCAGTTTATCAAATGAGTGGATGTCTACCACTTTACGCTAAATTAGCATATATTTATATATTTAAACCGGGGACAGAATGAATCGTGCCTTTGACCCTGTGCAAGACTGTTAAAGAGTATTAAACACCAACAACTAGTATTTAAAACATACTTCCCCGTTCCATGTGCCAGTCACTTCCATGTAGTATCAATTAACGAATAACTTACCGAACAAATGCTATAACGTACAGAACAACTGATTTGTGTTCTTTAACAGTGTTCTGCTGTTTTTCTACTGGGGTAATAGGAAGACCCGACAACTGACTAGTGTACAAGTAAGTCTTCCTGACACTGTAAAAGCTATAAACTACGTTAAGGCCTTTGTTACGTGTATGAAACAGAAAACTGGAAATGTAGGTCATCAAAGTCAAGAAACGAAAACTGGAGTATGTGGCTAAGATAACTACCACAAAGGAGGAGTATAAACTGTTAATGGAAAGTATAAGACTACTCCAGATGTGCAAGCATAGTTCACATACTGCTCTTAAACACAGTGTAAGGAGAAATCTGGATACGATTGGGGAATATAAGACATGATCATTTGCTGTACATGACTTAGTAAGTGGCCATATGAACGAGTACTGGCTGAAAGTGTCGAAATAGAGAACGTTTACTACTTTAAACCATACTAAAATTCTGTTTATAAAGTTCCATTACCATCTGGATCTGCTTAAAAAGGACGGTTTCATTGTATGTTAGTGTAGTGCGCTGGATGTTTTCCGCCTAGCAACAGAACAACCATTTACAGAGTTTAAAACCATTGGAGTAACATCATTTAACGGTAATTTGTTTGCAAAAATTACAAACAGAAAATTTCTACGCAGAAGTTCCGCAGGAATGCTGAGAGAAGAGCTGGTAATGCACACCCTGACATATGTAGTGTGAATCCCTGAATGTTCTTCTCAACTAGAATAATTGCAGAAAGAAATAGAGCTAACTGTTAAGGCCACAAAAGAAATATTTTACAGGAAACAAATTAGATATCTACCCCAAACGAAACCAAAAAAGTTTTATTTTCTATGTGTAACTGTTAATAAAGATTTTGTACATATCTATTTGTCTTTGTATTCTCTACACCGCCAAGATAGATTCTAAAATTGTCTCCAGCTTACAAGAAGATATTTTACATCCTATACGAGGGGCACTTCGATTATAGCTACCAAAAGTTTATAAACTGTCCCATGTTATAGCACGATTGTATGATAATTGAGTTCTGTAACGGATATAAGTTCTTCAAGCCAGACAGTATTTCAGCGTTAATGTCAGTAGCTAGAGTCCCCAAGATTTCCCAGTGCAGTTGTCACTTTGGACTCATATCATTGTCCAGATACTTTTAATGACATGTCGTTTATACTGTTTGCATGCAGACAAGTTGTAGAATAGTTTTTCATATTGACACACAGCGCTGCAGCTGGCCCCTGCTGTTGCTACGTGCATGCAAATGGCTGGCTGCTATCAAGTCGAATCGCTCTGACACATGCCGGCTGTGGGACTGGCTGCTTCTCCAATGCTAAATCCTGCTTCGTGCAAATTTCAATATAGTACATGCATAAGTCTCGGTTGCGTGAATGCCGATGACTGATTCCCAGCAACAATCGGTATCATGAAAAAAATGCTTACCGCGTATGCAGTACTTTTTGCAAGAAAATTTGTAAATTTGTGGTAAGATCTTATGGCACCAAACTGCTTAGATCATCTGTCCATAAGTTTACACACTAATTAATCTAACTTAAACTAACTTAGGCTGTGGCCAACACACACACCCATGCCAGAGGGAGGACTCGAACTCCGACGGGGGGAGCCCTGCGTACCATGACAAGACGCCCCAGACCGCGCGGCTACCCCGCACGGCTTTTTGCAAGACACAGCCTGTCAGGATCTGTTGAGATGAAGATATGTTGTTGTTGTTGTTGTTGTCTTCAGTCCTGAGACTGGTTTGATGCAGCTCTCCATGCTACTCTATCCTGTGCAAGCTGCTTCATCTCCCAGTACCTACTGCAACCTACATCCTTCTGAATCTGCTTAGTGTACTCATCTCTCGGTCTCCCTCTACGATTTTTACCCTCCACGCTGCCCTCCAATGCTAAATTTGTGATCCCTTGATGCCTCAAAACATGTCCTACCAACCGATCCCTTCTTCTAGTCAAGTTGTGCCACAAACTTCTCTTCTCCCCAATCCTATTCAATACCTCCTCATTAGTTACGTGATCTATCCACCTTATCTTCAGTATTCTTCTGTAGCACCACATTTCGAAAGCTTCTATTCTCTTCTTGTCCAAACTAGTTATCGTCCATGTTTCACTTCCATACATGGCTACACTCCAAACAAATACTTTCAGAAACGACTTCCTGATACATAAATCTATATTCGATGTTAACAAATTTCTCTTTTTCAGAAACGCTTTCCTTGCCATTGCCAGTCTACATTTTATATCCTCTCTACTTCGACCATCATCAGTTATTTTACTTCCTAAATAGCAAAACTCCTTTACTACTTTAAGTGTCTCATTTCCTAATCTAATTCCCTCAGCATCACCCGATTTAATTTGACTACATTCCATTATCCTCGTTTTGCTTTTGTTAATGTTCATCTTATATCCTCCTTTCAAGACACTGTCCATTCCGTTCAACTGCTCTTCCAAGTCCTTTGCTGTCTCTGACAGAATTACAATGTCATCGGCGAACCTCAAAGTTTTTACTTCGTCTCCATGAATTTTAATACCTACTCCAAATTTTTCTTTTGTTTCCTTTACTGCTTGCTCAATATACAGATTGAATAACATCGGGGAGAGGCAACAACCCTGTCTCACTCCTTTCCCAACCACTGCTTCCCTTTCATGCCCCTCGACTCTTATGACTGCCATCTGGTTTCTGTACAAATTATAAATAGCCTTTCGCTCCCTGTATTTTACCCCTGCCACCTTTAGAATTTGAAAAAGGGTATTCCAGTAAACATTGTCAAAAGCTTTCTCTAAGTCTACAAATGCTAGAAACGTAGGTTTGCCTTTTCTTAATCTTTCTTCTAAGATAAGTCGTAAGGTCAGTATTGCCTCACGTGTTCAAACATTTCGACGGAATCCAAACTGATCCTCCCCGAGGTCTGCATCTACCAGTTTCTCCGTTCGTCTGTAAAGAATTCGCATTAGTATTTTGCAGCCGTGGCTTATTAAACTGATAGTTCGGTAATTTTCACATCTGTCAGCACCTGCTTTCTTTGGGATTGGAATTATTATATTCTTCTTGAAGTCTGAGGGTATTTCGCCTGTCTCATACATCTTGCTCACCAGCTGGTAGAGTTTTGTCAGGACTGGTTGTCCCAAGGCCGTCAGTAGTTCTAATGGAATGTTATCTACTCCGGGGGCCTTGTTTCGACTCAGGTCTTTCAGTGCTCTGTCAAACTCTTCACGCAGTATCGTATCTCCCATTTCGTCTTCATCTACATCCTCTTCCATTTCCATAATATTGTCCTCAAGTTCATCGCCCTTGTATAAACCTTCTATATACTCCTTCCACCTTTCTGCCTTCCCTTCTTTGCTTAGAACTGGGCTGCCATCTGAGCTCTTGATATTCATACACGTGGTTGTCTTCTCTCCAAAGGTCTCTTTAATTTTCCTGTAGGCAGTATCTATCTTACCCCTAGTGAGATAAGCTTCTACATCCTAACATTTGTCCTCTAGCCATCCCTGTTTAGCCATTTTGCACTTCCTGTCGATCTCATTTTTGAGACGTTTGTTTTCCTTTTTGCCTGCTTCATTTACTGCATTTTTATATTTTCTCCTTTCATCAATTAAATTCAATATTTATTCTGTTACCCAAGGATTTCTAGCAGCCCTCGTCTTTGTACCTACTTTATCCTCTGCTGCCTTCACTACTACATCCCTCAGAGCTACCCATTCTTCTTCTACTGTATTTCTTTCCCCTATTCCTGTCAATTGTTCCCTTATGCTCTCTCTGAACCTCTGTACAACCTCTGGTTCTTTCAGTTTATCCAGGTCCCATCTCCTTAATTTCCCACATTTTTGCAGTTTCTTCAGTTTTAATCTACAGGTCATAACCAATAGATTGTGGTCAGAGTCCACATCTGCCCCTGGAAATGTCTTACAATTTAAAACCTGGTTCCTAAATCTCTGTCTTACCATTATATAATCTATCTGATACCTTTTAGTATCTCCAGGGTTCTTCCACGTATACAACCTTCTTTCATGATTCTTAAACCAAGTGTTAGCTATGATTAAGTTGTGCTCTGTGCAAAGTTCTACTAGGCGGCTTCCTCTTTCATTTCTTAGCCCCAATCCATATTCACCTACTATGTTTCCTTCTCTCCCTTTTCCTACACTCGAATTCCAGTCACCCATTACTATTAAATTTTCGTCTCCATTCACTATCTGAATAATTTCTTTTATTTCATCGTACATTTCTTCAATTTCTTCATCATCTGCAGAGCTAGTTGGCATTTAAACTTGTACTACTGTAGTAGGTGTGGGCTTCGTATCTATCTTGGCCACAATAATGCGTTCACTATGCTGTTTGTAGTAGCTTACCCGCATTCCTATTTTCCTATTCATTATTAAACCTACTCCTGCATTACCCCTATTTGATTTTGTGTTTATAACCCTGTAGTCACCTGACCAGAAGTCTTGTTCCTCCTGCCACCGAACTTCACTAATTCCCACTATATCTAACTTTAACCTATCCATTTCCCTTTTTAAATTTTCTAACCTACCTGCCCGATTAAGGGATCTGACATTCCACGCTCCGATCCGTAGAATGCCAGTTTTCTTTCTCCCGATAACGACGCCCTCCTGAGTAGTCCCCACCAGGAGATCCGAATGGGGGACTATTTTACCTCCGGAATATTTTACCCAAGAGGATGCCATCATCATTTAATCATACAGTAAAGCTGCATGTCCTCGGGAAAAATTACGGCTGTAGTTTCCCCTTGCTTTCAGCCGTTCGCAGTACCAGCACAGCAAGGCCGTTTTGGTTAATGTTGCAAGGCCAGATCAGTCAATCATCCAGACTGTTGCCCCTGCAACTACTGAAAAGGCTGCTGCCCCTCTTCAGGAACCACATGTTTGTCTGGCCTCTCAACAGATACCACTCCGTTGTGGTTGCACCTACGGTACGGCCATCTGTATCGCTGAGGCACGCAAGCCTCCCCACCAACGGCAAGGTCCATGGTTCATGGGGGGAGGGATGAAGATATATGTGACCGAAAAACTTTCAGAGACGTCCGTTCACACACACATCGGTGATCTGCAGAAGCCTGCGGTTGCAATGTCATCATTATTCTGCTATATGTAATGGGATGTGTTTCAACACTCACTATTACTGCATAAAGGACAGCTATGAAATATCAGTCCAGGGAACTGATTTTTATGATGAAACAGATTCGCATATTGCGACTATAAATTGACGTCAGCTGTTTGCGCCACATTAAAACTTGTGTCACAATAAAATGTCCTTCAGACACTCATGAAGATCTGAAGGAAGAGAGACTGTCACTGAAGGCTACAGTTGTGATAAACATTACGAAGTAGATCCGCATACTACGATTATACAATAAAGTCAGCCGTTGGTGACTCATGATAATTTGTGCCAGACTCGGATTCGAACTAAAATTTCCCGCTTATTGCGAGCAGTCGCCTTAACAACTTCAGCTACCCAAGCATGCCTCCAGGACAGAACCAATCTTCCACATGTCAAGTAGTCGCAACACTTACACTCGTACAAGTCATGAATCCCACACAGCGAGACAAATCATATTATTAATGATGACTGTGTCTGTGTTCATGTGACAACGGCATTTATTCCAATATAATGTCCTTCAGACATACGTGAATGTCTGAAGGACACTTTATAATGAAGATAGAGACACTCTATAAACACAGACTTGTAACTACCAATGAATAGTTTTTTAAGTACAGTTATATACCAACATTACAATAAGAGAATGTAACTGGAAGAATATAACTGTTCGAAAGCTGTTGCCAGGAACTAGGAACTACTTTTGATATGAAGATACGGGTAAGCCTTTTGATGCCTAAAATTCTGGACCAGGGCATTGAGGGTGCCATCACTGATGGTGGACTGCATGCTGACCACGTATAGGCAGTTAGAATAAGCGTCCATGACAATGAGTCATATGTCGCCACAATGGGGTTAGCGGAGTCCAGGTAAATGTTGTCCAAGTGGTGCCGAGGGGTGGGTCAGGAAATGAAAGACTGGAGAGGGACAGCTTGGTTTTGGGCACATGTAGAACAGCTGCATAACGTACCATACTTTTGTTCAGGCCCAGCTAGTAGCACGCTGCCTTGCGAGGCCTTTTGTCAGTGACATATCTCAACGACCACAATGTATGAGTTGCAAAATCTGAGTGTGTAGGGAAGATGGGCTAACTACACAACAAGTATCCACCTCCGCATCAAGCAAGAGACCACAGGAGACGACCGACAAACGGTGGGAAAAGCGACCCTAGGCCCAGAGTTCTGGATCGGCGGACTTATTAAAATAAGGGGATAGCCCATGCAGCACATACTGCATGATGCACCAAATGACATGGCCGTGGCATGTGTCTGTAGCAGTGCGAGTACTTGTAATGGGAAACGCATCCAAAGCTTCTGTCAATCGATGTCAGTGGAAAAACAGGATATTTTCTCGTTGGTAAAATGCTGGGTTGAGTCACAAAGGAAGATGAAACACAGCACCTGCATTTGCGTGTTGCGCCATTGGCTTGTATATAATGTTACAACTGAAGGGGCTGAGGAAACGGTCCCAATAGTGGAGCCTCTGTGCTATGTGCCGAAAGTGGGGTACAAGGAATACTACCATTGTTCTTGGTCTATAATGAGGGTAAACTGAGTGTACGGAACTTTTTAATGGCATAGATGATTGCCAAGGCCTCTTTTTCGATTTATGAGCAGTCTTTTTCAAGGGATGCCAGCGTTTTCACCATATACGCAATCAGCTACTCAGTACCGTCAATGTTTCCATGCTGCAGCACTGCACCAATGCCATATGGAGAAGCATCAGGAGCCAAAATCAGTGGATGTGATGTAGAAAAGGGCATAACGCAGCAGACGCTTCAGCTGTGTGACAGTGTGCTCTCAGTCGGCTGTCCATCTGCATTGAATGCCCTTCTTTCACAACTAGTTGATGGGAGGCATAAGGTGGGCAGCTTGTGGAAGGAACTTAGGATAATAATTCACCGATGCGGGACTGGTTGAGCGATCTAGGGCGCTGCAGTCATGAACTGTGCGGCTGGCCCCGACGGAGGTTCGAGTCCTCCCTCAGGCATAGGTGTGTGTGTTTGTCCTTAGGATAATTTAGGTGAAGTAGTGTGTAAGCTTAGAGACTGATGGCATTAGCAGTTAAGTCCCATAAGATTTCACACACATTTGAACATTTAATAATTCACCTTTCGCAAAAACGCCTGCAGTTCCTTCAAGTTTGGGGGATGGGATGGATTGTCAATGGCAGCAATTTTGTGATCAGTGGACTGGATCAGTTCACAATTGAACAAGTGGTCGAGGTTTCCCACTTGCTCCTGAAAAACTGGGGTTCGTAATAGTGGCACTTGATCCCTTCGTATGCAACATAGTAATGAGGGTACTAAGGTTGTGCTGGTGGTCACGGAAGGATGCGTCCATGACAATTAAATACAAGCAGGGATGGAAATGACTAACTGTCCCACGTATCTGTGGAAAATTGCCAGTGTGGAAGACATTCCAAAGGACAACCTATCGTATTTGGATAAGCCAAATGTAGTGTTTATAACTATAATGTCATATGATTTATCATCCGGTGGGCATGCAAATATGTATCAGCAAGGTCAGTCTTAAAAAAAATATTGACCCCCAACAAGCTTCATGACGAGGTCCTCTGCATGTGTGTAATGGGGTAAGTTTCCACTCTTGCCACGGCATCGATTGTCGATTTAAAATCTCCACATATCAGGAGGGAGCAACTGGGTTTCGTGGCCACCGACAACGGTGCGGTCCATGCACTTGTTTTGATAGATTCAGTTGCTCTTAGTTTATGGAGGCGATGTAGTTCATTCTTAACAACTGCCTTTAAGATGCACCTGGAATGCACCTGGCAGAAACTGGGAACTAGGTCTATACGTAAAGAGATATGAGCCTGGAAATCTGAGGTGCACTCCAGACCAAGTTCGAAAAGAGCCGCAAAGGTGGTACACAGATCATCGTGCTCTTGGAAGGTAACCATGCCTGAAACGATCTGAACCCAATTGTGGGTGGAATTCGAAACAATGAGAACGCATCCTGACGGAAAATGTTGGCAGCTGAGTGAATATCGACAAGAGAGTTTTCAGTCGTATGGCCTTTTCATATGCAGAATTGATTGTGAATTGACCCTGGAATGGAATCAAGCTTTCACCTTACGCTATCAGCGTGGGTACAAGGTACTCTCCGCTATTTCCGTCTGGTAGCTTGTGGAGTATCTATGTAGATGTAAATGTAGAAGCTACTGGTCAGTGCTGACGCATCTCTCCTATGAGCCTCTCATTTGTTGTAGGTGTAGCAAGTGTGACGTTGGTGCATTACTGGTGTCATCTCAGTGTTGCAACGGCGCCACATCGGCTTCGCACCACTGTCATGATGGCGTCACGTCAGCATTACACCAGCATCGTGTTAGTGCACTGCTGCCATGAAATCTGAAGCTAATAGTATTACACATCGTAAGTTCCAAGCCCATAGCACTGTGTGTGCCTACTACCATCAGAAACTAGTAGTTACAGGTAAGTATCATCAAAACACATTTTCACATGGGTTCGTCACTGACAGTCTACGCACTGCAGTGTGTATCATTGTGATAAGCTACGATTTCTAGCATTGCATGTTTAAAAGACAACAACACAGTATTTACAATAGGCTCACTGTACTATGTACCAATCACCCCCATGTTGTGCCATAAATTATAATACAGATTCCAACAAACAAGAACGGGAAAGTGTGTGTTACTACTAACAAGTCAGAAAGTAATTAGTTAAGCTCGATCTGATCTCCTGACACCTACGTTCACTGGTGACCAGGAATAAATGTATTATGTAGCTGGAGTGGACATGGGGGAAACAACAACAATTTTTGTAAGGAATATATTTTGCTTTATTTAAACATACACATTTATTTACAGTCATTGTATTGTAGCTCAGTATTTCACACAAAGTTGTCACCTATAAACCTTAAATTTAGCCTGTATTGCATTGACAAAGTCAGGCATGAGTACATGCATTGGGATACCATTTGTGAACTCAGCCTCTAAGAACTTAATAGGTTTGGTTCAAATGGTTCAAATGGCTCTGAGCACTATGGGACTTAACATCTGTGGTCATCAGTCCCCTAGAACTTAGAACTACTTAAACCTAACTAACCTAAGGACATCACACACATCCATGCCCGAAGCAGGATTCGAACCTGAGACCATAGCAGTCGCGCGGCTCCGGACTGTGCGCCTAGAACCGCGAGACCACCGCGGCCGGCTAATAGGTTTGACACACACAGTTTGGTACAGGGGGATTGCAGGAATTGAAACTTTGTTCCACTTGATCCATATTATGCTAATGTTGCGTAGATACTCAACAAATTCATAGTACACTACCTCATACATATGGGCACAAATGGCACAGCCTACCTGTGGCAACACATTATGTACAATACAAGTATTTATGTTTAACAACCTGAATGTTTTACTTACATGTTCGTGTCCCATGAAGTTCATTCGAGCATTGCCTTATGAAACATATCTACTATAGACACGTCACGACCGAACTCACGAATGTCAATAAGAGTATGAGAGGGACCATACTCGTCTGTTATCTTCCTCTCTCTCTATTGCATCATACCACAAATATAATCCCACTTGTGCCATGAATACTGAACTTTAGAATGAACTAGTTGTGTGTTTTCCATTCCTATTACCAAGCCAAAAGCACAATCCGGTGATATTCCCACATTAATGAGTTTAGATCCACTGGCTGTCACATTATATGTGTCAATGAAAAGCAGCACGCTTTAGAGCTGTCTGTGTCTTGGTGAGCTGTGTTGCTTCCAGAGGCAACTGTTGCAGCTGTGACTGTGACGAATACTTGAATGACACTGGGTCTGATAGATCAGGGAGATATCCTGTGGGGAGCGATTGTTACTACTGTGATTATAGTATGTTGTGGAATATAAAAAGTTAGTATAACGAAACACATATAGAACAATAATAACAATTAGATATGGATGCCCAAATTACTTTGTGTTGGTCTTCTTCTTCCCAGCTGATCAATGTTGCTGGCATTTCATAGTGGTCATCTCACTACAAAATATAGACAGCAAATGATGGCGTTCACGCAACTGAATTATAAACACCAAAACTGCTATAGGGGTGGGGGCTGAGCTTACACGCCACTGGCACAAACGTCAGTATTCTTGAGGCCCCCAGTGATTGGCTGACAGCAAGGTCGAGGCACATATGTAATGCCACTGTCCACGGCGGAAGGAGGGAGTAGGAGGGGGAGGAACATCTGAGAATGCTGATGCTCAGGTTAGAAACTCCAGGAATGCTGATGCTGACATCAGCAACTATTGGGCCAGATGCTATGATGATTCCCTTTACAGCCCTAAACATATGTTTGGGCACAAATATGCTCTGTTTGCTTTTGATTCTTAGGCTGCTCTAGTGGAAAAACAACTGGAGCTCTCTTTTACGGAACAGTGTTTGTTGGTGGGATGGGTTTATATTCACTGACAGAAAAAATGATACCAAAAACTAATTAAAGCAGAGTAATGAAATTTTATGTCTAAGTATCATATGTAAGTGATTAACAATGCAAGATCACAGGTTAATGTAAGCACAAAATAAACCATTGTAAATGTTTAATACTGGTACATTATCAATCGGTGTAACCACTAGCATGATTAATGTACGCATCTACACGTGCATGCATTGTGTTGTACATGTGTCGGATGTCTGTCTGTGGGATGGAGTTCCATGTCTATTGTAACTGGTCGGTCAATACAGGGACAGTTACCGCTGTTTGTGGATGATGCTGGCATTATCGTACGATGATGTCCCATTTGCGCTCAATTGCAGACAGACCTGTGGTCGAGTAGCCAAGGCAAATGTCGGCACTCTGTAGAGCATGCTGGGTACAACAGCGGTATGTGTGTGAGCGTTATTCTGCTGGAAAACACCCCCTAGAATGCTGTCCATGAATGGCACCACAACGGCTCGAATCATCAGATTGAGGAACAAATCTGTAGACAGAGTGCATGGGATAATCACGAGAGTGCTCATGCTGTCATACAAAATCGTACCCGAGGTTGAGTTCAGTGTGTCTAGCACGCAGACACATTGGTTGCAGGCCCTCAATTGGCCACCATCTAATCAACTTACGGCCATATCTGGTACCGAAGCAGAACCAGTTTTTATCAGAAAACACAACAAACCTCCACCCAACCTGCCCCCCCCCCCCCCCGCCCCAAATGAGCTGTCTCTTAACTCCACTGAAGTCGCAAATGGCTGTCTTGTGGCGTCAGTGAAATGCACGCTACAGAGAGTTTGGTTCGGAAATTTCCTTGAAGTAGGCGATTTGTAACAGTTCGTTGTGCCAGAATGATGCCAACCGCTGCTCAGATTGTTGCTGCCGATACAGTACAATGCGCCAGAGCCACAATTCGAAGGCGATGGTCTTCCCTCTCGGTAGTGCCACGTGGCCGTCCGGAGCACAGTCTTCTTGCAACCGTACATTCCCGTGCCCACCGCTGCCAGCAATCATGTACTGTGGCTACATTCCTGCCAAGTCTTTCTGGAATACTACAAAAGGAACATCCAGTTTCTCGTAGCCCTATTACACAGCCTCGCTCAAACTCGGTGAGGGGTTGATAATGCCGTCTTTGTCGCTTAAGAGGCAGTCTTGACTAACGTCAACTCACGGATTCTATTCTCAAAAGTAACTAACCTCCCGACCGTTACAGTGTGTGCTCAAATCAAACCTGGTTTGCATGAACATACTTGACTGGGACAGAATATTAACTGACATCTTTCAGATGTAGAAACACGCATATCAACTTTCATTTATGTCGCACAACACCTCCTTGTTGTTGCGATTTTTTCCGTGAGTATATATCCACAACTTTAAAAATGAAAATTAGGTTTTTGATGCAAAAGGTTAACGCAATAATCTGCATAAAAACAATGCCAATTTCCCTGAACAACTGAATTGTGGTAGGTAGCTTATAATTTGACCACTATTGTCGGTTATCCTTAACAGCTAACGCCCGACTGACATGTAGCTTGTCTAGAGGCTCGCCGTTTACGCTTCCCACAATCTAAGAGAATGTTAGAAGTATTATCACACACCCTGCTCCTTTTTCAGCAAGATATTTAGGATATGAATAAAGCACAATGTACAATATTTCCGAGCTTTTTTTATTGCCTGAACGTATGAGTTTTAGGTCTGTATCCAGATCCTGACACAAATAGGCATACTGGCATTAACGGAGGGCGTTTGAATTTTGGCGCTGCATACTGTGTTTGGGTGACATTGTATAGCTTTAAACCCTTTCCTCGTCTGTTCGTTATGTAATCTGCTTGTGAGACCTAGCTGAAGTCCTTATTTCACACCGCTTGTTGAACTGGAAAGTCGACATGTGACTGCAGTAAGTCTGACTCGTGCGCATATATGTCACATTTCTCAACAGTATAAAGTTATTAAAATGGCTCTGAGCACTATGGGACTTATTTTCTGAGGTCATCAGTCCCCTAGAACTTAGAACTACTTAAACCTAACTAACCTAAGGACAGCACACATATCCTTGCCCGAGGTCTCAAAAGTTTATTTGCTGTTATAGGGCCGGTATATTTATGAAGATAACTGAAACGTGAAGCGATTGTATTCATTTTGTACCTACTAGTGTGTTTCTAGATCTATGAACTTAGTCTTGAGATACTCAAGAAACACTTGTTAATTGACCCAATGTATTGAGACAATTGTCTTTTCAGTCTCCAGTTACTTACTTCACATTGCTGTTTTGGATCTGCATTCACAAAGCGGCAGCTTATCGGAATACTCTTGCTTTATTTGAGTGCGTTATACATGTACGTATTTACTGTATAATCGGTAAGTTCTTCGGTCTAGGAAAGCTGCAGCAACTGACCGTATGTCACTGCATATATCACCAGAACGTCAGAGCGTAATTTTTTATTTAGAAGATTAATCAAATCTATCCGCACCCATCAACACTTAAAACTGAGACTTTCCAGTAAATACGCCCTTTCCCCTTGTCAGGTGTAAAGCCAGGTAACGTAGTCGTCTTGACACAATATTTCAACGGACTAACTAGCCGGCATCTTCAGTTGAGTATGCTCATCCATAATATAGCTGGAACTCAGTTTCCAATACAATCGGCGACTTCTTTATAAAACGCGGCGCGGCTGCTGCCCTTAAGCACAAATGAGCTAGTAGGGCACTGATGGAAGAAATAAGTGAAACGACACATCGCTAGCATAACACTATTTAAAAGAATCCACTGGTCGAAATGAAGACTGTTGTTGTTAAATATCAGATAAAACTCGGATTCCACGTCTTACTTAAAGGGAAACCCTTATCCCTATTAACAATTATATCAGATATACGAAATTCAATGGATTCCATTGGAACACATTCCCATTAGCGGGAAGCAGGTGTGGTCATATGACTTTGATTATACATCTTACGTCTTCCATTAAGACAGTGTTCTGCCACATCGTATTTCTCCGGCTGGAGCAAATGAGTGTGCCGATAGAGCTTATACAACAGTGGTGAATGGTATTAAGCTACCCCACAACGATAAGGAATTTGATTTACTCCTGGTTTCCTCAGTCCCAAGTCAATCTTTACTGATCCAAGAAGGGCTCTACTCTTAACCGGTGGCATAAACACGCTTTTGATGTCATATCTTCTAGAAATTCTTGAAATATTTGAGGCAATATTCCCATAAAAAGTTAAAAAGAAGCAAAAGGTTTACAAGTATCCTCTGATGGTTTTCCCAGCGGTCCTAACAGAAGAGCACGGCGTATTTCTTGCTCAACAGAAACATTCTGGTTAATAACAACTTTAAGAAGATCCATATCCAGTACCAAATTTTCTGAGTCAGAAATGGCATAGGTTCTGTGCGGACTCCTTGGATTAGTATTCTGCTAGCGATGTATCGTTTTGCCTATTTCTTCCAGCGGTGCGCTACTAGCTCACTAGCGCTTGAGGGCTGCAGCGCTGCTGCTCGAGCTCACGCTGTGGTCCAGTCGCTGATTCTGTCGGAAATTCAGTTCCAGCGAGAATGTGCTTGAGCATACTCACCTTAAGATGGCGGCCTGTTGGTCCACTGAAATATTGTGCCCATCCTGAGACCAACCCCAGTAACAAACGTAAATCGGGCAAAGTCAGACCTATGACGTTCAATGGCGCATAACTAAAGGCTTCAGTGACTAGAGAGAGACTGGTTAGCAACAACCGAGCACTGGCATTTAGCGGTAAACAGTCGTCAGATGCCGGTGCCACCTCAGTGCTGCCGCGGTGGATGCGCCTGGCGCGGGAGCAAACTGCGGTTATCGCCTGGAGCCCAATTACTACTGACGCGTTCTCCCTTCCGAGCCTCGAGTCACGAAATGGGCTTGTTTGCATCAAAAGGTATCCACACGTACAGTCTGACGACATCTGGAGCACTAGGGTCCGACAGCACAGCGAGCACTGTTGCAGCTTCCCTTGATGCGGAAGCAGAGAGAGTTGCGTTGGTAGGGGTGCGCTAAATGACAACAACGCGTCGCACCACGTCGTCTACCCAGACTGATCCTCGTTCTCCTTACGGCACATGAGTGGAAGATCCTAGGAGAACTGATGTTGGTAGATTGCACTGCTAATCGTCAAACGGGTTCAACTTCTGGCGTAATGGTAAGGGTTAGCAATTGGATACACAAGACGAGCACCACTGGTTCATGTAGCAGGTGATTCGGACAGGAGGCGCTAAATTTCTGACGTGTTAGCGCCGGTGCCTATGTTATGTTCTCGAGGCCTTCACAACTTTATATTTCAAAAATATAACACGAGGCCTCATGTCGCCCGTCCTGTTCTGACTAGCTCGATACAGCGGAGTTTTGATTGACGCAGTGTCCTGATAGCTGTCCAGATCTCACACTCATTGAAACCATCTGGTAATGGGTTGCCCCGATACAGGATTCCCACCAAATCACTTAAAAATTTAATAGCGTCTTCTTCTTATTATGTTTTACAGGCGCAATAGACAACAGTTCGTTATTTTCTATCTTTCTTGGTGCTGCAATTTTTAATGGTGTACAGTGTACTGACTTAGGGATGACTGTTTGATCGATGCCTCCTTGTGAAGTTGCTGTTGGAAACCAACTGTAGCCCAGCCTTTCTGCTAGTATGTGACAGGTCAGAAATATCGGGAGCCATTTGCGTTCTTTCCATAATCAGTGGAAAAGGAGAGCGTCTCTAGATAAAGCTACCGTTATCCGAGTAACTATGAAACAACTGAGGTTCATGAAATGTCTCATGCATTGCCACTAAATTACTTCAATAGCCTTACATCCCATCAGTACTCAGGTCAACTTTTTGAGAATTTTGTGCATTTGTCTCGATTCATGATGTTAAGCAAAGGTCATTTCCCTCCGAGACATGTAATGTCGCATTTTTGAGCACGATGGTGATCTCTGAAGCTTAAGCAGTGCTTACGGACTAAAGGACTGGGAGTTTTTAACGGCTAGGCACTGAGCCACAAATTCCTTATGCACAGCCCGCATCTCGTGGACGTGCGGTAGCGTTCGCGGTTCCCGCGCCCGGTTTCCCGGGTTCGATTCCCGGCGGGGTCAAAGATTTTCTCTGCCTCGTGATGGCTGGGTGTTGTGTGTTGCCCTTAGGTTTAAGTAGTTCTAAGTTCTAGGGGACTGATGACCATAGATGTTAAGTGCCATAGTGCTCAGAGCCATTTGAACCTTATGCACAAATCCCACAACGACTGTCAGTGTTCCCTGAGGCGTTGGCTGTATGGCTTGACGCCGAGGGCAGTGAAGACTATTGAATGCTTTGGACTTGACATTTATTTTCTCGCGCCCTCCCTTCGAAGTTGTATATCTAAAAAACTCGCGCGGTCGCGGGCGCGCGCGCGCGCGTGTGTGTGTGTGTGTGTGTGTGTGTGTGTGTGTGAGAGAGAGAGAGAGAGAGAGAGAGAGAGAGAGAGAGAGAGAGAGAGAGAGAGAGAGAGAGCTGGCAGAAAATTGCAATTTACTTCCACTTGTCGATGAGGTCATTAGAGACGGACATTAGCTCGGAGAGGTCAGTGTTAGGGTTGGAAATCAACCGTTTCATTTTCAGAGGAAAAACTCCAGCAGTCACTTGCTGTAAACAATTTAAAGAAACCAAATGGTTCAAATGGCTCTGACCACTATGGGACGTCAGAGGTGATCATTCCCTTAGCACTTAGAACTACGTAAACCTAACTAACCTAAGGACATCACACACACCCATGCCCGAGGCAGGATTCGAACCTGCGACTGTAGCGCCTAGAACCGCTCGGCCACCCCAGCCGGCCGTAAAGAAACCACAACATGCGTGTACTTTGATGTCTGTTCATAGTTGTGAGAAACAGCATGAATTATGCGGTATCTCTACTGCAATAGAGGGGAATGAAAGTTGACTCCTCGAACCAAATTGTACGTTTCTTTCGTTGGGTGCCCCGGGCTCTGTGATTCTTGCCCCACTGTAGCTTATTCTTAGCATCCACCAGGTTGAAGATCGGCAACCGCAGCTCTAGCTCAGTTGTTTTCTTCTTGTAATTCAAATCCCAATGTTCTCGCTCACACTGTGTTCTAGATCTCATTCAAGTCCACGATCACTTCCGTGGCAGTGGTAGAAGGAACGAGGGTGAACCAGAATATTGCTACTTTTTCCCACGATTTATGGTTTTCCTTAGAGTTTCAAAGGCGCACGGTCAAGGAATAAGACACTTGTCTCCTTCCTCGATATCCGACCTTCGAAAGTATAAGACTGTGCGACCATCGGAAAACGAGGCAGTTAGACTACAAAATAAGCACCTGTTTTAAAGGGTTGATGTGTTTCTTTGCGCTTAACTGCGTCCTGTTATACGTTAAGTTACGCTGTATGCACTTTCTTATCAGTACTGTTGACGATCTGGTCTTGCCTAGACATTTCGCTGGGTGCGCCATACGATTTCCCCAAACCGCGTGCGGTCGGGACGCTATACACTGACGAATGTTTCCTGAAAGTTTGGCCGTACCTTTTTGTAACACCCTGTATAATGTGACGCGGAAAGGGAAATATTATTAACGTCGACATGCAGCAGGACTTTGGAACATATATTTTTTCGAACATTATGAATTACTTCGAAGAGAACAGTCTATTGACACACACTCAACACGGATTTAGAAAACATCGCTCTTGTGAAACACAAATGGTCCAAATGGCTTTAAGCACTATGGGACTTAACATCTGAGGTCATCAGTCCCCTAAACTCAGAACTACTTAAACCTAACTAACCTAAGAACATCACACACATCCATGCCCGAGGCAGGACTCGAACCTGCGACCTCAGCAACAGCGTGGTTCCGGACTGAAGCACCTAGAACCGCTCGGCCACAGCGGCCGGCTTGTGAAACACAACTAGCTCTTTTCTCACACGAAGTGTTGATTGCTATTGACAAAGGATCTCCAATTGCTTTTGTGTTTCTAGATTTCCAGAAGGGGTTTGACACTGTACCACACAAGCAGTTTGCAGTGAAATTGCCTTATGGAATATCGTATCAGTTATGTGACTGGATTCGTGTTTTCTGTCAGATAGGCCACAGTTTGTAGTAACTGACGGAAAGTCATCCAGTAAAACACAAGTGATTTCTGGCTTTCCACAAAGTAGTGTTCAGGTCCTCTACTGTTCCTTATCTATATAAACTATTTACGAGACAATCTCAGCAGCCGTCTTACGTTATTTGCAGATGATGCTGTAGTTTGTTGTCTAGTTAAGTCATCAAAAGATGAAAACACATTACAAAAAAAAAAAAAATTAGGAAAGGTATCTGTATGGAGCAAAAATCGGCAGTTGACCCTAAATAACGAAATGTGTGAGGCCATCTACATCACTTCTAAATGAATCCGTTAAACTTCGGTTACACGACAAATCAGTCAAACCTAAAAAGTCCGTAAATTCAACAAAATACCTAGGAATTACAATGACAACAAGTTAAACTGGAAAGAACGCATAGAAAATGTTGTGTGGAAGGAAAACCAAAGGCTACATTTTATTGGGAGGCCACTTAGAAAATGTAATAGATCTACTGAAGACACTGCCAACACTACGCTTGTCCATGCTCTTTTCGAGTACTGCTGCGCGGTGTGGTATACATAACAGATAGGATTAACGGAATACCTAGAGAAAGTTCAAAGAAGGGCATACGTTTTGTATTATAGTGAAACAGCGGCAGATTGTCACTAAAACGATATAGGATTTGGGGTGGACATCATTAAAATATACGCGTTTTCCGTTGCGGCGAAATATTCTCGCCAACTTTTTCCTCCGAGTGCAAAAATATTTTGTTGACGCCGACATACATAGGGAGAAACGATCTTCATAATAAGATAAGAAAGTCAGAGTTCGGTCGAAAAGACATAGGTGTCCGTTTCTTCCGCGCAATGTTCCAGATTGGAATAATAAAGATTTATTGTGAAGGTGGTTAGGTGAACCCTCTGCCAGGCACTTGAAATGTGATTTTCAGATTATCCACGTAGGTGTGCCATTTCAATGCTTTGTGAACACATTCCGTTGAGCTAATTAGCATGTCGTATTTGTCGACTGTATCCGTCATACTAGTTATAATTCAACACACATTTTAGTTTCAATTTTTCCGTATTAGTTTGGCGGTCCATTTACATAACTGATAACTGCAGCTGTAAGTCATGTCGTCAGCATCCATATGTCTTTTTTGTCACGTCACTTCAAAGCCATCATAATGTCTGTTGTCCTACATTCCTTCTCATCTCTTTACACTTTGGCATCACGTTTCGGCGTACCTTTCCTGTTCATGCGAACTCTACCTACTGTATTTGATCTTCTTTCATGCAAGTAGTGGAAGAGCATTGGACATGGGTGTCAATTATCTACATACAGAGTGTGTTTTATTGTGTGCGCGTAAGAAGAAAACTTCTAAACATATCCGACGTTAGTACACCTTGGATTCTCAGTTCATGTGAAATATATACGGAAGTAGGACAAAAATTAGGAAACACCACAAACGCAACACAGCACATTACCATGCCTAATCCGCTGGCATTCAAAACACCTCCCAGTCGTTTGGGATGGATACATAAAGGTCCTATATGCTTTTCAAGGGAATGATATACCATCAACCCTGAAAAATAGTGGAACTTTCAAGGAACGACGATGGAGATGGATAACGATCACACACTCTTCTCTCCAAAGCAGACCACAAAACCTAAATAATATTGAGATCTGGTGACAGAGGTGGCCAGGGGAGATACGCCAATACATCTCCGTGCAATCCTGAATGATGAGACCTTTGTAAACGGAGGTTCCATCATCTTGGAACACAGCATCATCATTGGGGAACAAACGTTGTACCACGAGATGGACCTGATCAGCCAATATGGTCGCATTATCCTCGGCAGTAATGTGACCTTTCAGCGTACCTGTGTGGACAATGGAATACAACAATATGGCCACCCAAAATATCATCGAATCCCTCCATCTTTCTCTCTTACCACGTTGGAAACACTGTGAAAAAAAAACTCATCTGATCAAAGACACTCTTTCATTGCTTTACAGTCCAGATTTTATGGCTTTGGTACCACGTTTTGCTGCTACGGGCATTTGCATCACTGACGTGCTATTTTGCTCAGTTCGCGCTGTGTTGTTGCTGACACGTTTTATGAGTCCCAAATTAAATTCTGCAGTGACTTTTTTCATCTGTTGTCTTCTTAGTTTTCGTCACAATCCTCTTCACTGACCGCCTCTCATGATCACTCAACACGCGCTTTTGTCCGTATTGTGACTTAATGGATCAATCTGTTCCGCTTTCGCTCTATGCGGTATATTTCTTGGATACGGTGCCTCTAGAAATAGCAAACACGTCGGCTCATTTGGTTACCGACACAGCCGCCATACGAGCGCAAACAGTTGGCTCGCATTCAAATTCTCCTAGCGGTGACGTGACGCATTCGCGGCTACACAGCACACTGTAATGATCACGACAGACATATGCAACATATTAAGGATTCTGCATAGTGCCGTTCGTGGTCAAATACAACAGCGTAACCTGCAAGCTTGGCTAACATCTGTATTGATGTTCAAGAATACATTTATCTCGGTGCTTCCACTTTTTTTCCAGCCTCTGTACGTCATTAGCACTGGAGGTACAACAAATGTACACGGATGTATACGTCCCTCGCTGTT
Source organism: Schistocerca gregaria (assembly GCF_023897955.1). NCBI lineage: Eukaryota > Metazoa > Arthropoda > Insecta > Orthoptera > Acrididae > Schistocerca > Schistocerca gregaria. The sequence continues at coordinate 597,031,542 of NC_064931.1, read as the reverse complement.
AACAGATTAATTGAGAATGTATGATACACGATCACATAGAAATGGTATGAGACACTGAAACTGGGTATGGAGTTAAAAATAAATATATTATGTGTCCGAGGTGGCAAGAATGATCCTCTCACTACGTTGTTTATGTTTCTTTTAGTTTAGCTTTCAGTGCTGCAAGTAGTGCACCGCTTTCCGTTTTTCAGAGAATGAAACTTACTTTACTTGAATTTTTACGCTAAACTTTGTCACAACTACGTTAACTAAAAATAGCGGCACGAATAAACTTAAGCTAAAACGATGAGTAAAACAGAGTAGCGGCAATGTGTAAGTAACACTGCAAAGCTGTTAAATATATACAAGCGTACCTATGGCCCGTTCTCGTGTGTCATCGGAATGGTTAGTGTTACATTAACATCGGAAGTAGGTGTGCGTCAGACGAAGTAGAAACGTGAAAGCAAGTACCACGCTGCCGCGGAGTCACGTCAAAGAGGACAATAGAAGCCTTTGATTGAGTTCAGGCTGCGCACAGAGATTGGTTTCCAGTAAATGGATTTGAGTGCATTTCGGCTCTTGCAGTGTATAGAAGAGGGATGCACTTGGAGAGGGAATACTAGACAATGAAACGCTCGACGCTGGGCACTGCAACGAATGAAAACGCGTCGGCTATGACGTCTGTTGCAGGCCCAATTGCTGGCAGCCCATTTTGTTGCGATGGATTACATTGTCCTGTAACTACAAACGCCTCACACTGCAATTGGCACGTCAGCGACGAGCAAAGCAACAAAATCAAGTGTTTTCCAAATCACTTTACCTGTTTTGTAATGATGGTCAACGGCATTCACGCTCGGTCACAAAATATGACAACCCCTGCTGTTGAGTGACTCAGCGGACAAACACCAAGAGGGCAGATTTTTACCTCGACTACTAATTTATGGTGGAAAATCTGAATAGCAATCATTATATCAGAATAAGTGTGCGAACTACTATTCCGGTTTGAGACACCTTCGTATGTCTAGTTTATCACTGGGATATTAAAGTTCCTGGAAACTCTTCGCGTCCTTATACAGGGTGCTACAAAAAGGTACGGCCAAACTTTCAGGAAACATTCCTCACACACAAAGAAAGAAAATATGTTATGTAGACATGTGTCCGGAAACGCTTACTTTCCATGTTAGAGTTCAATTTATTACTTCTCTTCAAATCACAATTATCTTGGAATGGAAACACACAGCAACAGAACGTACCAGCGTGACTTCAAACACTTTGTTACAGGAAATGTTCAAAATGTCCTCCGCTAACGAGGATACATGCATCCACCTTCCGTCGCATGGAATCCCTGATGAGCTGATGCAGCCCTGGAGAATGGCGTATTGTATCACAGTCGTCCACAATATGAGCACGAAGAGTCTCTACATTTGGTACCGGGGTTGCGTAGACAAGAGCTTTCAAATGCCCCCATAAATGAAAGTCAAGAGGGTTGAGGTCAGGAGAGCGTGGAGGCCATGGAATTGATCCGCCTCTACCAATCCATCAGTCACGGAATCTGTTGTTGAGAAGCGTACGAACACTTCGACTGAAATGTGCGGAAGCTCCATTGTGCATGAACCACATGTTGTGTCGTACTTGTAAAGACACATGTTCAAGCAGCACAGGTAGAGTATCCCGTATGAAAGCATAGCGGTGAATCGAGGAAGTACAGTACATACTGACGAAAATAAAATGAGCTCTAACATGGTAAATAAGCGTTTCCGGACACATGTCGACATAACATCTTTTCTTTATCTGTGTGTGAGAAATGTTTCCTGAAAGTTAGGCCGTACCTTTTTGTAACACCCTGTATATCACAGTTCAAAAATGGTTCCAATGGATCTAAGCACTGTGGGACTGAGGTCATCAGTCCACTGGAATTAGAAATACTTGAACCTAACTAACTTAAGGACATCACACACATCCATGCCCGAGGAAGGATTCGAACCTGCGACCGTAGCAGCAGCGCGGGTCCGGACTGAAGCGCCAAGAACCGCTCTGCCACAGGGGCCGCCATATATCACTGTAATGTTCCCCCTTTAGGCAAATTTCAGCTAAACAATGTGGAGCCACAAGTGGCGTTGGATCCGCAAACCTTGTTCTAAGAACGTTTGAGATAGCACTTTGGCCTACGGATCTTAGTGGGGAACTTTTTATGCGTTTCAACTGAACGTTAAGATATTTTTATGTGAGGCTTTAAGTAAATTATACTGAAACGTAGAGCAATAGCGACTATAATACACGTTCCAGTCTCAGTGTGACTACCTTTTAAATCCGACGTCAGCGTGTAATAACCACTTACAGACGGTACATGGCAGCACTGGAGGGCACTGGGAGGATACGTAAGTCTGTAGGGGCGAAGTGGTGACCAGTGCAGACGTTGTATTCGGAAACGAAGCGATTTATCTGACATCCAAAAGGGCATAATCATTGGCTTTCGGACCAAGGGTGGAAGCATTTCCGAAACGGCTATGTTTGTAAACTGCTCGCGTGCAGCCACTGTTAAAGTATACCGTGCATGGCATAATGGCACTATCCGAAACCGGTGCTGATGCAACTGTGATACATCACGGACATTAGATGGCAGGGATGAACGACTACTGCTGAGATTTATGTGTGCGAATATACCTGCTACTGTTGAGACACTGGCCGCCCAGATTCACCATGGGGCTACCCAGAATGTCGCCTCGACGCCCGTTAGGTGAAAGTTTGTAGCATACGGGCCTCCGCATCAGGCGCCTTGTTCATGCAGCTATGCTGGCTGCTCTTCATAGGCGACGAAGGCAGAACTTTACTCTCGAGTACTACAACTGGACGTCCACTGAGTGGTGTTAGGTGGCCTTCTGAGATAAATCACTTTCTACGCTCCATCGAACTGAAAAAATACACTCTGCAACAATCGACCTAGGGGTCCAGGCCGAAGCAGGGAGCGTTATGCTCTGGGGAACGATTCCGTAGTTGTCCCTGGATGATTTCATTATTGTGGAATCCATCAATACAAGTATACACCTGTTCTTGTGAACCATGTCCACCACTATATGCAGTTTATTTTATCTCGGCACGACGGTATCTACCACCAGGACAATGTAGCGTGTCACAGCTTGCAGTGTACGTGTGCGGCACGAAGAGCAGCAAGATGAGTTTACCGTACACCACTGGCCATCAGACTCCGCGGATTTAAACCAAATCGATTATCTGCGGGACCATCTCGATCGTGCTGTTCGCGCAGTGGATGCTCAACCGAGTAATTTGGCGCATCTGGCCACAGCACTCGCCTCGTCATGGCTGCACATCCCTGTCAGTACCTCCCAGAATCTCACTAATTTTCTTCTTACACGGCTCGCCGCCGTCCGACCTGCAAAGGTGGTTGTTCAGGTTTTTGACAGCTGACCACATTAAAATGACTGGGCAGTGCAGTTATACACTCAGTAAACTGGGAGAAATAAATTAGTATACCAAAAAATACATATACTTCACATTATCACGATACAGAGTAAAACGTGTACTATGATGCATGAGAGAGCAGAGGCGATAGTACAGAAATCTAGTGAGAACATCAAGAATATGGACATCAGATGCTGTTGTACGTCAACCGAAGGCACGACAGATCCAGAACAGCTTCATTTGAGCTGACCGCTAATACTGAAGTCCATGATTGTAATAAATATTGTGAAGAGTCGATCCACTTCTCCTTGGTCCGTTTTAGAAATTATGCGATACAGTTTTTTTAGAGTTTTGCCTGAACCAACACATCAAGCAACCTAATGAATGAGGATCTGGACTTTTATATTACAACGCAACATTGTATGCGATGGAGCAAACTTTCAACCTCTGATGTTGACGTGGATGATTTTCCTTTTGCGTAGGAGGGATAGGATGACTAGAGAATTAGTGGAATTTCGAGTTTTTTTCCAATGACTCAACATCATGCCAGCCAGTGTTTTAATTTGAAGGAATAAATGAACACTGGTCCAGTTTGCCTCTTGCTTATTTGGTATGTACATTTAAAAAGAGTGAATTTACAATAATTAAAATTTTGTAACTGAATAAGAGAAATATGACCACTCTAAAACTAAATTTTTGATGAAAAAATAACTTCACTGAAAGTAGATTGCTAGGTATATATGCTACACTTATTTTTACCAATAGTCCAGTTTCGATATTCAGTGTCACAGTTTCAATTAACTCAGAATAATCAGATGCGACTCAGTTTCAAACTATAAATTAAAATATTTATATTCTTTTACATGAAATAAAAAAGTTATTTTTTCTGTGAAAACAACTGCACTGTAATATCGCTCAAACAAAGATAGTACTCTGGCAGCTACTGGCACATTACGAATTATTACGATCCAAAGTAGGATTAGGCGTCATTCACGTTAAAACTATAATCTATTTGTCATTAATAAGATAGTTCAGTCGTGGTGATATAATTTTGGTGAAACCGTTTCAATACGAGGTCGCACTGCTGTTCGCGTATCTCGTAAATAAATGACAAAAAATTCGAGTGATATATCGTAGTGGCATTGGGCGATTATTGCTCGACGCTTCTACCTGTGTACAGTCATATTGGTCCCCCCCCCCCCCCCTAGTCATACTAGATATCACCTTATTACAAATAAACAGCAAAATATTAAAAACGCTATTGCGACGAAATTAATATTAGTCGTCACTGTCACGTTACGGAGCAACAGCAAAAAATAAACGATATCTGCCAAACGACGAACACGTCCCCTTATTATGTCACCTGTTAGCAGGTTTTGGATATGACAGGACGAAAACATGATCGTTGCGATCTTTCAGCAACGTTTAAGATGCTTTGTCTGTCGGTTACTGTATTCTTCTACTTGGAGATCACGTACATTTCTGGGGTAGAGGAGAGTTTTGTACCTTGGAGCACTCTTCAGACTTTAGTCTCAAGCCAGCCCTGTAATAGAGGTTTCATATATTTTCTTATTCTATTTTGAAACACGAGTATTCGTTTTATGTCTACTGCTATCTTTCTCCGAAATTACAAAAAAATATTCCGGAAAAGTAAATTTATTCAAATGTGAAAAACTATTCCAAGGTACAAAATGATCAATTACCTAGGTACAAATAGTGTATTCAAATTTAAACTATTGCAATGGAGGAAATTTTATTAATACTGTATTTATTAACCCATGCGTTACTTTATAACTCTACTACACAGGAATAACTAGTAATTGAAATCAGATTAAGAAGAAGTATTATCAAAAAGCGATTATTGTTAGAAACAACTGGAAATAGTAGCTGTAAGAGCTAACACAAATTTCCATTTTCATGGGAGCAATTACTAAGACATTAAAGAAACTCAGTTCATTTGCAAATATCACGTCTCTCATGGTAGATGACCTCCTTCCTTTTCAAGGTACAGGATGGTGGAAGACCGTCGAAGTAAGTTTTAACCGTTTATATATTATGTATCCAGTTTTAAAAGATTACAGAACTTTTCATACCACAAAACTCTCTAATTAAAGAATTAACAACATCTTATAAATAGCTTTAATATATTATACGTCATTTGAACACGTAGCTCTCGTAATATTAACAAAATCTGCAGAAAACATAACCTCTTGTCTCACAACGACATAAACAACAGAAAATGCCAGAAACTGCTTGTGGAGTTTCATGTGATTCTAAAATAAATTACTAGATCAAAACAAGGTCCAGGCAACTTCATTTGTTCCTAGGTACACTAGCCTTCAGCTACAAGTCTCTCCCATATTGATAACTTTTGTGTTATCTTGAAACCAATAGGTCGCTTCAGTCACATGCATTCTTCTTTGGACTGCAGTTTTCACTACCTTCACTGTGTGTTATATGGGACATGACCTCATAAAATGCCTTAAGTCCTTGAAGAAATGCCAATCATGTTTCATTTGGAAGGGAAACATGGGTCTCATCGTTAGGGAGCACAGTATTTAAGAAGAGAATATAACTTTTGCCTTTCTCTTAGACGTATTTTCTTTGCCTCGCTTGTATATTCATGTTTTACGTGCAGAATGTGAACACATTAAATAATTTCCTAAGCTTTTTTGTCATGTTTCTTCATATTGTTTCAAAACTCTCCAATGCTGCTCTATGTTGGTAGAAATCCGTGTGTAAGCTGTGCGGGAACGACATTTCTCTGCCTTTTTAGAGGACTTTTATAAGCTGAGAATGATCGACCTCCATGTTGTTTTCTCTCTGCGTTTGACACAGAAAGAAGAAGCTAGCTCGAACACCTAAAACCGAATAAAAAATTTATCTGATCCATTGGAAGTAATTGATGAAAACCTGCGACTGTTAAAATAATAGTCTTGTTTATGAGAACACTTTTCTGTTACCAGTAATGAATTTATTTTTAGTTACATTTTGCGAAAAATCGTCCCATTTTCATGCTACACCACTTATTCGTGGTGTTTTCGATCCATGATCTGTAACATTGTTCTATCAGGCCAGACAACAGTACCATGTAGCACCTCACATTTCGAAAACATCATGAATAAATTGTAGAGTACACAGGAAAAGCAGGTGAAAATGGGAATCATTTCACTAAACGCGTCTTTCAAAATATAAATAAAAAGAAAGTCGTGACTTGTGGCAGAGAAGTTATTTCGTACACAAACTCACCGAATAAAGAGAATTTCAAAATACGAATATACGTCTGTTCTACCACCCATAAAGTTCATTTGGCTGTAAAGCTCTACTTTTGAATACACAAGTTGTTGAAGGCTACTGGATGTAAGGACTACATAAGCAGATGTCGCTGAAGAGACTGTAACAAGTAAGAGACAGTCACACGTCTTTTAGAACGTAGAAGTTCTAGGCTCTGCGTCTTGTAGATTTTGTGCACTTGCTAACCGACAAACAGTAGCACGCGATAGATAATTGATATTCCGTTTTCTTACGTCACTCTATTATCTACACCCAGATTCCTGCTCGGCTGTACCGGCTACGTTAACATATGCATGCTAAATATCCGGCTATGAAGCTGGTATTCATGTTCGGCCATTTGATAATGTGGTCACTGTTTTTGCTAATACTAGACTACGGCAGTGTACATACACCGAGGATGAATTACCACGTCAACGTGTTTCCCTTATCAAGTAGACACACTGTTCCATTCCTCTTTGTTTTAATCACTTATTTGAAAGTTCACATTTTCACTTTGATCACGAATAAGGGACGAACATAGGCCAGCACCGAAACCTCTATTTTGATAAATAATAATGTGCAAGTACTGCATATACTGTTTGAAGTAGATACACTCCTGGAAATTGAAATAAGAACACCGTGAATTCATTGTCCCAGGAAGGGGAAACTTCATTGACACATTCCTGGGGTCAGATACATCACATGATCACACTGACAGAACCACAGGCACATAGACACAGGCAACAGAGCATGCACAATGTCGGCACTAGTACAGTGTATATCCACCTTTCGCAGCAATGCAGGCTGCTATTCTCCCATGGAGAGGATCGTAGAGATGCTGGATGTAGTCCTGTGGAACGGCTTGCCATGCCGTTTCCACCTGGCGCCTCAGTTGGACCAGCGTTCGTGCTGGACGTGCAGACCGCGTGAGACGACGCTTCATCCAGTCCCAAACATGCTTAATGGGGGACAGATCTGGAGATCTTGCTGGCCAGGGTAGTTGACTTACACCTTCTAGAGTACGTTGGGTGGCACGGGATACATGCGGACGTGCAGTGTCCTGTTGGAACAGCAAGTTCCCTTGCCGGTCTAGGAATGGTAGAACGATGGGTTCGATGACGGTTTGGATGTACCGTGCACTATTCAGTGTCCCCTCGACGATCACCAGAGGTGTACGGCCAGTGTAGGAGATCGCTCCCCACACCATGATGGCGGGTGTTGGCCGTGTGTGATTCGGTCGTATGCAGTCCTGATTGTGGCGCTCACTTGCACGGCACCAAACAGGCATACGACCATCATTGGCATCAAGGCAGAAGCGACTCTCATCGCTGAAGACGACACGTCTCCATTCGTCCCTCCATTCACGCCTGTCACGACACCACTGGAGGCGGGCTGCACGATGTTGGGGCGTGAGCGGAAGACGGCCTAACGGTGTGCGGGACCGTAGCCCAGCTTCATGGAGACGGTTGCGAATGGTCCTCGCCGATACCCCAGGAGCAACAGTGTCCCTAATTTGCTGGGAAGTGGCGGTGCGGTCCCCTACGGCACTGCGTAGGATCCTACGGTCTTGGCGTGCATCCGGGCGTCGCTGCGGTCCGGTCCCAGGTCGACGGGCACGTGCACCTTCCGCCGACCACTGACGACAACATCGATGTACTGTGGAGACCTCACGCCCCACGTGTTGAGCAATTCGGCGGTACGTCCACCCGGCCTCCCGCATGCCCACTATACGCCCTCGCTCAAAGTCCGTCAACTGCACATACGGTTTACGTCCACGCTGTCGCGGCATGCTACCAGTGTTAAAGACTGCGATGGAGCTCCGTATGCCACGGCAAACTGGCTGACACTGACGGCGGCGGTGCACAAATGCTGCGCAGCTAGCGCCATTCGACGGCCAACACCGCGGTTCCTGGTGTGTCCGCTGTGCCTTGCGTGTGATCATTGCTTGTACAGCCCTCTCGCAGTGTCCGGAGCAAGTATGGTGGGTCTGACACACCGGTGTCAATGTATTCTTTTTTCCATTTCCAGGAGTGTATATAGTTTTAAAAAAATAATATTTCATTTATGACTGTTGTGAATCTTGCGGTCACAGTCATCTCTTTCACGACGTTATTTAGCGACTTGCGCTTATTTAGCGATTTACATTTCTGTAGTCTCTAGACTCGTTGACCTTCAGAGATCAACTTTTCACAAATACAGGGTTTTGTAGATTGGTGTTAGAACATACATAACTCCGTATTATAATTTTTATGTGAGCTGCAAGAAAGGTGTAATTGTCAGTACCCCGCGGTAAGAGAATAAGATTCATTTAACCAGAATAGCATTTTGATGCCGGACACCTAAGCATGGTAAATTCCCAACAAAACTGTAAAAGATATAGTCAGTGTTTTCCTCCCAAAGAGCGAGCAGTAATAATGACAAAAAACAATGTACTACATATTTGGTGTCGTGCAAGATGTCATTTTCACCTCGCTCGTTATTACCTAGACAAGTGTAGTAAAACGTTACTACTCTCCGAATACTAGTGTATTTACAAGAATGGCTGTAATATCCAAATCTGGTTCTTGTACACTGTTATGACGTTCTGTGTCTATGGCACTTACAGACCTGTCAAATATTCAATTCTCTATCCACAGCTTTTGAGACAATTCTTACCGGACATACAAAAGTACATTTTTAACTAATTTAGATATACAGTCATTAATCTAGGATGATTTGGAAGGATCCTTAATGTGTTATCAGCAGGATTTTTGCAGCATAGCTCTCCGTACACTGTTTTACATTTTAGCCTCGTTTACTCGATTTACTATACAGTGTATGTAAAATTTGTTTAACGTCGAAAACTATCTTTTGTTAAGCTTATGTAACTTCGTACCAGGATACGACTTAAACTAAAGTATACTCTGAATTGTCAAAACAAACTGTATTACAACATTTCCAGTGTGGAGATTGCTGTGTACGTTCCGAAAGCCAATAAATAAAGAAATTAATACCCTACATTTCTAGTATTTAACCAAATAATGTAGAAAGAGAAAAGGGCAGCAAAAGAATTATGTTTCGTATTTGAACGTAACTAATATTAGAAGAGAAAACTTGTGGTTGTACTGTTTTAGGCATTATTAGATCCTTTTGCGTGTGTGAAGATACGCCGATACTTATTACAACAGTAACTGGAAGCACAACATAACTTCCTCATAATGATTTTTTCCATTTCGAAATCAGTGTCTTTTTCCGATTCACGAAGCACATTTACACGCGGTCAACTTTAATAGCCCATCAGCGAGGGAGGGCTACATATGTACGCAACAAAATCGATATCAAAAGAGCCATTAAATGGAAAACAATAATGAGTAAGCCATTCCGATAACTGTGGAACAGTGCGTTTTGGAGAGACGGGTTTAATTACCGGTAAAGTCATGTGACACTGGCAGGTGTGACACGAAATGATGTGATTGGGTACCAGAATTGCAAAATGTTTTCTGTCACCCGCGCTATTGCAACGATTAATCGCGAAATATCGGTTAGCGTCGATATGTGAAATTGCTCAAAGTGGATTACTGCCGAGTGTGCGGAACCTAATGTTCCTTTTCTGTGCTATTTATTGTAGATACAGGGGATAACAGAGGACGGTATCAGACAGATCTGACATATTAATCCTGAACCTTGGCTTTATTCGGTGAGCCTACAACCAAATAATATCTGCAGGGACAATCTACAAATTAGCCGAGGACTTTGGGCTATTAGTATTTATCTCCTCTTATCCGAGTTTCAGGAACATCCTTCAAGAGTTTCTCCCAAGATCGTAAGTTCTAAATGGCGTGGAGATTGGAAAGCGGTTTTGGAATACTGATAGACTGGCTGAATGTTTGACATGGGTCACTATTCGTACATGGAGATGTGCCGAGTAATCATGTAGATCTAAACGTAGATGTAGTAAGTTATTTTCCCTGTTATCTATTATTTAGAAAATTGTGCACGAAGTAAATCCACGGGAAACAAATGAAGACTGTGATCACAAGAACGTCAGTTTCAGAAATACAATGCGTTCATTGGGAGAGTATACAACAAATCATTTAATCTAGGAAAATCATAGTTTTCTATCTAAAATTCTTACTGGTCTGTTGATATTTCAGCTAGTGCTGTCAACAGGTATAACCCTCATTGGGGCGTCTTCTGACTATTACCCAAAAGTGGTGGGCAATGGAAGATTAGAGGCTTATACCTAGAGGCTGGACGAAATATTTCCATCTTTTTGAAGGAGCAGTGGGAAAAGAAAAGTATAGAAATATTTCTGCATCTCTCAAATGGTAAAATGAGTCTAACGCTCAGTCTTCATATCATTACACACGATCATGATAAACATTTGGGAACTGTATAATAAACTGAATTAGGCACATATAAAAGACACGGTGCTGTATTAGTAAAACCCCTGAAGTATTAATTAATTACTTGCTTACCATGCAATTTCTATTCTATAAAAATGGCTCTGAGCACTATGGGACTCAACTGCTGTGGTCATTAGTCCCCTAGAACTTAGAACTACTTAAACCTAACTAACCTAAGGACATCACACACATCCATGCCCGAGGCAGGATTCGAGCCTGCGACCGTAGCAGTCGCACGGTTCCGGACTGCGCGCCTAGAACCGCGAGACCACCGCGGCCGGCTTACTATTCTAGTTCTAGTTTTATTAATGTTTACTGCTGACGGGGCACTGACAGAAGAAAATTCTAAATGAGAACTAACTCGCATTGGCCAGTTGATAACAGGTTTAATACACAGACAGGCTTAGGAAGAAGTGTCTCTTGCTGTGCTGAGGTGAATTAGATAGAGTGAGCTTTCGACAAAAAAAAAAAAAACGTTTGGATAGTGTAGTTGCCTTGTAAAGTGGAGTTCTCGGGATCGTTTTCAGGCTTGGACACAGATATAGATTTCAGAAACGCCAACGTATTCTACAAGCTATATTTTAATGTAAATAGAAGCTTTTGTTAGTGGTACGCATTCAGCAAACATAATTTCATTCTTACAGAACGAAGTTCCAGTCTGCATCGGAGTCTGATACGAAACTTCATGGCAGATTAAACCTTTGTGCCGGATCGAGAACCGAATCCGAGACCTTACTCTTTCATCGGTAAGTGCGTTACGAACTGAGCTACGAGAGCGTGCTCCTAGCTTTCCTACTTTTCAGATTTAACAGAAATTCTCAGAAAATCTCAAGTTGATTCCGTATTTCTAGATTTCCGGAAAGCTTTTGACACCGTTCCTCACAAGCGACTTCTAATCAAGCTGCGGAGCTATGGGGTATCGTCTCAGTTGTGAGACTGGATTCGTGATTTCCTGTCAGGAAGGTCGCAGTTCGTAGTAATAGACGGCAAATCATCGAGTAAAACTGAAGTGATATCAGGTGTTCCCCAGGGAAGCATCCTGGGACCTCTACTGTTCCTGATCTATATAAATGACCTGGATGACAATCTGAGCAGTTGTCTTAGACTGTTCGCGGATGATGCTGTAATTTACCGTCTAGTAAGGTCATCCGAAGACCAGTATCAGTTGCAAAGCGATTTAGAAAAGATTGCTGTATGGTGAGTCAAGTGGCAGTTGACGCTAAATAACGAAAAATGTGAGATGATCCACATGAGTTCCAAAAGAAGTCCGTTGGAATTCGATTACTCGATAAATAGTACAATTCTCAAGGCTGTCAATTCAACTAAGTACCTGGGTGTTAAAATTACGAACAACTTCAGCTGGAAGGACCACATAGATAATATTGTCTGGAAGGCGAGCCAAAGGTTGCGTTTCATTGGCAGGACACTTAGAAGATGCAACAAGTCCACTAAAGAGACAGCTTACACTACACTCGTTCGTCCTCTGTTAGAATATTGCTGAGCGGTGTGGGATCCTTACCAGGTGGGATTGACGGAGGACATCGAAAGGGTGCAAAAAAGGGCAGCTCGTTTTGTATTATCACGTTATAGGGGAGAGAGTGTGGCAGATATGATACACGAGTTTGGATGGAAGTCATTACAGCATAGTCGTTTTTCGTCGCGGCGAGACCTTTTTACGAAATTTCAGTCACCAACTTCCTCTTCCGAATGCGAAAATATTTTGTTGAGCCCAACCTACATAGGTAGGAATGATCATCAAAATAAAATAAGAGAAAACAGAGCTCGAACAGAAAGGTTTAGGTGTTCGTTTATCCCGCTCGCTGTTCGGGAGTGGAATAGTAGAGAGATAGTATGATTGTGGTTCGATGAACCCTCTGCCAAGCACTTAAATGTGAATTGCAGAGTAGTCATCTAGATGTAGATAATTTGCGGAAGAAATGATACTGCCGAGACATGGGATAGCAGCAGCCTCATGGTTGTTTCCTAGGATTTAATTTTGCTGGTAGAGCACTTTCCCGCGAGAGGTAGAGGTGCCAGATTTGAGTCTCTGTCCTACACAGAGTTTTAATCTCGCTGTAAGTTTCAGTTTCACACTTATTTCAGGCAGTACTCTGTGTCTCTCAAATGACACAAGTCCGAAAATGTCTGTGTTGGACGCTTTCCAATATAAGGAAAGCTTCTATTCCTCTCTAGAAAGAAAGGAAGCTTGTACAATAGGTTGTATTTGAATCCAACTTGTAGATACTGACTGAATAGAAAATGTCCCAAGAGTATTTGAAAATAGAATGTATACTCCCCATTTGGTAGTTGTCTCATTGGAATGATGTAATGGTAGCACCGTACGGGAAGCTCTCGCATGACCTTAGCGACTGCAGCCCAACTGAGGACGCAGTTTTGCGAGATCTATCTGAAGTAGGAATCATGATCATCAATTATGAGGCATTCTGTCGCAAAGCTCTAATACTCATGTTGGGACATGGTTGTGAACTGTTTCCATTTGATGCCTGACTTGGTGGGTTCTTTCCGTGATATTTCTCACTCATCTTGACGTAATATCGTTTCCCCGTATCTAGCAACTAGTAGCAGTATGTTATTCCATCGTAATAGCGCGATACTGGAGGAACAGCTGTGTACTAAGAGTACTGTAAACTCTACTACACACTGGTAACTTTCATGTATGGATTGTAGCAAAGACTGTTGATTTCTTACCTCCATCATGCTGCTGATCCTTATATAACAACAGGGTTCCCATATTCAAGAACATACATTTTCATAAATTGCCAGCAACCAATAAAAACTTGGTTTCAGATAAAGCGTAGCTTAAAAAGAGTTTCAAACAGTTTTTGGTGGGCAATTCCTTCAACTCTATAAATGAATATCATAACAGGGACTGTTAAACCAGCTTAAGTAAAAATGTCTGCGGCCCATCCCGTCGGAGGTTCGAGTCCTCTCTTGGGCATGGGTGTATGTGTTGTTCTTAGCGTAAGTTAGTTCAAGTTAGTTTAAGTAGTATGTAAGTCTAAGGACCGATGATCTCAGCATTCTGATCCCTTAGGATTTCACACACACACACACACACACACACACACACACACACACACACACACACAGTACTTGATCAGAATAGTCAACATTAGGTATTTCTTGTATGATAAACTTATTAAAAGGGCATAACTGTATTTCATTCTGACAGTATATTAATTCTGTATGTATTAGCAGTTCCTGTTTACTGTGAAGTATTCACATATTTTGACAGTCTCCTGACAAACAATCAGAGACGTAATTATTACGTTAAAATGTTCTATATTTTTATGTTATACTCTCTGAGATATCCACCCCCACGAGAATCATCTCATTTATGGGTGCATGGAACGCAAACTGAAACTGATCTAATCTCTCTAAAGGATATCATATATCGTCTAGAATTTGAAAGATTGTGCCGCACTCTAGTGGACTGCAGCATTTTAGTTGAAAGTAAAGCATGAGTGTTATAGACATTTGTGAAACAGTAGGGTGAACAACCATCACGCCACGAAATACAGTCGCGACCAATGATCGGGTCTGCATCATCACGTTACGTGCAGAAGGCTTGTCAACCACGAAAGGTGCTCGAAGAGTGCGCGGCAGTCAGTCATGTAGTGCGCATATAGCAACTATTACGACTGACGAGTACTTTTGAGGACTTACTCCACACAGGCAGTCTACGTTCGACAGGTGCACATCATGATCGATATATACGGTTTTTGAGTCAAATAACTGTCGACTAAGTTCACCAGAACTGAGGCCAGCATTCGAAGAGCCTATACGACGTCTTGTATCACATCGGATTGTTAGGAGACGACTGCGTGACGCAGATCTCCATTGCCAACGGCCATGGAGAGTACCACATACAACACCATAATATGAATTCCGTTACAGATGGGCAACAAATCATGCAGAATGGAAGCCCCTCGATTGACGTGGGGGGTTGTTTACGGGTGAAAAATGGTTCAAATGGCTCTGAGCACTATGGGACTTAACATCTGAGGTCATCAGTCCCCTAGGACTTAGAACTGCCTAAACCTAACTAACCTAAGGACATCACGCACATCCATGCCCGAGGCAGGATCCGAACCTGCGACCGTAGCAAACGTGCGGTTCCGGACTGATGCGTCTAGAGCCGCTCGGCCACAACGGCCGGCTTTTACGGGCGAAACTCGGATCTGTTTGTTCCATGATCATCAAAGGTCACATGTTTGGAGACAACCCGGTTATACTGAACGCCTCCAACACTGTGTCCTACATATGCAACAAGGTAGTGATGGCGCGACGACAGGGATTGGCATTAAATGAGGCCGCTGTACACATCTCACATCTCACATCTCACTACCCTACAGTACAGGATGAGATTCTGGAACCAGTAGTGGGATCGTATTGTCAACATTTTCGTTACAATTCTATCATGACGGATGATACCCTACGTGCTCATAGTGCTGTTCTCATAAACACGTTCCTTCAACATGCTAGTCGTACATGCCAGGTTATTTCTAAAATTGACTCCCAACGTGTTTCAGGGTATTACACCATGATCCCCTTGATAAATGTAGTCATTCTCTTACGCTGATTCATAATTGCAGCCAATATTCACTACCACCAGTGAACGTACAATCCACTGCTTTCTTTTCCCTTTTATTTTATTTTGTGAGAAAATGTACAGTTGAAAACGTTCGAATTGGCTATGAAGAGAGAGGAATTCTCTTAAAACGCACATGCCGGACCATAAATTCATTAAGAGTCCAAAGTTGAGTTAAGCTCAGGTAGCCAAGATGTCAATCGTGCCACCCAACCCCCGCACTCCGGGCAGGGTAAGGGACAGTTGTCAGCTGAAAAAATAGCATCATGTAAAAAGATAAAAATCTAGCCAGGTGTCACTTTTCATTGGACAGTGTGAGAAATGTCATTGCCTCAGCGGCCATACTGTGGAACAATAGGCATTTTAAACTTTGACAGTCAAGCGTTCCTGCTGTTCATAGTGTTATGTTCCGTTGTACGAGCATTTTCTTGTGCGTGCCTACATGGGAGCCTTTCAACAGGTCCACTTCATAATCACATTATGGATTGGAAGAAGTCCCCTATTTCCTCCTAACGCCACAGTGGTACTGTTTAATAATATCTAAATCCACAAGAGGAGGTATCTGTTTAACGTTATTACTAAATGTTCACTGGATGGAACTCGGAATGTCTGCCACAACTGGATGGCGAGATTATTGCTCTGACATAAACAGCTGAGTGGGCGAGCATTACGTTAGGGCACACTTGCTGCTAACCTACAGAAGAGTAATGACATGATGATGATGATGTCCCATACTTCTTGACAGAGCTTAAGGGAACGATGCGGGAGACCCGCACCGCCGTACTAGGCAAGGTCCTAGTGGAGGTGGTTTGACATTGCCTTCCTCCGACCGTAATTGGGATGAATGATGATGATGAAGACGACACAACAAGACCTAGTCATCTCCAGGCAGGTGAAAATCCCTGACCCCGCCGGGAATCGAACCCAGGACCCAGTGCTCGGGAAGCGAGAACACTACCGCGAGACTACGAGCTGCGGACTAGGTGCTGAGAAATCGTGGAGTTCGTTGCTGTCATAATGAAGGGTGCCTCCACTTTAGCGCTGAGTACAGAGGATTAACTGAACTCAGGCCCTAGCCACTACCGTCGCTCCCTTCCACATACACCAGACACTAGTTTGGAAGGATGGGCCAACATTAAAAACACCAATGCAACAGTGACAGAATGTTAGCTAATTCCCCTCAGGTGTCAACTGCACATTTTTAACGTCTCATAGTAATTAGTTGCTTTCAATATGAACTTAAGCAATCTTACTAATGTTGACACCTTTTTTTCCACCGTGTTTCTATAATCAACTAACCACTCTTACAATCACCGATCAAGTCCATGAAATACTTTCATAATTATGCTTTCATCAATTAGAGTCCCTTGCCCAACTATAAAATGTTCAATCAGTTATATTAATTGGTAATTCACTTCTTGAAGTCTTACATTAATAATCTGATTGTTATAATGACTACTTGTTTCCGTTATACACAGATGACCTCTTCTCTCATTGATGTATCTCTGTGGGTAGTGTGTTATGTATAATTTAATGTCTGATTGGGCAACACGTACTAAATTTTTCAGTAAGACATTTTGTGGTGAAACAAGCGCTGTATCATTGTGAGAGATGCAGTGACGAGTGAGTGTGCCGGGACTTATCCCACTTCACAACTACTAGCGCCATGCCTATGCATAACACGAAAAGTATTGCGGCATAATCTAAGATTGAAATTAAAACTTAAAATAACTTTTCCAAGCGTATTTAGTGCATGCTTCAGTATATTAATGTTAATATTGTGAAGTCACTGAATGGTCTAATGAATATGTTTCACTAAATATATTATTTTAAGAAAAAATGTGTGGTGCTAAATAATGAAGCTAAAAGCCAGAAATCGTTAAGAATGTGCAAGTATATGGCGCAATTAAAAGGTACCTCACTCAATTTGATCAGTGCAACATTTTGGTCGAAATGGTGTTTTATGGAAAATTGAGGGCGCTAAATATTATATTCAGAAACATTAAAATTCATATATCGCCTCAGTTTGATATAAAATATGTAACACCAATGAGCTACCTCTATTAGTTTTCTAGCTATTTGCCGAAAACAAAATTTGGAACGAAAAGCCGGCCGCGGTGGTCTCGCGGTTCTAGGCGCGCAGTCCGGAACCGTGCGACTGCTACGGTCGCAGGTTCGAATCCTGCCTAGGGCATGGATGTGTGTGATGTCCTTAGGTTAGTTAGGTTTAAGTAGTTCTAAGTTCTAGGGGACTAATGACCACAGCAGTTGAGTCCCATAGTGCTCAGAGCCATTTTTTTTTTGGAACGAAAACAGCCCTATTCATAATAGCTTAAGTATAATTTGTGTTTGTTATAGAAAGTTCTAGTTACAGACCTCGATAACTCTAATGAAATAGTACAGCTGTACCTAGTTTCAAGACTTTAGTGTAAATAACAATTATTACAAGGAATACAAAAGAGGCAGTTCAGACGTCATGTTCTGCTGTCGTTTCCGCTCCAAAAATTGCAAACGGCAAAGTTTACCTGCAGTCTAGCCAAAACAGTAACTAAAGCCAACTTAACTCCATTCATATAAAAATTAAGAAGGTTCTAAATTGTTGCACAACAGAGGTACTAATTATTACGTGTCCAAGAAAGATGCCATTTAGATGCTACTACCTGTGCCTAGAGCGGTTGATAGCTGATGGATGTTCTGTTCGACAGTCCGCTGCGCCCATTTATAAATATGGACGGAGAGGCAGTAGACGAGACACTTGGCACAGAGCTATCAATCTCTCCGTGTCTGTCAATCGGCGGCATACACTGTCCCTCGGGTGACGTGAGAGCTAGGCATCTACAGGGTGTTTCCAAAATGGCCGGTATATTTGAAACGGCAATACAAACTAAACGAGCAGCGATAGAATACACCGTTTGTGGCAATATGCTTGGGACAACAGTACATTTTCAGGCAGACAAACTTTCGAAATTACAGTAGTTACAATTGTCAACAACAGATGGCGCTGCGGTCTGGGAAACTCTATAGTACGATATTTTCCACATATCCACCATGCGTAGCAATAATATGGCGTAGTCTCTGCATGAAATTACTCGAAACCTTTGACAACGTGTCTGGCAGAATGGCTTCACATGCAGATGAGATTTACTGCTTCAGCTGTTCAATTGTTTCTGGATTCTGGCGGTACACCTGATCTTTCAAGTGTCCCCACAGAAAGAAGTCACAGGGGTTCATGTCTGGCGAATAGGGTGGCCAATACACGCCGCCTCCTGTATGTTTCGGATAGCTCAAAGCAATCAAAAGATCATCGAAATATTCATTCAGGAAATTAAAGACGTCGCCCGTGCGATGTGGTCAGGCACCATCTTGCATAAACCACGAGGTGTTCGCACTGTCGTCTAAGGCAGTTTGTACCGCCACAAATTCTCGAAGAATGTCCAGATAGCGTGATGCAGTAATCGTTTCGGATCTGAAAAATGGGCCAATGATTCCTTTGGAAGAAATGGCGGCCCAGACCAGTACTTTTTGAGGATGCAGGGACGATGGGACTGCAACATGGGGCTTTTCGGTTCCCCATATGTGCCAGTTCTGTTTATTGACGAAGCCGTCCAGGTAAAAATAAGCTTCGTCAGTAAACCAAATGCTGCCCATATGCATATCGTCGTCATCAATCCTGTGCACTATACCGTTAGCGAATATCTGTCGTGGAGCAATGGTAGCGGCACTGAGGGGTTGCCAAGTTTGAATTTTGTATGGATAGAGGTGTAAACTCTGGCGCATGAGACGATACGTGGACGTAGGCGTCATTTGGACCGCAGCTGCAACACGGCGAACGGAAACCCGAGGCCGCTGTTGGATCACCTGCTGCACAAGCTGCGCGTTGCCCTCTGTGGTTGCCGTACGCGGTCGCCCTACCTTTCCAGCACGTTCATCCGTCACGTTCCCAGTCCGTTGAAATTTTTCAAACAGATCCTTTATTGTATCGCCTTTCGGTCCTTTGGTTACATTAAACCTCCGTTGAAAACTTCGTCTTGTTGCAACAACACTGTGTTCTAGGTGGCGGAATTCCAACACCAGAAAAATCCTCTGTTCTAAGGAATAAACCATGTTGTCCACAGCACACTTGCACGTTGTGAACAGCACACGCTTACAGCAGAAAGACGACGTACAGAATGGCGCACCCACAGACTGCGTTGTCTTCTATATCTTTCACCTCACTTGCAGCGCCATCTGTTGTTGAAAATTGTAACTACTGTAATTTCGAAAGTTTGTCCGCCTGAAAATGTACTGTTGTCCTTAGCATATTGCAACAAACGGTGAATTTCTATCGCTGCTCGTTTAGTGTTTATTGCCGTTTCAAATATACCGGTCATTTTTGAAACACCCTGTACCAAATGCATGTTTTCTTGTGAATGTAGGAAGTGAATTCGCGAGGACTGCACACCATCCTGGATCGCTTAGATTTCACGGAAGGAACTGTTTGCGTGCAGCTGTAATGTTGACAAAACGGCGTGGCAAGTGGCAAGATTATTTTTCACTTGTAAGGCGAGCAATTAACTTCTGG
Organism: Schistocerca gregaria; assembly: GCF_023897955.1. NCBI lineage: Eukaryota > Metazoa > Arthropoda > Insecta > Orthoptera > Acrididae > Schistocerca > Schistocerca gregaria. The sequence goes on along the minus strand of NC_064931.1, from coordinate 597,011,312 downwards.
TCATTATAAGTCAGGACGATGGACCATTTTACCTGTAACTTACCGTAGAGGTCGCCTCTGAACGGCTATTCCTAACAGGGACATTATTATTGTTATTATTATTATTATTATTATTATTATTATTAAAGATATTATTATGTATTGTATGTGTAAACGTTTACTGAATATATCAATCAGTTAAAACTCTAAACTTCTATTTATAGTGGCCGTTTCCTGATACTGTTGACTAAATAGCAAAAGGAACGTTTTCTTTCAGTGAGTACGAATATAAATGTGGATTTGCAGACTGACACTTACGGTCAGTATGTTCGCGATCGCTTTCAGGCTATGGTAAACAGCCACTTCCCTACAATTTCTCTTTATGTGACCCTATCATTTCATTTAAACTCATCTTAATGGTCTTATCGGCTGCTTCCCTAAGTCACCATGGATCGGACTACAGCATCTATGGTAAGTTGAAACGCACAAATTGCAGCCCACACTACGCTCAACAGAATGGAGTGGTCTGCCTTTTTCCCACGCGTGAATCCAGTCGAACAAGTCTGGGACAAAAAACCATGTGAAACAAACGAATTTTCCATTACACAATTTTATACTTAATTTAAATTTTTTATTAGATTGTCTGTATACTTTGCAAACGAATAAATACGTATACTTTAGTCACTGTTTTTGTTTTCTGTGCCTTTAATTTCGAAATAAATGGGTGATGGAAAACTTTGATGGATAACTGTATTTACATCTCTGTCCTAATAGCCTTGTCAGCTCTCACCTTTCTCTCCATAGAAATGCAGACCAGTGCCACGTCTATCGTGTCATACCATCCAAGACTGTGGTCCACAACTGGGGAGTCTCACTTAGATTCGACTCTTCCCGACTCAATGATTCTTTGTGGATTATCGGCGTTTATCACGTATAGCTCTCAGATCAGCGAACTATTATGTAGCACACGCACCCTTATGCATAGTATATTCCGTGCACTCTGTGCAATTTTCTTGTTTATTAACTTTGTTGACGCTAGGACTGTGAGTAGGTTCCTCTGTTGAACTTAATAATGATAGTCTCCAGAGCTTGGAAATGCGTGTACACATGTATAGCATATGCATTAGGTTTCAGTATTAAAAAATGATAGCAATAGTAGTAACAGATATCTCGGCAGTATAGTCGAGAAGATACAGTTATGACCGTGAACTTTATTAAATATCTACTAACTACTTACTTTTCATCTGAGAGGTCACTGCCAGTAACGAAAAATGCACGCAAAACCAACGTGCACTCCTCGCCATTTACACTGCGCTCAAAATGGACTAAATTAGTGTCTATTTCTGATAATACAATCATCCCGCAGCTGTATTAAAATCAGCCCGTTGTGTTACCAACACCACGGAATGCACAAACGACTGAACGCCCTGGTGTTCGCGACCGCAACAGAAAACACATAGTTACGTATTCGGATTTCAATTATCGCACATTCAGAAATGAGTCCACTGTGTTATACCCACTGTGAGAAGCTGATTATGGTAGCTTATGGAACGGGTTCAAATATTCATCGTCTGGCTGTGCTACGTGCACACGCTTCTGCTGTACTTAGCCATATGCTTTTGCTAATATTTACTTAATGTTGCTCCGAGCGCCAAGTTTACGAGTAAAATATATATCGTTATATGTTTCTGATACTATACAAATTAGATAAACAAAGAGAGATATGATAAACATGAAGCCAATCACGTTTAATTTATATTTACTGTACTTTCTAAACAAACATGTAAAACTTTACGGAGAGATTTCTTGATTTAATACGACAAAAATGTGATTATTTCGATAGCATCTATATAGCCTCCTTATGCAGACTTTCTGTTGTATAACAGGAGACTGTAAATGAGTCACAGAATATAAAGTAATGAATTGCAGATACAGATTGTCCTATCACAAACAACTCATAAAAACTTTGCAGACATAGCGAAATTGACAGGAACGCTTGGAACCCACATACTGAACGCATAGTGTCCTACGACGACTTGGTTCCTTTCAGTCTACTCCTTGGTAAAGAAGATGAAAATAATATTACACCAACGTAATACGTCTAGAAACCTGTTCTTACACTGGTTTTTAGTAAAAATACATCATTATTCAGGTATACACATACCATACTTCTCTGCTGAAAAGTAATTTCATCCCTTTTCGCAACACAATCGAGCGATGAATAATTCCCATAGTTTTTGTACCGTTCATGAATCATTGTCGCCGAGGAGAAGGACATTCGGAGAAAAGTCATACCCAGTAGCGACTAGTCTTCCGGAAGATTTATGTTTTCTTTTCTAATCCTGTCGATACCGATTCCACTGGAAATTGACGAGGAGATAAGCTTGTGACGTAAAAAAATGTGGTTAAAGAATGTTTCTCTGTGTGTTATGTGTCATGCTGGAGACAACACTGCAACAATAGACTAATTTTAACGGAGTAATTTGAGTGAACTGTGATGTGGAACTGCTGCTTCTCTCGAGCAAAAAGTCAAAATTGGAAATAAAATTAATAAAACAGTCGGTCACACAACTTGAGAAATTAATCCTGGTAGAAATAGTGACAGTAGTGTGTGTGTGTGTGTGTGTGTGTGTGTGTGTGTGTGTGTGTGTGTGCGTGCGTGCGCGTGCGTGGTTGAGAGAGAGATATAGATAGAGAGAGACAGAGAGCTAGTCAGTATTTAATTCTCTACTTACTAACACACAGGAAAATCTTGTTCTGGACTTCTGTTTCTGAAAGTAATTAAGCTTTTTTCCTGACACTTTCAAAGTTATTCATCTCGAATTTGAGTGAAGAAAATGTCCCATTCATTGATGCTTAAAGAAACTCTGAATTAGCAACTGAAGGGAATGTGCTCATCAGGTTTTCGAGCAGCACGTTTCGAACAAACAGTTCTCCCGGTAGGTGAGCGAGAGTTAGTTATATACTATGTTACTGACTTACCACTGTATATGTTCCCGTGTAGATCGTATTACTAGTGAAGAAGCACTGAATGGGAGTTCATGGCACAACATGACACACACATCCCGATCTTCTGTCAATTGGTGGAGGGAAGAGCGGCAACATAAAATTTTAAGTGAAAACTAAGGTTTGACTTGAGTAAGCACATTCAAACGGATGCAAGTTATAGGAATTAAGCAGAAGATGAAGAGCCTTCTACTGGATTCCTTACTGTAAATACCAGAATGAAATCAGTCTTGGGACAAGAGAAATGGAACATGTTTGAGCTTCATAGTGCTCAGCGCGCTTGAAAAATATCCAGGTATGGCTACAAACGAAGATAGAAATCTAGCCTGTTTGAGAAAGGAAGGTCCCCAGTCAAGGGTTACAGACGAAGAAGAGCAATGACTTCGACTGTGGATTTTGAAAGCAGTCTCATCGGTGAAGGTGGTAGAAAAGTCTTTCTTCCTTCCGAACATAAGTTCAGACACGCCTCTTTCCCAATCAAACATTTTTGTGGTCAGCGTCAGTGGGTCCTGTTTGAACTTCTGAAACAAAGTACTTGGTTAACTTCACCAAACATTGCTGTCAAACAATTATTCACGATGAAAATATTCAATGGGAAAGTACTCCCAGTGGTGAATATAAAGGAAGGTCGGTCATTATCATAGGGAAGGCAGCTGTACTTAAAAAAAGATCCAGGAGAGCCAAAAACACCATCCGAAGATACGTGGAGAATCTCGAAATACAAAGCAAAAATCATGAAAAGTCTGGAGCATTAAACTTCAACTCGATACTAAACTCCGATAGATTAAAACAGCTAACCGAAATCTAGGGAAAAGGGAAAGAAACTCATAGTTGTCACATTATAAGAAAAAAATTCATTGATGAAAATACAATTGACGAGGAGAAGTATAGGTTCTCCAAAGAAAAACTAGGCAGAAGGATCGTGAAGAATATGTCTCGTCCTGGAAATGCATGGAAATGCATTCTGCAGAAAGAGGTATATACACTCCTGGAAATGGAAAAAAGAACACATTGTCACCGGTGTGTCAGACCCACCATACTTGCTCCGGACACTGCGAGAGGTGGAAATGGCATGGCAAGCCGTTCCACAGGACTACATCCAGCATCTCTACGATCGTCTCCATGGGAGAATAGCAGCCTGCATTGCTGCGAAAGATGGATATACACTGTACTAGTGCCGACATTGTGCATGCTCTGTTGCCTGTGTCTATGTGCCTGTGGTTCTGTCAGTGTGATCATGTGATGTATCTGACCCCAGGAATGTGTCAATAAAGTTTGCCCTTCCTGGGACAATGAATTCACGGTGTTCTTATTTCAATTTCCAGGAGTGTATTATGCTCCATAAAAAATTTATTACCGATGTAGGAGATTAAATTTTAAATACGCAAAAACTTTAACTTATAAGCAACTACACAGTCTTTTACAGAGAAGAGAAAAGAAAAATTCCGGAAGAAGTGTAATAAATCAAGAACCAGTTGGAAGACGAAATAAGTAATTTTTCGAAAGCCAGTGTCAAAATGATAGTGGGGGACTTGCATAAGTAGGACACAATCCATCACTCATAAGAACTAATAAAACTTAAATAACATAGGAAGAAGTTTGCAAGGCCTACAGTCTAAAATTAGTGTCTACATGCTTCAGTAACCCATTCCGGAAAGAAGACCTGGGCATCCCCAAAATGGAACTTAGAAGGGGTTAAATACATAAAGAGGTAATACCCAGACAATACCAGAGTAACAATAAAGATGCCAAAGAGCAGGAGGGAACCCCTATTGAAACAGATTAATGTCTGTCGAAAATAAAAATTCGAATAATCCCTCAAGCAACCATGAAGAAGGAAACTGATATTCACAACTTCAGCTCAAACATTTAAGACTGGAAAAACAAAATAACCAAAAATATCACTAAAACAGCCAAAGAAGTACTTCCTCTATGAAGATCTATAATACACAGATGGCGAAACGCAACCTCTTTCAACGTTCTGAATAACAAAATCCAAGCGTAGAAAAGGTGGTTCTCTGATCAATCCCAGATAAGTGTACAGAACACCGAGATATAAAAGAATAAAAAAGGAAAACTGCAAAAGCATTACGAAATGCCGAGAAGGAAATTCAAAAAGGGGCAACTCTAATGTATCAAAGAACCTTCAAAAAGAACAATGTAACAGGTTCCACGAAACTTAACAAAGAAACTGCAGAAATATTAGTCCCCAAACCTGCACTTTAGAAACGGTACTGGAATCCTGTCACTCAGCAACAAACAAAGCTGTGTACTACTAGCGAGGTACTTCGAAAAACTTCTGATTTATGAAAACAACTACAAATCTTTATCTTACGAGAATCTGAAAACCAGTATCCCTCACCTTTGATTTCAAAGAATTGCAAATAATAACACTCGGTATTAGGAGAAGATGAAATATTAGCAAAATACTGAAATTAGCTGGTCCAAACTTAAAAATAGTCCTACACAAGCCAGCTCCAAATATGCAGAAAAAGAAGAATGGAAATGTGCTTTAATCTATAACTTTACAAGAAGAGTGACAAAATATGTAGAAATATCTATAGAATTATCTCTCTCCTGCCACTAAGTTTTAATTTTGTTGTTGTTGTTGTTGTGTATTAATCAGATAGGAAAAGCAAGTCAATATACACACAGGGAGATATGAGGCAAAATTCCGGGACGGAAAGTAGTGTGTAGAAAAAATTTATATCCTCAACTCAGTCAGCTCCAACACAACTCAGTATCAAAACAGTAACTTCGCATGACTTTACAAAGGCCTATTCTTCTCCCGACAGATCAACGCTGCTCTGCACACACCACGAAATCAGTGTAGATGATAAAACGAAAAGTTTTATTAATCAGTCGCTCCCAAACACTAAATTTGAAGTGAAATTCCTCGGTGTACCTCAGAACAGTTCTAAACAGGAATTGAGGTCCGACATGAGGACGTAATATCAACCGTTGCCTTTAATTGCGTCTCGAAAAAAAAAGTCCAGGAATGGCGAAGGCACTACAAAAAGCTGTTATAGATCATCGAGTAAGACTAGGACAAAAATCTAAACGTACCAAAACCAACTGTCTTGCAGTTGCAGATGACATAGCGATCTTCGCTAAAGATGTAAGTTGAGCCATAATTTTTCGGAAAAACAGGCGAGAAGAGAGGCTAAAATATCTGTACGCAAAACTAAATACATAGGTAACATCTGCGATACTCCGAAATCACTAGAAACAGACTCTGAAAGGTCAAAAAAGTACAGGATTCAAAATCTTAAAGAAATAATTTCGACTAGTTACTTACATAAGGAAGCAAACGGCAGGAAAGTTTGAGACAGCGCAACAACTCTCCAAGACATCGATACAAATTATAAAAACTGATGTACGTATCTATGTAAGCATGTTTGTATGTTCCACATCTCCTAAATCACTAGGCCGATTTCAGCTGAACTTGGTGCACACATCATTTACTGTCTGGGAATAATCACTGTAGGATAAGAATCATTCACGTATCAAAGGGGTGAGGGTGGGCGTGAAAAAATAGTGTAAACAACGACGCGGGAATATCCACTCTTTACCCATTTAGGTTTTAAGAATGAGAGCACGTAGAGACTTGCAAGAAACTTTACATAAATTAGTAAGCTTTACGAAACTTTTCGTCTCTGACGGCCACACAAATTACGAAAAGAAAGAAGTTTATCGCTTGCAATAAAATATTTTCACTGTTCATGCAGAAAAAATGCAACATGAAACAGGACCTTTTAATTTATTACTTATTAACTACCACCTTTAAGCGAGACACATTTACTGCATTCACATATAGCACTGATTGTACGAGAGAAATTGCATCATTTCATGACTCTTAGGTCACGAGATATGACGTCATAAACACTGAAATGCCTGAGAAACCACCGCGTCATGCAAGATTTTTAAATTTATTATTTCGTTGATACTACTCTATTCGCAAAACTTTTCTCAGAGGGTACCCGCATTTGCCACTTTCTGTGCCGACAAAACTATATCATTATACGACACATGGCTCAAATACTGAGATGCATGATAAATCGCCGCATTATGCACGACGTTTTAAATTTCTTAATTCTTTGTTTCTAGCTCTATTCACTACACATTTCGCAGATAGAGTAGCCACATATACTACTGGATGTACCTGCAAAATTATGTCACTGCACAGCAGATAGTTCTGGAGATTCGACGTCACAAACCTTGAGCTGTGTGAAAATGAAACTGCAGAGCGAAATTCGCTTGACGTACAGGTGAAATATGTATACTAATACGCGTGAAATACGTAAAATGAGTGAGAAATCTATGTGACATGTTCGTATGCGAGCAAAGCCACGTATAAAAAGATCATCCTAAACCCCTAGAACTAGTCCAGTCAAATTTGATATACATGTCAGTTATGTGCTGGAAAAGAGTGAGAACCGCCACAGGAGTGAATGTGATAACATGGGGGGAGGAGTGATTACAGGGAAACTGACAGACAGTGAGGGGGAAGGTGGAGATAGTCACAGACAGGAGGAGGAGGAGGAGGAGGAGGAGGAGATGGACAGTGATACAGGAAGGGGAAATGGACAGAGATAGGATAGAGGGAAATGGACAGAGAAAGGAAAGAGGAGGAGATAGACAGAGGCAGGGGAGGAAGAGATAGGCAGTGAGATGGGGAAGATGAAGAGACAGAGGGGGAAGAGGAAATGGGCAGAGAAATGGAACAGGATGAGATGGACAGAGAGAGGGGCGAGGAAGATATGGACACAAAAAGGAAAGAGGAGAGATAAACAGGGAGAGGGATAGACGGAGATGAGCAGAGAGAGGGAGAGGAGGTGATGGACAGAGAGGGGGCAAAAGGAGAGGAACAAATAGTACGGGTGGAGGACGACGACAGAGAGAAAGAAACGGTGGTGGAAATGGAAACAAAGAGGAGGAAGGAGGAGATGGACTAATAGAAAATTGTAGTAAAAACATACCAAGGCAATGCTGGGTACTCAGCTATGCAACAATTAGAAAATCTATATCCATGATTACAAAATTCGTCCATAATTTAGCTCTCCTCAGAGCCGAATGCACTAGTGTACTCATAGTTGCAGAAATCGAGGAAAGACAGACACATGAGAGAAAAAATACTTTGAAAACCTGTGTCCGTAAGGCCTAAAGACGGTGAAAAAAGAAAATGCAAGTTAAAGACAGATATAGAAAGCTATAGAAAATTACGAACACTCATAGACCCAACGCGGTAAAAAATTGTGATACTTTTATTGGACATATAAAACGGGTGGAGACAAGCAGACTAGCTAAACAAATATTTGAATACTTCAACAATAAAAATAAATAGGTCAGTGAAACAGAAAAACAGCTAGAAGAATAAAACGAATGTGTCAGAGGAAGATACACAAAACAGAAAAAACTTCATAACAAAAATAAGAAACTTAATTGTTTTCACGAGGCAGAAACAAGAAACAAAGATGGAAACAAGATTAGCGACTGTTTCTCGTTGACGGCGCCATTACTAGAAACAGAGCAATCACTCAGTTAGAGAAGATCAGAGAACACATTATCAAAGGAACTTTAGAAGGACCCTCCTTAAGTGACAACGAATACTCCTGCATAGGAGTCCACTGCTTTACTCTTTGTGTTAGCTTTTTCTGAGTTAATAACAAAAGGAATACGTTTATCATATATACGAAAACTGAACCACACAGGAATAACAAATACGTTTTAACAGCCACGACACATCGGAAACATGCTGAAGAATCATTTAAAAATTCCGTAAGAATAGAATTTAAACTAACGTTAGATATATTCAATCGTAATGGTCTCCCATAGTTACTATCTTTACCTTGTATAAACTTGTTCCGTTTAAATACGTTAATATATAAAGGCCCATCATTTCGGTAAGCAAGAACGAATTTAATATCATATTAACGGTATGAAAATGCATACCACTATTTCACATTGTACTGATAAGACTAGGTAAGCTAAAAACTAATCATGTGTTGAGGAAACCACTATGAAGACGCTTTTTATGACAACATAAACAGGATCGTAGGAAAAAGTTAATATTTTCAAATGAGTACCTCCACGCTATTACCATACGTATGTTAAGGTGAACGCGTCTATTACAACGAGAACGGAATTCTCGATGTGGAAGGAACATCAGACCGTAAAAAATTCTGAAAATCTTAACTCATAGCCTAAATTTACAGAGAACTATGAGCAGCTCTAATTGGAAAATTATCTCGAAAACTGTTCGTACAAGTAGCTGAATGGATACGCAGATGTACAGAGTTATTGCATCGATTCAAAACTGATACCAATTAGCTCACACCAAATGGTCCGGAATGTTTAGCATTATCTGTGCTGTGTTGCGTGCGGTGCGATAGAAATAAGCAAGCGGCGACAGTAATTCGACTGAACGAGAAAGGTAGTCATTGGCAGAGAAGTTTCGTTCATTAATTTTAGCTAGCAGCATTGCATTAGTTCCTCTAATCACTCACTTTGAAGTAATCGGAAATGGCCTTGATGCGAATATGTAGATCGCTAATCAGTTATTAAAAGGCACAAGCACTGAATTAGTAAATAACCGTCATTATTCGTTTAAATGACGGTGAAATTAATTAACAGTTGACTAAAAATCGCAAAATATAGTACTGAAATTACTCCTAGCATTGTCACTGGAGATAAATATGAAGCAGGAGGTGAATATAAAATAGACTTTCGTCCATTTCTTCTCCTGTTTCATTGACTCAGTTCTCTCATTTGACGTCTTGAAGAAACCCTATGGCTGCTATGTTTGTCTTCTGTAGACTTTGAGGTTGTTCACATTTGAGAATTGAGTAATGAGGTCTGACAGAAAAGGCTAAGCTAGCTACTATCACACATGTGTGAAATTTTGTTCTACTTAAATTTCTCTTTGCAGTGGGAACACGAAATTACTGGTGAATATAAAGACTATGGGCCACATACACTGTAAGAGAGAGATTACCGTAAATAACGTGTCACATCCCAGACCACTAGCGCCCATGTATGACTTTCTCTAATCGAAGACACGCTGAAACAGTCTGTGAGATACTGAAAACTTCTAACCATTAATTGTTACAGACTTAACAATAAACGTCATAAAAACGAAAACTTAGAATTCCACATGTTGCAGTTTGTTTCCATAGGATTTATTCATGTTCAATAGCAAGCCGGGAATTAACATGGAAACATCACTTCTGTCTTTCGGACGGACGGAGCTGTTATAATTGAAAGCAGTAGAGAGAATTTAAAAACAACTTTTACGAAACAATTCACATGTGTATTACTTCTTCTGGAAAGCAAATGTCGCCCACCATGTTTAATATCAAGAATCAACGGACCGATTACGACGATCAGTATTGTTATTTTACTCCAACATACGTTGCAAGGAGCTCAGGTCGTAATTCACGACTATGTTGGTCAATATGGCGGTGGTCATTCATGCACCGCTAATTTTTGTGCTTGTTTCCCGCAAGACTGTTTCAATGAAAACTCTTTCCATTACTATAACTAACTGGCTGCCACAGTTTAGATGATTCAAATGGCTCTGAGCACTATGGGACTTATCATCTAAGGTCATCAGTCCCCTAGAACTTAGAACTACTTAAACCTAACTAATCTAAGGACATCACACACATCCATGCCCGATGCAGGAATCGAATCTGCGACCGTAGCGGTCGCATGGATCCACACTGAAGCGCCTAGAACCGCTCTGCCACACCGGCCGGCCCACAGCTTAGAGTTCACATCGTCGCCATAATACTATACATGGAATATTGACCTTCACACTTAAAGACAGCCTTCCTGTCCATTTGTATTCGTGAAATCACGACAAGCAAGGGGCATAAAATGTGCTCTAATGGTATTATACGAGGCTAGGACAAAATCGTATAAGATAGTGTAGGGCGACTTCTAATTTCCAAAAATGTGTGAATTCCCCGGAGGTAGATGAATTTCAATTCTGAAAGAAGGTCAAAAGAATATCATGTCATTCGTCGATAAAAAAGAATCACTTAGTCTTCTTTAGAGATGCTGGGTGTTGGTCAGGGATGTAAAGCTGATTTTCGTATACAGAACATAACTTCCTGATAACACTCACGTATCGTGATTTGGGCGACCAGGAAATATTTGTTATTTCGTCTTCAAATCCTTGAAGCTAATCTTGAAGAGTTCCAATCATGTTATTCGACGGACAAGCTCACTAAACCAACATTGTCGAGAAATGTGGTTCACATACATGTCTTCTTTGTTTTTTTCCTCTTTCCCCGTAACAGGAAATTACTAGTTAACATACCGTATTCAACAACTGAAATGGGTCTTATTAATACCAAACGCTTTCCGCTTGATTCTAAAGAATTTTAAAAGAAAAAACGGTTCAAATGGTTCTGAGCACTATGAGACTTAACGTCTAAGATCATCCGTTCCCTAGAACTTAGAACTACTTAAACCTAACTAACCTAAGCACATCACACACACCCATGCACGAGGCAGGATTCGAACCTGCGACCGTAGCGGTCGCGCGGTTCCAGACTATAGTGCCTAGAACCGCTCTGCCATCCCAGCCGGCAAGAATTTTCAGTGGTCACTGTAACGATAATATACTTGTCTCGCAATTTGGTATGCTAGGATCATGAATACTTTGAATGCCTTACTACTACTATAAACAGTGTTACTTCTTATCCTTACTCACGGTTTTTTTGCCGTTTGCATCAGTCTTCCTGTTCTCTCACATGTCTATGCTAGATTTTAGCGAAAAGCACTTTCACTAAATTAAATATATTCACATTTCTGTGTTGTGAAGAACCAGTGTCATCTTTCCATTTCTTGTCTTTTATTTTGCTATTGCGGGAAGCTTTCATCTGTTGCTTCTTTTGGTGGTCGTGAAAGCATTTCAAATGGTAATCGCTCCCTCTCTATCTGTCTTTTTCTTTAAAGCGCGCGCGCGCACGCTTGTGTGTGTGCGTGTGTGTGTGTGTGTGTGTGTGTGTGTGTGTGTGTGTGTGTGTGTGTATGTGCTTGTAAAGGGAGCTAACATGATCTAACTACAGTGTGCGTAAATTATTACCTTACTATGGTACAATGGTAGATGAACTTCGATGTGGATACTGCCAATCTTGTGATATTATTTTTTGACATCTGGAAGTGTTGTTCTTTCTCTGCAATATAACTCAAATAACTAAATATGGTTCATAGGCTTTATCAAGTACCTCCACTTGAACGAGACTGTAGGAATCACTGGAAACTACAATACGTCGTCCAAACTATTATAAAACCTTCACGATGGAAAGGATAGACGACAGAGTAGGAGTTAATGGCAGATCAGTAACTAGGCCAATAGAGACATAGAACATAGGTGGAGAAAGGAGCGGGCCATTTTCTTGTCGATGAAGCCATCCGTGACTTCTCTTACCTGAATAGATTTAGGAAGACCGTGATAAAATTAATTCTATATAATGGTTCACAAATGTGAGAAATCTTCTGGATAGTACGCACTTCACTGAGTGAGATGAATCAATGGTTAGCACAATGAACTCGCATTCGGTAGGACGACGCCCCAAATTCGGGGCCGGCCTTCCTGATATGGATTTTCCATAGTTTCCCTAAATCGTTCTTGGCAAATGCCGACCTATTTCCTTCCCCATCTCCAGGCAAATGCAGACCGATTTCCTTCCCCATCCTTGAAACATTCCGAGCTTGTTGTGAGCTGATAAGACGTTAAACCTCAGGGTTCCTTCTATTTTAAACATGCCTCCCGACGTGTTCTCTTTAGCGCACCCGTACTGCCGTAAGAAACAGCGTAGAAGTAGATTAGTCGACTCAGAAAATATGGTTCAATTGGTCGGCAACTTTGGATTTGTAATTCTTATTCAGCGAAACTTCATCCTTGGATTCACGTGTTTTACATTGGACAATAGCAGTAGTAAGCTTATTGTTCTGTTTATGCAGTTCCCATCGCATTGCTGTCGGTTACACAATGTTCTTTAGCTATGTGCACGATAAGCACATCCGTGACGATGACCTTCGAAACAGAGCTACCATCCTTCCGCAATGCTGTCCTGACGCTATTAAAGATTTTCATTTTTCGTCCATTATTATGTTTAGTGAACGAAGTTTTCTCATTAAGTTTGTATAATGTTATGACTATATTCAGGGTGATTCCGTGATGATGTTACAGACTTTTAGGGATGATGAAGAAGGGTAAACGTATCAGTTTGAGGTGAGGAACCATGGTCCATAAACGACAGAGTCGAAATTTATAAGCTAAAAGCGATCCGATACCAGTGGCATTCGAATACATGTACCGATACTGTTGTTGCTAAAACTGTAGTCGCGTAGTCCGGAACCTTGCGACTGCTACGGTCGCAGGTTCGAATCCTGCCTCGGGCATGGATGTGTGTGATGTCCTTAGATTAGTTAGGTTTAAGTAGTTCTAAGTTCTAGGGGACTGATGACCACAGCAGTTGAGTCGCATAGTGCTCAGAGCTATTAAAACTGTAGTGAATGTAACTTACAGAGGTGGTAGTATGGATAAAAAAATTAGCAAATAATAGCGTTAAAATACATACCCTAAGAGCTACGAGCAATTGTACAGTATATGAGATTTTTCACAGAAGCGAAGGTGAATACGTGCTCATAGCTTTTAAGGTATGCATTTTAGAGCCCATTTTGACTAGATATTTTTATTTTGTTTTGGAAAATTTACCACCTCTGAAATTTACAATCTTAGCAGCAGCAGTACCGGTACATGTATTCCACTGTCAAATGCAGTACTTTTGACTCTGTTCTTTCCGAATCATGGCTCCTTACCTCGCATTAGTATATTTATCCCTCTCCATTAGCTCTGAAAGTATGTGACATCATCACGCAGTCGCCCTGTTTACAGCATCTCTACATAATTTATAATGCATTTGTACGTATTATCACGACTGCAACAAAAGGCACTGAGATTTTGATCTCGTTGGACGTGTAAGGTACTTCAACACTGCAATCAGCACATACCTAATGGCTGCATATAAATCTTCCAGGAATGTAAAGGTACATGGGTGAATGAAAACATAAACAGAACCATAGTGAATTATATATGTTTTTATGAGATGCGCGTTATTTCGCGTAGCCCCTGTAATCGATAAACGATCCATAAATGAGGTTTACATTGCCAGACAGAAGAAAATAGCGATATCCTGATGGAATCAACTAAAAAGTATTATGTTTTTCAAGAGGAAAAATATAATTCATGTAAATTTATGTCCGTGATTAAATGTTCAGTCCTGTAACAGTGTACCTCTTCAAAATTCCGTATTTGTAAATCAACTTCTAGGATGTGGGTGTTTACCATTATAGAACTGAATCACGGTTGGAATTTTTGTTTTCAGTAAATTATCCACCAGGCTGTTGTAAAGCACGACAGAACAGTAGCCACGTAACCATAAGGTAAGTTGTACACTGAGCGAGAATAGTAGCAAAGAAAAACTGGTTTTTGCAGCGCTGCAAAGAATATAATGTCGTGGTCTCACATGGTTGAGCATTGCCTTGCTGAGACATGGCAGCGGTAGTGCGCCGAAAGAAGCGTTTAACGTAGCATCTGTAATTTGTGATAGTGGGCATTACTGGAAGTATACCCGAGTCCCATCCGTCTTTATCAAAGATAAGATCATGCCCGCTATTCGTTCCGTAAAATGCCTTCAAGATATACTGGTCAACGGGGTAAACCGTCCCCAACTCGGGGCACAAGGAACGTGGGAACACGGCAAACAGTACGCAGTGGGTGACAGTTCACATTTCGGAAGTGACCATTTATACATTCAATTATTGCTTTGCTTCAGTACGCATTCAAGTATCCGTCATGACATAGACTCCATGTGACGAGGAGGAAGAAAGAACAGTAAAGAAAAGAAAGAGCTCCAGTAGGATCGTGTGTTAGTGCTCTTAACTGACATCGCGGGTGATAATTTGAGAAAAAAAAGTCATTCGTATCATTCGAGTAGGCATAATCAATGCGAGAAAATTCATGGGAGTGAGTCCTCTGGTCTTTAACGTCATTTTTGTTAGTAATTGGCCTTCCGTTACAGGATGATTTACGCAGTTCTGTTGCAGGCCTCTGGTAATGCAATGGTATATATAAATTTTGAGCGTGTAGGAGGGCTCACTGCCTTCCCCGTATCTTCACTCCACGATGATTATACGGAACTCAGCTTGTTATATAAAAGTACTTCATTCCGTAAGAACATACCAGAGGCGCAAGGTGCCCGCGAGCTACGGACCGTGACTGGCCGTGACATACGTCTTCTAACTGCGGAGTCTCCATGCTACCTCTTGCGTCGTTTCACTACTGTGCTTGCTCGGCTGAAACACATTTGCTAACTGCAGATTCTCCCAGGTAAATATCTGCCGTCCTTTAACAAAGGGACTGGATACTCCTTGTACATGCAAACAACACAGTTACAAATTTCCTGAAAGGAGCACGCTGTACCGGACAAGCTGATCTGTCCAGTGTGCAAGATGCACTAGGTGGCACGTGGAGTGGAGAAGCAAGACACGAATGGTGATCCACCCACGTAACACTGAATTATACCGACTGAAGGCCTTCAGAAGTTGTTGCACTGGCCTTTGCTTTTATTAACGATCTGAAGGAAAAGTAACATTCTTTTATAAGCACTACTGGCCTTGGAAGTTTTCGAATGATTGAGGACATTCACGACCTGTATGATCATTCCACTAGATCTAATTTTAAACAACAGTTAATTTCTCCAATATGAGCTACCTTAGATCTTGGTATATAATTTTTAATCCTTACCAACGGACCTACAGTCATCCGACCGATTGTCAGATCGAGTTTTTTATGGGTGACATATTTCCTGAACTGGAGAATTAAAATAACAGTTTGACTGTGTACCTGGAGTATCTGCCCTCTTCTTCTCTTCGCTCTCCTTCTTCTTACTCTTCTTGTTGGAGCCCTTATTTCTTCTTACCCACCGCCACAACTACCATTATCACTTTAACCTCGTTCTCCCATTTTTCCATTTTCATATATTTCTTTGAATTTGTTGGTGATATCGTTTCCTTCACATGTAACTCCAATGCTATCGATATGACTCTTTTGGAATAGCTATCTGTTTACAATTATGGCTGTAAAGTTCCTTATAGTGGTCAACCGGATTTAAAACTTTTTTCAGTGCTTATTAACGATCTGAAGGAAAAGTAACATTCTTTTATAAGCACTGTCCTTATTTCCTGAAGCATTCGTATTATTTAAGTGCTTCGTTAAGGTTTCAAGACTTATGGATACGAAACAAATCTTCCTTAGCTACTGTAAAATGTTGCAATTGAGCAGTACCACCGTTAAAGGTCTGGTAGTCGCGTGCATTCCAATGAAAATGGTGTGTAAGTGACTTGCTCGATGACAACAAGAACATTAGCGGGGTTGCTACTATTTTGTGATGGTCAACTTTCCATCATAACGACCATGTCTTAGATGTATAGCGCTGTGAAACGAATGAAGACGTCTGTCTGAACAAGTGACTCTTCGTCTCGGAACTGATTACGACTCTATGAAGAATGGGTAACACAATAGCTCAGGAAAAAGTACTTCAGCGACAAAATTAAGTAACGCCAGAAATTATGATAGCCGCCGACAGTGAACAGATAAAAATAGCGCACCTCGCTAGTTTTCAGTAATTAGTATTTTAATAACCAAATTATCAACGACCCAATTCACCCAGTAATTGTGACATTAATTAATTGGGATAAATCCTTTAGATCAGCTGAAGTGACAGCGTTACACAATGCCGGTTTTGGAATAACAGTAGATAATGACGGACGTTTCAGCTTCTGCACTGCACTCAAGATGATACAGTGGTTTGTAGATGATTATTTGAAAAACATTGTACATATGTACCATGAACTTTATTAGTAGCAGAAAACAGCTCCTTCCTCAAAATCAGATATGAAAACGGAAGTAATTGTTGTGACAGCATACTAAAAACGCCGTTAGTTTCCAGGATATATCGCTGTATATCATATTAAAAAACAGTAGATGAACGACTAAGAAAATAAAATTTAATGTATCATCTGAGAAAAAGTATACGGGCATCCCTATGTTACGCGGAATTGACCACCAAATCTCACGAGATAAGGACCCGCCAGTAGGTGGGGAGTATTGTGTTGTCAGTAGAGAAGCTATCGCAGCAGAATGGATTGTTCTGGGGAGTGCAGTTCCTTGTAACGTGGACTACTTATTACGTGTCACCTGAGGATCATATCCAACAGGGGCATTTCAACCCTGCTAAGGCTGCCGAAGTCAACTGTGGTGTGACCGTGGAACGGAAACACGAAGGAACCACCATAGTTAAACCAAGATTGGGCAGACCTCATTTACTGACAGACCGCGACCATCGAGCATTGCGTAGGGTGGTTGTAAAAACTGTATCAAATCTGAGGAAGGAGTCACTAATGAGTTCCAAAGTGTTACCAACTGTCCAGCTAGCACGATAGCTGTGTGTAGGAAGCTGTAAAGAATGGGGTACAAATGGTCGAGCAGGTCATAAACCACACATTTCTCTGCTCAGTCCCCAGCAATGGTTCACGCGACAGTGGATGACTGGAAACGAGTAAATTGGAGTGATAAATCATGCTGTACCCCGTACAATCCGATGGATGGGTCTGGTTTTAGCGAATGCCTGGAGAACGTTCCCTGGCATCGTTTGTAATGCCAACAGTGATGAACGATGTATGTGGTTTTACGGTAATGGGATGTTTTTCGTGGTTAGGTGGTGGCCCCCGTATTGCGCTTAAGGATATACAAAATTTGTAAATGTGAACACATTTTACACTACCGCATACTGCATAGAGCAGAGGAACAGTTCCGAGATGATGGTTGTAACAGCATGACAATGCAGCCTGTCATAAAGCTGCACGTGTAAGGCAATGGTTCGCGGACAATAACATTCCTAAAATGGATTGGTCTGCCCAGAGTCCCGAACTAAATCCAACTCAATGTGATGTATGCTGGGCTGTCCCCTGCATTTTTCGGCCACCACACTAGCGTGTATGCTTTGCGGGACACGTACGGCCCCGCTTCACGACGGTGGTTGTTTGTAAAAAGAAAGTCGTGGTACTACTCAACCACTTGGTCGGTATCGGAAAGACGCGGTGATGTTACGGTACCGAAGTACAGTAGTGACTAAGGGAAACGCATCGCACTGTCAATGCTTTCAGATCCATTGTGCATATACTATCAATCCCAATTCTGTGCTGACTCACGGTAAGCCGAGCGAAATACCCTCACTTCAAGGTGCAATAATATTGTGGTCGATGAATTCTTTATACAGTGAAGCCGCCACAGCGTCAGGGGTGCCAATCTCGACGACAGACAGGGTTAATGTCGCTGCAGAAAAGGCTTTAGGCACAGCGCTGCTTGCCTAAGCTACGACAAGTGCCCTCGCCGCCGGACCGTGCTGGAACAGTTCAGTTCCAGGGCTTTACGTCGGCTGCACCAGTATGTGACAGTACAGAATCATCGTCCTCTCCGTGAACACCTGTCGGTGACGATATGCAGGACCGCCGGCTGCCGGTCGCACGTGACACTGAACGCCGCACATCGCCCCACCGGTGGTTGTCGTCGTCCGACGTCCTGGAACTACTGTCATCACTTTGGCAGCTGTCGTCGTCCGAGCTATCGTCTCCGACAACTGCCAACGCCCGACGTCCCCCAAGTACCGCCATCTCAAGGACATACTCTGAGTGCCAGGTTGGATCCTCGGCTTCTCTTGCTCCGCCGTCCATTACGAATCGTGGGCTTCGTCATGTAGACGCATCTCAGGCAACGTCTTGGAGAGTCTTTCTGTTGTCCTTTAGTTGTGTTGACATTCATACAAGGACACTGTAGTTGACATCCAAGGACACTGTAGTTGAGTTCCGTCGATAATAATCGGTGTTACTATTAAGTGTCTTTCATCACTCCTCAGTACAAGGATACTTTGTAGAACACTTCTGGGATGAGTTAGAACGCCGACATTGGTCCACAATCCAGCGTTCTGTATCACTACCTTTTCGGTTTCTGTTCTTGAAGAATCATGGGCTGCCATTCCTCCACAGACTTTCAGAATCGCTATGAAAATTGTCCCCATCATAGTTCTGGCCGTTATAAAGGCGATGGATACACACATACCATAATAGTCTCCACCAACTGGTGTCCGAATACTTTTGGTAAGATAATGTATTTATGGCTCATCGAGGTAGCACGGTTACTAAAATCGTATTTGGGTTAGACAAATACTTGCTCATCCAACAAAGTTTTTCTCAGTTCCCTGGATCACTTAAGACAAAAGCTGGGATGAGATCTTTAAAGAGCATCACTACCAAAATCGTTCCCCAGTCCGAGATTGTGCTTTTTCTCACAAGGCCTCGTCCTCGAAGCGATGTGAATCTCTAACCTTTCTTCTTTCCTTATATATAATCTTATGATCATCGCTTTGCAGTCATGATTCTGGATGCCACAGACATTGGCAAAGAAAATTTTGTTCTGACTCTGAAATATGTGCACTTGCTTTAATAACTGTAGAAAGTGAAAATTTGCTTAGTTTATCCGTTTTATATGGAAGAAATTTGAAAACATTGTCCGCGTGGTTATATGTTGGGTACAATCCACCTTAAACTGACCATTTTCAGCAGGAATTAACTCACTTTTGGAACAATATTGATCATCTAGCTGCGCACGCAATATAATGAATAACTTGAGTGCTAAAAAGGAAGTCGTTAAATGACACAGAAGCAACAAACTGACAATCAACGCTGCACTGAACACAGCAAAAGTCATTTTTCCTGTGTAGCTTGTCGAAAGTCCTAGAAGAACTAGGAAGTGTAATGTAATAATCCTCATACGGCGCAAAGTTATATGCTATTTTTATACCGGTACTCTGTCATCTGTATCTACAGAACAAAAAGGAATAATGGCCTTTAAATGGCAAAGTCCTAACAGCTAACTTCAGCAAGTAGTCTTTAAAAAAGAATTTTTATGCCATCCATTACATAAGAAACCGCATTAAGGAAATATAACAAATGAATGGACAGTAATGTCTGTGGAAATTTTCAACATTCAGAAAGAATGGATCAATGAATACAGACTCGGTGTATGAGTCGGTTAGAGTAAAGATAATAAATGACTAAGACTGCAAAGATATCCTGCACGCGTAGGCATCACTACGCCTCTTCTTGTATAACTGGAAGTGTCTGTGTTATATTGTGAACTGTAAATTAATTGCAAAACGAAGGTGAGATGCTATAGTGAGTGCCTGTAACGCTACTTCATCGTCGAGACCACTTAAAATTTACATGGGAGGAATGATCAGTCTCCAGAAAATGAGTTTATTATATTGTGATAATTTGCCTCTAACATGGACACCGTGCGTCGGTACGACAGTAGTGCACATTGTGAGGTAACAGGCGAATTGTGGCGCCCTGAAAATCTTGTGAGTTGGTGTGGCCGCACGGGCCGCTCGGCCAGCCGGGGCCCGGCAGCAAACACGTGGTGGCGAACGTTAGCCGGACGAGAGGGGTAGCCCCAGCGCATGGTCCACCGCGTGGCTGGTAATTCCGCTGTGACGAGGACGGTGCTTTGTGTCGGTGAAGGAGATATATATGCCGGGAGCGCCAAAGATGGCGGACTTTGTGAAACCATAATAACACACATTTCACAGTTCGTATAGAAATTAATAGTAGCCAGATGACTCATGACAACTCAAAAATAAATATGCACATTACTATTATTTGCACGGCGATTCCGACGGTGTAATCAGATTTTCAATATCTCTATTAGTTTAAAGTTTAGTATACGACGGTAAATTATACAAGTAAGACCCAGCAACGAATTTCCAAAATATAAACGTTTCATTCCGAGTGTGTCGATCGTCTTGTCTTTAGAAAGCTATTAGTGTAAAACGAAATTGGTATTAATTAGAGACATGTAACTTAAAAAGTACATGAGTTATCGGAGATCAAAGTGGCCGATTACTATCGATCGCGTCAGGCCATAAATACTCCACAGTTACACTAAAAAACGGTAGCAGCATGCTTATAAATATATTTATTCATCTACGTCTTTGTTTATATCCGAGATATACTATTCATGAAGAACTAGATTAAATATCTTTTTCTTGATTTCCTTTGATATATGTTTATTTAATAATTTATGTACTTACTAATGTGTGTTAGAGCGTGTTTATGATCCAGCCGTAGGAATATTTATCTAATCTCAAGTATTTACATGTAGATCCAGTATTTCGAAAACGTTTCATTATGTTGGTGAGTGTGTGTTGGTTTGAAGACAGGGCTGGAGCGCTCTAGCCAATCACAACGATCGTTGCAAAAAGGACACGTGGAGAGACTGTATGGAAGTGGGAACGAGCATCGTTTCCGGAGTTCTGAGCTGTGCTGCGCAGAGTACGACACAGGGCGGGAGTGAGTGCTGGACGCGAACAGTACTGTGCGACGGACTGGGTCCCTTAGAATGATTGGGGAAAACTATAAACATTTGGAAACCATGATCACATTCGTGACAATCGTCCAATGATTCTATCTGCCCACGTGAATTAGTCCGTTTTGATGTTGCTTTTGTGACTGTATTCGGCTAGCTTGCACTGTTCAGAAGGATACACACTTTCCGTAATAATGTCCACTAACTGGTGTGCGACTCCTTTTGATAAGATGGTGTATTTATAGCTCATCGAGGTAGTGCGGTTACTAATTTCGTATTTGGAATAGACAATACTTGCTAATCCACCAAGTTTTCCCTGAATCTCGTAAGGCAAAAGGTAGGACGAGTCCCTTAAAGAAGATCACTGCCAACGAAGGTCAAGTGTGAGAGTTTGGGCCACTACTGGACATAACATGCGATCTCCACGTCTACGTGTTGAGGACAACTGATATACATGGAAGGATTTTGAGGCCAAGGTTCTGCGTCTTCTTCAGTATACATTATAAGATACTTTTCAGCAGGATAATACGTTGTTACATGTGACGTCTTGTGTCCATTTCCTCAAAGAAGAACTAGGGCACCACTGCTTCACAGGCTTTCACGGTTACTTCACTTGTCACGCGTCGGATCTGTCTGCATAGTCAACAATGTGTTCGTCGTCGTGAGAGACGCCATATGTAACTGGACTTCTGTTAGGACGTTGCCTTATCAGATCTTTAGAATCGTTAACAACAGCTAAATTTACTGCTGCAAGTTTTCAAAGAGTCGTTTATTCCTCCTTGAAAGATGTATATGAACATTATGAGAGTGAAAGTTTCAAATTACAGCTAGATTTTCGAAACTAATGAATAAGATATACAATGTTTCAAGAAACGTACCGTAGTAAATTTACGATTTATTATCAGTGTAGCTAAGCAGATTTCGAGTTTGTTTCATAATTTCAATTGTCAATTTAATATGGTTTTGTAAATATGCTGTATCAGTACTGTCGACTACGTCAACAACAAACGGGCAAAGGGTTCATAAAAAAGTAATAAACGACATTATATTCGAAACGATGGACTGTTTGTACGAAATGTTGGGATGGGTGTGGACGAAGATTCTCACAGGACAATGATACCGCAATACACATTGTATATCTTAACTTGAGTAACACAGTGTAAAGTGGCATTTAGTTACGAAAGTAAGCAAAGAAGGTTATTACTGTACGCGTTAATACGAAATAGGGAATGCAAATGAACTCTGGAGGCCTTTGCCGCAATCGTTGCCACAGTCCTCTTCCAACAGTAAATATTTGCTTATTAACCACTGCAGCTGCCCAATCAGAGTTAATGAACGTCTGTTTTAATGCGCTGTGTAAAACGCTGACGAGTTAAAACAATGTAACTGGCTACCAGGCCACATTTTTCACTCAAATTTCGTTTGCATACGAATAGAGAAGAGGAAGTAGGGTACAGACACGCCGAAGTGTGGTTTTTATTTCAATCGAAAACATTCTATTTATCACGAAATGCCACACACAGCAGCGCTGGAAACCAGTTGAGTGTAACATTGGCATTAATGATCCAAATATGGCCATGACGTTTTGGCATGTGCTCCACGTAACTTACATGGACACAAGTACACATAAAAGCAGTGTAAGCAAAAAAAGTTGCGAACTGGATTCTAGAGCACCATTACCTTACCTGTTTCGCGGACGAATGTTGACTTTCCATACATATCAATTCTTGAAGTGCACTCATCTTAAATCTGTATGAGTCACGGTTCCATAAATTCAGTTTAGGGTTTAGAGAGATGCAAGAAATGTCAGTTGAGATTTCAGGTGATTTTAAATTCCATAACACTCATCTGCAACAATTCAGCTATTCGGCGACCACAATATTGTTTGGTGACGGAACCTTGCCATCAAGGTCACAGTGATAATATATGGAAGACTAGAGTCGACCTGCAAGCCATTCTTGAACCTTACACATGCTGCTGATCGTTCTATGGACATAATGGTCGTATGTTCCAAAAATGATGTTTTACACTCTGACGATCACCAACTCATTATGTCTCTGTGAGCTTTACACCACTTAAAAAATATCTACATGGACATTGAGGCAGTCATCCCATCGACGCAGTACGTTGGAGATACTCGTTTGGTGAAACACTGTCCACCTGCGTGAAGAATTCCGTAACTGCCCTGCCCCACGTCCTGTCCGACAGGAATCGTTGTATAATTTTAAAACACGTATTATGTTCGAGTACAATGACTTTTATGGAGACTAGAAATCTACTCTGTAGGAATCAGCATTGGTTTCGAAAAAGACGATCGTGTGAAACCCAGCTCGCGCTATTCGTCCACGAGATTCAGAGGGCCATAGACACGGGTTCCCAAGTATACCTGTATGCCGTGTTTCTTGAATTCCGCAAGGCGTTCAATACAGTTCCTCACAGTCGTCTAGTGAACAAAGTAAGAGCATATGGACTATCAGACCAATTGCGTGATTGGATTGAAGAGTTCCTAGATAACAGAACGCAGCATGTCATTCTCAATGGAGAGAAGTCTTCCGAAGTAAGAGTGATTTCAGGTGTGCCGCAGGGGAGTGTCGTATGACCGTTGCTATTCACAATATACATAGATTACATTGTGGATGACATCGGAAGTTCACTGAGGCTTTTTGCGGATCGAGAGGTTGTAACAATGAAAAATTGTACTCTAATGCAGGAGGATCTGCAACGAATTGACGCATGGTGCAGCGAATGGCAACTGAATCTCAATGTAGACAAGTGTAATGTGCTGCGAATACATAGAAAGAAAGATCCTTTATCATTTACCTACAATATAGCAGATCAGCAACTGGAAGCAGTTAATTTCATAAATTATCTAGGGGTAGCCATTAGGAGTGATCACATAAAGTTGATCGTCGGTAAAGCAGATGCCAGACTGAGATTCATTGGAAGAGTCCTAAGGAAATTCAATCCGAAAACAAAGGAAGTAGGTTACAGTACACTTGTTCGCCCACTGCTTGAATATTGCTCACCAGTGTGGGATCCGTACCAGATAGGGTTGACAGAGGAGATAGAGAAGATCCAAAGGAGAGCAGCGCGCTTCGTTACAGGATCATGTGGTAATCGCGAAAGCGTTACGGAAATGATAGATAAACTCCAGTAGAAGACTTCGCAGGAGAGACGCTCACTAGCTTGGTACGGGCTTTTGTTGAAGTTTCGAGAACATACCTTCACCGAGGAGTCAAGCAGTATATTGTTCCCTCCTACGAAGAGACCATGAGGATAAAATCAGAGAGATTAGAGCCCACACAGAGGCATACCGACAATCTTTCTTTCCACGACCAATACGAGACTGGAATAGAAGGGAGAATCGATAGAGGTACTCAAAGTACCCTCCGCCACACACCGCCAGGTGGCTTGCGGAGTATAGATGTAGATGTAGACACTCTCAGGCTTTTTTAAGAGATGGAAGGCGTGATAATCGCTTGGGGCGAAGTAAGGACTACAGGGCGGTTTCAAAAATGTCTCTGAGCACTATGGGACTTAACATCTAGCCATCACGAGGCAGAGAAAATCCCTGACCCAGCCGGGAATCGAACCCGGGAACCCGATCGTGGGAAGCAATAACGCTACCGCACGACCACGAGATGCGGCCCTACAGGGCGATTTCTTGAGTGTCTCCCACTTGAGTTGGCGTACCGTAAACGTTACGATACTTGCACTTCATGGACATACGTTATCTTGAAGCGAACCGCACGGAACTTGGCGCACCATTTCAGGACGTGATTTTCGACACACGCATCTTTGTGCTCTGATGGATGTCTGTCAGTGTTTGACATTCAGTAGCCAGAAAGGAATATCAGTTCGTTGGTCTTGTTTGGACGCATTTGGCAATAACGTCGTCATAGTTCATGTCTCCGCATTACCGCAGGTACGTCGGAAAGACACGAATGCCTAACTAATCCGTAGCCTATATGTCTGTGCTTATCTACCATCATCGGAGTCGCGCTAAGTTGCATATTTCTGATTTGCACTTATATATGCATTCAGTAAACAACCTTAAAACTTATAGAGACGAAATTTACGCGAAAGTGTTGAAATTAATAGTCTAACAAGCGTTTAACTGCCTGTAATTGTAGGTTTTGCTGATTACGTGTTTCTGTATAAATACGATATTCTTTAAAGAGCCATGCTTGTTTGGAGTGTCATTCAGACTTAATTTATTCGGCATGGGCACTTGAGTGGAATTTATCTCTGAATAAACTGAGATATTAATGAACAAGTAGGGGATTCAGAAATAGTTCTCCACAACTTTATGCGTCCCCCATAATATAAAATGCTTTATTGAGCAATAGCAAGATTTACATTCTCTTCTGGTGAACTCCACAACTTTATGCATCCCCCATAATACAAAATGCTTTATTGAGCCATAGAAAAATTTACTTTCTCTTCTGGTGAACTCTATGCTCATTTTTTATCGTAAGTCACAAGTTAATATCACGTTGAACCTAATGTCAAATATCGTAAGAATAGTGTCATTAAAACGGATTACGACGGTAAAGCTGTATATGAAAGTGAAGAATGTTCGTTTTACAGAGTGTCCGGCCTCGTAGCGACTATTTATGTTCTTTTGTAGATAATTACATTAATTATGAACTGTCAGTTTAAATTAAAGTACAAGACGAAGCTGTGTGGCTCAAATGTATAACTCCCAAATTTATTTTGACATACATTTGTGATTATTCGAGTTAAATAAAAATTCTAAGATTTAACACAAGGTGTTTCAAAGTTGATCATTCACTCATACAAGGTTAGATCTTTTATACGAATGAAGAAACTTTGGGAGATTTTTAACTTGTGCAAAGGACTCCCATCTTATTATTCTCTAAAGAACTACTCGATTTTCCAAGAGTACGAATTTTACATGCATATACCTACAAACTTGGGATACTTTTTATAGTTATGTTTCTTATCGAAGTTTTAATTTATGTCTCACAAATAGGCCCTCCAGTAAACGTACGACAAATATCCAGGTGATAGTCGAACTCGTTCTACAGTTTTACGAGCTTCCCTGTAGCTACTACATTCCCTGCTGCTCCCATACGGTGTCAAAATTCACCCAACACCGTTAGGAGGTGAGGCACATAGACGAGTATTGCACAGCCCTGCACAGGAAACACAAACAGAAATCATATACAGTGAAGTCAGCCAACCTTGAGGGCCAATGGTTCAGTGTGAGATGCGCTCGAGGCTTAACGGCTGTAGGTGGCAAGGTGCTGTAATTTCGATGAGAATCACTCCGTCAGTTGTAATGGAATTCGACCTGAGGGAACGCAGAACATAAAACGCCTTTTGCTGCTATAACATCGCTATCTCTACTCGGTGCACACTGGTTGATGGAAGAGTGAACGAGCTTGTTTCACAAAAGAAACCACTGCGAGCAACCATGTGAAACAGCAACTGAAAACTGGAACCACGGAAACTTTTAGTTACGATGAATAAATTAAAATATACTCCAATTTTGTATCACCATTCAAGTAGGAGATATATATTTTTTTGGAATCAGATTAACCTTTTTGCAGCACCTACAATTAAGACTTCACGAGGAAGAAATGGAAATAAGGCATCGATAATACACTCCTGGAAATGGAAAAAAGAACACATTGACACCGGTGTGTCAGACCCACCATACTTGCTCCGGACACTGCGAGAGGGCTGTACAAGCAATGATCACACGCAGGGCACAGCGGACACACCAGGAACCGCGGTGTTGGCCGTCGAATGGCGCTAGCTGCGCACCATTTGTGCACCGCCGCCGTCAGTGTCAGCCAGTTTGCCGTGGCATACGGAGCTCCATCGCAGTCTTTAACACTGGTAGCATGCCGCGACAGCGTGGACGTGAACCGTATGTGCAGTTGACGGACTTTGAGCGAGGGCGTATAGTGGGCATGCGGGAGGCCGGGTGGACGTACCGCCGAATTGCTCAACACGTGGGGCGTGAGGTCTCCACAGTACATCGATGTTGTCGCCAGTGGTCGGCGGAAGGTGCACGTGCCCGTCGACCTGGGACCGGACCGCAGCGACGCACGGATGCACGCCAAGACCATAGGATCCTACGCAGTGCCGTAGGGGACCGCACCGCCACTTCCCAGCAAATTAGGGACACTGTTGCTCCTGGGGTATCGGCGAGGACCATTCGCTACCGTCTCCATGAAGCTGGGCTACGGTCCCGCACACCGTTAGGCCGTCTTCCGCTCACGCCCCAACATCGTGCAGCCCGCCTCCAGTGGTGTCGTGACAGGCGTGAATGGAGGGACAAATGGAGACGTGTCGTCTTCAGCGATGAGAGTCGCTTCTGCCTTGGTGCCAATGATGGTCGTATGCGTGTTTGGCGCCGTGCAGGTGAGCGCCACAATCAGGACTGCATACGACCGAGGCACACAGGGCCAACACCCGGCATCATGGTGTGGGGAGCGATCTCCTACACTGGCCGTACACCTCTGGTGATCGTCGAGGGGACACTGAATAGTGCACGGTACATTCAAACCGTCATCGAACCCATCGTTCTACCATTCCTAGACCGGCAAAGGAACTTGCTGTTCCAACAGGACAATGCACGTCCGCATGTATCCCGTGCCACCCAACGTGCTCTAGAAGGTGTAAGTCAACTACCCTGGCCAGCAAGATCTCCGGATCTGTCCCCCATTGAGCATGTTTGGGACTGGATGAAGCGTCGTCTCACACGGTCTGCACGTCCAGCACGGACGCTGGTCCAACTGAGGCGCCAGGTGGAAATGGCATGGCAAGCCGTTCCACAGGACTACATCCAGCATCTCTACGATCGTCTCCATGGGAGAATAGCAGCCTGCATTGCTGCGAAAGGTGGATATGCACTGTACTAGTGCCGACATTGTGCATGCTCTGTTGCCTGTGTCTATGGGCCTATGGTTCTGTCAGTGTGATCATGTGATGTATCTTATCCCAGGAATGTGTCAATAAAGTTTCCCCTGCCTGGGACAATGAAATCACGGTGTTCTTATTTCAATTTCCAGGAGTGTATTTCTATATGGCCGTTTAAGCTGTAATGAGAAGTACACTTTACTTATATACGAGTGGTAGCTTCATCAAAATTTGTAACTGAACAATCTGCTTCCGTTTATTTTGAATTGTGATGAACTGTTTAGTAGCACTCATTTATTCAAGGACTTGTCAGTGAAACAAATAATGTATTCATCGGTCACGTCCAAAGTCTATTAATAGATATACACATACTTTTTTCCTGTAAACGAAATACAAAATTGGTTCAAATGGTTCTAAGTACTATGGGACTTAACATCTGAGGCCATCAGTCCCCTAGACTTAGAACTACTTAAACCTAACTAACCTAAGGACATCACACACATCCATGCCCGAGGCAGGATGCAAACCTGCGACCGCGGCAGCCACGTGGTTCCGGATTGAAACACCTAGAAGCGCTCGACCTCAGCGGCCGGCTTGAAATACAAATAAGCTTTTTGTAGAAGACATCTCTAATTATGCCAGTTTTACTGGCTGCGCCTCCCAGAGAGTTCATGAAAGGGCGGGAAGACTACTGCTCTCCATGTCCCCTTAAGAAGTCTTATCTCATGATTGTAATAAGAAATAAGGACAAAATAAAACAAATTGTCAAAAATAACTTGCAGCAAGGTGTCGCCTTTCTAGCCCCTGATCTAAAAAATCGGTTGTCATGTGTCATACAACGCTAATTACAGCAATATTTGCTGCCTACATCAAGAAAATAGTTGTTCAGACAAAAGCGCCACGTCTGATATGCATAACGTGTACTCCCACATCACAGCTACTTGCAATGCGACGATCTGGTGTCGTAAAATTGCGACACCAGATCGTCGCACGGCAATCTATTTTAAGGACTGAACCACTAATGAATTACTTTAGGTCAATAGTAATTTACAGTATCTCATTGTACCTGTATGTACACTGATGTCAGAGAAAGACTCTCTGCTATCACAATATACTGTAAGAATCCTCCCACTTCTGCGTATATGGTTTATAAAATATTCACGAACAAATCTTACGCACATCTCAGTTACGTAGAGTCATTACCAGAGGAACAGTGCTTGTATTAAGATCTTTCGCCCTAGTGATGATCTCTGATGGTGATAGATCTTTTGAATTCTCACTATTTCTTTAATATTTTATAAACACGATCTCACTGACTACAATGAGAAATGTTCCGCCCTCCAGTAAACAAAATTTTAACATAGTAAGCTGAACTTACCCTGTTTTAATAGAAGAAGATTTTGGTTTCTTGAATTTTAACTCTCTCATGTGTGGAAGATGGGGCGTTCATTTCTTTGGGTCTTAAGCAAATACTTCGGAGCCCTTAAGCTACACTATGTGATCAAAACTATCCGCACACCCCAAAAACATAAGTTTTCCATATCATGTGCATTGTGCTTCCCCCTTCCATATCAGCGACCTCAGTAATCATTAGACATCGTGAAAGAGCAGAATGGGACGCTCCGCGGAACTCACGGACTTCGAAAGTGGTCAGATGATTGGGTGTCACTTGTGTCACACGTATATATGTGAGATTTCCACGCCGGCCGGAGTGGCTGAGCGGTTCTAGGCGCTACAGTCTGAAGCCGCGCGACCGCCACGGTCGCAGGTTCGAATCCTGCCTCGGGCATGGCTGTGTGTGATGTCCTTAGGTTAGTTAGGTTTAAGTAGCTCAAAGTTCTAGGGGACTGATGACCTCAGAAGTTAAGTCCCATAGTGCTCAGAGCCATTTGAAACATTTGAGATTTCCACACTCCTAAACATCACTAGGTCCGCTGTTTCCGATGTGATTTATTTATTTTATTTATTTATTTTTCCGTGGGACCACATTAAGGAGAAGTCTCCATGGTCATGGAATGAGTCAATACATGAAATTATAACACGATTGTAGAAACAGATAAAATGAAATATAAGAAACATATTCAGTTGTAGATTGTACAAACAGATAAAATGAAATACAAGAAACGTATTCAGGCGACAAGTCGTTAGTTTAAATAAAGAAAATCAAGAATGTAACACTGGAATTTGCTTAATTTTTTAGCTCTTCCAGGAGCTCTTCGACAGAATAGAAGGAGTGAGCCATGAGGAAACTCTTTAGTTTAGACTTAAAAGTGTTTGGGCTACTGCTAAGATTTTTGAGTTCTTGTGGTAGCTTATTGAAAATGGATGCAGCAGAGTACTGCACTACTTTCTGCACAAGAGTCAAGGAAGTGCATTCCACATGCAGATTTGATTTCTGCCTAGTATTAACTGAGTGAAAGCTGCTAACTCTTGGGAATAAGCTAATATTGCTAACAACAAACGACATTAAAGAAAATATATAATGTGAGGGCAATGTCAAAATTCCCAGACTATTGAATAGGGGTCGACAAGAGGTTTTCGAACTTACACCACACATAGCTCGAACAGTCCGTTTTTGAGCCAAAAATACCCTTCTTGAATCGGAAGAATTACCCCAAAAAATAATACCATATGACATAAGCGTATGAAAATATGCGAAGTAGACTACTTTTCGTGTTGAAATGTCACTTATTTCAGATACTGTTCTAATGGCAAATAAAGCGGCATTTAGTTTCTGAACACGAACCTGAACATGGGCTTTCCACAACAGCTTACTATCTATCCGAACGCCTAGGAACTTGAACTGTTCCGTCTCGCTTACAATATACCCATTCTGCCTGATTAAAATATCAGTTCTTGTTGAATTGTGAGTTAGTAACTGTAAAAACTGAGTCTTACTGTGTTTTAGCATCAAATCATTTTCCACAGGCCACGAACTTATTTCATGAACTACATTATTTGATAATGTTTCAATATTACACACAAGATCCTTCACTACCAAGCTGGTGTCATCAGCAAACAGAAATATTTTTGAATCACCTGTAATACTGGAAGGCATATCATTTATATAAATAAGAAACAGCAGTGGCTCCAGTACCGACCCTTGGGGAACGCCCTACTTAATAGTGCCCCATTGGGACTGAACATCACTATCACTCTCAATATTGCGGAGAATTACCTTCTGCTTTCTGTTCTTAAAGTAAGAGGCGAACCAATTGTAAGCTACTCCCCTTACTCCATAATGGTCCAACTTCTGCAGTAACATTTTGTGGTCAACACAGTCAAAAGCCTTCGTTAAATCAAAGAAAACACCTAACGTTCGCAACCTTTTATTTAATCCGTCCAAAACCTCACAGAGAAAAGAGAATATAGCATTTTCAGTTGTTAAGCCATTTCTAAGAGCAAACTGTACATTTGATAGCAAATTATGTGACTTTAAATCCTCCAGTAACCTTCTATATACAACCTTCTCGATAACTTAACCAAACACCAATGGCATAGAAATAGGTCTATAATTGTCAACATTATCCCTGTCTCCCTTTTTAAAGTGACTTCACTACCGAGTACTTTGATCGGTCAGGAAACCGCCCACTCCTAAAGGAAAAGTTACAGATATGGCTAAGTACTGGGCTAACATACATGGAACAATATTTCAGTATTCTGCTAGATACCCCGTCATATCCATGAGAGTTCTTGGTCTTTAGTGATTTAATTATTAACTCAATCTCCCTCTTGTCAGTATCATGGAGGAGCATTTCAGGTTACAGTCTCGGAATACTTTTTTCTACGAGCGCTATAGTCCCCTGTTGGGACTAGGTTTCTATTTAGTTCACCTGCTATATTCAGAAAGTGAATATTAAATACTGTACATATATGCGACTTATCAGTAACACGGACATTCCCACTATGCACTGATTCTATATCATCTGCCTGTGTCTGCACACCAGCCACTTCCTTTACGACTGACCATATGCTTTTAATTTTATCCTGAGACTTAGCTATTCTATCTGCATTTCACATACTTCTTGCCTTCCTAATAACTTTTTTAAGCACCTTACAATACTGTATGTAATGGGCTGCTGCATTTAGATTGTGACTGTTTCTAACGTTTTGATATAATTGCCACTTTGTTCTATAAGATATTCTTATCCCACTAGTCAGCCACCCAGGCTGCCTGTTTGTGTTAGTACCCTGTTTTGAACGTTCTAACGGAAAGCAACTTTCAAAGAGCATGAGAAAAGACATGAGAAAAGCATTATATTTATCGTCTACTGTATCACCGCTATAAACATCTTGCCACTCTTGTTCCTTGATGTGGTTTACAAATGTCTCTACAGTAACTGAATCTGCTTTCCTAAACAGCTGATGCAGCACAAAAATCTTTTAGAGTTAAAATTTGTGCATCATGATCTGAAAGGCCATTCACTTTTTTTCCTAACAGAATGTTCTTCTAGTAATGAGGAATGAACAAAAATATTGTCTATGGTTGTTCTACTATTCCCTTGCACTCTCGTTGGAAAGAATAGGGTTTGCATAAGGTTATATGAATTAAGGAGTTATACCAGCATCCTTTTCCTTGCACAATCACTTATACAATTAATATTGAAGTCACCACATATAACTTTTTGTATTTCCTATAAAGTGAAGCAAGAACCTCCTCTAGCTTTAGCAAAAATGTTGTGAACTCGGAGTCTGGGGATCTATAAATAACAACAGTAAGAAGTTTAGCTCCACTAAATTTAACCACACCTGCACAACATTCAAACACCTTTTCAGTGCAGTACTTTGAAACATCAATTGACTCAAATGGGATACCGTTTTTCACATACATGGCTACTCCCCCACATCGCAAAGAGCTCCTAGAAAAGCTGCCAGCCAACCTGTATCCTTGTAAAGGAAGCCTCTGATTTATCTCCTTATTTAAAAAGTGTTCAGATAAACCAATAATTTCAGAGTCAACATCTATAAGCAGTTCACTGACTTTATCTCTAATACCCTGTATATTTTGATGAAATATACTAATTCCCTCATTAATCGGATATCTAAGGTTTGTCGAAAGGGGTTTCTCTGTTAGAGAGACTTCCCTTAACCAGGAATACCTATCAGCTGACTTCAATCTAAAAAAGGTACAGCTCTAACACCCACAACTACCGGAATTTTCCCATGAGTGATCCCACCACCCCCACCTCTGCTGTCACCTATAAGCTTTGCCAACCTCCCCTTTCCATACCTGTTGAGGTGCATGCCATGTCTAGTGAAACCCGACCTGCTGATAGACTCCACTGACACCACTGAAATGTGCCTCGTGCCTTCTGTCATCAGCGCACCCCCAAGTCTCATGTTATTACGCCTGAGGGCTGTATTAAGATGAGGCCGATCGTGACGCTGAAACAGTTCCACGAAATGCACATTCGAGTTGCCAGTCTGAGTGGCTATCTTTTCCGGGTCAGCATCTATGTCATACTCCCCATCCCTATCAATACTATTACCAGCCCCACCCACAATCACTATCTGATCCTCTTTAGTAAAATCCCTACATAACCCCCCTATGTTAACAGTCACCTGAGCCAATCCTGCATTTGGCTTCACAATGCTGGTGACCTGGCACTCACTCCCCAAAACTTGCTGCAACTGCTGGCCTACACCTCTACCATGAGAACTACCTAACAGCAGAACCTTCTTCTTTCTCTTAGACCTTGCAACTGTCCTAGCCACCGTAACTGCTGAGGTCTACTGCATACTTCCTACATGTACAGCTACTAGACATTCCTCTCCACTAGACTCTGACAGTTGGTCATATCTATTACAAACACAATAGTAAAACTATCTGAAAATCTCCTTCTCCTAGCAGATCTCTTGCCAACAGCCAGCTTCCATTCCCCAACCCCCTTCTCCTTCCTCATCCTATCTAGCTCCTCCTGTGCGTTTTTCAACTGCACCTCTAGGGCACAGATCTTACGCTCCTGCTCCTCTATCAACTTACTCTTGCTACATAACCTGCAGTTCCAGGAGAGGATCTCACCAGAATGCCCACTGGCTTCCCCACTGCATTCCCCCCAGTGAAAATACTTCGAACAAGTCTCACACCGCAATCCACTACTCACGAACCTACGGCAAAGCCCACGCTTCTCACTCATGGTAAAATTTTACAGTTATTGAAACACGAAAACAACTTTACATAAGTTCCGCTACTAAAATAAGAAGATGTTAAAAACTGACTACAATAATCACAAACTTGCTCTACAAGGGAAGTAACTACTATTATTTACAGTAGTAATCAACAACAAATAAGAATATAACAAAATACTAACACAGAAAGAAAATCAAATGTTTAATGACACAGTAACGAAACTGAAATGCAGTTCGCAAAAATTTCTTCTTAAGTTATTTAGCCGGAAAACACTAAGAACACCGGTTGAAGACTACTAAAGTTCCTAAATAAACTATTATACACAAACAATTAATTAGTATTTAGCTTTCGATGTGCCGCTACAGCTGCAACTGGTCAGCGCGGAATGTAAACACGGGTAAGAGGTTAAGTTGCTCTATACGAAACACTCACAAATATCGGTCACAACACAAGAAAGGCAGAGGTGAATGAAGAAACCACTAATAAGTCACTTATATAGTAAATATTATCACAAAAACCGTTAAAATATATACCTGAAACCTAATTATTTATTAAAACTTGGAGAGCGATCTCACACGCAGTCACTCGCTTATGACGTCACACCAAAGAGTGAAAGTGAAATGGTAACGTGAAGGTACATATACAACACAAAAGCGAACAGGCTGACCTCGTATGTTGACTGACGGAGACAACCGTCAGTTCAACTGGGTGGTATTGTCTAATAGGCAGACATATATGCAGACCATCACACAGGAACTCCAAACTGCATCGGGATCCAATGCAAATACTATGACAGTTAGGCGGGAGGTGAGAAAACGTGGATTTCATGGTCGAGCGGCTGATTGTAAGCCACACATCACGCCGATAAATGCCAAACGACGCCTAGCTTGGTGTAAGGAGCATAAGCATTGGACTACTGAAGAGTAGAAAAACATGGTGTGGAGCGACGAAATACAGTACACAATGTGGCGATACGATGACAGGGTGTGGTGATGGCGAATGCCCGATGATCGTCATCTGCCAGCGTGTGCACTGCCAACAGTAAAATTCGGAGACGGTGGTATTATTGCACTGGTCGATACCTCTCCTCAGTGCAGCACTCCGTGAAGAATGGGCGGTCATTCCCCAGGAAACCTTCGAGAACCTGATTGAACGTATGCCTGCGATAGTGGAAAAATGGTTCAAATGGCTCTGAGCACTATGGGACTCAACTGCTGTGGTCGTTAGTCCCCTAGAACTTAGAACTACTTAAACCTAACTAACATAAGGACATCACACACATCCATGCCCGAGGCAGGATTCGAACCTGCGACGGTAGCAGTCGCACGGTTCCGGACTGCGCGCCTAGAACCGCGAGACCACCGCGGCCGGCTGCGATAGTGGAAGTTGTCATCAAGGCTAAGGGTGGGTCAACTCAATTCCAAGATTACCGATGGAGGGCGCCACGAACTTGTACGTCATTTTCAGCCAGGTGTCTGGATACTGTTGATCACATATTGTATGTTCGGAGTCCCCAGGTGGCGGCCAGGACCGTCAGTTGGTGAATAAGAATACAGACATCTCATGCAGTTGTCCAGGTCTACGATAAGAGACATAATAGATAATAATCTTCAGATTGAGCCAACTTCTTCTCGGCACTGTAACTTTTAATTTTTCAGTTTCTCCTCATATGTACGGCTTCTCGTTAGCTTTCAGTCATTGGTCAGAAGTGATATTTGGTTCCGTTATTGTAGAAGCTGTTACATCTAGGTTGAACTTCTTGCTTTCTGTCAGTCTATCAGCAATTCTATTGATCCCCCCAGGTTCGTTGAATTTCTCTCTTCTGTTAAGAGCAGACCTCACACAACAAGGCAGGAATCGCCCGGTGGAACCCGATGCTGATCCATAGTCAACTCCTGCTGCTTTGCGACAAGCGGGCAGCTGAACTGAATGACCCCACCCGACTGATAAATCACTATCTTAGTGTCACATGTCCCCAGCTCATGAAACACTCACATAAGGTTAGTAACTTAAGGATAATGGAACAAACGCTATTGATTAGCATTCTTAGACCGTGGCCTGTGCTTCTCCCCGAGATATAGAACTGAGGCGTAGTTGAACATTCATGGCAACGTCTGGGCCCGCTGACATGTTGCCAAGGTTGTTTCGATTATGCTACATAAATTTTGCTGGAAAGGCCTTACACAGACTCCATACAGTCTCGACCTCTGTTTCTGAAGCCCTGAAGAAAGAATACGTGGCTGTCGATTTGCTTCGGACAAAGAGGTGCACGCCTGAATACAGTCATGGTTCCGTAGGCAACCCCAAACATTTTTCCATGGAGGCACCGACGATCATGTCTCACAGTGAGATAAGTGTATTTACACTTATGGCAATTTCTTTCAAAATTAAGAAACAGTTTACTTACTTTTTCCATGCGTCTCGTTTTTATTTGACTGACACTTAAACCTATTTTAAAAATGCTGTCAATGCAGAAACCACACCGACAATTATCTAATAGATATATCATAGTATTCACAAAAGACTAGGTAACTTGCAGCCTGGACGTAGACGAAAAACGTTGCGGTACGAGGAAACCAGTGACATGAAATGAAAGCGACAGTGAAATAGTTACTGCATAGTGGACTACGTCACGATTGCTGAGTTGAAGACGTGACAGCGTAAGTCACACAAATATTTGATAAGGAAAGAATGGAGCTATTCTCAAATTTATCAAGGATAGAGTGACGAAGGAAGAGTGGCAAGAACCTAAAGTATTCAGGAATAATAAGCTCAAATATGCACCGTGAGAACTACATAGAGAAAACTTGCTACAGGCTAATTAAAAAAAAAAAAGTGACGTCAGGTCAAGAGCTACAGTTGAGTCAAGGTCATTTACGCATCCCACTGCTGTATACATTCACGACAACACCTATCCGGAAACTTAAAATCCATACGGCAAGAGGAGATCCTTGAGAGTTAAAGTGGACTTCGCATGGACGCTTCACGCCTCTCCCACGACCAATCACATAAAGAGATTTTCATTACTTTCGGTTGGCAACGACTCAGTGTTGCCACAATGTTAGGCAGTTATGGATTCCAATAAGTGTTTCGGCAGGAGTTTTGCGTTTAGTGGCTGAGAGTAGTTAACAGCACTGCTAGTAGTCAGGGATCTGGGACAGTTTCGGTTTTAGTAAATGTTTAGTGTAGAATTTAATATTGGCAGAGACTGTAACAGCTGTGTTCGGATGCAAGCTAAGTTGCTGACAGCTCAGGGCAGTGCTAACTTCGGATGCAGCTTGAGGCTGTCATGGATGAGCTTCACTGTGAGGCGCCGGATATGGGGATCTCCAACATTCTCCCTTGAATGCAAAAATACTTTATATGACACCAACCAACATAAGGAGAAATGGCCATCACGATCAAATAAGAAAAATCACAACTCGCACAGAACATTTACGTGTTCGTTTTTCTCGCATGCTGTTCGAGAGTGGATCGGTGGGGAAGTAGTCTGCAAGTTATTCGACGGACCCTCTGCCAAGCACTTAAGTGTGAATTACAGTGTATTCATGTAGCTGTACATGCAGATCTTCTTTCGCTGTATCGAGCATAGTTCTGAGCGAAGTGGCGTAGTGTTCCTGGAACTGGATTCTGATTCTCCGGTAAAGGTCACGACCCATTTCACTCTTGATCCTTTCTGAGCTAACCTTAATCTTACCAAGAAAATAAACAGGATTCAGAATTTTACTGTTGGCACTACACACGCTGGCAGATGACGTTTACTGGGCATTCGCCATAACCAC
The DNA here is from genome assembly GCF_023897955.1 of Schistocerca gregaria. Taxonomy (NCBI): domain Eukaryota; kingdom Metazoa; phylum Arthropoda; class Insecta; order Orthoptera; family Acrididae; genus Schistocerca; species Schistocerca gregaria. Next base: position 596,973,022 of record NC_064931.1, on the reverse strand, counting down.
ACACTGCCATCGGGTTGCGACATTGTGTACCGTGATTCCTCACTCAACACAACGTTTTTCCACTGTTCAACCGTCCAGTGTTTACGCTCCGTACACCAAGCGAGGCGTCGTTTGGTTTTCGCCGGCGTGATGTGTGGCTTATGAGCAGCCGCTCGACTATGAAATCCGAGTTCTCTCATCTCCCGCCTAACTTTCATAGTACTTGTAGTGGATCCAGATGCAGTTTGGAATTCCTATGTGAAGATCTGGATAGATGTCTGCCTATTACACATTACGACCCTCTTCAAATGTCGGCGGTCTCTGTCAGTCAAGAGAATCGGTCGGCCTATACGCTGTAATGCGTCCCTTCACGTTTCTACTTTACTATCATATCGGAAACAGTGAACCTAGGAATGCTTAGGAGCGTGGAAATCTCGCGTACAGATGTATGACATAAGTGTCACCCAATCACCTGGCCACGTTCGAAGTCCGTGAGTTCCGCGGAGCGCCCCATTCTGCTCTCTCACGATGTCTAATGTCTACTGATGTCGCTGATGTGGAGTACCTGGCACTAGGTGGCAGCACAATACGCTTAATATCAGAAACGCATGTTTTTGGGGATGTCCGGGTACTTTTGATCACATAGTGTTCGACAGTGGCGCAGTGGGTCCTGCAGAACCCACAAGACTTATCCACCGGATCCGGGGTGCCCGCTTTTTACCTGCGCCTCACAGCTCTCAGCTCGTCGAAAACAATCCGTCTTGGATTACACAGATGCATTCAGGACCTAACGTGGCGCCGTTATAGTTCAATAAATTCTCCACCTAAGACAAGTTACCTTGTGAGATATTGAGCAATTGTCAAATTTCCTTTTTTTTTGAAAATTCATATTAATAATGTGTGTGGTTCTCTATCATCAGCTTTTCCTTCATGTAATTTGTGTCTTACAGCATAAATGAGAACGTTGCTGGAAACCATCAAATCGGCAGATAGTTCAGGAACACAGCCTCGGCATTGCAAAAATAATCAATGCATAATTTGGCAGCCGACATGTTCCACAAAAGGAACGAATACTTAATTTGACGCTCAGCGTCGGTCACAATTTTTTTTTACTTTCTGACACACATCTATAATAGTCATCTATGTGTCAATAGTGAAAGTTAAGACCTAGAAACTAAACCTGTCCAAATGTCGTCAACTATAAAGTTTTCCACCATCCGTGAATTACATAAATAAATGAAACTTGTTGGTGTTGTAATTCGAGATCTACTTCTGCCTCCATCCACATACTTTGAAACACATTGTGAATTGCTTGTCAGAAGGTACTTTGGACTGTAACACATATTAGAGTTTCTTTCTGTTTCAGCTGCGTGTGGAGCGCCAGAAGAATGATAGCTTAAATTGCTCTTTGTGCTCTGTAATTTGGCAGTATTGTCTTCATGGTAAGTGCGGGAACGATACGTAGGGGCCTCTCGTATATCTCCAGATTCTTCACTTAAAACTGGTTGTTTCAACTTTGTAAGTAGTCTTTCACGCGGTAAATGGCGTTTATCTTCAAGCGCTTACCGACTCAGGTCTTTCAGCTTTTCCGTGACGCTCTTCCGTGAGTCAAACGAACCTGTCACTACTGGTTTCTTCTTCAATACTATTTAGCTGTATCCTTTTACCGATTCCCGCAGTTTCTCAACAAAACTGCAATTTGCGGTCTTCCCTGGTTGTGATCCCACAGATATATCTGAACCATCGTTGTATACTGACCTTATTGGATCTGTATATTCCCTCCGTCTGGTTTTCGAACTCCGTAACATCTTCCCGTTTTCGTTATCGTTGGTTCATTGGGACTCGATGTTGTATTATAACTTTGAGTGGATCTTTCCACATAGCCTCTGCATACTATTATCCGTTTTGCGCTGACAGTTTTTGCCAGTATTTCTAGTCACAGGTACTGCCTTGTGCTGGCTGGTGTGCCGGCATCAGTGAGTAGGGGATTTTAGCCATTACACTATTATCGCATGTAATTTTCGCTTTAGCTTTTCATTTGTATTCCCGATCGAGATACTGTGCAATATCACGAACCTGTGTACATGTCGTTGTTGTATTCTTGGCACTGTCTCCAGTGCACTGCATCACGGTAAAGAGAGCAACTTGCAGATGACATTCTATACGAATTACAGAATGCCACTGATTGGATGTCACCAAACGTGTCGCATACTAGTTTTCCCCAGCACCACCTGCTTAGATGACCTAAGCTCCTGACGCTAGAACATACTGTGTGGTCCTTATACACAGTGAACATAAATAAAACCGAAAGACTGGGAATGGAGGAAAAAAGGTCCTATGAAAATGTGTCAAGAAATGGATGATGTGCGTGCAACGACAACAAATCGTTCCGGAACACAGTACAGAGCTGCATCGAATCCGCGTCACAACAGACGTTCAAAGTGGCCTCCATCAGACTGCAGGTGATAGGGATACATATAATCGTACTTTGGCTTACATCATGTTGGCGGACCATTTGCCTAGTCCTCGTACTAGGGTTCCTCTCAGTACCCTATAGAATTCGCTCCTTCAAATCTAGTGTATGCACAGTCCACCGCCTCCCTGTATGTTCGTCTGTCCGAAAGCTCACATGATCACACAAACGCCCAGAAGGGGCTTGAAATGTTATGTGATGTGTTTAGTGTCTGTGAGGGTACTTGGTTTGGTACAGCCGTGCTGCCTCTCGACAGTTTCCATCTGCTTGGCCGTAAGCAAACACCATCTCGACTTGTTGCCGACATGAATAGCGGACCGGTCTGCTGCTTACAGTACGCTGCATCATTCATACAGCCTGCAACACACAAGCTACACACGGCATGTGGTTAGAGGTACTGTCATTCGTCAGTGGCGTCTACCGTCTCAACGACGCATTTCCGGATACATCTTAACGGGACTTTTTTTTCTCAGTTTCTGTTAAGAATCCGTACCTGCAATTTGTCGGTTTTATTAATGTTCACCCTGTACTTATTTCCGTGTAAGTATACAGACTGTGGAAACGCCTTTCCGTGAAAAGTTAAAATACAAGTTTGTGATTTTTTGTGTAATCAGTGTTAGCAATTAAACTAGGACTACGAACATCAAATATATTTCCAGAGGGTGGAGCCACACGGTTCATATAAATATTGGAGAAACTTTATTTCACCATCTTGACGCACAGATGATATAGACTGAAAATGTAATATATATTACGATATGATAACAATGTATGTTTAATGGTTTTATCATCTATATGTACATGGATACTCTGCAAATCATATTTAAGTGCCTGGCAGAGGGTTCATCGAATCACCTTCACAATACTCTATTATTCCAATCTCGTATAGCGCGCGGAGAAAACAAACGCCTTTAACTTTCCGTACGAGCTCTGACTTCCCTTGTTTTGTCATGGTGGTCGTTTCTCCCTATGTAGGCTGGTGTTATCAAAATATTTTCGCATTCGGAGGAGAAAGCTTGTGATTGGAATTCCGTGAGAAGATTCCGAAGCAACGAAAAAAGCCTTTGTTTCAATGATGTCCACCCCAAATCCTGTATCATTTCAGTGACACTCTCTCCCCTATAGTACAAAACGTGCCATAGTACAAAACGTGCTGCCCTCCCAATAATGATTTTATATTTCGCCTAAAAAGGTGTTGTGAATACTTTTATGAACTTTATGATGGTCGAACGACAGAAAGTGGTTGTGTAAATAAAGCATTTTACAAGCATTTCAGGGCGGTAATATTACGTTTTTCAATGAACGTCTCTTTCCTCACTCATAAACTTCTCTATTGGCACATGCATGTACATGTGCCGTGTATCACATTGCATGTCGCAAGTTTGCCTTGGAATATTACATCAAGACATCCTTTCCCTTACTGCCACTGCAACATGACACTCATCCTCATTTCCATTATTCCCCGTTTGATTCTTACTAAAGGTGCGCCTGTACATTTCTGTCACAGTTTAATGTAATATTTTTGAAGCATCGCTAATTAAATTTCCAATATTCATGCCAAACACTTCTCCATAAACAATTCACGGATCGTTTTCTCTCATTTCACGTAACATTTGCTGTCGTCCGCGATTTCTGGTAATCACTTTTTGGTTTGGTAGACCATTATTGCCGAGCTGTTTTTGCACATCATCTGGTCTTTTCCTGACAGTGGTACAGTCTAAATGTTCATTGCGATATCATCCACAGCGCCACAATACATCGTACTCGCAGCTTGTACGACAGCATCTTTTATTAATGATAACCGCAGTACTTTGCTCTTAGGCTTCCGATATGTCGGTGATAAAGGTCCTCTCTGTTCTCAGCACACAGTGGTGTCATAGGAATGTAGATGTCTCAAATTACACATATTCGGAAGTCGACTTCACTTTGAAATACACGGAGGAGGATGGGCCACTTGTTGCATAGCTACTTATATAACACAAAGATTATCTACAGGGAAAACTGCAAATTTGAGCAAATACATAGTATGTCATCTTACATCGAATGAAAATGTTTCCCAAAAGATGAATCACCAATGAGAAACATCATTTTTTCTGTAGTCCTAATGAGGTGGCACATTCGACATATATTCGGAGAAATTGTGCAATATGTGCGATCTCCTCTCTGTTTAAGTGGGTGAAGTGGATCCATATTCTGGAGGTATTCTCCCCAGATCGTCCTTTGCGTACTAAAGCTTCGGTTTACTGCTGTCATTAGCCTATCGTTACTGTTAGCAAGGGCACTGAAAATGAATCCAGGAGTGTCAAGGGATTGCTACATCTGAAAACAGATTTTTTTTTGTGAAACCTTGCTTTAGGATCACAAATGAGGTTTACACACGGATATACCTCGTACATGTGTGAGGCCGTGTTACCAGCACCTGACAGAGTTCAAAAAGGACCTCACTAAGGATCTCCATTTGCCCGTCTGATAGAAAAGTGCAGTATACTGATTTGTGAGGCTTTCGGATGTGACAGTGGCTCGCTGTTGGACTACATGGGAAGGCGATGGCAGGCATAATTGTCGCCAGCGTTCAGGCCATCCACGTGTGATCACCAAGAGAGAGGATTGCCGTACTGTGTGCCAAGAACTTCGTGACGCCTTCACATCTGTGTTACCATCCGAGGATAAGTAATGGACTCCCTGGAATATTCTGTGTCATCCCACACCATTGGTCTGAGACTAGCAGCATATGGACTAGGGAATAACCGTCCCCGGACCATTAACAATACAACCAAATAGCTGACTATGGAGTGATGCCGTGACTGGGAAGCATCGACTGTTGATAAATAGTGTCGCACACTGTTTCAAGGATGAACTGCGGGTCTGCATTACCCCAGATGACCAAACTTGGTGAGTATGGCAGCTACCTCAGGAAAGATCCCATTCTTCCATTGTTTTGGCAATCCACTCTTGGCGCTATAGTGTGGTGAGACAATAGGGATGAATTCAGGTCACGGCTGATAGAGATCGAGGGCACTCTGACGGCTCAAAGGTACGTCAAGAACATCCTGACTTCCCATGTGTGACGTATCATGCGAAAATATCGTGGTGCCATGCCCAAAGGAAAAAAAAAAACACAATGCCAAAAGAAGTTGTGCGACATAGACGAAAGTTGAGAGGCATGTTTCTACATCTGAAAGATGACGTCTACTCTTATCTGTCGTCGGTCGCTTAAGAGTGACGCTAGTAGCGCCACTATGAGGACGCAAATCAGGTTTGCTTTAAATACACGCTGTAACGGCCGTGAGTGTTAGTTACCTTCGGGACTGGAAGCGTTGAGTTGCTGTTCGACAAGAATGTCTTTAAGGCGACAAGGACGCCATTATCACCACCTCACGAAGTTTAAACGAGGTTATGCAACACGGTTATGAGAAGCTGGATGTTTCTTCTGCGATCCTGCAGAAAGACTTGGCAGGGACTTAAACGCTGTGCATGATTGCTGGCAGCGGTGGTCACGAGAACATACAGTTGCAAGACCGGGCTCTGGGCGGCCACTTGCTGCTACCGAAAGGGAAGTCCATCGTGTTCGGCACATGGTTCCGGTCCATCGAACTGCATCTGCAGCAGCAATCTGAGCAGCAGCTGGCACCATATTAACACAACGAGCTGTTAAAAATCGGTTACTTCAAGGACAGCTCCGAGCCTGACTCACTGTAGCCTGCATTCCACTGATCCCAGAAAACCGCAATTTGCTACTTCAGTGGTGTCAAGCGAGAGATTATTGGAGGGCAGGGTGGAGGTCCGTTGTGTTTTCTTATGAAAATTGGTTCTGCCTCGGTGCCAGTGATGGCTGTGTGTTGGTTAGGAGGAGGCCAGTTGAAGGCCTGCAACTAACCTGTCTGAGTGCAAGACACACTGGACCTACGGAGTTACGGTCTGCGATGCGATTTCGTACGACAGCAGGAGCACTCTCGTGTTTATCCCATGCACCCTGACTGCAGGTCTCTATAACAATCTCGTGATTCGACCTGTCGTGCTCCCATTAATGAACAGCATTCGGGGGACGTTTTCCAACAGAATAGCGCTCGCCCACATACCGCTGATGTAACCCAGCATGTTCTACAGTGTGTCGATATGTTGCCTTGGCTTGCTCGATCACCAGACATGTTTCCAATCGACCACATATGGGACATCATCGGACGACAACACCAGAATCATTCGCTAACAGCATTATCAGTCCCTATATCGGCCGACCAAGTGCGATAGGCATGAAACTCCATCGCACAAACTAGCATCCCCCACTTGTACAACACAATGTGTGTACTTTTGCATGCTTGGGTACACCATTCTGGCTGTTATTAATGTACCATTTTCAGTGGCTTATTTCGCGTTTCCATTAACCTCTGATCCTGTAATGTTAATCACTTAAATATGTTACCTAGAACCGCGCATGGTAGCCGCGCGGTCTACGCGCCGTATCACAGTCCGGGCTGCTTCCCAGGGACCGACGACCTTAGCAGTTTGGTCCCGTAGGACCTTACCACATATATCCAATTTGTTACCTAGAAAAATGTAGTTCCGAAGTTTCATTACTTTGCATTAATTGTTTTTTGGTGTAACGACTTCTTCTTTACTGTCAGTGAATTTTTCAACGGGGCAATTCACGTCTCTCTCTGAACTATTTGCATCACAATGAGGTACTCACGTGGCCAGCAGGGTTTCCATAACTGTCATAAACATAACATGTGTGGCCATCTCGGACGTCAACTCGGTCTCACTGATAGTACCCAGCTTATCAAGGACAAGGTACAACAGTTGTTGGCCAGTTTGCCTCAGGAGAGGATGCAACGGCTTTATGACACCGTTCACAAACGAATCAGTGCATCCAACTATGCCACAGGGGATCCAAGCGCTATAAAAATGAGTCGACTCATGCACCCGAGGTCTTGTGGTAGCGTATTCGATTCAGAATCAAAACGTCTTCGGTCCCGGGTTTGAGTACCGCTGCTGCTTAAATTTTGATTAATAATCAGCATTGGCGGCCCGAAAACTTCCGGCATAAGAGGTCACCCCCATTCTGCCAACGGCCTTGTCAATGAGGGCGGAGGAGCGCACATAGGTTCAGGGCACTCTCTTGTCCTAGGGGTGGGTAACTGCTCCTGAAGGCGGAGGAATCAACAAAGATCAACAGCATCAGGATGCAAAAGGCAATGGAAACCACTGCATTAAATACACGTAAAGTGTATCCTCTGTACACGTAGCTTCTCTTAGCAAAAGATTCCGAAATAGTCCCCCATTCGAATCTCAGGAACGGGATCCCAAGGGGGAGGTTACCATGAGAAGAAGATTGAATAATCAAAGAAATACTAACATTCTACGAGTCGGGGCGTGGAATGTCAGAAGCTTGAACGTGGTAGGGAAACTAGAAAATCTGAAAAGGGAAATTCGAAGACTCGATCTAGATATAGTAGTGGTCAGTGAAGTGAAGTGGAAAGAAGACAAGGATTACTTCACAGATGAGGACAGGGTAATATCAACAGCAGCAGAAAATAGTATAATTGGAGTAGGATTCGTTACGAGTAGGAAGGAAGGAAAGAGAGTGTGTTACTCTGAACAGTTCAGTGATAGGCATGCAATTGTACGGGAAGGTGTAAAAGAAAATGCTACAGAAGAATATGGGCTAGGGACAAGATATGAGAGACGAGAAAGATTAATTGAGTTCTGAAATGCCGGCCGCGGAGGTCTCGCAGTTAAGGCGCTCAGTCCGGAACCGCGCGACTGCTACGGTCGCAGGTTCGAATCCTGCCTCGGGCATGGATGTGTGTGATGTCCTTAGGTTAGTTAGGTTTAAGTAGTTCTAAGTTCTAGGGGACTGATGACCACAGATGTTAAGTCCCATAGTGCTCAGAGCCATTTGAACCATTTTGAAGTTCTGTAATAAACTTCAGCTAGTAATGGCGCATATTCTGTTCAGGAATCGCAAGAGGAAGAGATATACAATACTGGCCATTAAAAATTGCTACAGCACGAAGATGACGTGCTACAGACGCGAGTTCCAATTGATGTACTGGCCTCCAAAATGGCCAGATATGAACCTGCTCGAAAACATCTCAGATGAGATTGAACGTGGCGGCAGAGCTCAAAACCTTTCCCCTCCCCCCCTCCCCCCCCCTCCCCCCTGGAATTTACGGGAGTTTGGTAGCCTATGTGTGCAGACGTGGTTTCAACTCCCTCCAGCGAACTAGGAAGGCCTAATTACTTCCATGCCACTAAATGTCGCCGCTGTTATCCGTGCCGAACGTGTACGTACTTGCTACTAGGTAGTGGTCATTATGTTCTGGCTGTTCAGTGTACGTTAACGCGCCGCTGCGCTGGGACAAGCCAAGCCAGACTTTACTTAAATGCCGTTCGACAATAGAGAGGTACACAACTGGCCATTAAAATTTGCTCACCACGAAGATGACGTGCTACAGACGCAAAATTTAACCGACAGGAAGAAGATGCTGTGATACGCAAATAATTAGCTTTTTCAGAGCATTCACATAAGGTTGGCGCCGGTGGAACACCTACAACGTGCTGACATGAGGAAAGTTGCCAACCGATTTCTCATACACAAACAACAGTTGATCGGCGTTGCCTGGTGAAACGTTGCTGTGATGCCTCGTGTAAGGAGAAGAAATGCGTACCATCACGTTGCCGACTTTGATAAACGTCGTATTGTAGCCTATCGCGACTGCGGTCTATCGTATCGCGACATTGCTGCTCGCGTTGGTCGAGATCCAATGACTGTTAGCAGAATATGGAATCGGTGGGTTCAGGAGGGTAAAATGGAACGGCCTCGTATCAGTAGCAGTCGAGATGATATGCATCTTATCTGTATGGCTGTAACGGATCGTGCAGCCACGTCTCGATCCCTGAGTCAACTGATGGGGACGCTTGCAAGACAACAACCATCGGCACTAAAAGTTGGCAAATGTTTGCAGCAGCATGGACTATCAGCTCGGAGACCATGGCTGCGGTTACCCTTGGTGCTGTATCACAGACAGGAGCGCCAGCGATGGTGTATCAACGACGAACCAGGGTGCACGAATGGCAAAACGTCATTTTTCGGATGAATCCAGGTTCTGTTTACAGTATCATGATGTTCGCATTCGTGTTTGGCGACATCGCGGTGAATGTACTTCGGAAGCGTGTATTCGGCATTGCCATACTGGCGTATCACTTGGCGTAATGGTATGGGGTGCCATTGGTTACACGTCTCGGTCACCTCTTGTTCGCACTGACGGCACTTAAAACAGTGGACGCTACATTTCAGATGTGTTACGACCCGTGAATCTAGATCCCTGCGAAACCCCACATTTCAGCAAGATAATGCACCACCGCATGTTGCAGCTCCTGTACGGGCCTTTCTGGATACAGAAAATGTTTAACTGCTGCCCTGGCCAGCACATTTCCAAGATCTCTCACCAACTGAAAACTTCTGGTCAATGGTGGGCGAGCAGCTGGCTCGTCACAATACGCCAGTCACTACTCTTGATGAACTGTGGTACCGTGTTCAAGCTGCATGGGCAGCTGTACCAGTACATACCATCCAAGCTCTGTTTGACTCAATGCCAAGGCGTATAAAGGCCGTTATTACGGCCAGAGGTGGTTCTTCTGGGTACTGATTTCTCAAGATCTATGCACCCAAATTTCGTGAAAATGTAATCACATGTCAGTTCTAGTATAATATATTTGTCCAATGAATACCCGTTTATCATCTGCATTTCTTCTTGATGTAGCACTTTTAATGGCCAGTAGTGTATTTTCTGTAGTGCTTGGCATCTCCGGATGTAATTGAGGTATTGCGGTGCAAACAACGCCATTCATGTAGTGATTTTGTATGTTATTGATTGGATAAGAAATGATATGGAGTGTCAATATAAAAAACCGTAAGTTTGTGTTGAAACTTACATTTGCTTACGTTTTAGAATGTCACATACTGTATACTTTTATGAGCCCTTGCCTTACACACATACAAGTGAAAGTCGTTTTTCAATATCTATCTGGTTCCAAATATATTTGTGCTGAAACGCGTAAGTAGGCGACACTGTATATAGAGGGTGCCTCTCATAAGAGTAATCAGAAGCATTTTCTCATGTGTTTCGACACATATTTTCAATTTCGTTTTGGCAACGTGTAGTTGGTATCATCCCAAAAAAATGGTGCTCATCATATGTTTCATGCGACGCCCAACGTCGACAGCACGAGAGGGGTGAGAAACTGTCAGGCAATCTTGTAAGATCATTGCGGGGTTATTATTATCAACCCATGGCCAATTTTTGTATCGTTCCTTGTTCAGGGAAACTAAACGATGAACACGTTTGGCGACGCCGTCTCTGATGCCGCTTGAATTTGACAGCACAACTGCCCGATTGTCTATCCTCAATGCTAATTAACTTGGAAACGGCATAATGTACCGAGTTTTTTCTTAACAGTTATTTCTCAGCACAACCTACCCTACAACACCTTTACAAGCTTTGAGGACTGTTTATGACCACCTTATATATACAGGGTGGACCATCTTAATCCATAATGGGGGGATAACTCAAGATGGAGATAAGACACAGAAAAAATGTTTTACAAAAAGTTTTTTGGTAGTAAAGACGGTCACGCATTGCTACTTACGGCTGTAACTTTGAAAGTGATTTTCAAGGTTATTTAGAGCTTAATGTGTTTTTTTTAATTGGAACCCTAATATTTGATTTAAGATTTGGAAAGAGCAGCAGACTGTACGTATAAAATGATAAATAATTCGTCATGGCGATGTTAAATGAAAAAAGGTCAAAACAGCAGATAGATTTTCAGCTCTGGTTGGGATTAACTCAAAACAGAGGAGGGACACAACAAAATACAATGTTAGATACAAATTGGAAGGAGCGTAAGAGGTCACGTGTTATTGCCAATAAACATGATCTTAAATGTAATTATCGAAGGTCATTCAAAGATGGAGTTTTGTTTCACAGAAACCCCTGTTTATGGCGTCGGATTTGGGTAGACCGAAGAGAGATCTCAACTCCAAAATTTTCGTTAACTTGCTTACTGACCAAAATACATAAATATTATTATACGTATAAATGTTATTTAGCCATTTGCAATAAATAAAAAAACATAAATAAAACGTAGATTATTTATTTACCTGATTACCTTCGTTGAACCATGCCATGATCTCGAATAACGTATCATTTATACGTAACATTTGCCGCTGTTTTCAAATCTTAAGTCAAGTATTAGGGTTCACATTTTATAAAATCACTTTGACTTTCAAGTCATCTTGAAAACCACGTTTACGGCTAAGGCCATTTCTGTCAATATGTGTCCTTCTTTGACACCTACAACTTTCATGTAAAATGTTTTGCTGTATTTCATTTCTTTCCCGAGTTATTCCCCATTATGAATTAAAATGGTTCACCGTGTATATTCCAGCGCAGAAAATAAATTATATAGCAGTTTTCTGCACTGGCGAATTCTGGTGATGAAACTAAGCTCTATCAAGATAATTCATGTGGAGTGACGTGGAGTTGAACGCTATCCGTAATTATGCTGAAACATGGGATAAGTCAAGAATCATTTGAAGCGAGCTATCTGGGCAGGATTAAGAGACTGAACTGGCATTTATTCAGGCAAAACGAAGTAAATCTAAATTTTTGGCTAGGAATGTTAGTGTGAATTCAGGGATGCTGTCTAGCAAATTCTTTTGCGTATGTTATCAAACAACATATCATAGCTTGGTGCTTCAGACTTCTCTTCTCTTGTTGCTGTATTTTTCTGAGAAAGTTATAAGAGAAAGGCATAATAGTAATATTATATGTTTTGAACAAAGGGGTAAATGTGAAAGGAAGGAAGTTTAGGGTTTAACCTTTCGTGAGCGATGAAGTTATTAGAGGCGGAACACTACTTCGGGCTGTGGAAGGATGAGAAGGCGACCGAGAGAGACACTTGAAAGTAACCACCCGGGAAATCATCTTAAGCTGATTAGGGAATCAAAGAAAACCCAAATATGAATGAGTGGACGAGGATTTGAACCGCCGTCCTCCCGATCACGAGTCCAGTATCTTACCACAGCGCCACCTTGCTCTGTCAGGGTGAATGTGATACGGAAAGGGACTGATCGAGACGATGACTGTAGGAGGATTTATGGTATCAGTTCATGAGGTTTCAACATTATAATAAGGATATTTCAATAAGTGACCTAATGACCGTACGTTTGGCCCCGAATTTAAGAATCTTTACCGTTACTATTTGGCAAATGGAAACGAAATCAAACAGCCGGAGTAATAGGCTTGGTAATATTCTAAATATGTATTTGGAGAAAGATATCCAATACTTATAAATGAAAAATGTTTTGTGGTAATAGATTCTTTCCACTTTTACATTCATACGCTTCACTGAAGGGCTGTATGGAGACTGCTGTACCTTGGTGTTCTAGAGTAAGTGGCTCCTGTGCTTTTGTCGTGTACTACTGGATGCTGCTGCTAGACGATTTTCTTACGGGTAGGATCAAAAGAGCGTATTAGATGCAAAGATATGGAGATGACGTGACATTAATGGCATAAATTACTCGCTTTCAAAGAGCGGCCCGAATAGGGTACTGATGTACGGCATTGTAACTCTTTGGGAAGTAAAGGAAGCTATTCCTTTGTTTTTTCCGTTGGAGAGCAAAAACCGATAGGTTTTCTAGTGAAGGCAAGAGAACTACTCTCAGCAATGTAAATGGCTTACCAAAATATTACAGTGGACTACCAACAGCTCTTTTTGATGGTGTCATATTTTACGGAATGTGTCCGACATTATTACGGATATGCCATACGTAGTCTGTAGGTATGCATATGTTCTTGCATAAAAAAGCTTTACATTTGTTCAGTATTAAACTTATATGTTAATATCAACACCGTCTAATAGTTTTTCACTCGGGCGCATTTTGTGTTTGTGTTTTCACAGCTTGCGACGAGTTCCAGAGAAAATATTTTATTGGTCTTATTGTCGTGCAATATTTGCAGTAAAAGTAGATAGAAGGAAAGTGGTAATAATTCCTTCCACATTTACTTACATACGCTTCACTGAGATGTAGCCTTTATAGTATAATACACAAAATGTGTTATTACAAATGGCTAACTCACTAATATAAACATCTACATTTTGAATGTACCTTATACAACGTAGAAACACAGCTGCAGTGAAATATGAAGGGATCGATTTTTATATCGCAGCGTTATGAATATTATCATCTTTCTCAATATGGATTTACAGCAGTCATAAAAGACACGAAATATTCATTCAGAAATGTTATTTCAGCTACTGGCAAGTGTTACATTCCCTGTGCTGTTATTGGACATTTCAGTCACAAGTATAAAAGCTAAAAATTTGATTTTCATAATTCAGCACAATATCATGAAAGTTTCTTTCCACTACATTTTGTATTTTTAAATGAAACCAGAACGTATTCAAACATACTCTACGAAATCCCAAGCCCAAGTACGAATATTAGTCGCAGCGAAAAGTTTAAACATGCGAAAAAGGCTCAAAGTCATAGACAGTTTGGTTGATGCTTTAGGATTTTCTCAGCACGTTATATCGTTCTGTGGAAGTTATTGAACTCTATTGCGGAAGTTAGTGGACTCGTAAAAGATGTGGGAATGATATGTTTCAGCGAGTAACAACGATCCTGGAGATGATAGAGAGAAAAGACTGTTGCGTCTGCGAGTTGCCTACACGCCACAGTTAGGAAAAGTTTCTAGTGTCGCTTGACCACGTTGGTCAGAGTGCATGTAGGCTAGGAGCTTCATTTTAATAGCATACATTTTTAACTAAATGGTGGCTTGCTCGGCGTATTGGGCGGCGGGTGGGAGCGCGGAGCGTCCAAGTTGCGGTGGCCGTTGGCCGGTGGCACGCGGAGGAGCATAAAACCACAAACAGCCGTCGCACGCTCAGATGATACTCCGGGGGCCGCGTAAGCAAATTACGCAGCATACATCACCCGCCGGCCACAATTAACGCCCAGTCTACAGATTACACGAGGCGCTGCGCACTGCGCGCGGCAATTTAAACACTTGCCCCCACGCGAACCGATGCGCTCTGTACGCAGGAGCACATTTTATTGTGAATTTATTTGCACCTAGGTACAGTCATAATACGGTGACGTGTTTCTCTTGGACACAGTTAGGATCGAGCCGCAGCGATACACTCACGTAGTGTGTAAACGAAAAATATGGCTTAAAGTCGCTGGTGAAAATAGTGTTTCCCATTTGTTTTCCTCGGATATATAACTTGAACGGAGTATTCGATGTATGGGAATGACCGAATGAAAGAATCATAGCACAGAGTGTGAACGCGGTTGCGATCTACTAGCAAAATACGATTTTAGTGCATGGAGCGTCTCCCTGCCAGGTGACACTGGACAGTTATTTCGGAGAAAAACAGGTTCAAAATCTCGCTCGTCTGTCCCGGCCTTTGGTTTTCGCGGGATTACCAAACCCCGTCGAATGACACGAGCAGTGATTCCTCCTACGATAACACCATTTATTGTTACATAAATACGACTGAAAATAGTGTACAACTTCTACTCCACCTTTTCTGGAGTGTATATAGACATTCTCTGTGTGACACATTGAGAACGTTTGCTGTTTCGTATTGATAGCACTTATAATGTGCTCATCGGCCACCATACTGAAGTACTATGAGACAAACATTTATAGAAAAGCATAAAAATGATATCATGATAAATTTAATTTATAATTAATGTAGTACCTGATCTCGATTTTCACTCACGTCTACAAATGTAAATCCAGTGGTACATTGGTCAAAACAATTTATACAAACCATGTTATGAAGATAAAATTAAAATAACAGGAAAGTTGATAAATTCTCCAACTGCTTATGATAAAAAGTTAGAAAAAGTCTAATCTGATGCCACGTAAATTACAGAGAGAACTACACAATGCCGCATTTGAATGTTATGTAATGTATGTGCATGGGATAAAATACAGGAATTAAAACTCAAATTAAAACATGTACAGAAACAAGACTGAGTCACAATACATGAAAAGGAGGTGGCAATTCAGAAGGCAGTCTGACAGGGTTGTAGCCTATTCAACGCTTCCTACCCCCAACCCCACCCCACATATGTTTTACTCAGTCTTACCATGAGCGAGTACTACATGAAACTAAGGGCAAATGTGATGTATCAAGAATTAAAATTCTTGCAGAATAAACAACTTCTTTAAAGATTTGCCGACATCTCTACTCAGTATGAGACAGAAAACGACTTCGACGATTAACTGAACGATAGGGACAATGTCTTCAAAAGATGGATACAATGGAATTAAAACGAATTCCGCCATTGCTGGTCACAATCCCGGGACATCATCCCACGAGTGATGAAGGAAGTGAGGAAGTGTATGATGCTCGTTAAATCCACCCACTTCCCGATGGCAGCACCCTGTCTGTGGTACTACGTGTAGGTGGTCAACTCTCTTGAATGTGAAAGACGAGATAGTTGTCAAGGACGTTGTAGGATAAAGAGCCTTGGGGAACGAATCCTAAAGAAAAACTTAAAATCCAGATGCGTCTGTTCCCGTATCAGGCATGCGTCTCCTTTCATTTCCGAGACAGCTGTTCTTTCGCAACTATCAATCTTACAAAATGTTTTTCATTGCTGGATGGGTCATGGAACCTCTCCACAAACATAATCGCACGAAATTACTATGAGGCAAAACATACTGGATATAGTACTGCAGGTGGTTTAGTCGGGGGCCACAAACTGATCCTTGTAGGGCAATGGATCGTGGGGACCCTACATCGTATATCAGAATGAGAACCCATAACACTAAAAATTCAGGGAAACATGCAATAACATGGTAAACACTATTTTGTAACGTAATGAAGACAATGAATGCTTTTAAATACCCAAAGAATATTACATTAAGTTACTAGCGATTGATGGAACGATATATCCACCGGGCACAAAATGAAAACAAAAGACAAGCACACTAGAATGTAGAGGGTGAAATTACTGGAACTGTAGGAAAAAAACGTAAATTAGTTAACAACTAGGACATGCACACACTTTATGCAACAGGTAAACCTCACTGCAGATATTCAGATTTAGGTTGTATGCCTGCCATCATTGGCGATGATGCGGCGCAGACGAATAGCGAAATTCTGCATGACCAGTTGAAGTGTAGGAAAATCGATGCCGTCAATGGCCTCTTGAATGGCTATTTTCAGCTCAGAAATAGTTTTGCAATTATTAGTGTACGGACCCGGAGAATATAGCTGCCAATCGATGCCCATGGCAGTGGCCTCTGGGTACCCCATAGCCAGAATGCGGTTTGGGCCTCTGCTCCTCCTGGACATCAAACATTCTCCTGCTACGATGAGATCGAGCTGCATCTTGCATGAACCATATCTTGTCGAAATCAGGGTCACTTTGGATAATGGGGACTAAATCATACTCCAAAACTTTCAAGTATCGTTCGGTAGTCCCAGTGCCATCAAAGATCATCGCACCGATTATTCCGTGGGTGGCCGTTGCACACCGCACTGTAACACGTTGAGAGTGAAGAGACTACTCGATCGCGAAATGCGGATTGTCTGTCCTCCAAATGCGCCAATTTTGCTTATTGACGAACCCATCAAAATGAAAGTGGACTTTGTCTCTACACGATCCGTGCATGTGCATACTAATTCCCATCATGCCCCGCTGCCAACTGTGAAATCCGAACGTCCTAACGCGAACCGTTTAGAACTTACGACAATTTGATTTCATGGAGTTCAATAACTGTCATCCTGAATGAGAAGATGCTCTAGGAAAACGACCTGAAGCTATGGAGAAGCAGAATTCCTCCATTAGACACATTTTCGAAGAACTGGAGAACAAAATGAAAAAAAAAAAACATTCTTGACCTTCAGAAATGTCAAAAGGAAATTCGAAAACGATCGACTAACAGAAACAGAATAGAACTTAAAGGAGAATAACATTATAGTGTAGCAGCACCACCGTTTAGGATAGGGAAAGTTAGTTTTGTGCAACATTCTGAGAACAAGTTACGTGACATGAAGCGGCACATATGGCAAAACAGACGTACAGGCGTGTATAAATAGGTGCCGGTTTCTGAGGAGATTAATTCACGTGTGACAGCTCTCCTGGACAGCAGGGCGTCTCACACCACTAGTTACACGCAGCTGCAAATGGGACGCCAACGTTCCAGTACACGGTGGATCGCTAGTTTGACCCTCTGCGGCCCACGCGGAGTCCGTAGCCAGCCAGCGGCGGGCCACTCCACGGCTCGCTACCGCAGTCAGTCTCCCTGGGTTCCAACTCACACCGGAGGTATCCTGAGGCGAGGGCCGCCGATTCGGACTTCGGATCATGGGCGCTTTTTGTCGCTCCGACCTTAGCCATGATGGCTAAGTTGGCGGGGATGCACACCGCTGAGTCAATTGCAAGCATCCTGATGATGCCGCAACTCCACTGCCGTACAAGGCCGTAACAAAACAGTTCGTGCACTGGTCGCTGAGGAAGTCAGCTGTTTTGCAGACAACACAGTGGTGTCCTCAGTATTGCGGGACCCAGTAACACAGATTGAGAGGAACAGGGACACTGTTATTGAAATCAATAAATCAATTGGAAAGCTCTGACAAGTCTTAATATGGTGCCTTCTACCTCTTCCTGCTATTAGATTCGGTGACAGAAGTTGCCACTACATCTGGTGTCAAAACACTGGACATTGTCTGCCCAGTACGACCACCCGCATTACATGCACAAGATGTGATGAGTTTTGACCAGTTTTCTTTTGAATATTGGACGTTTTCTTGCCTTCTTGTGTTTTTGGGTATGGATCTTGGCAGGCCATTTTAGATGTTTTGCGTAGGCATATTTTTTTTGTCAGGGTAAGTGTTAGTGTGTTTGGGGAAGTAATATTTATTATTTTTTTCGTGGCATTTAATTACTTTTGTATTGGTTAGAGTATGATGTTACTGAGTATGATGGTACTGAGGTGTAGGGAGTCGGGCTATTCTTGTACTTAAATATTTTGTTTCAGGACTAACTGGGAATGAAAGCAACACAATGACAGAGTCAGGGACGTGAGATATGTGAAGATGGTGGCTATACCAAATCAACAGGCAGCAATGGTCGCGCAAGCGTTAGTAAATAACTGGATTTTGAAGTTTGATATACTGGTGACAATAATTACTCACCAGGGGACCAACTTCATTTCGGATTTAATGAAGGAACTGTGTAAAGTGTTGACTGTAAAGAAGTTGAGGTCCAGCGCATTGCATCCACAGGCCACCGGAAGGACAGGACGAGTACACAGAACAATCGGGAAGATGCTGAGGTTTTATGTGGATTCTCATCACCGTCAGTGGGACGAGTATTTGAAGCACGTTGTATGCGTATGCATACAATGCAAAAGTCCATAGAAATACCGGTTTGTCTCCATATGAGGCAGTGTAAGGGCAAAAAATGCCATCACTGTTTGATTTGGTGAGACTACAGAAAGGACAATTTGGGATGTTTGGAAACAGGTACAAAAGGCAAATACCAAGGCTTTGGAAAGGCAAGAAGACGCTGTAAAGCGGAAAGGAAGCTTACCGCAGTATAGAGTGGGGCAATACGTAATACTGTCCAGTCCCTATACTCAAAAAGGTAAAACGAAGATGTTCCTCACGAGCTATCAAGGGCCATACCAAGTTGTTGGCCAGCCGTTGGTGGCCGAGCGGTTGTAGGCGCTTCAGTCTGGAACCGCGCGACCACTACAGTCACAGGTTCGAATCCTGCCTCGGGCATGGGTGTGTGTGATGTCCTTAGGTTAGTTAGGTTTAAGTAGTTCTAAGTTCTAGTGGACTGAGGACCTGAGATGTTAAGTCCCATAGTGCACAGAACCATTTGACTCAAGTTGTTGAAACCACATCCCCCGTTACTGTTAAGCTTCAGCTGCCAACTAGAACAACGATAATACTCACTGGGCTGTTACGGCCAATTAATGAGTGCCCGGATGT
This sequence comes from Schistocerca gregaria, assembly GCF_023897955.1. Lineage (NCBI taxonomy): Eukaryota > Metazoa > Arthropoda > Insecta > Orthoptera > Acrididae > Schistocerca > Schistocerca gregaria. Next base: position 596,953,545 of record NC_064931.1, on the reverse strand, counting down.
GATTCCAGGCATGGCACAGGAAGGAAAGAGGAAGAAAGAGAGAGTGAAGAGGGGTGCTAAGCACAGAGAAAACCAGGAAGATAGAGTACAGCATGAAGTACCGTATGCTTTGTGATCCAGAAAGTAGTAGAGTACTTGCAGTATTTTTTGTTTTCGTTTCATGTATCATTGGGTTTGTGTAGAGTAATGAGGCATTGTATTTTCATATGTTGTATGTATTTTCGAATATAGCCTGCTGCGGACAGCAGTCCTTTTGAAGAGGGAGGAAGGCTGATGGTGATCCCTGTCCTCAGGTCACTAAAAGGGGGTGCGTTGAGCAAGTTTGTGGAAGTGGAAACTAAAGAGGTATTGCTGATTTTGGCAACTAGAAACCGGTACGACAAGATGGGAAAGGAGGAATTACGAAGCTGCCATAAAGGGAAGGTATGGCTTGTCCAGCCAGGGTGGTATGTACCAATCCAGACACATGCCTGATGCCAGGAGGATAGGAACATCGTGGAGATAAAATTGAGCTTCAACAGGTCGGGCTGTATTGGATCTTTTCCACCTATGAGAATTTGGTAGTAGTATCAAGTTTTTTTGAGCGGGGAGTATTTGCAGAAGCGAAACGAATAAAGCTAGAGGGAGCCAAAATTGAGCTTGCTACATGTCGAAATGCATTAGATCTTTTCCACAGACGACAATTTGGTAGTAGTAGCATTTTGTTTTGAGCGGGGACTATTTGCGGAAGCAAAATGTATAAAGCTCGAGGGGAGCGGAATTTTAATTAATGACACTTAGTGTAACTTAATAAGTTAAACCTTCCACCAGCCAGTATCAATTTCAGGAATCACGCTACTGACTGTTACACAGCCACAGATGTACTGGCCAGAAGCCGCTTTTGAGTTTTTGCCAAGGCAGAATGTGACCTTGTTAAATCAAACTCTGGAGCCAGGTCTGATGAGACCCGCAAACCAGTTCATTTTAGAGCAAGAGGAGCGCATATCAGCCGAACAGCTTGTGCAACATGTTCCTCAGTATAGGAAAAGGCAATGGAAAATAACGATCATTATGAGTACCTCTGTGCCAAGTGTCATCACAGCCGTAACTTTGTCATGTGTTGTTTTCTCTGTGATCGGGCAGAGAGCTAATTCCAAGAGGGAACCAAGGACAGTCCAAGTCCCAGTGGGCGTGGACGCAGACAGCTGACTCAACTGCCGGCATCCTGACGACGACGCAACTTCGCTGCCGTACAAGGCCGAAACACAGCAGAGCGTGCACGGGTCGCTGAGGCAGCCATTCCGCGCCAAGCCGTTTTGCAGACAGCGAAGTGATGTCCTCAGCACTGCAGGACCCAGCGATGCAAATCGAGAGGAACGGGGCACTGTAGTTGGAAACAATAAATCACTTGGAAAGCCCGGACGAGTCTTAATACGGTGCCTTCTACCTCTTTCCGCTACATTTGGTGTTTCTGTTACATTCGGTGGCAGACATTAGCACTAAAATGGACTTAAAAGTCAAAACTTCGTAGTTATCCACGGTGGCATTTCTGTTTCAACATTTCGGTAACTAATTTTTAAAGACAAAGAGGACTGTCGCCTTCAGGCCAAACATTTCAGTTACCAGTTAACTGCGAACCTGTGGAGGACAGTCGTCTTAACAAGAACCATTGATTAAACTACATACCACCGGATGATATGGAGATCAAAAAGATCATAAAAAGCTTAAAAAATAACAAAACATCCGACAAGCATTCAGCTGTTGCGGAGATTCATAAATGTTCTACGAAAAAGTAATAGAATAGTCAGTGAAACTCCTTAAGCAGATCAATCAAGTGCAAAACTTCTCAGACGCCTGGAGTGTTAGACATTCACCTATTACATAAGAATGGGGATAAAACAAATCTCATTAACTACGTAGACATATCACACGTTTCAATTTGATGGTACATATTCTCCAAGACACTACGGAAAGAACTGAGGGACATATGTGTGGTCAACTAGGAGCGTACCAAGAAGGATTCAATAAAGAACCGTCATGCAAGGAACAGACCTTCACCTTAGAGAAGTTAGTGAAACCAAAATAACTAGGTAGAGATAAGGAGGCAATCATGAGAATTCTTGATTTGAAGAAGGCATATGGCTCCATACATCGAAATAAATCTGTCAGCTGACCATGGTGGCCGAGCGGTTCTAGGCGCTACAGTCTGGAACCGCGCGACCGGTACGGTCGCGAGTTCGAATCCTGCCTCGGCCATGGATGTGCGTGATGTCCTTAGGTTAGTTAGGTTTAAGTAGTTCTAAGTTATGGGGGACTGATGACCTCAGAAGTTAATTCCCACAGTGCTCAGGGCCATTTGAACCATTTGTCAAATTTGTCATTTGAACAAATTTGTCAGAGTGGTGAAGGAGATTGCATTAAATGTCAAGGCAAAATAACGTATACAAGAAACACTGAGCAACGCCACAAAACAAGTTAAATTGGTGGGAGAGCTATCAGAACAATTCCATATCAGAAAAGGAATAAAACAAGAATACGGTCCCTCACAAAGTCTGTCTATTTTGTGTCTTGGAGAAGGAAATCCGAAAATGGCAGTAAGAAATGACACGATATGACATCGTCAGAAGGTATCATATTAGGTTACAGTGTTAAATTCAAGTTCCTGGTTTGCGCAGGTGGTTTTGCACTGTGAAGTCAAAAGGCATGAGGTACCTCCTAATACCGCGCAGGACTTCCTTTTTCCCGACGTAGTGCAGCAGCTCGACGTAGCATGGACACAAGTCGGTTTAAGTTCCCTGCAGAAATATTAAGCTGTGCTCCTTATATACCTATGTAGAATTCCGAGTGTTGCCCGTGCAAAATATTGTGCACGAACTGACCTCTAGGTTATGTTCCATAAATCTTCGATGGGATTCACGTTGGGCGATTTGGGTGGACAAATAATTCGCTCGAGTTGTCCAGGATGTTCTTCAAACTAATCGCGAACAACTGTGGCCCAGTGATGTGCCGCACCGGCATCCACAAAAATTCGATCATTTTTTTGGGGACATGAAGCCCATCAAATGATCTCCACGTAGCCGAACATAACCATTTCCAGTCAATGATCGGATCTGTTGGACGACAGGATAGGACCCAGTCCATTCCATGTAAACACAGCCCACACCATTAAGGAGACACCACCATTTTGCACATTGCCTTGTTGTCAACTTGGGTCTATGGTTTCGTGGAGACTGCGAAACTCCCTAAATCCATCATCAGCTAATACCAACGGAAATCAGGGTTCATCCGACAAGACTACGGTTTCCCTGTAGTCTGGGGTCCAATCGATATGGTCACGAACCCAGGGGAAGCGTTACAGGCTATGTTGTGTCGTTAGTAAAGGCACTTGCGTAGGTCGTCTGCTGTCATAGCACCTTAACGCCAAACTTCACCGCTCTGTCCTGACGGATACGTTCAGAGTCTGTTAATTCCCGTCGTGCAGCCATAACCACATCGGAAACCTTTTCACATGAAACATCTGAGTACAGATGACAACCGCCAATACACTGACCTTTTATACCTTGCGTACGTGATACTACCGCCGTCTGTACATGTGCATATCCCTGTAACATGACTTGTCACCTCAGTCTAATATCATTGCAACCAAATAAGTAGAAGGCACAAAAGAAACAGCGGATAAGAAAGCATTATAAATTTCCATTAAAAAGACAAAGTACACGAGCACAGATGCAAAAGATTCAAAGTATGCCCTGAAGAGAATGTACAGTGACAACCAAAGTACACGGAAATTCAAGTACGTAGATGAGATTCTTAGTGAGAAGTCAGTGGTGAAAGACAAAATCCAAGAAGATTCACACTATGTCAGAACACCCTAAAATCTAAATCCCTATCTTGGGTATGGTTCAGAAACTATAACACCATAGTCAGGTTTCAGAACAAAACTGACAGGAGTCGTGGATCTGTCTGCTGAGAATGCAAAATACTATCGGAAGAAGAATGAGCGAATGTACGTCAGAGAAAACGGTAGTATAATCAAAGCACTTTGTTGGCAGAAATCACATAATAAAATAAAATAAAACTGAAAGAATAAAATAAAACAAAATAATTAAGTAACAAAGATGTGTGCTGGAAGAACTACCTTCGGAAATGAGGCACTAAAATTAACAGATGAGATTTTCTATTTGTCAGCAAATAACTGGCGATGGCAAAAGTGTTGTTGTTGTGGTCTTCAGTCGAGAGACTGGTTTGATGCAGCTCTCCATACTACTCCATCCTGTGCAAGCTATTTCATCTCGCAGTAACTACTGCAACCTAAGTCCTTCTGAATCTGCTTAGTGTATTCATCTCTTGGTCTCCACTACGATTTTTACCCTCCGCGCTTCCCTCCACCACTAAATTGGTGATCCCTTGAAGCCGCAGAACGTGTCCTATTAACCGATCACTTCTTCTAGTCAAGTTGTGCCACATATTCCTCTTCTCCCCGATTCTATTCAGTATCTCCACATTAGTTACGTGATCTACCCATCTAATCTTCAGCATTCTTCTGTAACACCACATTTCGAAAGCTTCTATTCTATTCTTGTCTAAACTATTTATTGTCCATGTTTCAAACCCATACATAGCTACAATCCATACAAATACTTTTAGAAAAGACTTCCTGAAACTTAAATCTATACTCGATGTTAACAAATTTCTCTTCTTCAGAGACGCTTTTCTTGCCGTTGCTAGTCTACTCTACTTCTCTACATCGACAATCATCAGTTATTTTACTCTCCAAATAGTTGAACTCATCTACTACTTTTTGTGACTCATTTCCTAATCTAATTCCCTTAGCATCACCTGATTTAATTAGACTACATTTCATTATCCTCGTTTTGCTTTTGTTGACGTTCATCTTATATCCGCCTTTCAAGACACTATCCATTCCATTCAACTTCCAGGTCCTTTGCTGTCTCTGACAGAATTACAGTGACATCGGCGAACCTCAAAGTTTTATTTCTTCCCCATGTTCTCCATGGATTTGAATTCTTACTCCAAATTCTTCTTTTGTTTCCTTTACTCCTTGCTCAATATACAGGCTAAATAACATCGGGGATAGGCTACAACCCTGTCTCACTGCAATCCTAACCACTGCTTCCCTTTCATGCCCCTCGATTCTTCTAACTGCCATCTGGTTCTTGTACAAATTGTAAATAGCCTTTCGCTCCCTGTATTTTACCCCTGCCACCTTCAGGATTTGAAAGAGAGTATTCCAGTCAACATTGTCAAAAGGTTTCTCTAGGTCTACAAATGCTAGAAACGTAGGTTTGACTTTACTTAACCTATCTTCTAAGATAAGTCGTAGGGTCAGTATTGCCTCACGTGTTCCAACATTTCTACGGAATCAGAACTGATCTTCCAAAAGGTCGGCTTCTACGAGTTTTTCCATTCGTCTGTAAAGAAGTCGTATAAGTATTTTGTAGCCGTGACTTATTAAATTGATTGTTCGGTAATTTTCACATCTGTCAACTCCTCCTTTCTTTGGGATTGGAATTATTATATTCTTCTTGAAGTCTGAGAGTATTTCGCCTGTCTCATACATCTTGCTCACCAGATGGTAGAATTTTGTCACAGCTGGCTCTCCCAAGGTTATCAGTAGTTGTAATGGAATGTTGCCTTCTCCCGGGGCCTTGTTTCGACTTAGGTCTTTCAGTCCCCCATCAAATTCTTTACTTAGTACCACATCTCCCATTTCATCTCCACTTACATCCTCTTCCATTTCCATAACATTGCCCTCAAGTACATCGCCCTTGTACCGACTCTCTGTATACCGCTTCAACCTTTCTGCTTTCCCTTCTTTGCTTAGAACTGGTTTTCCATCTGAGCTCTTGATATTCATACAAGTGGTTTTCTTTTCTCCAAATGTCTCTTTAATTTTCCTGTAGGTGGTATCTATCTTACCTCTAGTGAGATTAGGCTCTACATCCCCCCCCCCCCCCCCATGAACCATGGACCTTGCCGTTGGTGGGGAGGCTTGCGTGCCTCAGCGATACAGATGGCCGTACCGTAGGTGCAACCACAACGGAGGGGTATCTGTTGAGAGGCCAGACAAACGTGTGGTTCCTGAAGAGGGGCAGCAGCCTTTTCAGTAGTTGCAGGGGCAACAGTCTGGATGATTGACTGATCTGGCCTTGCAACATTAACCAAAACGGCCTTGCTGTGCTGGTACTGCGAACGGCTGAAAGCAAGGGGAAACTACAGCCGTAATTTTTCCCGAGGACATGCAGCTTTACTGTATGATTAAATGATGATGGCATCCTCTTGGGTAAAATATTCCGGAGGTAAAATAGTCCCCCATTCGGATCTCCGGGCGGGGACTACTCAGGAGGATGTCGTTATCAGGAGAAAGAAAACTGGCGTTCTACGGATCGGAGTGTGGAATGTCAGATCCCTTAATCGGGCAGGTAGGTTAGAAAATTTAAAAAGGGAAATGGATAGGTTAAAGTTAGATATAGTGGGAATTAGTGAAGTTCGGTGGCAGGAGGAACAAGACTTCTGGTCAGGTGACTACAGGGTTATAAACACAAAATCAAATAGGGGTAATGCAGGAGTAGGTTTAATAATGAATAGGAAAATAGGAATGCGGGTAAGCTACTACAAACAGCATAGTGAACGCATTATTGTGGCCAAGATAGATACGAAGCCCACACCTACTACAGTAGTACAAGTTTATATGCCAACTAGCTCTGCAGATGATGAAGAAATTGAAGAAATGTACGATGAAATAAAAGAAATTATTCAGATAGTGAAGGGAGACGAAAATTTAATAGTAATGGGTGACTGGAATTCGAGTGTAGGAAAAGGGAGAGAAGGAAACATAGTAGGTGAATATGGATTGGGAGTAAGAAATGAAAGAGGAAGCCGCCTAGTAGAATTTTGCACAGAGCACAACTTAATCATAGCTAACACTTGGTTTCAGAATCATGAAAGAAGGTTGTATACGTGGAAGAACCCTGGAGATATTAAAAGGTATCAAATAGATTATATAATGGTAAGACAGAGATTTAGGAACCAGGTTTTAAGTTGTAAGACATTTCCAGGGGCAGATGTGGACTCGGACCACAATCTATTGGTTATGACCTGTAGATTAAAACTGAAGAAACTGCAAAAATGTGGGAAATTAAGGAGATGGGACCTGGATAAACTGAAAGAACCAGAGGTTGTACAGAGTTTCAGGGAGAGCATAAGGGGACAATTGACAGGAATAGGGGAAAGAAATACAGTAGAAGAAGAATGGGTAGCTCTGAGGGATGAAGTAGTGAAGGCAGCAGAGGATAAAGTAGGTAAAAAGACGAGGGCTGCTAGAAATCCTTGGGTAACAGAAGAAATATTGAATTTAATTGATGAAAGGAGAAAATATAAAAATGCACTAAATGAAGCAGGCAAAAAGGAATACAGACGTCTCAAAAATGAGATCGACAGGAAGTGCAAAATGGCTAAACAGGGATGGCTAGAGGACAAATGTAAGGATGTAGAAGCTTATCTCACTAGGGGTAAGATAGATACTGCCTACAGGAAAATTAAAGAGACCTTTGGAGAGAAGAGAACCACGTGTATGAATATCAAGAGCTCAGATGGCAACCCAGTTCTAAGCAAAGAAGGGAAGGCAGAAAGGTGGAAGGAGTATATAGAAGGTTTATACAAGGGTGATGTACTTGAGGACAATATTATGGAAATGGAAGAGGATGTAGATGAAGACGAAATGGGAGATACGATACTGCGTGAAGAGTTTGACAGAGCACTGAAAGACCTGAGTCGAAACAAGGCCCCCGGAGTAGACAACATTCCATTAGAACTACTGACGGCCTTGGGAGAGCCAGTCATGACAAAACTCTTCCAGCTGGTGAGCAAGATGTATGAGACAGGCGAAATACCCTCAGACTTCAAGAAGAATATAATAATTCCAATCCCAAAGAAAGCAGGTGCTGACAGATGTGAGAATTACCGAACTATCAGTTTAATAAGTCACAGCTGCAAAATACTAACGCGAATTCTTTACAGACGAATGGAAAAACTGGTAGATGCGGACCTCGGGGAGGATCAGTTTGGATTCCGTCAAAATGTTGGAACACGTGAGGCAATACTGACCTTACGACTTATCTTAGAAGAAAGATTAAGAAAAGGCAAACCTACGTTTCTAGCATTTGTAGACTTAGAGAAAGCTTTTGACAAAGTTGACTGGAATACTCTTTTTCAAATTCTAAAGGTGGCAGGGGTAAAATACAGGGAGCGAAAGGCTATTTACAATTTGTACAGAAACCAGATGGCAGTCATAAAAGTCGAGGGGCATGAAAGGGAAGCAGTGGTTGGGAAAGGAGTGAGACAGGGTTGTAGCCTCTCCCCGATGTTATTCAATCTGTATATTGAGCAAGCAGTAAAGGAAACAAAAGAAAAATTTGGAGTAGGTATTAAAATTCATGGAGACGAAGTAAAAACTTTGAGGTTCGCCGATGACATTGTAATTCTGTCAGAGACGGCAAAGGACTTAGAAGAGCAGTTGAACGGAATGGACAGTGTCTTGAAAGGAGGATATAAGATGAACATCAACAAAAGCAAAACGAGGATAATGGAATGTAGTCAAATTAAATCGGGTGATGCTGAGGGAATTAGATTAGGAAATGAGACACTTAAAGTAGTAAAGGAGTTTTGCTATTTAGGAAGTAAAATAACTGATGACGGTCGAAGTAGAGAGGATATAAAATGTAGACTGGCAATGGCAAGGAAAGCGTTTCTGAAGAAGAGAAATTTGTTAACATCGAATATAGATTTATGTATCAGGAAGTCGTTTCTGAAAGTATTTGTTTGGAGTGTAGCCATGTATGGAAGTGAAACATGGACGATTACTAGTTTGGACAAGAAGAGAATAGAAGCTTTCGAAATGTGGTGCTACAGAAGAATACTGAAGATAAGGTGGATAGATCACGTAACTAATGAGGAGGTATTGAATAGGATTGGGGAGAAGAGAAGTTTGTGGCACAACTTGACTAGAAGAAGGGATCGGTTGGTAGGACATGTTTTGAGGCATCAAGGGATCACAAATTTAGCGTTGGAGGGCAGCGTGGAGGGTAAAAATCGTAGAGGGAGACCGAGAGATGAGTACACTAAGCAGATTCAAAAGGATGTAGGTTGCAGTAGGTACTGGGAGATGAAGCAGCTTGCACAGGATAGAGTAGCATGGAGAGCTGCATCAAACCAGTCCCAGGACTGAAGACAACAACAACAACATCCTTACTGTGGTGTCACCGCCAGACACCACACTTCCTAGGTGGGTGCCTTTAAATCGGCCGCGGTCTGGTAGTATACATCGGACCCACGTGTCGCCACTATCAGTGATTGCAAACCGAGCGCCGCCACACGGCAGGTCTAGAGAGACTTCCTAGCACTCGCCCCAGTTGTGCAACCGACTTTGCTATCGATGGTTCACTGACAAAATACGCACTCATTTGCCGAGACGATAGTTTAGCATAGCCTTCCGCTACGTCATTTGCTACGACCTAGCAAGGCGCCATATTAAGTTACTATTAAAATTGTGAATCATGTACTGTCAAGAGCGACGTTCGTCATTAATGGGTTAAAGTTAAGTATACCACCAGCTACGTCCGTTTTTCTAAATTCTAATTTCCTTGTCTTGTTCCAGACCTCACGTCAGCCTGCGTGAGCTAAAACGCGTGCCTTTCGGCCTCCTCTAGTAACACGGTGTTGATTCTCCTGCCAACCACAACACTTACATTTGTCCTCTAGCCATCCCTGCCTAGCCATTTTGATCTTCCTGTCGATCTCAGTTTTGAGACGTTTGTATTCCTTTTTGCCTGCTTCATTTACCCACTTTTAATTTTTTCTCCTTTCATCAATTAAATTCAACATCTATTCTGTTATCCAAGGATTTCTACTAGCCCTCGGCTTTTTACCTTTCTTGATCCTCTGCTGCCTTCACTATTTCATCTCTCAAAGCCACCCATTCTTCTTCTATTCATTTCTTTCCCTTGTTCGTGTCAATCGTTCCCTAATGCTCTCTCTGAAACTCTCTACAACCTCTGGTTCTTTCAGTTTATCCAGGTCCCATCTCCTTAAATTCCCACCTCTTTGTAGTTTCTTCAGTTTTACTCTACAGTTCATAACCAATAAACTGTGGTCATATCTGCCCATGGAAACGTCTTAAAAGTTAAAACGTTTGTTCCCAAGTCTCCGTCTTACCATTATATAATCTATCTGAAACCTTCCAGTGTCTACAGACCTCTCCCACGTACACAACCTTATTTCATGATTCTTAAACCAAGTTTTAGCTATGATCAAGTTATGCTCTGTGCAAAATTCTACCAGGCGGCTTCCTCTTTCATTTGTTAACCCCATTCCATATTCACCTACTACATTTCCTTCTCTTCCTTTTCATACTATCGAATTCCATCCCCCATGACTGCTAAAATTTCGTATCCCTTCACTATCTGAATAATTTCTTTTATCTTATCACATATTTCTTCAATATCTTCATCATCTGCGGAGATTGTTGGCATGTAAACTTCTACTACTGTGGTACGTGCGGGCTTCGTGTCTATCTTGGCCACAATAATGCGTTCACTATGCTGTTCGCAGTAGCTGACCCATGCTCCTATTTTTTATTCTTTATTAAGCCTACTCCTGCAATACCCCTATTTGATTCTGTATTTATGACCATGTAGTCGCCTGACCAGAAATCTTGTTCCGCCTGCCACCGAACATCACTAATTCCCACTATATCCAACTTTAACCTATCCATTTCCTTTTTTACATTTTCTAATCTACCTGCCAGATTAAGGGATCTGACATTCCACGCTAGCATCCGTAAAACGCCAGTTTTCTTTCTCCTGATAACGACATCCTTCTGAGTAGCTCACGCCCGGAGATCGGAATGGGGGACTATTTTATCTCCGAAATAATCTACCGAAGAGGTCGCCATAATCATTTAACCATACAGAAAAGCTGCATGCCCTCGGGAAAAATTACGGCTGTAGTTTCCCCTTGCTTTCAGCCGTTCGTAGTACCCGCACATCAAAGCCAATTTGGTTAATGTTACAAGGCCAGGTCAGTCAATCATCCAGACTGTTTCCGTGCAACTACTGAAAAGGCTGCTACCCCTCTTCACGAACCACACGTTTGTCTGGCCTCTCAACAGATATCCCTCCGTTGTAGTTGCACCTCCAGTACGAATATCTGTATCACTGAGGCTCGCAAGCCTCCTCACCAATTACCTCCAAAAAGTGTAATATGCTAGCATCAAAAATCAATTTAAGTTTTAGGAAGTCTTTTCTGGAATCAGAGGTTTCTGGGACTGGACACATATGGAAATCATATGCGGACGATTATCAGAAGTGGTAATAGGAGCTTTTGAAGTGTTGTGCTAACGAAGAAGGTTTTAAGATTAAATGGTTATATGGAATAACTTACGACAAGGTACTGCATCAAACTGGAAAAAGGAATTTATGGAACACATTGACTGGAAGAAAGGTTAGTTTGATGGGACAAATCTCGAATAATCAAGGGACAGTTTATTAAATAAGTTTTTGAGGCAAAAATTTTAGAGAGAGACCAAGGTTTGAATACACATATCACGTTCAAATGAATGTTGAGTGCTGTAGCCACGTAGCAATGAAAAGCCCTACACAAGATGCAAGAACAACAAATCTGGCTGGTTCTTTTTGTGTGTGCAGTGACGTGGCGGTGAAGAGAAGAGGAGGTGATGTAAGCTGAGAGGAGAATAAGTTCCTGGGAGGTGTTACTAGGACGTCGTATTCCACGTGCAAAGGCAATAAACACCATTTGTCCCTTGTTCAAGCAATTCGGAATTCCTTAAACACATGCAGGAGGAGTCCATGTCCTGTACTTCAGATGACAGTGGACGTAAGATTTTCCGTAATTTGCAAGAGATGGCTCATTCTTGCCGGCTGTGCTCTACACGAAAACCTATAATTATAAAGGAATAACAAACAAAAGCAACTGATTGGCCATAGTTTAAATGGGCCTACCACAACCGTGTTCATTATATCAAAGTTAGCAATTAGTTATGGGCAAAAGATGCCGTGATATTAACAGAGCAATACACTGGAGTGCGTGAGCGCGTGCGCTCACACACACACACACACACACACACAGATATAGATATATATATATATATATACTCCTGGAAATGGAAAAATGAACACATTGACACCGGTGTGTCAGACCCACCATACTTGCTCCGGACACTGCGAGAGGGCTGTACAAGCAATGATCACACGAACGGCACAGCGGACACACCAGGAACCGCGGTGTTGGCCGTCGAATGGCGCTAGCTGCGCAGCATTTGTGCACCGCCGCCGTCAGTGTCAGCCAGTTTGCCGTGGCATACGGAGCTCCATCTCAGTCTTTAACACTGGTAGCATGCTGCGACAGCGTGGACGTGAACCGTATGTGCAGTTGACGGACTTTGAGCGAGGGCGTATAGTGGGCATGCGGGAGGCCGGGTGGACGTACCGCCGAATTGCTCAACACATGGGGCGTGAGGTCTCCACAGTACATCGATGTTGTCGCCAGTGGTTCAGCGGAAGGTGCACGTGCCCATCGACCTGGGACCGGACCGCAGCGACGCACGGATGCACGCCAAGACCGTAGGATCCTACGCAGTGCCGTAGGGGACCGCACCGCCACTTCCCAGCAAATTAGGGACACTGTTGCTCCTGGGGTATCGGCGAGGACCATTCGCAACCGTCTCCATGAAGCTGGGCAACGGTCCCGCACACCGTTAGGCCGTCTTCCGCTCACGCCCCAACATCGTGCAGCCCTCCTCCAGTGGTGTCGCGACAGGCGTGAATGGAGGGACGAATGGAAACGTGTCGTCTTCAGCGATGAGAGTCGCTTCTGCCTTGGTGCCAATGATGGTCGTATGCGTGTATGGCGCCGTGCAGGTGAGCGCCACAATCAGGACTGCATACGACTGAGGCACACAGGGCCAACACCCGGCATCATGGTGTGGGGAGCGATCTCCTACACTAGCCGTACACCTCTGGTGATCGTCGAGGGGACACTAAATATTGCACGGTACATCCAAACCGTCATCGAACCCATCGTTCTACCATTCCTAGACCGGCAAGGGAACTTGCTGTTCCAACAGGACAATGCACGTCCGCATGTATCCCGTGCCACCCAACGTGCTCTAGAAGGTGTAAGTCAACTACCCTGGCCAGCAAGATCTCCGGATCTGTCCCCCATTGAGCATGTTTGGGACTGGATGAAGCGTCGTCTCACGCGGTCTGCACGTCCAGCACGAACGCTGGTCCAACTGAGGCGCCAGGTGGAAATGGCATGGCAAGCCGTTCACAGAACTACATCCAGCATCTCTACGATCGTCTCCATGGGAGAATAGCAGCCTGCATTGCTGCGAATGGTGGATATACACTGTACTAGTGCCGACATTGTGCATGCTATGTTGCCTGTGGCTATGTGCCTGTGGTTCTGTCAGTGTGATCATGTGATGTATCTGACACCAGGAATGTGTCAATAAAGTTTCCCCTTCCTGGGACAATGAATTCACGGTGTTCTTATTTCAATTTCCAGGAGTATATATATATATATATATATATATATATATATATATATATATATATATACGAGCGCTCGCACGCACACACACACATGCATTCTTCAAGGAACATGGAAAGAAAACATTGCTGCACCACAGCTTGAGAGGATGGAACATGCAACGAGGTACGGTAATGCGAGACGGGTTCACGTTGACGCCGTGACGTCGATCAAAATGCGGTGAGAGCGACTGACGAACTGACCACTCAACGATGGGACGCTAGCGGCTTTAGGGCCTATAGCTTCGCCGTTTAAGTTTTACCGCTGAGCGGCTTTGTCACTACTTGGCTCAGGATATCAATTAAAGTGGGAGTGAGCTGACGGAACCACTGCTGACTGTTGCTCTACACAAACGAGTTGCAGGAACCTCCCACAGCTAGCAAGACGCGGCCACATAGTGTCGTAGGCAGCGGATGTGTGTTGAGAACTAAACCCTTAGATCCAACTAACTTATACAGCCCGCATCTCGTGGTCTCGCTTCCCACGCCCGGGTTCCCGGGGTCTATTCCCGGCGGGGTCAGGGATTTTCTCTGCCTCGTGATGGCTGGGTGTTGTGTGATATCCTTAGGTTAGTTAGGTTTAAGTAGTTCTAAGTTCTCGGGGACTGATGACCATAGATGTTAAGTCCCATAGTGCTCAGAGCCATTTGAACCATTTTTTAACTTATACATTTACGTTACGTCTGTTTGAAGAGAGGGAAGAGCTACAGTTTCTACCAAACGTATGTAAACAAAGTAGTGCGTTTGGAGTAGCAGCCAGTTTGGAGACGGTTGTGAAAGCCTATTTTTATTACCGATTGATTCATATTCATGGATAATAATATATAAAGAATCAAGATGGTTTTTCTGTGTCATTTTGTCGCGTGAAGGGAATTTTCAGTCTAGGAGGGCATATTTATTTCATGTATCGACCTGCTTCCTTATCGCCATCCTCTCCATTTCCACAGATAATTTCTGGTTAGTCATTTTCTGTGAGTATGTTGATCTGACTTGACTGGCGAGGGAAACAGTGGTTTCTTGTGTAGCTCGTGCTGTAATATCGGTTCCTTGAGCTTTTTCCAGGGCAGGATCCTAGTTCTTTATCCACGAATCAGAGCACTCCCCAGTTTCTGATACTGGTAGCTTCCTCTAGAAAGCGGGTTCCTTCTCGACTAATTACGACAGTTCCCGCTTTTCATCATCGGCATTTTCAGCCGTCCAGCCCCCACCCCGGTAGAAAGTGCTCTCCGGTGCCCATCCCCTCGACTGGCCATCTTAAAAAGGGGAGACGTAGTCCAGAGGTTGATATGGTACGACATTTTGTTTCCTTGAAACATAGATATCTTCATGCTTCGGTTGGAGCGACCAGGTATTATTTGAGTAGGAGAAGTACATTTCATTCAGTCTCTAGAACGTTCGGTAGTGTTTATATTTAATTTCAGTGAATCGAACTAGTTTATGTGCAACAGAAACATCTAGATAAGCACTTGGCTTCGTTCACGATGGAGGCAACCATCTCATTCAGCAGTGGTCCATCATTTGCCTAACTATGTGCCGCGTATTCTTGATTACCGAGTATCACGTTAATCCTGACAAAATGATACCTCGATTCTGGCTCATTTTTCTCTTCCTCTGAACGACCTTTTTTCTAATTGTTTAAAATTTTATTTTACACAGGTAGTTCTGCAAGACCAAACTGATATGAAAATCTCCACGATTATGGAGCGAGTCAGTACATGAAATTAACGTTTATAAAATACTATGTAGACGAATTCTATGCAGATGACAAGCTGCGAGTATATATTACCATAACCTACAATACAACATAGTAATGAGTTTAATTTTCGTCCAGGAGGGACAGAATAGAAGGATTGATCCCAGAGGAAATTCTTCAGTTTGGTCCGGAATATGCAAGGATAACAATTAATTTTTTTAAACTCTTGTGGTAGGTTACTGAAAATAGGTGCAGCAGAACACTGTACGGCTTTCTGCACAAGAGGAGAGACTGGATTTCTGCCTAGTATTAACTGAGTGAAAGCGGCTAATTCTAGGAAATTCAATGTCAGAATCGGCCATTGTCAGAATTCCCAGACTCGAGAGCAAGGGTTCCAAGAGGTTTGAGAATTTATACTACACACTGTTCGAACTGCTCTGAGCCCAAAATTACTCTATGCAAATGGGAAGACCTACCACAGAATATAATTTCGTATGACACAAGGGAATGAAAATAAGCAAGGTAGACTAAATTTCGAGCTGGATCCTCACTTATTGCACGTACTGTTATAATGTTCTATAGCGACACTGAGTTTGTGAAGAAGATCCTAAACTTGGACTTTCTATGACAGTTTACGATACCCACTTCTTTAAAAAGCCAGTACACCATTTTAGACATTTCCAATTCAGTCAACATTTATTGTTGGTACAGTGTATATTGATTACATGAAGTGGGTACATTTACAGATGTGTAACACAAGCAGTTCTGAGGTACTAGGTGGGATACCGCGTTCCAGTTGTGGGGTACCCAGAGGCCATTGGCATGAGCCTCGATTAGCCGCCATGTTCTCCGAACTTGAACACATGCGACTCCTTTTTGTGGAACTATATCAAACAAAAGGTATACAACAATAACAGCAAAACCTTTCCTGAGCTGAAGACAGCCATTCAGGAGGTCATCGACAGCATCTATGTTCCGACACTTTAGGCAGGCATTCAGAATTTCGCTATTCGTCTGCGCCACGTTATCGCCAATGGTGTCAGGCATATGGAACATACCGTAACCTAAATCCGAACATCTGTATTGACGTTTACATGTTGAATAAACTGTGAGCACGTCGTAGTTTGTAATTAATTTACGTTTTTCATATTATTCAATAATTGTCACCGTGTACAATGTGCATTTGTGTGTACAGTAAAAGTTGTATATTTTTGTAATTACTACCTGCTACTTACAAATGCTACCAACAGACAACAGTCATCCGTTGCTGGTGTAACTGTTGTCTCCTTTCGTACTCAGAAATTAGTGTAGGCTCCACCAATGACGAAAGTTACAACTGTTCCCTCTAATTATAGACGATGGAATCTGTATTGCAGAAGATGGCACAATATCTGATCATGGCGGGATCCAATAGAGCATATTGTTACCACAAAGGGTAAAGTGAAGAGACTCTCGATGCACTTTGCAATTTGATTGTGCACCAGGACGGTTTCCCGACATAGCTATAAACGCCATAGTCCTCAAATTTCGTGTTAAACCAGTCAAAAAATTATCCATTTGCAAACAGAGTTTCTTTGTTCAATATGACTAGTTTGGCGTTCCGCACAAGATACTAAACGTGTCGGTGTTTTACGTTACCTTAAGTATAAAGCTGCGGTGGGCCACGCAAGACGTAGGAGCTACACTATGTAATCAAAAGTATCCAGACACCCCCCAAAAATAGGCTTCTCATATTAGGTGCATTTGTGCTGCCAGGTACTCCATATCAGCGCCCTCAGTAGTCATTAGACGTCGTGAGAGAGGAGAATGGGACGCTGCGCGGAACTCACGGACCTCGAACGTGGTCAGGTGATTGGGTGTCACTTGTGTCACACGTCTATAAGCGAGACTTCCACAATCCTAAAAATCCCTACTTCCACTATTTCAGATGTGATAGTGAAGTGGAAACGTGAAGGGACGCGTACAGCACAGAAACGTACAGGCTGACCTCGTCTGTTAACTGACAGAGACCGCCGACAGTTGAAGAGGGTCGTAATGTGTAATAGGCACACGTCTATCGAGACCATTACACAGGAATTCAAAACTGGATCAGGATGCACTGCAAGTACTATGACAGTTTGGGGGGAGATGAGAAAACATCGCTTTCATGGTCGAGCGGCTGCTCGTAAGCCACACATCACGCCGGTAAATGTCAAACGACGCTTCGCTCGAAGAAAGAAACGTAAACATTGGACGGTTGAACAGTGGAAAAACGTCGTGTGGGGTGACGAATCACGGTATACAATGTGGCGATCCGACGTCAAGGTGTGGGTATGGAGAATGTACAGTGAAAGTCGTCTGCCAGCGTGTATAGTGTCAACAGTAAAATTCGGAGGAGGTGGTGTTGTGGTGTGGTTGTGTTTTTCATGGAGGGGCTTGCACCACATGTTGTTTTGCGTGGTACTATCACAGCCAAGGTCTCCACTGATATTTGAAGCACCTTCTTGCTTCCCACTGTTGAAGAGAAATTCGGGGATATCGATTGCATCTTTCAACACGATCGAGGCCTGGGGGACTTGTTATACGACAATAACATCCCTGTAATGGACTGGCCTACACAGGGTTTTGACCTAAATCCCATACAACACTTTTGGGATGTTTCCAGTAAGTGTATCCACAGTGGGAAGTGCTCACTGGAAGGAGGTCCTCATTTACTTCCCACTGAGTTGAGCCTGCAAGAGATGGAGAGCAGAAAGAGAGGTCGATGGTTGACGACGATCCAGTATCAGCCGAGAAATGAGTGGGACTGCCTGTTTTGAGGATGCACAGCTCCTGATACATAATGAGATTCACCGAGACTCGACCCTTGGGACAGGTATAGGTCGAACCCCATAATACATAACGGACACTGAAGTCACCTAGCAGGAGAAATGGGCAAGCGAAATGTGCTGTAATACCTGGGAGAGCTTCAAAGTCTATTACATCCTGTGGAGATAAATACAGGTAGGAGATAACGATATTTCGATCCACATGGACAGTAAAGGCTACTGATTGTAGGTCAGTAACCAAGGAGAGTGGTGTGTGTTTTTGACAAACACAGCAAAGCCTCTCTTAGCTTTGCAACATTTGTCCTTACGTCCCGAGGTGGTGTGCTCCAAATGCTGGAATTTAAAACAGGCCACTGAGTTAGGGTCATATGACCGTACACGTAGGTGAAGGAGAACTGCCTTGATATGCTCTGGGAGCTTCATGCTATTGAAGATAAGGATGAATGAGTTAGGTTTAATGAGATCTCCATTCACCCTTTTCGGTGTGTTTTGCACATCAACGATTCAATCCTATGTCCACTCAACTTTCAATTTCTCTTGCATGGCATATTCCCCAAGGCACTTAGTTTTCCGGAGGGTCGTGGGTTGTTGGGAACTACCTGTTTCAACCAACAGTGTTCTGTTACGCAGTCGCCTGACCTGAGATGCCCTATAAATATATTTGAATATAAAAAGGCGAAATCTTCACAAAGTTGTTCTCTTTTCGCTTCACAATCAGAAACACATTCTGACCAGCAGCATGCGTTCTGTTACAATATACTGAAGAACTCTATATACTCTCTGAGTCAGGAGGAATGGCTACACGAATCCTCTTGTTAGACTGAGTAAAGATATCTTTCACCGGCCCATCCTTTCTGCCGTGAAGAGGAGGAAAATCCATCTCAGTTCCACGAGGAGCTAGGGGAATAAAAATCTACGTAGACAGAACCCCTCGTGCCTAGGTAAGCGTTATACAACTGAGGAGCGGCAGGTTCTCCAGAGGTTGCCCACTAACGACTGCTCCGACTCAACAGCCACGCATCTCATCAGCGTTCAGCACACATAGAGGTTGAGATTCTTTTTTGTAGAAGTTTTTACCAAATTCGCTATCGGAACGGTCATGCCAAGATCCAAGTTCTCTGTGACACACAACGTTCCAGCGATGTGCCCATGGTGGCAGCTGAGCATGCCCGTAGCTTACTAGCGGCTATTACCAGTCCCCACCTACGGAATCCTGGGTTTCCAAAGCCCAAACCAAGAAAAAGAATGTTGAGACCATGGAGATATTTAATGAAAAAATCTTATATTTATTGGATGCAATTGCTCATCAATAGTACCAATATACAATAACAAGTCATTCCCAATATTTTTTCGTAATATACTACTGTCCATTAAAATTACTACACCAAAAAGAAATGCAGATGAAAAACTGGCATTCATTGTATAAATATATTTTACTAGAACTGACATGTGATTAGATTTTCACGCAATTTGGCTGCATAGATCCTGAAAAATCAGTACCCAGAACAACCAGCTCTGGCCGTAATAACGGCCTTGATACGCCTGGGAATTGAGTCAAACAGAGCTTGGATGGCGTGTACAGGGTACAGTTGCCCATGAAGCTTCAACAAGATACCACAGTTCATCGAGAGTAGTGGCTGGCGTATTGTGGCGAACCAGTTGCTCGGGTACCATTGACCAGACGTTTTCAATTGGTGAGAGATATGGAGAATGTGCTGGCCAGGGCAGCAGCCGAACATTTTCTGTATCCAGAAAGGCCCGTACAGGACCTGCAAAATGCGATCGTGTATTATCTTGTTGAAATGTAGGGTTTCGCAGGGATCGAATGAAGGGTAGAGCCACGGGTCGTAACACATTTGAAATGTAGCGCCCACTGCTCAAAGTGCCGTCAATGCGAACAAGAGGTCACCGAGACGTGTAACCAATGGCACCCCATTCCATCACGATGGGTGATACGCCAGTATGGCGATGACGAATACAAGCTTCCAATGTGCGTTCACCGCGATGTCGCCAAACACCGATGCGACCATCATGATGTTGTAAGTAGAACCTGCATTCATCCGAAAAAATTACGTTTTACCATTCGTGCACCCAGGTTCGTCGTTGAGTACACCATCGCAGGCGCTCCTGTCTGTGATGAAGCATCAAGGGTAACCACACCCATGGTCTACAAGCTGATAGTCCATTCTGCTGCAAACGTCGTCGAAGTGTTCGTGTAGATGGTTGTTGTCTTGCAAACGTCCCCATATGTTGAATCAGGGATCGAAACGTGGGTGCACGATCCGTTACAGCCGTTGGGATCAAGTACAGCATTCCGTATTACCTTCCTGAACCGACGAATTCCATATTCTGCTAGCAGTCATTGGATCTCGACCAATGTGAGCAGCAATGTCCCGATATGATAAACCGGAATCGCGATAGGCTACAATCCGACCTTTATCAAAGTCAGAAACGTGATGGTACGCATTTCTCCTCCTTACACGAGGCATCACAACAATGTTTCACCAGTCAACCCCGGTCAACTGCTGTTTGTGTATGAAAAATCGGTTGGAAACGTTCCTCGTGTCAGCAGGTTGTAGGTGTCGCCACCGGCGCCAACCTTATGTGAATGCTCTGAAAAGCTAATCATTTGCATATCAGAGCATCTTATTCCTGTCGGTTAAATTCCGCGTCTGTAGCACGTCATCGTGGTGGTGTAGCAATTTCATTTGCGAGTAGTGTATATTACATTTTTTTATGGTAAGGGTCAGGTTCCAGCCCCTGCGTAACGAGTCGTATATCTGTAGCTGTTTTTGCGTTTCACTCTAATTTTCTAGCGTAGGGGTTTTTCTACATACAAAAGATTTGTCTGCCGGTAAACTGCCTCTTCGTACTTCTTACACGTGAATTAGAACAATTATTTTTATACTGTTGAGTCAAAACATTATAACGACTTGCTTAATGCCATTGTGGTCCACATTTGGAGCACAATAGAGCAGAGATTCTGTGTGGCATATCTCTTAAACTCCTTGATGGCATAGTGTTGGAAACTGAAGAAATGAATTAAAATTCCTGTTGCGGCTTGGACTCGAACACGAATTTTCCAGCTTACTAGGCACAAATGCTGACCATTATACCATCGCAGCGCTATGGTCAACAGTGCCGGACGAACTACTAAAGTCGAATACCCTCCACAAAACAATTTTCAATTTCTGCCTAGTAAGCAAGATGACCTGGGTTCGAATCCCGGCCGCAGCCCAAATTTTAATTCATTTCTTCAGCTTCCAAAATAATCGTAGATGAAGATGAGACTTAAATGTCTCGGGGAAAATTTAATTATAATATCCTTGATAGGAATCCTGAGCTGTGTGGTACCTCATGTCTAAGGCCCAATGGTTTGAGGCGTGGAGCTGGTGTCTGACAGCGTCCCAGATATGTAGAATCGGGTCCGATCAAGCAAATTCGGTGGTCAAGACATCAAGCTGAATTCATTATCATGCTCCTTAAGACACTGTAGCGCGATTCTGGTGTAGTGACGCGACGCGGAGAGTTACCCTAGTGGAAGATGCCAGCGCCATCGGGGATAACATCATGCATGGAGGGATGCACGTGGTCCGAAATAAAGGTTTTGTCATCCATGGCTCTCACGATACGGTCAGTTAGTACCACAGATCTAATGGACGCCCAAGTGAATGTCCTGTGGCGGTGTGCATGTTTCGACCAGCTGTTCCCCTGGATAATGGCGTAATCGGACACGAACACTGGCTAACTGAACAAGAAACTGGATTCATCCGACAAGGGAAACGTTACATTAATCAAAGGTGTAATCTCGACAACGCTGCGGCCACCGCAATCGTAATTCAAATGGTTCAAATGGCTCTGAGCACTATGGGACTCAACTGCTGTGGTCATTAGTCCCCTAGAACTTAGAACTACTTAAACCTAACTAACCTAAGGACATCACACACATCCATGCCCGAGGCAGGATTCGAACCTGCGACCGTAGCAATCGCACGGTTCCGGACTGCGCGCCTAGAACCGCGAGACCACCGCGGCCGGCCGCAATCGTAATTGACCATGTCGTTAGGTCGACATGGAAACATATAGCAGTCGCCTGCTCTCAAGCCACGTGTTCAGCAATATGCACTGAACAGTGTGGTCCGATACACTTGTGTTTGTACCAGCATTGTACTCTGTTGTCAGATCACATCGCCTCCTGTCCACCTTCATAGAGCAGCTAAGTTCCGACTTCAACGTTCAGTTATGAGGCGTGCGAGTGTAACACCTTGTTTCGTACACGTGGTTTCGCCGACCTTCACTCACACTCCATACACGCTCACGACAGTAGCGCACGTCAGACAAGATACCGGTTTCCAGGCTTTTGCCAATTGTCACAGTCGATCGTGTCAGTGGATTTCTGCCTTTACAGCCCCTCTCGTCGCTAGAATGATTCCCCATTCGTCTCTGCTCCGCTTGCATACTTTCCTTACCGCTAACCGTGCGCCTCGAACCGCTCGGCCACATTGGCTGGCTGTTGTTAATCGTTTTAGTGTTTTGCTATCATGACTTACCTACCTGAACGTACTATATTAGTCATACCTGTCAGCACCTACTTTCATTGGTCCAGGGATTACTGACTACAGTAAAATACGGAAAAGTCTAGACGTGCCACCTGTTGCTGCTACTGTCGTCGCCAAATATGATGATTTATCAGGGGAAATAACCACTATGTGAAAGTGTCATTAGATATGAATCAGAAACGATTAGTGGTGTGATGACCATTTAAAGTAAAACATTTTCCTGTTACGTAATGCCTGCCGTTGTGGCCGAGCGGTTCTATGCACTTCAGTCTGGAATCGCAGATTTGAATCCTGCCTCGGGCATGGATGTGTGTGATGTCCTTAGTTTATTTAGGTTTAAGTAGTTCTAAGTTCTAGGGGACTTATGACCTCAGATGTTAAGTCCCATAGTGCTCAGAGCCATTTCAACCATTTTTTTGTTACCTAATGTTAAGAAAATACAGGATGAAAACAACTAGTCACTATTGATAAAGCTATTTATTTACACAAATAACGCAATAGCCTGTTTCTCTAGAAGGCTGTTCACATCTCGAAACATATTTTTTGTTGTTTACATAAATTATAGCTCTGTATTCTCCTTGTGGTGGAGATTTCTTGGGGTGGTGATGGCATAGAGGAAAATACGGTATTAGAAACGACCTATCTAAACGTAACTACCCCTAACGACGACTGATCACGATGTAAACCAATTTTCAAGGTTGAGTAGTTCTAGTTTACCTAAGTCAAAAATCTAGCATCATTTTGTTGCAATGTTGTTCGCTTGAGTTCACGATATAGTGCAGACTACAAAGAGTGATCAAAAACAGTCTAGAAGGTTTGTAGAAGTGTTGTATTGTAGGGTGTGCTGAGGAATAATTGTTAAGAAAAAAATTCGATACGTTGTGCCCTTTCTGAGTTAATTAGCATTCAAGTTGGCCAATCAGGAGCGCCAAAGACGGTGTCGCCAAACTTGTTCTTCGCTTCGTTTCGCAGAGCAGAACAAGAGAGCGATACAAAAATTAGACATGAGATGGTGGTAAGCATTGAATCCGCGTCGAAGGCTGAGCAGTCTCGTGCATTATTATTGACGCTATGAGAACAACTGACACTAATTGTATCCGGTGGGCTGCTTGAATTTGCGATAGCAACAGCCTGACAGGCTACGTTCAGTGCTAATTAACACGGAAACATGACAACGTATTAAATTTTTTCCTTAACAGTTATTTTCTCAGCACTACCTACCCTTGCAATACTCTTACAAGCTTTACGGGCTGTTTCTGGCAACCCCATATAAAAGCACTTATTTGATGTATATACCGGGTGTCTCTCCTAATAGTCGTCAGGCGCATTTTCTCTGGTATTTTGGCGGGTATTTGCAATTTTAGTTTTGAGTTGTGTAGCTGGGTCTGCCCAAAAAATTACTGATCGTCATGTATTTCATGCGACGGCCAACGTGAGCAGAAAGTGTTGGTTAGTATCCCATTACAAACAAAATGATTTTTAAATAGGAAATTTACGTGTCCATTCGATAGAGGGATTCCAAATTAGTTTAGTCCGAATTCGTTTCATTGATATGTATGAACAGGAATAGTAAAACCCGAAGAATAAACAGCAGTTTGGTTTTCGGATGCACCCAGCACCAAAAGGATATGGACGTATTCATCGTTTGTGTACGCCATCGCGATCCATGCTACATGAATTTGACAGGACCAGTTACGGTCGTGCACTGCTCAGTTAGTAGATACATGCATGTAGTTTAATGAATCCCACTGTCATGTGATGGGCTATTGTCATAGGACAAAATGATGCCCTTTTCATAAACGGCGAGAAATAGGAAACGAACGTCTAAAAATAAAAAGGAACCTAACGAGGATTAGAATCATAGCTCCAGGGTGGATGTCGGTTTGATGTCCAAGCGGTCTACTCAGTTTATTTTTTTTTTCCTTTCCTTTATTTAAAATTTGTGCTAGTTCAGGACTCGAACCCAGGTCTTCTGCTTCCTTTTTGTTAAATGCAGCTGTGGAACATTTGTTTTTTACTAATGCATAGTTCTAACTTTTTGTTATTCTTTTAAAAAATACAATTTATGCACGGGACTACGGAAATACCTATCAGCATTTTTACAATAGTTACATTCACACGTGTTCGATTCCCGGCGGGGTCAGGGATTTTCTCTGCCTCTTGATGACTGGGTGTTGTGTGATGTCCTTAGGTTAGTTAGGTTGAAGTACTTCTAAGTTCTAGGGGACTGATGACCATAGCTGTTAAGTCCCATAGTGCTCAGAGCCATTTGAACCATTTTTACATTCACACGATCTTGACATTCTTTCACTTTGGCGAAAAAATGTCGTTAGAAAGGGAGCGAAAACATGAAAGACCCTTCCAGTTCTATAAGATACGTGATTGCCTTCCGGAACACATTTCAGATCGTGGAGACAGAAGGTATCGAGTCACGCGGGCTGTCCTGACTCGCAAACGTGTTCTTGATGCTTGCATAGTAACGGTGAATTTAGGTGGTGGCTCTCCAAGAATGTTCTAGTGTCACCAACATCATAATCGGCGGTGCATAATATGTAGTACACAGTAACGCCCTTTCGCCGGTGTTCTGCATTTCCCTTCATTCTCGGGAATGTCGTCAGGGTAATGTAAGGACGACACTGAAATCTCATGAGACGCAGTTCGTTAGAGGAAGGCCAATATGCAGAAGAGCAGTTGCCACACTTCCTTTGCCGCCCCGCAAACCAGTCGGTGGATGTCTGCATCGTGCATGTGGTAGGTCTAGCACAACAACGTTGCTGCGAGATGGATTTTGTGCAGACGTGATTGCGTGAGGTATTCTCCGTTCACATAATAGTACCATGTAGTCCGCACAGCCATCTATAAGCTAGATTGGGGGGGGGGGGGGGGGGTGTATATTACATTAGATTGCATTCCAGTCAACCGTAGGACATTTGATTTTGATCACGTTCTGTTACTGCCTCAACGTGGGCTACCGTACACCCTGCGAACCGTGGGCAGATCGTAAATGCCCAGCACCTCCCTGAGCAACTATATTCTAGCAGAAACGTGCGGCAGTGGGTCAATGCTATGGGGATGTGGTGAATATCTGTCGGTGGGTCCACGGTGGGTGGCACAATTTCCTTGAGGAGGAATGAGGTCAGACTCCTATGGTAGCGTTTCCATTGCCATAACGTCAGTCGCACGAATAACGCCAAATCCTTGACGTACACATTCGTTGAGTCCTAGGCCGCTGCCCATCACAGGGATAGTGAGCGTTACGTATCTCGCTTTGAAGACATGCCCTTGGTTCACGTGATATCCGATGGCTACCTGGAGTCTGTTCACTGTCGCTTGCGGAATTGGATAAATTCTTGCCAAATGTGTAAACTTCGACGCCAAGAAGGTGTTATTTAAGTCAGTCTCTTGGAGCGCATCAAGGATCGCCGGAAGAGTAGGCGGATACAGGCGCGGATGTTGCTCAAGAGCCGTTTGTAGTTGAAAACTATTGTGTGGCGTGTTGTCTCAGAGTACACCACCCGCAATCATCTCAGTGACCACCCTAATGTATCCATCCGGTTGCGCAAGTAACCCACGACCAATGTTTATTATTCCCGATTTTGTCTATTCATCTGTGCGTCAGACGATTTTTTGTATGTCTCAAGAGCTAATGCTATGGCAATCTGTTCGTCCGAGAGTATCAAAAAGATCATATCACCCGCGTAGGCTCGGTACACAAATTTATCACCTAGCACATTGATGCCCTGTAGCGGGATTTGGAGTTCCATCGACAGAAGATCGATGGAAAGTGCAAACAGAGCCATGGAGATCTTCATCGTTGCCTGACAGAGCCCTGTATCTGTATTGGTCTTCTCAGATGTGTGCTCACTAAGATCAGTAACTGCAGTCCGTGATGAAGTCACATTACTGTAGTGATGAACTGCTGCGGTATGTTCATCGGTGCCATTGTTGTGCACAGAAAGTCATGGCCAACTGAATCGAAAGCTTTCTCTGATTCGACCACACGTACCACTCCATGAATGCTTCAGGCTTCCGTAATGGCTGTTAGACAGCGGTAGTCACATAGTGCCAGGCGAATAGCGCGTTTGTCAAGGGCTGGCTTTAAGCGAAGTGCCAAAATTCTCGCGAAAATGTTGTAACCACTATTGAGAAGTGTCAGAGGCCGGTATTGGTGCACAGAGTATCCCGCAGACGTCTTCGGAACCTGGATGATCAGACCCTGTGTAAAAGTAGCGAGGTACGATTACTACGGGCGTCATCAACTACAGGAATTGTCTTCACGTCGACGTTAGCTTATCTCGAAATTCCCTGCAGAATTCTATGGGCAGTCCATCGAGGCCAGGGGATGTATTCTGGCAACTTTCCGCCAGAGCATTCGTCACCTCCTCTTCCGTTACGTCTAATTGCATCTCAGCAGCAGTCTCGCGGTATAGTTTGCGCAGCAGTGCCGTAAGCATTTCGTCAACTGCCGCCCCACCTGGGGTCTTATCTATTGATGATCCGTACGTCGCTGACCTTAAGTGCTGTTCCTCTCGCAGAAGATAAATACTCGACGTCCGTAACTTCGACAGCCTCTTTGGGTAGGATTCCAGTGCCCAGTTGTTATGTGGTGCCTGGGTGAATATGAGCATTATAAGCTCCCAAGCAGTAGAGCTAAGCCTCACTCACCTTCTTTAACAAGGCGAATCGACGTCCGCAGCCCATAGCATAACACTTAGAAGCTGAAATTTATGTCTACTGCTGATTTTATTGACGTTTATCGCCGTTATTCGATATGCTTGTTGGGAGTTGATCCTGCAGATCTCCGCTAAATATTCTGCAGCTCAACTCACCGTTCTCTCTCCAAGAAGGCGTGTGTTTCATATAAATCTACATATACATCCACATGATTGCTCCGTAACTTATAGTTAAGTTCCTGGCAGAGGGTTCATCGAACCATCTTCCAGCTGTTCCTCTGCCGTTCCACTCTCGTACAGTGCAAGGGAAAAACGAACACTTAAATCTTCCTGTGCGAGCTCTGATTTATTTTATTATTATGATGATTCCACCCTATCTAATTGGGCGCCAACATAATATTTTCACACTCAGAGGAGAAAGTAGGCGAGTGAAATCTCGTGAGAAGAAGACGCCGTAACGAAAAATGCCCTTGCTTTAATGATTGGCAGCCCAATTCAGGTATTATATCCGTGGCACTCTCTCCCGTACTTCGCGATAATACAAAATGAACTACCCTTATTTGAACTTTTTCGATGTCCTCCATCGATCCACCACACAGCAATACTCCAAAAGATGACGTACAAGTTTAGTGTAGGCAGTCTCTTTAGTAGACGTGTGGGATTATCTCAGTGCTCTGGTTTGCTTTACCCACAATATTATCAATGTCATCATTCCCAATACGTTTCACCTGCGACTTATTATATCGTGTTTTCCACGGCACCTATGTTTTCGTCTGCGTCCTGTGCTGTCATCGGTGTTTCCGTCGTTCCTGCATCCTGGCTGTCACGCTCAACATCATCCGCCTAATCAACAGCATAGTGGGCAGGGGCGGCTCTGTGTAAGAACGGAATTTGTTGATCTGGACCGCCACATGGTTCGAGGTTGTCCATGGGTGTCGCATCACTACCTTCACCGCCACACTGATCTCGGGTCATCCTTTTTGTTTGCATCGCTGTTATTTTGCACAACTCGTCGCCGTAGTACTGCGCTGCGGTCGTGCAATTTGCTTGACCTTTTCTCGATATGAGCGAACTGTCTCGTCGGCATCAGGTGGCGCGATACCTTGTTTCTAGCGTTACTTTGTTGGCTACGAGGCGTGAACCCTTCCTTCGTATCGA
This sequence comes from Schistocerca gregaria, assembly GCF_023897955.1. Taxonomy (NCBI): domain Eukaryota; kingdom Metazoa; phylum Arthropoda; class Insecta; order Orthoptera; family Acrididae; genus Schistocerca; species Schistocerca gregaria. The sequence goes on along the minus strand of NC_064931.1, from coordinate 596,925,048 downwards.
ATGTTTGAGACTGTTCCATACATGGAGCTTCTGACTATCCTCTTATCTTGTGAGTCCCGTCAGTATGGACATCCATCCCTTCTCTTCGTATGGAATCATGATGCGACAGGACAGCGGTACTTGGAACGTTTTCCACCCTTCTGATCGTACCTACCCTTGGCACAACCGGAGCTGGTGTGATTTCCCCTCAGACATAACGATCGCGCGGCAGCCACAAATGTGTACATAATAGAGGACGTGTTTCAGGAGATTAATTCTGACTTGATACACACTGTTGAGAACAGAATAAGCCTACATTTCAAAACACATCCATTTTTCTTCGTAGGACGAGGACCGTCCCGTATTGCTGCAGAGTCGACGGTTACTTAACTGATAGTTCATAAGGATGCACTTTTCTTATCCTAATGCCCGCCGGCTCTTCCAGGACATGCCTACATTGTCGTCAGAGAGAAGGACCTTATAAGAACCGCCACAGCAATGGTCATTAATAAACTTAACATGTACAACACTTTCTACTACTGAAAGACGAATGCCGGTCGAGTTTGGCCACTTCTATCAAATCCATAAAATTTCAAGTGCTTTCGGTCGAGGAAATCAGTCTGCAGTTATGAAATTCAAAGTCAGTTTTCGTACAGAGTTAGCCACGTGAACGTCGTCTGTGTACTCTAAACGCTTCGCTGCCGAATAACACTTGCCGCTTCCTCTAAGCTGTTGGTTGCGGCTTGGACGTAAACATCACATCCTCGCCGCACAGCATCTCGAGTCAGACTGCACTCAGTGAGCTACGACGGCTGGTCCGGTAGTGAAGGTTGCTACACTTACTCTGTAGATTCCGATGCGCTGCACGATGTGACAGTATTGCCAGCGCCTCGTTTTCATACATGTGTAAAATGCACCCGACCTGATATTGCTAGATAAACTTTTGTCTTGAATCTGGATGAGAAATCGCATACCGACCTCCAAGTGCAGCATTTTTCTTCACCCTATATATCCACACTGCGTAAAGCACAAAACCGCCATTAAGGACATTTACATTCAAACAGTTAGTTTCTAACATCGTTCTTGCTGTAGGACACCACTACCCCAAGGAGTTTTCACAAGGGGAAATAAACAGCCGAAACCTTATGTAAACATCTTCCCTTTAGTCAGTGAGATCGTCACCGAATTAGGCATCAAACTCCGGTGGCCGTCACTAGAAAAGGACATTTTGCATCGCAAGGAACTTTGCTGTTAAAATTCCAAAAGATGGCCATTCGCGAGTAGAATAGGAACTGGGAAGGAGAAGGGATGAGTGGTCTAGAACGTGCCCTCTGCCCCTTTCTGCAATTTGGGTTGCCGAGTATTAATGTAGGATAAAAACACGGTTCAAATTGACTATAGTAAACAAACTTCTGTTTTACCAACACGTGCTTCACAAAAAGGTAGCAGGTTTCCACTGATTAATTCTCCATTTTCTGGTTTTTAATTACCGAAATTAATCCAGTAAGGCCATACGCAAGGCGGACGGCACAAAAGGCCGTACAGAATTCCAACACGTTAACCTGTTATTGGTTTCAAACGCCATATAACATATTGCTCCAACAGATATGCGTAATATTTCATAATGTTCTTGCTGGTATCATATAACTGTACGCTGGCGGCTATAATTTCCACAAAAAGATGAAAGAGCAATGTTCCGAACAATTAACCTAAAATAAAGCAAATTTTAGCAAAGGCTAATTTTATTTCCCATTATTAATAAGTGACGCTCCATATGTCTATGGTGTTATAATTAAGTATTTCATATACAAGAAGTAACGTTACGTGATACAAAGTGTTCTGAGACAGAGCAGGGATCGCACCCTATACCTTCAGATGTGACGTTTGGCAGTTACCCATTAAGGTTTGTAATTTCCTCCTCGTATTTTTAACAACATCAAAGGAAATTATGTTACACTTTTTTACTTATTAATCAGCAGTGACGCCTTATGACAATGACAATCGACTGCAAGGTTACCTTTTTAGTATAGCACATCCTAAAATTGCACGAAATTTTTACTCTGTACGATTAGTTTAATATACTGAGCCATAGAAGTATACAACATATATTATCATATTTTTCTTCATTTTTACCTTCAGTAACGATGAGGAGGGAATTTGGTATTTCTCTTAACAAAACGTGACTCAAACACAAGTTTCTTTATTTTTAAGCAGATGAGTATCCGGCGTTGCCCGGGTATGTATTTTTTCCAACTTCTCCTAGTTCATTTCATCATTCCCCCTCTCTCTGTCCATCTCCATCACTCCTCCTCTCTGTCCACCTCCTCCTTCCTCAATTTCCGTCCACCTCGTCTTACTCACTCTCTGTCCATCTTCCACTCCCCCTCTCCCTGTTCCATCTCCTCCTCTCCCCTCTCGCTGTCAATTTCCTCCTCTTCCCTTTCTCTGTCCATTTTCTCCTCCCCCTCTGTCTCTCGGCCTATCCCTTCTTATCCCTGTCTGGCCATCTCCTCTTTACTTCCTCTGTCCATCTCCTCCTGTCCCCTCTCTCTGTCCATTTCCCCCTCTCCTCTCCGTGTCCATTAATTCGTCTTCCTCCTTATCCCCCTAATCCTCCTCTTGACCATGTTCTTCTCCTCCTTCCCCCTTGCCGTTTGTCCATCTCGTCCTCCATTCTGTCTCTACGTTATCATACTCAGCCCAATAGGAGGCTGGTAAGACCTACACCAAAAGTATTTCTTTCCAGATTGTAACTAATACTTGTACCAAATTTGATTGACACCTTTCCAGGGGTTTACGATGTGATTTTCACCAGTGGCTTTGCTCGCATACGGACATGTCAGATACATTTCACACATGTTTATCATATTTCACGAGTATTTATACACATATGGCTCGGGAATATCTAGCGAATTTCGCCCTTTAGTTTCATTTTCGAGCAGTTAAATATTTATGACGTCGTATCTCCTGAACTATCGGCTGAACAATGAAATAATTTTACAAGTACATCCAGTGGTATAAGTATCTACTGTCAACGAAATTTATTGTGGATATAATTAGTAGTAAAACGTCATGCATAATGCTGCAGTTCCTCCCGTGTCTCAGTGTTTATCATCTGAACTATGTGTTGTACAATGACGTGTTGCGATAGAGGTAGTAGCAAATACATAATAAATTAAAATGTCAGGCATAATGCAGCAGTTTTTTCTCGCACCTCGGTATCTGACGTCCTATCTCCCGAATTATGTATCGTATAAATATATATTTTGGTAGGAAGATTAGAACGTCTCGCACGATGCGATAGACTTAACGCATTCAGTGTTTCTGATGTCGTTTCTCCTGAACTAAGTCTCGCACAGTGACGTATTTTTCCTGAAACATTCACTGGTACGTGTGAGTACTGTCTGCAAAAATTTGTCCGGAAGACAGTTCGTAGTATAGCAGCAGTAAACTGAAACGTAGTGCTTCATGTGGTAATTTTACTGCATGAAGAGCGAAAACATAGTAAGAGCCTTTTTTTACCTTTTATCATTTTATGGGGATCGTTGGCAAGAAAAAGTTTCATAAAGTTTCAAATTATTTGTAAAGTTTTTAAAAGTCTGTAAGTGCTCTCATTCTTAAATACTGGATGGCCATATTATGGGTATTCTCACGTCGTGAATTACACTTGTTCGTTATCCCCACTCCTCTGATGAATGCGTGGTTCTCTCCCCCCTTTCCAGACAGTAAATGATATGTGTACCACGTTAAGTTGAAATTGCTCCAATCCTTTAGAAGGAGATGTGGACCATACATATACACATACATCCAGTTATATAACTTGTAAGAAATTTTTATTTTAACGATACTCATTAATTCATGTGGCTTCTGTAAGAAACTCGTTTATGACACTATTCATCCATCTATCCACGAGGATATGACACTAACGTTAAGCGTAATTGTTAACCTTGGTCTGGTAGCTTTCAAAAGTAAGGAATTGCCACTCATTGTGAAGGAGCTCTATCTGGTCTAGCATACTAGCCACTCAGATGTTAAGGCATGAAACCAGATAGTAAAGGTAGTCACAGACGCGGACGTAAACGTGATCCACATCCGTAGCAAACGACGCTGGTCAATATTTACAAAATTACAACTAGGCACCAAAAATATGAACAGAGGTATAAAAAGAAACCAATCACGCTAGCTGCACTGTACCAATGTGACAAGTGCGACGAGACTAAGATCTCGTCTGTATTGCCGAAACGTGGCACACTACAAGAAATTTAATCGAATAATGTAGGTACAGTTTTTAACATTTTGGTTTATACCAGGACGAGAAGAGAAGTAATTCCTTCGATTTTTTATGTATAAAATCATGAAGCTTCTTAAATAAAACAAACGCTATTAACTTCTATACATTTATTCCTCACGTCTACATATTGGCAGCCCTGTGCCATGAGAGGTTAAAATGTCTCTGAGCACTATGGGACTTACATCTGAGGTCATCAGTTCCCTAGAACTTAGAACTACTTAAACCTAACTAACCTAAGGACATCACAAACATCCATGCCCGAGCCAGGACTCGAACCTGCGACCGTAGCGGTCGAGCGGTTCCGGACTGAAGCGACCAGAACCGTTCGTCCACACCGGCCGGCCGCCGTGAGGGGACTCCGAACAGTGACGTATAACACGGCGGTGTGTAACGTAAATATGTCTATGCGTGAGAAACAGCATGCTGTAATAGAGTTAAGAGTTCGAAGAGTACGTTCACACATGACACACTCTTTCCTTCAGCATGGAAGTGCACACACGAGCGTTACGACATATGCAACAATCCGACGCCGTAGGTTCATAGTCATCAATCACTCCCATACAGTTCCGACTTCGCCCCATCCGATATTCATCTTTTTCCAAAACTCAAAGAACACCTTGGAAGACTTAACTTCGTTAGTGGCGAAGCAGTGTACGTGGAGGTGATGTCTTGCCTGCATCAACTAAGTCAAACAGTCAACAGTGATGTTATCAGTAAAATTCTCTCTCGTTGGGAGAAATGTGTTCATCGCCAGGGTGAATAAGCTGAGAAACAAATATGTAGGTATGAAGAATGAAGATGTAGAATGTTGATGTCACTTGGATTATCTGAAAAGCTTTAAGAGTTTTTACATAAAAAGAATTGGAAAGCATTACTTTGGAGCAAGTCATCGTACGATGTAAGGAGACTAGATATGAACACTAATGGTAAGTCAGATAATAACTAATGATTTTGCACATAATATGTTCCAACACAGCCTTGTATCCACTATGCTACGGTTGCAGCATCACTTAACGTGTCGATTACCGCGAGGACGTCAGCGGACACAGCAGAGATTCGCGCTTGATGCCACGTACCCGGCGCCGGCAATACGCTCCGCTCTTTTTAGAAGAGTGCATCTTGTGACGTTGTGTAAAGTCGCCAGAAACAAAATGAACTTAAAAACGCTGAACAAGATGTTGTACCTGATTTCGTGTACATTAGCGTCATTTCAATTAAGATTTATTTATTTAGCATATGGCATTACATATGAACCGCGACTAGTAGTTGTGGATCACATATTTTCACAAAATTTTACAAAAATGTATTAAATTCATAATTTATAATTAAAAAAATCAGTCTATAACTTAATATCTAATTTGTCGATCCATTCAAGCGCTGCCAATAGAGAGATTCAAATAACCGCAGAGGACTGAATTGCACAACACGTATATAATGCAATAAAGATTGCGGAGCATGTGGCGGCCCCTCGGACTCACGGTGTCAGGAGTGAACTTCTGCTCTGTCTGCCGGCGGATTCGTAGCGGTCAACGTGTTAACCGAAGAGTGATACGTAAATTGGACTTTATTAACCCTAATACGAACGAACGCAGATAATCTAGGCCGAGGTGCTATTCGACAGCATTTATGACTGAATATTATACATGTAAAAATATACAGCAAAGATGTAGCCATAATTTAGTAGTGTTAGAATTCATGACTTTTGATATCAAAATTCGGCGATTACACTGCACACAGACGCCACATAATCACGAAAAGGAGCAGGAGTGCAATATTCGGAAAAGTACACTTAACAAAGAGCATTGCTGAAATGAATAGTAATTAAATTTAGCCGTAATGATCATAAGTAGTGTTTTCGTCATTAAATTGTGTTGTAGTGCCAAAACAGCGAAAAAATTACGAATAATCACCTCGTTACACCAAGTAAAATTCATAATAGTGCACTGGATGTATTGACAGTAATCGTGCAATACTTATAATTGGCGTAATTTAGGTTTCAAGAGAATTGTGCATCCATTCGTTTCGATCTTTTTAAATCCTAACAGAAAAAGCACAATGTCAGATACCAAAATTATCAACATTCTAAAGTGCCTTCTTTGAATCTCTGAATATCTGGATGATCATATAACATACTGTAATGAACGTAGCGCCTAGACTTGTAATGTGTAATTTTTGCAACGGTAGCACGATAACCCATTGGAAGTGGTAGGCAGCACCCATAAACAGGGTCGAAATGCAGTGTTCGTCACAGTCCGGCAACATAGGTAACTTACCTACCAGTAAGTATTCTTGTAGCCGTTATGAAATATCGCTGTTGCCAGTACAGGTCCGCGAACAGCCCTACCGCCAGCCCAGACTGAGACACGATGGTTATACTAACCCTTTTCGCAGAGGTGACAATACGCTATGGGCCAGCAGTCACGATCGGAAAGTATTCAGGTATTTACATATAGTTTCACGGTTACATGGATCCGGAAAGGTTTTCTCCATTGAAAATAATGTTTCCTGTCCTCAGTATGTCTGTCTTCTGCTAGAGGTAACTCAAGTTACAACCATGGTGGCGATTATTGCTATGCGTTAAAGTACAACAGTGCAATTGAAATACGGCATGTGATCGTGTTGTTTTGCTTGTGATACAGGCAAATAATATACAATTGTAAACAATGGAGGATACGAGCAGATTCACAACTGAAGAACGTCTTCTTGTTTGCGTATGGGTACATGAAAAGGAACGAACGGGTGAGGCATAAATGAAATTAGGAATAACGTTTTTAATTGCTTCAAGAAAGAAGCTCCAACGGAGGCTAATTTTCGGAAACTGGAAAGAAAGGCTTTTGCAACTTTGCCTTTGACAGATGCAGTGGAGGATCGGAGAAATATGACGGCGATAATAAAGTCACTGAACGCTTAATTGCTTCGTTCACTAGCAAAACCGACATGGAAGCGGTCGACGGAGATGGACATTCCCTGAATCTGCATGCGTGTTTCGGTGAAGAAAGAACATTACCGTTCAGTTTAGACTTGCCAGCATCAATGAATTAAGTGGAAATGATATGAATACGCATACAGAGAAAGTTTGAAATATTTAAGACTTGTGTAAGAAAATTCGTATCGACGTAATTCCATTCTTTCACCACGTGTCTTTTTCTGTTAAATACAGTTTCTGCTAGAGCTTGGGAGTCGTTTCATGTTCCCGTTTGCCTTTCATATTGCTTCTTACTTTAGTACAGTAGAATTAAAGATTCCCGACCACGAGTTTTAGCCCACCCGTTAGAATTTTAGTGGTGCTGACAATGCAGCTTCACCGTGGAGGGACGGCACACGCAAGCAGATTCAGGGAATGTCCATCTCCGTCGACCGCTTCCATGTCGATTTTGCTGGTGAACGAAGCAATTCAGCGACTAGTTTTTGGCGGTAGGTTGGGTGGTCGACAGTGTGTTTCCAGGTTAAGACGCACAGTGGTGATCTCCTGTCGTCGGCGAATTTTTAGAACACTGTTTGACGATGATAAAACTTTTCCGGTAGCTATCGCACTTAGGAATTTTCGTGGGGCTATGAACTGCTATGGACAATAATGGATCGGCGTAGTCTGTTCGGTGAACATTACTACTGCCTTGTACTGCTACTGAATCTGTGATGTGTACGAATTAAAATAAACTTTAATACTTCAGTGGGGGTTACATCATAGTGCGAGCTACATCAATAGTGATTTCTTGAATCTAATTTATCATTTACAGACTAGATTTCATTGGGGTAACCGGACACTGCAGCTCACCGCAAAAGGTTTGGTTCAAATGGCTCTGAGCACTATGGGACTTAACATCGTAGGTCATCAGTCCCCTAGAACTTAGAACTACTTAAACCTAACTAACCTAAGGACATCACACAACACATAGCCATCACGAGGCAGAGAGAATCCCTGACCCCGCCGGGAATCGAACCCGGGAACCCGGGCGTGGGAAGCGAGAACGCTACCGCACGACCACGAGATGCGGGCACTATAGGTTTCTACTGCGTCGTTTGTACAGTCTCCCCTTTGCCTACGAAGAATCCTGTGGGAGTGTATATTTCGGGAATCTATCTGGTGTAAGTAGTAACATCAGGTATAATATGCGTTTTTGAGCAGTATGAGCAGCTGGACAGACAGCAACGTCGCCGGGTTTTTGAAATTTTGTCAATTAACCTACTTTAAGAAAGTCATTTTCGATGATACGTTAGCAAGAACTTGTAGTTACTGACATTTCTAAACATAAATACCTGCTGTCAGTGTAATTACCCTTCACTTAGCATATTCTTGTGAAAATAGATTTACTACTACCCTACCACTTAATCGGTATTTTTCCTACGTCTTCTGAATTTGTTAGTGTTGAAGTTTGGAATCAAACTGGGTTACTGTGTCTCAGTGATGAATGGAATTGCTACTGACGGCTGTCACGGTCAGCTAGTCAGCCGTTCAAACTACTAGGGGCAGTCAAATGAAAAATTCCTGTTTCGTAGTAAGCTTTCGCCCGCTGAAGGTTTCATAACCGCACCCACTCTTGCACTTTCTAGTCTGTCTGAAATCGACATCCACGCAAGTCATTCTTCAAGTTTCCAAAGATGTGACAACCATACGGTGAACGTCTGTGCAGTGCGGTGGATGTTGCAGAGTTTCCCAATCAAATCGACTAAATGCAGCCTTCCTCCGATTGGCAGTTCGGGGGCAGGCGTCATGGTACAACGGAATGATTCAGTCCGATTGCATTTCTGGGCCTTTTGACTTTGTGGCATGTCACAGTTTCTGTGAAGTGTCTTCGTAGATTTGCACACTGATTGTGGTTCCACGTTCAGTGAACTTCACGAGCAGCAGGCCACGGCAGTCGTCATGACCTTTCTGGAACTTATGTAAACAACTTTGGATTTCTTTGCCTATAGAAATGTGGGATTTTTCAACTGTTGGCTTTGCCGTTTGCCCTCGGGCAGTCGTAATGCGCTCGGCCGAAATCATCCTGCTGCACGATAACAGCCGCCCTCACATTGCCAACAGGACTTAAGGCACGCTTCAGATATTTGGTTGGGAAATACAGCAACTTCATTTGTGCAGCCGGATCTTCCACCATGTGATTATTACACCACTGTCGACCTGAAAAAAGACATACAATGACGTTAGTTTTAGTCGGACGAGAAAGTGCAATAATGGGTGAGTCTGTGGATCCGTCAGCCGACGACCACGTCCTACGAAATAGGAATTGATTGTCTCGTCTCTTAGTGGTGTAAATATCTTCACGCGGGTGGTGACTGCTTTTAAATGGAAACATTACATAGTCGTGTTGTGGCGGGTGTGTCAGTTTTCATTTGACATCCCCTTATACATACATTTCCAACAGGAGACATTTCATTGTATAGAGAGCCGATCTTCAAATTATCTTACAACTTGTTGACAATTTGGTCAGCGAAATGAGTTAGACTGAACTAGTTCTTCAGAATGCTAAAATTTCAGAATGAGATTTTTACGTTTTTCTGCAGAGGTGTATGCTGCATAACGGTGATAGATAAGTCTTATTATATGCTGTTCAAACATCTGGGAACGGCAATGAAATTGTTAGTTGAGAGACTGGTAACACAACAGGCAAGTTAAAACCAAAAAATAATTATGTTCTTCCATTCCTTCATCAACATCTATAAATATTTTAGATTTCTGCTCGTATTACGCACGAGCTAAAATTGCGTCATCTTATTGAAAGGCATTCAAACAAGATCAATAGACAAGAGATGATCCGTAATAAAACAAAGACACTCAAATGTTTCCAACTAGATCCACTTTCAAAAATATTTCTGTACTCTACTTCTCTGAAAGTATGTAACATTACATAGCAAAATGTGCGTCATTATTATTGTGGAATAGCAGTTCAAGATGTCACAGTAAGAATCAGTGTTGCAGAAACGCTGCCTTTATATGCTAAAATGACAATAACCCGAACTTACAAAACTGTGAAGTGGAGAAATCAGTATGAGCTGCAGCACGAAGTCACGGAACTAGTAAAATCGCAACCAGACAATGATGGCAAGGTCTCCTGAAACTGATTTTGGCCTCTGTTTTGGTCATGCAAGAAAATAAAGCTCACAAATCGTAAAAGATACGAAACTGCTGCGCTTACTCGCACTGTGTGATAGGCTATTTCATCGCTTTCATACTTTATTTGCTGATCACGTTAACGTACTCCACAAGCAACGTTTCTATTTTTGTAGCAAATGTAAAGATAGTAATTCCAAAGATTTCACTGCCGACGGATCTCAGCTACTGCTTCAGTAATCAGACACATCTAATAATCCAAATCAGTTAGGTACTATCTAAAATAAGATCTGTTAGTTTTTCTCTTCACTCTCTAAGCGTTCTGACATCAGCACCAGCAATTAGGATCTATCCAAGTTGTTTTGGATACGTTATGGTTCATAATTTACGGATAATATATAATTAATACTGTTGTCAAAAATATCGTGATTATTTTCATTCTTTTTAGTCTTCTGCGACCTGAAACTTAAGTTCAGCCAATATCTGTGTGGTGTTTATAGTCCCAATATATCGATGTTGTTCGGACGTGGAGGAGATAGAGAGAGACAGGATCTGTAGATGACATGCATCGCTCAGGCCGCCGGAGGGCTACTACTGCGGTAGATAACAGCTACCTACGGATCATGGCTTGGAGGAACACTGACAGCAACGCCACCATATTGAATAATACTTTTTTTCAGCCACAGGACGTCGTGTTACGAGTCAAATTGGGCGTAATAGGCTGCATGATGCGCATCTTTACCCCCGACATCCATCTTTGCAGCCACGAAACCATGCAGCGTGGTACAGATGGGCCCAACAACATGATGAATGGACTGCTCAGGATTTTGGCATCATGTTCTCTTCACCGATGAGTGTAGAATATGCCTTCAACCAGACAATCACCGGAGATGTGTTTGGAGGCAACCCGATCAGGCTCAACGCATTAGACACACTGTGCAGCGTGTGCAATGGGGTGGAGCTTAGCTGCTGTTTTGGGATGGCATTATGTGGGGCCGATGTAAGCCACTGGTGGTCATGGAAGGCGTCGTAATGGCTGTACGATACGTGAATGCCATCATCTGACCGATAGTGCAACCATATATGCAGCATATTGGCGAGGCATTCATGTTCATGGACGACAATTCGCGCCCCCATCGTGCACATCTTGTGAATGACTTCTTTCAGGATAACGATATCGCTCGACTGGAGTGGCCAGCATGTTCTTCAGACGTGAACCCTATCGAACATGCCTGGGATACACTGAAAAGGGCAGTTTATGGACGACGTGACCCGCCAACCACTCTGAGGAATCTATGCCGAATCGCCATTGAGGAGTGGGACAATCTGGAGAAACAGTGCCTTGATGAACTTGTGGATAGTATGCCACGATGCATAAAGGCATGCATCAATGCAAGCGTACGTGCTACTGGGTATTAGAGATACCGGTGTGTACAGTAATCTTGACCACCACCTCTGAAGGTCTCACTGTATGGTGGTACAACATGCAAGGTGTGGTTTTCATGAGCAATAAAAGGGTGAAAATGATGTTTATGTTGATCTCTATTCCAATTATCTGTATAGGTTTCGGAACTTTCGGAACCGAGGTGATGCAAAACTTTTATTGTTATATGAAATACTATTAGTAGTAGTAGCAGTAGCAGTAGTAGTAATGATAATAATAATAATAAAACTAAATTTACTTTCGAAAATAGTTAAGCACCCAGAAGACATGTTCCAACAGAATTTCGCACACATACACACCATCAGTGAGTATGTAAATGATTAGAGTTGCACTCCTCTCTGACAGGTAGAATGGCCAGCAGAGAGCATTAGTGCTGTTACCAAGAATGAGAGGGTGAATGGGGGCGTGAATGTCGTCAGATTTAGAGTGATCACTGTGAAGGACACGAAACCGCCCTGCACTCGTGTGAGACAGCGTTGTCAGACCTAACAGAGTTTTATGGGGTCCTCATTGTGGGTCTCCATTTTGTCAGCTAGTCGAATTACTTGTCTTCAAGGATCCAGTCGTTCACGTGTTACAACCACGTTGTAGTTTATACCAAGGATATCGTAAGCCGTCCACATCAGCGCCTGCCATCCGAAAACAAGCAATGAACTACCTGCGACATTCTGTGTCACCCCGCAGCGCTAGTCGGAAGACAGCAGTAACTGGACAAAGGAATTACCTTTCCATGCCTAGGCTACCGCTAACACTACAACAGAAATGGCTGCGTTTGAAACGGTTGAATGATAGGGAAGAATGGGCTGCTGATGAACATGGTCGCACTGTTTCAACGGTGAATCGCAGTTGTGCACTACCCCAGATGACGATCGTCAGCGAGTGTGGCAGCGACCTGGGAAGATATCCTAATTTTACAATCTTTTGGAGAGGCACAGCGGTGTTTCTCCCGGCGTCATGTAAAGGCGCGTCATAGGGTATGACTTCAGGTCACGGCTCGTAGTGATTCAGTGTACTCTAACGGTACAATGGCACGTCACGGACATCCCGTATCCTTAAGTGTTACCTCTCATGCGACTGTATTGTGATGCCATTTTTCAACGAGACACTGTTGGTCCACACATGACACATATCTGTATGAACCGTCCGCGTGACGTTGAGGTACTATGGATTCCAGCACGATCCGTAGATATGTGCTCATCAGAACATGTGTGAAACAAGATCGGGTGTCAGTACCGTTCCCGTGCCAGTAACCGGAATATCAAGAACCAGGTTATAAAAGTTGTGAGTTACCCTCCTTCAGAATAGGATACATCCTACCTCAACCATATCAGTGCATGCATCAAGGCCATGCAATGTCATACAGATAAGTGGTCTCCTATTACGAAATTCTTTGTAAATTTGACTCGAATTTGTAATCAGTGAAATAAAATCACATACCTTCTCATAACGTGTAGTTTCATTCTGTTTCTTCCTCCCCTTCTGGCTGCTTCACTTTTTTCGTCAGATGGTGTGTATGGGATATTGTGAACGGAAAATAGGACAACCTGGGTAACGTTATCATAACAATGAAACTAAATGACTGCGTTATGACTGATAGTTCAAAAGTTGCAAGTATTTTTAACAATCATTATCTAAATGTAGCAAAAAAAATTGGTTAAATGGTTTAGTTCCAGAAGAAACAGAATATCATATAAATGTCATTCTACAAAACGTACAGCAACTAGAAGTTGCACAAACATCCTTAAAATCCGTTAATAGAACTGTAAAAGTTGTAAAGAAATCTCATATGGTTTTGATGGGGTTTCGTATAGAGTTCTGAAAATTTTTTCTATCTTAGTAAATCAAGTCTTTATTGATATCGGTAATGCATCACTGGCACAGGTAATTTTTCCAGAAAGATTAAAATACGTAGTTTTTAAACTTTTTCATAAGGAAAGTGACTAGAAAGATTCAAAATAATTATCGTCCAGTTTAGTTACTGATATCTTTTGCCAATAATTTCGATAAATTTATGTAAATAAGAGTAGTCTCATATTTATGTAGAAACAATTTACGGCCTGCCGGTGTGACCGAGCGGTTCTAGGCGCTTCAGCCTGGAACCGTGCGACCGCTACGGTCGCAGGTTCGAATCCTGCCTCGGGCATGGATGTGTGTGATGTCCTTAGGTTAGTTAGGTTTAAGTAGTTCTAAGTTCTAGGGGACTAATGGCCTCAGATGTTAAGTCCCATAGTGCTCAGAGCCATTTGAACCATTTTGAACAATTTATGTTTCCTCGGAGTCTTTCACGGTGGCAGGCTTCTATAAAGTCTTATCGATTTACAGTGGGCGTCAATTCGAATAAAACACAAGAGCTCTCGATAGCTGTGTCCATTATCGTCATCAAGAGTTAAAATCACTGACTGCTGGGGCTACGATGTTCTGCTTATACATATGTAATGGCAGCGTCTGGAACATTCCAGAGTGGCCGGAATGAAGCATGCGCGGAAGGCAAGTTGGGCAGCTCCTTGCGGCTCCGTGCCCGCTAAAGCAAAGGCGTAGGCGTAACTCTTGCAGGGACTCGAGACCGACAATTTCAAACGTGCGCTGGGCCCTTGCGCCATATGACATCACTCGGTCCGCGGCTGGTAGAGCCGCTAGGACCCGTTCGGGCTCGTCACTGAAGTCAATTCTACTCCAGTCAGTAAGATTCCACTCCGAAGGCGTGTCTGGAAACGCTGCGGACAGCGGTGGGATGCCAACTTGACTCTCGCCCGCCATATGATTCGACAACCAAGAGTGATGGTCTGGGGTGACATTTCTTTTCATAGCAGAGCTCTTTTGTTGTCACCCGCCGTAAGCGCAGCGGTAGGTCGACAGTATTCTACTTCCCGATTCGTTGTCCTTCTAGGCAAGCCATCTTGGGCACACAATTCAGCGATATAATGCCTGCCTCTCACTGCGAGAGTTCATACTGCTTTTCTTCATGCTTGCCAAACCTTACCTTCGGCAGCAAGGTTGCCGGACCTCTCCCCAACTAAGAATGCTTGGAGCATAATGGGCAGGGCACTACAACCATCTTGAGAATTTGACGATCTAACGCACCTATTGTACAGAATGTGGCGCGGTATACCTCAGGAGGATATGGGGTAGCTCGATCAATCAAATTGAAGCCGAATAACTGCTTGTATATGGACCTGAGGTGGACTAACGCGTTATTGACTTGCTCAATTGGTGAAGCTCACTATATTGAATAAACCATTCATTTTTTCTGAAATTGTAGTCATTTGTTTGCCTATACACGTACATCACATCTATCGATTTCCGTCCCAATGAGATAATTTCTTTGTGGTGAGTCGATTTTTTGTCTTAGAGTATACGTAGCATTACAATAACATAATAGCTGATGGTTCAAATGGCTCTGAGCACTATGGGACTCAACATCTTAGGTCATAAGTCCCCTAGAGCTTAGAACTACTTAAACCTAACTAACCTAAGGACAGCATACACACCCATGCCCGAGGCAGGATTCGAACCTGCGACCGTAGCAGCCCCGCGGTTCCGGACTGCAGCGCCAGAACCGCACGGCCACTGCGGCCGGCATAATAGCTGATATCGCGATGAATTTCCTAGGGAAAGTTTGTATTACATTTTGTGCAGCCCACTGATGTTATGAATAGGCGTCATACGCTGTGTTGGAATACAAAGGAAATTTTCTTAATTCTTTTTCATTAGGCATAGTAGTGAGCTGTATTACTTCTCTTCTTATTGTATATACGCTTCCGCTGTGCTTTGTTTACGACGGGATTTCACGAAGGGGCGATATGCAAACAAAGGTATCGTATAGCACTGCTGTATAGCTAATTCATTAAATGTTATTTTTCTTTATGTGTATTATGACCTGCTTTCGAGAAATTTTGCAAATGCTTGTTTTAGGACTAAAGCATTGAGGTTTCTTATTATAAGTGGTGGGATAATGGGCCCCTTTAGTAGACTTAATGTACTAAAAGCTGGACTATGCAATACGGCGACTATTTTCTAACGCGCACTCGACATTTTGTGATACGGATGAAAACGACGATAAAAGCTGCGGAAGTACTGAAATATCACGAGAGCATTTAACCGAAATGAAACCACGCAACAGTCATTACTCATGTGGAAGCGAATAACTGCAGTGTGGAAGAAAGGACTCCCAGTGGACCGCAGGAAATACTCTCAGCTGAGAGAAAAAAATGTTCTGCGCCTTTGTTGTTGCGGAAGAACTCTTAAATAAAAAGCAAAGTGTCATACCGTTGCCGGCAACTGATTTTGGTGGATTTGTTTCTGTACGTAAGCGTTCCATAGTATACAAAATAACGTAGTACAAAAAAAATCTCACCGCTCAGTACTTCCTTTCCTCAGCACTTTACATTACGTTACTACTCTTTCATAACTGCCTGGTGGTCTATTGGTAGCGACTAACGTTTTGAAACATGTACAACCATTCGATTATGCCTGTACACGAGCAAGCATCTTCGAACTCACTCGACAGCTACCCCTCTCATGTACTTCCACGACGATGATGTTAGCATGGCAGGCCATTGCTTATTCTTTTCCTCCAGTCTCTAAAAACCGAATTTTTTTTTGTTTCGTCGTCACTAGATAGACTGCTTTGGTGGTACTTATTAATAGTATACGTCTTGATTGAATTGTATACTGTGACCCCATTTTAATAGTTACCCGTTCTGGTTGCCATTTGTTGTTATTTCTGATACAGCGTAGTTAGTAGCAGCAATTTTGTGCTGTTGCTTGTATGGTAAATCTAGCGTTAGATGTGTATTAAACACCAGTACAAAATAAACACTCGAAACGAAAGCTAATCACACCAAAATTCAATAGATAATATAGGAAAATTGTGTGGCTGATTCATGACTATGGAAAAAATCTACAGCAGGTTCGCAGGAGAGCTTCTGCAAAGTTTGGAAAGTAGGAGACGAGATACTGGCAGAAGTAAAGCTGTGAGCACCGGGTCTGAGTCGTGCTTCGGTAGCTCAGATGGTAGAGCAGTTGAACGCGAAAGGCAAAGGCCCCGAGTTCGAGTTTCGGTCGGGCACACAGTTTTAATCTGCCAGGAAGTTTCATATCAGCGCACACTCCGATGCAGAGTGAAAATCTCATTCTGGAAACCTCCCTCAGGCTGTGGCTAAGCCATGTCTCCGCAATATCCTTTCTTTCAGGAGTGCTAGTTTTGCACTTTGTCTAATAATTCCATTCGAATATATAGAGTCTTCAGAAACAGTCTGAAAAGCTTTTAAGGTTTTTTTCAGGGAAGATGTACTGAGAAATAAATGTTAAAAATAAATTGGATACGTTGCGCCGTTTCCGAGATACCAAGCAATGAAATTAGCAAAAAGGCCGTTGCGCACGTAACTTGAAGTGCCCCGCCAGATACAATTCTTGTCATTTCTTCCTATAGCGTAGACGATAGCTCCCGAGAGTGCTCAGTATTTGGTTCGGGTTCCATCCTTACTGCCGTCCCATGTTGAAATATTTTTGTATTGCTTCCATGTCCAAATATTATTGTATCGCTCTCTTGTACTGATGTAGAGAACCAAACGAAGGACGCGTTTAGAGACACCGTCACTGGCGGGCCGCTTGAATTTGCGCGCCCAACGGCTTGACTGGCTAACTTCAATGTTAATTAACTCGGAAATGGTACAACGTATTGAATTTTTTTAGTCAATTATTTCTCATCACAACCCGTCCAGCAACACACGTAAAAGCTTTTGTTTTTGACCACCCTTTACATAGTGAATGTTAGGGGAACGCTTCTGCTCGATGGAACAAGGTAATGAACCGCACCGCGTAATTTTAAAAGAAAAATACGGTCTTCCGACTTGTTTTCTTTCTTACCGAGACATATTCCGTCATATATGTAACACCATTAGTGGAACTCACTTTATTTCTGTGGAAAACTATGTTATATATTTGATTTGTTTTTAATGTTATTGATAGATTCCTAAAAATGGTTTTTCGTGTTTCGTGTGTTTGTTCATCTTCATGAGAATCTTTTACGACGTAAATTTAAGAAATTGACATGTAGCTGGATATTTTACTGCATGCAACCATCAGTCATAAATAACTAATTTGAAGGTGAGCGATCATAACAGAATAGGAGTTTTTCTGCTTTTTGATCTCAAATAATAGCACTGAAAACCAATCCAAGCTCTGATATATTTTGCCACAGCAGCTCGCTGATAACAGCACAGAGGTGTTTAAGCTAACTCAAGTAAAAAAAACTAAAGAAAATAATTAGTGGCTTGCAAAAAGTGTAGTCCAAAACCCATATTTACTTCGCAAGGAAACGAAAACAAAGAATCTACAGGGCGTTCCAAGCTGTAATGATAAAAACCTAAATACATGGAAAACATTGGAAAGAAAATAGAAAATAACTTGGTGAGAAACTGATGTATAACGAGAAGTGGGAGAAGAACGTACGAAAGAAGTGTTGTATGGATTACTAAGGCCAATAATATGTGTCAGACCTTCGGCACTGGCGGCGAGCGAAAAGGCTGCTGTTCCCAGTGTCACCCACCGGTGAAGTGCTGCCAGTGGTACGGACCAAATGATCTGGACGATTTGCACCTGCAATATTTCGCACTCTGCAGAGGAACACGAGAAAATCAATTTTATGAATACGATGTAGTTTACTTTCCCTATTTTCCACTTTGTCGTCAACCAATCGTGGACAGATCTACAGGACGTTCCAGTTAGCCTTCTGCGGCCGAGCAGTGTGTCAGCAGTGCGCAACTAGCAGCATTACTGCATTTACTAGGCACTTTTGTAATTTTCATAACCGTTTAAATTTTGTATCGAATTGTTTTAGCTCTCTGTAGATTAGTTCAGACGTTCTTTGCAGAACAGTGTGTAGTATGTATAGGGACTGCGACTGCTGTGTTCGGATGCGGGCTGAATTGGAATCCCTTTGCTCCCAGCTTTAGGCAGTGTTGGCTTCGGTCACACAGCTTGAGGCTGTTGCCAATTGGCTTCACTGTTGGGGTCCGCATGGCGGTTTATCAGGGATGGCCAACTCGTCCCACGCATCCCCCGAGCGGACTTTGGCTGTTGCCGCCCAGAATACTGCCCACATTCAGGCTGACCTCTCACCCGTGGTAGAGTGGAAGGTCGTCTCGAAGTGTGGCAGGGGAAGAAAGACATTCTGGAGGGCTGAATGGAAGGCCTCTCCAGTTTATCTTACGAACCGGTATGAGGCTGATACTGATTTTCGGCCGGACATGGCTGCTTGTCCTATTCCAGAGATTGCCGCTAAGTCTGCAAGATCCGGGCGGTCGCAGAAGGTGGGCTTACTGGTAGTTGCGAGTTCCAATGTCAGGCGCGTAATGGAGCCCCTTAGGGATATGGCTGCCAGGGAGGGGAAGGAAACCAATGTGGACTCCGTGTGCATACCGGGGTCAGTCATTCCAGATGTGTAAAGGGTCATTCTGGATGCCATGAAGGGTACAGTTTGCACCCATCCGCAGGTAGTCGCTCACGTCGGCACCACTGACGTGTGTCGCTACGGATCGGAGGAAACCCTCTATGGCTTCCGGCGGCTATCTGATTTGGTGAAGACTGCCAGTCCTGCTAGTGGGATGAAAGCAGAGTTCACCATCTGCAGCGTCGTCGGCAGGACTGACTACAGATCTTTGCTACAGATCCGTGTGGAGGGTCTGAATCAGAGGCTGAGGGGTTCTGTGACCACCGTGTGGGCTGCAGATTCTTCGACTTGCGCCATAGGGTGGTGGGGTTTCTGGCTCTGCTGGATAGGTCAGGAGCCCATTACACACAGCAGGCGGCTACACGGGTAGTAGGAGTTGTGTGGCGTGGACTGGGAGGTTTATAGGTTAGATGGCCTTGATAAAATTCAGAAAGAGCACCAGCCTCAAAGGGCGTGGGGCAAAGTCAGGAGACCAAGCAGCAATCGGTAGTGTAATTGTAAACTTTCGAAGCTCTGTTGGTAAAGTACCGGAACTCCAAGCGCTGATAGAAAGCACCGAAGCTGAAATCTTTATAGGTACGGAAAGCTGGCTGAAGCCAGAGATAAATTCGGCCGAAATATTTACAAAGGCACAGACGGTGTTTAGAAAGGATAAATTGCATGCAACCCGTGGTGGCGAGTTTGTCACTCTTAGTAGTAGTTTATCCTGTAGTGAAATAGAAGTGGATAGTTCCTGTGAATTGTTATGGGTGGAGGTTACACTCAATTATCGAGCTAGGTTAATAATTGGCTCCTTTTACCGACCTCCCGACTCAGCAGCATTAGTGCCAGAACAATTGAGTGAAAATTTGGAATACATTTCACATAAATTTTCTAAGCATGTTATAGTCTGAGGTGGAGATTTCAATTTGCCAGTTATAGACTGGGACACTCAGATGTATAGGACGGGCGGTAGGGAAAGAGCATCGAGTGACATTATACTAAGGGCACTATCCGAAAATTACCTCGAGCAATTAAACAGAGAACCGACTCGTGGAGATAACATCTTGGGCCTACTGATAACAAACAGACAAACAGACCCCAACTTTTCGACTCTGTAAGCGTAGAACAGGGAATCAGCGATCATAAGGCCGTTGCAGCATCCCTGAATATGAAAATAAATAGGAATATAAGAAAAGGGAAGAAGGTTTATCTGTTTAGCAAGAGTAATATGAGGCAGATTTCAGACTACCTAACAGATCAAAACGAAAATTTCTGTTCCGTCACTGACAATGTTGAGTGTACGTGGAAAAACTTCAAGGCAATCGTGAAATGCCTTTTAGAAAGGTACGTGCCGAGTAATGCTGCGAGGGGGGGGGGGGGGGGTAGCAACCCACCGTGGTTCAACAGCAATGTTAGGAAACTACTGCGAAACCAAAAAGATCAACACTGCAAATTGAAATGCAGCCAAAACCTCTCACACAAACAGAAGCTAAACGATGTCAAAGTTAGCGTAAAGAGGGCTAGGCGTGAAGCGTTCAGTGAATTCGAAAGTAAAATTCTATGTACCGACTTGACAGAAAATCCTAGGAAGTTCTGGTCTTACGTTAAATCAGTAAATGAGTCGAAACAGCATATCCAGATACACTGGGATGTTAATGGCATTGAAACAGAGTATAACACGTGTAAAACGGAAATATTAAACACCTGTTTCCAAAGCTGTTTCACAGAGGAAGACCCAACTGCAGTTCCTTCTCTATATCGTCGAAGTCCACTGGACCTGACGGGATACCAATTCGACTCTACACAGAGTACGCGAGAGAACTTCTCCCCCTTTAACAGCCGTCTACCGCAAGTCTCTAGAGGAACGGAACGTTCCAAATGATTGGAACAGAGCACGGGTAATTCCAGTTTTCAAGAAGGGTCGTCGAGCAGATGCGCAAAACTATGGACCTATATCTCAGACATCGATATGTTGTAGAATTTTAGAACATGATTTTTGCTCGCGTATCATGTCATTTCTGGAAACCCAGAATCTACTCTGTAGGAATCAACATTGATTCCGGAAACAGCGATCGTGTGAGACCCAACTCGCTTTATTTGTTCATGAGACCCAGAAAATATTGGATACAGGCTCCCAGGTAGATGCTATTTACCTTGATTTCCGGAAGGCGTTTGATACAGTTCCGCACTGCCGCCTGATAAACAAAGTAAGAGCCTACGGAATATCAGACCAGCTGTATGGCTGGATTGATGAGTTTTTAGCAAAGAGAACACAGCATGTTGTTCTCAATGGAGAGACGCATACATACGCTAAAGTAACCTCTGGGGTGTCACAGGGGAGTGTTTTTTGACCATTTCTTTTCACAATATATATAAATGACCTAGTAGATAGTGTCGGTAGTTCGATGCGGCTTTTCACGGATGATGCTGTAGTATACAGAGAAGTTGCAGCATTAGAAAACTGCAGCGAAATGCAGGAAGATCAGCAGCGGATAGCCACTTGGTGTAGGAAGTGGCAACTGACCCTTAACATAGACAAATGTAATGTATTGCGAATACATAGAAAGGAGGATCCTTTATTGTATGTTTATATGACAAACACAAGTAGCAGTTACTTCTGTAAAATATGTGGGAGTATGCGTACGGAACCATTTGAAGTGGAATGATCATATAAAATTAATTTTTGTTAAGGCGGGTGCCAGGAGATTCTTTGGGAGAGTCTTTAGAAGATGTAGTCCATCAACAAAGTATGTGGCTTACAAAACACTCGTTCGACCTGCACTTGAGTATTGCTCATCAGTGTGGGATCCGTACCAGATCGTGTTGACAGAGGAGATAGAGAAGGTCCAAGGAAGAGCGGCGCGTTTCGTCACAGGAGTATTTGGTAAGCTTGATAGCGTTACGGTGTTGTTTAGCAAACTCAAGTGGCAGACTCTGCAAGAGAGGCGCTCTGCATCGCGGTGTAGCTTGCTCGCAAGGTTTCGAGAGGGGGCGTTTCTGGATGAGGTATCGAATGTATTGCTTCCCTCTACTTATACCTCCCGAGGAGATCAAGAATGTAAAATTAGAGAGATTCGAGCGCGTACGGAGGCTTTCCGGCAGTCGTTCTTCCCGCGAACCATACGCGACTGGAACAGGAAAGAGAGGTAATGACAGTGGCACGTAAGGTTCCCTCCGCCACACACCGTCCGGTGGCTTGAGGAGTATAAATGTAGATGTAGATGTATCGTGACCACGCCAGATAATTTTTTGTTCAGGAGTAAAATAAAAAAAAGTGCAACAAGAGGGACACTAATTAGGATAATTGCATTTCTAGTATCCTTTTTCGTTTCAAAGACCTGAAAATCAGTATGTGTTTAGTTTTTTGTTCCTTAATTCGGTAATCCATTTCCTCTTCTCTACATCTATTCAATAACATAGCACGTATAGAAATAGACACAACTTTGAACTTAGTAAGCAATTGAAACGAGCAATAGAAGCGTAATTCATTTCGCCCTTAAAAAGTGGCGCTATATTCATAGGTGGCCAAAGTGTTGACTCTAGGCAGCGGTTCGCAGGTCGAAGCATTGGACGACAGAGTTCGTCGCTTTTCCATTGTTACCAACTGCTTATACTAAAATTCTAAAAAGTGTATTATGTAAAAATTTTTGGTTCAAACATTAAGGCTGTAGACCAATGGATGTGTAAAACTGTAAATGGCAGAAAATAGTAAATTATACAAGTGGAAATAAAGTAAATAAAATTGTGTTAGTGTCTTAAAACATAAAACGTGAGGAACACTGAAAGTATAAAATCATAAGTGTCTTGCTCTGAAAGTATAAAAATTAAATCTTATAAAAATTATCGTTGAAATATTAAAAATATAGAACAATTGATGTATAATATGTAAGAGACATAAAGATAGTAAAACTTCAGAAGTACAAGTATGTAGAGTACCTAGAACTGAATTGTCATTAAATATTAAGAACTTTAAAAGAATGAAAGTATAAAACCATGAAAAATATAAAACAATACATTATCAAAGTGAAATTATGTGTAGCAACTGAAGCTACAGGGAACAGAATGTGACGGTCATTATTAATTGCTACGTACAACGTCACCCAGCAGAAACAAATGCAATTAACCGTAACTATCACATCCTGTTCCCCGTAATTCCATTTTATAATTTTACTAGTTTATACTGGTCACAGTTTACACACTCGTTGTTCTACACTACTAATATCTTAACGAGAATGTTTACTTAATGGTCCTTTTTTGTTATTCTACCGTACAGCACTGTCTTTTTAAAGTAATGATATCCCTACCACTCCCCGTCGCTGCTTCTTTCCCCTCTTTCAATCACCCTCGCTCCATTTTCCCCTGCCCCCTCTTCCTCCTTTCCCCCCCTCCCCGCTACTCACCACTAACTGTACCAGATACAAATCTAAAACACTGATCGCAGTGCAAAATACAATATTCTGATATGATGTTCTCAATGGCAAGACGGTGTGCTGACGAAACTACTCATGTAAATTCTACATTTATGTACAATCCTTTTCTACTTACTGTAAAATATTATACAATACTGTTTAGTTTTACTTTGTTTTAGATCTAAAGACGACCCAGGCTGGTCGGAAGATTTCACGCAATTAAAAATGTCCAACAGAGAGTGATGAATAAATGCGAATTTCTTTTCTGCTTTTCTCTGGAGTTTCTGGTAAACCGCGAGAAAATGTCTTTTACGCATACTAAAATGATTCAGCTGTCTTTGAGCACTATGGGACTAAACATCTGAGGTCATCAGTCCCCTAGAACGTAGAACTTGTAACGTTCCCTCTTTCTGTTTATTTAGGTTTGATTTGTTTGATTGTTATTCTTTATTTCTATTATTCGGAATCTTTTTTTTTATTAAATTGAGCCTGAAACTTACGTAATAAATACTTCGCGTGAAGTACGATTTGCAGCATAAACAAAAATTAATTTCGGAAATGTAATCCACTGAATATTAAAAGTAAAGCTTTTGAACAACGCGCGTGACTGACTAGATACATTCAGAGGGTACGTACATTCGCGTGCGAGTGGTTGCGGTCTGATGAGAAATTTTCATTGTGAAATAATTTCGTCGTAACACACTCGGAGATTGCGAACGTACATTCAGAGTAGAGGCACGTACGTTCTATCATTCCCCGTGGCCTGGGTAAAAGAATGGCAATTATTTAAATCTAAGAGTATTTCTTTTGCATCGGACTAGTATTTTTATACGAAAAAGAAGATTGCAGGTTCTGAATGTCTCGGCAAAACGAATCGGAAGTAATTTTAGCGGCCACGAAAGGAAAGTAGAGAGCACAATCACGTACCTCTATTGTTGAGCAGCGCCGTTTTGAAGATCTTCGGTTCCATCTAAAACTCGCCTTCTCTGCTTAACATAAATACTCCATAGGCATGGGAATAAGGCTTGTTGTGCGATGAAAATAATATAAAACACATCTTGCGTCTTTTAACTCATTCATTTACCACACACACACACACACACACTAGTAATTAGACAGTACGACATCCCACCAGCCCATCAGAACAAAAAGTAGTCGTTCATACAAGAAATAAAAAACGAAGGGCGAAATTGTTCCTATGTCTCTCAAATATAAAAAGTTTACCAGATATTTCTCTGGTGTGTCACTGGAACAATTTTTCAGCACCTCTGCGATTAAATCACAATATTTTCAGTTCCTTTACAAACTGTTTAAACCTAACTAATCTAAGGACATCACACACATCCATGCCCGAGACAGGATTCGCACCTGTGACCATAGCAGTCGCTCGATTCCGGACTGAACCGTCTAGAACCACTTTTTTCTTAATCTCATTTTGTTTGTCTTAGTTCGTTGTATCTGCTCGTGGCGGACGTCGCAAAGCACTCGTTTCAGTTAGTCGTTGATGCATTAGCTCGGTTTTTTTTTTTATTACAGAGGGCAGCTAATTCTCTGACCGAACACGCTGAGTTACCGTGCCGGCGAACCGCTCGCCCATCGCGGCCGGCTTTTATGCATACTCAAAGAAGACAGTCGAAAGGTGTTAAGTCAGCAGACCGAGCAGTCCAGACCTCTGTTCCTCCACGGCAAATCCATCTACATCTACAAATACACAGATACTCCATAAGCCACCGTACGGTGCATGGCAGAGGGCACCCTGTCACCCTGTATCACTACTAGCCTTTTTACTTCCTGTTCCACTAGAAAGCTGAGCGAGGGAAAAGCGACTATCTACATGCCTCCGTATGAGCCCCAGTTTCTCGTATCTTATCTTTGTGGTCCTTAAGCGCAGTGTATGCTGGCGCAGTAGGATCGTTCGGAAGTCAGCTTCAAATGCCGGTTCTCTAAATTTTCTCAATTGTGTTTCTCGAAAAGAAAGTCGCCTTCCCGCCAGCGATTCCGTGTTGAGTTCCTGAAGGTTTCCCGGAACACTTAATTGTTGTTCGAACCTGCTGGTAACAAATCTAGCAGCTCATCTCTGGATTCCTTCGATGTTTGCCTTCAATCCTACCTGGTACGGATCCCAAACACTCGACCAGTAGTCAAGAATAGGTCGCACCAGCGTCCTGTATGTGGTCTCCTTTACAGGTGAGCCACCCTTTCTCAAAATTCTCCCAATATATCGAAGTCGACCGTTCGCCTTC
This sequence comes from Schistocerca gregaria, assembly GCF_023897955.1. Taxonomy (NCBI): domain Eukaryota; kingdom Metazoa; phylum Arthropoda; class Insecta; order Orthoptera; family Acrididae; genus Schistocerca; species Schistocerca gregaria. The sequence goes on along the minus strand of NC_064931.1, from coordinate 596,899,195 downwards.
CCTACCACAGTTCTCACATGCTCGTTCCATTTCTATCGCTTCGCATCGTTACCCACAGATATTTAACAGACTTGACTGTGTGAAGGTGGTGGTGGTTAGTGTTTAACGTCCCGTCGACAACGAGGTCATTAGACACGGAGTGCAAGCTCGGGTTAGGGAAGGATTTGGAAGGAAATCGGCCGTGCCCTTTCAAAGGAACCATCCCGGCATTTACCTGAAACGATTTAGAGAAATCACGGAAAACCTAAATCAGGATGGCCGGAGACGGGATTGAACCGAGTCCAGTGTGCTAACCACTGCGCCACCTCGCTCGGTTTGACTGTGTCAAGCAGAACACTAGTAATGCTGTATGCGAACATTACAGGTTTGTTCTTCCTGCGCATCCGTATTAACTTACATTTTTTCACATTTAGAGCTAGCGGCCATACACCGTACCAACAAGAAATATTGTCTAAGTCGTCTTATATCTTCCTACAGTCACTCAACTTCGACACCTTACCGTACACCACAGTATTATTAGCAAACATCAACGGAATGCTGCCCACCCTGTCCTAATCATTTGTGTAACATCAGCGGTACTGTCACACTTCCCTGGGGCACACGTGACGATTTGATAAACCCTTACCGTCGAGGACAACTTACGGGGTTCTATTACTTAACAAGTCTTCAAGCAACTCTCATGTTTGTGAACTAATTCCATGTGCTCGTACCTTCGTTAAAAGCTTGCAGTGGGACATGTTAAACGCATTCCGGAAATATAGACATATGAAATCTGCCTATTACACTTCATCCATAGTTTGCAGTATATCGTGTGAGAGAAGGGCAAGCTGAGTTTCGCACGAGCGATGCTTTCTAAGACCTTGCTGATTCGTGGGCATAAGCTTCTCATTCTCAAGAAAGTTTACTTTATGTGAACTGAAAATATGTTCAGATCCTGCAGCAAATCACAGTTAAGGAAATTGGTCTGTGGTTTTGCTGGTCCGTTCTTTTACTCTTTTTATATACTGGAGCCACCTGCGCTTTCTTCCAGTCACTTGGGACTTTGTTCTGCGCGGGAGATACAAGATAAATGGAGGCTAGGTAAAGGGGTCAAATCTTTCAGATGCTTCTCTACAAAAAGAATGCTCGTTACTTTCTCGTCCATACGGCAATTTGTCTGATGGTCAAATGACGGTATGTTTGCACGCTTCTCGTGTGTGAACGATTTCTTGAACGTGAAATTTAAAACTTGGGTACTCGTTTTGGTAATATCAGCTGCCACACCAGACTTGTCAACAAGGAACTGGATTTAAGCATTAGACCCGCTTAGCGATTTTATACAAGACCGGAATTATCAAGGGCTGTCAGCCAGATCCTATGCTAAGATGGGCCGGTTGTAGTTGTTGTATGCTTCGGGCATATATCTTTTCACAAACGCTATAATCTCTGCTAACCTTCGCTTGTTGTTATTTTTGCTTTCTCTCTCGAACTGATAGTCCAGCAGCCCCTGATTCCTCATCATCTTCGGAATTTCGTTATTAAACCATGGTGGAGCTTTTCTAACCTTTATGCACTTCCTAGGCACATAACTCTCCAGGCCACGATTTACAAATTGGTTAACCTTTGCCCATAATTCTTCTGCATCGATCTTACTGGAACTAAGTAATGTCAATTCAGTGTCTAAGAAAGATACTAACAACTGATTATCTGCTCCGTCCAGCAGAAACACTGTCCTAGCCCTCTTGGCTGATTTATTAACTTTAGTAATCATAGTTGCTATAATGAAATCACCATTGCTAATCCCCATTTCTGTACTGACATTGTCTACATGGTCCGACCTATTCGTAGTTGTTGTTGTTGTTATGGTCTTCAGTCCGTAGACTGGTTTGATGCAGTTCTGCATACTACTCTATCCTGTGTAAGGTTCTTCATCTCTCAGTACCTACTGCAACCTACATCCTTCTGAATCTGTTTAGTGTATTCATCTCTTCGTCTCCCTCTACGATTTTTACCCTCCACGCTGCCCTCCAATACTAAATTGGTGATCCCTTGATGCCTCAGAAGATGCCCTACCAACCGATCCCTTCTTCCAGTCAAGTTGTGCCACAAATTTCTTTTTTCTCCAGTTCTATTCAATACCTCCTCATTAGTTATGTGAGCATTAACCAAACAGTAAAGCTGCATGCCCTCGGGAAAAATTACGGCTGTAGTTTCCCCTGGCTTTCAGCCATTCGCAGTACCAGCACAGTAAGGGCGTTTTGGTTAGTGTTACAAGGCCATATCAGTCAATCATCCAGACTGTTGCCCGTGCAACTACTGAAGGGACTGCTGCCCCTCTTCAGGTTCCACACGTTTGTCTGGCCTATCAACAGATATCCCTCCGTTATGGTTGCACCTACGGTACGGCTATCTGTATCGCTGAGGCACGCAAGCCTCTCCACCACCGGCAAGGTCCATGGTTCATGGGGAGGCTACCAGGTCTAAAATATATCTATTGCGTCTGGGGTGTCGAGCTAACTGCTCAAGGCAGTTTTCAGGAAACGTGAAAAGTATTTCGCATGACTGTCTGTCTATACCTGCGCAGTGAATCCATAGACATCCCAGTTTATAATCGGTAGGTTAAAGTCGTCTCCAACTAGCATTGCATGTTCTGAGTATTAACGCGCTACTGACCTTAGGATTTTTTTGTACGGCTCTAGAATTCCCTCAGCGGAATCGGTTGGCTGGTAGAAACAATCAACAATTAACTTGGTTTCACCTACATCTGTTATCCCCGACCAGATAACTTCAAATGGTTCAAATGGCTCTGAGCACTATGAGACTTAACTTCTGAGGTCATCAGTCCTCTAGAACTTAGAACTACTGAATTCTAACTAACCTAAGAACATCACACACGTCCATGCCCGAGGCAGGATTCGAACCTGCGACCGTAGCGGTCGCGCGATTCCAGACTGTAGCGCCTAGAACTACTCGGCCACCCCGGCCGGCTCAAGATAAATTCACTGTCATACTCAACTTCGGTCTCAATAGGAACAATATATTTGTCAACTGCGATGAACACTTCCCCACCTATGTCCTATAATCCGCCATTCCGATGTACGTTCCATTACTCGCTGAAGATCTTAGAGCTTTCCACCTCGGGTTTCAGCCAGCTCTCGGCCCCAAAAATAATTTGACCGTGATAACTTTCCTGGAGGACAGTAAATACGGGAACTATATTGCAAATACTTCGACAGTTTAGTGATAAATTTTTAAGAGTCGAAATGTCTGTATTCTGAATGTCGTCTGACGTCTCTTGCTGCGAATATCTGGCGGGTATTCATCAGAGCACCTCAAACAACCGTCCAGCCCAAAAAACTCTGATGTGCACTGCACAAGTACTCTGCTACCCGAGTAGCTGCTTCTTTTGTGTCGTGCACCCCTGATCTATCAAGGAAGTCCTAAAAATCCTCACACGATAACGCAGCTCTAGAAATCTGCCAAGACCGTCACAGGGTCGACGAAGACTTTGGTTGAGACCCTCCACTAGGCACAAAACCAAAGGACCCCGATCACCACTGGGAACGATGCTACAAATTTTGTGCTCTGCCTGCGCCCTACGCACGAGGCTATCAGGCTTCACCACCTCTGCCAGCCACCTGTTCGAATTGAGGATGACCTCAGGAACCACGCGACAGGCGACCTTGGTGCCGACAAGAGACACAATTTGCGGATGACACACCATGCACGTTCTATAGCCGCAGGCAAGGCCGCCTCCACATCTCGGATGAGGCCAACCGGCAGACATACCGAGCACACATTGACTTTCTTTCCAGCCCTGAACGCCATCTCCCTAAGGTGCTCCATAACGCGCCTAATGTTGGCGCTCCCGATAGCTAATAAACCCCTCTCCCCATCTGTATGTTTAGATACTGTTGAAGAAGCAGCCACCTCTCCACTCACAGGGTGAATGGGTGAGGCCAGGCGGCCAGTCTCCACATTGGTCCTCCGCCTCGAGCGATGCGAACGCATTACCACACGACACTCACCGTGTTGTGAGGGCGGATCCGCCGCGTCGGGTGCACTAGCAGGTGCTTCGGAAGCAGAGCCCGTGGGCAAATCCAGCAAACATGAGGTGTCCCATGCGACGTGCCAGAGTCTCAGCCACCTCTCCACCCCGAGGCAGCAGGCTGAAGGTGAATGACCATAGCCAAAAGCGCACTCAGCTGTTCGCGAATTGCCGCCACCTCCTCCAGCATCCGCACTCAGCTTGCAAACATCCTAACCATCTTAGCAAGACTTACTGAAGAAGTAAATTATTAAAGCAGACAGAATCCTAGATGTGCACCTTGCTACTATCCTGATGTGTCACCAATGGATTCTGATGCGTTAATGAGCTATGCAGCTTACTGTTCAGTGAGAAACTACTGCACTATGGAATGAATGAATTTCCACTTACAAATACGCGAGATTAATAGTCTTAAATAGAAACAGTGTGCTCCCTGCCGCCGTTGGATAAGCAGCTGCAGCAAAAAGTCGTATACTCCTAGCTCACTCATATGTTACATAGTTTAATTCTTAATTTCTTTGGGTGTTGTTGGTACTTGCATTGTTTAATTCATAAATTTCGGGCGTATTATAGTATTTTAGAGTTGTAGCATATCGTTTTAGTACCTGAATAGTGTAAAATGGCGTAGTCTCCTTCCGCCGCCAAGCAGTGTGTCAGCAGTGCGCAAGTAGCAGCATTACTGCATTTACTAGGCAATCTTGTATTTTAATAACCATTTAAATTTTGTGTCGATTTGTTTGTGGTCTCTGTAGATTAATTCAGACGTTCTTTGTTCAAAAGTTTTTAGTATGGCTAGGGACTACAGCTGCTGTGATCGGATGCAGGCTGAGTTGGCATCCCTTCGCTCCCAGCTTCAGGCAGTGTTGGCTTCGGTCACACAGCTTGAGGCTGTTGCCAATAGGCATCATTGTGGGGATCCAGATGGGGGTTTGTCGGGGACGGCCAGCTCGTTCCACGCATTCCCCTATCGGACTACGACTGTGGCTGCCCGGGATACTGCCAAAATTGAGGCTGATCCCTCACCTGTGGTAGAGTGGGAGGTTGTCTCTAGGTGTGGCAGGGGACGAAAGACATTCCGGAGGGCTGAACAGAAGGCCTCTCCAGTTGTCTGACGAACCGGTTTCAGGCTCTGTCTCCAGCTGATACTGAACTTCGGCCGGACATGGCTGCTTGTCCTGTTCCAGAGGTTGCCCCTCAGTCTGCAAGATCCGGGCAGTCGCTGAGGGTGGGCGCACTGGTTGTTGGGAGTTCCAACGTCAGGCGCGTAATGGGGCCTCTTAGGGATATGGCAGCAAGAAAGGGGAAGAAAGCCAATGTGCACTCCGTGTGCATACCGGGGGCAGTCATTCCAGATGTGTAAAGGGTCCTTCCGGATGCCATGAAGGGTACAGGGTGCACCCATCTGCAGGTGGTCGCTTATGTCGGCAACAATGATGTGTGTCGCTATGCATCGGAGGAAATCCTCTCTGGCTTCCGGCGGCTATCTGATTTGGTGAAGACTGCCAGGCTCGCTAGCGGGATGAAAGCAGAGCTCACTATCTGCAGCATTGTCGACAGGACTGACTGCCGACCTTTGGTACAGAGCCGAGTGGAGGGTATGAATCAGAGGCTGAGACGGTTCTGCGACCGTGAGGGCTAAGAATTCCTTGACTTGCGCCATAGAGTGGTGGGTTTCGGGTTCCGCTGGGTGGGTCAGGAGTCCACTACACGCAGCAAGCGGCTACAAAGGGTAGCAGGGGTTGTGTGGCGTGGACTGGGCGGTTTTTTAGGTTAGATGGCCTTGGGCAACTACAGAAAGGGCAACAGCCTCGAAGGGTGCGGGGCAAAGTCGGGACATGCTGGGACCAAGTAGCAATCGGTATTGTAATTGTAAACTTTCGAAGCTGCATTGGTAAAATACCGGAACTTCAAGCGCTGATAGAAAGCACCGAAGCTGAAATCGTTATAGGTACAGAAATCTGGTTGAAGCCAGAGATAAATTCAGCCGAAATTTTTACAAAGGCACAGACTGTGTTTAGAAAGGATAGATTGCATGCAACCGGTGGTGGCGTGTTTGTCGCTGTTAGTAGTAGTTTATCCTGTAGTAAAGTAGAAGTGGATAGTTCCTGTGAAATATTATGGGTGGAGGTTACACTCAACAACCGATCTAGGTTGATAATTGGCTCCTTTTACCGACCTCCCGACTGAGCAGCATTAGTGCCAGAACAACTGAGAGAAAATTTGGAATACATTTCACATATATTTTCACAGCATGTTATAGTCTTAGGTGGAGATTTCAATTTGCCAGATATAGACTGGGACACTAAGATGTTTACGACGGGTGGTAGTGATAGAGCATCGAGTGACATTATACTGACTGCACTATCCAAAAATTACCTCGAGCAATTAAACAGAGAACCGACTCGTGGAGATAACATCTTGGACCTACTGATAACAAACACACCCAAACTTTTCGATTCTGTAAGTGCAGAATAGGGAATCAGTGATCATAAGGCCGTTGCAGCATCCATGAATATGGAAGTTAATAGCAATATAAAAAAAGGGAGGAAGGTTTAGCTGTTTAGCAAGAATAATAGAAGGCAAATTTCAGACTACCTAACAGATCAAAACGAAAATTTCTGTTCCGGCACTGACAATGTTGAGTGTTTATGGAAAAAGTTTAAGGCAATTGTAAAACGCGTTTTAGACAGGTATGTGCCGACTAAAACTGTGAGGGACGGGAAAAACCCACCGTGGTCCAACAACAGAGTTAGAAAACTACTACGAAAGCAAAGAGAGCTTCACTACAAGTTTAAACGCAGCCAAAACCTCTCACACAAACAGAACCTAAACGATTTCAAAGTTAGCGTAAGGAGGGCTATGCGTGAAGCGTTCAGTGAATTCGAAAGTAAAATTCTATGTAAAGACTTGAAAGAAAATCCTAGGAAGTTCTGGTCTTACGTTAAATCAGTAAGTGGCTAGAAACAGCATATGCAGACACTCCGGGATGATGATGGCATTGAAACAGAGGATGACACGGCTAAAGCTGAGATACTAAACAACTTTTTCAAAAGCTGTTTCACAGAGGAAGACCGCACTGCAGTTCCTTCTCTAAATCCTCGCACGAACGAAAAAATGGCTGACATCGAAATAAGTCTCCAAGTAATAGAAAAGCAACTGGAATCACTCAACAGAGGAAAGTCCACTGGACCTGACGGGATACCAATTCGACTCTACACAATAGTACGCAAGAGAACTTGCCCCCCTTCTAACAGCCGTGTACCGCAAGTCTCTAGAGGAACGGGAGGTTCCAAATGATTGGAAAAGAGCACAGGTAGTCCCAGTCTTCAAGAAGGGTCGTCGAGAAGATGCGCAAAACTATGGACCTATATCTCAGACATCGATTTGTTGTAGAATTTTAGAACATGATTTTTGCTCGCGTATCATATTATTTCTGGAAACCGAGAATCTACTCTGTAGGAATCAACATTGATTCCGGAAACAACGATCGTGTGAGACCCAACTCGCTTTATTTGTTCATGAGACCCAGAAAATATTGGATACAGGCTCCCAGGTAGATGCTATTTACCTTGATTTCCGGAAGGCGTTCGATACAGTTCCGCACTGTCGCCTGATAAACAAAGTAAGAGCCTACGGAATATCAGACCAGCTGTCTGGCTGGATTGAAAAGTTTTTAGCAAACATAACACAGCATGCTGTTATCAATGGAGAGACGTCTACAGACGTTAAAGTAACCTCTGTCGTGTCACAGGGGAGTGTTATCGGACCATTGCTTTTCACAATATATATAAATGACCTAGTAGATAATGTCGGAAGTTCCAAGCGGCTTTTCGCGGATGATGCTGTAGTATACAGAGAAGTTGCAGCATTAGAAAATTGTAGTGAAATGCAGGAAGATCTGCAGTGGATAGCCACTTGGTGCAGATAGTGGCAACTGACCCTTAACATAGACAAATGTAATGTATTGCGAATGCATAGAAAGAAGGGTCCTTTATTGTATGATTATATGATAGCAGAACAAACACTGGTAGCAGTTACTTCTGTAAAATATCTGGGAGTATGCGTGCGGAACGATTGGAAGTGGAATGATCACATAAAATTAATTGTTGGTAAGGCGGGTACCAGGTTGAGATTCATTGGGAGAGTCCTACGAAAATGTAGTCCATCAACAAAGGAGGTGGCTTACAAAACACTCGTTCGACCTATACTTGAGTATTGCTCATCAGTGTGGGATCCGTACCAGATCGGGTTGACGAAGGAGGTAGAGAAGATCCAAAGAAGAGCGGCGCGTTTCGTCACAGGAGTATTTGGTAAGCTTGATAGCGTTACGGAGATGTTTAGTAAACTCAAGTGGCAGACTCTGCAAGAGAGGCGCTCTGCATCGCGGTGTAGCTTGCTCGCAAGGTTTCGAGAGGGGGCGTTTCTGGATGAGGTATTGAATATATTGCTTCCCCCTACTTATACCTCCCGAGAAGATCTCTAATGTAAAATTAGAGAGATTCGAGCGCGCACGGACGCTTTCAGACAGTCGTCCTTCCCGCGAACCATATGCGACTGGAACAGAAAAGGGAGGTAATGACAGTGGCACGTAAAGTGCCCTCCGCCATACACCGTTGGGTGGCCTGCGTAGTATAAATGTAGATGTAGATGTAAAAACACGCTCTAAATTTAATAAATATAGCACGAAGAAAAAAAAGAAAATGGTAAAATCTTGCCGCTGTAGACATATATCTGTCGAGAGCTGAAGCCTGACTAACTGGCTCACTGTAGGAACAGGCGTTTGATTTCAAAATGAAACAAGTTCGTAGCTACTGAGTTAATTTGCAATTACAAAAGCGTGATATTAAGCCTCTCAAACAGAAAAGCGTGCACGAAGTTAAATAATTATAGTGTGAGTAAAACACAAAGAAAGATAAAGATTTAGCTTGCTGTTCTGTAGGTGTATATCAGGGTACATTGGATTCAGAACACGTCGTTCACGCAAATCGTTATATGCTCGATATCAGTTGTGTCAGTATCACACAACTGTTCTGGTTTTTAGCGGAATTTAACCAAGAATTCGTCTGAGAAAGTTGGTGTGAGCCTTGCATTTTAGTTTACCGCTGACGAAATAAGGGACAATAATTGTAGTACGGAACATCCTGCACCAGACAGTAACTCTCAGCTGACACTGAAGTTCCACGTGGGCTTCATTAGGCCAGTATTGCAAATTTTTGTTTGCATTTATCAGTTCTTTTGTGAAGAAAGACTCATCGGTAGAAAAATATTTGAGAACAAATTATGGATGAGGAGGATTTGCCGCCATGCCCACTGACAGAATTGTACATGATCGTGGAAATCATTCCCATAGAATTCTTGGTGCACCTGTAGATGATAAAGATGGAACTGGTGACGTGTTAAAATTTGATGTAGACTGGTTTTAGGAATCTCAGTCTCCTACACAAGTTATCGTGTGCTCACGTGTAGATTCATTGCAATAGATGCGAGAACGTAAAATTTGGCGGCTTCATCTGTGCGAGTTTTGCTACGATAGAGTTGGCCTGGGTTCAAACTTCCCGTTCCCTGAAGTGTCACAGCAAGAATAGAAAACATCTGTCGGGTAGGTGGAATCTTGTGGAATCTTGTCAAGACATCTCTCTCTGTAGGGTTTGGTTCAAATGGCTTTGAGCACTATGGGACTTAACATCTCAGGTCATCAGTCCCCTAGAACTTAGAATTACTTAAACCTAACTAACCTAAGGACATCACACACACCCATGCCCGAGGCAGGATTCGAACCTGCCACCGTAGTGGCCGCGCGGTTCCAGACTGAAGCGCCTAGAACCGCTCGGCCACCAGCGGCCGGCTGTAGGGTTTCTCTGCCTGAGTAGCATATCGCCTACCTTCAACCACATCAAAAGTGAAGTGTTGATGAATCTGTTTTTGATCAACTACTGTCTTTAATGTACACAATTTGTCACTTCACCCGTATTGCAAAAAAAATTATTGCAATTATTGTTCTGTCAACGTACATTCCCCATAGACCAGTAGCGTTTTTACCTTCTCTTCGTTGGTACACATTGTACTCACGCAAAATATACACTTGAAGATGGCTGACTGAACGATCGGTGCGCAGATTCTTTGTGTTTTCATTTGTTTACTGTCACTTTCAGCAAGTCGAAGAGTTACGTTAACATGCACGGTATGCTAACACAGGAGAATCTCAGTCAGTTTTATGTTACAATTTTAACATCGTAATGCTCACGTGAATGGTTTAGTATGATACGTTTCTGATATCGTCTTGAGGAGAGGAAGCGGATTACCGAGCAAAATAACATTGGGTGCTATTTGAAAAAGACGTGCTGCTGTTCACATCTTCGTAACGAACTAAGTTACACGAAAGGTATTCGTGTTGGTTAATGTATCCCTCTCAGCCAAACTACATTTTCTTAATATATTTCTTTTTTTTACACTGTATAAAATGTTATTCGGGGTGCTCAAGATAAATGAAACAGCTAGTCTTCGGAAAGTGAATACTGACATCAGAAAGGTTACTGGAATGGCTGTACGTCTTATATGAGAAGAACCAGAAACTAATGTCGTTTCTGCGCAAATCGATATTCGTTTATCATTTATTAGCACATTGTGTGCTTCATGGTCGCGTCAAAGACGTTTACAGGTTAGAGTGATTTGTTTACTCTAAAATAACTAAATCTTAAATTTTTTGCCATTTGTGCTGAAATGGCCAACCAAATACCAGGGGAGGTACATACCCGGCATAGCATGTTTTTTTAAGTTTTTGCAATGGTAGTGACGCAACAATTGCTATCAAAAACGTTTGCGATGTTTATCCAAGTGCATTAGACGTTCGTAAATGTCAAAGGTGGTTTTCTAAGATCCAATCCGTATCGATAAGAAAGACCAACAACTGCATAGAACAGCTTGTTAGCCGCGCAGAGTGGCCGCGTGGTTTAGGGCGCAATGTCCCGGACTGCGCGGCTCCTTCGATCTGAGGTTCGAGTCCTCCCTCGGGCATAGGTGTGTGTGTTGTTCTTAGCATGAGGTAGTTTAAGTAGTGTGTAAGTTTAGGAATCGATTACCTCAGCAGTTTGGTCCCTTCGGAATTCACACACATTTGAACAATAGCATGTCAACGGCGGAAGTGAAAGTAAATCCGTTACAGACAATCAGGGAATATCAAACCCTCTTAACCAAGAACATTTGCAGCAGAATGGTAAGGACAAACAAAGCCAACCGATCCACCACATGGAACTTATTGCTTCAGAGGCACAATACAGAAGCGATTTCTGATCGCATGCTCAATAGAGTTGATACATGGGCCCTCTATGATAACCGAAAACGCAAAAGGCAGTGGTTCTCTTCGAATGAATAGCCACGAAGTGCAGCTAAGTCAGGTTTATACCCCAAAATGGCACTTTTCTGCTTTCAGTGGAGTACTCTCGGGGTAATTCTTTTTGAAGTACTGAAACCGAAACAACTGGATGGAGTAACTCTATCTTTAATTGAAAAGTACCCAGCTATTATCAACAGAAAAGATGTTTTTCTGCCACAGGATAATGCAAGATCGCACTGTGCAAAACGAACAATGGGAAAATTGAATGAATTGGCTTAGGAGGTATCACGCCACAAACCACACATAGCCCATATTGTGCCATCGGATTTCCATTTATTCCGATCGCTACAACATTTTCTAAGAAGCAAAAAAATTGTAAGTGGGGTGTTGTCTAAAAAGACATTCCGCGATATTTTGCTCCAAAAATAATCTTTCTATCGATCTGGCATTGAAAATCTGCACACTATATGGCAAAATGTTCTTGGTAATTGAGGTAGTCACATCATTGTTTAAAAATAAAAACTTGGTAACAATTTATTTAGAACATTTAGTCTAAAAACGATATTACTTTCCGTTCCCCTACAACATTCATCTGATTCGTGACAGAGAGAGCTGGAAAGCCAAACAACTGGTTACTCCTTGGGAATGTCACGAAGCAATGTGAACGTGTTTAACGGGCTCAAAATTTAGAAGGAAGATGTCTTTCTGTGATGCATAAATTTTGTTTGTACGAAGTGAATAATATAGGGTTGCGTGATAGAGAAGTAAAAGCGATTATATGTATGCGCATGGGTTCGAATAATGTTTCGGTTGGAAATATGTAGTTCAGTAGACTAATTAGATTTAACCAAATGTTGTATGCCTTGTTTGGTGCGCAGCGGCACCTGTGATTAGCCGCTTCCCGCAGTGGCCCACTCCGACGTAATCAGCTGCATGGAGTCTGGAGCAAGAAGTGATTAATTTGGCCGAGAGCCAGGCGGGGACTCCTGCTTAAAGCTGGCCGGCTGGCGGACCAACCCTTGTTATGGGCGATGGGTGATCTCTTCCTGCACCGCGATACTCACTCTGCTATGTGACTAGTCACGGCTCATCCTTCGACGGCGAACTACTTCTGCAGAACTTACTTTTTGCTCAACTGTTTTTAGTCCTTTTATCTTCGACATCATTCTTTCAGAATGAAATTTTCCCTCTGCGGTGGAGTATGCGCTAATCTGAAACTTGCTGGCAGATTGAAACTGTTCCGAATCGAGACTCCAATTCGAGACCTTTGCCTACGACATGCCCGCGAAAGGCAAAGGTCCCGAGTTCCAGTCCCGGTCCAACTTAAAGTTTTAATCTGCCAGGGATTTTTTGAGATCATTCCTCTTCAACAGAAATCAGCGATTAAACAATTAGTACGGTCCTACAAATAAGTCACCTATGGCAGATCTGTGGGGAATGGAAGCAACACTACGATCCCTCTGGTTGCAAGCGCAAGAACCCTGCTGAAGTTATGCCGTACAGCTCACAAGGAAAGTTAAGAGAATTTGTGACTGTAGTTTTATGATCGAGGACAAACTACTGTGACTAAATTACAAATTCTGAGAAGAACGTAATGGAAATTAACAGAACGTTTAGTAACGAAACTCTGTTGGTTTACCATCTAAAGCTTATGAAATAAAGAAACTCAAGCATATTATTACAACGAACGAGAAACGAGAAAGGGAGGTGTTTAATTTAATGTCATTATTATTTCGAAACCATTAGAGATGGATTATAATAAATACTCAGTATTAGACACGAGCTTTAATGTACAGGCTGAATATCACTGTGGAGAAGCTACAGTCCAATCTCAAGTCCTTCTCAAAAACTCTTTTCTTTCATCTCATTCGACTGTCCCTGCTTCCTTAAGAATTTCTTATGTATGTTTCAGTCCACTCTGTCAAAATCATTCTCTGAAGCTACAAATGCTATAATAATCTTGAATCTATCTTCGAGACGAATCATAGGGTCGGTTCGGCTTCATGTGTTCTTGCACTCGTTCGTAAATCAAACCGGTCTTCTCAGCGGCCAGCTTCGTCTTTCCATTCTGCTGTAGTAAACTCTTTCCTGAGTGTTACTATGATACATTCGCTATTAAAAGGTGTAGAAAATGAGCGTTTTTGAGCGCTTGCCCATACCGTATTAGGGTATGCTGAAAACGTATGCCTCAGAATTTTTTATCTGAAAACTCTTAAAACCTTTTAAGTAAAACAAACGTAATTAACATTCTACATCCCTTTTCTTCATGTCTACCTATTTGCAGCCCTCTGCCGCTAGAGGGTTCCTCATTGTAGCGGTTGACATGGTGGTACGTAACGAACTCTATCGGTACCTGAGAAACATAGTGCTGTAATCAAGTTCTGAATTCGAGGAATTCGTTCACACATTGAGCAACCCCTCCTTCAGCATGGGAGTACCGGACCACACATGAGCGCTGCTACGTCAGCAAAAATCTGACGCCTTGGATTCACTGTCATCGATCACCCTCCATACGATCCCGACTTAGCCGCATCCGATTTTCATCTGTTTCAAAAACTTAAAGAAAACCATCGACGACTTCACATGGACAAGGACAAAGCGTTGCTATCAAAGGTGAGGTTATGGTTCTGTCAACAAAGTCAAACATTCTACAATGGCAGTATCAAGGAACGTTTCTCTCGTTGGGAGAAATGTGTTCGTCATCAGGATAACTGTGTTGAGAAATAAATATGTAAACGTGAAGAATAAAGATGTAAAACGTTGATAACGTTTGTTTTATCTCAAAAGTTTTAAGAATTTTCACACAGAAAATTCGAAGGAATTAATCTTTGTACGTGGAGTGTGGCCTGGAAGTTTGTTGTACCTTTTTGTTACACTTTGTAGTATATAGTAGCGACCTACAACAGTGAATATGGCTGTAGATCAATAATACTAATCGATATAATTAACTGAATGAATTTTTCACTCTGCAACGGAGTTTACGCTGATACGAAACTTCCTGTCAGATTGAAACTGCGTGCAGGACTGAAACCTACCGACTGAGCTACCTAAGCACAGCTTATGATCCGTCCTCACAGCTTTCTCGATATATATATATATATATATATATATATATATATATATATATATATATATATATATCGGATATAATTAACACTGAAACTAAAATTTGTGCTAATTAAGACGAGAAATTTCAGTATTAATGGTAAATCGGACAGTTGTTATAGCCATCGGTCCGAACACTGGTTTGATGGAGCTCTCCACGCTTGCCTATCCTGTGCAAGCCGCTTCATCTCTGTATAATGTCCACTTAAACACGTTTGATGTAGTTAAACCTTAGTTCCTCACTACAATTTTTTGCTTCCCCACTTATTTTCTTCAGCAAATTGACTATTCGTTGATGTCTCTGTATGTAATATTCAAAAAATCTTCTGCAATACTAGAACTGGGGGACATATTTCTGCTGAAGAGATGCATGTAACTGGAAACGTTAGTCATCTGAAGATGTACATTAATGACCAAAACCAGTTGTGGCTATTAAATAAAAGCATTTGTTTCTGAGCCATCTTGTGGGATACCTACATCATGGGCAGGTATGCACTCTGGGGCAAACCTATTGTCCTGTTAAGTGCTTTTCCATGTCAACCTATTGTTCTGTTAATTGCTTTCCCATGTCAACCTATTGTTCTCCTTTGATTGACACGTACTTAACCTATTGTTGTGCTAAGTTCTTTCCCATGTCACTGTACTTAACGTATTGTTCCCCACCCTCTCCCACTCCCATCCACCCTCAGAAAGTGGGTGCTGAGCCATTGTGTTAGTGGGGATTGCCTACATCAGAGCAGGTATGCACTCAGAGGCCAACCTATTGTTCTCCTTTGACTGACACGTACTTAACCTATTGTCCTGTTAAGTGGTTTTCCATGTCACTGCACTTAAGCTATTTATCCCCTATCCCCTCCCTGCCCCCCTCACTGCTACAGGTACACTTCCAGGTCTGAATTATTGGAATAGGCCCCCTCACACTTATTTATTTGGTTGACCACTTAACTGAGTTGATCAGTCAGTTAAGCTCTCTGGTGGGAAAGTGCCCTGCCCCTCAGCCACGCCCCCCTGGTGGGAAGTTCAATTTCTATCAGGACAGTGCAACCTCTACTTACCCAAGAAAAGGGTGGAAGGTAATTTAGGTCACACTGATTACTTAATTAAATTGATCAGTTAATTAACCTCTCTGGTGGGAAAGTGCCATGCCCTCCATGGTTGGAAGTTAAAATTCCATTAGGACAATGCAATCTCTGCTAAACTATGAAAATGATGGGAAAAAAGGGCACCTCCACTAACCTGAGTCATCCGACCGCAAACCCTTCCTAGGAATTGGTGGGAAAAAGACTTAGTTGATTGTAGTGTATGGAATATTATTTGAACAATTTAGACATTGTGTGGAATATTGTTTATTTAAACAGTTTAGGGGATTCAAGGCATTGTATGGAATACATGGAAATTGGTCGAAATGAAGGACCTCATAACAGTAAATTCAAGGGTACACAGTTTATTTATATAAAAAAATCACTTTGTGGGAGTTGGAATTCTCTTTCTCAACATTCCCTGCTGTCTGGAAACATGTAAGTCTTGTAAGAAGTATTTACATGGAGCATACATGATGCATAACCTAATGTTTGGCACTGTACTCTGGGTGTCATAACCTAATTTTTGGGCATTTGTTGACATTTATCCTATTGTTCTGTTAAGTGGGTTTCCGTATGTCTCCCATTCTAATATATTCTACCGCCACTGATACCAAATTAAGTAATTAGTTCTGTCCTCCCACCATTTTCTGGTACACTTTTCGAATTTCACATGGTTTTGAACGCCATTGCTGGCGCATTCATCTTTGCCACATGCCCCCTTAAGCCTTTGTACTGCAATTCACATAATAATTTCGCAAATTAACCCAGTGTTCTGAACTTAACTTGCTGTTCTGCTCCATATCACGCACTCACGCACTTCATCCCATTAACTACTGTACTCCTAACACCACTCTGATATAACAAATTTATGCAAATTAATTAAATTGGTATTATTCACATGTATGTAGTAGTTTTCCTTCATTCGCAGCATCATATTGGTCGGTGAAATCGATGGAATATTGCATAAACAAAAGATTGCTAATAAAGAACATCCCACCTCTCGACACCCGATACTGCTGCCGGCCCCGCCGCAGCCTCTACCGTCGCCGCGAGCCACCGCTAGACGCAATTCAGCGTGAGGCATCGCTCCCACACCGCTGCAGGTGAACGTTGGGTCTATTTTCGTGTATAGAGTTAGAAATCTTTGAGTGTAATACTCACGTCACAGAACTCCAAGGCGCACTCATACTGGTCCCATACGCCATGACGCATAGAAATGGTACGGTCCAGCACTGAGAGAGATGTTGAAATGGTTCCCAGAATAGCACAGGGTGCATTGTTCCACGCGCAACACGCGAGATGCGTCTAACCCTGCTTAACTGCCCAGCCTGACTGTCACAACACCGCGAAATGCGCGTGCATAGCTACAAACCTTCACAAGCGCATCTAGCAAGGTTCTCAATCTGACACTAATGTCACATGACTATGTAAAAAATAAAAACCGAGTCGACCTCGCGTAAATTGTATACCGTCCCAGCAACAGTTAAAGCACGCTTTCCTGATGTCTCACCTGCATGGAAGTTCTTGCATTAACAGAACCTATTTACGAAAATAACACAGAATAACGTCTAATACAGTCATCCTCGTGGACCTAATGTGGTACCCCGGCCATCACGTGCTACCCTTCCTGCTTTCAACAAACAATAACGGAACCTCCGCTATGTAGAGGCTCCTATATCCCAGCAAAAAAGGTTGTGAGTGAATCAAGCATTATGATTGGCTCTTATCAAACTGCTGTTGCTGCCGATATCGAAGTACCGTCCACCTTTTTTTCCTTCTGCAGACGAGACTTTTAGCAGTTATCTTACACAGATTGGCATATTGCACAGGCAATTAAATGTTACGTACTACCCTACAAAACGTCAAATATGGAATGATTCCTACTCAATTACACTGCATTCCCACCGAGGGCAGGAGCTTGAATACTAGAATTTGAAACTGACCTCCAATCTATCAATGTATCACAGCGTTCCTACACTTGGTCAAATGCGGAAAGGCTCCTGCTCAGTTGCACTGCTCTGCCACCGAGGACCATGAATACTAGTGCGCAAAACCGATCTCCACCCCAGCAATATATCACTGCGTACTGTGCCGATGTAGTAAACGTACAATTCGTATCCTGCAAAGCATGCTTTGCTTCTTCTGGTCGGTTGCAGATTAATTTGCTAAGAGTGCTGCAATGACAGTGTGATGAGGGTCTTTCACTCTCTAATTATGCCGTAAGATGGAGAGAATGCACAGAGCGATAGATCGTAAATTAAACACTATTCTTGAGGTGATAGAAATATGTGAATTGCTGTCTGGTATACTTTGATGACTTATGTGTTCGAGAATTAACACTGAATGGATGTAGTGCACGGTCATCTATCCATGTTCACAATGATACTCGAAAAGTGGAGAAGGGGTGGATTAGCTATGACACTGAAAATGGGAAAACATGCTGTCACATCATTGGTCGGTGTTGAAGTTAATGTAAAGTTGCTAAAATTGTTCGCACTATCAACTGTGATGCTTATTATTAGAGTACATCGATGGTGTCTTGTGCATTTGCACAATGTTTGTTACGACATAAGGATTGACTGATATCGTTCTCTTGAGTTGGAGAAAGAGTATTGGTGTATGGACAGCACGTTCTGGAGTGCATAACACCGAAACACTGAACACATACGTGAGTGCCATATGAGGAATCAGTTGAAATGGAATGCAGGGCCATCAGCTATTCCATGAGTGTGAGAGACAAGTATAAATGTAGACATCACGAATCATCTTTAGACTGGAGGGCGGCCGCGGTGGCCTTGCGGTTCTAGGCGCTTCAGTCCAGAACCGCGGGACTGCTGCGGCCGCAGGTTCGAATCCTGCCTTGGGCATGGATGTGTGTGATGTTCTTAGGTTAGTTAGGTTTAAGTAGTTCTAAGTTCTAGGGGACTGATGACCTAAGATGTTGAGTCCCATAGTGCTCAGAGCCATTTGAACCGGTCAGACTGTAGTTTAGAGACCCATGCCAACGCCGTAAAACTCTTCCAGTTT
Organism: Schistocerca gregaria; assembly: GCF_023897955.1. Taxonomy (NCBI): domain Eukaryota; kingdom Metazoa; phylum Arthropoda; class Insecta; order Orthoptera; family Acrididae; genus Schistocerca; species Schistocerca gregaria. The sequence continues at coordinate 596,880,621 of NC_064931.1, read as the reverse complement.
GCTTACGTTGTACCTGTCTTTTATTTAAAATCAGCCCATGTGTGACGTGTTATGCTGTCTGCCGTATGAACATGATTTACACCATGGAATGTGTAGTTTCCTGCGAAACGTTATGGATCAGAACTTCTTAATGTCAGTTTAGAACCTGGCACCGGCCTCTAAGTTGTGGCAGAAAAACGAAATGTTTGGCATTGTTCAAAAGTGTGTTAGAAAACTGTGCTTCAAACAACTGAACAGGACCAGAGGGATCGTCTTTTGCGACTTAGTATAGTCTGTGGGATACGATCATTCGCCAATCTTTGAAGTGGCCTCTGCAGTGGTTGTATATGTAATAGGATCGTGCCACAGAGGCAGCAGTAGCAGCAGCAGTTTGATGTGTAAATTCGGTAAGCTACGGAGTATACCGTTAGGAATGCTTGGAGGGCTGCATGCTGCGCTATTCTGGGAAGCATTGCAAAACCTCTTTCTCCACACAGGACCACACCGCAGTTTTGCGTCATTGCACCAGCATCAGTGCCTAGGTGACTTCTATATCGGATGAAGTTAGTGGATCTTTTACAATTTGCAATTTTTCTCTGTTTGGATAGAAAATTACGATGATAGCATGTTGGGCTGATTGATTTGAAGGGATGCGGATCTGCTTCGGACTGTAGTATCTGCATCTCATTTGGATACATACCACCTTGCGCGCGTTTCCACCGAATAGTCAAAACACGGTCTTGTTGCGCTAACTCAGGTCGTTCTGTTTCTACACGGGTTGAAGAAGGGGGTAGATATGCCTTTCTCCAACTTCTGCTAAGTTCCGACTTAAAGTGGAACGATCAGATGCGAAAAGCTCTTGAAGTGGGGTCAGTTGCAAGATGCGTAGGGGGTGACTAGAACTAAGAAACTAGTGCACATTTTCATAAGACCTCAATCAGCACATCGTCTACTATTACAGTTCGTGTTCCTTCTCAATCAGTCATCGCCTATAATTCAGCGGACATATTGCGGAACCTCTGACATGGTATCGAGACAGAATGCGCTACAAATACTATAGAATTATCTAGCTGGGGCGGTGTGAGAGAGTCGCAAATACCACTTACATACCATATTCCTTACCCGAATCACTTTCAGAATGCTGTAATTTTATCACGAGGTTGCATCGAGGGCTACGTGTTGGTCTGGTAATAAAAATTCCTACCATCACCGTCAGGGTATTTGTCCGGAAAAAACAACCTCATTCAGAGATAATGTTGTACTGCGATTTGTAAAGCGGGTATAGCTTTTAACATGGATACTTGCGTGCACCTGTAGAACTAAGACCGCTTGTTACAGTAACATACAGTAGTTGTTGCGATCTGGTTTTTTCAACATCTGGCCGATTGCATGTCTCTTTCTAAGACACAGTGGTAGCACACGCAAGAAAAACCTAAGAGACATGCCCACCCATCGTTGATTTTCGGTCAGTATTGTTTTGCATCGTGTGGAATCTTTTATTGGTCAAGTATTATAATTAGTAGTAGTGGAAGGTGCGTGATACGTACGCATTTGAGCATCAGGCTTACAATGTATGTGTTTGTGTTCCAACATGTATAAAGGAAATGACTATGTCCAGTCATAAGGAAGGTACAGATATTTCCATGTCCAGAGCCACAGCCTTCAGCAGGGTGTATTTCCGACACTTCGCTCATTGTCGAATGCCATTCAATCGAGACCGCGATCGTAACATTTAGTTGTAAGTACAGCGACAAAATACACTCCTGGAAATTGAAATAAGAACACCGTGAATTCATTGTCCCAGGAAGGGGAAACTTTATTGACACATTCCTGGGGTCAGATACATCACATGATCAAACTGACAGAACCACAGGCACATACACACAGGCAACAGAGCATGCACAATGTCGGCACTAGTACAGCGTATATCCACCTTTCGCAGAAATGCAGGCTGCTATTCTCCCATGGAGACGATCGTAGAGATGCTGCATGCAGTCCTGTGGAACGGCTTGCCATGCCATTTCCACCTGGCGCCTCAGCTGGACCACCGTTCATGCTGGACGTGCAGACCGCGTGAGACGACGCTTCATCCAGTCCCAAACATGCTCAATCGGGGACAGATCCGGATATCTTGCTGGCCAGTGTAGTTGACTTACACCTTCTAGAGCACGTTGGGTGGCACGGGATACATGCGGACGTGCATTGTCCTGTTGGAACAGCAAGTTCCCTTGCCGGTCTAGGAATGGTAGAACGATGGGTTCGATGACGGTTTGGATGTACCGTGCACTATTCAGTGTCCCCTAGACGATCACCAGAGGTGTACGGCCAGTGTAGGAGATCGCTCCCCACACCATGATGCCGGGTGTTGGCCCTGTGTGCCTCGGTCGTATGCAGTCCTGATTGTGGCGCTCACCTGCACGGCGCCAAACACGCATACGACCATCATTGGCACCAAGGCAGAAGCGACTCTCATCGCTGAAGACGACACGTCTCCATTCGTCCCTCCATTCACGCCTGTCGCGACACCACTGGAGGCGGGCTACACCATGTTGGGGCGTGAGCGGACGACGGCCTAACGGTGTGCGGGACCGTAGCCCAGCTTCATGGAGACGGTTGCGAATGGTCCTCGCCGATACCCCAGGAGCAACAGTGTCCCTAATTTGCTGGGAAGTGGCGGTGCGGTCCCCTACGGCACTGCGTAGGATCCTACGGTCTTGGCGTGCATCCGTGCGTCGCTGCGGTCCGGTCCCAGGTCGACGGGCACGTGCACCTTCCGCCGACCACTGGCGACAACATCGATGTACTGTGGAGACCTCACGCCCCACGTGTGGAGCAATTCGGCGGTACGTCCAACCGGCCTCCCGCATGCCCACTATACGCCCTCGCTCAAAGTCCGTCAACTGCACATACGGTTCACATCCACGCTGTCGCGGCATGCTACCAGTGTTAAAGACTGCGATGGAGCTCCGTATGCCACGGCAAACTGGCTGACACTGACGGCGGCGGTGCACAAATGCTGCGCAGCTAGCGCCATTCGACGGCTAACACCGCGGTTCCTGGTGTGTCCGCTGTGTCGTGCGTGTGATAATTGCTTGTACAGCCCTCTCGCAGTGTCCGGAGCAAGTATGGTGGGTCTGACACACCGGTGTCAATGTGTTCTTTTTTCCATTTCCAGGAGTGTATGTGACTCATTTCTTAGGACGACTGATTATACCTGTGCGTGTTTGGCCTGCAGCGCCGATGAGCGGTGCGGGAATGATTCACGTTTCCCGTTAACGGCAGCAGCCGTCCGAGTGCAGAGACCTGTTGGAGTGTAGGAATGTATCTGAGTTAACTTTGCCATCCTCTAGACCACCGAATAGCGAACTAATACTTAGCATGTGTTGGGCGGCTTCCATGAGCAAGTGGAAATTTGAGAAGTTTGTGTATGGATGTGTGGTTGGTCTGGACCGTTATTCCCTCTCATGCAAATGGTGCGGTTTACTGCTTCTGCACATTTCGCGCCTTTATTTGGTTCAGAGAAGATCGATTGTGGGGTGTGCATCTAGTATGTGGAAGACACGTTTGCCGGGTCCCTAGAGATGAGAAACCCCTTAGTTGGCTCTGAGCACTATGGGACTTAACATCTGTGGTCATCAGTCCCCTAGAACTTAGAACTACTTAAACCTAACTAACCTAAGGACATCACACACATCCATGCCCGAGGCAGGATTCAAAACATCTTAGTTGACCTTGTAAATTATAGGGATGATTTCGAGTCTGTTGCACCACCAAGATCGATATTCACGGAAGGAAATATCAATTTTCGTCTGTTTGCTTCTAGTTACTCTGCTGTCTAGAGCACGCTCCACCTAGCTTAAGTTTCGGGTTTGTATAGAAATAATTCCCGTTCTATATGTTCGGAGTTATGCTGCGTGAGCGATCGGCAGGATGCTGCCTAGTGCCTGATATCGAGAAGTACCACGGAAATGGTATAACATTATAGTGAACCATGCGAAAATACGTGTGTTCTCGTAATCCCCGAATCTGGAGATGTGTATAGAAGAGCGAGCAAGCAAGGAAGCATGTTCGGAGCAGAAACATTAACGTGTTTTTGCCGATGGGAAATGATCCCGTATTTGCAAAACAGTTCGATGAGTGACTTCGGTCAGCTGAGGGTGCTCTGATCATGTGTTGTTGTTAGATGACTTGTCATCGTCGGTTGCGGGAAAATAACTAGTGCTGTGAGGGGTATATATCTGGTACTGTCTGTACTCACAGTATATGTACAAATGATGTAAAAGGGATGCTTTTGTTTGGCGCAGGATACGAATTGTACGTTTACTACATCAATACGGTACGCTTTGATGTAATAAAGGGCTGTAGGTTGGTTTCACGTCCTAATATTCAAGCTCCTGTCCTCGGTGAGAGAGCAGTGTAATTGAGCAGGCGTTTTTCTGTATTTGACGTTATGTAGGTTAGTTTATAGGAATTAATTGCCAGTGGAATATGAAGATATGTGTAAAATAACGACCGATAGTCTCGTCTGCAGAAGGAAAAAAGGCGGACGGTGCTTCGATACCGGCGGCGACAGTAATTCGATAAGAGCCAATCATAATGCTCGATTCACTCCCATCGTTTGTGTTGGGATATAGGAACCTCCACACAGCCGAGGGAACGTGTGTGTCTGTTGAAACTAGGAAGGGTAACACGTGATGGACTGGGTACCTCGGTAAGTCCGCAAGGATGACTGCATTCGACGTTTCTCTGCGTTATTTTCGTGAACAGGTTCTTTTAGGGCGAGAATTTCCATGTATACAAGCTGAGACATCAAGAAAGCAAGCGTTTACTATTTCTGGTATGCTATACAATTCCCTCGAGGTCAACTTGGTTCTTATTGTTTACATAGTGATGTGACATCAGTATAAGATTGAGAACCTTTTTAGATGCGCTTGTGAAGGTTTGTAGCAACACGAGCGCACTTCACGGCGTTGCGTCAGACACGCTGGGCAGTTAAGCAGGATTAGGTGCGTCTCCCATGTGCACCCTGTTCTATCCTGGGAAGCATTGGAGCATCTCTGTTGGTGCTGGACCTTACCACGCTATGCGCCGTCGTGTATGGGACAAGTGTGAGCGCGACTTGGAGTTCTGTGACGTCAGTACAACACTCGAAGGATTATAATTCTATACACGAAAATAGACCCAAATTTCACTTGCAGCGGTGTGAGAGTGATGGCTTGCGCTGGCTTGCATCTAGCGGTGGTTCGCGGCGGCGGCGTCTGCTGCGGCGGCAGCAGCGGCGTTGGGCATAGAATGGTGCGATGTGTTTTTTACGAGCAATTCTTTGTTTAAGCTATAGTCCATCGATTTCACCGACCAATAGGATGCTGCGAATTAAGAAAAACTACTCCATATATATGACGAATGCCGATTTAATTAATTGGCATAAATTTCTTATATCAATGTAGTGTTAGGGAATGCGTGAGTGGGTGATATGGGGCAAAACAGCAGGTTATGTGCAGAACAATAGGTTAATTTGCATAATTTCTAGGTAAAACGCAGTACGAAAGTTTACGGCTGTGTGTGACAAAGAAGAATGCGCCAGAAATGGCGTTGAAAACCATGTGAAATTCGAAAAGTGTACCAGAAAATGGTGGGAGGACATAGCTAATTACTTAATTTGATATCAATGGCGGTAGAATATTTTAAGGGAATGGGAGTGACATAGAAAACCACTTAACAGAATAACAGGTTAACTGCTGACAAAGGTCCAAACATTAGGTTAAGATACCCAGAGTACAGTGCTGATAATTACGTTATGCATCATTTTTGCTCCATGGAATTACTTCTTATAAGACCGATGTGTTTCCAGACAGCAGGGAATGATGAACAAGAGTAATCCGACCCTCACAAACTCATTTTTCTTTTTTAATAAATAAAGAGTATATCATTGAATTTTCTGTTATGAGAGCCTTCCTCTACACCAATTTCCATATATTCCCTACAATGCCTTGAATCCCCTAAATTGTTTAAATAAATAATATTCCACACAATGTCGAAATTGTTTAAACAATATTCCATACACTACAAACGAATACCCTCTAAATGATGGACCAACTGAGTCTTTTCTCCTCCAATTCCTAGCGAGAGGTGGCGGTCAGATGACTTAGGTTAGTGAAGGTGCCCTTTTTCCCTCCATTTTCTTAGGTTAGTAGAGGTGGCATTGGCCTGATGGAATTTGAACTTTCCGTCAGGGTGGGCATGGCAGAGGGGCACGGCACTTTCCCACCAGAGAGATTAACTAATTGATCAATGTAATTAAGTAGTCAATCAAATAGACAAGAGTGAGAGGGGCTATTCCAATAACTCAGACCTGAATGTATACGTGCAGCAGTGAGAGGCACAGGGGGATTGGAAGGGGTGGAGGGAAAATAGGTTAAGGGCTGTGACATGGAAAACCACTCAACAGGACAATAATTTAAGTACCTGCCAATCAAAGGAGAACAATAGGCTCTCCCCTCAGTGCATACCTGCCCCTGATGTAGGGAACCCAAACTAAAAAAAATGCACCAGCATCCGATTCCTTAGGTGGGAGGCTAGTGGGAGTGGGTGGGGGCAATAGGTTAAGTTCAGTGACACAGAAAACCACTTAGCAGAACGATAGGTTAAGTACCTGGCAATCAAAGGAGAACAGTAGGTTGACATGGAAAAGCCCTTAACACAACAATAGGTTTGCCTCTGAGTGCATACCTGCCCCTGATGTAGGCAGCCCACAAGATGGCTTAGAATCTGTCTGCTCTCGTGTCCACCCCACCATACGACTCTGTCATAGTACTGTGTAATATACTACAAACGTTTACAACTTTGAGCCAATTTTCCAACGTTAATAATAAATAAAAATGAAATCATAAAGAGCGCTCAGGCACTCATTAAAGTAATAATAAACAGTACATATTTAAAACGAACAACATCTTACAAAGTATTAGACTAGCGCGAATTATTACACAAACACGAATTAATTTTGTTACTAATCTAAAGACACAAGTATTCTGCACATTTTAATAGTAAAAGGTGTCCTTTAAGTTTCGAAGTTAAAGTATATTTACTTTCCTTACTGATGCGTGTACAATAAATTATTGTATGATGCTAGTGCTAATTTAAATTCAGACTGTTTTGGCGCGAGTTTCATGCGGATCTGCCATGCAGCCGCAGATTTCTGCCTCTATACCTGCCCCAGCGACTTGACCGCTACTAATGGCTTTTCTGAGCATGTCTGGAAAACAGCAGACCTTTCAATTCTCCGAACTGGAAATTCCGCATACAGTTTACCAATACAGAGAACGTCCAGTCCCGCAAATTTCTCCTCGAGTTCGCCACGCCCGGCTGCGTAGTCACGGCCTTTCATTCTTGTACATTAAATGCATTCCTTTTGGTGTTCCTCGCCGTAATTTCGGAAACACTCCAAGCCCTATACGCACAAGTTTCGCAGAGACTATTTGCGTATCCAGGCCCTTTAGACTTTCATTCACGACACTGAAATTACATGTCCACACAAATCAGAACACAGGTGATCATTTTGTAACCTTTCGGCGTGTGTTCTTTTCGTGCCTGAGCTATGCACTGTCCACCTTTTGTTTCAGTATAAGGCTACACTTCAGACAATTACTCCCAGAGAAGCCTTCCTACCATTTAAATTTCTATTAGATACTAAAATATTTCTCTTTTATAGAAACACATTTCTTGCTACCCTGATTTTATATTTAATATTCTCTCTTCTTCGGAACATTGCACTAGCACTCGCGTGAACGATGAATCCTAGTCCGGCCATTCAGATTTAGGTTTTCCACGATCTCCAAAAATTGGAGAAGGAAAATTCTGGGATGGATCCCTTGAAAGGGCACGGTCGATGTCTTTCCCCATACTTCCTTAATTCTATCTTGTGTTTCATCTCTAATGTCGTCACTATCGACAGAGAGTTGATTTCTCATCTTTTTCCTTCCTGTTACCTCAGCCAGCGTCATTTGTTCGCTACCTAAATAGCAAATCTTATTCTGTTTTCTGTGACGATTTATACTTGCTGAAAGATGTCACCCATTAACCAATACGCTGCTTAGAATCGCAGTCCCTTGCATAGACATTCAACGACAGGAAGTGAAAGGTGATAAAGTTTTTATGAAAAGAAGGACATATGTGACCTGAAAATTCACTCAGAATCATTTGCTTTAATTGGATTACACTCCACTATCTTTGTGTTATTATTGTTGATGGTCATGTTATAATTTAGGTTCAAGAACCTATCCACTTTTTCAAATGCTCTTCCAAGTCCTTTGCCATTCTGACAGAATTACGTCATCTCCGTGATCTTGAACTCCCGTTCAAGATATTTCCTTGGTTACGTTCGCTATAAGCTCAATGTACATAATTCACAACATGGATTGCGGGATACAACTCATTTCATTCCCTGATTTCTCTGCCTTTCATGTCCCTCCATCCTTGTAACTATGGCCTGGTTTTTCTTTAAGTTGTAGGTAACCATCTACAATCTGTGTTTACACGTCCTACATTGAGATTTTGAAAGAATGTATTCTAGTTAACATTGTATAGATATACCTATAAATTTTAAAAGTGCAGTGAAGGTGGATGCGACTTTTTTCAATCTTCTAAGAGGAGTCACAGGCACGGTTTTACTATGCACGCTTCTAAATTTTTCAGAGAATCGAACCGATCTTCCCAAAAGTAGGCTGCTACCAGTCTTCCCAATCATCGGTAAGAAATTCGTGTTAGCATTTCGCAACTATTATTTATTATACTAACGGTTTTGTAGTATTAATACGTGTCATACACGCTTTCTTTGGAACTGGGGTCTTTACATTCTCCCATACTTCTGAAAGAATTTCGCCTGTCCCATACATGTTGCACATCAGAAGGAATTTTTTGTCAGGGTTAGTTCACCGAAGGATCTAAGTGGGGATTGCTACTTTAGGTGTATCGACTTAGGTCTCAGGTCTTTTGGAGCTAGGTCAAATTCTTCTCGCAGTTTGTCTCCCATTTCATCTTTATCTACTTCCTTTTCCCTTCACATTATATTCCATTTAGGTTAGTTTCTTTCTTATAGCTCTTATATATATGTGCAATTTCGTTTTTGCAATGTGTTTCTAGAGTCACCCCAAACAAATGCCGTTCATTATGTCCTTCATGCGACGCTCAGTGTCGATGTGCAGCGTCGGTTTGTTTCCCGTAACACAAAGTTGATTTTTGAAGCGGTATTTTATGTGCCCTTTCGACAGAGCGGTCCCAGATTAGTCTGTTGCAGATGTTTGTTGTATCGACATATATTAAGACGGACAGTAAAATAGGAACGATAGCTGATGCTTCATCAGCGACAACACCACCATTGCCCTCGCCAACTCCTATATGCATGCAGCAGAGTTGCTTAGTCGCTTAACCTTTGAATTCAGACTGGTCCATATACACCAATTTACAGTATTATGTGTCATCAGAGGCAAAATGGTTAAAATTTTGTATCCAGAAGTAGGTCGCACTGGCTTACTTAAAAGATGGAGCTCTATGAAAGTCTCAGAATTAAAATTTTGTTTTCTGTGACGAATTAGAGTTGCTGAATGATTTCAACCCAGTAATCACTACGCAGCTTAGAAAGTCCCTTGCTTAGACGTTCAACGACAGGAAGTGAAAGATGATAAAAGTGTTTCTACATTTTTAAGAAAAGTGGGACATATCGGACTTGAAAACATTTTGACGAGAGCTCTGTTTGCGGAACTGATTCATTCTGAATAGAGTAAATGGGGGACTGGTACTGGTTAATTTTACGTAATTCCATATATCATCACATGTGGCCGGTTTTTGATAACTTTTCTGGTGTATGGGGACCCGTCAGCTTATTCCTGGTATCACTGGAGCGTTCTATGTCGTTTTATGCTATTTCATAACTGACGTCCGCTAAACAGCGAAAAATCGCTGACTGTGAACGCTGGGTCGTTCAATTCTCTTTTCTGATCAGAACATTACTTGCTTGTATTGCACCAGATGATGCAACTAGAATGCTGTGGATTCGGTTGTGATTATAAATGAATCGGTTTTGTCTTAAAAACGATATATCCATGCTGTGGCTGCTCTCAATACAAAGTCTCCTGGAGAGAGTAACTTTTGAACATAGATCTTCACTTTTAAAACCTTTGTACTTTCATTGATTTATTACAATAAAGTCAATATTTAAAAAGCCTGAATATAGGACAAGGGCATAACGAAACAGAAATCAGCACATACCGACATATTTAAAAAAAATTCCCTGATTGTCACAGACTGGTGAGGTTTCTCATATACAATAATACAGGAGACTATTTTTCAATGATATTCTAAAGTCATTTCTCTCAAAGTCATATTTTCTGGTTTACGCTATTTATTCACCCATGTTGTCAGTTGCGTGCTTGACTGAGATTTGAAGTCGAAACTTTGGGAGCAGCACTGCCCAAGACAACCAATAGTTCAGTTTCAGCTTCCTGTCTGCCACTGTGTCTGTCATGAAGTTTCATTTTACATGCAAAAGCAATTTTCATGAGTGACCGTTGTTACACCTTTGTTTATTAGGCGGCTAACACATTTTTTAATATTTTTATTTTGCTTATTACAGTAAGTACAAATCTGTTCTACATCCAACACGGTAATGATTGCCTGTGTAGCAATTGTTTTATGACGTTACTGAAATACATTTATGCAGATGTACCCTTCTGAACCATTTATTCACATAATCAATCATCACTTTTGTCACAGCCCTGCCGGTAAAAGAGCATTATCCTTAGCCGATTCCTACGAAGTCTTTGGTATGCCGTTTCACATTTTTCTAACTAATCGATGTGATCCTCGTGCAGTGGTTCCCATTTTGTGCCGGAGCGCCTGCTGGAATCCTGCCAGCATACACAGATAGCCGTGCCAGTCGATCTCTCTCTCAATTGGCACAAGTCAGGGTCCATAATAGCCGTGTCACGTGAACGTTACAAGCCTCCGGCCGAGTGCGACTGCGCTCCAGTTGGGTTAATTGGAGAAATCTCAAGATCAAGAGAGGAAACCTTAAGATTTACGGAATATGTTATGGAATGCCTGAAAACTGCATGTATATTCAGCCAAGCATAAGATATCTTCATGTGTGATATTACATAATTAAAAACGCGTAGCTGAAATGCGTTACTGCCAATGGAAACTAGATGTTTTGTAGGCGTTCGTATTTAAGACAGCAGGAAAAATACGACTCCTTACGGTAGAAGAAGAAGTATGTAGCATAGCATCAAAGTCAGATGCACACAACGTGCACTTTTAAATCGTTCCCCTTGCTTGCAGAAAGCGAGCTCCAGTTAGAAACGTTGGGTACTTCCCGGTTATTCAGCATCAATTTTTACCACCAGCTCGCACAAGAAATCAAAATATTTCCACACGTTCTTAGAGAAAGTAGTCGAAGTAATCCTTAGCTGTCTGACTCACACTGAACCAATGTGTGGCTTCCGACTCATCAGACGTGCTGTTTCGTAGAGAGTACACAATAAGAATGACGTCCAGTGTCATCATTCAATCTCATCGACTTTTGTGTTGCTTCTACGTTGCCGTGTTCATGTGCTGGGAAGCAAGCTGACTTAACAAATAAGGTCCAATACTAGTATTATTTAAGTGACATAAAGTAACTCTACATTCTTGCAAGTTACTTAGTTTTAGTGTGGTTTCCTTTAAGCGACAAGTAGGTTCATATGATTCTTAAGGTCACGCACTACTCCTACTTCCTCTTTGCTAAGCTGCTTTATTTTATTATCTACAGCCACTTTCCCGATTACCAGACGAAATACGACAGGTTCATACTGCATCTGTATCAGGTGAAGCAACAGGTAAAAATATGTCAATACCCCTGGCATTAAGGTTCTCTGACATTTGGAGTTACGATATCCTCCAACTTTTTTCTTCCATATGCTGGTAATATTTTGGTATGACGTGCTCAAAAATTAAGTCGTAATAAGAGTGTGTGGCATATGCCATCCCCTACGCATGCATTCTCCTGAGCATGTATGGTGTTGACTTGCAATAGCTTTTGTAACTAGACCGTCATATCTCGTAACTACCTTGCGAGGGGACCATCAGACATGTTAATAATGGATTTTGATGTGTCGTAGGCATGTTGTAGAGAGACCTGTCCTGATACCTGACTAGCGGCTTTTAATGCAACGGTATTGACGTTGAAGTTTCATGCGTACCCACCATAACTATAACGTTAACCGCGTTTCGACCAAAGCTGCGTAGCGCAGGTGCTGATGTACATGGTTACCACGCTGGTAGAACGAGTTCAAACCCTCCCTCTGTATTTTTATCTCAGTTTCATTTTGCAGAATATCATTATACAGTATATGTCTAACAACATTATACGAAAATAGTCATTTTCGACGTAGTAATGTCATTAACATACACTGACGGAAAAAAACAATCACAACACCAAAAACGACTTATACTATATAGGCCGGCCGGAGAGGCCGAGCGGTTCTAGGTGCTTCAGTCTGAAACAGCGAGACCGCTACTGTCGCAGGTTCGGATCCTGCCTCGGGCATGGATGTGTGTGTTGTCCTTAGGTTAGTTAGGTTTAAGTAGTTATAATTTCTAGGGGACTGATGATCTGAGCTGTTAAGTCCCATAGTGCTTAGAGCCATTTGAACCATTTTTTGTACGATATAAACGAAAGCTGGTAGGCGTGTTTTTACATCTGAAAGATGTTGTCTATTCATGATTCGTAACAGTCAAATAAGATTGACACTAGTAGCCACTACGAGAATGGAAATCAGGTTTGCTTCAAATATACACTGTAATGGTCATCAGCGTTAGTAACTTTTCAGACTTGACGTGGTGAGTTGATGCCAGTTAAAAATGCTTTTAAGGCTTTACCGAGTTCGAACGAGGAAATGTAGTAGTGCTACAAGAAGCTGGAGGTTCCTTATCCGAAACTGCATTAAAACTTGGCAGGAATGTAGTCACTGTATATGATTGCTGATAACGGTGATCACGTGAATGTGCGGGAGCAGTAAGACCAGTCTCCGGACGGCCACGTGGCACTGCCGAGAGAGAAATTAATTGTGTTCGGTGTATGGCTCTGGAGCACGTTACTGCATCTGCAGCAGCAAGTAGAGCAGCAGTTGGCATCACAGCGACACAATGATCTGTTATAAATAGGATACTTAAAGACCAGCTCCAATTCCAGCGGCCTGTAACGTGCATTTCAACTGACACCAAACCACCGGCCGTTGCGACTTCAGTGGTATCAATCGAGAGCTCAGTGTACAGCAGGATGGAGGTCTGTTTCTTTTTTTGATTAAAGCTGATCCTGCCTCGGTGCTAGTGATGGCAGTGTGTTGGTTAGAAGGAGACCAATTAAGGCCTCGCACCCTACCCATCTGTGTGCTAGTCGCACTGGATCCACACCTGGATTGATTGTCTCGAGTGCGATTGCAAATGGCAACAGGAGCACTCTCGTAGTTATCCCAGGATTCCTGATGGCCAATACGCACATCAATCCGATGATTCGACCTGTTGTGCTGCCACTGATGAACAGTAGTCAAAGGAGTGCTTTCCAACAGGATAACGGTCGCCCACACATCGCTGTTGTAGGCCAACAAGTTTTACAGAGTGTCGACATGTTGCCTTGGCCCGCTCGATCACCAATCTATCTCCAATCGAGCACGTATGGGACATCATCGGACGACAACTCCATCATCTACAATTAGCGGTAACCGTGTTTGTATTGACCAACAAAATGCAACTCTATACCAAAAACTGTGATCCGGCACCTGCCCAGCACAATGCATGCGTGTTTGTATGCTTTCATTCAATGTTCTACGGGTTACTAATGTACCAGTATTCCACATTTGCAATGGCTTACCTCTCGCTTATATTAACCTGTGGATCTTACAATGTTTATCACATCAATATTTTACCTTGACAAATGTATTCCCAAAATATAATTGCTACAAATTAATTTTTTGCGTGTTGCAATCTTTTTCTGTCAGTTGCTTCAAATGTTTATTCAGTTTGTAGTTCGTAGGTGAAATGCCAAATATCTGGACAGCTCGAAACAGTTCACAACGATGGATGAATTATTACCAGCTGCAGAAGGATTCCAGTTACAGACCTCGACCTCGATTATGTATTTAAAACTTATCAAACTGGGTGCCAGTACCAATCTACCAATCGATGTACAACAAATCCCTTGCGAAACAAGGAGCGAAATGTGATTTGAACAAGATTAGACGTTCCCCCACAACACAGTACACTATAATTGCTTCAGGAAAGTAGTCATTTACGTTTTGCTATGTATGCTAGGACTATACGATAAATTTGATAGGGTTCTTGAAAAAAGAAAGGAGAAGTAGACCCATAAATTCAGAAATGTAATTGTAACCTGCACGAAATCAAGGAGGTTCATGAAAGTGCTGTACGAATAGTTTATTAAATCATTCATTCTTCCGTACGTGGGGCAAGAAAAATATCTTCACATTATTGATTCCTGGGAAGTGGCACACTGATCAGACACTTTACATTCATATCTTTGTGTGTGAAAGACAAGCACGCACTTGCACCGTAAAGCTTATCCCACCCGAGTGCACTTCAGTTTACCAACACTGTGATGTTCGTTTTGACAGGCAAGTTAAAACGAAAGGAACTGAATATACTCCCGAGTTGCTAATAGTTAATACAGAAATCGCTGCGAGGGAAGATCTGATAAAAAAATATTCCTTGCTTCTACATAAATTTCGTGCACCTGTTTCGACAGGAATGATCAAAAATACGTGGCTTGCATCGGAAATGATTGAACAAAGAAATGCCTTTTCGAATATAAACGATCTGTGTTTTCTGACATGGCTTCTGAAAAATCCATGTGCTTGACAGATAGTAGCTTTTGTTAAATGTCATAGCGCTCTACAAACTTCTGCTTCTGTTCTGTTTTAGCACAGCAAGCGGTAAAGAGTAACATGATGACGTACTTTACTCTGTAACAAACGAAATCTATATTTGAAGAAAGTTTGCTGTTTTCATTTATTAACGAAATTATTATGGTGAAAATGACTACATATGAATAATTTTGCATGACATATAAACTATAATGACATTCTGTACGATAGTACACGGGTGGTATTTAATCCCGTACGGTCACGTACTTTACCGCTGTGCTACGCTCGCTCGATCAAATATGATAAACGTTACGGATGTAGAAGGTACACATAAAACTAAAACATCGATTCTCTCGGAAACCAGGTACCGTCGCATGAAAAGCCGCTTACCAGGTACTGAGGAGAGATTCCTCTACGAAGAACCCAAGACCCTTCAGAATTCGTGATTAATTGGTCTGATTGTCCCCTTGCTAAAGCGACAGAAAGTTTACTAGAGGTAGAAGCTGTGTCTTATTACCTCAACAAGACTCTTATAAAGTCCTTACCACAGAGTTACAAGGCACTGTTGATACTTCAATGTGACCACACACCGACTTACAAGACAAGTGCGGTTTCTTCGCTTGCTTCTGAGCTGTTACACTGGTACAAAACTTGTCGTCTCATGTGTTCAGTTGTACAGAAAGGAACTATAAAGTAGTTATGGTCATATTTTCCAGTATATTAAACTATGTTGGAATGCAGATTCACAGATGTGCATCATAGTGAATGAAAGGTTTACATTTAGATGTTGTTTGTATTTCGTCTGTTCGCCTAAGTATTTTGGACGGTGTAGTAAAAATAGTGTAAACATTCTCTTATGTTATTTATTTAAAGATCGTATATCTTTCGTATCCCACTGTCATACATAACAGCTAGGCGAACCAACATTTCCTGATATACCGCCCTTCTACAATATATATCTATATATATATATATATATATATATATTGATGTCTTCATGTTACCCGATTACCTAACCGTCTGTCACCGTATATACGCTGCTGGCCATCAAAACTGCCAGGCAAGGACGGATAGCAAATAACAAAAATTTTGTTACTGTGCTTATACAGTTTGTAGGAAGTTGCAGGTGATTAAGGGGAATACCGAATGCGAAACATAGAACACAGAGCATTGACGTCTGGCAGCAATAACGACTTCGATCCAGCTGGTGTTCGTGTCAAACTCAGCTCCGATGACATTGCGTGCTGATTCAGCTCTGAGTCAGAGATCATCAATACCAATGACTGGCGAGTGGGGTATCAGTCTCTCTGCAATCCATGACCAAATTATTTCAGTGGATAAGGCACCTAGAGAAAGTACTGTGTACGGCAACAATGGAACACCCTCTGTATCAAAGTATATCAGAGCAGCACGGACTACATGCTGTACTGCGTTATGCTGTTGCAAGATAAGATCACAATGATGTGTAAGGTGGGGCACTACGACGGGCATTAACATTTCAGAAATGCATCGACTGCTGTCTAAGTTACTGGCTAGACGATGATATTGCGTGCCGAGTGATGCCACATACCAGAACACATGGAATGGGCCTGTCTGATGATGTGGAAGGCAATCTGCCATCATTCATTTTACTTGGAGCCTCCTGCACATTTACGTTAATCTTGTTGCTGGGGCTCCTTTGAAGAGGCAACGTGACGCCACTCTGTTTTCAGTGTTGTTTTTGGGTGCACCACTGTCACCGTGCCCCTCATCGCTGCAGCACCAAAGGAAGCTCCACCAGTAATCACCGTGACGACAGTCCGTGGTGCCCCAGATGTCGTCGCACCCTCCGCAATGAAATTGTCTTGCAGCAAACAAGCCCATATCTTGAGTAGATGTATATGACATAGTGGTAAAATCTTTCGTTTTCGGGCGAATATTTTGCTTCTCCTCTGCTGTGGTAGTCATGTGGGCTTGGTGCGATCAAGCAATGGTGATGAGTATGGCCCACCTGGAGTAACTGACTCCAAGATTGCATGACAGACGTGGGATCCTCATCAATGCGACAAGCAACAGCTTAGAATGAAATTGCAGTCTGTAATGGCCACTGGTGTAAATTTTCAACGTATGCTGATAGAAACTTCTCCTTCTTATACGAGGCATAAGATTATCTTCTCACAAACAACCAACATAAATATTGAGGCCATTGCTTAATCTTTCCTTATATACATCAACTCTTATGTACAAAACTGACTTGATGCACAATGATGGAAAAAATAGCTACATCAATAAGAGGTTGTGCAATGTAAAAGAAATTTGGCACGCGAGTTTCTACATCAAAAAGGTGTTGTCTATTCGTACTTCGTGTGAGTCGTGACACTAGCAGCAAATATGAGGATGAAAATCAGGTTTGCATCAAACACACGCTGTAATGGTCGTTAGCGTTAGTACCTTTGAGATTGGACGAGGTGAGTTGGTGTTAGTCAATAATGCCTTTAAGGCGCCAAAGACGCCACTATCAACACCTCACTCAATTTGAACCTAAGGACATCACACACATCCATGCCCGAGGCAGGATTCGAACTTGCGACCGTAGCAGTCGCACGGTTCCGGACTGCGCGCCTAGAACCGCGAGACCACCGCGGCCGGCGAGGGCGTGTAATAGGGCTACCAGAAGCTGCATGTTCCTTCTGCGATACTGCAGGAAGACTTATCAGGAATGTAGCCACTCTACATATTTGCTGGCAGCAGTGATGACGAGAATATACAGTCGAACAAGACCGGGCTTGTGACGGAATGTGGCACAACCGAGAGGGAAGACCATTGTGTCCGGCGTATGGTTATGGAACATTGTAATGCATCTGTAGCAACAATCTGAGCAACAGCTGGTACCACTGTGACACGATGAACTGTTACAATTAGTATACTTAAAGGCCAGCTCCAATCCAGACGCCATGTAACGTGCATTTCTCTCACTTGCAGCAGTGATGACGAGAATATACAGTCGAACAAGACCGGGCTTGTGACGGAATGTGGCACAACCGAGAGGGAAGACCATTGTGTCCGGCGTATGGTTATGGAGCATTGTAATGCATCTGTAGCAAAAATCTGAGCAACAGCTGGTACCACTGTGACACGATGAACTGTTACAAATAGTATACTTAAAGGCCAGCTCCAATCCAGGCGCCATGTAACGTGCATTTCTCTCACCCCAAACCATCACCGTTTGCGACTTCAGTGGTGTCAATCGAGAGCTCATTAGGCGGTAAGATGGAGGACTGTTTCGTTTTCTGACGAAAGCTGGTTCTGTCTCGGTGATATTGAAGGCCGTGTGTCGGTTAGAAGAAGGTCAGTTAAGGGTCCGCACCCTCTCCATCTGTGTGCTAGACACGCTGGATTTAGGTTAAGGGTGCGATTTCGAATGATAGCAGGAGATCTCTCGTGGTTATCCCATGCAAAAAAATGGCTCTGAGCGCTATGGGACTTAACATGTGAGGTCATCAGTCCCCTAGAACTTAGAACTACTTAAACCTAACTAACCTAAGGATAGATATCACACACATCCATGCCAGAGGCAGGATTCGAACCTGCGACCGTAGCGGTCGCACGGTTCTAGCCTGAAGCGCCTAGAACCACTCGGCCACTCTGGCCAGCTATCCGGTGCACTCTGACAGCAAAATTTTAAGTCAGTCTGATGATTCACAGGTCATGTCGTGTCATGTTGTGTCATGCTGTATTGATGAACAGCATTAAAACAGGATAACGCTCGCCCACATACCGCTGTTGTAACCGAACGTACTCTACAGAGTTTGGACATTTAGTCTCGACTTGCCTGATCCCCAGTTCTGTATTCAATCGAGCTCATATGGGACAACTGTAGTATCATCCACAAACAGCATTAACTGCCCCTGTACTGACCGACCACGTCCGACAGGCAAGGAATTATATCACACTAACTGACATCCCACAACTGTACAACACAATACTTGCACATCTGCATGCTTGCATTCAACATGCCGGTAGTACATCAGTTACCTTCCACTTAAATTTACCTGTGAGTTTGCAATATTAATCACTTAAGTACATTACTTGGCCAAATGAATTCACATAATTTCACTATTCAACGTTTACTACTTTTGGAGTTGCTATTCTTTTCTATCAGTGTTTATTGCATTGTCACTTTTATTTTTGGGGTGCTCCCAGAGAAGTAACAAATGTTCTATGGCTGTGCTGAAAGCCTCAAAATGCTGGTAATGTAGCAGAAGCGCATTGCAGCTGCAGAACAGGCCACAGGGCGACTACAGCATGGAGCCAGAGAGGTGGTAGTGCTAGTTAATCTGATGGAAGAAGTTCTGTAAGGAGCACAGTATCATATGCTGTCTTTGCATAGAGCTTGTAGGATAACAAATAAGAGAGTAGTAAAGTCATACTAATGCAAGGCGAGGGAGTATGATGTAGACCAGTATGTGAGAAGTTGGATACAATTTACGAAATGTGCACATATGAATCATAAGCTAGTTCCATTGCAAAGATTACTGGAGGTGACTGGACCTTTCAAAATGAGTTGAACGGACATCATCGGACCATTTAACAGAATTCCTGTAGGGAACTATTCTCTTTCAACTATTATTGATTAATTTTCCATGTGTGAAGAAATGTTCGCCATACCTAATCAAAAAGCAGCAGCATTGGCAACAAGCACTGGTCAGCAGCTGGTTGCTCAGATTTAGTGTCCCAAAAATCATAACCATCGTCCAAGCGACGAAGTTTATGTCGGATTTGATAAAAAACTATGGAGTGCATGCATCACATTATTGGTAGGATGTTGAATAACTATGTAAACTTGCACCCTAATGACCTGGACATACACCTGTCATTTGTTGTGGCAGTATATAATTCGCAAGTCCATACCAGTAATGTGCTATCTCTGCATGAGGTAGTTTATGGAAGGAAGATACCAATGCCATTTGACACAGTCAAACCGAAAATCGCCAAGTACTGAGTGTCTGTGGAGCATTTTGACAAGCAGTTGAAAGAGGTAAGGAGGCATGGTCAAGGCGGCAAACACCACAAGCCTGGAGCATCAAGGGCATGTAGGGAATAAGATGGTAAGATTACTACTACATGGGTTGGAACATTGGGTAATGTTATCAAACCGTTTTAACCTCAAAGCTAGCACCAAACAAATTGTTACCTGATATGAGGGACCATATCAGGAAATTGAATCAGTGTCACTAGTTAATGTCAAACTTAAATTAGCGACTCATACAATGACAATTCATGTTGGATGTCTGCAAAAATTTCAAGGTGTTTCAGATGCGTTTGTGGGAGTATCGTGAATCACCAGAGAGAAAATGAGTATTAGTAAGAAGAAGGGGGAGCATAAAGGCTTTGTGCTACCCTTTCATGAAATCCCATATGGATTTAGGTCAAGAAAGTAGGAAAGGATATTTAATGTTGTGTACTGTGTTGCACACAACTAAGCGGTTAAGCTTAATTAGCTTAATTGGGGTATTAGTTAGGGCGTGTTATTGTGTAATGGTCAGGAAGCTAATGTGTGGCTAGATCGCATAATTTGGTTGTGAATGTTTAAGGAATAAGTCTTTTGTTGAGTTATGGGCACAGTACTGCAGTTTTGTGTTCAGTTTTTATTATTTGGGTATTTAAGTAGTTGCTTCTGTGTCTACTGGGCAGCAGAACTTTGCAATGAAGGGGGGGGGGGATGGAAAGGGAAAGGATGAAATGATTATTTTTCCATGTTCACAGGTGGCTGCATGCCAGGGGAACAGATGAGAAGAATTCTAGTCATGGCAGTGCTTCGTCTCTTTACCAGAAATGGAGTGGGGTGCTGCAAGTACAACCAATCATTTTCAGTAGTCAAGGGTAGTGGTATCAGGTATGGATGAAGCCATTCTCCATGCTTTGTACTGACTGATGAGTCCAATATTCTTAGCACCAGATCAGTTCCTGTTATGCATCCGAAAAGCACTGAGGAAGTCTCCACCAGAGTTGGAATTCGATGCAAGGCCGAGCAAGTAGGCCCTAATGTCGAATTATCACGTAGCAACACAACACATGATGTCAAGATGGAGCAAACAGATCTTCGTGTATTGATTGCTTCCGTTTACTTGTGGTCACACACTATTCAAATGTTTGGCCATTATTGCTTACTGATTAAAGCAGACGAACTTGGGGAGGTTCCTACAATTTAAAACAGAGGAAGTATATTTGATCTCAGAGGATGGGGTTGGCACACAGTGATGTCATCTGGAAAACTCCAGCATTGTCAGAGGGAAAGGGTTCAAATCTGCTTGACACAAATAATCTAGACTAGCATAGCTAAATGCAAAATTATTTGCAACGAGATACGACAGATCCATGTAGCATCCTTGAGCAACAACCCCACTACCAGCAAGTGGGGCCACTCTGGGTCTGTTCTGTGGACAATGCTTTAGTGGTGGTAGCTAGCTGATACGAGCAGGGATGGCTCACAAGGGGTATACGATTGGAACTGCATGACAACGGATTAATAAATAACACAACAGAATGCGACATAAAGTAGCCGAAATTTCACCTGTCAGCAGCTGTTGTAGGAGAGACCATGTTAAACATTGCGCACCCACAGCTGTAATAGCCACATAAGTTCATCCTCATTATGTGGAGGGTCGCTTAGCAATGTCACCGTCCAGTAAAAGGGCACCCATGTCCGATGGTAATCCCCCCATTCCGATGCCTCCTACTAAAGAACAACAAACAGTGTAGTCAGATGTTTTTCTTTCAATAAAATGATTTAAAACTCAATGTTACATAGATTTCTTATCAGGGTCGGAACGAGAGCTTGTTTATAACTACTTTCAAGTCGCCATTCGTCTTCAAAACTACACTCCTGGAAATTAAATAAGAACACCGTGAATTCATTGTCCCAGGAAGGGGAAACTTTATTGACACATTCCTGGGGTCAGATACATCACATGATCACACTGACAGAACCACAGGCACATAGACACAGGCAACAGAGCATGCACAATGTCGGCACTAGTACAGTGTATATCCACCTTTCGCAGCAATGCAGGGTGCTATTCCCCCATGGAGACGATCGTAGAGATGCTGGATGTTGTCCTGTGGAACGGCTTGCCATGCCATTTCCACCTGGCGCCTCAGTTGGACCAGCGTTCGTGCTGGACGTGCAGACCGCGTGAGACGACGCTTCATCCAGTCCCAAACATGCTCAATCGGGGACAGATCCGGAGATCTTGTTGGCCAGGGTAGTTGACTTACACCTTCTAGAGCACGTTGGGTGGCACGGGATACATGCGGACGTGCATTGTCCTGTTGGAACAGCAAGTTCCCTTGCCGGTCTAGGAATGGTAGAACGATGGTTTCGATGACGGTTTGGATGTACCGTGCACTATTCAGTGTCCCCTCGACGATCACCAGAGGTGTACGGCCAGTGTAGGAGATCGCTCCCCACACCATGATGCCGGGTGTTGGCCCTGTGTGCCTCGGTCGTATGCAGTCCTGATTGTGGCGCTCACCTGCACGGCGCCAAACACTCATACGACCATCATTGGCACAAAGGCAGAAGCGACTCTCATCGCTGAAGACGACACGTCTCCATTCGTCCCTCCATTCACGCCTGTCGCGACACCACGGGAGGCGGGCTGCACGATGTTGGGGCGTGAGCGGAAGACGGCCTAACGGTGTGCGGGACCGTAGCCCAGCTTCATGGAGACGGTTGCAAATGGTCCTCGCCGATACCCCAGGAGCAACTGTGTCCCTAATTTGCTGGGAAGTGGCGGTGCGGTCCCCTACG
The DNA here is from genome assembly GCF_023897955.1 of Schistocerca gregaria. Classification (NCBI taxonomy): domain Eukaryota; kingdom Metazoa; phylum Arthropoda; class Insecta; order Orthoptera; family Acrididae; genus Schistocerca; species Schistocerca gregaria. Next base: position 596,857,941 of record NC_064931.1, on the reverse strand, counting down.
GCACTGCGTAGGATCCTACGGTCTTAGCGTGCATCCGTGCGTCGCTGCGGTCCGGTCCCAGGTCGACGGGCACGTGCACCTTCCGCCGACCACTGGCGACAACATCGATGTACTGTGGAGACCTCACGCCCCACGTGTTGAGCAATTCGGCGGTACGTCCACCCGGCCTCCCGCATGCCCACTATACGCCCTCGCTCAAAGTCCGTCAACTGCACATACGGTTCACGTCCACGCTGTCGCGGCAAGCTACCAGTTTTAAAGACTGCGATGGAGCTCCGTATGCCACGGCAAACTGGCTGACACTGACGGCGGCTGTGCACAAATGCTGCGCAGCTAGCGCCATTCGACGGCCAACACCGCGGTTCCTGGTGTGTCCGCTGCGCCGTGCGTGTGATCATTGCTTGTACAGCCCTCTCGCAGTGTCCGGAGCAAGTATGGTGGGTCTGACACACCGGTGTCAATGTGTTCTTTTTTCCATTTCCAGGAGTGTATTAAAAATTCTCCATTCCCTCAGGTCTAGCCTTCCATCGCACTAAAAGCTGTCGTATGGGCGCTCGTGGCTCCAGTGTATCAGATATCACTGGATTCGTTAACTATTCGTACATAAAGCAGAATGGTGGAGTACAGAAATTTCGGGATACGTGTAGATGTAGTAACAACGGATGAATGTGAGAAACTCGGAGGCCAGGGAATGGGGTTTTGAGTTGACCTTTGGAATGAGCACTATTGGTTGTTCTCATGGAGAAGACCTGTGATGACACAGTGAGTGAGACATGACGTTATTAGCTGTTATATGTTTTTAAGGGGTTAAGTGTATATTGCGTAGTTATTAATAAGAGTACAAGTTCTATGTAATAATGTGTGGAAGGATAAGGAGTATGGATGGCCAAGGAGCCAATGGGTCAGAGCTATAAAGTGAATGTACAGCCTCTCACATTGTTGTTAAAGTTGCTTAGTATTAAGAAAAAACTGTGAATAATTTCTGTTGTGGTCAAGTGCGTGGAGGTTTTTTTTTTTTTAAATCTGTCACAAGTATAGATCGAGTAGCCAGGTCTTCCCAAATGGTGATCGTATATTGTGCCACCGATATTTTTTTTGTGCTCATGGAGAATGGAATCTCTGATGTGGCTGTGTTGAAAGCCACGAGCAGCCAACAGGTAATGACGCATCGGTAAGTCAATTTCATCAGTAGGCCTGTTTATCCACCATGTGGAGCGCAGCTATGTAAGGTGCCAGGGCGTTACCTCATCGTTGAGCCATAGACGTATCGCTTTGTATCACCATAACAAACAAGTCATTAACCAGTATATATTCTCGTTGAATTGTAGCAGAGACATGGGCAGTCAGGCAGCTCCCAGCCTAACGCAAGAGCCATGCCTGTTCCTAGCAGGTTCTGGGTCAATACGCTGCCAACGTCGGTCTGGGCCACCATCTTCACCAGAATAGCTAGTAGTATTAAGTTCTCCACCTGGACACTTAGCACTGTGCAACGGATAAGTGACCTCCAGGCTGTCTTCAGAGGAAGCCGAACTTCTGCCTTGGAGGGCAACAGTCCATGTCCAGGGTGGCGTCGCCGGCTGTGTACCAACACCAGGGCAAGCGTTCCAGCACCAGCCATCTTCGCTCAATGGGCCGAGCTCTTCTTCCGGCTCCTGACCTTCTCCACAAGGATTGTGGCAGTCGTATTCACCGCTGGCTCTTGTCTAATGATGCCACACTGTGCAAATTGAGGCATGTGTTGCTGAGTGAGCTAAACAAGGGCCAGTATGGCTGCGTGTAGATGTCAAAGAAGCTACGCTGCTGGCAGCCGACTTCCGCAACTGTCAGCGGGACCGGGAGAGGCCTGAGAGGTCGTGTCTGCGGCATCACAGCACTCAAATGTTAAAGCAGCCTTGTCTTCCTAACAACCACTGGATAGTATCACTGTCCCCACCACCCGACACACCTCAACCTCGATACCATTGTGGCCCCTCGCCCCAAGGCCACCACGGTGCCGTAATGCACATTTTCTGGTGTTTCAGCAGATATTTGCAATTTACATTTTTCAGTGTGTAGCTGGAGTCATCCCACGTAAATGCTGCTCATCACATCTTTCGTGCGATAGTCAATACCTACGGAAAGCGATGGTTTCTTTTCCATTACAAGCAAAATGACATCCGTTCAAGAAAGACAATAGGAGTAATCCACCAGATTACAGGCCCATAGCATTAACGTCGATATGCAGCAGCATTCTGGGACATATATTGTGTTCAAACATTATGAATTACCTCGAAGAGAACCGTCTATCAACACACAGTCGATTCGATTTTAGAAAACATCGTACTTGTGAAACACAACTAGATCTTTACACCCACGAAGTGTTGAGTGCTGTAAGCAAGGGATTTTAAATTGATTCCGTATTATCAGATTTCCAAAAGGCTTTTGAGATTGCGCCTCACATGCGGCTTGTAATCACATTGCGTGCTTATGGAATATCGTCCCAGGTACGCAATTGATTCGTGATTTCCTGCCAGACAGGTCTCAAAAAATTTTCAGATTTGTGTGAATTCGTAAGGGACCAAACTGCTGAGGTCATCGGTCCCTAGACTTACACACTACTTAAACTAACTTAAGTTAACTTATGCTAAGCGCAACACTCACGCCCGTGGCCGAGGGAGGACTCGAACCTCCAGTGGGACGGGCAGCGCTATCCGTGACATGGCTCCTCTAACCGCGCGGCCACTCCGCACGGCAACAGGTCTCAATTCGTAATAATTGACGGAAAGTCATCGAGTAAAACAGAAATGCCTTCTGGCGCTCCCCATGGTAGTGTTATAGGTCTTCTACTGTTCCTTTTCTATTTAAACGATTTAGAAGACCATTTGAGTAGCCACCTCAGAGTGTTTGCAGTGATGCTGTTGCTTATGGAATAGTAAAGACATCAGATGATCTATAAAAACCTCAAAATGGCTTGGAAAAAAGTCCGTATAGTGCGAAAATTGGCAGTTGACCCTAAATAATGAGAAGTATGATCCGTTAAACTACAGTTACACGATAAATCAATCAAATCTACGGGCCCTAAATTCAATTAAATATTTAGCAGTTTTAATTAGGAACAACTTAAATTGCAAAGAGCACTTAGAAAATGCAGTGAAGAAGGCGATACAAGACTGCTGTTTATTAGCAGAACACTTAGAAAATGGAACAGATGTACTAGACAATCAGCGTACACAACGCTTGTCCGTCCTCTTTAGGACTACTGCTGCACGGTGTGGGATCCTCACCACATAGGATTAACGGAGTAAAAACGATCATCATAATAGAATAATAGAAATCAGAGCTCGCACGGAAAGATATTGGTATCCGCTCTTTTCCGTACGCTGTTCGAGAGTGGAATAATAGAGAATTAATTTGCAAGTGGTTTGATGAACTCTCTGCCAGGCACTTATGTGCGATTTGCAGAGTATCCATGTATATATATATATATATATATATATATATATATATATATATATATATACATATATATATGTGTGTGTAGAGATAGATGTAAGGTCGGGCTTTACGTGCCCATTCAATAGAGCGATATTTGGTTTATCGGCACGTATTAAATGGAAATTAAAACACGAAGAATAACCACCACTCTTGCAGCGACTGAGCAGCGCCGCTGCATAGCAGTAATAGTCAGCTCAGGCCAGGGCGGTGCTGCCACTGCTGGAGTACCGGTTATTCTCTGTGTTTTACTGTGCTTGTTAATACTTACCGATAAAGCGAATATCGCACTAGATTAATACGGAACCGCTCTAACGAAGGGTCATGTAAAACTCCGTTTTAAAAGTCATTTTGCTAGTCTTACGTCGACTCTGGGCGTCGCATGAAAGACATGTTGAGTAGTTTTTTTTTTCTTTTTTTGGTGGTGTGGGGGCTGACTTCAGCAAGATATTGTAACGAGGAAGCTGTAAATATCTACCGAGTGTGTGTGTGTGTGTGTGTGTACAGGGTGTCCCAGCTATCTTGTCCACCCAAAATATCTCTGGAACAATAACAGCTACTGGAAAACGACTTTCACCGGAATCAATGTAAGGCTGAGGCCCATGAATGTACATACTTGGAAACATTCTAAAACGAAAGCATATGTGTTTTTTAACGCAACCTTATGTTTTTTAAATAGACCTTCTATTTTTTTCTTCAGCAATCCATAGCATGACAAAGCACATACACAATGGCATTGATTGCATCGCAATATTCCCATTACATCCCGAGATATTGAGACGAGAAGTTGACGCTTGAAACACCCGGCATGCGCTGCTTGCGCACGTCCTGAGGCTCAGGCGCGAACCCCATGCTGCCCGTAACCGCGATGTGATTGACATGCGTAATCACACTTCCATACTTATCAAGAGGTCCGAAACGGATAATACGATCTGCTGCCATCAACTCTCATAAGCACATAATGGTTTCCCTCTTGCACGTTTGGGTGGACAAGATAGCTGGGGCACCCTGTATATATACAATATATACAATAATAATTCTGATGTACGGTGACTGTGATGGCCACGGGAGATGCGACGGTTCATCCTTGTGTTAACAAAATTAGGCCTACACGATGCGAGTTGTGTGAACAGTGGCCCTGTTGTCTGGAGCTTACAGCAACACCACTGGGGAACAAACACTGTAGCTTTGGATGGACCTGATCAGTGAAAATGGTCACGTGATTACTGGCAGCAATGTGACCTTGCAGAATAATCGTGGGGCCCACGAAATACTACGAAATGGATGCCCAAATCATCATCGAACCCTACCATGTTTCACTCTTGGGACGGTAAACTGGACCAGATGTTGAAAAGAGAGTGAAACAAGACTCTTCCAGCCAGATCCCGTTCTTATTTTATATAATAGTCTACTTTTTATATCTTCGGCACCATTTTCCCATTTAAGTGCATGCGTACCACTGATGAGTGCTTCTGAAATTCCAGCTCATCCTTCAGCTTCCTGTTTATGGAGCTCCCTTCACGTTGTTCTGGTGCTGACGTATTTCGTAAATGCAGCGACTTCTGCAGACGTCGTACTCTTATTTTTCGTCACAACTATCTTCAGTGACCGTCCGTCAGACTACTCAGTACACACTTTCATTCGCATTGTGACTTAGCGGATGATATTGTTCCGCTTTTCCCGTATGCGGTTTAAATCTTCGATGCAGTACCTGATAAAACACTAAACGCTTCGACTACCTTAGCCACTGAAGCACCCCACCATACGGGCACCACCAATTAGCTCACGTTGGAGCTCAGACATAATGCCTACACAACTACACAGAACAAAGTTCTGGCAACGACCGAGACTTGCAACGCATTGAGGATTTGCACGGTTGCCGTTAGTGGTCAAATACTAGTGCAACAGGGTAAGCTGAACACTTGGCTGGCAACAGTTCTTATGTTCAAGCTTACATTTATTGCAGAATTCCCATATTTTTGCCCAACCCCTGTATACATAGTAGCTGTTCTTGAACGACATTCTGTCACTACGATGGCTGAAGATGTATTGCAACAGATGCTTTCCATACAAAAATGTTTTCTAAATCCAGTCCCAAGCACACTAAGCATACTGAACAAATGGGAGGATATTAGCTGCGATGAATACTGGTCAGTTTGGTATCCTGTCAACAATGCATTAGAATCTACTCTGTATTGCATTGCCATCACTTTCTAGATATCTCGTGTGGAGTTATTATGAATTTTACGATGTAGAAGACTGTCCTTCGCAGCCATCACACCACCCACTCTGGCGAAGTAACTTTCGAATAAGTTTTACATACTGGTACGTAGCTAAAACCATTCCCAAATTTTACATCCTTCATGACCGTAAGGTGTATGTTATCTGACACTGTAACTCTCCCCAAGATTCATATTTCACGATGCCAATATCAGTCTCAAAAAAGCTTTACCTTATACTATAAGCATTTCATTACAATGTAAAACATGTTATTATGAGTTTCCAGGCTCAGCTCATCGTTAGGCAACAATTCTGAGTACATATTACATTTTAATGTTTGTTCTCAATGACCACTTGAAAGTGAGGCGAGGTTCGGAAGCGTGACGAAATGTTCACTGTAAATATTTAATTTTCATTGTTTTGACATGGGGTCTCGGCTACGTAACTCAGAAGAATATTTTCTCGTCGAGAGCTGCTCACCCGGATGGCGACCAAAGCCAGAATTTCTGCTGAGCGGTTTCTACTGCTATTCCTGCGAAATACTCTGTTGTGTTTCTTATTTTAAGAATAACTCAGTATTACGCTAGAAACGAAAATTGTTACTTCCAAACAGCTACCACAGAGCTACTACCATAGAATTGCTCAACATTCCGTTTACCAACATCTAGATCCTCTCTTCATGTGACTCACAAGTATATTTGTCACAGAGCTTTTCACTGTACCTTCGTACTTTCCTTTCAATTCAAAGGTGGAAAATGTGTCGAATAACTGCTGATAAGCCTCTGTGCGAGATGTCGAGAGCCTAATTTTGTGTTCCTTCTAAGCACTGAAGCTATAAACAAGAAATTCACGAATACACATAGATTTCCATATTTAAATTAGTTATTTTTTCTTGTTAGCAACTATCACGATACAAACAAGTGTGTTAGCATTCGTGCTGTTTTTCTTCATACATGCTCGATGTAACACCCAACCTGGATCCCCACAAACGATGGGATTCCAGTTTAGGTTGTACTTATTTCGTAATAAATAGACATTCTCCTTAATTTAACAATAATACAAAAGAGATGTACAGTCATTGATGGTCATGTGTTGTAATTGCCTCTGGTCGTGACTCACGAATCATGTAGTCAGTAGATAATATGGAGGGTAGTCAGAAACAGTCTGAAAGGCTTGTAGCTGTTTTACAGAGTAAGCTGTGTTGAATGATAATTGTAAAGAAAAAATTCGGTATGTTGTGCCGTTTCCGAGTTAATTAGCATTGAATTAGTCAATCAAATGGTTGCAGGCTCTTATTCAAGTGGCCCGCCGGAAAAGGTGTTACCGAACGTGCTATCTATTTGGTTTCCTAAAACCAAACAAGGGAGCGAAAGAAAAATTGAACATGGAGGGTTCGCAAAAATCGCGCCCGAGCCAAAGGCTGAGCATTCTCATGCTCTCTCACGGACTTTATCTGGCGGGCCCCTTGAATTTGAGTCCGCAATGGCGTGGTTGACTAACGTCAGTGGTAATTAAAACGGCGCGACACATCTAATTATTTTCTTAAAGATTATTTCTCAGCACACTCTACCCTGCAACACCCTTATAAGCTTTCCCAACTATTTCTGACCTCCCTGTATTTTTATGTTTCGCGATGTGTAAAACTTTACATTTGGATACATTAAGATCTAATTGCCAGTATTTGCATAAGTTGATACGTTATAAGATCCCATTGTATGTGACTATATATTTACAAGTCACACCCTCGTAGATAACTGTGCCATTGAACAAAAGACAGATTGAAAACAACTGTCCGCAAAGTGTTTAGGAAAAAAACGATGAGTAAACGTGAGACATAATGATGTACTTCCAAATTCAACATTCATTTCACAAAAACTGAGAACCACGACCAAAATACGAAACATAGTTTTATATCCCAAAGCCTTCCTTGCCAGCAACAATGTACTCACTAAGTACTGACCATCTATGATTCGTTGTGCCCAAGAATTCCCATCGAACTGCCGTAACATGTAACGTGAGTTTTCATATAACTATCTTTCGTGCTTTCGATTCGTCACCAAAGGTTTACGGGGGTTGGTTGCATCCATCGCTTATTGTTCAGTAAGAAAAAACGTAATTCAAATTCCTCTAACTCCATAAGAAACAAACGCTAGGATTGTGATCGGTAACTTACAACAAATCACTATTCCTGAAAAACTATATCTGATAAAAGTCAGAAAGTTTATTAAAACCAGATATTTAATATACCGTTCATTGGTGCATTCTGACAGCCTGAGCCGGCTGCGGTGGCAGAGCGGTTCTAGGTGCTTCAGTCCGGAACCGCGTGACTGCTTCGGTCTCAGGTTTGAATCCTGCCTCGGGCATGGATGCGTGTGATGTCCTTAGGTTAGTTAGGTTTAAGTAGTTCTAAGTCTAGGGGACTGCTGCCCTCAGATGTTAAGTCCCATAGTGCTCAGAGACATTTGAACCATTTTGTCCTGAGAGATTCCGTGATGGTATTACAAACTTTCAAGGATGACGAAGTAGGATAAATACAACAGTTTGAGGTACATACATATACTGGAAACAAATGAGTTGAAAGTTAAAAGCGAAAACCGAACTGCTACCTTTGACATTGGAGTAAATGTTCCGGTACTGTTGTTACTAAGATTGTTGAGTAGGAAACGTTCAGAGCTGGTAGTATGGACCAAAACTAGAAAAAGATATCTAGGAAGCATGGGCTCTAAAGTGAACACCTTAAGAACTACGAACACTTGTTCAATAGAGGAGAATTTGTTTCACACTACCTCATTACGTATGGATTTTGGAGCCAATGTTCACATGACTTTTTTTCTTGTTTTTGTCCTTACTACCAGCTCTGAAAGTTGCATACTCTATATTCTTAGCAACGACAGTCCTGTTGCGGGTAAAATAATTATTTACGATTGTAAATTTGACTCGTTCGTTTCCGAACCAGGGACCTTTACGCCAACTAACACATTTAGCCGTCTTCATCGTCCTTGGAAGTTTTCGATATCATCACGGAATCACCCTGTATATACACACATTTACAGGCGCCGGCGCCTATAAATTTGACGCTCTGTAGCGTCGTTGGATGATGTTCCCGGACACGGGTTTATACTCAATATATTATGTACTCACTCCCCTCTACAAATCGTATAGGTTTTTAACGGGAATTTCTGAACATCCTATATATTGGAGGCTGGCAGAGGTGGCCCAAAGAAAAGAAAATTGCTCAAAATGGTTCAAATGGCTCTCAGCAATATGGGACTTAACTTCTGAGGTCATCAGTCCCCTAGACCTTAGAACTAGTTAAACATAACTAACCTAAAGACATAACACACATCCATGCCCGAGGCAGAATTCGAACCTGCGACCGTTGCGGTCGCGCAGTTCCAGACTGCAGAGCCTAGAACCGCTCGGCCACTCTAGCCGGCCAAAGAAAAGAAAAAAATAAGAAAAAACTTGCATGATCTGCAAGTTTAGCACTTGTTACAGCACTTCTCTTCGGAAGAACTGTAATACATTCTTGAGACTCCTTGACGTAATTTTTACTCGTAAACTCCGTACGGCAGGCCTACTCACAATGTCACGCAAAGAATCGTGTCCACATCTACGTTTGATTTAAGGAGAGCGGAAAGTTGAAAGATGATTCATGAAAGAACGCACTGTATGTAAACGAAGCAAAGCTGCTGCAGTAGGTTTTTGGAAAACGTTCTGCTTGAAACATAAAACATGTAACGTCAAATATTTGGGATTCACGTGTTTTTTCGCTGTGCACCTGTCCTCAAGTGATTGCAGGGAAACTATTTGTTAAAATTACTTAATTATTTCAAATTGTAAGTGTCACATCACAGCCTGATGATTAGGTGGTTACGTTTTATTTATTGGTCATATTTATTATGATACTTGAAAGATGAGTAACTGCCCGTTGTTTGAAAACTTTGAAGTGAACTGAGAGTGCGAATTGCGATTGCTAATTTGAGGGAAACAGGAATTGGCAGTCTGAAAATGTCGTCATATTTTGGAATGCGTCTCTCAATTATCTGTAGAAGTATTTCGAAATCTCGCGTATTCATCCACAAGAAATTTCTGAATCCCATATAACAGCATCGTGCACATGTCTTTACGATCTTTAAAAGGCCTAAATTTCTTCCTCGCCAGTGGAGATTCGCTTATCAGTCTTCTGCGTAACTTGAAAGGGTCCAAACAAAGGACGTCTTTCGTCCCACAACGAAGAGAATCTATCGTTTACTCAAGGGAAGCAAAAAGCTGAAAGCCGAGTCATCTGTTGGGCTGTTACAAACACGTTCCTTATGTAAAGGACGTTAAACGTTTTGCTTTAGGAATAAAGAACTGAAACCCACAAGTTTTGGAATAGCATGTATTTTCGCTATTCAGTTGTTCTGAAACAATTTCAATCACCTGTATGTCACTTAGGTGACTTGTGCAGGGTGGGGAAAATAATAGTGGCCCGGATGAGTGGATACAATCAGACGTGAATTTGTGGCAGCATTAACGGAGGGGCGAAGAGCTACAGATGGTTCCAACAGGATGGAGCAACTGCCCACACAGTCGGTCGAACCTTGGGGCACATTTACATCACCTTCACGTCTGACAAACTCTTTAGCAGTGGTCAGTCTTATCATAGTCTCAGCTAGCCACAAAGGTTACCTGACTTGTCAGTGTGCAATTACTTTGTGTGGGGAGCCCTCATGGCTAAGGTGTATCGCAACAATCCTCATAGTCTTCAGGAACTGGAGCAGAACATTTTGGATGAGACTGAAGCAATTCAGGTAGTCCAGCTTCGATCCGCCTTCAGAAACTTGCTGAACAGGGTCCAAAAGTGCGAAAAGATGAATGGTGGTCACTTCGAACACCTGCTATAGTCTGGTTAGTACTGTATTTGCTTTCCTCTGCCGTGTTTCTTTGTATCCTGGGACTCTCCAAACCACTTTTATTTGCCCCATTCTGTATGTCTCTAAGCAGATATCGTACAGGGGAATGGGGAGCAACACTGTAAATTGGCTTCCGAACCATTTTTGTGTCTGGTAAAACTCCACACCACTGAGAGTTGAATGCTAGGTTAAAAGACAGACTGAAGAAAAGTGGCCATCCGAAATTTGAGCGCACAACCTCTTGGTTTCCAGCCACACTCTCTACTGTTCGTCCACCATACCTGGTACGGATTTAGTCACACTAACTGCTCTCTTGAATCACTGATGCTCTCTCGAGTTACGACGGTTGTTCGCTAGGAGGCAATGGTATCATTTTCACAACTTATCTTTAATTCGTGATAAGTAAGACAATTTCTACAAATATGTACGAATTGTATGCACAAACCTTCTTAGTAAGTCAGTGTATCTATTACTGAAAAGCGGATCAAATGCTCACTGCAATTCCTGAGACTAGCTTGTGTATACGGCAGGACGCGAATGGCGACTTCAGTCCATATATACGGTACAGAGATGTGCAAGATACTATTCAAGTACGTAATGCATTGCTGCAAAGTCTGTCATGATTAATGAAACAGTGCCATGATCACAATTTATATAAAGCACGGTTTTATCGGAGAAATGTGATATTTTCATCATAAGTGGGTACATTAGCGTCTGACAAGCTATTTAATTTGACTCCCTGATTGTTACTGCATCATTATTGGGTAAATACTTATAGATGTTACAAGATTTATCCATTACCATTTTCTTTATGACAAATCCTTGATTAATGTCAGCTTATGTACTTCGTACCTGTACATATTAGGTATCGGTGTTCAGCTCGTCGAGCTCTTTAAAAAGATGTAATGTGCCACTTTGCATCCTCTACTACTACCGCAATACAAGCATGTAAGTAAAACGCTGCTAATACTAACATAACACGTTCTCAGTCAATTACAATCGACTGGAAAAGGACTGAGTCTCTGATGGAGAGGGAACATCTCACAGCACAAAATTCAACTCAGAGTCAATAATATATTTATGCATGTTCTTTATTTAATCACTTACTGGGAGACAGCTCTTGGTTAGAGCTCCCTCCATCCTCGTTTCCCATTATGTACACTACTGGCCATTAAAATTGCTACACCACGAAGATGACGTACTACAGACGCGAAACTTAACCGACAGGAAGAAGATGCTGCAATATGCAAACCATTAGCTTTTCAGAGCATTCACACAAGATGGCGACACCTACAAAGTGCTGACATGAGGAACGTTTCCAACCGATTTCTCATACACAAACAGCAGTTGACCGGCGTTGCCTGGTGAAACGTAGTTGTGATGCCTCGTGTAAGGAGAAGAAATGCGTACCATCACGTTTCCGACTTTGATAAAGGTTGGATTGTAGCCTGTCGCGATTGCAGTTTATCGTATCGCGACATTGCTGCTCACGTTAGTCGAGATCCAATGACTGTTAGCAGAATATGGCATCGGTGGGTTCAGGAGGGTAATACAGAACGCCGTGCTGGATCCCAACGGCCTCTATCACTAGCAGTTGAGATGACAGGCATTTTATCCGCACGGCTTTAACGGATCGTGCACCCACGTCTCGATCCCTGAGTCTACAGATGGGGACGTTTGCAAGAAAACCATCTGCACGAACAGTTCGACGGCGTTTGCAGCAGCATGCACTATCAGCTCGAAGACCATGGCTGCAGTTACCCTTCACGCTGCGTCACAGACAGGAGCGCCTGGGTGTACGAATGGCAAAACATTTTTACGGAGGAATCCAGGTTCAGTTTACAGCATCGTGATAGTCGCATCCGTGTTTGGCGACATCGCGGTGAACGCACATTGGAAGCGTGTATTCGTCATCGCCATACTGGCGTATCACCCGGCGTGATTGTATGGGGTGCCACTGGTTACACGTCTCGGTCATCTCTTGTTCTCATTGACGGCACTTTTAACAGTGGACGTTACATTTCAGATGTGTTACGACCCGTGGCTCTATCCTTCATTCGATCGCTGTGAAACCCTACATTTCAGCAGGATAATGCACGACGGCATGTTGCAGGTCCTGTACGGACCTTTCTGGATACAGAAAATGTTCGACTGCTGCCCAATTGAAGACGTCCGGTCAATGGTGGCCGGGCAGCTGGCTCGTCACAATACGCCAGTCACTACTCTTGATGAAATGTGGTATCGTGTTGAACCTGCATGGGCACCTGTACCTGTACACGCCATCCAAGCTCTGTTCGACTCAATGCCCAGGCGTATCAAGGCCGTTATTACGGCCAGAGGTAGTTGTCCTCGGTACAGATTTCTCAGGATCTATGCACCGAAATTGCGTGAAAATGTAATCATATGTCAGTTCTAGTTTAATATATTTGTCCAATGAATACCCGTTTATCTTCTGCATTTGTTCTTGGTGTAGCAATTTTAATGACCAGTAGTGTAGAAAGACAATTTCTGGTCACGCCGAAGTGTGACGATTCCGTGTGCCAACCTCTACCTGGTCACAGCAGGGCACTAACAGATCTAAGTCAACATATCACGCCACGCTGCTCTTCTGCCGCGTGCATCGTTTGTCATCTTCCAACACCACATGTCGAAGGCATCGTTGGTGCCTAGATAAATAAGTTTCTCACTTCACTGGCTGGTTTTGGGTAGTAATAACTCCCTGACATTTTATGTTATTACCACCAAACATAGTAATGAGGTATCTAAAATTTAACAGAGATGTCATGAACGGAGAAAGGAAATCTATAGGTAATGATATGAATGCTACTTTCAGCAGCACATAGCTATCTACACACTTCCAACTGACCCTTTCAAATTAGAAAATACTCATTATGTCACCATATACGTACAGATAATGCGCTGGATACCCACTGTAAGACATCACGCAATGTATGCAAAGGTGAATAAGAACACACGCGGTCTAAGGCGCTGCAGTCATGGAGTGTGCGGCTGGTCCCGGCGGAGGTTCGAGTCCTCCGTCTGGGCTGGATGTCGGTGTTTGTCCTAAGAATAATTTAGGTTAAGTAGTGTGTAAGCTTAGGGACTGACGACATTAGCAGTTAAGTCCCGTAAGTTTTCACACTCATTTGAACAAGAAGAACACACACCACCCGTAAAATTCATATAATCAATGATGTAAAATGAGTGAGATCGAGTGGACATCCTGGGACGTCGTAGTAAGTGTATGGCGAATGGGAATTTTCTTATCGGCAAATACTGTTTAGATTGTTTAGAGCTAATTCTCGACTTGAGATAGGACCATTTTTTTTGGTCCATGAAGAAATGAACGAAGTTGTTCATGAAAACATTTTACGCAACGGTAAGGTTCACACACTGTGCCAGTAGTTTGGAACATGGATTTCCTTGTAGCAGCACGGTATTGCTACTGTTCTCAAATCAAAGATGACTGCATTTTGATTCGAGCAAAATGCTTAGATGACCTGCTGAAAGCCCTGAATTGAACGTTATTGGATATCTTAATGATAAACCATAACGTCGTTTACGAGCCACATAATTTCATCTAAAATATCTCAATAAGCAATCATGATGATGAAATGAAGGAAACTCCATACCCAGCGCATCACAACATTCTCGTAAATTAAGGCTTGTAGTGATATTACAAGGAGTTTCTACACGTTGACACGTAACTGGTGTGTTCTGAATGGACCACAGCTTGTGTCTGCCGTGTCCGTTCGATACTATACACACTCACTAATAACGAACGTAGTCGATCTAATTTCTTTTCGTGAGAGAGAGGTAGGGAAAGAAGGAGTTTATTAATCGCAGAATAGTATAGTATAGTCTCAGTTCAAGAGAAGTATCATCTGCACGTGAAACTAAAAATGTTTAGTGTGGCCGGCCGCGGTGGCCGAGCGGCGCTTCAGTCCGGAACCGCGATGCTGCTACGGGCGCAGGTTCGAATCCTGCCTCGGGCATGGATGCGTGTGATGTCCTTAGGTTAGTTAGGTTTAAGTAGTTCTAAGTCTACGGGACTGATGACCTCAGTTGTTGAGTCCCATAGTGTTTAGAGCCATTTGAACCATTTTGTTTAGTGTGGAGCGAGGAGAGTAGCAGTCGTGGTGTGTAAATTAAGGATAGTTCAGAAGTTTGTTAATGTGAAATCAGGAAACTAGACATTCTACTGAATTATAAATTTCTGAGGTTTAGTATTTCAAATAGATATGACTGCAACTCACACAGAGCGTCTTCCTCAGCGCCTATCTACAGTAAACTGTCGCAGATGTCTTGAGAAATCACTAACGTGAAGATGGAGTTGCTCCGTTACGTACTGTGTTCCCGGCTATCGATAGGAACAGTGTAAGCGTATGGAAGTTTTGTTTCTCAGTTAAGAGTAGTACCCCGCTGTCACGTCTCCCGTGGTATATGGGCAAGTAAATTATTCGATGAAACATGTCTGTTTTGTGTCCCACTGCAGTGGCCAGCGGCGCAGAAAGTGGAATCATGTTAGGTTTAACTTGGACGCTCGCCAGTCTGAGGAACAACAGGCCGCGTTCGCAGTCTACGCCTGCGTATAGCGAGCTCTAAGCCACACAACACAGATATCTGTATCTACAGTCTTCCCTTATTCTTTGTATTTTTATGCAAAGCCAATTTACCTTTCACACAAAAAGTGATTGTGTATCCACGTAACACTTGACAAGGCCGAGTCTATTCTTTTTCTTTATCTGTTTTGTGCTCTGGGTATAAGTAGACTAATATTATATACTGACCTTACCATGACATTAATTTCTACCTGAGGCTTTGCATAAACGGAGCACCACTGAGCTGGAGTGCGCTTAACCTATTAATATCTATCATTCTTCGTTTAGTAGGTCAACAAATAAACTTTGTGAACCACTGACCAGAGCGTGGTGAGAGCACATCTTATTGTTTGCCTTTCAGATCACGTAATTATCCAAGACAAAATGACTATCCACTTACACAGGGTGGCCAGAAATAGACAGAAAAGCTTGTAAAGGTGATGCATGATTGTATGCGTTGAGACTGGTTTGATGCATCTCTCCATGCTACTCTATCCTGTGCAAGCTTGTTCATCTCCCAGTACCTACTGAAACCTACATCCTTCTGAATCTGCTTAGGGTATTCATCTCTTGGTCTCCCTCTATGATTTTTATCCTTCACGCTGTCATCCAACACTAAATTGGCGATCCCTTGATGCCTCAGAACTCGTCCTGCCAACCGATCCCATCTTCTAGTCAAGTTGTGCCAAAAGTTTCTTTTCTCCACAATATATTCAATACCTGCTCATTAGTTAAGTGACCCACCCATCTAATCTTCGGGATTCTTCTGAAGCACCACATTTCGAAAGCTTCTATTCTCTTCTTCTCTAAACTATTTATTGTCCACGTTTCACTTCCCTACATGGCTACACTCCATAGAAATACTTTCAGAAACGATTTCCTGAGACTGAAATCTATACTCGATGTTACAAATTTCTCTTCTTCAGAAATGTTTTACTTGTCATTGGCAGTCTACATTTTATGTCCTCTCTAATTTGACCATCATCAGCTATTTTGCCCCCCCTTCCCCAAGTAGCAAAACTCATTTACAACTTTAAGTGTCTCATTTTCTAATCTAATTCCCTCAGCATCACCGGATTTAATTCGACTTTCCATTATCGTCGTTTTCATTTTGTTGATGTTCATCTTATATCCTCCTTTCAAGACACTGTCCATTCCATTCAATTGCTCTTCCAGGTCCTTTGCTGTCTCTGACAGAATTATAAAGTCATCGGATAATCTGAAAGTTTTTATTTCTTCTCCATGGATTTTATCTCCTACTCCAAATTTTTCTTTTGTTTCTTTTACTACTTGCTCAATATACAGATTGAATAACATCGAGGATAGGCTAAAACCCTATCTCACTCCCTTCCCAACCACTGTTTCCCTTTCATGTCCCTCGACTCTTATATGTGCCATCTGGTTTCTGTACAAATTGTAAATAGCCTTTCGCTCCCTGTATTTTACCCCTGCCACCTTCAAAATTTGAAAGGGAGCATTCCAGTCAACATTGTCAAAAGCTTTCTCTAAGTCTACAAATGCTAGAAAAGTAGGTTTGCCTTTCCTTAATCTATTTTCTAAGATAAGTCGTAGAGCCAGTATTGCCTCAGGTGTTCCAACATTTCTACGGAAACCAAACTCATCTTCCCCGAGGTCTGCTTCTACCAGTTTTTCCATTCGTCTGTAAAGAATTTGTGTTAGTATTTTGCAGCTGTGACTTATTAAAGTGGTAGTTCGGTAACTTTCACACCTGTCAACACCTGCTTTCTTTGGGATTGGAATTATTATATTATTTTTCTAGTCTGAGTGTATTTCTCTTGTCTCAGACATCTTGCTCACCAGACGGTAGAGTTTTGTCAGGGCTGGCTCTCCAAAGGCTATCAGCAGTTCTAATGGAATGTTGTCTACTCCCGGGGCGTTGTTTCAGTTCTCTGTCAAACTCTTCACGCAGTGTCATATCACCCATTTCATCTTCATCTACATCCTCTTCCATTTCCATAACATTTTCCTGAAGCACATCACCCTTGTATAGGCCCTCTATATACTCCTTCCACAGTTTTGCTTTCCCTTCTTTGCTAAGAACTGGGTTTCCATCTGAGCTTCTGAGCTCTTGATATTCATACAAGTGGTTCTCTTTTCTTCAAAGACCTATTTCATTTTCCTGTAGGCAGTATCTATCTTACCCCTAGTGATAAATGTGTCTACATACTTACATTTGTCCTCTAGACATCCCTGCTTAGCCATTTTACAACGTCGATCTCATTTTTGAGACGTTTGTTTTCCTTCTTTCCTGCTTCATTTACTGCATTTTTAGACTTCCTCCTTTCATCAATTAAATTCAATAGATCTTCTCGTAGCCAGGGATTTCTACTAGCCCTCGTCTTTTTACCTGGTTAATCCTCTGCTGCCTCCACTATTTCACCTCTCAAAGCTACCCATTCTTCTTCTACTGTATTTCTTTCTTCCATTCTTGTCAATCGTTCGTTAATGCTCTACCTGAAACTTTCTACATACTATGGTTCTGTTAGTTTATCCAGATCCCATCTCCTGAAATTCCCGCCTTCTTTCAGTTTCTCCAGTTTTAATCTACAGTTCATAAACTGTACATTGTGGTCAGAGTCCACATCTGTCCTGGAAAAGTCTTACAACTTAAAACGTGGCTCCTAAATGTCTGTCTTACCATTACATAATCTATCTGAAACCTTCCAGTATCTCCAGGCCTCTTCCATGTATACAACCTTCTTCCATGATTTTTGAACCAAATGTTAAATCTCGGAAATCATAAAGTCTCTCATTCGCCATCCATATCATAAATTTTACCTTATCGTCTTATTTTACTACAATTCGTAGTATTTTAGTTATTCATCCTAAATGAGTGGAGCTATATCTTCACCGTTGGGACACTGTCTGGTTTATTTACTTTGTTTTGGGCGTTATCTTGTATTTAAGGAGAGCTTTCATTCATTATATAAAGTGATTTATTTTTTTTACATTTCCTTTGGATTATCCAAGCCGATATTTAGAGGTACTGAGCAGTGTTGTTTCCGAAATCCTGATGGTGCTGTTAGATCCATCGTATCAACATGTATACTGAAAACGTCAATGAGTTACTACTCTTCCCTGGGGCACACACGATCCTAAGCTCATCTTTGACTTCTGTTGAACGTTCGCCTTCACGGTAAGGAACTGTGATTGAAGAGTTATATATTCATTGAGCCAGTTGTATGTCTCTGTTCGATTTCATCTTGGTTAGCTCTCAACTGTGTGGTACAGTATCGAACACCTTCGGGAAATCGTGGGAGACTTATCTATATATTCCCAGTACCGACTGTTTACAAGAGCTCTTGTCTGAATGAATTAAGCTATGCCTCACACGAGCGGTTTCTCCCCAGTCCTTCAGATCCTTCAGTAGCAGTTTAATTTCCTTAAGGAATGTCATAGTGTTCGAAAGTATATTCTAGAATCCAGAAATAAACAGACGGAAGCGATATTGTTCTGTAATTCTGTGAATCAGTTTTTGTACTCATTTTGTAAATAGGGGTGTCCCGGACTGTTTTCGGGTGCAGCCGACTGTCAGTTTCTCAGTATTCTCTTAGAAAAAGCCTAAATATTGTGACTTTCAGAGAGCTGACTGGTAACTGTATTTCATCCTATCCAACTATGATTCAGAGCGTCGAATTAAGTGATTCAGAGAGGTTACACATCGAAGCAGAATCTTCACCATGAGGAATAATGACTACAGGGATCGAATTTGGGTCTATTCTTTTTCTAACATATCAGAGGTGAGTCATCATAAATTAAAGAAGCAGTTATGAAAACATAAATAACTATGAAAATACGTATAAATAAAATTTTCTTGGTGTTTCATAACTGGTTCTCTTCATATGGACTGTTGCTGAACTGAGGTAAAACACAGTACATGAAATTCAGTAGTGCACGCTCCCTGATCGGCCTGTTAGAAGTAACAATCGGGAGTGAAACAATAAATGTAATAGAACATTCTAAGTACTGAGATGTTTTTATTCATATAAATCTGAACCGGAAGCCTTATGTTACAGCTCATCTTAAACGTGTAAGCTCTGCAACGTCTGCGCTGCAGACACACTAACTGATCAAAAGTATCCGGACACCCCCGAAAACATAGTTTCTCATACTGGGTGCATTGTGCTGCCACGTATTGTCAGGTACTCCATTTCAGCGACCTCAGTAGTCGTTAGACGTCGTGAGAGAGCAGAATGCGGCCCTCCGTGGAACTCACGGTCTTCGAACGTGATCAGGTGATTGGGTGTCACTTGTGTCATACGTCTGTACACGAGATTCCCACACTCCTAAACATCCCTATGTGCACTATTTCCGCTTTGATAGTGAAATGAAGACGCCAAGGGACACGTAGCACAAAAGCGTACCGGCTGACCTAGTCTGTTGACTGACAGAGACCGCCGAAATTTGAGGATGGTAATAATGCGTAACAGGTAGACATCTATCCAGACCATCACACAGGAATTCCAAACTGTATCAGGATCCACTGCAAGGGCTATGACAGTTAGGCGGGAGGTGAGAAAACTTGGATTTCATGGTCGAGCGGCTGCTGATAAGCCATACGTCACGGCAGTAAATGACAAACGACACTTCGCTTGGTGTAAGGAGCGTAAACACTGGACGCTTGAACAGTGGAAAAAAGTGGTGTGGAGTGACGAATCGCGGTACACAATGTGGCGATCCGATGGCAGGGTATGGGTATGGCGAATGCCCGGTTAACGTCTTTTGCCAGCATGTGTACTGCCAACATTGAAATTTGGAGGCTGTGGTGTTATGATATGTTAGTGTTTTTCAAGGTGGGGGCTTGCATTCCTTGTTGTTTTGCGTGGCACTATCACAGTACCGGCCTACATTGATGTTTCAAGCACCTTCTTGCTTCCCACTGTTGAAGAGCAATTCGGGGATGGCGACTGCATCTTTCAACACGATCGAGTACGATCGAGCATAATGAACAGCCTGTGGCGGAGTGGTTACACGACAATATCATCCCTGTAATGGACTGGCCTGCACAGAGTCGTGACCTGGATCCTACAGAACACCTCTGGGATGTTTTGGAACGCCCACTTCGTGCCAGGCCTTACCGACCGACATCGATACCTCTCCTCAGTGCAGCACTACGTGAAGAATGGGCTGCCGTTCCCCAAGAAGCCTTCGAGCACCTGATAGAACGTATGCCTGCGAGAGTGTAAGCTGTCATCAAAGCTAAGGGTGGACCTACACCATACTGTATTTCAGCATTACATGTGGAGGGCGCCACAGATTTGTAAGTCACTTTCAGGCAGGTGTCTGGATACTCTTGATCACACAGTGTAATGTCAGAGTACGAAGATTAAACAAAAAAATTGTTCAAACGGCTCTGAGCACTATGGGACTTAACTACTCTGGTCATCAGTCCCTTAGAACTTAGAACTAACTAACCTAATGATATCACACACATCCATGCCCGAGGCAGGACTCGAACCTGCGACCGTAGCGGTCGCGCGGTTCCAGACTGTAGCGCCTAGAGCCGCTCGACCACTCCGGCCGGCGAAGATGAAACAGTCAAACACTTTACATACTTGTCATTTCTTCGTTCAGTAATGTCTCATAGAATCATATTGTGGGCTAACTCATCACTGTCGAAAAAAAAGCTGTTGGTAGCACAGAATCGTGTAATATGGATAGAATGTTGTGTCCGCACCAGAACCGCATGTAGACATCTCTTTAAAGAGTTGGACGTACTGACAGCAGTCTCACAATATAAATTTCTCTGGTAATTTTTTTGCCAACAGCCAGCTGCTGTTTGAAAATAACAATAACTTTCATAAATTTAACACAAGAAGGAGAAATGATTTACTTTGTCCATACATCTCTCAGACTTGGAAGGGAATGGTCCAGTCCGACTTGTCGAAACTTACCCTAAAATTTTTCACGCCGGTAGAATATACCGAAAGAGATGTACTGCCAAATTTTATCTGATTAGGCTTAATGAAAATATTTTAAAAAGTATGAAATGTACTGATTTTAGCGCACGAAGAACCATTGGCGTATGAGCAGACGTGACCGTGACGAGAAGACGTAGCGCCTCGTAGTGCTAATTTCAAAGTGGACACACGTGAAACTCTCTTGCCAGATCGCTGCCTGACATGCTTACAGTCTCTGATGGGGCGTGGACATACAACAACTTGTCGCCTACTCGTGGTTTTACCGTCCGCTAACCACTCTCCTAGATGATAACGACTGTAGCATGTTAACAGCAGACCAGCTTCGCTGTTACCAAGAAGTTCGGCCACAGGCGCCGTGTCATAACTACTTATCCTTCGTCAAAGTTGCCTATGTCAGTGGATTTTACCATTTGCGACCCCTTTCATGGAGCTGCAATGAATCGTCATTCGGATCCGCTACAATTGCATACTTACATTCTTTACCACGTCATGTGCCTTCTGCCCAACGTAGTGATCCTTGGTTTTACGGATTTACATCACTGTATTTATCTAGACGACAGTCCCCGATGTCTAGAGCGTCAGTCACATTTGTCTGCATTTACTGACCTCTTCTTCTAACTACATTGTTGCTGTCACCACGACCAAGCACATATACTGTCCTGTCCGTACTGAAAGCCTTGTTCCGTCTGGTGAACATCGCCCCTGAAATTGTGTCATTTTTGCTTATCTTTCTCATACTGTTACGCTTTCCAAAAGATCGGTTCTGTTCTTAGCCAAGAGGTCTAAAATATTTCTTTCGCATGTGGACTTTATCCGGATTAGATGTTGTTCGAGTTAGCTGTATGACAGTGTTTTCAGTATTGTTTCGCCAGGCTCGCTATTTCATCGTTTCTCCTCTAACGTACCTTAAACATAATAGTCGTAAAACACGTAATTTGGAATCCGAAAACGATGATACATTCAGTTTATGTGTTCCGATTTATTTTATATTTGAGCTGAGACACGAAATGTTGTCCAGAGCGATATCGTTAACAATTCTCTGTTGTATGGCCAATGATTAGATGAAATATTGGTCACGTCCATGTCATAGGTCCCGTCCAAACAGTCGTCAAAATTTGGATGGAATCGTACATTGGGAGACTGGCATGAGATTAGCAACCCTATTTCCTTTGCACCTGTAGCACCATTCCATGAGTGGCGTGTTTTACGTTTTGCTGGTTTAAAGTAAATGACAATGAAAAAAATGGTACAGAGTGTAGTGTTAGGCTTTCGTTTTCCATGCCGATGAGAACAGTGAAAGGCGAAACTATTCCCCAGTACATAATCTACTTCTCTGATACTATTAGGATACGTTAGCATCAACTGCTTACTTTGGTTCTTCTTTTTGTAATGAAGAGCTTAGTGCAAATTATACAACATGTTCCCCCGCCAATATATGACACAGGCACCTAACCAGTCCGAATCAAATATTTAACTATATAATCGGTTTCCTCCGATCCTTGTACCATGAGATAAGGTTAGAAAAGCTTCATTGCGAAGTTAATTAGATTTTTATCATAATTCATCTACATCTACACATATGTTTCGCAAAAGACGTTACGGTGCATGATGGAGGGTTTCAGGTACAACTACTGGCAATTTCCTTTCATCTTGCACTCGCAAGAAGAGCGAGGGAAAAACGACTATCTAAAAACCCCACTTCGAGCCCAAATTTTTCTCATCTTATCTTCGAAGACTTACACGAAATGCACGTTGTCGGCAATATTATCATTCTGCAGTCGGCCTCAAATGCCGGTTCTCTAAATTTAAGCAATAATGCCTCTCCCAAAGAACGTCGTTTTCTCTCCAGCGATTCCTATATGAGCTCATGAAGCACCTCTCTAATACTTGCTTGCAGGTCGAAGCTACTGGATGAAAATGTTTTGATGGTAGTCTACCTTCTCAAAAATAACTATTTATTCATTTGTGTGATCCAAAAAAAAAGTAATACGTACCGAGTCAAGAGGCTTCAGCAGCACAGAAACATATTCGGCGCGTAAACGGTAAGTGGTAGTGTTTTGCAAAGGGACATCCTAAGCATATATATATTTAAGGTTCTACAGAAGCCGAACGTGTTCCATTATAGACGTTGCGGCTCTATGGCACTGTTACCGGAGCTCGCCCCATATGGTCTTAGTCTTTCGCTTCCCTTCTGGTCCACAACTTCAAGAGAAGCATCTCCGCGCCGACAGAGACAAAGACGATTAGGGTGCGATTTCGTGCCTGACAAGGAGTTTCCACCTGTTGGTTGTCACGGTGAGGACAAAATGTTGGCATTTCCCCGTTAGTGACAGTTATTTCCCTGAAAACAGGATCACTCCCCAGGAGAAGTCAAATTAAATTTTCATATACTGTTGTTTTTTAATGATTGACCGTGGAAATATGATTAACCGATTATTGAAGCATTGAAGCTTTCTGCGGCCTATCACCCAGTTCGTTGGAACAGTTGGTCTCACCTGAACATTTGCTGTTGTCTTGACTTCGTTTCGTCTAGCAGGGTTTCTGATAGCGAAAAAGGATACTTATAGGACACATCAGGGGAATTAAAAATAGCAGAAGACAGAGAGATATGGAAAATACATTATTCCAAAAACACCCTGAAATACGTGGAAGACTATTACAATATAGAAACAACTACTCGACCCAAAATTAAACCAAAACTGGAAACGTCTTTCTACAAATAAAGCAAGTAACTGAAACGGAAACGAACACCCGAATAACTCGTCCAGCCCTTGGTTAGATAGAGTGCTCTGGGAGTTGCGTTAAAATGAATAGTAACCAAAAGAAGTGAGATAACTGAAGCACAATCAGCGCCAGCACAAACTACCTATAGCGAAATGATGTCTGGCTCTATCACGCCTATTGATCTGGATGGTAATGGTCGCATCACCATGCAACCACAGCCGAAATATTCCTATTACCGATCAAAGTTGTACTAAGTCGATATGCGCGGTCCGCGGCTGCTATCAAGAACAGCAAGCAGGTACACAGAGATGAAAGTGTGGCAAACAACTCGCTCTAGTGAGGATAGCGACCTGCGTAAACCAAGAACTGTGACCAACTGAAATGGCGAGCACCGTCTCGCGTCACTTTTGTTAATGCAAAAACCGCATCACAGTGCGCGTCCGCCAGCAAAAGGGTGACTCCGTGTCCAACCTAACCAGGGTGGCAGCCACGATTTAATCCTGCCGGCGAAGCCATGCCTCACCGCTTGTGGGTTCGGGGTACGAAAAAGGCGACAATTCTGAGAAGGACGCGACAACCTAGCGTCCCGGCACCACTGAGTAGCCGTGGCATCAATTTCAAACTAACAGTTCGGCCAGTCTTCATGGATTTTCATCATGCTGCTAAATATCAGGAATAATATATCTTGTGTTCGGAAAACTACTCCACCCCTACGAGTGGACAGTCCTCTGATTGCGTTGGTCCGTAATTTCCGGAGAAAATTAATTTGATGCCATCTACTTCACAATAAATTCGTCCGCGTTTTGAAATAATAGTCAGAGCAACCCGTGACCTCCATCAGTCGATTCGTAATATTATCGATAATCCGCACCCGCGATCGAAAATCTAAATTATCTGTTAACTAATCACTCTCTTCGTATCAGGGAGCTGGAAAGGGCTGTAGACGGTTCTTCAACAGAGGCGGCCACGGCGTGCCGCATGCATGGTGTGCGGGGATGGTGCGCGGGCCGCCGGTGGGCCAAGCTTCTTCCTCCCTCAGCACCGCTCGTTTCTTCCCGCGAGTACTCGGTACAGTACGGCATTTCATGTAGTGTTGTCGTGCGACATTCTTTGCCAGCGCGACTCTCTTCAGTTCTGCAAAATCGTGGTGTCAGTGCTGTTTACCTCTCGTTATTAGTTCTTAGTATGAAGGACGTTTAAAGGCCCAGTAACTGTTTGCACAGAAAGAGACGCTCAACCAATCCAACGTCGGAAAAGAGGGATGGGAATTCTCAGTATCTACTATGCAGTTATATAAACGTCGAGTACTTCAAATATGCTATGAAATGACATTACAGTACCAAGCAGAGCGGATTAAAAGACATGATTGACAATGAAAGAGCAAAAAATTTCAACTATCGATGGACGTGGTTCATTTTTCACAACATCAAGAAGCACTTTGTAATAAATTTTCAGACCACGTGAAGAAATTGAACTGACTTTCTGAAGTCGAGAACATTATTCCACTCTCTCTAATAACAGTTTTTGATGTAACTGAGCGAAGAGTACGGAGATTTTATGTATTGCCCTGATGTACGTTATGTGTCATCCCTGGCACGCTTTTTCGATTTGGAGCTAGATATTTTTTACTTAATGAAGAAAAAAGACTGCAGGAACGAAAATTAGAACATCCGGAACGGATCTCACGTTCTGAGTGAATTTGACTACAAACTGTCCACAGCGAAACAAGGCTAGGTGAGAAATTACGTATTTATTATTTGATGCGGATGCATTTAGAATGAATATCACATTGTAGAAGGGACAAATTTTGATAAAAAAAACACAGTCCGATCCATAAAATCAGGCGTTTTAAAAAAGTTGAGGTTTGATGAATTACAGTGACAGTTTTCCAAACGGTTTTTCGGACACTTTTAGTCTTACACCTGATTTTGAGACCGTTTGCCGTTGCAGCTGTGCGCAGACCTAACTGTTTCATCCACAACGTAAATCCCGTTTTAAACAAAAATACTTTTACCTTAAGAATGTCCAGGGTTGCTACATTGTTTTACTCATGCAGAGATTCTACGTCTCCATAATGAGTTT
The DNA here is from genome assembly GCF_023897955.1 of Schistocerca gregaria. Classification (NCBI taxonomy): domain Eukaryota; kingdom Metazoa; phylum Arthropoda; class Insecta; order Orthoptera; family Acrididae; genus Schistocerca; species Schistocerca gregaria. The sequence goes on along the minus strand of NC_064931.1, from coordinate 596,832,003 downwards.
GCAAACTTGATGAAATATTTCGACCATAAAATGTCTGTGAAAGAGTTTTTTTTTCGAATCACGATTAAGTGGAAACTTGAGTGCGAAAATCTGTGAAGTTGTCTTCATTTGTATGCCGACAGTTTGTTCCAAATAAGAATTATATTAAGTCTTCAGTGTGCCAAAAATAGTTAAATACTCATAATACTGAAAATTTCTTATCTTTGAGATCTATACTGTTGAGAATTATGTACTCAAGTCGGATGCAGTACGACTTCCAAGATAACAACAGCTTTACTGACAGGGCTGTACGCATATATTCTTGGTTCGATAAACATTCAGTTTCCCTTTCATACTATTATCAACTTTCTCACATGCTTACAGTAACACATTCCCATAGGTGATATAACAAGCAATATTTATATCCAAATCTGCTGTTCGTGTGACGTTTCTGTCATGTGTTCTGTCTTGCGCAGCCCCTAAACTGCAAACAGTTCCAAAGGTCCACCGGTATTTAACTTCTACAACATGGTGACAAAACCCGTCATCAATCACTTACCACGCACTCTCACCTAACCACACTGATCTCAATGACAGATAAACTTTCCGTGTATTCAAACTGTTGAGCCAAAACTTTATGACAACTGCTTATAGCGGGGCTGATAGCTGCGTGTTGGCGTTGCAGCCACTTCACGCATAAGGAAAATGTGTAAATGGTTAAGAGATGAATGGGAAGTAATTCTAGCTACGACTCAGGATGAAAATTGAGAAATCTACTGACATAAGAGGCTAAGACAAAAGCGAGACTGCTATGACCCGGTGCCTGGGAACGAATATCTCGGAAACGGCGAAGCTGGTCTGCTGTTTGCGTGCTACTAGCGTGAGCATCTATGGTGAGAGTGGTTGAACCGCGACAGGACCACGAGTAGGCGACAGGGTGTCGGACATTCTTGCCTCAACACAGATCATAGAGGTCAAAAGCTTGCCTGCTCTACTGAGTACTACAGGCTGGTATCTGTGGCAGAACTGACGACTGTGTACAAAGTTGGTGCAAGCGCGCAGCCTTGAACATGGGGCTCTGTAACGGACGATTCCCACTTGTTTCCGTGTCGATCCAAAGACACAGTCAACTGCGATTACAGTGGCCACGGCATCATGAAGTCTGTTGCGTTAATCAATGGGAACATATCGCATGTTCGGATGAATCAAGTTCTTGTTACACCAGGTCAGTAGTCCATCCAGCTATGTCATCACCTAGGTGAGCGTTTCCTCGACGCATGACCCGCTCCGCGGGTCAGGCCGATGGGGAGCGATATCATGCATTTACCTGGGCTTCCATGGACCTGCATTAGTAATCGAAGACCCCAGACAGCAGTGGTTTATGTGAACATTTCTGCGCAACACCTGAATGCTTTTATGCTCGATTTCTGAACCGACGGTTATGACACCCTGCAGCAGGTGTCACAGGGCCATAATCGTGCTGCTGCAGTTTGCGGAGCATGGTAATGAACTCACGTTGACGTTTTATCTCTCCTACCCACCTGATCTGGACATGATCAGCACATATGAAACGCTATCAGGTGCCAATTCCGCGCTCACAAACCACCTGGACATAATTTACGACATTACATAACTTGTGAGTAAAATGTGGTACCACATACCTCTGGATACCTACCAAGGACTAGTCGAACTCATGCCTCGCAGAATACCCACTGTACTGAGTTGAAACGGTAGACCAACACGCTATTAAGCAGGTGGTAGTAATGGTTTGGGTTATCAGTGTACTTCATAACAAGCGGTAGGTGATCCTGATTCTAGAATTCACGCGTAGTTTGTCATGTATCTCGCCTCGTACTGTCCTCAAAATATACACAGTTCCCAAATTCCATCCTTATTTACCTCCTACAATATACTGACAGCCACGACTAGTTACTTTCAAGACACATCCATTTGCCCACACTTTTTCAAAGTCAGCTAAACCTGCTAGGGACTTAGGGTGTAACAGATATAGGTGAGGATATTTTTATAACAGTATGTCGGTTGTTTTTTCTCTGGGTCAAACAATCTTCCCACAAACACTTGACAAACTTCCCTACCTGATTTTCTCTGCGTGGTCGTAACTGCACAAGTACCTGCACCTGTCAGTATACACTACCTGTTTTGCGTCCACGTGTTCACACTTCAACATCTGACCTCGAGCACAGCGGAAAATGAACATTAATGACTTGCTCTTGTCACATTTACCGGGAAGTACTAACCAACCTAGATAGATAAAGCGCGAGGGGTGGCCGCGAGGTCTCAGGCGCTTTGCCACGGTTCGCGTGGCTTCCCCCGTCGGAGGTTCGAGTTCTCCCTCGGGTATGGGTGTGTGCGTTGTCCTTAGAGAAAGTTATTTTAAGTAGTGCGCAAGCCTAGGGACCGGTGACCTCAACAGTTTGGTGCCATAGGAAATTATCACCGCCACCAGAGACATAGAACTTACAATAGCTATAATTATTTACGTCTGCAAAAGAAGTAAATACTGATCAGTGTTGTTGTTGTTGTTGTTGTTGGGATGTTTAAGGGGGACTAAACAGCTAAGGTCATCAGTCCCCGATCAGTGTTGTTCAGTACGCTGTCCTCAGTCATCAATAGAAATGCCTGCGTTTATACACATTACACCCTATATAATATGCTGACGTTACAATTCAACCTTGCCGGCCGCGGTGGTCTCGCGGTTCTAGGCGCGCAGTCCGGAACCGTGCGACTGCTACGGTCACAGGTTCGAATCCTGCCTCGGGCATGGATGTGTGTGATGTCCTTAGGTTAGTTAGGTTTAAGTAGTTCTAAGTTCTAGGGGACTAATGACCACAGCAGTTGAGTCCCATAGTGCTCAGAGCCATTTGAGCCATTTTTTACAATTCAACCCCATGAATACCTTAGCCAACATACTTACTACCATTAGTTGGCATTTCAGCCGCAAATTTTTCATATTTCATTCATGCTAAATCCACCGCTGTCGAAAAGCTGTAAGTCATTTGTGATGAACCATTGTTGGCTATAAACAGCTTGAAACGCAATGGCTGCTTATTTAACTGAGTGCCATTACCTTTGACTTTATACAGCTAAGGGCGTGATTATGAGATGACCCGATACAACTAACGAACAAAATGAAGGGCAGGCACACAGGTATCAGCCTATTACGCAATGCAGTAGGAAAGAGTTGGAGTACAGGTAGTGATTCTTACGTTACGATTTGTTCGAAGCGTCATTAATATTTAAGAGGTACACTACTATATCTAAAAATTCTAGCAGCTTGGGCTTCTTTTTCTCAACCACTAAAATGAAAATAATCCAAATATTGTTGTGACACCACTTTCTTTTCAGTGCCACAATGGTAATTTCAAATTACTTGCCACATATATCTCTACACGGTCACGTTGGAGACTGACATTTTAATGTCATTTATCATACAGCAAGAAAAGTTTATTTCTTAACATTAAAATTATTTTACAATCTCATGTTACTCATATCGCTGGTGTATTATCATGTTTGTTCGTTTGATAAATATTTTTGTTTATGACTTCATGTAAATGAGAATGTGTACACTAGGAATAGCCAAGAATTCGACTCGTGAGCCGTACCCAGGCATGATTGCCATAGAGTTCACATTTGCTCCACCAACACGCCATGCTGTTTGAGCCGGCACGGGAGTGCGTGGGGTATACGGTGAACGCACCGTACTCAAATGACAACGCAGTTGAACAGCGTACGACTTGTGTTCATATTTCTCAATAATACAAATCACAAATGAAACAAATTTTCAGTATTACTTAATTATTTTTGGCAACACGGAAGAGATAATATAATTCTCATTGGGCACAAACTGTCGGCATATAGTCGGAGATAACTTCAGGTGTTTCCGTATATTCCCACGCCATCGTGACTCATTTACTTTCATAATCGGAAAAACCCCTTCCACACACACAATATATATATATATATATATATATATATATATATATATATATATATATATATATATATATATAATCGAAATATTTTATTACGTTTGCAGACTCATTATGGAGACGTCGAAACTCTCCCTGACGAAAACAATGTAGTCGTCCTGTACATTCTAAACGTAAAGGAATTTTTCTTTAAAATGGGAATTATACAGAGGATCAGTTCAGTCAGTTACATCTGCACATGCACACGTTGTACTGAAACGGCAAACGGTCTCAAAACAGATGAAAGATAGGAAGTGGCCTCAAAAACGTTTAGAAAACTATCAATGTAATTCTTTCAAGGCTACAATGAATTCTCCAAATCTCGCATTTTTCTTAACGCCTGTCAGTTTAGGGAACTGGACTGTATTTTTGTCAAAATTTGTCCGTTCTACATGCGATTGTCTGTTTAAATGCATCCTCATCAAATCAGAAATACGCCGTTTATCACCTTGCAGTGACTCATTATGGACCGAGTGGAGTCTAGTGCACTTAGAATGCGAAATTTGGTATGCCTTCCGGATGTTCTAATTTCTGTTTCTGCACTCTTTTCCCTTCATAAGATCAACAGTAGCGATCTTTAAATTGAAAAAGCGTTCCAGCCATGCACCTTGATTTAAGCGAAGTGCTTTTCGGTAATACATAAGGTGTCCATACTATCGTTCAGTTGCATCGAAAACGCCGGCCGCGGTGGTCTGGTGGTTAGTCTGCTTTCCGCAGCGCTGCGGCGAGGACGTCTTGTTTACGTCCCGTCCGCGCGGTCGCGAGTGCTCGTAGTTGTTTACTACTGCGTTGTCGCTAGTTTAGAGTCCATCACTACCGACGCAACATGGCACATTCATACAGACAAACCACCATCAAGATCAGTTTTCAACCCGATCATGCACGACCGCGAGCTTTTGAAGTGGAACGTTCGTACGTGACGACGTTAAAATTGACCCGCGAGAAATAATTGGTATCCATCTCTCTATCACGAGCAGTGTTGTCTACGTCAAGCTAGTAAGTGACGAGGTGTGCAACAGAATCGTGAGCGCACATGCGAACGGTCTTAAATTCAAACATTCTGATGGCCATATTGGGGCGGTCTCTATCGATCACGCGGGACTTGGCCTACGTACGATACGCGTCTTCGAAATCCCTTTTGAAGTACAACCGGACGTAGTCACCGCGGCTTTCCAGCCCTACGGCAGAGTGATCAGCCATATGGCCGAAAAATGGACCACCTTTACAACGTATCCCGTTCTTAGCGGGGTACGACAGATTAAAATTGAATTGACCAAACATGTTCCGTCATATCTTGTCATCGGCGGATGTAGGACGATCATTATGTATGATGGTCAGCCACGCACTTGCTCTGGTTGTGGCCAAGTAGGGCACGTCCGTTCGGATTGTCTCCGACGACGGCTTACTCAAATCCCGACAGATGAATCTATGACTCCTTCTACGGTGACGACCCTTCCTCTCAATTACGCCGAAGTTATACTGGCAGCAACCTTTACCGATGCTGACGACATTAGTCCAAAAGCCGCCCCCGATGGCGGGAACATAATGGCTTCTGCAGTACAGGATTCGGCCTCTACAACGTCACCCCCACCTGAAGATAATCACCGACCGACCTTGCAAGAAGGCGTGGATGCCAGGATGGACATTGACCCACGGGTTGTGCCGACAGCGGCTTTTCTTCCAGACACCGGAGCAGCTGAAGAAATCCACCTGCAATCAGATACTGAAGCACACGTCCGTAAACAGCGTTCCCCGCGAAAACACAAGAGACGGCGGCGTGCTCCATCGGACGAGTGTTTGCAGCGATCGTCTGACATGGCCTGTGGAAATTCCGACGACGGTACCGGCGGTACAGAGGCCGCTGTAACTTCAAACTCAACATATCGCCGTGGTGACGGCTTCAGCCCCACCGACCCCACAGAACAGCAGGATCACAAGCAGACAGCCGCTGCCGATTCCCAGCCAGAAGAGCCGATGGAGTCAGCGCCGAGTGCCGCAGCAGCCACTAACAGCCACCAACAGCCGATGGTGTTTCATGGCGACTGGGCGGACGACTGTGAGGCACACTCCTTGCCCACAGTGTCGGACGACACGGGGGGAAATTTACCCCACCAGTGTTGATCCTTTCCCGCCATCAGTTAGAGTGACGAGACAGCCTTACAGGGGTACTGATGGCCAACACGGATGCTGTGGATAGACTTCAAACTTATCGCATTGCAACTATAAACATCAACACTATACGGACGAACACTAAGTTATCCTTGCTTCAGGATATGTTGAACTCTGCTTCCATCGACATAGCCCTTCTCCAGGAAGTGTACGTCGACGACTTCCCAGGAATTTACGGTTACGATGCTTGCGTCTCTCCAGCTTCCCCAACAGGCAGCGGTGTCGCTGTACTTCTTCGGGAAGGGATAGTGGCGGACGATATCCTGTTTCTGCCTGGGGCAAGAGGAATGGCACTCACAGTACTGGGTGTCCGCCTTATCAATATCTACGCACCTTCCGGGACGCACAAACGTCGCGAACGTTCACGATTCTTTGCGAAAGACGTCGCCCCGCTCTTCCAAGGCCCTCACGACCATCTGTTGTTTGGAGGTGACTACAATTGCGTACTGGCGCCCAGAGACCAACTCCCACGACATAATCCGTGCCCGGAACTCGAGACGCTAATTCGAGACCTGCAGATGGTGGACACTGGGGAACATCTTCACGGCCACCGACCGGGATTCACGCACTTTACGAGTCACTCTTCCAGTCGTATCGATCGGATTTATGTCTCACGCTCTCTCGCCACTGGAACACAGGATGCGGAACTGTGACCTGCAGCATTTTCGGACCACTCATCTTACATTTGTGCCGTCACCCTGCGGCGGCAACAATTGTGGAGAAGCCGCTGCCCGTGGAAATTAAACATCGCTCACCTGTCGTACCCGGATTGCCGCCAAGCCGTTGAGGGTACGTGGAATTCGTGTGAAAATCGCTTCCGTGCATATCCTACAACGATCCGCTGGTGGCTTGACTGCGCCAAACCGGCACTGAGGCGAACGTTGATAACCTACAGTCGCGACCACGCTACTTGGCGAAGACATAGACTCGACTTTTACTTCTTGGTCCTGCGCGACTGCGATGCTATGGCGCCGTCTCCGGAACGACAAACGAGGGTCCACCGTGCTAAGGCTCAGATCCTCGCTCATATGCAACGCCAGCTAGAGGGGGTATTCATCCGCTCGAGGACGCAGAATCGGTTACCGAGCGAACGCCCGTCAATGTTCCACGTCCTTCGTGAACGTAAACGACGCCAACGAGCGCTGATACGCTTCATCGACACGAGGACGGTCATCGCCTCACCACGCAACAAGACATAAACACAGCTTTCTACAATCATTATTCCCAGCTCTATTCCGCTGAGACCCCTGATCCGACAGCACTGGAGGACGTCTCTCAGACGATTTACGGCACCGTCACCCCGGTAATAGAAGCGGCCTTGATGGAAGAAATTGCAGAAGAAGAAGTGATCAACGCCATTAGAAAAGGAGCTGTCAACAAGTCTCCGGGTCCTGATGGCCTACCCTTGTAATTTTACCGGACTTTTCAATATTTATTAGCCTCCCGATGGACGGACATCTGTCGCGAACTACTATCGCCGGACGTGCCGCTCCCTGCGGCCCTTGTGGAAGGGATGATTATTCCTATTCACAAACCGTCCGGTGGCTCACGACTGCAGGACTACCGCCCGTTGACACTACTGAACTGCGACTTTAAGATATTTTCTCGACTGTTGGCGGCGCGGATACGCCAGACCCTACACATTGTTATCTCACCCCATCAGACGTCATTAGGAGGCGACAATAATATTCAAACGGCACTCAGCGAATATTGTGACTTGATCTCACTGGCGAGGGCATGTCGTCTGAAGGGAGCACTGGCGGCCATCGATTTTAGTCAACCTTTCGACCGAGTGGACCACAACTATTTGGAAACGGTCCTTCAACATATGCGGTACCTACAGACATTCGTCACTGTCGTCATGCGACTACTCCGTGGCGCGACGTCCAAGGTGATCGTCAACTTCCGACCTTCGCAGCCCCTCACCATTTCTCGATCGATACGCCAAGGCTGCCCTCTGTCCACTTTACTTTACGCTGTGGCCATGGAACCTCTCCTCTGCGGCCTGCGCCAACGACTAACGGGTATGACGTTACTTGGCCACACTTTCCGATGTAAAGCGTACGCTGACGACCTGGTGATTGCCATCCGCAACGGTGACGACACCGCTAGCGCACTAACTTGGATAGCGAAATATGGCATGGCCACTGGTAGTCGTATCAACGTCGCAAAATCGGTGGCGATGAACATCGGGGTCGGATTGTCTGAGAACAGTGTCACCCCCTTACAGCTCAGTGATAGTTTGAAATGTCTCGGCATTGATTTTACAGACGATATACGACGGACCGCTGCTCACAACTTTCGACGGCTTTTACGAAATGTCTGGACTGGAATTGCCAACAACCGCCTACGAGCCCTGGACATCGTCCAACGGACCCAGTATGTCAACACACACTTAGCGTCACGCATTCCGCACATCGCCCAGATATTACCTATACCGGTGATGTTAGCTCGCCGTGTGCTTGCAGCTTTTGGGTGCTTCGTGAGTTCTGGAATTCTTTTCAAGATCAAATATGAGACTCTCACCCTTCTCCCGGATTGGGGAGGTCTTGGCCTTTATCACGTTTATGACAGAGCGGTCGCCCTATTTGTGAACACATTAGTCAAACTATGGCACCGCCGTCCGGACAGTCGGACCAGTTTGTTAATAGAGGAACTAGCACCTCCCTCCCTGCTGCCGCCTGTGCCGATACACCACGTCCCCCCTTCGCTCTTCTACATCGGTGTCTTTTACCTCGAACTCAGTTACGTTCGACTTGCCTTACCAGCGACTCAACTGGCGACGGCAAAGACGATTTATAGGGTCCTGCAACGTGGACGACCCGATAACGTCGTGGAGAGGAAGCACCCGAACGTCAACTGGCGAGTAGTGTGGAGAACAATTCACCACGTAACACTGGACACTGACGTCACGGCGATGTGGTATATCACTGTCACCGGTAAGCAGGGATCAAGGCTACATGCGATCCACATGGTAGACTCACCCACGTGCACGAGCTGTGGCGTTCAAGACAACGATGAACACCGTCTTAGCTGTGGCGAGTCTACAGCAGTGTGACACTTAGTGAGGCAAATGTCAGCATACTTCCTTCGGGTAACGCCGAATCATATCGACCCCAAGACTATCTTATGCCCGGATGAAACGTATTACCCGCACACTAAAAGTAATGCAATGACGTGGCTTCGTGGACTTGAAATGCATTATTTGTTTCAAGACGGCACTAAGGACACTTTAGACTTTGGGAACTATTTGCTGGAGCGACACTGCAAGATCCTGCGTAACCCAAAGTATCGACAATATGAAACTTCCTGGCAGATTAAAACTGTGTGGCCGACCGAGAGTCGAACTCGGGAACTTTGCCTTTCGCGGGCAAGTGCTCTACCAACTCAGCTACCGAAGCACGACTCACACCCGGTACTCACAGCTTTACTTCTGCCAGTACCTCGTCATCCTACCTTCCAAACTTTACAGAAGCTCTCCTGCGAACCTTGCAGAACTAGCACTCCTGAAAGAAAGAATATTGCGGAGACATGGCTTAGCCACAGCCTGGGGGATGTTTCCAGAATGAGATTTTCACTCTGCAGCGGAGTGCTAGTTCTGCAAGGTTCGCAGGAGAGCTTCTATAAAGATTGGAAGGTAGGAGACGAGGTACTGGCAGAAGTAAAGCTGTGAGTACCGGGCATAATGCGTGCTTCGGTAGCTCAGTTGGTAGAGCACTTGCTCGCGAAAGGCAAAGTTCCCGAGTTCGAGTCTCGGTCGGGCACACAGTTTTAATCTGCCAGGAAGTTTCATATCAGCGCACACTCCGCTGCAGAGTAAAAATCTCATTCTCTATCACAATATTTTTCCAATTTTTTGTGGAGTGCGTTCCACGACCCTCCACGTAGCTGGAACATCACGGGTAAGAGAAGCTAAAATCACAATACGATAATAGAACACTACGAGGTACAACGTGAGATCTACTTTCATCATTACGAGAAGTCATACCTGGATGATACAGCAGATAGAGAGTTTCGTTGTGAACCCTCACACTCTGTAGCAGTATTTGTCCCCTTTCCTCTTTTTGTCCCCGGTGCGAAAAGGTCTTCGCAGTTTTAGTTTTCCCATCCGGTGCTAGATGAAGCACTGGTTAATGGTGGTATGGATTCCACCCTTCAGTTTTGTTTCATGGTTTCCTTCGCCCCGCACTTTGCTCTCTTTCTTTACGCCTTTTTTACAACTATTAGCATGGTTTTAGTTACGTGCGTCCCCAACTCGACGAGTGCACTTACTAGTTTTCGTTTCTTTACTGTTAAAGAAAAAAAAAAGCTGTTCAGACGCTCAGTCCGGAACCGCGCGACTGCTACGGTCGCAGGTTCGAATCCTGCCTCGAGCATGGATGTGTGCGATGTCCTTAGGTTAGTTAAGTTTAAGTAGTTCTAAGTTCTAGGGGACTGATGACCTCAGATGTTAAGTCCCATAGTGATCAGAGCCATTTGAACCTTTTTTTTTTTTGCATCGAAAACTGTTACAACAGAGACTGGAATAAGGTTTGCGACTTTGGATCTTCAGCTCAACTTCTTCACGTAGTCCAGGCATGAAAATGTAGCATAAACTGCTTCTTGTTGTGCGGAACACAGAATCCCGTCCCTCATTCATTGTAATTTTTTGCTCTTTCATCGTCAAATAAGTCTTTTAATCTTTTCTACATGGTGTTGTAATGTGATTTCCTAACAAATTTCAGTGCACGTCGGCTACGCAACCGAATTCTCATCCCTCTCCTCTGTCATTCGCATTCATTTTTGAGGATTTAAGATAATAGATTTCTATATTGTCACCTTTTGTGCATGAGCCACCGGAGTTGTGAACGTTCTTCATACCACGAACAAATAGCGTTGGGTGAACAGCACTGACAACGATTCTGCCGAACTAAAGAGAGTCGCGCCGGCCGAGAAATGCCGCACCACACAGCCAAACAAAATACCGCGCTGTACCGAGTTCTTCCGGGAAGCAGCGAGCAGAGCTGAGGGAGGACGAGGCTTGGCCCGCCGGCACCATTCCCGCTCACAACCCATGCGGCACACCGATGCCGCTCCTGGAGAAGAACCGACTACAGCCCTTTCCAGCTTCCTGACAGAGAGAGGTAGAGTGATTAATTAACAGGAACGATCAAAGCTGAATCCGGACGAGCCTTGTCGCGCCCGTGATCCGCTCACCGTTACCGCGTGCCGTTTGTCAAGCTGTGGTGGGCCCAGGTGTACAGCATTAGAACGTTTTCTGATCAGTAACTGATCCCTGGATGAGAGCAGTTTGGGTGCAACAAATTTATTAGATGCAGAAATTAGCTGTTTAGTCACGCGCAGGCATATTCATTTATTTGCATCTGCGAGTTAAGTAGTGGAATATTCGATCACATAATTTTCGTGGTTCAAATGGCTCCGAGCACTATGGGACTTAACAGCGGAGGTCATCAGTCCCCTAGAACTTAGAACTACTTAAACCTAACTAGCCTAAGGACATCACACACATCCATGCCCGAGGCAGGATTCGAACCAGCGACTGTAGCGGTCGCGCGGGTCCAGAATGAAGCCCCTAGAACCGCTCGGCCTCTCTGGTAATTTTCGTGCTTTTTCAAATGTATTACCACCATTTCACTGAAATGATAAAGAAACTGGTACATGAATGCGTATTCAAATACAGAGATATGTAAACAGGCAGAATACGGCGCTACGGTAGGCAACGCCTATATAAGACAAGTATCTGCCGGTTAGTGCTGCTACAATGGCAGGTTATCAAGATTTAAGTGAGTTTGAACGTGATGTTATAGACGGAGCTCGAGCCTTGGGAGACAGCATCTCCTAGGTAGCATAGAAGTGGGGATTTTCCGATACGACCATTTCTCGAGTATACCGTAAGTATATGGAATCCTGCAAAACATGAAATCCCTGACATCGCTGCGACCGGAAAACGACCCTGCAAGAACGGAACCACTGACGACTGAAGAGAATCGTTCAACTTGACAGAAGCGCATCCCCTCAGCAAATTTCTGCAGATGTCAGTGACGGCCCATCAATAAGTGTCAGCGTGCGAAACATTCAACGAAGAATCACGGACATGGGCTTCGGAGTCGAAGGGCCACTCGTGTACCCTGCACGACACAAAGCTTTAATCTGCGCCTGTGCCCGTTCATATCGACATCGGACAGTTGATGACTGGAAACTTGTTGCCTGGTCGGACGACTCGCGTTTCAAATTGTGTCGAGCTGATGACATGTACGGGTATGCGGACAACCTCATGAATCCATGGACATTTCGTGTCACAAGGGGACTGTTCAAGCTGGTGGAGGCCCTGTAACGGTGTGGGGCCTGTGCAGTTGGAGTTATGTGGGATCCCATATGGGTCTACATTCGACTCTTAGAGGTGACGCGTACGTAAGCGTGGTGACTGATTGCCAGCATATATTCATGTGCATTGTGCATTCCTCCGGCCGGAGTGGCCGAGCGGTTCTAGGCGCTACAGTCTGGAACCACGCGAGCGCTAAGGTCGCTGGTTCGAATCCTGCCTCGGGCATGGGTGTGTGTGATGTCCTTAGGTTAGTTAGGTTTAAGTAGTTTTAAGTTATAGGGGACTGATGATCTCAGAAGGTAAGTCCCATAGTACTCAGAGCCATTTGGACCATTGCGTAAACCGATGGACTTGGGCATTTCCAGCAAGTGAATGCAACACCGCTCACTTCCGTAATTGCTACAGACTGGCTCTAGGAAGACTCTTCGGATTTTGAACACTTCCACTGGTGACCAAATTCCCCAGACATAAACATTATTGAGAATATCTGGGATGCCTTTCAACGTGCTGCTCAGAAGAGATCTCCACTCACTCGTACTCTTACGGATTTATGGACAGCCCTGCAGGATTCACGGTGCTAATTCCCTCCAGCACTACTTTAGGCATTAGTCCAGTCCATGGCACGTCGTGTTGCGGCACTTCAGCGAGTCGCGGGAGCCCTACAAGAAATTAGGCATGTGTACCAGATTTTTTTGGCTGTTCAGTGTACGTCGCAAGAGCTAGACTGTAGAACATAGATGCTAGGACATTATGGACGAAAGTATTGGTTATATGTGTGTTGAATGTAAATGAATAGGTTGGAATTTCATTTTACTGTTGTTCATGCTAACATCAGAAACTTATACTGGCTTTGAACTCTAATTGTTTATATTTGCGATTATCAATTATTTGTGTCATTAGATTCCATTTTTCTAAATGTTTTCTCCATTACGGCATTTCGCCATTACAGTTTTGTCCAATAGTTGAACTGAATACGTTCAACAAGATCCAGCATGGATAAAGTAACATTTAAATTAACTGTAGCCGTGAAGAAAAGTGTGGTGAGTGATGTAAGAACAAATGGGTGAAAATGTATTTATTATGAGTAGCATATTTTTTTCTCTAATAACTAGAAAGGGTTTTATCTACCCACGCACAGCGTAGAGGCCTGTAGAATTGCCGCCGCGTACTTAACATAGTTTTGTTGATTTTTACGTCCATTCAACTAGAAAATAAAAGCTATACTCAAAGAACGAAATTTTTTCTTCCCAGGAGAAAAGTAGAGTAGAAACCTCAGCAATTTAAGAACACGGAATACTATAATTTATTGTAGGAGAAGCGTTCAATAAGCAATGCAACACATTTTCTCCGTTAATTTCGGTTGACAAAATGCTGAATTTGTTGTGAGTCAGCGTGAAATATTCCCACTTCATCCTACTTAGATTGTTGAAATTTGGATAGATGGTGGTGCTATGTGTAACCTTCAGACTGGTGTTTGTAACGGAGTTACGTTCCAAGCAGAGAACTGTCATTGAGTTTCTTTTGGATGAAAACCGGAGCATCGCAGATATTCCACAGCGCTTGCAAAATGTCTACAGAGACGTGGCACTGAACAAAATCAGGGTGAGTCGTTGGGGGAGGCGGCTATCATCATTGCAACAAGGCCGCGCAAACCTGTCCGGTTCCACGCGTGCCGGCTGGCCGCCCACAGCTGGAAATGCTGTAATACTGGAACGTGCAGACACTCTCATTCGAGGAAATCAGCGGATCGCTGTCGAACATCTCGCTGATCAACTGGACGTCTCTGTTGGTAGTGCTGACACTCTTGTCCACCAGCTGGCGTAACCAAAGGCGCGTGCTCGCTGGGTTCCTCGCCACCTAACAGAAGACCATAAAGTGGAACGAAGCACCATCTGTGTGGAATTGCTTGGACGTTACTAGAGTAATCTTGGCAACTTTTTGTCGAACAACGCCACATACGATGAAACATGGGTTTATCAATTCTAACCGGAAATAACACGACAATCCGTTGAGTGGCACCACACCACCTGCCCTTCGATGGAAAAGTTCAAAGGCGCACCCTTTGCCTGTAAAGTCATGGTGACGGTCTCCTGATACTCTGAAGGGATTATTCTGTTTGATGTCCTCCCTCATGGAGCAAACTATGAACTTCGAAGTGCATTATGCTACCCTCAAGAAACTGAAGAAACGACTTGAAAGTGTTCATCATCACAAAAATGCAAATGCATTTATCCCTCTCCATGACAATGCAAGAGGCCTAACACAAGTTTTCACACCCACGAAAGGAGCTCACAAACCGTCTCTGGTCGGTTCTTCCTCAGCCATCCTACATTTCAGATGTCGCACCTTCCGACTTCCATCCGTTTGGCCCAATGAAGATTCACTCCGCGAGAAGCAGTATGTGGATAACGGAAAGGTTATTGATGCAGTAAGACTTTCGCTCCGGCTTTCCCATTGCACTTCATTGTATTCTAATAATATTATCCTTTTCCCCGCTGAGACGTCAACTAAGATCCTTATTTATAATTCACCTTATCAGCAATGTGATACATTGCAATACAGACACGAAATCTCAGTAGTACACTTACCTGTGTCAGTGTCAATGACATACACAGATAGTCATGTGAAATATTTGATTATTTCGCGTGTAACTTGTATAAATAAGTCCTGACAAATAATCGAATGATCACCACAATAAAATAACGGAAATCAGAGCTCGCACAGAAAGATATAGGTGTTTGTTCTTTCCACACGCTGTGTGAGATTGGAATAATAGAGAATTGTGAAGGTGGTTTGATGAACCCTCTGCCAGGCACTTAAATGTGATTTGCAGAGTATCCATGTAGATGTAGATGTAGATAATTGTCTTAGGGAAAACTCTTTAATTTTCTCATTAACTGAAATGAAGATCACGAAAATTTGTATATCGTAACTGATTTGCAACATGATGAAAGGTCAACACTTTCGAGACGTTCCCGGGTTTCTAGCTGCGTCAAGTGATTAAAATTACACGAGCTTTCGGCCAAGCACCCATTGGCCATTGTCGAGTGGTACGACTGTCAGTAGCCTAATGGTACGCCCCTTATACAGGGCGAAGAGAAATTCGAGCACTGGGACTTAGCAGCGTGATTTATCACATACTGTCAATACAAAAACGTCTCTCACAAAATTTATACCTACACATATTTCAGGAAGTAAATCGACGTTAAAGATTGAAAATGTACTATCAGTGTAGTCACATGGACGGGAACTACAACTGCCAGCAGACTGAGCAGAGCTGTGCTGTTGCTGCAGTGGGTGCGTTTTGGGTTAGCATGCAGGAGGTCGGGGGTTCGATTTTGGTTCGTGGCCTATTGGTTTTTGTGTGTTAAAAATAGTCTGCGTGGTACGATATCTGGCGTCTTTATTGCCATTCAACGATTACAGCGGGTCTTCTACAAAGTATTTGCAGTTACGTACTACGAACGCTGAAATGGAAGTAGAATCGTTTTCATTGGGCAGTTTTTATAGAATCCTTTTGCACGTCATGGACGCGAGTTATTTCGCAGCACTGCATCTACTAAATTCCAAATCTGTCTTATGTGTACCTTCTCCCAATGGTGTGGAACACGTTGCTCGCCCTGCTGGTGACGTAAGGCCCTAAGGAAATGTAGCGGACCTGAATAATGACAAGAATGATAGTTTGTATTAACTGGTGGGACCATTGGGGGAGGGTACACAGAAAACATGCTTGGGAACTAGTGGATACAGTGGTGCGAAACAATTCGCGTCCACGACATGCAAATACACTCATGGAAATGGAAAAAAGAACACATTGACACCGGTGTGTCAGACCCACCATACTTGCTCCGGACACTGCGAGAGGGCTGTACAAGCAATGATCACACGCACGGCACAGCGGACACACCATGAACCGCGGTGTTGGCCGTCGAATGGCGCTAGCTGCGCAGCATTTGTGCACCGCCGCCGTCAGTGTCAGCCAGTTTGCCGTGGCATATGGAGCTCCATCGCAGTCTTTAACACTGGTAGCATGCCGCGACAGTGTGGACGTTAACCGTATGTGCAGTTGACGGACTTTGAGCGAGGGCGTATAGTGGGTATGCGGGAGGCCGGGTGGACGTACTGCCGAATTGCTCAACACATGGGGCGTGAGGTCTCCACAGTACATCGATGTTGTCGCCAGTGGTCGGCGGAAGGTGCACGTGCCCGTCGACCTGGGAACGGACCGCAGCGATGCACGGATGCACGCCAAGACCGTAGGATCCTACGCAGTGCCGTAGCGGACCGCACCGCCACTTCCCAGCAAATTAGGGACACTGTTGCTCCTGGGGTATCGGCGAGGACCATTCGCAACCGTCTCCATGAAGCTGGGCTACGGTCCCGCACACCGTTAGGCCGTCTTCCGCTCACGCCCCAACATCGTGCAGCCCTCCTCCAGTGGTGTCGCGACAGGCGTGAATGGAGGGACGAATGGAGACGTGTCGTCTTCAGCGATGAGAGTCGCTTCTGCCTTGGTGCCAATGATGGTCGTATGTGTGTTTGGCACCGTGCAGGTGAGCGCCACAATCAGGACTGCATACGACCGAGGCACACAGGGCCAACACCCGGCACCATGGTGTGGGGAGCAATCTCCTACACTGGCCGTACACCTCTGGTGATCGTCGAGGGGACACTGAATAGTGCACGGTACACCCAAACCGTCATCGAACCCTTCGTTCTACCATTCCTAGACCGGCAAGGGAACTTGCTGTTCCCAACAGGACAATGCACGTCCGCATGTATCCCGTGCCACCCAACGTGCTCTAGAAGGTGTAAGTCAACTACCCTGGCCAGCAAGATCTCCGGATCTGTCCCCCATTGAGCGTGTTTGGGACTGGATGAAGCGTCGTCTCACGCGGTCTGCACGTCCAGTACGAACGCTGGTCCAACTGAGGCGCCAGGTGGAAATGGCATGGCAAGCCGTTCCACAGGACTACATCCAGCATCCCTACGATCGTCTCCATGGGAGAATAGCAGCCTGCATTGCTGCGAAAGGTAGATATACACTGTACTAGTGCCGACATTGTGCATGCTCTGTTGCCTGTGTCTATGTGCCTGTGGTTCTGTCAGTGTGATCATGTGATGTATCTGACCCCAAGAATGTGTCAATAAAGTTTCCCCTTCCTGGGACAATGAATTCACGGTGTTCTTATTTCAATTTCCAGGAGTGTAGTTTCTTTAAATACTGGCCAATGGAAACGACTGTGGTATTCCCATTTCTGTGTCCGTAGGGCATAACTGCATATGTTTTGTAGAACATTCACTGTACTCTGCGTATGACGATTAAGACGCCACATACCATACCACGCAGACTGCTTTAAACGCAATTTTAACCATTGTCCTCCTGCGTGCTAATCCTTATCGCTATGCACTGCACCAAGTGCATAGCTCTGCTGATACATTCTGACAGAGGTAGTTACAGTAAACGTGATTACAGTCTTGCCGGTTGCCAATCTTTAACGTACGTATACTGCCCGAAATATGCGCAAGGCGAAATTATGTGAGAGACATCTCTGTATTGCTAATATGGGAGGGAGAGCACTGCAATGTCCGAATGCGCGAATTTTTCGTCACCCTGTATACACTAGCTGCCGGCTGTGATGTCACTGGTGCTAGTGGCATCGCCACAGTTAGGCATACGTTGACTCGGCTTTCGATGTGCCCACTTCAACTGCGCAGTAGCTGGATCCCATGCATCCCGTGCTCAGCTGCATCCCATAGTCTTTGTTTAGGGTGTTGTCGGTATTCTTTATTTCAGTGGCGTCTTTAATTACACAATCTCAGAAGCCGTTAGAGCGAGCGGATGTTTCGTAAAGCTATATCCGTTGTACTTTTCTAAAGCATGCGCGACTAAAGCAGATTTTTCGGGGTAGCGTAAGTGATAAAACCTCTTATGCTACTTCCAGCGTTGCCCACGGTGAATACTATCCGACGTAAGATAGGTCACACTCGCAAGGTATCTTGTAGGCCCTAAGTGTTCTGAGGCCTGCTGCACCCTTAAGTGTTCTAAGTAACTGATGGATATTTCTCCGAGGTCTAAAGATTGATTTGATCTTGTATCTTTTCAACAGCCGGATTATCTTGTCCGACACGGGACCACACAATGCCAAGAAAGCAAGTTTCTTTTCCTACTCCTCGTCGGAGATCTTATTATTGGGATTCTTCTCTGAAATCACTTCATTTATTTGACGAACGTTGTAGTTGTAGTTCCTGAAGGCCTTGTGTAGGTGATTTAGCTCATGGGGCAGATTAAAAGCGTCGGTTATCATTCTTGAACGATGCTCCAATGTTTGTAAAACAGTGCCCCTTCTGTGCCGGGTGATGATGGCTGATGGTGTGTAAGTATAGATACGTGTAAGTGGTATGACCAAGGTATCGAAGAAGGACAATGCATTCTCTTTTTCTACTTCCATTGTGAACTGGATGTTACTGTTAATAGTGTTGGCACGTTTCGAGAACTCGTCAATTTCCTCACGTCACTGGGGTCAAACGACGAACGTGTCGTCAACGTATCGAAAGAAATAACTAGGATTTAATGGGGCCATGACTAAGGCAATATCGTAAAAATCCTCCAGGAAGAGATTTCCAACAACTGGAGCTAACGGCCCAGCTACTGCAACGCTGTCCGTCTGATTGTAATACTGGCCGTCGTATCGAATATAAGAAGAAGTAAGAGTGTGCCTAAATAGCAAGACCACGTCACTTGCAAAGGACTGGAATACTAGGTCCAAAGAGTCTTTGTTAGGCATTTTCGTAAACAATGCCACCACATCGAAACTGACCATAATGTCACCCTCAATAAGTCGGAGACGGTTAATTCGGCTGATAAAATATGCTTGATGTTTAAATATGATGTTCACAGTGTCCCACATTTGGAGCGACGATGTTCCTCAAGTACTTCGCCAGCTTGTGTGTTGGTGAACCAATGGTGGATACGACGAATCGGAATGGCGTCCCGTCCTTGTGCATCTTCGGTAAAACATAAGCAGTAGGTAAGAATCTTCTGCCACAGGTACTTATACCAGCCTACTGCTTTTGCTTTATTGGAGATCCACAATGATGGGAGGAAATTCCGACTCATTGTATCTATCATTGATTCAATAACACACATGCTGGCGAAGTACATGGCCAATCTCTCCGTTCCACATGTGTGACACGGCGGACATCATACTAAAAAAACTAAGCAGGTTTTATCAGCCGAATTATCCGTCTTCGATTTAGTGAGTGTAAAATTATGGTCAGTTTTGATGTGGTTTTACTATTTATGAACGTACCTATCAGAGGCTCTTAGGACCTATCATTTCAATTCTTTGTAAGTGACGTGGTCGATGTGTATATGCACATTCTTCCGTCTTCTTATCTTCTGTACAACGGCCAGTATTACAATCAGACGGACGGCGTTGCAGTTGCTAAGCCGTTAGCTCCAGCTGTTGAAAATTTTTTCATGGAGAACTTTTTGATGATATTGTATTACACACGAAGCCAGTAAATCCTGATTATTTTTTTCGATACGTTGATTACACGTTCGTCGCTTCGCCTCCCGCACGTGAGCAACTTGATGAGTTCTCGAAACACGGAACACCTCAACAGCATTAACAGTAACATACAGTTCACCATGGGAGTAGCAAAAAGACAATGAAATGCCCTTCCTCGACGTCCAGCAAAAAGACAATGAATTGCCCTTCCTCGACGTCCACGTCCGCAGCAAACGAAATGGATGCCTTCGTCACAGCGCCTATAGAAAAACCACCCACAACAATCTGTATTTACACGCTATCAGCCATCATCATCCGGCAGAGAAGAACACTTTTTTACAGACACTGGTGCATCGTGCAACAACGGCTATAACGTTGATCAAATAAATGAAGAGATTTCAGATAAGAATCACAATAACACGATCACCGACGAGGAGCAAGGAAACAAGTTTCTTTTCTTGCCGTTCTCTGGCTCCGTGTCGGGCAAGATAAGCCGGCTGTTGAAAAGACACAAGATTATATCGATCTAAAGGTCCCAGACAAAAATCCATCAATTATTGAGACCAGTTAAAGACGCAGCAGGTCTCAGAACTCCTGGAGTCTACAAGATCCCTTGCGAGTGTGAGTAGTCTTAAGTCGTCAGACAGTGCACAGAGTGGAACAGCACAGCAAGGAGCATCAGAGGTTTTATCGCCTACGTTACCACGAGAAATCTGTTTTAGCTAAGCATGTTTTACAAAATAGACACCGAATAAAATTTTACGAAACATCCGTCGTGACTCACACAAACGGGTTCTGGGATTGTGTAATTTAAAGAAGCCATTGAAATAAAAATTACCGACAACAACTACATCTACATCCATACTCCGCAAACCACCTGCCGGTGTGTGGCGGAGGTTACCTTGAATACCTCTATCGGTTCTCCCTTCTGTGGTGTCACCGCCAGACACCACACTTGCTAGGTGGTAGCCTTTAAATCGGCCGCGGTCCGGTAGTATACGTCGGACCCGCTTGTCGCCACTATCAGTGGTTGCAGACCGAGCGCCGCCACACGGCAGGTCTAGAGAGACTTCCTAGCACTCGCCCCAGTTGTACAGCCGACTTTGCTAGCGATGGTTCACTGACAAAATACGCTCTCATTTGCCGAGACGATAGTTAGTATAGCCTTCAGTTACGTTATTTGCTACGACCTAGCAAGGCACCATATTCAGTTACCATTGATATTGTGAATCATGTACTGTCACGAGCGACGTTCATCATTAATGGATTGAAGTTAAGTATTCCACCAGTTACGTCCGTTTTTCTCAACTCTAATTCCCTTGTCATGTTCCAGATCTCACGCCAGCCTGCGTGAGCTAAATCGCGTGCCTTTCGGCCTCCTGTAGCAACACGGTGTTGCCTCTCCTGCCAACCACAACACCTTCTATTCCAGTCTCGTATTGTTCGTGGAAAGAAGGATTGTCGGTATGCCTCTGCGTGGGCTCTAATCTCTGATTTTATCCTCATGGTCTCTGCGCGAGGTATATATAGGAGGGAGCAATAGACTCCTGGACTCCTCGGTGAAGGTATGTTCTCGAAACTTCAACAAAATCTCGTACCGAGCTACTGAGCGTCTCTCCTGCAGGGTCTTCCGCTGGAGTTTATCTGTCATCTCCGTAACGCTTTCACGATTACTAAATGATCCTGTAACGAAGCGCGATGCTCTCCGTTGGATCTTCTCTATCTCTTCCCTCAACCCTATCTGGTACGAATCCCACGCTACTCAGCAGTATTCAAGCAGTGGTCGAACAAACGTACTGTATCCTACTTCCTTTGTTTTCGGATTGCATTTCCTTAGGATTCTTCCAATGAATCTGTCTGGCATCTGCTTTACCGACGATCAACTTTATATGATCATTCCATATTAAATCACTCCTAATGCGTACTCCCAGATAATTTATGGAATAAACTGCTTCCAGTTGCTTACCTGTTATATTGTTGCTAAATGATAAGGGATCTTTCTTTATATGTATTCTACATTGAGATTCAATTGCCATTCGCTGCACCATGCGTCAATTCGTTGCAGATCCTCCTGCATTACAGTACAATTTTTCATTGTTACAACCTCTCGATCCGCAAAAAGCCTCAGTGAACTTCCGATGTCATCCACAATGTAATTTATGTATATTGTGAATAGCAACGGTCATACGACACTCCCCTGCGGCACCCCTGAAATCACTCTTACTTCGGAAGACTTCTCTCCATTGAGAATGACATGCTGCGTTCTGTTATCTAGGAACTCTTCAATCCAATCACACGATTGGTCTGATAGTCCATATGCTCTTACTTTGTTCATTAAACGACTGTGGGGATCTGTATCGAATGCCTTGCGGAAGTCAAGAAACAAGGCATCTACCTGGGAACCCGTGTCTATGGCCCTCTGAGTCTCGTGGACGAATAGCGCGAGCTGGGTTTCACACGATCATCTTTTTTGAAACCCATGCTGATTCCTACAGAGTAGATTTCTAGTCTCCAGAAAAGTTATTATACTCGAACATAATACGAGTTCCAAAATTCTGCGACTGATCGACGTTAGAGATATAAGTCTATAGCTCTGCACATCTGTTCGACATCCCTTCTTGAAAACGGGGATGACCTGTGCCCTTTTCCAATACATTGGAACGCTACGCTCTTCTAGAGACCTACGGTACACCGCTGCAAGAAGGGGTGCAAGTTCCTTCGCGTACTCTGTGTAAAATCGAACTGGTATCCCATCAGGTCCAGCGGCCTTTCCTCTTTTGAGCGATTTTAATTGTTTCTCTATTCCTTCTGTCGTCTATTTCAATATCTACCATTTTGTCATCTGTACTACAATCTGGAGAAGGAACTACAGTGCAGTCTTCCTCTGTGAAACAACTTTGGAAAAAGACATTTAGTATTTCGGCATTTAGTCTGTCATCCTCTGTTTCAGTACCATTTTGGTCACAGCGTGTCTGGAAATTTTGTTTTGATCCACCTACCGCTTTGACATCAGACCCAAATTTCTTAGGATTTTCTGCCAAGTCAGTACATAAAACTTTACTTTCGAATTCATTGAACGCCTCTCGCATAGCCCTCGTCACACCACATTTCGCTTCGCGTAATTTTTGTTTGTCTGCAAAGCTTTGGCTATGTTTATGTTTGCTGTGAAGTTCCCTTTGCTTCCGCAGCAGTTTTCTAACTCGGTTGTTGTACCACGGTAGCTGTTTTCGATCTCTTACGATCTTGCTTGGCACATACTCATCTAACGCATATTGTAGGATGGTTTTTAACTTTGTCCACTGATCCTCAACATTATGTGTACTTGATACAAAACGTTTGTGTTGAGACGTCAGGTACTCTGAACTCTGCTTTTTGTCACTTTTTCTAAACAGAAAAATCTTCCTACCTTCTTTAATATTTCTATTTACGGCTGAAATCATCGATGCAGTAACCGCTTTATGATCGCTGATTCCCTGTTCTGCGTTAACTGTTTCAAATAGTTCGGGTCTGTTTGTCATCAGAAGGTCTAATACGTTATCGCCAAGAGTCGGTTCTCTGTTTAACTGCTCGAGGTAGTTTTCAGATAAAGCACTTAAAAAACATGCTAAATGGAGACGGTGTCCTGCAGCTCAGCGCGGAGTGGGACTCAACGATCGAGTGCGAACGCCGGATAGACGAATGCCCCTATATGACGGTGCCGCAAACTTGAGTGAAATCACAGCGGGCAGCCTACCAACAGCCCGCTTGACAATGGCCAAAGAGTGCTTAGCCGAAAGTTCGTGTAATTTTAATCAGCTGACACGGCTACAAACCCAAGAACTTTTTATTCAATGTTACCTCCGCGAGACTCTGCATTCTACACTTTCGAGACAGATGCCGAGTGCCAAGGCAAAACATTTTAATTTCTTATCTCCTTACTAACTGGCCGGCCGGTGTGGCCATGCGGTTCGAGGCGCTTCAGTCTGGAACCGCGTGACCGCTACGGTCGCAGTTTCGAATCCTGCCTCGGGCATGGATGTGTGTGATGTCATTAGGGTAGTTAGGTTTAAGTAGTTCTAAGTTCTAGGGGACTGATGACCACAGATGTTAAGTCCCAAAGTGTTCAGTGCCATTTCAACCTTTTTTTTTGCTAACTGCTCTAATCATACCAAATTTTACAGGCAGTAACACATATCCTACTGAACGTATCTGCTAGATTACATCATTGCACGACACATAATTCGCGATATATTACGCCAATGGCTATGGACCATTGCTCTAGTGGGACTCACACCAGTCTCGAAAGCTGTGAAAATACTATAACGGCGTCAGAAATTTGTGCATCCTAGCAAGTCAAGCTCCATGTATGGATATTCGCATTAAATTGGTCATGGAACATATCGTTGTCATTTGTTCTGTCTCAGGAGAAATTCAGTCTTTATCGTCACATTATATGGGGCATAAGAACTGTAGAGAAGTAAATTAATGTCCCTGTTAGCCTTATCGAGTACACTTTTGTTAACATCAGGTTTCTTAGGCATCATATTTAGTTTGACGAATTATTATAATAATATACACTCCAGGAAATTGAAATAAGAACACCGTGAATTCATTGTCCCAGGAAGGGGAAACTTTATTGACACATTCCTGGGGTCAGCTACATCACATGATCACACTGACAGAACCACAGGCACATAGACACAGGCAACAGAGCATGCAGAATGTCGGCACTAGTACAGTGTATATCCACCTTTCGCAGCAATGCAGGCTGCTATTCTCCCATGGAGACGATCGTAGAGATGCTGCATGTAGTCCTGTGGAACGGCTTGCCATGCCATTTCCACCTGGCACCTCAGTTGGACCAGCGTTCGTGCTGGACGTGCAGACCGCGTGAGACGACGCTTCATCCAGTCCCAAACATGCTCAATGTGGGACAGATCCGGAGATCTTGCTGGCCAGGGTAGTTGACTTACACCTTCTAGAGCACGTTGGGTGGCACGGGATACATGCGGACGTGCATTGTCCTGTTGGAACAGCAACTTCCCTTGCCGGTCTAGGAATGGTAGAACGATGGGTTCGATGACGGTTTGGATGTACCGTGCACTATTCAGTGTCCCCTCGACGATCACCAGAGGTGTACGGCCAGTGTAGGAGATCGCTCCCCACACCATGATGCCGGGTATTGGCCCTGTGTGCCTCGGTCGTATGCAGTCCTGATTGTGGCGCTTACCTGCACGGCGCCAAACACTCATACGACCATCATTGGCACTAAGGCAGAAGCGACTCTCATCGCTGAAAACGACACGTCTCCATTCGTCCCTCCATTCACACCTGTCGCGACACCACTGGAGGCGGGATGCACGATGTTGGGGCGTGAGCGGAAGACGGCCTAACGGTGTGCGGGACCGTAGCCCAGCTTCATGGAGACGGTTGCGAATGGTCCTCGCCGATACCCCAGGAGCAACAGTGTCCCTAATTTGCTGGGAAGTGGCAGTGCGGTCCCCTACGGCACTGCGTAGGATCCTACGGTCTTGGCGTGCATCCGTGCGTCGCTGCGGTCCGGTACCAGGTCGACGGGCCCGTGCACCCTCCGCCGACCACTGGCGACAACATCGATGTACTGTGGGGACCTCACGCCCCACGTGTTGAGCAATTCGGCGGTACGTCCACCCGGCCTCCCGCATGCCCACTATACGCCCTCGCTCAAAGTCCGTCAACTGCACATACGGTTCACGTCCACGCTGTCGCGGCATGCTACCAGTGTTAAAGACTGCGATGGAGCTCCGTTTGCCACGGCAAACTGGCTGACACTGACGGCGGCGGTGCACAAATGCTGCGTAGCTAGCGCCATTCGACGGCCAAAACCGCGGTTCCTGGTGTGTCTGCTGTGCCGTGCGTGTGATCATTGCTTGTACAGCCCTCTCGCAGTGTCCGGAGCAAGTATGGTGGGTCTGACACACCGGTGTCAATGTGTCCTTTTTTCCATTTCCAGGAGTGTTTTGCTTTGATGCGTTATGGGTGTCAAATATTACCTTTGTTCGAACACCTTTAGCCTCTGCATTAAGAATTTTATCCACTAATTTGTTGTTGTTCTGAGCTGAGAAGAAAAGGGGAGACAGAAGCGTTAGTCTTTCTGGTGGTGGTTAGAGACGAAATGTTTTACCGTTTGTACGAAGACAGAGAGGAGGATAGTTCAAGATATTGTTTAAGTGATTTAGAATAGTTACCACACACACAAAGGAGTGCTAGACGTTGCTTTAAGCCCGACACTTCCCAGACTTTCATTCAGATTCATTATGTGAGCGCAAGAGAATATAATGCAGGGCGGTGAACCCCTACGTCCTTAAACCTACGTCTTTCGTGCTCACTGCAAGAAACATCATGTAAGTTAGTAAGTATTTAAATGAAACAAGGAATAGCTCCTACTTTTGCTTTTGTATTTTCAACTCTACTAGTTGTCGTCCACTTAAATGTTGTAGGTTGTTTATCTCTCAACCACTACACTCAGATTCTCGACGCATTTAACACTTCCAAAACAGTATATGATTTTATGGCTGTCTTCCTTTGATTTTACCACTGAACGAAGGAAGAAAAGTTATAATTCATTGTCCGGAAGTCATTGAGACCATTAGACAAATAATATCAGCTAGGATCGGCATATATGTGTAGAGTGTTAGTTTGTACATAATTCAAAGAACCACTCCCTATTTCGGTGTATCCGGCCGATGTGGCCGAGCGGTTCTAGGCGCTACAGTCTGGAACCTCGCGACCGCTACGGTTGCAGGTTCGAATCCTGCCTCGGGCATGGATGTGTGTGATGAATCACCTCGAAGGGAACGATCTATTGACACGTAATCAGCATGGCTTCAGAAAACATCGCTCTTGTGCAACGCAGCTAGCTCTTTATTCGCACGAATTAATGGCCGCTATCGACAGGGGATCTCAAGTTGATTCCGTATTTCTAGATTTCGGGAAAGCTTTTGACACCGCTCCTCACAAGCGACTTCTAATCAAGCTGCGGAGCTATGGGGTATCGTCTCAGTTGTGCGACTGGATTCGTGATTTCCTGTCAGGAAGGTCGCAGTTCGTAGTAATAGACGGCAAATCATCGAGTAAAACTGAAGTGATATCAGGTGTTCCCCAGGGAAACGTCCTGGGACCTCTGCTGTTCCTGATCTATATAAATGACCTGGGTGACAATCTGAGCAGTTCTCTAACATTGTTCGCAGATGATGCTGTAATTTACCGTCTAGTAAGGTCATCCGAAGACCAGTATCAGTTGCAAAGCGATTTAGAAAGGATTGCTGTATGGTGTGTCAGGTGGCAGTTGACGCTAAATAACGAAAAGTGTGAGATTATCCACATGAGTTCCAAAAGAAATCCGTTGGAATTCGATTACTCGATAAATAGTACAATTCTCAAGGCTGTCAATTCAACTAAGTACCTGGGTGTTAAAATTACGAACAACTTCAGTTGGAAGGACCACATAGATAATATTGTCGGGAAGGAGAGCCAAAGGTTGCGTTTCATTGGCAGGACACTTAGAAGATGCAACAAGTTCACTAAAGAGACAGCTTACACTACACTCGTTCGTCCTCTGTTAGAATATTGCTGCGCGGTGTGGGATCCTTACCAGGTGGGATTGACGGAGGACATCGAAAGGGTGCAAAAAAGGGCAGCTCGTTTTGTATTATCACGTTATAGGGGAGAAAGTGTGGCAGATATGATACACAAGTTGGGATGGAAGTCATTACAGCATAGACGTTTTTCGTCGCGGCGAGACCTTTTTACGAAATTTCAGTCACCAACTTTCTCTTCCGAATGCGAAAATATTTTGTTGAGCCCAACCTACATAGGTAGGAATGATCATCAAAATAAAATAAGAGAAATCAGAGCTCGAACAGAAAGGTTTAGGTGTTCGTTTTTCCCGCTCGCTGTTCGGGAGTGGAATAGTAGAGACATAGTATGATTGTGGTTCGATGAACCCTCTGCCAAGCACTTAAATGTGAATTGCAGAGTAGTCATGTAGATGTAGATGTAGATGTAGATGTCCTAAGGTTAGTTAGATTTAAGTAGTTCTAAGTTGTAGGGGACTGATGAGCTCAGAAGTTGGACCCCATTTTACTAGCTTTTTTTTTATTATTTTTTCTTCGACTGATTGTTTCTATTATGTCCTTGAATACTGACAATTCCTCCTGGGACTCCCAGTATAAGGAAATAGATATTTGGGAATGGTTGTATAGACTGAACATTACTCCTTCATTTAAATGACTCCGCAAACAACTGCTGACAGTACTGAAAGGGAATATGACAAGTAAGTTACTACTGTAGAAAATAACGAAAAAAGAAATCTTAAAAGTGTGCGTACTTGCGGGTATTATATTTAAAATCGTAGATAGTGTATACGGTCAGTGAAAACATAGCTTTTGTTCTAGGGGTAGGTCAGCTATAAACAGCTGGTAGCTATTTCCTCCCCACGTAAACAAATTTATCTCATGATTTTTAAATCAAATATTAGCAATGATTGAACTGTAGGATTATATTAGCACTAACGTTAGGTGTATCACAGGCAGACGAATGGAAACGAGACAGATGGAAAAAATAAGTAAATTGTTTATTATTCCAAAGTAATAACCTTAACGTTTAATATATTTATCACACTGTGAGACAAGACGGTCGATTACTTTACGGAACCGAGCGGTTCTAGGCGCTACAGTCTGGAACCGCGCGACCGCTACGATCGCAGTTTCGAATCCTGCCTCGGGCATGGATGTGTGTGATGTCCTTAGGTTAGTTAGGTTTAAGTAGTTCTAAGTTCTAGGTGACTGATGACTTCAGAAGTTGAGTCTCATAGTGCTCAGAGCCATTTGAACCTATTTCGGTTTATGAGACTTCAAAAACCAAAGGAAAACCTAGAACAGAGTTGTTCCTTGGGGATTTGATGCTGTCTTCTCCCGAATGGAGCTGCCTTGTTTGAACCACTTTACCAGCTCGCTTTGTTCACTCATATGTGAAATTGCTTTTTGAATTTGCTTAACATGTACATGAAGGGATAAACTCTTCACAAATAACGCGAACAAGGAAAAATAATTTTCCCTTGGGAACATGACTCAATTCCATTGAAAATACACAGTGTGTTAACATAGTAATTCTGGCCCCAGTGCGTGACTCTTCACGAAAGTTCTGTTATCTGTGAAAAAGCCGCAGCAGCTGGTATGACGGGCCGCCTGTGGCTGAGTGATCGAAGCCATCGTTCTGTGCCGCCTTATTCCGCGAAGGCGCTTTAATCAGCCGCTGCGACCTAGATTGGGACTCGGGAGATGGGTGGCCCTGAAAGAGGGCGTGCACCCCTTATGTTCCTTCCTGAGTGGCGTCATGCGCTATCAAATGCATTCATCCAAGTGGTGGCAAAAGCAGCAATCACGGAAAATTGAGTCTTTAGGAGGGGAGGCGTAAATCAGTTTTTAATATAGTTAGAAGACGATAAAGGTAGTTCGTATGCAAAATACATGCAGAACTGTGAAACGATTCAACTCAACTCTAATGCAGAATTTTTTAAGACAACTGCGTTCAATTTGCATTATCAATCTTTCGATTTAGGATCCTCATGACTTAGATGAACAGCTGAACTGCTTCGGAGCTATCTTCTCATTTCAGTTACTAGCTTTAGCTTTCAAACAAAATAGAAGTACATAGTACAGAAATGTTAAGGTTTTCAAGAGATTAATATTGTGTCACAGTTGTTTCATTTGTTAACACTCTAATTGATTCTTGACCGATATAAATCATGATCTTATATGAAGAAAGAAACGAGTACTTGTCTTGGATGACTTAAGGATGCTGCTGAAAGGAGAATAAGTATTGAAATTAATTTCAATTCATCGTTCATCATTCAGTTCAATTCATCGGGTCTACAATATGAATATAGCTCTTTATCGCAGCAACCTTAAGTTACATATTAACTTACGCTGATCATGAAATGGTTGAATTCAATACTCATTTTTCTGTAGGGGAAGGTAGCGGGATGCTAAAAAGTGAAATGAACAGAAGGATAAACAAAAAGAAAAAAATAACAAAAAATAAGGACGTACTTGTATGAGGGGCATTCGATAAGTAATTCAACACCTTTTTTTCTGAAAGCAGATTGGTTTTATTCAGGATTCCAGTACACCATATTACTCTCCAATTTTTGGCTAGATAACATTATTTCTCACCATAATTTCAGTTCAATTTGACGGCAATATGCCACATGTATAAGAAGGCCTGTTGCCCGCATGGAAAAGGCTGAAGTATAAATAAGTATCTCAATGGAGGAGAGGACAATACTATTGGAATACAATGGAGTCTTTTACTGATAAGCAATTTAATTAGCTACATACCTCTCTGCGTTTCGAAAAACTCTGTTTACTCCTGTTGATAACATGTCGTGGTCTTCATCGTGTTGGCTTCCGTACGGTTCACTAGTGATACCAAGGTGCGTACCTTTGCCCCTTTTCAACCTCTGTATAATATCTCACATAATCAGGAACTATCCTATTTGTCTAATTATCTAAATGCTGCCATCGACGCGTGCCAACACCGGCCTCTAATCACCACTCCAACTCATCGTCCGTACATCGGTTGTCCTCAAAAGTACTTTTCTCTTGTATTAGTTACAGTGGCATTGATATTCGTAAGTAACGGTGTTTTCTCCCAAGAGAGACGAGATGCATTTGAATAATACACGTATTATCATAATTCAGCACTAAATTGTAAGATTGTTACATTGTGACTGATTTTCCTGCGGAAACTTAATGTAACCTTCAATATCATCACAATAATGACCATGACAGAGGACCCTTTTGGGACTAACATTACATAAATTAACGGACTCTTGGTAGGTCATTTATACTACCACCAGCGAAATGCAGAGTGTCCGACTTTGGACATTGAGTACCTGACGATGAAATCATCCGTCTTATCAGTTAACTTCAATAACTGCCATTCAGACGGCTACTTCAAAGTTTGGTGACGTATTGCTGACATGTCAGGATGTCTGTCGAGATGAGTGGAACGTAAGATTTCTACAGCGGAAAATAACTGTAATTCAAATGAACTTACACGTGCATGCTCTTACATACATTATATTAGCTTTGGATGTCAGTAAAAGAAATATGTATTTACTGAAATAATTTATCTTACTTCTTGCGTTTTCGAATCCTTCACAAATGAATACTTTGGATAACTCTCCTTACGGTTAACTTTTCCTACAGAGCTTACAGCAAGAGTCAGAAAATTGTCCCAAAGACATAACGCTATTTACGATCCAATGTATTATACATACATCCCGTGCTATCAGGATGAGGATGATTAGTAGTAAATTACTAGTGCATCGCTCAAGGTCAAGCATATTCCATTAAAAGCCAATTAACTGCTAACTGCGTGAACAGACGAGCTCTAAAGTTTTAAGCATAACTCAACAGAGTCGGAATATGCCAACGCAGTTGACTCTAAAATAACGTGTACCATAATTCATTCGATTATAGAGAACACTGAGTGTCAGGATCATATATTGCATGGTCTGTATAAACCAGTAGACAGCACAGAACACCGTATGTTGCCGTATAAGGTCATTCGACATGCAGTTGGAACTAACCTGCAGATTAGTTTCAATAATAAAAGCCATCTCCTCATTGTTTACAGTCAAGTGATTAATCGACGTTTCATCAGTTGCGTTTAACTTAACAACTTCATCTTTCTCTAGACTAAACGTTTGAATTAAGAATGGTTTGTCACATTCTGAACGTATTTTATTATAGTTAGGTGTTGTCTGTTTTTGTTTGAAAGGAAAAATGCCCCAAACTAGAAATATACCTAGCAAAAATTCAAATAGCTCTGAGCGCTATGGGGCTTAACATCTGTGGTCATCAGTCCCCTAGAACTTAGAACTACTTAAACCTAACTAACCTAAGGACATCACATACATCCATGCCCGAGGCAGGATTCGAACCTGCGGCCGTAGCAGTCACGCGGTTCCGGACTGAGCGCCTAGAACCGCGAGACGACCGCGGCCGGCACTTACCTAGCACTTTACTTCTATCACACCTATATGAGTTTCTTTAAAGAAGAGTTTTCAAATGGTTCAAATGTCTCTAAGCTCTATGGGACTTAACATCTGAGATCATCAATCCCCTAGATTTAGAACTACTTAAACCTAACTAACCTAAGGACATCACACACATCCATGCCCGAGGCAAGATTCGGAACTGCGACCGTAGCAGCAGCGTGGTTCCGGACTGAAGCATCTAGAACCACTCGGCCACAGCGGCCGGCAAAGAAGAGTTTTCCTTTACAATAATTTACAAAAAATAAAACAAACTATTTTCGTGCCAAACTGATTTATACTTTAGTAAGTCTGTCACTTCTAGTGAGTTTCGACCTTGTGGCTACTTTCAAGTTATTTCTGTAATATATGCCACGCGTACATACAGTACAGAGTTGTATTCCAATTATAAAATAAGTAATGGTTGTGGAAGCTCGTACATGTGTTACATCAGGCTTTATTTTTGTAGCTGACTAAATGTCTTAAGCGTATATGTTACAAATACCTAGCTAGAAACAATAGACGAGCCAATTATACAAGCTAAGATGAGCACCGTCTACTTATGACAAATAAAAGTGAAAAGAAAGTCACGTGATTTACCTTTGTCCGATATATGCTGAACCGCCAAAGAAACTGTTATAGGCACGCGTATTCAAAGACAAAAACCGGCAGAATACGGCGCTGCGATCGGCAACGTCTATATAAAAGAAGTGTCTGGCGCACTTGTTAGATCTGTTGTTGGTGCTACAGTGGCAGGTTATCAAGATTTAAGTGAGTTTCAACGTGATGTTATAGTCGGGTCACTAGCGATGGAATACAGAATCTCCGAGGTAGCGATGGAGTGTTGATTTTCTTGTACGACCATTTCACGAGTGTGCCGTGAAAATCAGGAATCCGGCAAAACATAAAATCTCCGACATCGCTGCGACCGAAAAATGATCCTGAAAGAACGGGACCAACGACGACTGAAGAGAATCGCTCAACTTGACAGAAGTGCAACCCTTCAGCAAATTGCTGCAGATTTCAATGCTGGCTCACCAAGAAGTGTCAGCGTGTGAACCATTCATCGATATGGACTCCCGGAGCCGAAGGTTCACTCGTGTACCCTTGGTGACTTCACGACACAAAGCTTTGCGCGTCATCTGGGCCCGTCAACACCGACATTGAATTGTTGATGACTGGAAACTTTTTGTCCGGTCGAACGAGTGTCGTTTCATATCGTATAGAGCGGATAGACGTGTACGGTTATGGAGACTGCCTGATGAATCCATGGACCCCGCATGTCAGCAGGGGACTGTTTAAGCTGGTGGAGGCTCTGCAACGGTGTGGGGCGTGTGCAGTTGGAGTGATATGGGATCCCTGATGCGTCTAGATATGACTAAGAGGTGACACTTACGTAAGGATGCTCTCTGATCACCAGCATCTATTCCTGTCCATTGTGCATTCCCACGGACTTGGGCAGTTACAGCAGGACAACGCGACACCCCAAACGTACAGAATTGGTACTAAGTTGGTCCAGGAACATTCTTCTGTGTTTAAACACTTCCGCTGGTGAGCAAACTCCCCAGAATTGAACATTATTGGGCATGTCTGGGATACGTTGCAACGTGCTGTTCATAAGAGACCTCCATATCCTTGTTCTCTTAAGGATTTGTGGACAGCCCTACAGAATTCATGGTGTCAGTTCCCTCCAGTGCTACCTCTGTCGAGTCCGTCACGTCGTGTTGCGGCAGTTCTGCGTGCTCACGGGTGCTGTGCTCTACATTAGGCAGGTGTAGCAGTTTCTTTGGCTTTTCAGTGTACATAGAAAATAGGCAATGTAGGCGACGTTCCTCCTCCCTCGTTAACAGTGTGCACGAAACGCGAGACGGTATACAAGTACAGACATATCAGCATCTCGGCGTACCTTTACACGGTTCTGATATCGGGTCGTTATAATTAAAGTGCAGCTACTCACGGAGGTCTAGTGTGTGCTGTAATTATCGTTTGTCAGTGTAACACGGACGTGTGTTCCGATGCATTAATGTGGAACCGATAAATACCGGAAAAAAGTGATTACACTATTGGCCACCAGGTGTAAATCTGACGCTGTGAGTGCAAGAAAGACGTATAAAAATATTTCCATATGTAATGGATTAGGAGCGGGACGTGGTCAGACAAGTGAGAAAGGCATGATACTATAACACTGTATAGAAGAGAAACGTTCAACTCAAAAATTTTGGTAATGGAAGAGAACATTTAAATCATTTTTCTCTTTTCAACACAGGTTTGTACTTATAAATTCTGTTCTCATCATTATGTTGAGAGTTATCTGTAGCATGCAGCCTTAACTAAAAGGCAGACCGATGCATTTAGCTTCTGTATCTTACACAAATACAAAGTGATAGAATGGTGTCATGCATGGCGGCTAGAAAACTGTCATTTGTCAGAGACTGCAATTTCCGCTTTGTGATAAATTACATATATTCATATAAATTAATATAACGTGTACAGCAGGTAAGGGTACCGCACTAGCTTGTGAATATTTTATATCACTATTGTGCAAGTGAATGACTTGGTGCATGCAGTGCACATTAGCTGCACATTTAAAATGTGAAGTAATGAGTCAATGTATGTTACTTAACTGGTACACAGAGAAAAAGTAATCAAACCCATATGTAAGTGGCTAAGCATAAATAATAATGTTATGTGAATATGACCTAAACCTCTGTGATATAATAAGTTTGAAGATTACAACCTGTATAGTCAAATATAGGGGGTATAATATCAATCTAATACGTCATATACTATGGAAAATGAGCAAATATCTATTTTTCGTGAATGAATAAAATTATTTCATGATTCAGAACTATAGTACTCGTCACTGGATGGAATTCAGCATTTCAGGATTATCTAGTAAAAACACTGCGAATTTAAATTAATAACTTGTATGCGGGACTTCAAACAGAATTCGACAACCGACTCGGAAACGGAATGTAGCCTCAGTTGTTTTGCAGAAGGTTTACTGTTTCTTCTAAGACAGAGATCGAGAGAGAATTTTGCATGAACATGTAAGATATTAACGGATACTGAAGGAAAGTAATGAGACAGTGTGAAGAGAGATTGGATGAGGCGATCTAGCTAAACGAATGTATGGTTTCCTTAATTTTCCCTAATAACAGTCAAAAATTTTCGCACTATTCTGTGTGGAATTAACAGTGACTGTAACCACACTTCCTAGCGCTGCGGTAATCAAGGGAGGTACAGAGAAAAATATGCTACACTGTTTTTGAGCTCAGTAGGCATGCAGCGTATGCATTTGTTAACTTACTCAAATTCCGAGTTGTGGTGTTTCAATGTGGAGACGGTATTTCTGGATATTCTGCAACTGCACCAACTTGAAGGCGCGTAAGGTTACTGTCCGCCAGTCCTGCAAATGTTCTAGGCCTCGTGTTCCTCACAGGACAGTGGAACAGCGTGAGCTCTGAAAACAAACAACTTTCTGTTGGTATGAATGGATATCAAGTCGTTTGTAAAGTAACACAAAATTCTAAGCGTTTATTTCTTCGGCACCATGTATGTAATACGTAAGCATCTGCCATGTGGCAGAAAAGAAGAATCTCCTTGTCATTTCATTATATACTGAGGGATATTTCACTACCGCTCACTGCCAGTCATAAATAGTGACAGTCAAACAAGAGGGCAACGTAATTCAATTCTTCATTCAATAACTTTAAAAGAGAAAAGATAAATTTAATTTTGTGAGTCTAATCAATACGACAAATGTTCATGTAAAGGATTCCCTTCTTTTCGTAAACGACACTCAAATAAAACTCCAAACCATCGTGGTTTATATATATGAGACATCCATAACTTTCGAATCTTTTGCTTCTGGAAGGTACAAAATATTTGAATAATTACCCCGACATATCAATATCAGTATACACCCGTAGGCTCTGCCCTAGATCCATATCATGCGAAATCAATGTCTTATATCGTTAAGGTAACTGCTATCTGAACACGTAAAATTTGCTCAAAAAAATGAAAGTCAAAGAAACCGCCCATAATTTCGAATGCATTCTCTCTTTTTCTTGATCCGTGAAGTATGCGCGTTATTTCTATTGGTGATTCGAAAGATATTACTAGTTCGCCAATGAACGTTGAAACGTTTAGGAAATCACTGGCCTACGACAATGAGAATGTAATGGACATACGTCACTAAAAGACGCAACTGATATTTCCTGTACATATAATTGCTGGTAACTCTGAAATTGTTGTCAAACTTATCTGTCTTACCAATACAGGTTAGAAATATTTCTATGAAAGAAAACTGTAACTGTGTAGGCTATAGCGTGATACTGACGAAAATGAGTTCTGCACTCATTATTATTTCGTATACATACAACAATTTTTGAGCTTATTTTTTGTCTGGACATTTGTCGGCTAATAAATAAATGTATCTGGTAGAAGCTGTTGCTCTCACAAACAAAACACCATGAAGTAACAAAGCGTAGGATTTCACACTGGAAGAAATGAATATAAACGAGCATTGCAGCATTCCAGCTCATACGTTGGTGGTTTATATTTGACGCTGAATTATAATTCGTTGGGAAAATTAATACACGACGAATAGAGACAGAAAGAGGAAATTTGTGTATGTCAAAACGGAAGGTGAAGATGGGAATGATAATGGAACAGAAGAACAAACAATGGGAAGTATGGCTAAACCTAAAATGTCATTTATACTCTCTGTGTACAATATCAAACTTTTTTTAAATTGTGATCTACATAAATTTCTTGTTTGCTGCCAATACGGTTACATAAAGTTGAATGCAGATTCCTGTGAATGCCGTAGAACATTTATCCACATACTTGGGCCCATGCTTGAGATAACTGGCGTGTTGTGGCACCAGGTGAGTATTCATTTCTTGTAGGAATTCACCAGCTCCAATGAAAAAAAAAGAAAACTACTTATTGATACTCGTGGAAGCAATATAATCGTCGTTGTGAAACATCTATTCCGTCCAAATGTCGTAACAGCCGTCTTCATCCAGTCCTCAGTCATCTACTTCTCTCTTAATTGTCTCATCTCTACTTTGTGCATTCATACCCACTTAAAAAACTTTGATTCACTCATGGTCTCGTACTCATAAATCACATACTTTTGACCTTCAGTATCTGTTGTTGTTATGTCCTACACAATCTTAAATCGAAGAACTGTCCGAGTATCACGCGGCAATAGTGTCCACTTGTCCACATTTATGAGTAGCATTTATCATTCTAGCAGACGTTACACCGTTTATGAGGTGTATGAGACAAAGAAGAGCCACTTTATAGTATTGACAAGTCCCTTGAATAGAATTTATTTGTAGGGTGATACTAAAATGGAAATACGGTGTGGCCAGGGCTTCCCGTCTGGTGGACCGTTCGCCTGGTGCAAGTCTTTCGAGTTGACGCCACCTCGGCGACTTGCGACTTCGGGCCGTTAGGTATGACATCCAGTCGTGCTGACCACTCAGCCACTACGGACGGACCAGGGTGATACTGTACAGCGACTGCGTACACAAGCAAATGGTAATTATGTACAAATGTTCTGGCAAAGCCGTACACACTTGCTCTTCCATTTCAAAGCTCATGACAGAAACATAGCATCACTGAGTGATAGTTAACTAACCGGGAAAGCAGAAGAAACATTGTAAATTCTGTGAGCCTACAAATATTCCTTACAAAAGTTCATTATTGGTAAATCACTTTTCTGCTGAGATGGATTATGGAGTGGTAATGAAATGATTATCTGTTTGCCATCGAATACTCACCATTCCTCTTACCCTATATTTTCTGTTTCTTCGCCGTAATACAGTGATAATATTTCAAGTCGAAAACAGCACCGCCAGAAAACAATCTGAGAGCGATAAGCAGTCTATCTGTCTTGTCGTTTGTACACAGCTGAAACGGGAGTCTATTAATTTTATTCACACCTCAATTGTAACACATTCTAACACCTAGTCACATATCCCAAGGTTTACCGGACGCCTTTCAGAGAACTAAGAAGACAGATCATAGGGGTATACATTCACACTACGTATCGATGTTACTAAAACATAGAAACACGATTCCAATTGGCTACAATGTACCACAGCCCATTCCCAAGGAAGGAAAGAATGTACATCACAGGACGTGTGGGAATGGGGGGAAGCGCAGGATCGTCCACCTGCCATATATCGTAATTAAGCTCGTTGTTTCTCTTGCCGCAATTCGAGAGATTACTTTTCGTTTTCTGTTTACCCATTTTCGGAATTGATAACGAACCAATCAAGCATACACTCTTTTCACGTCTTGACTGCAGTCAAATGGTTATAGAGATTTCATCCGCGTCGTAAGGACACCTAAAAATTACCAGTTAGGATGCTAAATACAACTTGAAGAGCTACTTAATCGAGAAGTAGCGGCTCCGATCTCGCAAACTGACAAACGGCCGGGAGAGCGGTGTGTTGACCACTTGCCCCTCCATATCAGCAACTAATGACGCCTGCAGATTGAGGATGACACGGCGGCAGGTCGGTACCGGTGGTCCTTCATGGCCTATTCGGACGGAGTTTAGTTTTTATGATACCAAATATGGATAGTTTTTTCATTTTCAGTCATATTTTTGTTTTAAGTCTACTTACTTAAATTCTATAATTCCCTCACTAATTCTATCACCTTCCATAGTGGGTTCTTTTGACTACATATTTTACCTTGTAGATGAATCATAGCAGCTAGGAATCTGAAATAAACTTTATTTCCTTTCGTGACAAAAATAAAAACACCTACAGCCGTTCTTATGATTTTATTTTATTATGTCACTGCCAGTTTTGACGCTTCATTGCGTCATCTTCAGGCTGTTTTGATGCGGTACAGGTCGATACGATCCCCATGCATAACCCATCAGTTGTCAGCATTGCTGGATTCGCAGCTAATGTGTCAGCACTCCAACCATCAACTGTCAACTCACAGTTCATCTTCAGACGGCTAGTTCACGTTAAAAAACATTTTACATTAGCTTTCAGTTTTTATTTTCCCAAATGATCAAATTTCCTTGGGGTGGTGGTGCCCAACAACCAAACAAGATGTAAGACACAATGTCTTTTTTATTTGTAATTGTGCCTCACAACGATTTTAAATGATGTAAACAAATAATTAAAATGAAGGGTGTTTTGGTTGCTCACATTGAAAAATCAGCGCCATTACGTTCCAGTGCTGACTGCTTGTGTTCATAGAGCATCGAAGACTGTATGATGCGCTTTTCTTATGTATATGTAAACGCATAATCTAAAGCACTACTCACACACAAAGAAGCTTAATAGCATGGAAGTATGTATACAAAGATGGCGACATCGCAACCATAATCATGCGAAAGACATCCACTCTCAGAGCGATACATACAAGTTAGTGACAGTAGGTGCAAATGGTTCTAATGGCTCTGAACACTATGGGACTTAACACCTGAGGTCATCAGTCCCCTTGAACGTAGAACTATTTAATCCTAACAAACCTATAGACATCATACATCCATGCCCGAGGCAGGATTCGAACCTGCGACCGTAGCAGTCGCGCGGTTTCGAGCTGAAGCGCCTAGAACCTCTCAGCCATCGCGTCCGGCTGTGGTAGTAGGAATTTGCAAATTTCTAATGTTCTATTTCTTATTATTTATATGAAAAGAGAACTGATTAAAATTAAGATAAACATATAAATCAGCCAGTTTGTTATAAAGTGCTACTACAGTTATAGTATGTTAATATTAAGGTATACATTGAAACCAATGTGAAAGATAAGGGGTGGTGTACATAAATATATATTACAGCGTGCCCATGTTATGTAGATATTATGGCATACATCGGAAGCAAAGTAGATGATCTGGGAAGGGTGTACATAAAAAGAAATATTCCAACAGTTTACATTATATAGATATATAGCTGAAGGTTGTTTGTTGTTGTTGTTGTTGTCTTCAGTCCTGAGACTGGTTTGATGCAGCTCTCCATGCTACTCTATCCTGTGCAAGCTGTTTCATCTCCCAGTACCTACTGCAACCCACATCCTTCTGAATCTGCTTAGTGTACTCATCTCTCGGTCTCCCTCTACGATTTTTACCCTCCACGCTGCCCTCCAATGCTAAATTTGTGATCCCTTGATGCCTCAAAACATGTCCTACCAACCGATCCCTTCTTCTAGTCAAGTTGTGCCACAAACTTCTCTTCTCCCCAATCCTATTCAATACCTCCTCATTAGTTATGTGATCTACCCATCTAATCTTCAGCATTCTTCTGTAGCACCACATTTCAAAAGCTTCTATTCTCTTCTTGTCCAAACTATTTATCGTCCATGTTTCACTTCCATACATGGCTACAATCCAAACAAATACTTTCAGAAACGACTTCCTGATACATAAATCTATATTCGATGTTAACAAATTTCTCTTCTTCAGTAACGCTTTCCTTGCCATTGCCAGTCTACATTTTATATCCTCCCTACTTCGACCATCATCAGTTATTTTACTTCCTAAATAGCAAAACTCCTTCACTACTTTAAGTGTCTCATTTCGTAATCTAATTCCCTCAGCATCACCCGATTTAATTTGACTACATTCCATTATCCTAGTTTTGCTTTTGTTGATGTTCATCTTATATCCTCTTTTCAAGGCACTGTCCATTCCGTTCAACTGCTTTTCCAAATCCTTTGCCGTCTCTGACAGAATTACAATGTCATCGGCGAACCTCAAAGTTTTTACTTCGTCTCCATGAATTTTAATACCTCCTCCAAATTTTTCTTTTGTTTCCTTTACTGCTTGCTCAATATACAGATTGAATAACATCGGGGAGAGGCTACAACCCTGTCTCACTCCTTTCCCTACCACTGCTTCCCTTTCATGCCCTTCGACTTTAGTAACTGCCATCTGGTTTCTGTACAAATTGTAAATAGCCTTTCGTTCCCTGTATTTTACCCCTGCCACCTTTAGAATTTGAAAAAGAGTATTCCAGTCAACATTGTCAAAAGCTTTCTCTAAGTCTACAAATGCTAGAAACGTAGGTTTGCCTTTTCTTAATCTTTCTTCTAAGATTAGTCGTAATGTAAGTATTGCCTCACGTGTTCCAACATTTCGACGGAATCCAAACTGATCCTCCCCGAGGTCTGCATCTACCAGTTTTTCCATTCGTCTGTAAAGAATTCGCGTTAGTATTTTGCAGCCGTGGCTTGTTAAACTGATAGTTCGGTAATTTTCACATCTGTCAGCACCTGCTTTTTTTGGGATTGGAATTATTATATTCTTCTTGAAGTCTGAGGGTATTTCGCCTGTCTCATACATCTTGCTCACCAGCTGGTAGAGTTTTGTCAGGACTGGTTCTCCTAAGGCCGTCAGTAGTTCTAATGGAATGTTGTCTACTCCGGGGGCCTTGTTTCGACTCAGGTCTTTCAGTGCTCTGTCAAACTCTTAACGCAGTATCGTATCTCCCATTTCGTCTTCATCTACAACTTCTTCCATTTCCATAATATTGTCCTCAAGTACATCGCCCTTGTATAAACCTTCTATATACTCCTTCCACCTTTCTGCCTTCCCTTCTTTGCTTAGAACTGGGCTGCCATCATAGTTCTTGATATTCATACACATGGTTCTCTTCTCTCCAAAGGTCTCTTTAATTTTCATGTAGGCAGTATCTATCTTACCCCTAGTGAGATAAGCTTCTATATCCTTACATTTGTCCTCTAGCCATCCCTGTTTAGCCATTTTGCACTTCCTGTCGATCTCATTTTTGAGACGTCTGTATTCCTTTTTGACTGCTTCATTTACTGCATTTTTATATTTTCTCCTTTCATCAATTAAATTCAATATTTCTTCTGTTACCCAAGGATTTCTAGCAGCCCTCGTCTTTGTACCTACTTTATCCTCTGCTGCCTTCACTACTTCATCCCTCAGAGCTACCCATTCTTCTTCTACTGTATTTCTTTCCCCTATTCCTGTCAATTGTTCCCTTATGCTCTCCCTGAAACTCTGTACAACCTCTGTTTCTTTCAGTTTATCCAGGTCCCATCTCCTTAATTTCCAACATTGTTGCAGTTTCTTCAGTTTTAATCTACAGGTCATAACCAATAGATTGTGGTCAGAGTCCACATCTGCCCCTGGAAATGTCTTACAACTTAAAACCTGGTTCCTAAATCTCTGTCTCACCATTATATAATCTATCTGATACCTTTTAGTATCTCCAGGGTTCTTCCACGTATACAACCTTCTTTCATGATTCTTAAACCAAGTGTTAGCTATGATTAAGTTGTGCTCTGTGCAAAATTCTACTAGGCGGCTTCCTCTTTCATTTCTTAGCCCCAATCCATACTCACCTACTATGTTTCCTTCTCTCCCTTTTCCTACACTCGAATTCCAGTCACCCATTACTATTAAATTTTCGTCTCCCTTCACTATCTGAATAATTTCTTTTATTTCATCGTACATTTCTTCAATTTCTTCATCATCTGCAGAGCTAGTTGGCATATAAACTTGTACTACTGTAGTAGGTGTGGGCTTCGTATCTATCTTGGCCACAACAATGCGTTCACTATGCTGTTTGTAGTAGCTTACCCGCATTCCTATTTTCCTATTCATTATTAAACCTACTCCTGCATTACCCCTATTTGATCTTGTGTTTATAACCCTGCAGTCACCTGACCAGAAGTCCTATTCCTCCTGCCACCGAACTTCACTAATTCCCACTATATCTGACTTCAACCTATCCATTTCCCTTTTTAAATTTTCTAACCTACCTGCCCGATTAAGGGATCTGACATTCCACGCTCCGATCCGTAGAACGCCAGTTTTCTTCCTCTTGATAACGACATCCTCCTGAGTAGTCCCCGCCCGGAGATCCGAATGGGGGACTATTTTACCACCGGAGTATTTTACCCAAGAGGATGCCATCATCATTTAATCATACAGTAATGCTGCATGTCCTCGGGAAAAATTACGGCTGTAGTTTCCCCTTGCTTTCAGCCGTTCGCAGTACCAGCACAGCAAGGCCGTTTTGGTTAATGTTGCAAGGCCAGATCAGTCAATCATCCAGACTGTTGCCCCTGCAACTACTGAAAAGGCTGCTGCCCCTCTTCAGGAACCACACGTTTGTCTGGCCTCTCAACAGATACCCCTCCGTTGTGGTTGCACCTACGGTACGGCCATCTGTATCGCTGAGGCACGCAAGCCTCCCCACCAACGGCAAGGTCCATGGTTCATGGGGGGAGGAGCTGAAGGTATCGTATGACAAAGTAAGCTGTTACGTATTATTCACCGTTTCATGTTGGGTTAATGTCTGCATGTTTTTATTGTTAGAGGAAGTAGTGTTTACTTCATTCTGGAAAGCAGGTGAATTAAGTTGTGACGAAAGGCTGCATTGGTTAACTCGGTCTGTTCATTGAGGAGATCTCGTACGTTATACATATCGTCCTGCAGAAGAGATTTAATGTCTGAGACGAAAGCGCATGGAAAACGTTTCAGAATTAAAAATGAGTCTCTTCATAACAACTGTTTGCAGATTCCGATAAACCTTTATTTTGCATGTTGGTACGATAACAAGTTCGCTACCAAACAGTTGATAAATGGCTGAATTCGAGAGATTTATAGTTAATTTAACGGTCATTGTGGAGAAACGTACCCATTGTTACCTTCTCCAAAAGCGAACAAAATGCTACGAGATAATGATCCTTTGATGAAAAATGATCATTTTGAAAGCAATTAATTATGAAAGTTGACGGTAACGCACCGTATGTTCCGGTCTCCATTATGTAAACAAAGCTTCTTTCTTCGCATGTTATGATCGCGCATTTGTCATGGCGGTGTTGGTGAAGGACTACACAGGTGATAGATCCAAATACATTGGGGAAACGTGGGTAGGCGTCTAACGATAAGACTTCAGGACAAACGGTTCAATTTTCTGAGTGTATTTCTTAGTGTGCTATTACGCTTAATGAAAATTAAATGAATTATTCCTAAGGGATCGAGTGGTTTACGCTCAGATGAACCTGCTATGCTTGTGTGTGAAAGTACAGTCAGTTGGAAAGCGGATCTTCACGAAGTTCAAAAAACTAGGCGTAATAGCTTTGAGTGAACTTTAAATTGGCTTCTCTACAGGATGTAAACGATAACTGTATAACAACTTCCCATATAGGTGAAGGGAAGCAGCCGAGACAAACACACTGGTATCACGCTTAAAACTGACCTACAAAAGTTAGAGCGCATGAGTACCGTGCGAGCTTTTCTCTAAAATGGTTCTTGAGTATTAAAAAAGACCCTTATTCGAACACCTACAAAAAGAAAATTTAATGTTTGTGTAAATTTTACCTCAAAATATAATGAATTTTAAAGGTGTAAGATTAAGGACTGAATCATTCTGTTTGTCTGGCCTGCTTGCTATGAACCTACTGTGATCCTAAAGGATAAGCTTACATCAGAATTTAGGCGTAATCAGTTTTTGCATAACGTTTATAAAAATCTTTCTTCTTTCGTTACCCTCACGGGAAAGTTTAAATTAATAATGTTAACGAAATGGCCGACTAAGCAGATGGCGTAAGGGAGCAAGAGGTTACCGCAAATCTCGCGAGGCGCTATTGCCAGGTAGCTTGGCTGGCTTTGTAGGCCAATTTGGGTTATCAACTTTCTCAACGAGACTTCAACTAAATACTGTGTTACGTTGTAAACAGCT
The DNA here is from genome assembly GCF_023897955.1 of Schistocerca gregaria. Lineage (NCBI taxonomy): Eukaryota > Metazoa > Arthropoda > Insecta > Orthoptera > Acrididae > Schistocerca > Schistocerca gregaria. Next base: position 596,787,268 of record NC_064931.1, on the reverse strand, counting down.
CTCTTTTACAAACTGCATGTTTTGTAGTGGGCGTACGTTTACGACTTTAGTTTACCACTATCGACGATTCGAACTATTTGGTATTTAAGGATGTGAAAACAACAGATAAAGTTTGACCCATGCAAAGAAGATAATGTTTTAAAGTACCAATCTTGTGAGACATTAAAATAACAAGTCGTTTGTTTTACACAGTATGGTTAAAATAAACCTATTTCGTTCAATATTTTTAATATGTTTTCGGGTTCAAATAAAAATATTTACGTACGTATTCTGAAGCATTTAAGTGAAACTGAAAATAATAAATATTGTTAATTTCGTTAAAAAAATTTCTGTATGGATTAAGAATCGAGTGATACGACAAAGAGCCGGCCGCGGTGGTCTCGCGGTTTTAGGCGCGCAGTCCGGAACCGTGCGACTGCTACGTCGCAGGTTCGAATTCTGCCTCGGGCATGGATGTGTGTGATGTCCTTAGGTTAGTTAGGTTTAAGTAGTTCTAAGTTCTAGGGGACTAATGACCACAGCAGTTGAGTCCCATAGTGCTCAGAGCCATTTGAACCATTTGATACGACAAAGAGTTTTCCTACCTGGCATTCGATTCGGCGGATTCTTATAACTGTTTAATTTGCAATATATTATAGCCAGAGTTTTGAGAATAAAATATCCCACAGTCGTTTCTTCCGAACGCGTCTCCTTGCCGTGGAATAATTAGACCTCAACTGTCCACCGAACTTCTCCGCAAGCAGGTAAATGACCTTCGAGCGCCGGACGAATTTCCGTTGAGTTACGGGTCGGGTTTAAGTGGTTCGAAATAAGAACTTTGTCGGCGGTCAGAGAAGTTCTAGTGGAAGGATTCCTAGCGGTACTAGTCTGTTGCGACGTAGGAAGAACGTTTGAAAACAATACAGATATTTACAGAACAGTTTCGGTATCAATTCCACTATCTTAATATCAGATCAAACTAATGTTTAGAAATCTTAAGGAAAATTTACTTAGGATTTATATATCTGTTTTCCCCGTCTAAGTAACAGTAAACTATATTTGACTACTATCACGGACGCAAATTATTTTGTAATGAAGACATCATTATTGTTTTGCCTTGGTTATACTTACACTTGCAGCCCAAAAAAAGTTCCAATACTCACAGTGAGCTGTTAATTGCAGGATATGTGGTAACTATATTTGGTCATCAAACGAGATTCAAAATTAGGTATGCTTTCCTCAGTGTAGCAGTCAGTATGATTCCCTTTAAGAAATCTTAAATTACATTCTTGCTAAAAATACTGCGTTTCTAACAGCACTTGCTAGTCGTTTGCAGTAGTCTCATTTGAACATTAAAATTACTGATAATAGATGTGGGATGGAAGGCATACATTATCACGTTTAACAAAAATATACTAAACTCCAAGGTTGCTAGCAATGCTGAAATTCTGCAAGAAATCTATTAACATAATCTTCAATAAATAATAACATGCAAGCGACACCATAACCAGCGTGGTATACTATGACCACTTACTGTTAGTTCGTGCCACCAAGGAAAATTTTAGCGAGGTTTCTCTGGTAGCACTATTGTGGTCCTGTTCTTGACAGAAAATGACCCGCTGTTTACCACAATAACTGCTACACACTTAACTTTAATTACACCATTATTTACGATAAATTAGGTTGCAGAGGTATTTTCTCTCACTGATACATGGACATTCGTAAAGGAAATCGGTTTGTCCCCCTCATGTGTTCCTTAGATGTTGCAACAAACGATGAGGCTATTTTCGAGGGTGCGTTACGGTAGATGACAGAGTGTTGGTGCCTCGTTGCAGAACTAAGAGAGTTAATCTCGAAGGAGGAATTTGGAAGCAAATTAACGTGCACGTGAGAATGGTGAGGAATGAAATGTTATCGTCCAGTCTACGTCGATGATGGCGTCATTAGAGACGGAGCACAAGCTCAGAAAGGCGAATAATGGAGGTGGAAATTTACAACGTCAACTCTGGTACTTGCCCTAAGCGATTTCACGAAACTATTAAACACTTTAATTAGGATTGCTGGAACGGGATTTGAACCGTAAGACTCATGAATTTGAGTCCAGTGCCGTGTCACTGCGTTACTTCACTCAGCGAGAGCACGTGAGAGAAGTCTCGTTAGCATTACCACTGCAACCTTTGATAAATTTCTGAAAAAGTAAATGAGTAAGTAGTGCAATTATCGTAGAGGAAGGATGACACCAGAACCATTTATAAATATTTTATATAACAACTGAATTTATTTGTAGGAGTATTTATGTTTCTGCTCTTGGTCACGATTCAGAAATGATCCAATTTCCTTATTTTCCCTTTGTGACGTAAAATTAAAAATCTATCTAAATACGTATCTCATTCGACAAGTAGTAGTAGTTTTACGAAGATGAAATAGAGTGAAATGTGTCGTGCATATTAGTAATGGCTGGAGAAGAAGGAAACTTCTTATGCCATTTCGTTTCATGAAAGGCGTCTCAAGAGTATCATGACTTTAACTCCACACTGTTGGAATTAATTATCAGCTAATTGTCGTTGCAGGTCCATCTTATAAACATCGGGTCAATTGATATTTTGACTGATTTAAAGTTACAATATTGTTAAAAAGCAACAGGCGGTCATTTCATATCTATAAGATGCAAAGAACGCAGGAAAAACCTCAGATTATAAATATTTTATAGTATAATTTTATTGTATATTATGAACACAGCTCGTGGTCTTGCAGTAGCGCTCGCGCTTCCCGCGCCCGGGGTCTCGGGTTCGATTCCCGGCGGGGTCAGGGATTTTTCTGTGCCTCGTGATGACTGGGTGTTGTGTGTTCAATATCATCATTTCATCATTGACTCGCAAGTCGCCGAAGTGGTCTCAACTAAAAAGGACTTGCAATATGGCGGCCGAACTACCCCGCATGGGGTCCCCCGGCCAACAATGCCATACGATCATTTTATTTTTTTTCATTGTACATTATAGTCACATGTTACAGAGCTCGTGACTGTCAGCACTTTGTGCAAATATCTTCTGAAAGGCATGTGTGTGAGCATTTTACGTTTTTTCTGGGGCGTATGTTACGAGCATTTTGTATTATGCAATTCCTGTACGTGGGGAGCAAAGCGAGACAAACGATTGACCACGGAACTAAATATCTCTGAAATCCGAAGTGTGACAGTCTGATTACACTTTACATCCTACATACTATCCATCGAGAGGAACTCATTATCTTCATGCTCGATGTAAGTGCAAAGAAGTGTAGTACTTAATGCAGTGTCCTGTACGCTAGAAACGCCGCTAAGGTTTCAGTCTTGATCGACAACACTACATCTCTGCAATCTGCAGCGTTTCCTGTGGCTGTACTCGTTCATTAGGAAGTATAAATTAGATTACTAAAGTAACAGCGTGTCAAATTATTTTTCTTTAAACTACGACACGGAGCACTGACAGACGATACTTGCCTTTGCACACATCGCTGAATGACTCCATGATGTACAAAACAGTGTCTAGAATAGCAAACAGCGTATAGTGGTACGTCGATAACGGTTGTTTTGGTGGACGAGAAACTAGTTGAGAAGTCTGTAACCTTTCAGTACACTCTCTCCGCGTTGTCAAAACCAGAGTATATTTTGGGCAGCACATGTTTTCTTCTTAATATTATGAAGGTGCTTCAAGAATAATAAGTGGAAAATCAACAAAATTTTTATGTTTGTATTGATATTGTGATTGTTATGAAATAGCTTTAAATAAGAAAAATGGTTCAAATGGCTCTAAGCACTATGGGATTTAACATCTGAGGTCATCATGTAACACCATAGCTCTTATACTCTACTGATTTATTTTGCTTTTGGTTTATTTAATATTACATCGTTGAGCGTCTGTAAATGTGTTTGTTTGAATCGATAACACAACATTATATACTCCTTTCTTTGTAAAAACTTTGATGTCGTCGTTTGATTCTATGCAATGTAGTATATCTGACATTTAAATTCTTTGTCCCATTTGGAGGGAACAAAACTTACTATATATAATTGTAATTTATGTGTGAATAATTTTTTGGAGAAATTTCAATATGTGCAAATGTTCTGTTTCGTTAAATCAATTTGGTTGCTGTTATGTAAACTGTTGATCCTCACTTAGGTTTCTTAGTTATTCTGTATGTAAAAGTTATTGTGGTTCCCCTCGGGAACAGAACTGTGTAGCGCGCGCAAATTGTGGTTGGCCTAGGTAGAAAAGGTGGAACAAGAGTCAGTCGGGAACGTGAGTCAGTCGGGGACGAGCTACAAGTCGGGGACGAGCGACCAAACTGTGAACTGCCATGTAATAGTGCATATTGTGCTGGTCCCGAGAGAGGCTTTTTCTGCTACTTTCCAATGCCTCTGATGGATGGATAAATAGCTGGAACTATTCTGGAATTTGTATCTATCATCGCCACCACGAAATGACAAGAGTCCAGCAGTTCTACCTGCAAATCCATCTACCAACATGCAGTTGCCACCACATTGCGCAATCACTGTATCGGAATGCTATAATAATGTACAGTGAAGGATCAGCTCATTGGATGTGTTAGTGAGCACAAATATAAGTTAACTTACAACTGAATTTGTGTACCTACCTTGATTTTTTCCTTATCATAACACCTCTCAGGTTCCTCTCCGTTTGAACTAAAGTGATTACCGAGTGTCCCTACTGAAATAACATTAAAGACCAGTGTTTTTGCTAATTAATGCCTCTTGAACATAGTTAAAAGAAAGTTAATGTGGCAAAAGAGTGAGTTAAAGTTAATGATGCTTGCTGAAAATAATTTTCCTAGTAAAACTGCTTATTAATGTGTTGTTGCCAACTTCAAGACTGAGGCTTATAAAGTTTTTCTTAGTAAATGATCACATTACTGCCTGTTGAAAATCGCAGAAGATGAGTATCTTATATATATGTTAATTTTGTCTCTCAATGTAGTAAAGGTGGAAAACTGCAGTGTGAAACGTTATATACTCATGTTTGCTAAGTGTTTGTCTCTCTTGTGTATTAGAAGTGCATATTAATAATATAACAGGATCCACAGTTTGTCTATTGTGTTAATGCTACGTAACAAGTAATGGGAAGACCACTAATTATGAAAACATTATTTCTTTATTCTAATGATAGTGAGAAGCAACTTGTTAGTGGATTCCAATTAACTTTCATTTTAAACAGTAAAGTATTTAACTGAGATCGACTTGAGCTATATCCAAATAATGATTCTGCAGTGAATAGTAATAATAACGTTATAAAGACCATTCAGTTTGTGTAAGCCCTGAAAGTAATAGTGTGTTTCAGTATCTGTTATAATTTTGCAAATAGGTTGTGCTGCTCTAACTGTTAGTTTCAATCTTACCGTAAACAGATGTATGTGTCAAGAGTTCACTGCACTCGCGTGTGACAAAGTGTAGGTTGTGTTTATCCTTAAAGTTACTAATAACTATTTTCTTGAACGAGAATGTTAATCATTCTCTTGCCTAGTTAGGCTGGCGACCGTTTTCTTTACCCATTAAACAGTGCCGATAGGCAAAATTTTGTTTGTTACTGTTCAAATATTTACGTAATTTTGACTTTCATTTCCGATAAGCCACCTCCATTAGGTACAACACGGTCAACATAACAAAATTCCTCTCAGAGGGTAACACTACTCTGTTGCTTTATACCATAATTGCTTTAACAAGATAGTTTTATTTCACGACCTACCTACAACTTGAAGGTTATGGTCTAGCAGCAGTAGCGGACGGTAGTGTTATAATCAGTCTCGTAGACGTAGAACTACTTAAACCTAACTAACCTAACGACACCACACACATCCATGCCCGAGGCAGGATTCAAATCTGCGACCGTAGCAGCAGCGCGGTTCCGGACTGAAACGCCAAGAACCGCTAGGCCACAGTGGCCGGCTAACCTTAAATGACGTATGTAGAGTAATTCAATAGAAAACATACTGAATGTTTTCAAGCCCAATTTTATTTAAGAAGGAACCGGGTGTTCTTCATTGCCCACACTATTTAAGATATTTATAAATGAAATTATCAATATATGCTAAATAAAATGAAGCATTCCAACACACCGAGATGAACAGTTTCTAACTGACACCTTTTTGCAGATGACCAGGCTATGCTCGCGTCTACTTAAACGACCTTCAACGAGCTGATGGTCCTTAAATACACTCCTGGAAATGGAAAAAAGAACACATTGACACCAGTGTGTCAGACCCACCATACTTGCTCCGGACACTGCGAGAGGGCTGTACAAGCAATGATCACACGCACGGCACAGCGGACACACCAGGAACCGCGGTGTTGGCCGTCGAATGGCGCTAGCTGCGCAGCATTTGTGCACCGCCGCCGTCAGTGTCAGCCAGTTTGCCGTGGCATACGGAGCTCCATCGCAGTATTTAACACTGGTAGCATGCCGCGACAGCGTGGACGTGAACCGTATGTGCAGTTGATGGACTTTGAGCGAGGGCGTATAGTGGGCATGCGGGAGGCCGGGTGGACGTACCGCGGAATTGCTCAACACGTGGGGCGTGAGGTCTCCACAGTACATCGATGTTGTCGCCAGTAGTCGGCGGAAGGTGCACGTGCCCGTCGACCTGGGACCGGACCGCAGCGACGCACGGATGCACGCCAAGACCGTAGGATCCTACGCAGTGCCGTAGGGGACCGCACCGCCACTTCCCAGCAAATTAGGGACACTGTTGCTCCTGGGGTATCGGCGAGGACCATTCGCAACCGTCTCCATGAAGCTGGGCTACGGTCCCCCACACCGTTAGGCCGTCTTCCGCTCACGCCCCAACATCGTGCAGCCCGCCTCAAGTGGTGTCGCGACAGGCGTGAATGGAGGGACGAATGGAGACGTGTCGTCTTCAGCGATGAGAGTCGCTTCTGCCTTGGTGCCAATGATGGTCGTATGCGTGTTTGGCGCCGTGCAGGTGAGCGCCACAATCAGGACTGCATACGACCGAGGCACACAGGGCCAAAACCCGGCATCATGGTGTGGGGAGCGATCTCCTACACTGGCCGTACACCTCTGGTGATCGTCAAGGAGACACTGAATAGTGCACGATACATCCAAACCGTCATCGAACCCATCGTTCTACCATTCCTAGACCGGCAAGGGCACTTGCTGTTCCAACAGGGCAATGCACGTCCGCATGTATCCCGTGCCACCCAACGTGCTCTAGAAGGTGTAAGTCAACTACCCTGGCCTGCAAGATCTCCGGATCTGTCCCCAATTGAGCATGTTTGGGACTGGATGAAGCGTCGTCTCACGCGGTCTGCACGTCCAGCACGAACGCTGGTCCAACTGAGGCGCCAGGTGGAAATGGCATGGCAAGCCGTTGCACAGGACTACATCCAGCATCTCTACGATCGTCTCCATGGGAGAATAGCAGCCTGCATTGCTGCGAAAGGTGGATATACACTGTACTAGTGCCGACATTGTGGATGCTCTGTTGCCTGTGTCTATGTGCCTGTGGTTCTGTCAGTGTGATCATGTGATGTATCTGACTCCAGGAATGTGTCAATAAAGCTTCCCCTTCTTGGGACAATGAATTCACGGTGTTCTTATTTCAATTTCCAGGAGTGTACATTGGCAAAACAAAAGGGTCCGTAATCTAACCCCATCGTCAAAAAAGACGAAAGTTATAGTCTTTTGTGGAAAAGAACATAATAGAACTAAAACCATAAAAGAGAATAACATATTGGAAACAAAAAAAAATGGTTCAAATGGCTCTGAGCACTATCGGACTTAACTGCTGAGGTCATCAGTCCCCTAGAAAATAGAACTACTTAAACCTAACTAACCTAAGGACATCACACACATCCATGCCCGAGGCAGGTTTCGAACTTGCGACCGTAGGTGTCACGCGGTTCCAGACTGTAGCGCCTAGAACCGCTCGGCCACTCTGGCCGGCTGATTGGAACAAGTCCATATATTCAACTTCCTGGACTATTATATCACTTACACTAATGATAATGATCGTGGTAAGATACTACAAAGGTAGTTACACATGTTAAAAGAACGCCCCCGAGTAAAATTAGGGAACAGAGTTTTTAAATTTTATCGGCATGCACGCGACATAATGTGTTCCTGATACGGATATGGTTTAAACCGCCGCGCTAGAAAATCTGATTTTCTGATGCTCCTATCGCGAGTTGTGTTGTAAAAGGGAAGGGACAAGTATTTTGGATATCTCTTGCGCTAGAGACCATTTGTATAGCCAACAGAAGGATCGTCTTAGTGTGGCTATCTTACAGTACGGGGTCAATGTATGTATATTACACTCTTCCCCCTGTTTAGGCAAATGGAGCAAATCGGTTGGTTCTCTTTGCACCTGATGTGGCCTGCGGTGGGCTTAATGGGTCATATGGAAGCACCATTAGTTCATGGGCGGTTCCTTGGAAAACCCGTCCCAAAAAAAGGAGTTAATTTGCTATATTTTCGCGTCATTAGTAGACCCAGCCTAGAATTCCGAGACGGCTGCACATAACAAATGCCTGAAATTGTTACAATATTCCGATTTCGAACAATTTTCTTGACATCTTTATCCGTTTCCTAAGTATAGATGTTCAAAATAGTCATTCTTCTACGAGTAAAATGCGGTATGAAGCAGTATATAAGTAATTAATAACAGCAGAAAATTGGTCAGATTTTAACTGTATATTCTCTAGGCATTTATCTAGAAGAGTCATGTCACCGTTTTCGAAAACTTTTATATGCTATCGAGAAACACCCCAAAATATTGTTTTTCAGGTACCAAAAGCCAGCTGCGGATTCCGCGGCGGATATATGCAGCAAATGGCTGCAATGTTGGAAACGTCCCTCTTTATTTAAAGGAATGTGACTGAAAAGTGGAGTACCAGCTGCCCCATTCTACCTACGCCAGCATCTTCAAAAATTTTGGCATACAAACACAGGCATTTTTTATGCTGAAAGAAAGGCAGTGGCAGTGGCAAAGACACGGAAATGTAATAAATACTGGAAAATGGTAGACAGTGATTGTGTTAGCGAAAGAGCGAAGGAGACATTCGTAGTGTGAGAGAAAGAGAGGGAACAGTGGCAGCGTAACATAGTTAACAGTGACAGAACAGTGCTAGGAAAAGAATGAAGGAAAAAATGCCAGGGATTTTGGAGGGGGGGGGGGGGAGAGATAAAGAGAAAGAGAAAGAGGAAGTCAAAGTGGAAGTGGAAGGAGGTAAGAGCCAGTGATAATGAGAGACCGAGTTTACAACAATGACAACGAGGGAGAGAGATAATGAGAGTGAGAAGAGGCAGCAGCAGCAGGAAGGAAGGAATGAGACATATGCAGTAAGAGAGAGTAAGAGGGAGAAAGTGACAGTGAGATGAGACAGTATTAGTAGGACAAAACGACGGCAAATGTTGCTGTGATACTGGAGACAATGACACAGAGACGAAAAGAAACTATGACGGTGTTTAAGCTGAATGAGTGAGTGGGAATTGTCAAGAAGGAGTGGATGGGTATGAGAGAGTTACAGTGTGTATGAGTTGGTCACTGTCAGGGGAGGTTGTGGGAGTTTGAGGTGAGCTGCGTGTTAAAAGAAAGCGTGAATATGTTCGTATGCGAAAATTGTCGGGTAATTTTTTAAAGATGGTGAGGAAGGTAGAACGAGTCGCTGGTGCCCCACTTTTCAGTCAGAGTCTTGTAAATAAAGAGGAACATTTTCGCATTTTTTTATGCTCCGATAGTATCATTTTAGCGCTGGTAATATTACAACCGTACCTTACTGCTCTGGTGATCCGAAGTATGGCTTTTAACAAGGAAACAGGTACAGAGATTTGAAGCGGTAGTGCCGAGACTTCTAAAATCCTTGGCTGGATACAAATTAGAAGATCACAAGAAGAACAGTGAGATAAGAGAGGAGCTCCATGTTCTAGGAACAGCCATGACAGACTATTACGTTTAGGCCAAAGTAGGCTAACAAAAAAACCCTGTGGCTGCAGACCTAGTGGTACAAGAAGAATACGAAGACCACGGAAGTGGTGCGACCTGCTTTACATGCTTCGTTTCCGAACAGGTAAGCGTCTCAAATCCAGAAATGTACATTGTGAAGAGAAATTTAAGGACAACATACGTGGCCATTTGTAGCTAATGGGGAAGAAAGAATTTATATACGCAAGACACGCATTCGAATGTTGATTTTCAAGTACGTCAAATACTGGTCAGCGGTCCTACTCTGTAGGTAGTGTCACCCCTGGATAAAAACTTGTAATTTTTCCAGAAATACCGTACATATAATTGTTAAAATAAAAAAGATAAAAATGATGTGTAAGTACATGTTTTCATTAGCTCTTTTTAGTAGTAACGTTTTTGTAATATTTCCTTACACTACTGTCAGTATGTGGTTTCGAGATACTTAACGTGACACAGTGATGTTTATTACACAGAAGCATTCCAGAATGACAGTTTTCTTAAAGATAGGCTATGAACTTCTGTTACTCGCTAACGACGTTACAACAATAAATCACTCGCATTGTTAGTCGTTGTTTTAGAGCACTACAGTATTTAAGAAGAGAAATATTAAGGGCAGTGTACACTGATATTTGTTAGGTTGGGTTGTTTTGGGGGAGGAGACCAGACAGAGAGGTCATCGATCTCATCGGACTAGGAAAGGAAGTCGGCCGTGCTCTTTCGAAGGAACCATCCCGGCACTTGCCTGGAGCGACTTAGGGAAATCACGGAAAATCTAAATCAGGATGGCCGAACACCGGATTGAACCGTCGTCTTCCAGAATGCGAGTCTAGTGTGCTAGTCACTGCGACACGTCGCTCGGTCTGATATTTGTAGCTAATGCCGAAGAAGAAATTAACATGCTCAAGCGAATGTTGTTGGAATTCCTTTTTCTTTTTTTAAAAAAAAGATCGAAGAAGAAAGCAACGTAAAGAAATGCAGAAAAATGTGCTCGTATTCTTAGATAGATGGTTTTGCGATCGCATAATGGCCACGACAAAACAGACGGTACCTTGCTGCCCTGTGAGCTAGACATACTGAAACTATCGGCTCCTGTCTCTGTGATGGGAGGTATATTTTCTACTACAGATCCCATATGAAATGTCTGACAGATGTATACAGGGAATGACGACCTAACAATAACGGCTTTGTTGGTCATACGAATTGGTTTCACGGCCTGCCAATTGCCGACTAGTGCTCTTTCCATCAGTCCAGATTTCTTAGAAATTACGACAGGGCTAGAAAAATGTATGTCGAAACCGCCAGTCAAATGTCTTAAAGGACATCTACATCTACATTATTACTCCGCAATTCACATTTCAGTGCTTGGCAGAGGGTTCATCGAACTACAATCATACTATCTCTCTACCATTCCACTCCCGAAAAGCCCCCGGGGAAAACGAACACCTAAACCTTTCTGTTCGAGCTCTGATTTCTCTTATTTTATTTTGATGATCATTCCTACCAAAATGTTTTCGCATTCGGAAGAGAAAGTTGGTGACTGAAATTTCGTAAATAGATCTCGCCGCGAGGAAAAATGTCTAGGCTTTAATGACTTCCATCCCACCTCGGGTATCATATCTGCCACACTCTCTCCCCTATTACGTGATAATACAAAGCGAGCTGTCCTTTTTTGCACCCTTTCAATGTCCTCTGTCAATCTCACCTGGTAAGGATCCCACACCGCGCAGCAATATTCTAACAGAGGACGAACGAGTGTAGTGTAGGCTGTCTCTTTAGTGGACTTGTTACATCTTCTAAGTCTCTTGCCAACGAAACGCAACCTTTGGCTCGCCTTCCCCACAATATTATCTATGTAGTCTTTCCAACTGAATTTGTTCGTAATTTTAACACCCAGGTACTTAGTTGAATTGACAGCCTTGAGAATTGTACTATTTATCGAGTAATCGAATTCCAACGGATTTCTTTTGATTCAACTGGCTCTGAGCAATTCACATGATAGAAATATTCTGCTACTGGGTAGGGTTGTAGGGTTCTATGGGACGTAACAAACGGTTCAAATGGCTCTGAGCACTATGAGACTTAACATCTGAGGTCATCAGTCCCCTAGAACGTAGAACTACTTAAACCTAACTAACCTAAGGACATCACAAATATGAAAGCCCGAGGTAGGATTCGAACCACGATTTCTTTTGGAACTCATGTGGATCACTTCACACGTTTCGTTGTTTAGCGTCAACTGCTACCTGCCACACCATACAGCAATCTTTTCTAAATCGCTTTGTAACTGATACTGATCTTCGGATGACCTTACTAGACGGTAAGTTACAGCATCATCTGCGAACATCCTAAGAGAACTGCTCAGATTGTCACCCAGGTCATTTCTATAGGAATGACAATCCAGGTCACGCGCGCTGGAACTCGCAGAGAAACGAGGAATTTTAAGGCACCAGAAATGCTACAGCTTTCCCAACGTAACTTAAGGCGAGGGCCACATGACGACTACCTACCTTAACCAATGGATGCTCTAGCTGTTTACAGACAGCAAACATTTTGCCTTGTGTCTACTCACAAGCACAATTCCTACAATATATCACCTCGGAAGAATGCACTAAACCAAGCGATGAGAGAGTGAGAAATTATACACATTCTGCGGCAAGAGACAACTACATGATTCTGGCGCTCCTGCTAACGTAAAGCTACACTACTAAAATAAGATCCTACAAAGGAAAAAACGGGTTCCGGTGCCTTTTAAGCGCCGGTAACTACGAAGATGTCGACACTTTCGCGGGACCGAAGACTCCAGTGACTGTTGTAATATAGAGGCCAAAAGCTACTTACACTAGCAAGCTGCCACTTCCGTGCAAACGTAACACAAACAAGAAACGCGTGGGCTGTGCCCCGTGGAGCTACTGGCGAGAATAAATATGGGGTTGTGTGACGGCGGCCGGCTGGAGGAGAAGGCCTGAGCGCAGCAGTTACGAGGCCACGAGTGCGGCGGGCGTGCTGAGCGCGTGACTCGGCCGTGGGCCGTGCGCTGCTGAAACGCGACGCGCGCGGTCGCCGCTGCTGCGTGCGGCGCAGCCGGCTGAAAATAATTCCGACGGGAGGTCCGCTGAGCGAGCAGCGAGCAGCCTGCAGCGGTGCGAGGCTGCGCCGCGCCCAGGCCCCTCGCTACCCAGGCCTGCCGGGCTCGATAACGCCAGCCACAAAACTCCCTGTCACGTCCTAACGAATGAAAGGCCCGTCCCTCCACCTACCAGCGGCACAATGAGCCATTAACTTGCCAGCTGCCGTTACGGATTCTACACTTATCTATTGGAATGTCTCGTTAAGTTCGTTCGCTTTTCGTTACAGTGCAGTCACAACGAACGCCTGGCAATATACCTCCACGCTGCACAGCTACGACAGAGTGGTTGCTGGCATATCTGCTTACACACTTCACACACAAAGTCGCGCACAGTATAGCTAAACAAGGCGGATCGGTTTTGTAAACAAACAATTTATTTCCTGCTGTATACTCCATTAGTTCCCTGGAAGTTTATAAATGCGATTTTTCCAAAATGTGGAGGTTTTATGGTCGACGAACTCTTTGAGATTCAGTCTACAGTCCTCCAAGGAGGTGAGGCGTTTGCCATTTAGTAAATACGGTAGGCAACAGAGTACATGAAATTTGGAAGGGGCAATGTCTGGCGAATATGGCGGTTGGGTTAACGCATCCTACTCGGAAGAACGCAGTTTGTGACATGTCACCGTAGAGGCATGTGGTCTGGCGTTGTCATGGTGTAACACGACTTCGTGTTTCAAATCCGGCCGTTTCTCATCAAGGCTGCCTTGAGACAATCCAAATGCGAAGAGTATTTCTCGAAAGTTATAGTCTCATTCGGAAGCAGTTCGTAATACTGGGCTCTTCACAATACCACCACATGCATAGCAGAACTGTTCACCACTATAGTGGTGGCTGCCCTGTCTTGCGCCGCGATTAACTCTTCCGGAAGTTGTTTTGCGCGATCCACTACTCATCCCCAGTTACTAGCCGTTCCGGAAACGGAGCATTCTGACTGCATCTCAACAAGGAACCGCAGAGGGACACGCGCTGAATCAAATACGCTTTCACTCACAAGGGGAGGCCACGACGTTTGGAACGCGTATTTACTGCAAATTCGCACACTCGTAGTGCTCCATGAGGATGACAAAATTTGTAAGCAGTAGCGCGTGCTACTCAAGCGTTACTGAGAAAATCGCAAGATAGCTTAGTTCGTCAAATACATACCTGCGCGTGGCCATTTTTACCATGAAGCTGCGTCAGCCGAGTGATTTGTGCTCAAGCACCCTAATCGCTGGATCTAGTCCCGTGCGTCAGTTTTTTTTTAATTTTCAACACAGTCATTTTCTTTACCATTTATATTACCATTGATATAATGTGAAAAATACGTGTAATCGGATGAACTTTTATTAAATTTACAATATTATTTGGCAGTCTACAAATTGTTATTATCAGAAATAACATAATACTCATAGCTTTGTTTTTCATGTTTTGATGAAAAATACCATCCTGCAACTTGTAATGTCGAAAGCGACGATTAATTGTAGATCTTTCGAAAACCGTGCTTGCCGATCTAAACTTGCAGGTAACAGATAGTTTCGAGCTCCTTCCAGGTATAAGGGATTTCTCAAATCACGGACCAGCATACATTTTCAGTATTAATTTATGCGTTTGGTCGTTTACTAGTCGTTAGTTCTGAATATTATATAATTTGTGATAATAAAAATTTGTAGACAGTCAAATAACATTGTAAATTTATTAAAAGTTCATCCAATTACACGTATTTTTCCCATTGTATGAATTGTAATATAAATAGTAAAGAAAATGACTGTGTTGGAAATAAAAAAAGAAACTGACGAACGGAACTCGATCCATGGATCCAGTGATTACGGGGCTTGAGCGCTAACCACTCGGCTGCCATCGCTTCATGGTAAAATGGCCACGTGCAGGAATATATTTGACGACCGAAACTATCTTGTGATTTTCTCAATCACGCTTGAGAAGTACGCATTACTGCTTATACATTTTGTTGTCCTCATGGAGTACTACGAGTGTACGAAGTTTTACGGTAAATCAGCGTTCCAATCGTCGTTGCCTCCCCTTGTCAGTTCCAGAGGAACTTATACATCGCGAATATTTACGTAAACCAGCTTCTTCAAGTTACTGGCTACAGTAGCACGAACGACATGAAGCATCAATGGCAAAACCCGCGTTCTCTTGCGTGGATTGTTGACTATCATATCATTAAGGCGTTCCACGTCGTAACCGTTGGCCATCCAGATAGAGGCTTGTCTGTTGGGTGAAATTCCCTGCTCGAAATCGACTAAACCACTTCTGACATGCTCGAGTCGTTACTGCACCGTCCCCGTATGTAGCACTAATCTTCTGCCGGCCTCGTCAGGTGGTTTCCCATTACGATAGTAAAACAGCGTAAGATGTCGGAAATGTTCCATCTTGCTTTCCATAGCTTGTAAACACACGCTCAAGCTGTTCCATCCAACGCCAGGCACTAACACAAACTGATACATCCAATGGCGCGTCACGTTGTCGACCTCTACGTCTTAGGGTCGGATAGGCAACTGTGTTCCCCGTGGAGGGTAGGAGGGGTAGTGAGTGGGGGTGGGCAAGGCTGGTGCTGCGTTTGCATGTGCTATAGATGGATCGCGCGAGCAAAACGAACATACGAGAGAATCCAGTAGTTCCACGATCTATACTCCACAAGCCCCCTTGCAGTGTGTCGCGAGGAGTACTTTGTGTAGCACTGTCACTTTCCCCCTTTCCTGTTCGAGGGATGACGATTGTTGGCAAGCCTTCGTGTGGGCTAAAATCTCTCTTTGTTTCACCTGCTTGGTCTTGTCGCTATATGTTGTTACAAGGAAGCAATATATTTGTTGACTCTTCTAGAAGCGTACGCTCTTGAAACTTTAAAAATAAACCACACCGTAACGCAGAACGCCTGTCTTGCAGCGCCTGCCACTGCAATTGGTTAATCATCTCTGTCACGCTTTCGTGTTTAATAAATGAACCTGTAACGAAATGCGCCGCTCTTCTTTGGATCACCTCTATTTCGTCTATCAGTCCTATCTAGTACGGATACCCTACCGACGAGAAATATTCAAGTACTGGTCGAACGAGTGTTTTGTAAGCCGATTCCTTGGCTGATGGACTGCATTTTCTGACCGGCTGGTGTGGCTGTGCGGTTGTAGGCGCTTCAGTCTGGAACCGCGTGACCGCTACGGTCACAGGTTCGAATCCTACCTCGGGCATGGGTGTGTGTGATGGCCTTAGGTTAGTTAGGTTTAAGTTGTTCCAAATTCTAGGAAACTGATGACCACAGATGATAAGTCCCATAGTGCTCAGAGCATTTTTCTTCTTTTTTTTTTTTTGCATTTTCTGAGGATTCTCTTAGTGAATCGCAGTCTCGCAGTAGCCTCACTCGCGATTAATTTCGCGTGGTTGTTCCATTTCAAATCGGACCGTATGCTTATTACTAGGAAAATTATGGAACTAACTGCTTACAGTGACTGTTCTGCAGTTGTGTAATCCTATATTAATGAGTCTTTCGGCCTATGTATTTGCAATACGTTACAGTTGTTTATTGCGTGTTGAGTGTCAAATGCCAGTTGCACTTAGCGCAGATCTTTTGCATGTCCTCCTGCCTTTCGCTACAGTTTTCTAGCGTCGCGTATTCTCTGTAGACAACAGTTCCATCCGCAAATATCCTAATGGAAATTCCGACGGTATCTACTAGGTCATGTACGTACACTGTGAAAAATAATGGCTCTATCACAGGAACCTGGGTCAAGCCAGAAGTTACGTTTACGTCTGAAAGTTTTTCTCATTTCAGATATTTTGTGCTACGAATTCAAAGATGTACTATAGTGCGATCTTCCTCTGTGAAAGAGTGTTGGAAAAAGACGTTTAGTATTTTCGTTCTCCGTTTCACTGCCATTGTGGTCACAGTGTGTCTGCTTCGATCTTTTTACCGATTTAACATAAGACCAAAACTCCATAGGATTTGGTGTTAGGTCCGTAGGCAGAATTTTACTTTCGAATTCGTTGAATGCTTTACGTGTGATTCTTCATACGCTGCCGTAGTTTAAGTTTTGATTGTCTGTGAGGATTTGAGTATGTTTAAATTTGCAGTGAGGCTCTGTCTGCCTTTTCTGATACGGCCGTTGAATCTCGCCTAGTTTTTCCCATTCCTGACAACCCTGCTTGGCACGTACCTACCTAAGGTATTGCACAATGCTCTTGATCTTTGTACATCGATATTCAACACTGTTAATGCTAGAAATGAAATTGTCTTGCAGATCGCTCACGTAATCTGAAATCTGTTCCTTGTCGCTCTCGCTGAGCAGAAAGATCTTCCTCCTATTTACAGCCGTGTTCAGTGATGCCGTAACTGCCTTGTGATTACTTATTTCCTGTTCTACTCTTAGTCTTAAGTTTTCCTTCTGTTTATCATTAGAAGGTCTAAGATGCAATCCTTACAAGTCCGTTCTCTGATTAATTGCTCAAGGTAATTCTCGGATACAGAACTTCGAACGATTTCACAATATGTCATAGCCAACTAAATGTAATACAAACTAACACTCTATGAGTCAGTCTTTTGTTTCGTCCGGTCTATTTGTCGAGAGAACAGTCCACAGATGACACCGAAAAGGATCTTTTACTTCCTCTTCTTCTTTTTCTTCTTCCTCTTCTTCTTCTTTAGCCGTTTTTCCGTTTCTTCTAGTGGGTCGCGATTGTTATATGGACTGAGGCAATGTTAGTGGTGGTCGGTGACCGGATGTCCATACTGATGTCACCACTCTTCTCAGGACGGGATCTCTGTAGCCCATCTGTCCACGTGTAATAAATTTATATTCAAGTGTGATAATGTTTCTTAAATACTCGCGTAGCGTGTATCTGAGGAGGGAAGTGGGCACCAGCCTGGTATGTTGGATGTGGGAAACCGCCTACACCAACCGTCGTCATTCTTGGTCGAAACTGATTCAATCCAGGATAAGATCTTTGTCCCGCATCGAGGAAGACGCACTTTAACGCCCTCGGATATCAGGGTGAGTCAAGGACGCTGACAGGGTTCTTCGCCGAAAGACTGTACCCCTACAACACCGAGTACCGGCAGTACACTCGAATTTTCTGTCAACACCGAATTATTGCTGTAATACTGTGAGAGACTAACAGAGGTTCATACCATATCTGTAGCGTGTTACAGGAGTAATGGTCAATACTGAGGCATGTGACAGGAAGAGAAATGCATACCTTAAGATCAACGAGCAATTATAAAATTCCGATAGCGTGGAAAAATTCTCTTTTTACTTTTTACATTCCGAGAGTAAGGGCTCGAAGATGCATACCTCAAGGGCTATGAGTACTTTTTCAGAAAAAGGATGTGTTTCACATTAGCAAAGATGGGTAAGAGCTCATAGCACTTTTTAAGGCATGTACTATGGACCCCATTTTTATTAGAGGTTTTTTTTTTGCTTCGACTGATTGTTCCTATTATGTTCTTGAATACTGACAATTCTTCCTGGGACGCCCATTATAAGGAAATAGATATTTGGGAATGATTGTATAGACTGAACGTTACTCCTTCATTTAAATGACTCCGCAAACAACTGCTGACACTACTGAAGGGAATATGACAAGGAAGTTACTACTGTAGAAAATAACAAGAAAAGAAATTTTAAAAGTGTGCCTACTTGCAGGTACTATATTTAACATCGTAGATTATTTCGGGAAAGATAGTGTATACGGTTAGAGAAAAGACAGCTTTTGTTCCAGAAGAAGGTCAGCTATAAACAGCTGGTGGCTATTTGCTCCTACGTAGACAACTTTATTTCATGATTTTTAAATCAAATATTAGCAATGACTGAACTGTAGGATTACATTAGCACTAACGTTAGGCGTATCACAGGCAGCCAAATGAAAACAAAACAGATGGACAAAAGTAAGTAAATTGTTTATTATTCCTAAATAATAGCCGTAACGTTTAATGTATTTATCACAGTGTGAGACAAGACGGTCGATTACTTCACAGAAAAATGTTTCCGTTTGACTACGAAACCATAATTGCACCCAGACTAGCATCTCTTCGTCCGAAGGAAATCAACGGCCACAAATATCTTCATTCATGGCTCCAAAAACATGTAAATTGCATGGTGTAAATAGAGTGTGTGAAAGGCCTTTCCAGAAAACTTCTGCAGCGCAGACGAAACAACCTTGGCAACTTGTGTACACGCCTTTTCCATCAAACCACCCCAAATATTTGAGATTATAAGACCAAATATAACGTAAAACGTCATCAGTGACGTATCTCGCTATTTTTGACTAGAAAATATTTTGTGGAGGACAATATTCTCCTTCTGACTGTCTGTCTGTCTGATTTCAGCGACAATAATTTTAACTCAGATTTCACAATTACTTTCTGTGTAAATTAAAATACACTTGAGACAAAAATTTTTGCCCTTGATAAAGTTCTGACTGTGAAGCTTTCTCAAAAACTAATAACTGGAAAATAATTTGTTTCAGACTCTACATAGAGAAACTTAGAATTCCAAAATATGGTAGACTACTCTATTTATGATAACAAGAAACACATTTCAAATTACATGACGCCCTGTTTTAAAGCTTTGTAGCTCTAATGGGAAGGACAGCCTTGTTCAGAAGATATGTAAAATAGATGGTGCTTGCTTCTTTTCTTACAACTGTCCACATCGTCACCAGAAGATACCTGTATGTTTTCTCAGTGTACCTCCTCCTAAATCAAATGACTTAAAGGTTCCCAGCATATAACACACGGATCTCCCACCCATTTTCCAGGTGTGGGAATCTTAATGCACACCACGTGCAAGAAGGCTCCCATATCACTTACCTCCAGCTTTGAGTTGTGGAGTATCTCTTTTCGAAACAGTTTTTACGTCTTGTGAATAAGGTAGTCACCATACCCTTCAGCAATACTAGGGGCCGAAATAAGTGGCGCAATGGTTAGCACACAGGACTCGCATCCGGGAGGACGACGGTTAAAAAAAAATGGTTCAAATGGCTCTGAGCACTATGGGATTTAACATCTGAGGTCATCAGTCCCCTAGAAAAAAAATGTTTGAAATGTCTCTGAGCACTATGGGACTTAACATCTGAGGTAATCAGTCCCCTAGAATTTAGAACTACTTAAACCTAACTAACCTAAGGACATCACACACATCCATGACAGAGGCAGGATTCGAATCTGCGACCGTAGCAGTCGCGCGGTTCCGGACTGAAGCGCCTAGAACCGCTCGGCCACCAACGGCCGGCTGACGGTTCAAACCCCCGTCTGGCCCTCCTGATTTAGGTTTTCCGTGATTTCCCTAAATCGCTTCAGGCCACTTTCGAGATGGTTCCTTTGAAAGTGCACGACAGACTTTCTATCCCATCCTTTCCGAATACGGTGGGATCGATGACCTAACTCTTTGGTCCCCTCACCCCCCCCCCCCCCCCCCAATTACTGTTAGAGACCGGAGACAGAACTGAGTTTCATCACCACAAAAGGAAGCGTAACTGCTGCTTTTGTTTTCAGCGTAGATGTTGATTATAAAGTTGTTCGTGCCTTTTACCGCACGTCTGAAGTAGAAAACGTATGCCTGAAAGAAGAACAGATTAAGTATGGCGAAGTTAAAATTTTTATAAATGAACTTTGGTCCAATCAACATACACTGCAAGCTATTAGTGCTGTGTGGTGTACAAAAAAGCAAATGAAAGCCAATTTTCCGTTTCATATCATGGTTGCCCGATGGAGGGTGTAGGTTTCATACTCAAACCAAGTTTTTATATGTTTATGTATAATAAAAGCGGTCATCTTCGTCGAAAATGTCCTAAACAATTCTCGTTTACAAATCTCTTTGCGGCAATAGAAGAAACTAATATTAGCAGAGACCTTAAGTGAAAATCAAGCACCTGACGAGGTTCGTAGACACGGAATAATGCACAAATCTATACTCCTGGAAATTGAAATAAGAACACCGTGAATTCATCGTCCCAAGAAGGGGAAACTTTATTGACACATTCCTGGGGTCAGATACATCACATGATCACACTGACAGAACCACAGGCACATAGACACAGGCAACAGAGCATCCACAATGTCGGCACTAGTACAGTGTATATCGACCTTTCGCAGCAATGCAGGCTGCTATTCTCCCATGGAGACGATCGTAGAGATGCTGGATGTAGTCCTGTGGAACGGCTTGCCATGCCATTTCCACCTGGCGCCTCAGTTGGACCAGCGTTCGTGCTGGACGTGCAGACCGCGTGAGACGACGCTTCATCCAGTCCCAAACATGCTCAATGGGGGACAGATCCGGAGATCTTGCTGGCCAGGGTAGTTGACTTACACCTTCTAGAGCACGTTGGGTGGCACGGGATACATGTGGACGTGCATTGTCCTGTTGGAACAGCAAGTTCCCTTGCCGGTCTAGGAATGGTAGAATGATGGGTTCGATGACGGTTTGGATGTACCGTGCACTATTCAGTGTCCCCTCGACGATCACAAGAGGTGTACGGCCAGTGTAGGAGATCGCTCCCCACACCATGATGCCGGGTGTTGGCCCTGTGTGCCTCGGTCGTATGCAGTCCTGATTGTGGCGCTCACCTGCACGGCGCCAAACACGCATACGACCATCATTGGCACCAAGGCAGAAGCGACTCTCATCGCTGAAGACGACACGTCTCCATTCGTCCCTCCATTCACGCCTGTCGCGACACCACTGGAGGCGGGCTGCACGATATTGGGGCGTGAGCGGAAGACGGCCTAACGGTGTGCGGGACCGTAGCCCAGCTTCATGGAGACGGTTGCGAATGGTCCTCTCCGATACCCCAGGAGCAACAGTGTCCCTAATTTGCTGGGAAGTGGCGGTGCAGTCCCCTACGGCACTGCGTAGGATCCTACGGTCTTGGCGTGCATCCGTGCGTCGCTGCAGTCCGGTCCCAGGTCGACGGGCACGTGCACCTTCCGCCGACCACTGGCGACAACATCGATGTACTGTGGAGACCTCACGCCCCACGTGTTGAGCAATTCGGCGGTACGTCCACCCGGGCTCCCTCATGCCCACTATACGCCCTCGCTCAAAGTCCGTCAACTGCACATACGGTTCACGTCCACGCTGTCGCGGCATGCTACCAGTGTTAAAGACTGCGATGGAGCTCCGTATGCCACGGCAAACTGGCTGACACTGACGGCGGCGGTGCACAAATGCTGCGCAGCTAGCGCCATTCGACGGCCAACACCGCGGTTCCTGGTGTGTCCACTGTGACGTGCGTATGATCATTGCTTGTACAGCCCTCTCGCAGTGTCCGGAGCAAGTATGGTGGGTCTGACATACCGGTGTCAATGTGTTCTTTTTTCCATTTCCAGTAGTGTAATATATTATGTGGCAAATATTTCCCACCACTGGCAAGCCAACTCGACATCCACCAGCCTCTTCCAAGATACATTGCTTCATTGACAACTGCTAAGCGATGACGGGCTTATGACGGGAACAGTTCCAGCGACGGCATAAACGTAACGTGCGATTCATCTAAAAAAGACACTCAGTAACATGGCTCTGACACACTGTTGGAAAATAAATTTTCCAGTGATTCCACGACACAGGTTCTCAATCAATTACGGGGACGATAATAAGAAGTCGTGCCCACAACTTCCGCTCATATTGCCAGTCACGAGGTACCTCACCGAATGGAAACAAGCCATGGGAGTAAGTCCCGGAACCCAGTGACGGTAAGCAAACTTCCTGGTGTCGGCCTACTATCGTTAACATCCCGAGCACGGCAGCCTTTATATACAAACAGGAGAAAACTGACAGTCATAACATAAATACAGACCAGTTGAAGGAGAATCCACCACAGACGCATGTACGAAAAGTAGCAGTAAATGAGCAGCAAGAGGCCGACATCTCCATCTGTAGAGCGAGTTAGCGTCAGTACACGTAGCCATCCAGAAGTACGGTCCATCACCGAGAAAAAGCACCTGCATAAAACACCTAAGTGGATGGCATGAATCTGACACTGTAAAAGACGCACAACTGGAATGGTCCGAGGACTTATAATGATCATATAGAATACCAAACCTGCAAATTAAGTGACCATAGTTCTAACCCTGAACATTAATAGAATCACAGCGATTTAAAATAGCTGCACTACAGCCATTCATCAATGATCGTGAAGCCGTTTTTTCTTACAAGAAGTGACACAAGGAGATTGAAATGTACCTGGGTTTCGAACAATCGTGATCTTCGCACTCAAAGAAAACACAATGACAGCTATCGTTGTGCATAAAGGTATCTCAGTCAGAACTGCTGAGGAACTTGAATCCGTGAGAGGGATCGCGTGCGACATTTACAGTATCACCCTTCTAAACGTTTGAAACAGTGTATCTACTAAAAAAACTGTCTAATCTGCTGATATGAGACGACTTAAACTGACCAACCAGTGAACGAATTTAAACTACTATAAACAATTACATAACGTTTTGAAGAATCTGCGCCTTAAGGATACCTGGGAACCAAAACACTCCACACTTGTGAGATACACTTTTCTGCGGTCGACTTCGGGGATCCGAATCGATGAGATAAACGTAACAGATATCACTTGTTAACGAGTGCCCACTACAGATGTCAACTACGCTACAATTACAGTTAATTGTGCATTATCTGTGACGTTAAGCATAGACAGCGGCCTACAAAAATGTACTGAGGACAATGGTAGTTAAGAAGATAGACCATTTTCCTGCGTTTATTCGAGAATTTCGCGACAAAAGCCGACCAACGGGCCAGACTTTCTAAAAGACGCCAAAGAATACCCGTTTGGTGGTAAGTTCCTATAGGACAAAGCTGCTGAGGTCATCGGTCCCTAGGTGTTCACACTACTTAATCTAATTAAACTAACTTACGCTAAGGACAATACACACACCCATGCCGGAAAGAGGACTCTAACCTCCGACGGGGGGAGCCGCGCGAACCGTGGCTAGGCGCCCAAGACGGCGCGGCTACCCCGAGCGGCTCCAAAGAATACGCCTACTAATTCACGGAAGATATAAAATCAGTGAAGTGAAGAAACCAGGGATTTACTTCACCATCCTTAGACAACTGTACGAAAAACTTAAGGGTAACATGCAACAGATAATGAAAATTAAACCGAAACTCATTTACATCGAAAGTAATCAATTAGATCCTCTGAAAATTAAATCCAAAGGACGATCCGTAATATCAGCCACGATGCCATCCATACCGTCCATGTGTCGCCTCGTGAAACATTAAAGCATTCACAGACCCATATTCTCAGACGAAATGCAGAGGATACGAATATACAGGCTAATCAAAAATAAATGAAATACCCTGCGCTAGAGAATGAAACCCTATTATCTTCCTCTTTTGCGTTACAGAACTGTGAAATTTAGTTCACAGATGAATACAACCTTCCTCTGAAACTGCGCAAAAAAGTGTTACCCTGCAATGTCATCATTGGGCATGGCGGCTGTTCAAACAGCCAACTGTCGACATATGCGAAAAAAACGTCAGAACTCAGAAGTTCATTTGTGGTGTAAGGTGGGTTAATGAAGTAACATTTGCACAAAATTTCCCCCATCGCTACCAATGACGTGTCGCATTATAATAAGAACGTCACCTCCACACGTATCGTCCCTCTTCTCATAATGCATCTGCGATTGAGGTCAGAAACGCAATGCCCAAGGTCGAAATCACGCGGTTTTCTTATAGGTATGCGAGAAAAACATTTCCGTCACACCACCGCTCACAATCAACGCGAGAAGACCTCAAAGGCTGGTATAAAGGGCGTCAATGAAATCACTTATTTCCTTGGGACATTCATTTACACAAATATCGCGGTCATAAACAACAGTTTACATTGCACTGTGCAACCAAACGACGTTCTTGACAACACTGGATACTGCTACACTCCCTAGACGATTCATCCCTTCCCTAAGGACATCGTGGTCTAGAAACCCCACAGAACGTGATTGTACCCCTCAATTTATGTTTTGGTATACAGGATGGAACCACTTAGGACCGTTCAAAACCATTCGACGAAATTCGGATGTGATCCGAATCAGAAAAGAGTGTTTACGATTTTTCAGCTCTTCTCTTTCGTGCCCTCATGTATCGTTCATAAATGAAATGGCAAACGGTCGCTCTAAGACCCTCCAGTTTAGCAACGACCTATGTGCCACCTGAGACCACTTTAAAACTGTGCCTGTAGAATCCCCCTGACTTATTCTTAGGTGCTTGCGAGCCGGAAATCCCTTGAGACCATGTAGCTGAATGGAGCTACAATCATGGTCCATAACCTTTTTGTGGGTATGAGGAGTCTGAGTAATGCCGAAAGAATTGCCTGCCTACAGGTGCTAAGGACTCAGTCAAGATATCTCTCTTTATCGGTACTCAGGTGTGCTTTAAGGTGCGTAACAGAAATTTGCGGCGGGCACAGAGGGTCTGCCGAACTAGGCGTTCTTAAAACTACACTCTGCTCTTTTATTCATGTATGTGTCAGTGTCGTATCTCTCCATGATAGGCGAGCTTAAACGGCATTAACCCCCTCTGCTGCTTTGAGTCACGATGAAATTTCGTAGAATGGCTTTGAAAGGTCCCTAGTGGTTTCACCCCCAAAATCAACGCAAAACACTGTGGTCTCCCTGCACTCCAAAAGGGTCAGTTCACGTTCAATGTGGTTGTAGCCCCATGATATCCTTAGAGAAGGGTTCATTCGTCAGTGGAGTGGATATAGTGTCAAAGGTTGTCAAGGACATCGTTCTGTTGCACATCACACTGTACTCTGTCGTTTACGACAGAGAAATGTGTGTAGATGAAGGATTATTTCATTGACTCCTTTTATGGTAAGTCCTGAGGCCTTTTCGTGTCGATTCTTAGCAGCGGTGTGTCTGAAATGTTTTCCTCTTTTTCTCATGATTTCAACGATGAGCGTCGTTGTTCCGGCCTCCATCGCAGAGGTGTAGAAAGGATGGGTGCAATGTGGTAAGAAGGGCTGTGACAATCTGCCTATCGAGTGACACGTCACGGTGGAGTTGGGCAGAATTATGATGAAATTCGGTGATCATGCGACATTACAGCTTATATGAAGTTCCGAGCTCTGGCCTTTTTTTCCCGCGTGCGTCGACTCCTTACTGTTTGATGCGTTGTGAAGCCCGCCAGCAGCTCTACAGTGCGCCACGTGTTTGCGCTATTAATGAGGAAGCTCGTTGGCATCTGTGAGCTAAATATCAAACTTTTGTGTCACAATGGAGGAAAATGATGGTTTTCGAAAAGGGGCCCTTTATTACTTCGCGCAGTGTACAGCTGCATTACCGGAATCTCTACTCCGTGGTCCCAAAGATGAGGATTTAGCGGATGAAGCTATCAACTGTTAAACAAGAAAATTACTGATGACGGAAGCAGAGAATTTGTAATTTACTTTAGCGTGGATGAATTATCTCAATTAAGTGTTAAATCATCACATCACGAATCTCCAAGAACGGGCGGAATTCCCAAACAGTTTTATCATAAGTTTTGGGATATCATCGGGACTTCTTTTAGTGCAGTTTTGTTTGACATAATTCGTTGTGGGATTGTGACTAATAAGATGAAAGAGCTCCAAAGTTTCTAATACCAAAGAAGAATGAACCGAAACACTTCGAAACTCTGTGGCCTATTATACTGCTGAAAGTTTGCTACGAAATGGGCACCACAGATATGAACTGCAGGATGGCCCCGTTGATTAAAAAAATAATAAAAAAACATCAAGTTTGCATCCCCGAAAGGACAATAATATCAGCTGTTTGTTAATTAAATACATCACATCAATACCTGCGCCCTCTTTTTCATTGTTTTCCATAAAACCGTTGATTTTGTATTACGTAATGAGAAAAAAGGAGAGGCTCTATCACGCCACTGTCGTTCCATTGCTGCAGTACGTGAGCAACTTGCTAGCTTAGAGGACTCGCCTAGCATGATAATATCGTGGTTGTGCATTATCTCTAAGAGCAATGTACGCCTCAAATTCTTTATTCCTTCCTACATCGGGTTCAGAATATTCACTGTGGTTATTACACAAGTCAGAAACATTAGCATGACGAACTGAAACATTGAACACTGATTTGTAGCACATTGTCTTGAATGCACAGGATGAATGATTGTCATGGTTCTGCACGGTCATTTCGAAAACTTTACGTCTTATCGTATGTTCGGAGACTGCAATGATGAATATCTCAACACGAGGAACCACGTTCGGACGTCGTGGGGTTGGGCGGCCACCACTCATTACAAATGATGGACTTCGTAAGATTGGCAGAATCATAAAACAGGACAGGTGGCGAACTATCAAGAAACTAACATCAAACTTTAATGCTGAGCAGAGTACAAGTGTGTCTAAACACAGTGCACTGAACACTCCTAACGATGGGCCTCCGCAGCCGACGACCCATACATGTGCCAATGTTAACACCACGGCATCGGCAACTACGACAGAAATGAGCACATTACCTTCGGTACTGGACGGCGGCGCAGGCAGTAGAGGGTTGCATGGTCTGATGAACTCCATTACCTCCTTCATCATGCTGATGGAAGGGCGCGAATCCGCCATCTTCCAGGGAAACAGCTCCTTGATATCTGTATTTTGAGACGAATACAAGCGGCTCCATTATGCTGTGGACAACATTCATGTGGGCATTCATGGGTCCAGTGGAGCTTGCGCAAGGCCCCATGACGACCAAGGAGTATCGTACACTGGTTGCACACCACGTACGCCCCTTCATGACGATCATGTTTCACGATGTCAGTGGCATTTTTTTCAGTAAGATAATGCACCATGTTGCAAGACCAGGAGTGTGACGGTTCGAGAAAAACAGTGGCGCTTCCAATTGATGTGCTGACACCCCCCCCCCTCCACAATTCGCCAGATCTGAACCTGATCTAACAAAAATGGGATGTGACTGCACGTAGACTCAGAGCTCATAGCCCCGTCCCCGGAATTTACGGGAATTTGGTAACCCATGTGTACAGATCTGGTGCTAAAATCCTCCAGCGACCTAACAAGGTCTTATTACTTTTATACCACGACCCGTCTCCGCTGAAATTCGTGGGAAAGGTGGACATACCGGTTATTAGGTAGATGGTAATAGTGATATGGCTGATCAATGTACTCGCTGCTTGTTTCGTTTCATAACTATAAATGGATTGTGCCCTGTGCAGTAGCATATTGTGGTTGTTGTTACAAATGCGGAAGCTGTCGTACGGTATTCCTGCTCCCTATCAGACAGTTTCAACATATCCTTTGTCTGTTCACAAAGTCTATTCTGCTTCTTGTATGTTTTTCTTTGAAAGGCCATCTACTTACTCTGTGTGTGGAACTACAGAATTCACAGTCGGCAGTAGTGGAAAGAAATATTTCTTGGAAACTGTACCCTCCTGCACTTCTTGGCCGGCTGCTGCGATTGTTGCAGCATTTTGTATGAATGGATAGGCTAAAACGGCTGACGGCTGGTTTCTAGAAATGCCACCAAATCTTTCAGAGGAGGAAACATGGTGCCAACTGTTTTAGATTCGCAGTGTTTCCTCACATTAACACTAATGTGATTTAGCAACATGTGCGGCAGTAATACCTGACGCAATGGAATGTCGACTTGCATGCCGTCAGTCACGTTAAGATTTCTCGTTTGCTTGTTGGTCGTGCGGGATTAGCCGAGTGGCTTGAGGCGCTGCAGTCATGGACTGTGCGGCTGGTTCCGACGGAGGTTCGAGTCCACCCTCGGGCAATGGGTGTGTGTGTTTGTCCTTAGGATGATTTAGGTTAAGTAGTGTGTAAGCTTAGGGACTGATGACCTTAGCAGTTAAGTCCCATAAGATTTCACACACATTTGAACATTTAGCTTGTTGATCAACATCCAACGTTAAAGTTACTTTCTGTTACGGTGAGCTTTCATCCAATTTGCGAGATTCACCAGAGACACATGACAACAAATAGCAATACCACAGGTCTTAATTTAAAGCTTTATTGTTAATAACTAATAGGTTTAAAAAATGCATAACTTCTGCATTGCTACCATTGACTTTTGGCAGTGCAATTTCTGGGAGCTCTGTTTCACCGCATGAAGTTGCAGAATGAGTACGTAGAACATCTGACTGGAATAATGTCATTATTTTCGATTCACTACCTAACTACAACTCTTCAAAAAGACACCCTGTCTACATCATGAGATTCTTCCAGTTCGTTAATTTGTTACTGAGTTTGGATGGCTTTGTATTCATCAAAAAAAAAAAAAGGTTCAAATGGCTTTGAGCACTATGGGACTTAACATCTGTAGTCATCAGTCCCCTAGAACTTAGAACTACTTAAACCTAACTAACCTAAGGACATCACATACATCCATGCCCGAGGCAGGATTCGAACCTGCGACCGTAGCGGTCACGCGGTTACAGACTGAAGCGCCTACAACCGCACGGCCACACCGGCCGGCCCTTTATTCAACTTTACTTGTAATTATCAATGACTGCCTTACTATAATGTCGTTTAGATTTTATACTTCCTGTAAGCTGTTAGCCGGCCGGTGTGGCCATGTGGTTCTAGGCGCTTCAGTTTGGAACCGCGTGACCGCTACGGTCGCAGGTTCGAATCCTGTCTCGGTCATGGCTGTGTGTGATGTCCTTAGGTTAGTTATGTTTAGGTAGTTCTAAGTTCTAGGGGACTGATGACCTCACATGTTGAGACCCATAGTGTTCAGAGCCATTAGTAAGCTGTTAACAAACGTGGAGAGTGTAGTCACTCGTGATCTGATCGCTGCACTTTTCTTGAATAAACTTCGTCTTTTCGACAGGATCCGTGATTAAGAACATTAGTACAAAGGATAACAGATTAAGGAAACAGGGCCAGACCGCCTAGAGCAGGACGACGGTACCTGTGATGCGCGAGCTGGGCTGCAGCTGCTGGCGGCGTCAGCGATGGACGGCGCTTCTCACTGCCGTCGTGTTGTCAGAGCTGCGAAGCTGGGTTACGACGTCTACTAGCTTCAGATGCTCTTCACAATACGATTCCCACGGAATCTGTAGCCTGGAAAGCACTACTGCAGACGTACCTCACTGTTGATATGCTGGAGAAACTCGTGACGCCTGCTTAATAGACGGATACTCGTAGATAATGTTATGTAAAACTCGAAAGGAGGTAATATTTGTGACTCAACGCGTTCGAATAGTTTTATTCGCACCTGGAGAATCAAAATTTTTGCAGCTGTAAAACCACAGTATTTCTGCGCTGCCCCACTATTCCCACAGAGCAACGAATACATACACTTGTTATAAAGGAAAGGCGGTTGAAAATAAAAGTACGTGGTTGATAAAAGTGGACTGTATATTTAACACCACATTGTGAGAATACTTACAGATGCATCCGAGCAGCTTGGTAGTCACAGTCAGTCTTACTTTCCTCAGTCCTCATCCGTTCGCCCCTGTGTGTCAAAGGCCAGGTACAAATTCTTACTTGCAGCGAGAGTTCGTTCGCACTGCGCCCTCGCAAGGGCACCTCGCACCTATGCAAAATAGGTCGCATCCAGCCTAATTTCCTAACAGAATATCTGAAACAGTCATGTGATCAAACAACAGAATTGTCCGCACTTATCTTGCGCAAGCTTTCATAGCTAGCTCGAGTCATCTGGAGTTTTCAATAGTTCTTCCGTGTTATACTACATCGCACTAGTAAAGATTTGGTAGGACAAGACCAGCTTTCTATTAATTTGTAGTGGAAATATTTTTCTAAATTTTTGGATTTCGTGTAGGCCAGGGACAGGTTTCCTTCGCTCTGAAACAGTATGTTGTGCCCAGTTTACATGTTCATGTAACATTGGCCCCAGATGTTTTATAACTGTTTATACGGTAATTGGATACCATTAATAAGTAGCGGGGGAAATATTGTACAAAAATGTGCGCTGATCTATTTTTGGAATGATACGAAGACGACCTGGGATTTTATACTAAAACCTATATTTTGTTCCCAGAATGCTATTGACCAAAGGTCGTTATTCGTACCCTATACGGCACCAGCAGTGTTCTTAGCGTTGGCACTTGCGTACAAGTAAATATCAGCATATAAGTAGACCGCCGGCCGCGGTGGTCTCGCGGTTCTAGGCGCGCAGTCCGGAACCGTGCGACTGCTACGGTCGCAGGTTCGAATCCTGCCTCGGGCATGGATGTGTGTGATGTCCTTAAGTTAGTTAGGTTTAAGTAGTTCTAAGTTCTAGGGGACTGATGACCACAGCAGTTGAGTCCCATAGTGCTCAGAGCCATTTTTTATGTGTTGACCTTATCCGAGTGGTGGAGGAGGTTCTGCTTGCGGTTATCGAGAGTGCAGATTCCGGATATCAACACGGTGGTCATAAGCAGCCTGAAAATCTTGTAACGATTTTACAGGCTCAGGTTGTACTGAGAAATAATTGTTAAGAAAGAAAATTCTATACGTTGCACGGTTTCAGAATTAATTAACACTGAAGGTAGCCAATCAGGCCGCTATGCGCGCAAATTCAAGCCGCCCACCAAACACTGTTATTTTCAGTTGTTCTCATATCGTAGACGACAGCGCATGTGACTGCTCAGCCTTTGGTTCCGGCTCGATCCTTACTACCACCCCATGTCTCACTTTTGTAACGTTCTCTTTGTCGGTTTTAGGAAACCAAACGAAGAATACGTTTGGCGGCACCATCTCTGGCGGGCCGCTTGAATATGCACGCGCAACGGCTTGATTGGTTAAATGCAATGCTAATTAACTCGAAAACGGCGCAAGTATTGAATTTTTTCTTAACAACCATTTCCCAGCGCAATCTACCATGTAGTAATCTAATAAACTATTCATACGGTTTCTGAGTACCTCACACACGTTGTGACTCATGTATGCAACAATGACGTTCGCCGCTTGCTGGAGGAGGTGGTAAAGACTGTTGGACTTACTCGCGGGATGCAAACAAAGGTTACGATCTGCAGTGTTCGACCCAAAATTGATAGAGGTCATTTGATTTTGAGCCGACAGGAAAGGGGTCCCATCCAGACTCTCTATCCATTCTGGCTATGTTGGCTACAGATCTTTGGACCTTTTTTGTATGGTGAGGCATTTCAGGATTCTCATTCTGGCTATGTTGGCTACAGATCTTTGGACCATTTTTGTATGGTGAGGCATTTCAGGGTTCCCTTTGTCTGGTTCTCGTTAAATATTTCAGAGCTTTCTGATGCGGAGTTTTTCCAACACTCGGTCCCGAGTGTAATCAGTACGCGAGTGTTAGGGAAATGTTCTGTGAACTCAAATAATAATCCCTAGACGGGTTCTGCTTGCTGAGCGCTATACAGAAAATTTAAGGAAGCGGTGTTCGGGATGACTGCACAACGATATACAGCCTCCAACGTACATCTCGCGTAAGGACTGCGAAGACAAGAGAAACCATGGCTCGTACGGAAGCACATAGAAAGTCGTTTTTCCCTCGCTCCGTTTACAAATGGGGCAGGAAATGGAATGAGTAGCAGTGATACCAAGTACACCGGCCATGTACCGTACGGTGGCTAGCAGAGAATGTGTGTGGAGGTGGTTCAAGGGTGAAGCTGAGAGGAAACGTCATTGACATAGAGCGCGAAAAGCAATGGACCAAGTAGTGATCCCCGCTGAACTACAGAGTGCACATATTTTTCAAGATGACATCGCCAGCCTACAGAAAACTGGAGGTAAGTTTCTGATGCAGCTGCCGAAGCAAAGTACTTCATTGACTCAGAGAAAGCAGCAACTTCATTTTAATAAGTAATAAAACGAAATAAATAGTAAAAAATGCCTTACAGAAATCAAGCCGTGTTAACATGATCGCCTGACGTCTGTCAGTGGTATTTTTGTTGTTGTCAGTCACTTTGATTGCTGCATTTGCTGCGCTGTGGTCTTTTCGGAAGCTTACTGATATTTATCTCGAATGAAAGTCCGTTAGCTGTTCATGAACGATGTACTCTAAGGCTGGTGGTAGGTAATACGCTGAACGGTCTACAGTAAGCTGGTGATTTTGATTCGTCGCTCTTGGCTGATGATACAATAAAGCTTTGCTTCAATTCAGTAGGACAACTAGCAACAGAGATAATAGTAGTGTCAGAGAAGTGGAATAATAGTAACGACTATATTTATGATCATACCTATACTCACTCCATCATTGCCTACTGTCTCAAAAGAGATTTTCATGATTGCTTTCAGTAATTTGTGTGTAGAAATATGTTTTAAGAGAAACATGTCTGGCGCCAAGATGATACCTTGTCGATAATGTTTCATCGCAGCTTGAGAGCCGACTGGTGTTCAGAAAAAGTCGTTTAATTCAACTGGATAACCTTGATAAACAGTGTTAGATTTTGCCTATTCTATGACGAATCTGTGCAGTTTTTTCCGGAGTACCACAGGATTCGAAACGATACGTACAAAGGAACTAGGGTGCTTGATTTTGGCGCTGCTTTCTCTGTTCTTTATAAAGATCATGTACTGAACTTCGTTGGAATCTTCTGCGCGACGGATCACGTTTATTCATTATACGGTGGTGTTCTGTAATCACTAATGGCTCAAGTGTTCCCTTACTTTGACACAACGTTTATAGACATTTCTTTCGTGTACAAAGATATAAGTCTGCGATTTAATTCTCGGACATTGGCGCCTAAAACCGGATCACTGCTCACGGGTCACCATGGAACATCAGAACAGCACTTTTTAGAGCATCGTGATTAACTTGTTTTAAATTTCTGTAATTTACGGCCACCACGAACCGTGGACTTTGCCATGGTGGGGTAGCTTGCGTATCTCAGCGATATAGGTAATAGTACCATAGCTCTGTGGAGAGGAAAAACTAATCAGTGGTTCCTGAAGAGGTATAGAAATCTCTGCAACAGTTGGAGGGGCAACAGTCTGGCATGGAACATTAGCCAGCATATCTTTCTGTGCTGGTACTGCTAACGGTTAAAATTCATTATTTTTCCACACAGCGTGCAGCTCTACTGTATAGTTGAATTATCTTGGGTAAAATGTTCCAGGGAAAAAACAAAACAATTTCCCGTTTGTATCACCGGGCGAGGGCTGCTCAGGAGGATGTCGTCGTCATGAGATACGAAACTGGCATCCTATGGTGTCGAAAAGTGGAATGATAGATCTTGTAATCGGGTGGGTAGGATGTAGAATTTGAAAAGCAAAACTGATAGCCTGAAGTTAGGTATAGTGGTAATTGGTGAGGTGTGGGTGCGGGAAGAACAGAGCGTATGATGAAGTGAATATAGGGTTACAAGCACAAAACCAAATAAAGACAAGGCAAGATTATGTCTAACAACGAATAAGTAAATAGGAATACTGGTGAGCTTCTACGAATAGCACAGTCAATACATTATCAAAGTGTACAGGGACACGAACGCAACACACAACGCAACTGCACAAGTTTATATATCAGCTAACACTGCAGATGACGAAGAGATTGAAAGTATGTATGATAAGATAAAAGGATTGCCGACAATTTAAGAAGGGTCAAATAAATATGAGCTGAGTTGTGAATTGAGGTTTGCGTTAGGAAGGCCATCTGACGTATGTTCCGTGCGGCTGTGTTTGCCACAATGCCAGGGTGGTGTAGTGGATAGCACATCCTTCCAGTAAAAAGGAGACACTGGTTCAATTCTCGAGCCTTACACAAAGTTTAATCAATTACTTCAGTTTCTATCCTTATCGAAAACATATTAATGTGTTAAGAAGTCTTTTCTGAATTATCTTCTCTGGAGTATAGCCTTGTATGGAAGTGAAACATGGATGACAGGCATTTCTGACAAGAAGGGAAAAGAAACTTTAGAAATATAGTGCAACAGAAGAATATCGAATGTTAAACTGGTAGGTTCTTCGTTTGTGTGGCCATAGTGTCCATAATTGTTTTACACTTCTTGAGAGTAATTTTGTTCTGTCATTGCAAGTACAAAAATACTTAGAAGTACGAAAGCAAACAGAATACAGTGGTGGTGTGCATAAAAATGTGTCATGAAAAACATAGGAAATGCACAGTGCCGCAGGACAGCTAAATATTAGACCAAAATTACCAGTGACTAAGCAGAAAATCAAAGATGTGCTAGCAGACGGCATTTACCGATGTAACCGATAAATGAAGCGAAAATCACCACCACTGATGCTTTTTTACCTCAATAAAGCGAAACGAGTCTGATCAAAAAAACCACGCATTTTTGTAGTAGCTATGACAGAACAAAAATACCCTCAAGAATGAAATGAGTTGATCGACAAACCAATGAGGAGATTCTGAGTGAGTTTGGGGAAAGAAGAAATTCATGTGGCAACTTCATTATAAGAAGGGACTGACTGACAAGACACATCTTAAAACATGAAAGAGTAGTTAGGTTGGTAACTGACTGAAATATTTGAGGCAAAAATTGTTGAGGAACATCGAGGGGTGAATACAGGAAGAAAATTCAAACGGACGTAGTCTGCAGTAGGTATTCACAGATTAAGAGTCTTGCAAAGGATAGATTAGTTGTGGACAGCTGCATCAAACCAGTATTGCGACTGAGGACTACAACTAGAAGAAAAAACAACTAGTTACGAGGTGACATTTTTCTCTGGTGGTCTGTGTTGAGTACATTAAGAATATCACACAACGGGCAGAAAGGCCTGGGGCAGAAGTCCGACTGACGCGAATTACCTACCTGGCCTCTTCCACGTTACTGTATCTGTAAGGTTGTGGCAGTGTGTCGTGTGATAGGATGCACCCAAAGGTATAAGACTGATTTCTTTAGAGCTCAATAGTCTCCCTAAATTCAGTACAGAGGGATATTTTAACAGCAGGTCTGTATATCTTTCTCCTCTAACGATTACATCTGCGTACTGTGACATTTGCGAGGACTAGGCTGATTGGTATGATGACGACGTGCCGATTCTGGGTGGTTTACAGGCTACTCCAGCTACAAAATTCTGATTACATTCTTTTATTTCGAAAAACAAGAACCACACATCTGTTAAACCGTTTGCATCTGCTGTACTTAGTATCTTCGGTTAAAGATCAGAGTGAACATACGCACCCACAATGCCCTCACGATGAGCTACATTATTAACCCATATAAGGGTATACACTGTGATACTGACCGAGTCTAGGGAGGTATTTTGTTTGAGCCACGACAAATGAATTCGAAATTTGAAGTAGAGAATAGAATAAATGGGTTAATACTGTTTGTGGATGACCCTGGAGTTGCCGTGGGATGATGTCTCATAAGTGCTCGTTTGGAGACAGATCTGGTGGTCGAACAACCCAAGGATACAAGTCGACACCCTGTAGAGCATATTGGGTTACAACAGCTGTACGTTGGCGAGCTTCATCCTGTTGGAAATAACCCCCTGTTCCTGGATGGCAGCACAACAAGTTGAATTTCCAGGCTGATGTACAAATTTGCATTCAAGATGCGTGAGGTAAGCAAGAGAGTGCTCCTGCTGTCATACGATATCGCACCCCAGACCATAATTCCAGGTGTCGGTCAAGTGTGCCTAGGACGCAGACAGGTTGGTTGCAGCCTCAATTAGCCTCCTTCTAAACAACACACTGTCATTACTGGCACCGCGGCAGAACCAGAGAAGACAGCAGATCCCCACTCCTTCCTCTAATTAGCTCTCACTGACACCACTGAAGTCGCAAATGACGGTGGTTGGGAGTCAGTGGAATCCAGGCTACATGGCGCCTGGCTCGGAGCTGTCCTTGAAGTAACCAAGGACAACAGTTCGTTGTGCCACTTTGGTGCCAACTGCCACTCAAATTGGTGCTTCAGATGCAGTACGATGATCCACAACCATACGCAGAACATGATGGTCTCCACTTTCGATAGTGCCACGTCGCCGTTAGGAGCCTCATCTTGCGGGCGTACGTTCCCGTGTCCGCCGCCGCCAGCAATCATGTGCAGTGGCTAAATTCCTGCCACTTCTTTCTGTAGTGTCGCAGAAGGAATATCAAATTTATCGTAACCCCATTACACGACCTTGTCCGAAGTTAGTGATATGATGATAGTGCCATCTTTGTCGCTTTAGGAGAAATCATGACTGCCGCGCGGCAGTAACCGAGCGGTCTGGGGCGCTGCAGTCATGGGCTGCGCATCTGGTCCTGGAGGAGGTTCGAGTCCTCCCTCGGGCATGGATGTGTATGTTTCTCCTAAGAATAATTAAGGTTAATTAGTGCGTAAACTTAGGGACTGATGATAACTAACTCTCACGATCGTTACAGCATTTATTTAAAGAATTGCTGATCTACATCTTCTAGCGCCACTCTGAACAGTAGTATCTTTCAAATGTCAAACACTTTCGTTTATGTCTGACAACTCCTTCCTGGTATAACGATTTTTTTTTCTGTCAGTGTATTTTGTAAGCCAAACTGTGAGACGGCGACATCCTACAATTTTAGTTTTTCATGTTTGAGATCTTTCTTGATATTAATTCCAGTCTAGGAGTGCTTCCTCTTCTGGCTGTCAAAAGTTCGTGGTCTTGTGGTTAACATCGCTGACACTCTATCACAGGGCAACGGGTTCGATTCCCAACCAGGTCGGGGATTTTCTCCTCCCGGACTGTGTGTGTGTGAGTGTTTTCCACATTATTTCATTCCCTCATCATCGACTCGTATGCCACTGGTGTGGCGTCAGATAATAAGACATGCACCAGGTGTCCGAACATCAGAGATAGGGTCTCTCGGCCAGTAATGTCAGACGCCTAGTCCCTCTTGTAGCTCAACACTTCCTCTCTTTCCCCTTATGGCATAAATCTAGTTATTATTTGTATTTCATGGCAGCTGGTAGTCTGCGCCCTACACAGCAGTTTAGATCGATCTGTAGCGTTTACCTGCCCACTAAGTTTCTCACGCACGATAATGTCTAACAGATCGTTAGTATTCTTCTGATTGCTTTCATTTTCCCACTCCCACCCGCATAAAACTAGCGCAAGCTGTTTCTTCTATGGCATTTTTTCCAGGTGGCAAGGGACATTTTATTTTCTACATCGACAAAGGTTTTCTCGCATTCATGCAAGACCTTCCTTAGATATCGTATTTTTTTACTATTATATCCAATCATATTCTTGATTTTATTAATTACTGCTGCCGTCATTGAGTCCGTGATTGATTGTGTGGGATGGGAAAAATTTGACTGGCCCGTAAAATATATCATGCACCTTAAAACAGACAACTCAGCTTACACCATCCCCATCTGGGGCAGGTGACGTAAGTTGGGTTGCCTATCTTAAGGGGAAAGGTTTATCTTTCCCACTCTGTACAATGGAGTATAGCGTGCCACTGCTGTACAGCGCTGCGCTTACCTGTGTTACGCAACCGTTTTTCCGAAAACAGTCACGTAACGGACGTAACGTATGCAAATTCATATTGAAAGACCAATTTATAGGAATATTTAATTGATGGCGAGGAATATGATAAACTGCAGTACTAGTGATTGCCTGTAACTGATTAATGCGACTTTATTCTTCTTTCACTCTTGATTCGGATTTTCGAGACTTGTAAGAGAGATACACCACTGAAAGCCTCCAGCTATGATGTGAAAGCGTCTCCCGTGGTGTAAACTAGTTGCGAAAACATTTCACAAACTGAGAGCGGAGTGAGATGATTCGCTGTTTAGCAGAAGGTGTTATTGTGACCAAATGTAGGAAAACAGTATTTATGTAATGTAAGAGCCACCAGCATTTGGTAACGTAAATAAACTAGAGGTTGGAGTGACAACAGGGGTCCGCCTCACTGGTTGCAAAGACAGATAGAGAGAGAGAGTGAAGCGACATTTTTCTGTGGAACATGCTGGGACGAACGTAATTGGTTAACCAGCTAAAGGAAGGGTGTTTTGTAAAGAGCATTTTCATCGATCGGCGATAGGAGGAGCCTAGCCAATCAGAATTTAGTAAGAAACGCTAGACACGGCGACGTAGGGTTTATTCTTTATCAGAATTTGAGGAGAAATCACTTCTTCCCCAAATCGAGCTCGATCATCGGCGGCCTCCGCCGCCGGACTTCGCAGCTTTGAGTCGCCGCGCCACCTGAGTTGATGTATTAGGACTTGAAAAATTTCGAGCTGATCTGCAGTCAACCGCTAGCAAGTGTCGTTGGTTCCACCAATGACTGATCGTGCAGCCACTTCAGTCTCCTCTCCTATGGTGAGACTGAGCCGCAATCGCGAGAAGATGTGTAGGGATATCAAAGTAATTTCATAGTAACTCAGTTACTTCAAGCTTACCTCTGAAGGCTTGTATTTTAATGCCAATAAACAGTCTGCTCTCAATTACAATCACAGGCGTGACGTACTCCCTTCTATGGTACTATCTGTTTTCAGTTAACATCACGACAATCACTGAGCACTTTGCGACAACAATTAATTCACTTGCATTATTATAAACATCTTTCCCCACGACCTCTATGTCAGATATGCCATTGCCTTATTCTATTGATGATACTGTTTGTCATTTGTTTTTTGAATAATTTTTATCGGAATAAATGAAAGGAAATGTCACTCGTGTCACATTTAGTAGTCATTAGTTTCTTAAGTCATCATTTTGGTGGGCACTCTAATATTATTGCAACACTTAATAGAATCACCTTGCAGCTTTTTAATTAAGTTATCTTGCATTTTTGTTGACGCCTGTCTAGGATTTGCTGATCTGCGATCTTCTAATGCAGTAGTTAGATTTGTGGAACTTAAAATTTCTCAGGATGATGTATCTTACTACCTAAAAAATAATGAAATTCACAAAACAGAAAACTTTTTTCAATGCTAACGCGTAACCGGTTATATATATTTTTCTCAGATATGAAGGAGCCGCAGGAAGAAATTCACGCAATAGATACGAGGAACGTATGAAGTTGAGTTTCTGAATAGAACCAAAGCGGTTAACACATAAGATCAGGGACAAGGTAGTGACAAGATATAAGAGATAGAAATCAGAGGAGCGGAGGAGCGTGAAAGTTGGCCTAAAGCAAAAAAACGTAGAAGTTACAGGTCACGGAGGTGAAGCACAGAGTGATGAAGACGGCGAACCCATACCCGCCACTATGTGTAATAAGCCTGTTTGACTGGCGGATCTTCTTACTCGAACAA
Organism: Schistocerca gregaria; assembly: GCF_023897955.1. Classification (NCBI taxonomy): domain Eukaryota; kingdom Metazoa; phylum Arthropoda; class Insecta; order Orthoptera; family Acrididae; genus Schistocerca; species Schistocerca gregaria. The sequence continues at coordinate 596,747,128 of NC_064931.1, read as the reverse complement.
TTTAAACATAGCGACGAAAGAAGCGACATGTGATTTCAGAATTACCAAGAAAATAATGAAAAAAATGAAAATTAACGCAAAATTACTTAAGAAAAACGAGGAAAAGAATGAGGCATAATTGAAACAAATAAGTGAAAGCCTCGAAAAGTGCGACGAAGAGAACGACACAAGATATAATGAAAGCGAGCAGAAACGGGATGCAGAGTTGAATATAATGAGAAACAGCTCAAAAATTCTAACAGCAGGCTATATGAACATGAAGGAGCAACAAGACAGAAACCAAATTACCGCATCAAGAAATGTGATGTTTGTGATAAGAGGAACGAAGAGGAGTTCAGTATCATAAATAATCAGGAAACGTTAGTCGAAGATATAGACGAAAACCGACATGGAGTATGTATATGAGAACTAAATAGGGAATACGAGGTGGGAACATCAACATGGAGAATGTGACTGCACCATTTAAGATTTCGTATATAGTAAGAGAAGAACAATAGTGAAAGAAACGGCCTCTCGATTGTAACGAAGAGATAGGATCCCTTAGGAGGTAAGAGTTTATTGAGGTACAGGAAAATATCGAAGAAGTGTCAGAATTTGAACAGCAAATTTTTGTATACGTATTGTGGACCTTACCAGGTACGAGGAATTGTTCACAAAACGTCGTGGAATTGAAAAATTTATGGAGTCATAAATCGATAGTAAAGCACCATATTTCGCACATCAAAGTATTTAAGGAATAATAAATGGCAGAAAATTGAACCGAGACGTAATATCTACTCTCCAGTTTGTCATAGAGAAGAAACAACAGTATTACCGCAAGCTGATCCTATGAGTTAGATTAAACATACGGTATGAAGTTATTGTGGCGTACAGATTTCAACATGCTACGCTTTAACATTCTGTTTTATTTATTAATAAGAGCACCTGTTACCGGAGGTTTTGGTCTCTGTTGTAGCTGGTGAAGAGTTTTTAAGATTTTGTAGACTGTTAGCTCTTCTCCCTAAACTGTTAGCAATTAGATTCTTGTTTTGTAACAGAGTCGATGGCTCATCAAATTATATTGTAAATGACCACTCACACGCTATTTCTTGAATTATTTATTTTATTAGGTTGATGCATATGTTGGTAGCGTTTTCGTTTTGCGCGTTGTTATTCTGGTTGTTATGGGTTTATTTATCGATTGTAATTTTTTAATTTGTAGATCATTGTTGCTATTTGAACTAACATATTGCCACTTTGTCATCCGGAGATAGTGAGTAGAGCTATGGGCGCTAGAAAATGGAGAGCCAAGTGCATTTCCGACATGTTTTCCTCTTTGCCTTCAGTAGGCGGGGGGGGGGGGGGGTGATAGCAGTGGAGGAAGCTAGCAACGTTTGCTCCGTTTATGGAGATAACGCCATTGGACAGAGCAGAGAAAATAGTTTTCCTTTCAAGCAATATCATATCGACGTTAGTGACGAACCACGTTCAGGAACATCTTAGGGGCTTGATGAAATGATCCATGTCAGTTTATTCTAGAACAGGACACTATAATAAACTGTGATCATTCAACCATCGTGCGACATTTGGTGCAATGGGAAAGATTAAAAAATCGGATATATGGGTATCGTATACTTTAAGCCAAAATCACAAAAATCAGCCGGTGGCTATATTTGCATCTATTCTTGATCGTCCTCAACTGGCTCGTAAACAGCACCGACCATTTCTATCCTGTATCGTTACTAGTGACAAGAAATTGTGTCTTTGCGCTGTTATAATGAAAAAAAAAAGTGTTAGAGATCTGGTGGAACAGCGACGGTGTAGCGAACTACGAATAGCTTCCTCGAGGTGCGACCATCACTATTGACATCTGTTGTCAACAAGTGAGACGTCTTTAAGACGCAGTCCAAGAACAACGACGAGGAAAACTGCGTGAAGTGATGCTACCCCACGATAACGCCCGCCCGCATTATGCTAGACTGGCAAAAAAACGCTATACAGGAGTTAGGTTGGGAAGTCATAAGGTATCCACTTTATTCACGTGTACTTGCGCTCTCAGATTTTCACCTTTTCCGCTATCTGTCGAACAATCTTCAAGGAACTTCCTTTTCGAATAAAAATTCGCTCCAAACGTGGCTCGACGAGTTCTTCGCTCCAAAGGCACGTGATTTCTACAGAAACGGAATCGCAAAGGTACCCCAGCGAAGACAGCCTGTTGTAAAAATTGAATGAGAATCTATTATTGATGATTAAAGTCTGTTTAAGCGTATCTGTTGTGTTTTTTAAATTTATGGAAAATGCTACGAACTTACCCACCAATCTAGTGTAAAACTACACAGAATTTTAAAATGTTTCAGAACGCAGTTGAAGTTCAGAATCAAATGAGAGAATGTAATACAGTGAGTTAATACGAGTGAAATTGGGAGAGTGAATTCAATTTTGTTGGCGTTAATATTCATGCATTTTTATTTTCAAACGTTGTCCGGATAGTGGCGAAATACGCCCAATGCTAATGTAAAACCTGTAACAATTAACAGTTATAGCAACATTCTGGTACATTTTGAATTCAGATCGCATTCTGGTACATTACCTTTTTTTTATTTTACCATTGCAAGACATCTACCATACCGTGGGCGCAAGAGAAAATAAATTGTTGACCCTAATATCGTACCACACTGTGGGGTACTTCCTGCACTTTATACGCTTCAAAATCAAGATCACAAAATTAATCGAAAATATAAAATTTAACAAACTGTGCATCAAGTACGAAATCATCCCGACATATATAAAAATCAAGATCAGAGCAACAAAAAGATTCATCACATCACCAGAATCATGAACTTCGGATCAAGACTCTGGATAGAAAATTAAATTTGAGAAGAACTCGAGCAGAAATACCTTTTAAATCAGAACATGTATGTAGTACACCTAGCTCTTAGTAATAATACCAGCCCAGAAATATTTGACCAACTGTCAAATCTTATAGACAAATTTGTGTACTAGACAAACAAAGGAATTCGTTTAAACCATAGAAAAAATTCCATAATCTAATGATTGCCCTACTTACAGCAACATGATCAATACAGAAATACACTTCTCCTCTCCAGTTCTATACCAGGACAAAAACTTTAAGAATTATTAACTTCTAAATGTTGATAGATAAAAGTATAAAGTACAATAAGAACCAAAACCGAATATCAAACTAGTAAGAAGCGTCATTACAACTACTAAATTGGCTATTGACACAGCTAAATTGTCTATTCGTCAACAGCATGAAATATCCGTTCAGTCGTCACATATAATAGAGAAAGCTATAACCCAAAAGTATAAGAATAGCAAAACAGCAAAGAAAGAGCACGCCACCCTTAATAACATAAACCACAAGCCGATTACACACTATGCAGTAGTAATCGAAAAAGTGAAAGCTAATAGCCTAGTGATAATGGATAAAAATAACTATATTAACAAAACATAGGACTCTTTTATATCAAACCCCATTAAGAAACTGAACAGTGGCCCCACGAACAGATAGGCAGCAGAAACTAAAAAAGTTATAAAAAGCCACGACACACTGTTAACTGATTTTTAAAGAAGAGCATGTATAAACGCTAATCCAAAAACACCCAAACTACACCGACAACCTAAGGTACATACGAATTTAATTTCGATACGTCTTGAAGTCCTGAAGTCTTGAAGTCCTGTTGATAGTCGCTCATTCCAGATTTATAAAAAGCTAAACTACTGGCTGGAAAATACTACCCCATTAACAAATTATTCACAATTAAAAATTCAAGAACTGTAGCACACAAAATAAAAGACATAAAAATTCCACAGAAAAGTAAATTTGTGTCCTTTGGCATTAATAATTTATATACAAACATTCCAATCCGAGAAACAATTACCATCACAGAAGAGAACATATTACAATAAATGAAGCTATCTACGACGGTAATACAAAAAATCATGAAACTCTTAAAACTGGTACTAAAACAAGATTCGTTTAGATTTAACAATGTTGCATATAGCCAAGAAGAAGGTGTTGCAATGAGATGTGGGATGTAGCATTGCAGGAAACGCAGCTGACATCTTCGTAAACACTTTAGACGCTAAATTCTTCAGTCCAACTAGTCCAATAACGACGAAAATAGTATACTATTTCCAGGACGTTGATGACATTCTGGTAATAGACGGATCCAATACAGACAGACAACAGTTACATGAAACGCTGTATGAACTACACCCAAAAATCAAACATACAATGGAAACTGAAAACAACAAAACTATAAGTATTTTGGACCAGACAACCAAAAATAACAACAATGATCAAAAATTTGAAATATACCGAGAACACAAATGTCAGACATCATTAATAAAAAAAAAAACTCTTGCCACCCGCAAACACACAAATACGCATACTTCAGAACACTGATTAACAGACCAAAAAATCTACCTTTAGAACATACAGCCATACAAAAAGAATTGGCTGTCGTTACTTACGTAGCTCAACAAAATGATTTTGATCGAAGCGTAGCGAGGAAAATTATATGACAAATGCCACAAATGTACATCCATTAAGAACGGTAGGGACATAAAATTAACGACAGAAGTACCCAAAAAACAAAAGTTCAAATATACACCGATAAATTACATAGGAAAAATATCTATCGAACTGAACGCATTACTAAATAACACAGCAGTTAAATTCGCCTATAGAACCAGACATAATCTCAAAACACTAATCCATTCCGATAAAGCAAAATCACCACATCGCACACAACCAGGAACATTTAAAATAAACTGCAAAATCTGTGATAAATTCTATATAGGACAGATGGGCAGAAACTTTGAAATTAAGTACAGAGAACACACAAGAATTGGCGACACAAACCAATTCACGTCCGTCAACCATTTAAAAACATAAAATCATGAAGCTGATCACATAACAAACGCAGTGAAAATCTTACATATAACACCAAAGGGATCTGAACTGAACGTTTTGGAAGAAATAGAAATCGGTACATAATCACGGATAGATCATAATAAAATAGTGAACTAGCAAGCAGAAGTTTTGTAGGACACTTTACTGAAATCATACAGCTCCATTCGGGTTAATCGTAATAAAATAAAAACACAGTACAAAAACTTACCAAACATAATAATACGACGCCATAGATAATTACGATACATTAATAATTATATCAGCATTTTGATACATTAACGTTTTTATATTACGTCATTTGCTAGAGATCTACCGTTCTGCGGGCCGAAGAGAAGAAAAAAAGAAAACAGATAAATTGCTGTAGGAGGCTAATAACCTAACTACTGAGCAGCGTAAACACGCAGACAGACAGACAGACAAACAAACAAACAAACAAACACACACACACACACACACACACACAGACACAGACACACACACACACAGACAAGCGCGCATGCGCACGCACATACTTGCCTTTCGTATGAAGTTCCATTATTTAATGTAGGTTTAAATTCCATTTTATAGTCCATGAAACAAATGGATCGTGGTAGAGAGAATAATATTCTTCCTCTCCTCTGGGTCTTGGAGACTATAATCATACTCTTAACCCCAGCAGAAAATAAAACGCTATAATTCAATTACTAACATAAATTCGTGTTATAAAATGAGGGGAAGAATGGAAAATTATGATCAGTATCGGGGAACTTAGGAATTTCCGAATGCGAGCAATTTAACTCAAATCTAAGGTGGCTTGTCAACAGGCAATGTAACAGAGAACTTTCGGCCTACGAGTACTTCACGTCACCTCAAAGTTGATTTCGGATATGTGACAAATTCTAGTCGGTAAAATAAACAGTCAAGTCGAGATGTACCTCCATACAGTCACTTATGAGGCACATTTCTGATAGGGCAACTCGACTAACGCATGTTTTTAACTCTGCCTTGAGGACAGATCAATCTGTAATTCTTGGGGTATATGAATCTCGATGCATCACATTTTAGCGGTATGCTTTGATTTTCTGTTGACAAGAGAGCAACTGGAAATATAAATGAGAATATGCCCTCTATTTTAGCCGACGATGAGATGACCCTTGTGCGCGTTTTAAAATGATTTCCTTTCAAAGCCTTAATGGAAGTTATTTATACATATTGCAGAGTAGAAGGCTCTCTTGCTTTTATTTGTCTCCCACTCAAAAAGCTTCACATATCCGGCCCATTACTTTAGATATTTCAATGGTTTCCATTTTTCAGTCAGTTGTTATTCTGTATTAGCAGACTCAATTAGAACGTACCCGTGTGTGTGTTTGGGCATGCATGTGATTGGTTCAGCCCCTTCTGAAAGGTTTTAAATTAATTTTTTCAGTATGTTTGAATAATTTATAATTGCAATCTTTTGAACCCTACCAGTTTGCAGAGCCGTGATAGTCTCTTTGACGAGCTCATCATCAGTAATAGCATTAACAGAGAAATATAGAACTACCTTATCTGTGACAAGAATGGGGTAAGAGCTGATATATTTATTGTAGGATAAACGACACGAGGGTTGAGATACTACAATTTAAGGAACCGAGAGAAAGATATTCAGGGAAGGGAAAATAAGACAGGTCATCCGAAATATATTCAGAACGAGGAAATAAAGTGAGGTTTTAGGTACGCTATCACTGAAACATTTAATAAATCGATTCGGAACAGACAATATACCATTCTGAATTAGATCTGGCGTTGTCGCAGCACATTGCTGTGTTATATGGCAATTTAGCACTTCGAGAGTCGCCGGTACTTCATTCTATAACTTTCAATGTAATTTTCCCTAAAGATAAAAGTTCGTAATTGTTCACTCTGGTGATCGTTTCCCGAACGATCGATCCGTCAATCTCCTGATATTCTGACCAAGCGAGGTGGCGCTGTAGTTAGTGCACTGAACTCTCATACCGGAGGACGAAGGTTCAAATGCAAGTCCGGCCGTCCTGATATAGGTTCTCTGTGATCTTCCTAAATTACTCCAGGTAAACGTCGGCGTGGTTCCTTTGCATGGGCGCTGCCTATTTCCTTCCACATCCGCGAAACAATCAGAGCTTGAGCTCCGTCTCTAATAGCCTGGACGTCAGTGGGACGTTAAGCCCTAATCTTCCTTCCTTCCTTTTTTGCAGATGTTCTATTAAAAAGGTATGTAATTATCTGTGTGAAATGGACGAGACATACGTTATTGTTACTTAAAATGTATGTTAGGAGCTGTAGATACTTGTTACTATTTTGAGTGTGGTTAGTTAAATAGAGATCAGTGATGTAGTGCTTAAGGAGCCTGCGCATCACGTCGACAAGCCAAGGTCGTTGTTTATCCACTTCTCACAGCCAGCACGCATTTCCAACTGGCCAGTACTGTATATTGAGAGGAATGAATTGCCAGTGGCTTGTGAAAATGCTTCAGTAACAAACAAAATCTAGCATAGAAACGGTATTTCACTTTACATTTCTCGAAAACATCATTCGGAAAACTGTAACACATTCCGAAAGTCATTATTATGAGGCTGTCGATGGAGCTAAACGTGGAAAGAATGAAATGCGTTCGGAGGTACATTTACAAAATCTCCTTTTGTTAATATCTCTTGCACACTCAAGCCGCTACGTAGTGATAAGTGAAATATTGGTTACCGTCTAGAAGATGTCAATTACACGTCTCTCCTCCATTGCTGTACCTTTCATTGAGGTATTTCATTCTACTCATTTAAATAATCTTGATTTTCTGTAATGTTTATAAAGACAGAGATCTATGCACGATCAGGATTCATGCCATAACGTAAGATCATATCCACTTTATCGACTGTCGAATGTATTGTGAATATCCGAGTAGCTTCACAAGCAAGACCTCTGATCGCTACAACAACCGAATAAAGTCTGATGGGCTTCAGATGCACAAGGGAATACACCAACAGTATCTAATTTAGACAGTATCATGGCTTTAGTACAACAGAGAAAACGTTTGATCAAGTTCCACATATACTGCAGATGTCCTCGTCAAAGCCTTTTTTCCAGTACTGCCGAATGTATTGTGAAAATCCGAGTAGCTTCACAAGCAAGACCTCTGATTGCTACAACAACCGAATAAAGTCTGATGGGCTTCAGATGCACAAGTGAATACAGCAACAGTATCTAATTTAGACAGTATCCTGCCTTTAGTACAACAGAGAAAACGTTTGATCAAGTTCCACATATACTGCAGATGTCCTCGTCAAAGCCTTTTTTCCAGTACTGTAGAAAAAATATCATAGTTCCATTAAAACACTCTGTTTCATCAGCAGTAAACGTAAAAAATTACTTGCGTATATAGGAATGTTTCTCACGTTGTCTGCTATACTAAGTAAGCAAAACCGCATCCCTATAAGTTTACTCATTCAGAATATATTTCTGACGGTCGGATTAGCTGTTTCACCTTGCATATCGAATATGGTTTACAACTTTTTTTTCCTTTATTATATTTCAATTCCCCACCAGGGCGGGCTGGCAGCAGCATAAGCGCTGCTCTTCAGCCGAAAGACGTAGAACAAACAATAGAAGACATTTAAAAAGAACAAAGGAGAAAACGTGGTGAACACAGATATAAAAAAGGAGGAACATCATGCAAGACAATAGACAAAAAAAGGGGCGCTTGTAAAATGGAGATAAAAACCGTAAAAATGTAGCGCACACAAAAACCCCACAAACTGGGACAATTAAAAGAACACAAGGCACAGCATGACTGGAGCATAAAAGTATCGACGGATGTCGTAGCACATAACAAACACTGACAGTAGCACTAAGTACAAGGCCAGCAAACAATTAAAATCACACCTCTCGACCCACAGGAGCAACAGTATAACACACAACACTGACGTGGCACACTGATGATCTGACAGGCGCAAGGAGATGAGGGAGAACGGAAGAAGGGAGGGAGGGGAAGAGAGGGGGGAGACGGGCGGGGGGCGCGCCGAAGAGGGCCAGGTAGGGAGGGACGTGGGAGGGAAAGAGACAAGGATGGGATGCAGGGTTATATTGTTAACAATCGCTGTCCGTCTATTTGAATCCTCCAAAAGAAACGTTTCACTTCGGCAGACATTTTTCAATCATATTATGTATTTTTAGTCAGCAACTTTCTTCCTTGCTATTCTGTGACAAAGTGACACTGTATCTCAATTTGCTCATGTTCGCTTCACGTCACAAGCAATATGCAGCTACGATAATTCCTACGCAATGAGGTGACAAAAGTCATGGGATAGCGACATGCACGTATACAGGTGGCGGTAGTATCGCGTACACGAGGTATAAAAGAGCACTGCATTGGCGGCTGTCATTTGTACTCAAGTGATTCACGTCAAAAGGTTTCCGTCTTGATTATGGCTGCACGACGGGAATTACCGGACCTTGAACGCGGAATGGTGACTGTAGCAAGAGTCATGGGACGTTCCAGTTTCGGAAATTGTCAGGATATTCAAAATTTCGAGATCCACGGTGACAAGACTGTGCCGAGAATACCAACTTTCAGGCATTATTCCTCACCACGGACAACGTAACGGCACATGACCGTCACTTAACGACCGGGAGCAGTAGCTTTTGGTAGAATTTTTAGTGCTAATAGACAAGCAGGAACCACAGCAAGTACTATGACCAGCGGGAGATGAGAAAACTTGGATTTCATGACCGAGCTGCTGCTCATAAGCCACAAATCACGCTGGTAAATGCCGAACGACGCCTCGCTTGGTGTAAGAAGCGTAAACATTGGACATCTGGCGATCCGATAGCAGGGTGCGAGTGTGGCGAATGGCCAGTGATTGTCATCTGCCAGCGCGTGTAGTGCCAACAGTAAAATCTGAAGGCGGTGGGGTTGTGGCGTGGTTTTGTTTTTCATAGAGGGGGCTTGCACCCGTTGTTGCTCTGTGTGGCACTATCAGAACACAGGCGTACACTGATGTTTTAAGCACTTTATTGCTTCCCAATGTTGATGAACAATTCGTCGATGACGATTGTATCTTTCAGCACGATAGAGCACCTGTTCATTATGCACGGACTGTGGTGGAGTGGTTACACGACAATAACATCCGTGTAATGGACTGGCCTGCACAGAGCCGTGACCTGAATCCTATAGAACACCTTTGGACCGTTTAGGAACGCCAACTTCGTGCCAGGCCTCAGCGACCGACATCGATGTCTCTCCTCAGTGCAGCACTCTGTAAAGAATGAAATGCCATTCCCCAAGAAACCTTCCAGCACCTGATTGAAAGTATGGCTGCAAGAGTGGACTCATCATCAAGGCTAAGGGTGGGAAAACACCCTACTGAATTCGAGCATTACCGATGGAGGGCGCTACGAACTTGTAAGTCATTTTCAGCCAGGTGCCCAGAACGTTTGGTCACTTAGTATATACTTTTGTTTATGTCGAGAAACACTTGCCATACACCATGCTTCGCTACTCTGAAGATCTTTATGCATTTTGCTACAAGATTCTAGCGCTGCGACTTCTCCGTATAAAACAGTATCATTTGCGAAAAGCTACGTCTGTCTTATACAGGGTGTCCCATTTGTCTTGACTACCCTAGATAATTGTCTGTCCAAATACAAATTACAGAATATTTCAAGCAAATGTTCTTTAGCCGTCAGGGGGACATCAATCAGCATGATTGCCTTCGTTGTAGCTTTGTTTTTTACAATGAGAAGAACAGTGGTATGACTTTTTTAAAATGGCACCCTGTATTTTTTATTCGGTAATTCATTTCCTCTCCTAAAAACCTATTCAAAAATGTATCACAATGTACCATTCACTGAAACACAACGTTATTAATTACATAACTCAACATTGACTTTGAGCCTGGGATCACAACTCGTCGACTTGCTGGAGTGGCCAGAGAACAAATGAAAACCAAGTAAAAACATAGCACAAAATTGACTTTGACTCTCCTGTACCATTGTCCAGGACTAGGACATTCAAAGGTCATCAGAGTGGTGACTCTGGCCACCGATACACTGGTGCACTCGTTGAATGAAAGAATTACTTACTGCTTCCAGTGTTGCCTGCTGAAGAGAATTACAAGCAAGCACGATACGTTCCTGAATGTAATCTAGAGTTATTGGAATATTGCAGTGGACATCTTTAATGCATCCCCAAAGAATCACCCTGTATGCCTCGTACAATCATTTATGGTGCCACTTGGAAAGCTACCAGCTATAGATATCGTGTAGTTCTTTCCTGGGAAATTATGATGTGTCGTTCTGGATATACGGAAGGTAGTTCAGAGTCAGAATCAAGCGGTAACTGAAGGAAGAAAACTTTGTTGCACGGTCGACACCAGTGTCATTAGAGATGCAGCTGAAAAAAAAATTGAACGAGTCTGCAGTGAACCGGCGGTTACATTTTTTAGGAACCATTAGCCAAAGGTACATTAGGGACACTCCGTAAAAAACGAAGACATGACAACCGAACAGTGCTCTGAAACCATTTCTTCCCGAATAGAGACCAGCGACTTAACAGATGTGCTTTTCGTGCTTTGGCAGTAATATTAGTGTAATGTTGACGTCGACGGCATATTTGTGATATATGGCGTTCAAGGATCTACGAAGAACGGTTACAGGCATGTTCCGTGATGCTCTATAGAAATTGGTCAAAATACTAAGTAGAAAATATCTAACCATTACAATACTTACTTTTTTTACTATATGATAAGGAATTTCTACAAGTTACCATTATTTCTTGATTGTAACCACTTAGACGCCTAGTATTAGCAACTGAAATAGTGTTTCAGGAAGATGAGATGGGTTATAAAATCAGAATATTCTTTATCGCACTAAAATCACAATGAAATAAAAAAGAGTGCCACGTTGTAAAGTATTTTCATTAATTTTGCTCTTCACTGTTAAGTTTCATTGTGGCTATACTCGCACGCAAAAGAATGATGTAGGAGAGAAACCAAAACACTTAATTCTATTGTCCCGAAAATGTTTCACTGAGGGAGCACCATAGTGACAGATACCGAAGTAAGTGGCCACAGAACAGAAAAATCAACTAAACTGTTCAATAGGGGAAAGGCGACTGAGCCTACATAGCATATGCGAAAGAACTATCTCGTCTTTTATCAGCTGCCTACAGCGTGCCACTCAGTGAGCCTCTTTGCGGATAATATCTGGCCTGTCATTGTACGTTTAAACGTTTCCCTAAAGCGCAGGGAGCAGTGACACTCATTAAATAATTGGTAGTATTTGTACAGAGCAGTTTTAAGCGAAACGACCTCATAAAAATAACGGCAATACAAGCAGAATCCACACTGAGATTCATTGGAAGAATCCTCAGGAAGTGTAGTCCACTCCTGAAGGAGGTAGTTCATAAGACGCTTTGAAACCAATGTATCCGTTTTGCTTTCTCAATCTGGAAACCATACCAAATAATACCAAATAAGGTTCACAGAAAAAACAGAAAAGGTCCCAAGAAGAGCAGCGCTTTTCGTTACAGGCTTATTTACTAAGCGCGAAAGTTTGATGTACATACTCCTGGAACTCCTGTAGTAGATGTTACAAGAGAGACTTTGTGCATCATGGTGTGCCATATTGTTAGAATTCCGTAACCGAACTCTCCTAGTAATGTTAATCAGTATATTGCTTCCTCCTACTTACATCTCGGGAAAAACTTATTACGGTACAATTAAACAGAATCGAGTTCATACTGATTCTTACCAGGAACCACTCTCCCTGCGAACCACTCGCGACTGGAACACCAAAGTTGAACAGTGACAGTGGTTCCAAAATATCCATTCATTCACTTTATAGCATGGTTTTTGGAACAGAGATAACATCTAAGTAGCGTTCTTGAAATGTATGTAATGAGATGTCAATCTTTCAGACATCATTACTTAGCAATTCCCTGCAACAATAACAACACACCCTACAGTGAGCAAAGTTCCGTTCTCTATTTAGTGTTGAAGAAAACAATAGATGACATAATATAAAATTTTACTCTGCATATTTTCACGCGTTCAGAGAGTAGTTGCAAGCAGAAAACTATGTCGCAATTCGCGTATGCGCAGATGCAGTGACATTATATATGCATCGAACAGTTGCTCTTCGGGAGCCTGGAATTCACAGTAATCTGTCTTGCAGCTAACGGAACAATAAGAAAATATGAAGAACGCTATCCCTACGTGAATAACGAGACAGAAGAGCAGCGACAAGACTATAAGCGAGTTAAGAGGATTCGCGCTGCTCTTATCTAGAGAGCCATGCGAAAGGGATTCTAGAGCTGCTGCAGAGGAAAGTGAGACGTTCGTGGAATCGCCATTGGTAGGACTTCAGTGAAGAGAATTTCGTCTGTGACAATAGAGTGCAAGGATCTCATTAATTATACGCTCATTTTCTACGAATTTTCCGATTTTGTCACGTGTACTAGGCCACCACATTGCGGAGTTCTGTATTAAGAAATATGCGTTTGAATCCCAGGGCGCCATATGTTGTTGTTACTGCGTACATACACACAGTTGCAAGGGGTCAATTTTTTTCGCTTATCCTCGCAGTGATTTTTACTCTTTCTCGTTACTAGCAAACGTGCCGTTCCACAATTCGGTAATAAAATATGATACCGTCTGTAAATGACGAAACGAGTACTTCATAGTCACTTTTACCACACTTCGGACATTCTTGTCGTCTGTTAGACACGAAATTTAATATCATATACCAATTATGAGCTGGAAAGTCTCACGTCAATGAATCATGCTTTCTGAACCTATCGGACGTGGGAGTAGGAAGCTGCAGAACTACACTGAAATATTTCGTAGTACTTTATATTCAACCAAACAGAATGTCAAAATTTAGTGTAATCTGAGTCTAACTATACAGGGTGAAAAGTATTTAAACCGAAAATCTCTCAGAGGTTGTAGGGGACATCAAAACAAATATTTTTCCCTAATGTCATTTTTTCCTATAAGGATTATTTAAACCGGTGGAGGCCGTATTACGCTCTTCAGTTGTTAGAGGGCGAATTACGCTCTTCAGTTGTAGGCAACTGCTGTCCAAGAGTGTAGTAGTGCATTGTCTCTGTTCATTAATGGAGCAGTACACCTGGAGCGAGTTCACTGATATGGTTGGTGCGTACGACGTAGCGCACTACAACGGACGAGCAGCACAGCTGGTTTATGAACAACAACATCCTAATCGCCGTATCCCGCATCATAAGACCTTTGCTGCTGTGCACCAACGTCTGCGTGACACCGGGTCATTTAGCAGATTATCTGGATAGGGACACCATCGCACAGTAAAAACTCTGCAATTTGTGGAAGCTGTCTTGCAGCGTGCTGAGCGGGGTCCTTCAATCAGCACTCTTGCAATTGCATGTAACATGGGGACGAATGAGATGAATGTAATAATTGTTACGATCATTACACTTACAGCGTGTCAAAACCTGGAACCAGTTGATTATCCACCCAGAGCACAATTATAGCAGTGGTGCCTGGAACAGTGTGAAATGCCTCCTATATTTCCATCTTCTGTGTTACTGACCGATGAAGGAACGTTCGGGGGTGATGGAGTCTTCAACATGTACAATTCACATGTTTGGAGTAAGGATAAGCCACATGCCAAAGTTTCTAGCGCTCATCAAGTGCGGTTCTTCGTTAATGGGTGGGTCGGTGTTGTTGGGGACTGTTTAATTGGGCCGTGTCTGTTAGTGTCTGCTACCTAGGCCATTAAATGGCACGCACTATTACAATTTTCTCGCCAGAGCATTGCCAGAACTGCTGGAAGACGTCCCGCTCCCTACAAGACAACGCATGTGGTTCCAACATGACACGGCGCCGGCACATTTTAGTCGTCGTGTGCGTCGATTCCTGGACCAACGGTTCCCAGAAACGTGGATTGGCAGAGGCGGTCTTGTATCATAGCCTGCTCGATCCCCAGCTATGTCCTCTCTGGACTTTCTTGTGTGGGGAAAGATGCGCAACCTTGTTTTTGGAACTCCTGTTGAATCAGAAGAGGATCTGGTTGCCCGAATAGTAGCAGCAGCAGGAACAATTCAAGATACTCCTGGGGTTTTTGCCCGTCTCAAGCAGAACATGATCCGACGGTGTAACCATTGTTTACGTGTCAATGTAGGAATTTTTGAAAATCTACTGTAATTGAAATTGGGTTGTGTTAATGTGTAGTCTCTTGGTCATAAAAAATGGAAAAGTGTTTGCTGGTTTAATTAATTTGTCGCTAGAGAAATCTTCCTCTACCGGTTTAAATACTCTTCATAGGAAAAAATGACATTAGGGAAAAATATTTGTTTTGATGTCCCCTACAAACTCTCAGAGTTTGTCGGTTTAAATACTTTTCACCCTGTATACTCACTTAATGTGTTGACAAATGTTTTCTAAAAATAACGACCTGGGTGCGTAATATAAAATGAGTCTTAATATATAGTCTGTTGGGGCTCTTCAACATTCCCCATAGTGCTTTGCATCGTCTCTGAGACTCATGTACAGATGTAAGAAAAGCAAAAAGGGTACAAAAAGTATGTTGTATGAAATTTAATAGTGCAGTAATTGTTAGTTATTCGGGTTGTTCAATAACCTCTGATAACGGCAAAATGTGACTTGTAACTACTGCTATTTAACAACGACTGCTACTTTGTGCTGTACTCTCCGTGAACTGTAACATGTGTACTATTTTGTGTATCCCTGAAACTGACATCACGTCAATGTTTTGCGATGAATAAACGTGATTCGTATTTAGGAAAGCAAGGTAGTGTTGTCAACTGAAACATGGTAATGTCTACATAGAATGGCTGTGTTTAGATGTTAAAGATAATCATTTTATTGTGTAATTATTTATCGCTGAAAAAAAGAAACAGGTCAGAAGCTAATTGACAGCTTCCAACTTCTATCATAAAGAAAATTTTATTCAATAGCTCACTTCTATATCAGCTTACACACTCCAAAATTCATGAAATAATTTAGTAATACAAAAGTTAAGAGTTATTAGTTGCAATTAAAAGGTGTAACTTATCCTATTATTGCTGTCAACGGAGGCTTTATGATCTTTCACTATGGCAAAAGTAAAGTTACGTGTCTAAATTTTTGGTCCTGAACAGCAGATGACAGCAGCGGAACTATGAAAAAATTGTGTCTTGTTTAAACAGGAGACTCTCATGCAAGACCGTCTACTTTACCCACCGTAATGCCTCCAGGCAGCTCCTAAGTCTACTCAAGTTGCTGACCCCATTATATCAGAAGTTTCGTACTTCAGGGGATGCTGAAGTCCAGCTGACACATAGTGTCGGCAACACTATCGTCTCGCTGCCATAACAAGCCTTTGTTAGGGCCAAGTTCGACCTCTGTTACCCTGAAGTTTTAATGAGCGTTAGTTATAACTTTGAGTTTTATTTGTTTTCAAACGACATATGGATTACCTGGAGGAAGTTCTATATGCCTTTGATAACATAGCGTAACAAAATTTAAGCCACGTTTTTGCCTATCATAATATTTTAAATCTTGCTTACGACTTTATCATGCTGATTAAGGATATAAAACTTTATTTTGCACAATTTTTATATGTTTAGATGTAATTTCAAAATATTCACTCTCACTAAACCTAGATTATTATAAGTAACTATTCCGTATATATATACTCCTGGAAATGGAAAAACGAACACATTGACACCGGTGTGTCAGACCCACCATACTTGCTCCGGACACTGCGAGAGGGCTGTACAAGCAATAATCACACGCACGGCACAGCGGACACACCAGGAACCGCGGTGTTGGCCGTCGAATGGCGCTAGCTGCACAGCATTTGTGCACCGCCGCCGTCAGTGTCAGCCAGTTTGCCGTGGCATACGGAGCTCCATCGCAGTCTTTAACACTGGTAGCATGCCGCCACAGCGTGGACGTGAACCGTATGTGCAGTTGACGGACTTTGAGCGAGGGCGTATAGTGGGCATGCGGGAGGCCGGGTGGACGTACCGCCGAATTGCTCAACACGTGGGGCGTGAGGTCTCCACAGTACATCGATGTTGTCGCCAGTGGTCGGCGGAAGGTGCACGTGCCCGTCGACCTGGGACCAGACCGCAGCGACGCACGGATGCACGCCAAGACCGTAGGATCCTACGCAGTGCCGTAGGGGACCGCACCGCCACTTCCCAGCAAATTAGGGACACTGTTGCTCCTGGGGTATCGGCGAGGACCATTCGCAACCGTCTCCATGAAGCTGGGCTACGGTCCCGCACACCGTTAGGCCGTCTTCCGCTCACGCCCCAACATCGTGCAGCCCGCCTCCAGTGGTGTCGCGACAGGCGTGAATGGAGGGACGAATGGAGACGTGTCGTCTTCAGCGATGAGAGTCGCTTCTGCCTTGGTGCCAATGATGGTCGTATGCGTGTTTGGCGCCGTGCAGGTGAGCGCCACAATCAGGACTGCATACGACCCAGGCACACAGGGCGAACACCCGGCATCATGGTGTGGGGAGCGATCTCCTACACTGACCGTACACCTCTGGTGATCGTCGAGGGGACACTGAATAGTGCACGGTACATCCAAACCATCTTCGAACCCATCGTTCTACCATTCCTAGACCGGCAAGGGAACTTGCCGTTCCAACAGGACAATGCACGTCCACATGTATCCCGTGCCACCCAACGTGCTCTAGAAGGTGTAAGTCAACGACCCTGGCCAGCAAGATCTCCGGATCTGTCCCCCATTGAGCATGTCTGGGACTGGATGAAGCGTCGTCTCACGTGGTCTGCACGTCCAGCACGAACGCTGGTCCAACTGAGGCGCCAGGTGGAAATGGCATGGCAAGCCGTTCCACAGGACTACATCCAGCATCTCTACGATCGTCTCCATGGGAGAATAGCAGCCTGCATTGCTGCGAAAGGTGGATATACACTGTACTAGTGCCGACATTGTGCATGCTCTGTTGCCTGTGTTTATGTGCCTGTGGTTCTGTCAGTGTGATCATGTGATGTATCGGACCCCAGGAATGTGTGAATAATGTTTCCCTTTCCTGGGACAATGAATTCACGGTGTTCTTATTTCAATTTCCAGGAGTGTATATATATATATATATATATATATATATATATATATATATATATATATATATATATATATATATTCGTTTATGTCATGTTCCCTTCGTTCCACACATTAATCCCCTGCTACAGCTCCCCTTCATAGCTGTACACCTTCTTTGGTATCATTTTTCTGTAGACAAAGGGGTTGGGTTGGGTTGTTTGGGGGAGAGACCAAACAGCCAGGTCATCGGTCTCATTGGATTAGGGAAGGACTGAGAAGGAAGTCGGCCGTGCCCTATCAAAGGAACCATCGCGGCATTTGCCTGTAGAGATTTAGGGAAATCACGGAAAAACCTAAATCAGGATGGCCGGACGCGGGATTGAACCGTCGTTGCCGGCCGTGGTGGTCTCGCGGTTCTAGGCGCGCAGTCCGGAACCGTGCGACTGCTACGGTCGCAGGTTCGAATCCTGCCTCGGGAATGGATGTGTGTGATGTCCTTAGGTTAGTTAGGTTTAAGTAGTTCTACGTTCTAGGGGACTGATGACCACAGCAGTTGAGTCCCATAGTGCTCAGAGCCATTTGAACCATTTTTGAACCGTCGTTCTCCCGAAAGTGAGTGTAGACAAAGTATTGGTGAAAACGTTCGCCATGTTCTTCACTCACATCTCCCAAATTCTAGCTAAAGAAATCAAAAAGTGCGTTTTAATTGACATTCTGCATCCAAGGGCATTGTTACCTACAAAAATGAATTACACTATGTTATTTTCAACAATATTCAAAAAGTACAGCTTTTTATCTCTTTAGTTGCAAATACCTTATTAAGTGCTCCAAATCTTCCTGTTTCGGAAAATATGGTTCCAATGCCGTGTCTTCCTCACTGTCGCTTAAACCAGAGTCATTGTTGCTGTTTTGTGATAAATGACTTGGTGGTACTGGAATTGGTAACTCTTGACTTTGTGGCACTGGAGGCATAAATGAGGCTACGGTAGGGTGAACCAAACATATTCATTTCTTTGTACTTCCAAAACTTCATATGTACAGTACAAAAATAACAATACCCACGATGTTGTGTCGGCTCTCTCCAAAATCTAGAAAACGCATACTGTTTCTTGTCCCACGAAGCTATCCTTCCAATGAAGACTTGCAGTTTTCACATGACACATAAGAAGCCCATGAAAAATTCAGATATATAACCGGCATTCCAAAGTAAGTTTTATATGCATCACAAAAATTTGTCGGTAATACAGTGTTATCTTAACTTGGTTAGGCCCAATTTAATACCCACAGATTTAGCAAAAAGTGTAGCTGGTAATTTACACCTTGTTCTGCTTGCAATTCTTTTAAATGATCTTCAAAGAACACACAACAACAGCTTACACACAGTTTTGAATAATCTAGAAAACAATGGAGTAATTTTGTCCATGAATGTTATCTTCTAACCACCTTTGGTACCAACAACGAAAATGAAGGTACAACTAGTAAAATACAAGACACTAGTAGCTGTTTGGTATTTATTTATATAAATTTTTTTATTCCATATGTTACAAAAACAAGTTATTCTAAACACTATAAAAGATGATTGTTATTTGGACAATATTCTGGCGATTTACGTGTTCTGTAGGACATTTCTACTCCGAAAGTGCTGCTAAATTTACAAACAATTTCTTGTTACTTAGTGCAGTGGATCGTGGACTATGCTTTAATTGTCTTAAGGCGTTCTTAGTAAATGTCTGCGTGAAATTTTACAGCTCAGTATTTGTTTACCTATCTCCATCTTTTATTAGATCATAAGATATTTCTGAGTAAAGATAGACGTAGTCCCTAATGGTCATCCTATTCGTTTCACAGATCTTTCTAGATAAGAGGTCAGCGACAGTTTTTGTGGCAGAGAAAATTAGAATTCAAAGGAGAATGAGTATAATTCCCTGTCACAAATGAGACTGCCACCTATTGAAAGTTCAGCCACAATAAAGGTAGTGACGTGGCAAAAGACCGAGGGACATCATTGGAGGCTACGTCGTATCTCTGTTGTTGATATTATCGTGTCAGCGTCTGAATTGATTCAAGCGAGTCACATGTTCATAACTTCAAAACACTAACCATATCGAATGTATTCTCAAAGTATGACTATTTTAGCAGGTCACATGGCGAATTCTATGTTTGATACTATAAATGACCACGCATTACTGTGGGGTGACACACCATCGTGGGTATTGTTATTTGTGTACTGTACATATCAAGCTACGGAAGTACAAAGAAATGAATATGTTTGGTTCACCCTACCGTAACCTCATGTATTGCTCCAGTGCCACAAGGACAAGAGCTACCAATTCCAGTACCACCAAGTCATTTATCACAAGAACAGCAACAATAGCTTTGAGCACTATGGGACTTAACATCTGAGGTCATCAGTCCCCTAGAACTTAGAACGGCTTAAACCTAACCAACATAAGGACCTCACACACATCCACGCCCGAGGCAGGATTCGAACCTGCGACCGGAGCAGTAGTGCTGTTCCGGATGAAGCGCTTAGAACCGCTCGGCTGACAAAAGTCATGCGATGGTGATACGCACATATACAGATGGCGGTGGTATCGCGTCCACAAGTTATAAAAGGGTAGTGCACTGGCGGAGGGGCCTTTTGTAGTCCGGTAATTCAAGTGAAAAGGTTTGCGACGTTATTATGGCCAAACGACGGGAATTAACAGACCTTGAACGTGTAGTGGTAGCTGGAGCAAGACGCATGGGACATCCCATTTCGGACATAGTTAGGGGATTCAATAATTCGAGATCCACAGTGTCAAGAGTATGCTGAGAATATCAAACGTCCGGCATTACCCCACACTACGGGCAACGCAGTGGCCGACTGCCTTCACTTAACGACCAAAAGCAGCAGCGTTTGCGAAGAGTTCTCAGTGCTAACAGAGAAGCAACGCTGAGTGAAATAACTGCAGAAATCAGTGTGGGACCTACGACGAACGTATCCTTTAGGACAGAGCGGCGAAATTTGACGTTAATAGGCTATGGCAGCGGATGACCGACGCGAATGCCTTTGCTAGCAGGACGACTTTGCCTGGGTTCCTGACAATCCTGGTTGGACACTTGACGACTGGAAGACCGTGGACTGGTCAAAAGAGTCCTGGCCTGCAGTTGGTAAGTGCTGACTGTAGGGGTCGAGTGTGGTTCAGACCCCATGAACCCAAGTTGTCAACTAGGTACTGTTCAAATTGGTGGTGGCGCCCTAATGGGGTGGGCTTTATTTACATTTCGTAGATTGGGTCCTCTGGTCCCACTGAACATAACATAGACTTGGAGACCATTTGCAGCCATTCATGGACTTCATGTTCCCAAACAACGATGGAATTTTGTATGGATGATAATGCGTCATGTCGGCGGACGACTGATTTGAAGGACGTTCTGGACAAGTGAAGAGGTCAGTCGGTGTACAAAATCCTACACTGGCCACACTTTCGCAGCTATGGGCGGTTATGAAGGCAGCATGGCTCAATATTTCTGCAGAGGACTTCCAGCGACTTGTCGAGTCGATGACACGTTGATCTGCAGCACTACGCCGTTCAAAAGGATGTCCGACACGATATGAGGAGAAATTCTATGACTTTTGCCACCTCTGTGTAGGCCATTTGTTTCCAAAAATTATCAAAAGAAGACTGACTTGCTGTTCATTGTACTTAAATGATAATGGATGGTCTCAGTTTTGGAAATGTATTACCGGGTTCTGTACTTTAGCCTTGAGGAAACATCATGAGAAGAACTTCGACATGGACCGATGGCCTTTGCAGTCTGGTCGCTTCAAACCCCACAAATCAACACCGACATGAAGATATTCCGCTAGCGAGGAGGTTAAACATTGCAGATATGAAATGTCTGTGTGCTGATTGTTCCGTGGACGTGGCAGGAGTTGACAATTGTTACGCCTGTATATTCATATGTCAATGTTACACACTACCGTTATTATGGAAAATTAGTTTCGCCTGCTTTGCTGTGAACTGTATCGTTAACCAGTGTCACAACATATCCTTTAACCTATCTAGTTACATAACATGTGTCGGTAAGTACCCCTAATATTTATACAGAATAGGAAGTAGAATATTGGGATTATGTGACTGTGGATTAGGAATCCCTTAGCATGCGGTTCTGACATTCATTCTCGAAGCAGAAGGTAGGTGGTATGAACATCCTTAGGAGGAAATGTCGCTCTTAGAATACCGAATCATGCATGTTATCGAACAATGAAACAACTATGTACCTAGTAACGAACTAAGATAGTACTGAGTAGATATTACCAGTAGTGATAGGCACAGAGGTTTGAGTGATGTTAATATACTGTTCGCCAGTAAAATTCAATCATAGGGGTGGACTGCAAGAAAGGCCAAAGTGGTATGAAGTGTATTACTACATGCATTAGCATATCAGCAGTATCCACATAAAGTAGCTAAAAGTAATGTGATCCACATTCTGTGTTGTAGAAAAAAGACGAAACGGGTTTCTGACTCAGAAATCTCACTTCAGTGCTGGTTGTTAGCGAGAAGGTCGTGTTGGGTCTCACGTGAGAAGGCGACATGTCTAGCAGCATGTGTCAGTAACGCGACAGTGCCGTGTCGTATTGAGACTGCTGTTTCTCGTTCCGCGATATTGCCGCTGACGTTGATAGGGATCCGAAGATTGGAATGCGTATACTGAGCGAAACACCTAAAATTTGCACAGCAGATATTGCGGAAATGGAAAGTGCTATTGATCTGCGATGTTTACAGATTGGACTGGTAGTCAGGGGCTCGTATTTTTCGTCAATGCGCAGATTGCAGTAATACTTAGAAAGTGTATTTTTGTGCAAACATACACTCTTTTAAATGGAGCAATGCCTATTGACAGTAACAGACTAACAGATGAGTAAATTAGTATGTCAGTGGTGTTCCAGTGCGATTAATTTACAATATGCCGCATTTTGAAATGATTCCACATCGACACTTGTTTATGACATACAACTTGCGTAGTTGCTAGGTACGACGTTGTCATGTTTCCTTACAGTGTGCTTGTGTGTTCCTCGAGTGCGATTCGACTGGCTAGTCAGAAGTTGTGTGGCAGTCCAAGCAGCAGGTCTTGAATGGACAATGGGATTTGTCAGTGCAGAACAGGCCGACATGCTTATGGTGTATGGAGAGGGGAGGAAGAATGCAGTCTGTTCTTATAAGTGTATGAGGCAAGATATCCCAATAGACGTCAACCATCTCGGCAGTTATTTATCAGTATCTTCAACCAGTTACGTGAAAGTGTTAGTGTAATACCTAGTCAACGTAACAGAAGGAAACAAGTGACGACAGAAGAGGGTAAAATGAATGTTATTGTTGCTGTTGCGGTTGACCGGCACGTTAGCTCCTGCGCAAGCGCACAATGAAGTGGCATGAATCAGACAAATGTCCCACTCATTTTCCATCAACATAGGTTCCATCCCTATCACATATATCTCCATCAAGAGCTGCAAGTAAACGATTATGAGAAGTGCGTAAACATCTGTACATGTGCGTGAAGACAGGACACTCCAGATGTATCATGTATCTTGTTTAGTTATGAGGTCACTTTTACCAATCATAGCCAGGTAAATCGCCGTAACATGCGCTATTGGTCTTTTGACAATCCCCACTGGTTTCGTAAGGTGGAACGTCAGCGTCCATATAGTGGAAACGTGTGGTGTGCTATAGTGAACCATCGGCTCATAGGCCTGTTTTTCATAGACGGAACAGTGGAGGCACACAAGTATCGCAGCCTCCTAACAGATCATCTTCCACGGATGCTAGAAGACGTTCCTCTGCAGACTAGGAGGGACCTGTGGTACCAACACGATGGCTGTCCAGCCCGTAGTGCACAAAGCAATACAGCAAGTCATCACGAATTGTTTCCAAATTGTTGGACTGGAAGCAAAGGACCTGTACTTTGGCCAAACCGTTCCCCGGATGTAGCTCCTGTAGACATTTATCGCTGTGGGAAAAGCTGAAAGTCGCTGTATACAAGGGCGTACCAGCTACACTCGGTGATATGCAACAAGTATAACTACAGCCTGCTCGGACATCTCCGCTGAAACGATAGCATCTATGCAGTAGTCGTTCCATACCAGACTGGAAGCATGTATTTCCGCTGCCGGTGGTCATGTTGAACATAATCTTTGATGGTCAATTGCCTCGTCACTTGTCGGAATCCACATAACTAGAGTATACTCTTCTGTTGTTTTTAGTGTGTGCTACTTCCGGTATTGTACAAGTGTCGGCGTGGGAACTTTTCAAAATACGATATCTCGTAAACGACTCGCACTTGAATCCTCCAACAAACACCACTACATTATACTTTAACCTACTTTTAGTTTACTAATGTCAATAGGCGTTGTTCCATTTAAAAAAGTGTTTTTTTTTGGGTCATCAGTCTACTGACTGGTTTGATGCGGCCCGCCACGAATTCCTCCCCAGTGCTTACCTCTTCATCTCAGAGTAGCACTTACAACCTACGTCCTCAATTATTTGCTTGATGTATTCCAATCTCTGTCTTCCTCTACAGTTTTTGCCCTCTACAGCTCCCTCTAGTACCATAGAAGTCATTCCCTCATGTCTTAGCAGATGTCCTATCATCCTGTCCCTTCTCCTTATCAGTGTTTTCTACATATTCCTTTCCTCTCCGATTCAGCGTAGAACCTCCTCATTCCTTACCTTATCAGTCCACTTAATTTTCAGCATTCATCTATAGCACCACATCTCCAATGCTTCGATTCTCTTCTGTTCCGGTTTTCCCACAGTCCATGTTTCACTACAATACAATGCTGTACTCCAGACGTACATCCTCAGAAATTTCTTCCTCAGATTAAGGCCGGTATTTGATATTAGTAGACTTCTCTTGGCCAGAAATGCCTTTTTTGCCATAGCGAGTCTGCTTTTGATGTCCTCCTTGCTCCGTCCGTCATTGGTTATTTTACTGCCTAGGTAGCAGAATTCCTTAACTTCATTGACTTCGTGACCATCAATCCTGATGTTAAGTTTCTCGCTGTTCTCATTTCTACTACTTCTCATTACCTTCGTCTTTCTCCGATCTACTCTCAAACCATACTGTGTACTCATTATACTGTTCATTCCGTTCAGCAGATCACTTAATTCTTCTTCACTTTCACTCAGGATAGCAATGTCATCAGCGAATCGTATCATTGATATCCTTTCACCTTGTATTTTAATTCCACTCCTGAACCTCTCTTTTATTTCCATCATTGCTTCCTCGATGTACAGATTGAAGAGTAGGGGCGAAAGGCTACAGCCATGTCCTACACCCTTCTTAATACGAGCACTTCGTTCTTGATCGTCCACTCTTATTATTGCCTCTTGGTTGTTGTACATATTGTATATGACCCGTCTCTCCCTATAGCTTACCCCAACTTTTTTCAGATTCTCGAACAGCTTGCACCATTTTATATTGTCGAACGCTTTTTCCAGGTCGACAAATCCTATGAACGTGTCTTGATTTTTCTTCAGCCTTGCTTCCATTATTAGCCATAACGTCAGAATTGCCTCTCTCGTGCCTTTACTTTTCCTAAAGCCAAACTGATCGTCACCTAGCGCATTCTCAATTTTCTTTTCCATTCTTCTGTATATTATTCTGTATGTTAGGTCAAAAAGCAGACATCATAAGAATCATTACAATCTGTTTATTGGCTAACAGTACAAGCCCCTCATTACCAACCCCATTAGGAAACCCGCAAATTAATAATGCTTTCCATTCCTGCAATATTTGTGGTGCTAGTTGTAGGTGATTCACCCTGTATGAAAGGGCGATCAAAAAGTTTCCGGGTGCAGGCTTTGCTGTAACCTATACGCAACGTAACGTGATTCTGATGCGGTTATATCTCAATGACGTTATCTTTCAACAACATAACATAAGCCTGCATGCTGTCAGTGATGTTTAGATATACTTCGATACAGAGCGTCGTCCACTGTTACCCTGACCAGTACGATCCTCAGAGTTTTTATCCACTGGCAAAAAATAGCCATGGGCTCCCAAGAGACTCGCACAGAGCTGAAGCAGCATGGATTGCCATTCCCGTATCTGGAACCAGAGGTCTGTTCAACTCAATGTCGTTACAGATTTAATTCATTATTGATGCCAGAGATGACAGCTCTGTTTATCACATTTCGCACTCTATACACACCCTAATCATCTGCAAGTTTAATCACGTATTCTTGCTACTAAGCTTTACATGCAAAATGAATAAAGTTTCGTATTTCAACTGGCGATAAATTCATGTGCAATGTATGGTTTTGTGCGAAAATGTTAGTATATGGAAATATTCAATAATTTATTATTAGCATCCTGGTTTTCGCGATGAACATCTAGCACTTTCCCTACGCAAATATTTATTTATTAAAACGGAGACCGCAAAGCAGGCAGAATTTTTTCTCGCATTTAAATCACGTAGTTCTGTTTAGACAGTAGCATCGACTGATCCCCTTTTTCATATGACACAGACAGATTTAATTACACGGTGCCCGTCACACATTGCGTTAACATCTTATTTGCACGGACCTAATCAAGGGTCCAACGCTGCGGGGTCCACGCCTTGAGGATAGAGGCCGTTCTTTAACGTCTCTCGCCGGCGCTGCAGCACATTTCTCTCCTTCAACAGGAAACCACACACACATTTTTCTGAGAGCTCTGGCACAGAGACGTCAGCTTGTTTGAGACGACTTGTCGGCCTCTGGCACGGCTGCTGCCGCCGAATTTGCTCGCCCACTTGCCAGGATCGATTAGCGACCGCAGCTTCAGCAAACAGAGGTACCTTGCCTCAGACGCACTGTCACCCAGCGAACCATAAGCCATCACTCGCTACCCGCAGCAGGAAGTTAATGTAACTGCGAACTTTGACTCCAGTTAAGCAGCTAACTCTTATCCTTTACGAGTGATGTGTGCCTGAAACCTGGAAAGTGTAAATATATTTCCTACTACGTGAACTGAACCGTGAAGAGGACCGGGCACCATGTTAACTGTGTCATAGTTACAATGACAGCGTTAAGCAGTTTTGGATTTAGACATCACTCTAAACAGTCCGTACAAAGCTGCATTTCATGTTTTGACAATGTACTTGAACGAGGAAAACTTTATGAACTTACTGTCAATAAAACACTGAAATGTGAATGTGAATAACGTGCCATTAATACTTTGGAAACCAGTAATGATATGGCCTATAAATTTGAAGCACATTATATAAGCTAGCCAATGACAATGCGTAGTGTAGTCATATTAATTTGGTCACCATAAAGGGTGGCGCTCGATTTCTGTTACCATTTTGTTTTTGAATATAAACTTTATTGTCAATACAATCTGAAAGGAACATATACTACAATGAAGAGCCGTCCATGGAGATTTGTTCTAACTCAGCACATGCTCAATAAGTCCACCATTTCGTTTCCTAACTTCCTTCAAACGAACACTGGAGTTAGTGATTACCCTACGGCACATGTCTTCCGTAATTTCACTGCAAGCTTGAAGAATAAGTCTTCTGAGCTCCATTAAATCACGTGGACGTTTCGGGAAAAAATTTTCCTTTAGCTACCCTAAAAGAAAAAAGTAACATGGATTGAGGTATGGACTATTTGGGGGGGGGGGGGCAATTTTTTCCGTCATTGAAGCGATCTGGAAACGTGAGTGAAATGATCCGCATGTCGAAATGCTCGTGAAAAAACTCCAACGCAGTGTTTGCAGTATGAGGCCTTGCTCCATCTTGCATGAACCACTGCATGTTGAAGGGCAAGGCAGTAGCAAGAAGCTGTGGAAAGACGCTATTGCGCAGCATGCTCAAATAATGCTCACTGTTCACAGTTTCTTCAAAGAAAAAGGGTCCAGTAAATCCGTGACTGGGAATTGCTGTCCACGCTGTAATCCTCGGAGCATAATGTTGTTGTTCATGAAGCACTTGTGGGTTTTCAGTGGCCCAAAAGCGTACATTTTATTTGTTAACCACACCGTGTAAATTAAAATGCGCCTCGTCTGAAAACCAAACGTTGTTGAGAGTTTCTTCCCTATCCTCCGCCCATTGAGCAAACAGTAGTCTCTGCTGCTTGTGTTCTTCAGTGAGCTTCTGTGCACAGGTCATCTTGTATGGGTACATATGGAGGTCACTTTTAAGAGTGCGTTGAACGGAGCCTCCGGATGTTCCCAGTTGCACTGCTGCCTTTCTACAAGATTTCCCGTGACTTCTCTGTACAGCTAATCGTACCGCTTCAATATTCTCCGGGCAACAAACAGGCTTAGGCCGAGGTCGCTTCGCTTCCCATACTGCTCCCTCCTGTACAAATTTATCGTACAACCTATGGATAGTCTTCTTGAAAGGGACCCATCGTGTGTTAAACTGTTGTCGAAAACGCCTCTGAGTCACAACAAGGATTTTCGTTTCATGAAAAAGTAGCACAATTGCCGATCGTTGCTGTGCCGTCAGTCTTCCATTGCCAGCCATTGCTGCTTACTAGTCTCCTAGCGGCAGTATCGTGAATTACACGTCATTTTGTAACTCATTTGTTTTTCCGAGCTCTGCTGGTACTGCTGTAGAGATCCCAGAGGATATATAATGTGCGCCGTGAATTGTGAAAGAAACAATTGGTAACACATTTCGTGCGCCACCCTGTATGTTCGACGTCAACGTGGAATAACCACTCACAGACGGCAGGAGACAACACTACCAGTGGAGGGTGAATTAAGCGTGTCGAGCCGACGCGGACAACAGTGCAGTCGTTGCAATAATGCGGAAACGGAGCGCTTTATGTGACGTCCAGAAGGGGATGATCATGCGCTTTCGGGAGGTAAGTGGAAGCTTTCCCGAAACAGCTATGTTTGTAGTTTAAGTACACCGTGGATGTCGAAATAGTTCTATCTAGAACCGATGCCGGGGCAGAAGCGCTGCACCATGGCCATAGACGACAAGGGTGAACGACGTGTTTGGAGATGTGGACGGGCGAAGAGACGTCCATCTGTTGAACAACTGACAGCCCGGATGAACCGGGCTGGAAAATGCACGGCAATATCGCAACTGGACGTCTTTCCAGATTAATCATGTTTTATACTCCATGGGACTGATGGCCATTGGCGTGTACTGCGTGGAACGTCTGAAAGCAAACACTGTGCAGTAATCGTCGGAAGGGTCCAGGCCGAAAGGCAGTCAATCCATGATCTCGTAATTCTGGAAGACAAACTGGATCAGCATAAGTACGTATTTGTCCTTGATGACCATGTTCAGCCCTAGAAGCAGTTGGTTTTTCCTAAGCAGGATGGTATCTACCAGCAGGACAATGCAACGTGTCACACAGCTCACAGTGTATGTGTGCTGTTCGACAAGCACTTCGTACTTCCTTGGTCACCGAACTCCCCGAATTTAAACCCAGTCGATAATCTGTGGGACCATTTCGATCGGGCTGTTCTCGGCATGGCCGGCTGGAGTGGCCGAGCGGTTCTAGGCGCTACAGTCTGGAACCGCGCGACCGCTAATGTCGTAGGTTGGAATCCTGCCTCGGGCATGGATGTGTGTGATGTCCTTAGGTTAGTTAGGTTTAAGTATTTCTAAGTTCTAGGGGACTGATGACCTCAGAAGTTGAGCCCCATAGTGCTCAGAGCCATTTGATTTTGTTCTCGCCATGGATCCTCAACCGAGAACCCAAGCGCAGCAGGCGACCGCAGTAGAGTCAGCATGGCTGCAGATCCGTGTCGGTATCTTCCAGAGCCTCACTGACTCTCCTCCTGCAGGTCTCGTAGCGATCCGCGCCGAAAAAGGTGATTATTCAAGCTTTCAACTGATAGTAACATTAGCGCTACTGCATCTACATCTACCTACATCTACATGGATACTCTGCAAATCACATTTAAGTGTCTGACAGAGTATTAGTTATCCCCTGGTTGCCTTGCAGTGGTGCCATTTACGTAGACCTTGTAAGTAAAACATAGTCATGATGTTATATGTACGTGATAGTCAGTTGTATGAAATTAACACCTTGAGATTGTCAGCCTGGAGACGTGACAGAGTGACAGAGATGACCTACATTGTCTTGAAATGGCAATAACCACACCGTGAGTGAAGTTGCCCGATTTGTTGATGTACGAAAGCAGAATGTCCAATGTGTGTCCAAAGAATGGTGTACCACTCACTGGGATGTAACATGACTTAGGAACGGTCGTTGTAAAACGATCTTAACCGACTGGGACTGAAGATGAATTTCACGCTTTTATTCTGTGGGTGTCGGGAGGTGGTGGCAAGGAGGGCACATTTTCTCACAGACCTTCACCTCTTCCTCAAATATAGTTTTCTGTCACCATCATATTTAACGTGTGACAGATACCTAGGATTTTTGTAATAATAACAACAAAATGTAGAAAATATTATGTATATCAGTGGTTAATACGGTACTTTTGCTTGTGGTAGGAAAAGTCATGACTTCTATGTAAGCCCCGCTTTGAATTCGCGCCTGGACTTACGCTTTGTCAGTGACAGTCGGTTTCATATCAGAAAGGAATTGTTGCTGTCAGTGAATGCAAGTCTATTCCAATCAGATTGCGGGCGAGTATTGGATAGCAAACTTCATACAACGGGCATCGTTCACAGGGCCACATAACGCTGCACATAATCAGAGGACAACACAGACATTGGACAGCAGGTGACCGGAGACGTTTAGCGTTGTCGAATGAGCCACCATTTTAGCTGTTTCCGAATAGTACGAGGTGGCTATTGCGCCTACAGCCCAATGGATGTTTAACGTGCAATGTGTGGAGTGTGTAATACAAACCAGAGGTGCCTTTGTGATGGTTTGTGAGTGATTTTCGTACTACGACTTTGATCCACTCATTCAGGTTATCGTAAGCATGAACCACGATGTATATTTAAACAGTCTAGGTGACTAGGTATGGTCCTCTTCCATATCTTCGTAATGAGTAGACTGTGGACATTCCCGGCTTTCAAGATAACAAAATCTGTGTTCAGCCCTTGTCCGAGACTACTTGGAACAGAAGCAATCAGTTGTCCAGAGTGCTTGTAAATATCTCTGCAGCGCATGCTCCATCCAACAAGGGAATGGGCAAATACGATACCTCGAAAAAATTTTCACACGCGTAGAACCCACCAAAAGAAATGAATGCACTGTCAAAATTTTAGCTGTGCACTGCAAGAATTTAAAAAAAGTATGTTAATCATTTTTAAAGCACGAATACCCGCTTATAACAGCACTTTCTACAGCCCTTTCTGCCTACGCGGAATCGGCGAATATGCAGACGCAGCAGTGACAAGAGAACGTAGCGCCACCTAGCGCGAAGTCCAAAATACACACAAGTGAATATTAAGCATCTAAACCATATCAAAATGAGTCAAATGATTTAATTTTTGAAAACTTGTAGTTCATAACGGCAACTAAACTGTTACACAAGTGACTAGAAGAGGATGGAAAAACTAAGGCGTTGCGTCATATCATGTTACAGACTATTTCCTTCAATCAAGACTTGAATTTCTTGACATAAAGATATTTCGGATGTAGCATTGAAAAAAATTCCTTTCAATGTTCTCATATTTTGCTACCTTGCCTATAAGAATTTCTTAAATCTTTGGTTCTAGTTTGCCTTGAGGCTCTGGAAGATAAAGCTCGCTTGTGTTTTAAGCTTGCAAGAAACCTGACTAATTGGCTTTATACACAGCACTTTTGTGGATAACAAGAAGCTTTGCCTTCATGTCAGCTACAAATTTTTCTATAGCATTACCTGTTAAAGGGATGTCCTGTACATGTTTACTAGAAATAAACTTTGTAATTTAGCGACATCCTTATCCGCATAGTTTCCTGACTCCTTTTAACCAAGTCGAAGAAGCACAGAGATCAGTAATGTTCATGTCATTCAAAATTCAGAGGGCCTAGTGTCTTAGATCTCCCTTGTTAACAGTGCACTGACTCTCACGAGCAGTTCTAAATCTTTTGAATAAAATTTCCGTCAATATTTTGCAAATTTCTTTTTGGCGCATATTTTATACTATGTGTATGTCTTTCATCTATTTGCACAATTCTCGTTCTGATTTTACGAAACGAAACCAGCTTTGCACACGCTTAACTTTAAGCATATTCGCCCTCCTCCTTCGTTTAACCAAAAAATTTACAAATCTTTCTTTGTCACTGAATGCGAATACTGTACATGCGTTCATTCGGATGGGAAGATAGTGAATTCTTGTTGTGCACTTTATTTAGCACAATAACTATCGTTCTAACAACAATTCATGCAACTGTCAGAGTTAGTTCTTGTATTTTTGTGGCTGTTGTTCCACAATTTCTAACGAAATGGCGGCATCATTCGAATGAACGTCAAAGAAATTAACTACTAAATGCACATATGCAGGTCTTCGGGAGAAGGTGATCACGATTGCATACGACGTTCTTCGTATTTCATCGTTGTAAGATTTAAATCATCACTGGATTCCACATCAGTGTGAAACTCTAAGAACCGAACAAAGACAGATGCTGTTAACAAGTATACGCGAAGGAAACACACAAAAAATTAATTGAGCTTTATGATCATTCTTATCACTTAGCAATATCGCAAAGGCAATTGCAAATTACAACGGATATTAAATGATTTTAAAATTCGAGCGAATAGCAACTGTGAACAACTGTGGTAGACAAACAATCGACTGAGACTGAAATTCACTTTACATATTACAATCGCGTTGTGCCTTGATATCTGTTTACCGATGTGGCGCCAACCGTGTTGCGTGTGCACTGTCTGCTACAGCTATGATAGGGGTGTACAGTTCTCCATCTGCCTGACGAGCAAAGAATTTGGGAGTTTTCAACATTTTTTTAAAATATTTGCAATGTGTCTCATCTGCTGACATTGTGTTTCTTTCGATGTATTCTTCCTGTATAAAAAATTTCAGGGCAGCTTCCGACGTATCGTGTTGGACTCTCCCCTTGTAAGTTATATAAAGTGCTAACAGTTCAGCCTCGCCACAATATTTGTTCAAGAATTCGAGGTTTTTGTGTAGCCCAGCTTACAAAGTAATTCGTCGAAATGGAACAATACTATCGTTCTAAGAGCAGATTGGACACTACGAGCGTCAGTGATAACGTCGGTTCTCTATCCACAGGGATGAAACACTGCCGTCTGTACAGTAAGACAATCGATTCTCCTGCTCTGTCAGACATTGGTATAAGTCTGATAAACCGCATTTCTATCTAAACCGAGTACGTTTAGTTTCTCTGATTCAAATCTGATTGTTAATCTAGATGTTCAGGAAGTCGGTGTGATGGAAAAGAATGAAACCGCTCAAAAGCACATTGCAAAATATCGTAACAGGTTTATGAGTTCTTAGACAGGCACTGCATTTAGTTTGTATTCATAAAAATACATATGCTATTCCGGTCAAAGCAATAACTGAACTGGAACGATCTCATGAATCAACGTACGAGAAACAATGAAAATGATTTTACTTCCTTTAGTTAAGCATCACAGAGATAATATAGAAGAGATGGGAGTCCGTGAGGAAATATTTATTTACGTAGATCTATCACGGTGAAGCAGCCTTCAAATTAGTATTTTTCCTGTCGTTCATTGTGCGAATGTGACATGTAAGAAGAAGAATACTATTGGCACGACATTCATTATGGTACTCGTAAATCATATGCTTTGAGAATATGAATTTATATGTAAAATAAGAATCTAAACTGC
Organism: Schistocerca gregaria; assembly: GCF_023897955.1. Lineage (NCBI taxonomy): Eukaryota > Metazoa > Arthropoda > Insecta > Orthoptera > Acrididae > Schistocerca > Schistocerca gregaria. The sequence goes on along the minus strand of NC_064931.1, from coordinate 596,713,441 downwards.
TTAGGGATCGACTGCAGTGATACTAGCTGCAAACATTAAGCAAACTGTAGAACTACGAATAATTCTAAATAATTTTCTGGCAGACGTTAATAGTTTTAAAATGTATCATCATACTACAATATGTCACCAAACGTCAATATATTATTACCGTTGCGATTTAATGAACATTCGTAGCAGTTTGGCGTTAAAATTCGGCTTGCACAAGATCTTGGTCTTAGTTTTGTAAATAGGCTGTTTAGGTTTTTTTATTGGTAACGCCGCCGCCACATAGCGCTCTGTATGAAAATCACTGGCTGTGCCATGTGCAGTCTGTGGCTGGTTGGCATTGTTGTAATACCCGACATTGTAGTGTTGGGCAGCTGGATGTTAACAGCGCGTAGCGTTGCGCAGTTGGAGGTGAGCCGCCAGCAGTGGTGGACGTGGGGAGAGAGATGGCGGAGTTTTGAAATTAGTAAGAATTGGTGTCATGAACTGATATATATATTATGACTATTAAGGTAAATACATTGTTTGTTCTCTATTAAAATCTTTCATTTGCTAATTGTGCCTATCAGTCACTTATCTCACAAAAATCTTCGTTAATCAAGCTACTGCAATACAGCGAGCGCCACTACTGCCAGCTAAATAAAAGACTCAAACTACTGAAGGCACTAACAACTGTTGGCATAGTTAACAAATGAAATATTTTAATACAGAACAAACAATGTATTTACCTTAATAGTCATAATATATATACACTCCTGGAAATTGAAATAAGAACACCGTGAATTCATTGTCCCAGGCAGGGGAAACTTTATTGACACATTCCTGGGGTCAGATACATCACATGATCACACTGACAGAACCACAGGCACATAGACACAGGCAACAGAGCATGCACAATGTTGGCACTAGTACAGTGTATATCCACCTTTCGCAGCAATGCAGGCTGCTATTCTCCTATGGAGACGATCGTAGAGATGCTGGATGTAGTCCTGTGGAATGGCTTGCATTGCCATTTCCACCTGGCGCCTCAGTTGGACCAGCGTCCATGCTGGACGTGCAGACCGCGTGAGACGACGCTTCATCCAGTCCCAAACATGCTCAATGGGGGACAGATCCGGAGATCTTGCTGGCCAGGGTAGTTGACTTACACCTTCTAGAGCAGGTTGGGTGGCACGGGATACATGCGGACGTGCATTGTCCTGTTGGAACAGCAAGTTCCCTTGCCGCTCTAGGAATGGTAGAACGATGGGTTCGAAGACGGTTTGGATGTACCGTGCACTATTCAGTGTCCCCTCGACGATCACCAGAGGTGTACGGCCAGTGTAGGAGATCGCTCCCCACACCATGATGCCGGGTGTTGGCCCTGTGTGCCTCGGTCGTATGCAGTCCTGATTGTGGCGCTCACCTGCACGGCGCCAAACACGCATACGACCATCATTGGCACCAAGGCAGAAGCGACTCTCATCGCTGAAGACGACACGTCTCCATTCGTCCCTCCATTCACGCCTGTCGCGACACCACTGGAGGCGGGCTGCACGATGTTGGGGCGTGAGCGGAAGACGGCCTAACGGTGTGTGGGACCGTAGCCCAGCTTCATGGAGACGGTTGCGAATGGTCCTCGCCGATACCCCAGGAGCAACAGTGTCCCTAATTTGTTGGGAAGTGGTGGTGTGGTCCCCTACGGCACTGCGTAGGATCCTACGGTCTTGGCGTGCATCCATGCGTCGCTGCGGACCGGTCCCAGGTCGACGGGCACGTGCACCATCCGCCGACCACTGGCGACAACATCGATGTACTGTGGAGACCTCACGCCCCACGTGTTGAGCAATTCGGCGGTATGTCCACCCGGCCTCCCGCATGCCCACTATACGCCCTCGCTCAAAGTCCGTCAACTGCACATACGATTCACGTCCACGCTGTGGCGGCATGCTACCAGTGTTAAAGACTGCGATGGAGCTCCGTATGCCACGGCAAACTGGCTGACACTGACGGCGGCGGTGCACAAATGCTGCGCAGCTAGCGCCATTCGACGGCCAACATCGCGGTTCCTGGTGTGTCTGCTGTGCCGTGCGTGTGATCATCGCAGTGTTCGGAGCAAGTATGGTGGGTCTGACACACCGGTGTCAATGTGTTCTTTTTTCCATTTCCAGGAGTGTATATATAGCAGTTCATGACATCCAGTCTTACAAATTTCAAAACTCCGCTATCTCTCTCCCCACGTCCACCACTGCTGGCGGCTCACCTCCAACTGCGCAACGCTACGTGCTGTTAGCATCCAGCTGCCGCTGCCCAACACTACAATGCCAGACAACAATGCAAACCAGCCACAGACTGCACAAGGCACAGCCAGTAATTTTCATACAGAGCGCTATGTGGCGGCGGCGTTACGAATAAAAAAACCTACAGCCTACTTACATAGCCCCCATGCTCCCCACAAAAAAATTTACAAATTGTTTTGGGCAGTGGCCAATACAGATTTGAAAAGTATTTTCATAATTACAATAACAAAGAAATGAAATGCAACACTTATCGATACAATGTTGGTCAAAAGCTAAAATTTTCTCTTAGTCCATAAAGACAGTCCTGACTGTTAGTTGCACGATTACGTAACGACTATAAGGCTTACATATTTAGAACATATACTGTTAATGAGATTTTAAGGCAACATTTTGGTTTAGTTGAAAAGACATTCGTTATTTGAAGTACTTTCTGTGAGATTAAAGATGACTTAGCGTTTGGTTTCTTTGATAGCTACACGATTATATCACGACGCTACTAATGTTTGACACAATTTACATTGTGCTTTTGCGGTGTATCTGTTTTATATCTGCACAGTTTTTCTGAATTCTTCTGGAAAGTATAACATGTTTTAGTAGTAACTTTTGTGTTATAGCTACAATGAGACAGCCTTTTCTGTAGCACAACAATACGTTACAGCATAGTACTTTCTTGATCACGACAAGGTACATAATAACTACGATATCAATATGCATAGCATTTCACTTTCGTTTATGATGAGGTAAGTACATTGACTTCAGCAGAACTTTGCTTACAGAGGACGATAACTACGACACTTCCAGAGAATTATCTTACAACAAGACGCACATTTAGCGCTACAGGACACGCATTTGAGTGGTTAATTTTGTACTTGAACCATTTATTTTTCAAGATTTTTGAATTACAATGGTTTCCCATGATACATTTCATTCGAATGCTGTAATGTCTAACACCTGAGGGTATACTTACATTAATCCTCAGGGGGGTACACTCTTACTTTGTGTACCATGTGTTTGGCAAGCACAAGGATTCCTAGCTAATATGGTATTTGCTTATACAACCTTACACATCGGTACCATATTCCTCTAAAACATAAATTACACAGCTATCTGATGATTTAATGAGAGAAACAAACATTTTTTTTTTACTACGTCAGTGACACATGTTTACGCAATTACATCGTTGGATAAATTCACACTCATGAAATTGGCTTTTGTCTGTACTTCGTGAAATGTTCATATTTTTTTGGAACTATTGTGATACTATGAGAGCTTTGAATGATGTGTTTGGTATGGGATCATTATTTTTAAAGTACGTTTGAGGCAGATGACACTTTTGACACGAGCACAGAATTTTTTTTTAGGTTTTGAAAGTATTGGAGGAAGCTACGACGATTTTGAGAGTTGACTGAGGTGTTATGTTGTTATTATTACGATGACTATGTGCATTACGCTGTTGCGGTATGTTTATGATCAATAGGCTGATGCTATGTGAGGAATCTGATTATGGTACGTATTTATTATGATGAAATATTGAAGAAGTTTCTACGAATATGTATATGTGTAATAAAGCAAGGAATCATTAGTAGTGGTTAGGGACTCTGATTTGTGCAAAAGGATGTTGGAAACCAAGAATCGTACTTTAAGAATTATGAAATGATTGTACATGCGTGAATGTATTACAATGCTGTCGAAAATTCTTTGGACACTGTTATATTTATAGGATTTTATTTTCTACACGTTTGTAACGCAAATTCTCAACCTGTGAAAATATTTTTACATGAAACTGTCACGGTAGCGGAAACTGCTGTCGTAAATATTTCGGTAAGAAAGGTAATAGACCGTGACGTAGTGCGTTGTGAGCGGCCAGGTGTGCCAGCCACCTTGAGAAAAAGTCATTAGTGTGTGCCTTTCAGAGGCACAGGTGGAGAAAAAAGGAGGCCATTAACCTCGTTACTGACATTCCTTTGTAGAAAGCATCGCAAATACGACACGCCCAAACGTGAAAACATATGATTACACTGTGAAGCTCTTAATTTATGATATTTACTGAAACGAAATGATGAGAAACATTTTATATCTATTGTGTTTCTAGCTGAGAGATTGCTCATTTTGTTTAATATCCAGTTTCTATCTGCACTGCAGCATTGGTTAAAATAAAATGTAATAGATGTACAAATATCACTATTTTCTGTCTACAGACCCAGTAAAGAATCATTTTATGGCGTACTTTCTTAGAAAAGAGAGCACAAATAGACATTTCCCTTCAAAGGAATTGCAAAACTAATTTTTTTTTACGATTTGGTAACTTGTCTGCTTGCGTATGTTCTCGTGATGCATCACTCTAGTGTTAAGATGTGACATAGGTATTAAACATTTTTACTGTAATATTTTTTCTGCTTCAGCTTTGTCATGCTTAGATATAAGTTATCGCATTTGCTGCTGCTGTTTGCCAGGCATAATGTTACTGAATTTGACTTTGTATTACTTTGATAAGTCAGTTTTACTGCGGATTTATTTTTCTTGTTTGCTGCGCATTGCCTTATATTACTTCTAATATTGCTGCTTGCTTTGACAACTTCCACTTTTTTAATTGCCTTATATTAGTTGTAATATTGCTGCCTGCTTTGACAACTTCCATTTTTTTCATTGCTGTTTGTATTAATTGTTTTGCTGCATTGCGTCGTCCCTTAGTTTAGCATCTGAGCTCAGTAGGTTTAAGTTAGCTTAAGAGGGGGTAGACTATATTAGAAACTAATAGAATTGGAAGAAAAGCATTGAGAAGCTATAAGAAAATGGATTGGCCAAAAAAAGTAGTGTACAGTGGAGAAAAACTATTTTTTAAAGAGGATGTGAACAGAATACAGAAAGCATGCTTGGATAGGATTTTTTTGGCTGGAGCAAATGTTGAAATAAGAGGGACGGTCTATGGAATGAAGTTTTGGGTTGGACTGCAGTACCAAATGTTACCCTGAAAACAAACCCTGTCCTTCCTTTTGTGTTATCCCACTATGTGTTTGTGTACCCTTGTGTATTTATTTTCTTCCTGTCTCTGTGTACTGTTTCATAGAATTTTTTCTCTTCTAATACTAAGCTACATTCACTATGATGAGGAATACTGTTATCCTCAAATATAATTTGCATTAATAACATGTTATTTACTTCGTAAAGATGTTTACACATTATTTATTCTGTTTTGTTCTAATGCTCATGTGTGAAGTTGATGTTTCAAAAGTTATTCTGATTTTCATGTACGTACTTATGTCATAATTCCTGCAACACTGATGTATATGTTATTTCGATTCTTTAGTAAAGCCTGTATTACTGCAAATGTTATCTGTACTATTATGTTCCTTAATGATATATTTTGTACCTTTGTTATTGGATTCTCATATTATAAAATTGTAATTGACACCAGTTCATCAAATTAAGTAACTTGTAAATTACATTTCACTGCACATGTTTCTGTTGGTCATAGTATATGGACAATATGTGAGAAGTAGTGACTGATAGTGTTTGCACGTGTGTTAATAATTCAGCAAGGGACTGGATAACAGCATTGCTGGTTCTAAGGACATTTCAAACAAATTCTTTGTGAGTGGACAAGTGGTGGTTTATGGACTTGCTGTATTCTCTGCAAGACTTTTCAATGGTGATTGTGCACCTGCACAGTTGCAACAGATGGCTGCTGGCCATCTCTACAAGGACTACAGTGGGTCTGCATTTTTGATGACCCACCAATACCATTATTTCTACAAGGGCTGCAGTGGGTCAGCACCTTTGATGACCCATCAATACCATTATTTCTACAAGGACGCCCACCAATAACATAATCTCTACCAGGACTACAGTGGGTCTGCTCTGTGATGACCAACCTACCAATATTCTTCAAAACTTCGACTGACTCTGCTGTGCGTTTGCTCTGTTGTGGCCCATTACCTGTCAGCATATCTTTCCGTTGGAAGGACAACACTACTTCTTCAAGACTGCATGGAAATCCACTACTTCCGTGTGCATTTTCTTTTACTGCTCAGACATTGAACAAAAACACTGCAATTTTACTGCGATGAACGATCAGGACTGTCTTTATGGACTGTGAGAAAATTTTAGCTTGTGACCAACATTGTATCGATAAGTGTGTGCATTTCATTTCTTTGTTATTGTAATTATGAAAAAATTTAATCAAATCATTATTGGCCAGTGCCCAAAACAATTTGTAAATTTTTTGTGGGGAGCATGGGGGCTATGTAAGTAGGCTGTTTAGGTTTTTTTATTGGTAACGCCGCCGCCACATAGCGCTCTGTATGAAAATCACTGGCTGTGCCGTGTGCAATCTGTGGCTGGTTGGCATTGTTGTAAAACTCGCCATTGTAGTGTGGGGCAGCTGGATGTTAACAGCGCGTAGCGTTGCGCAGTTGGAGGTGAGCCGCCAGCAGTGGTGGACGTGGGGAGAGAGATGGCGGAGTTTTGAAATTTGTAAGAATTGGTGTCATGAACTGATATATATATTATGACTATTAAGGTAAATACATTGTTTGTTCTCTATTAAAATCTTTCATTTGCTAATTGTGCCTATCAGTAGTTAGTGACTTCCGTAGTTTGCATCTTTTAGTTAGCTGGCAGTAGTGGCGCTCGCTGTATTGCAGTAGTTCGAGTAACGAAGATTTTTGTGAGGTAAGTTATTTGTGAAACATAGGTTAATGTTCGTCAGGGACATTCTCTTGTAGGGATTAAAGAGAGTCAGATTGCGTTGCGCAAAAAAATTTTGGGTGTCAGTTTAAGCACAATCTTGCACAATTTTTCTAAGGGGACGTTTCAGTTTCAGTTGAAAATAGGAAAAATTACTAAAAACTGCAGTTAAGCTTCTCAACTAAGTCTGATTATGGCGGCATTAATACTTACAGATTACTCTCAAAACAAGTGGAGTTTGTGAACTGCTCATTTTATGCAAGTTTTCTTTTATTTTGTTATAAAAGATGACCTTAACCTCTCGAGAGCAATTATCCACTAATTGCGGTAATCCGCTGTAGAATATACCAACTGCTTAGTAGCAGACTACTCGTTCAGATGTTCAAATAGCTCTGAGCACTATGGGACTTAATATCTAAGGTCATAAGTCCCCTACAACTTAGAACTACTTAACCCGAGCTAACCTAAGGACATCACAAACATCCATGCCCGAGGCAGGATTCGAACCTGCGACCGTAGCGGTCACGCGGTTATAGACTGAAGCGCCTAGAACCGCTCGGTCACCCCGGCCGGCATTACTCGTTCAATGTACCACCAGACTACTTATGAAAATGAGAATGGAATAGAGGCTAAAGGTCATGGGCATGCAGATGGTATTAGGAATTTTGCATGTGTTAAGTGAAGGCTGTGGTCCTCAGCCCTGTCCGTGATGAGAAGCAATAGCAGAAATTTGGTATTTTCGGATCACGCTTGACACTGTGGGTCTCTTAATACTGTATTCCCTAACGACTTCCGAAACAAAATTCCCCATACGTTTAGCTACAACTAAAATTCCAAGTTCGTTAATTCCCGTCGTGGGGCCATACTCACGTCTGAAGCCTCTTCCCATGAAGCACCTGAAAAAATATCTCCGTCAATGCACGGCCTTTTTATGCTTTCTGTTGGCGATACTACCCCTCATCTGTACACACACATATCACTATCCCATGAGTTTCGTCACATCAGTATAATATGCCATCTCAAATAGATCTTTTGCTGGGTGCATGAAATAACCTGCCGTTGCAGCGGTTGTAAAGAAGGGGGAGCCCAAAAGCTTACAGATATCCTGATTAATCACGCAATTAACCTGGATTTAACATTATTGATATCCTAATCAATCAACAGCTTATTAGGCGCTTCGCTGGGTTCTGCCGATACGGGAGTTAAATGAAACATCGACTCTTGGTTGGGTCCTGCCGCCCAGAGTGTACTGGGGAACAGCTGCGCATCCGTCCACAGTGCTCCTTTCTTGTCCTTGCACGCTGCTGTCGAGTGCGCTCCATTGCGACAGTCGTGACATGGTCGAAAAAAGGTGAACGCCGGCGACGCTCATGGCACTTCGAACAGTCTGCACAAGACTCCAGCATCAATGGGGGAAAATCCGACGCTAAGAGGGAATTCTTCTTATCATCTAAGGAACGCGTGGTAGTTTGCGTCGGTTTACTACGTATATTAAAATCTACTTTGGAGGGGCATATTCACATTTCGGTTCACCGCTCAATTACTCTTGATTATCTCCTGCATCTATCCCTGTTGTAGTTGTTGTAATCACATGTGTTCCTGCTGTTGCTTCTACAGCATTATTCGTCGCTGCCAAATATCCAGAAACGAATGATCCATAGCTACAAGCTATTTCAGACCTGAAAGTCAGCCTCCCTGCCACTTTTGGAACACAGAACCCTGGTGAGGAAGTGCCAACTATGGTTTCTGAGGAAAAGAGGTGAGTAGTCGTACACATTTGGAAACTGACAGCAAACTACACGTATAACAAAGAATAGCTAACACGGTAAAAGGAGAACTAGACTACGAAACCGAGAGAAATAAGAAAGAACAAGGTGTTTCAGTGTGCGAATAGTAATGTCGGCGACCGAAAAGCTTCGGATGCATTACAAACGGTCCAGGAACGCGCGCACTCTTTCCTCCTTGCCGACATAGCTAAAGAGATTTACGAACGGATGCAGCATCCACAACGCCCGCAGTGCGACCGTGAATACTTACAATTCTGAACGACCAACGCTGGTGCGCTCATCTCGATATCGATGTCTAAATCCAATGAAATAGTAAATCATGTCTTTTAAATAAACGACTCCCAGCCTGCAAAAGGGTCTCAATATGAGAACTGATGTGTGAAAGAGAGATGCCCTGCATTAGTATTAAACGATTTCGTTCTGTGCAGGAAAAAGCTGTTTTTAAGGAAACATGCTATTATTGCGTCTTTTGATACTTTATCGAGAAGTCTCTTACCGAAAAATTTCTTTCATGGTTTTTTTTCCCATCAGTCTACTCACTGGTTTGATGCGGCCCGCCACGAATTCCTTCCCAGTGCTTACCTCTTCATCTCAGAGTAGCACTTGCAACCTACGTCCTCAATTATTTGCTTGACGTATTCCAGTCTCTGTCTTCCTCTACAGTTTTTGCCCTCTACAGCTCCCTCTAGTACCATAGAAGTCATTCCCTCATGTCTTAGCAGATGTCCTATCATCCTGTCCCTTCTCCTTATCAGTGTTTTCCACATATTCCTTTCCTCTCCGATTCTGCGTAGAACCTCCTCATTCCTTACCTTATAAGTCCACCTAATTTTCAACATTCATCTATAGCACCACATCTCCAATGCTTCGATTCTCTTCTGTTCCGGTTTTCCCACAGACCATGTTTCACTACCATACAATGCTGTACTCCAGACGTACATCCTCAGAAATTTCTTCCTCAGATTAAGGCCGGTATTTGATATTAGTAGACTTCTCTTGACCAGAAATGCCTTTTTTGCCATAGCGAGTCTGCTTTTGATGTCCTCCTTGCTCCGTCCGTCATTGGTTATTTTACTGCCTAGGTAGCAGAATTCCTTAACTTCATTGAGTTCGTGACCATAAATCCTGATGTTAAGTTTCTCGCTGTTCTCATTTCTACTACTTCTCATTACCTTCGTCTTTCTCCGATTTACTCTCAAACCATACTGTGTACTCATTATACTGTTCATTCCGTTCAGCAGATCACTTAATTCTTCTTCACTTTCACTCAGGATAGCAATGTCATCAGCGAATCGTATCATTAATATCCTTTCACCTTCTATTTTAATTCCACTCCTGAACCTTTCTTTTATTTCCATAATTGCTTCCTCGATTGAAGAGTAGGGGCGAAAGGCTAAAGCCTTGTCTTACACCTTTCTTAATACGATCACTTCGTTCTTGATCGTCCACTCTTATTATTGCCTCTTGGTTGTTGTACATATTGTATATGACCCGTCTCTCCCTATAGCTTACCCCAACTTTTTTCAGATTCTCGAACAGCTTGCACCATTTTATATTGTCGAACGCTTTTTCCAGGTCGACAAATCCTATGAACGTGTCTTGATTCTTCTTCAGCCTTGCTTCCATTATTAGCCATAACGTCAGAATTGTCTTTCTCGTGCCTTTACTTTTCCTAAAGCCAAACTGATCGTCACCTGGCGCATTCTCAATTTTCTTTTCCATTCTTCTCTATATTATTCTTGTAAGCAGCTTCGATGCATGAGCTGTTAAGCTAATTGTGCGATAATTCTCGTACTTGTCAGCTCTTGCCGTCTTCGGAATTGTGTGGATGATGCTTTTCCGAAAGTCAGATGGTATGTTGCCAGACTCATATATTCTAAACACCAACGTGAATAGTCGTTTTGTTGCCACTTCCCCCAATGATTTTCGAAATTCTGATGGAATGTTATCTATCCCTTCTGCCTTATTTAACCGTAAGTCCTCCAAAGGTCTTCTAAATTCCGATTCTAATACTGGATCCCCTATCTCTTCCAAATCGACTCCTGTGTCTTTTTCTATCACATCAGACAAATCTTCACCCTCATAGAGGCTTTCAATGTATTCATTCCACCTATCTGCTCTCTCCTCTGCATTTAACAGTGGAATTCCCGTTGCACTCTTAATGTTACCACCGTTACTTTTAATGTCACCAAAGGTTGTTTTCACTTTCCTGTATGCTGAGTCTGTCCTTCCGACAATCATACCTTTTTAGATGTCTTCACATTTTTCCTGCAACCATTTCGTCTTAGCCTCCCTGCACTTCCTATTTATTTCATTCCTGAGCGACTTGTATTTCTGTATTCCTGATTTTCCCGGAACATGTATGTGCTTCCTCCTTTCATCAATCAACTGAAGTATTTCTTCTGTTACCCATAGTTTCTTCGCAGCTACCTTCTTTGTACCTATGTTTTCCTTCCCAACTTCTGTGATGACCCTTTTTAGAGACGTCCATTCCTCTTCAACTGTGTTGCCTACTGCGATATTCCTTATTGCTGTATCTATAGCGTTAGAGAACTTCAAACGTATCTCGTCATTCCTTAGAACTTCTGTATCCCACTTCTTAGCGTATTGGTTTTTCCTGACTAATGTCTTGAACTTCAGCCTACTCTTCATCACTACTATATTGTGATCTGAGTCTATATCTGCTTCTGGGTACGCCTTACAATCCAGTATCTGATTACGGAATCTCTGTCTGACCATGATGTAATCTAATTGAAATCTTCCCGTATCTCCCGGCCTTTTCCAAGTATACCTCCTCCTCTTGTGATTCTTGAACAGGGTATTCACTATTACTAGCTGAAACTTGTTACAGAACTAAATTAGTCTTTCTCCTCTTTCATTCCTTGTCCCAAGCCCATATTCTCCTGTAACCTTTTCTTCAACTCCTTCCCCTACAACTGCATTCCAGTCGCCCATGACTATTAGATTTTCGTCCCCCTTTACATACTGCATTACCCTTTCAATATCCTCATACACTTTCTCTATCTGTTCATCTTCAGCTTGCGACGTCGGCATGTATACCTGAACTATCGTTGTCGGTGTTGGTCTGCCGTCGATTCTGATTAGAACAACTCGGTCACTGAACTGTTCAAAGTAACAGACCCTCTGCCCTACCTTCCTATTCATAACGAATCCTACACCTGTTATACCATTTTCTGCTGCTGTTGATATTACCCGATACTCATCTCACCAGAAATCCTTGTCTTCCTTCCACTTCACTTCACTGACCCCTACTGTATCTAGATTGAGCCTTTGCATTTCCCTTTTCAGATTTTCTAGTTTCCCTACCATGTTCAAGCTTCTGACATTCCACGCCCCGACTCGTCCAACATTATCGTTTCGTTGATTATTCAATCTTTTTCTTATGGTAACCTCCCCCTTGGCAGTCCCCTCCCGGAGATCCGAATGGGGGACTATTCCGGAATCTTTTGCCAATGGAGAGATCATCACGACACTTCTACAACTTCAGGCCACATGTCCTGTGGATACACGTTACGTGTCTTTAATGCAGTGGTTTCCATTGCCTTCTGCATTCTCATGTCGTTGATCATTGCTGATTCTTTCGCCTTTAGGGGCAATTTCCCACCCCTAGCACAAGAGAGTGCCCTGAACCTCTATCCGCTCCTCCGCCCTCTTTGACAAGGCCGTTGGCAGAATGAGGCTGACTTCTTATGCCGGAAGTCTTCGGCCACCAATGCTGACTATTTATCAAAATTTAGGCAGTGGCCAGGATCGAACCCGGGACCGAAGACGCTATCCCTAGACCACGGGTACTTAACCCATGTGTAACCCACATAAAAACACTTATTTGAGAGGTGCACCACAGTTCGTGACCTAAGGCCACAACAAACAAGAAATATTATATTACATTTTGGTTTTACATTACACAGTTTACCACATTTATAAATTTCGAAAAGTAAAAGTTTTCCTGTTGTCACTCAGTGCATTTGTATAGGCTTAGAAAGACCTCTGCCAACCGCCTTGCCGCAGTTGTCACACCGGTTCCTGTCAGACCACCAAAGTTAAGCGCTGTCGGTCTGGACTAGCAAATGGATAATGATCCGGTCTGACGAGCGCTGTTGGCAAACGGGGTGCACTCAGCCCTTGTGAGGCAAACTGAGAAGCTACTTGATTAAGAAGTAGCGGCTCCGATCTTGTAAACTGACACTCGGCTGGGAGAGCGATGTGCTGATCACATGCCCCTCCATATCCGCATCCAGTGACTTGTGAGGATGACATGGCAGCCGGTCGGTACCGTTGGGCCTTCCGATGCCTGTTCTGACAGAGTTTAGTTTAGTTCAGTAAGAGAAAGATCTATGTATCACAGCAGATCAAAGGAACATATTACATCAACGCGGATTGCTCGTGGTTCTCCGTAAAGGGGAACTTCGAACATGTCCCCCTTGAATAAGGGCGGACGCTTTCTTTAAACCCGGAATTCATTACCAGAATATTCCTTCAGTTAGTGATATACGCTGTATCCAATGAACCAGGTATTACTTCCTTATAAATCGGAACCTCGGAGTTCATGTGTACAACATCTTTTAGTAGTAGACATGCGGACTCCATGCGGTGAGATACAAATTGTGGACGTTCGAAGTGATCTTTAAAAAATTTCAAGGATGCAAAAATCTTTTTATTGTTAAGAGTCTTCTTGGTGTTTTCAGTGGAAGCTTAATTATCTAAGAGTTGAAAGTGAGTGTTACCTCTTTGACTTCTTGGTTGTGTTCGGCATAATATAAAACTGTCAAGAGTGAGGTGCATCAACGTGTAAGTTCAAGTGAGAAGGGAATGTTGGGACTTACTTCCATAAAGGGCTGAAGAAATATAGGAAATGGTACTACTAACCCCACAAAAATTATTTCTGACGTCTTCTGCTAGACGGTGTACGGCATAGGCAAAGCAGATGCAAAGGATCGTTTTGGAATTGAATTCTTTTAGTGTTGATCCCCCTTTTAACATATAGGCAGCACAGACTGTCACCAACAGCAGATGTTTCTTATCCTGCTTTGTCCTGGTTATGGGATTCGTAGGGTATCCCTCACAGTGCGTTAATTCGTTTTCTCCGATTCTTCATACAGAGAAAACTAAGAAGAGGGCAGGAATCTAAAGTGTAAACTTGAATTCAACCGCATACACATCTCAGTAAATTAACTTTAAATTACGATTCTAAAAACCGAAGGAAGAATATTAGCTAGAAGACTGGAACATAAAATGAATGACGAAGTAACCAGTGTTTAATTGTTTGTTTTTGAAAGTCTTGGCATAAAATTACTCTGTTGTCAGATATGAAATTGGAGCTTTTTCCAAGTTACTAGCGAACATGACTAATTTTCGACGATTTATGTTTAGGCATGACAAAATTACGCTTAACGCTCACTACTGAATGCGAGTGAACACGACACGCAACTATATTTCGTAACTACGGAAATAAAAATACTCAATTGTGCTGGTTGTATTTTTAATATACACTACTGGCCATTAAAATCGCTACACCAAGAAGAAATGCAGATGATAAACGGGTATTCATTGGACACATGTATTATACTAGAACTTACATGCGATTACATTTTAACGCAACTTGGGTGCACAGAGCCTGAGAAATCAGTACCCAGAACAACCACCTCTAACCGTATTAACGGCCTTGCTACCCCTGGGCATTGAGTCAAACAGAGTTTGGATGGCGTGTACAGGTACAGCTGCCCATGCACCTTCAACACTATACCACAGTTCATCAAGAGTAGTGACTGGCGTGTTGTGACCAGCCAGTTGCTAGGCCACCATTGACCAGACGTTTTCAGTTGGCGAGAGATCTGGAGAATGTGCTGGTCAGGACAGCAGTCGAACATTTTCTGTATCTAGAAAGGCCCGTACAGGAGCTGCAACATGCGGTCGTCCATTATCCTGTTGAAATTTACGGTTTCGCAGGGATCGAATGAAGGATAGAGCCACGGGTCGTAACACATCTGAAATGTAACGTCCACTGTTCAAAGTGCCGTCAATGCGAACAAGAGGTGATCAAGACGTGTAACCACTGACACCCCATACCATCCTGACGGGTGATACGCCAGTATAGCGATGACGAATACACGCTTCCAATGTGCGTTCACCACGATGTCGCCAAACACAGCTGCGACCATCATGATGCTGTAAACAGAACGTGGATCCATCCGAAAAAATGACGTTTTGCCATTCGTGCACCCTGGTTCGTCGTTTAGTGCACCATCGCAGGCGCTCCTGTCTGTGATGCAGCGTCAAGGATAACCGCAGCTATGGTCTCCGAGCTGATAGTCCATATACTGCAAACGTCGTCGAACTGTTCGTGCAGATGGTTGTTGTCTTGCAAACGTCCCCATCTGTTGACTCAGGGATTGAAACGTGGCTGCACGATCCGTTACAACCATGTGGATAAGATGCCTGTCATCTCGAGTGCTAGTGATACGAGGCCGTTGGGATCCAGCACGGCTTTCCGTATTACCCTCCTGAACCCACCGATTCCATATTCTGCTAACAGTCATTGGATCTTGTTACCGCGAGCAGTAATGTCGCGATACGACAAACCGCAATCGTGAAAGGCTACAATCCGACCTTTATCAAAGTCGGAAACGCGATGGTACACATTTCTCCTCCTTACACGAGGCCTCACAACAACGTTTCACCAGGCAACGCCGGTCAACTGTTGTTTGTGTATGATAAATCGGTTGCAACCTTTCCTCATGTCAGCACGTTGTAGATGTCGCCACCGGCGCCATCCTTACGTGAATGCTCTGAAAAGCTAATCATTTGCAAATCACAGCATCTTCTTCCTGTCGGTTAAATTTTGCGTCTGTAGCACGTCATCTTCGTGGTGAGCAAATTTTAATGGCCAGTTGTGTACCTCTCTATTGTCGAACGGCATTTAAGTAAAGTCTGGCTTGGCTTGTCCCAGCGCAGCGGCGCGTTAACGTACACTGAACAGCCAGAACATAATGACCACTATCTAGTAGCAAGTACGTTCACGCTCGGCACGGATAACAGCGGCGACATTTAGTGGCATGGAAGTAATTAGGCCTTCCTAGTTCGCTGGAGGGAGTTGAAAACACGTCTGCACACATAGGCTACCAAACTCCCGTAAATTCCAGGGGGGAGGGGAAATGTTTTGAGCTCTGCCGCCACGTTCAATCTCATCTGAGATGTGTTCGAGCAGGTTCAGATCTGGCCATTTTGGAGGCCAGTACATCAATTGGAACTCGCCACTGTGTTGCTCGGACCACTCCATCAAACTCCTGGCCTTGTGACATAGGGTATTATCTAGATGAAAAGTGCCACTGCCGTCGGCAAACTTGATCGTCATGAAGAGGTGTACATGGTCTGCAACCAGTGTACGACACTCCTTGGCCGTCATGGGGTCTTGCACAAGCTCCACTGGACCCACGGATGCCCACGTGGATGTTCCCGGAATATAATGTTTCCGTCTCTCAGTACAGGTGTCAAGCAGCTGTTCCCGTGGGAGACGACGGATTCGCGCCCTCCCAGCGGCATAATGAAGAAGGTATCGGGATTCATCAGATTATGCAACGCCCTGCCTCTGTGACAACGTCCAGTGCCGCTTGTCACATGCCCATCTCAGTCGTAGTGGCCGATGTGGTGTTAACACTGGCACATGCGTGAGTCGTCGGCTGCGGAGGCCCGTCGTTAGGAGTGTTCGGTGCACTGCATGTTCACACACGCTTCCACTCTGTCCAGCATTAAAGTGCGATGTTAGTTCCGCCACAGTTCACCGCCTGTCCTCTATTACCAGTCTGCTCAGCCTATGACGTCCGACATCCGTAATGAGGGGTGGCTGTCCACCTCTGGATGTGATTTCACCTTGGTCTCGCTACATGTTGAAGACACCATAACATCCCTCGAACACCCGACGAGTCAGTTTCCCAAATGATCGTGCCGAGTCTCCGGGTCATAACAATTTGCCCTCGGTCAAATCTCAAATAGATTGCGCTCCTTCCCGAGCCTATAAAAGGACAGCACGTTCACTGATTCTACACCCGCCGTGCGTGTGTCTTACTAGCAGTCGTTCCTCGCCAGGTGACGCTGCTATCGCCTTGTCGGATTTATATCAATAGTAGGTCCGTGGTCATAATGTTTTGGCTGATCAGATTACTCTCAAAGCAATTATACCGTAACAATGCGTCAAACACAATACTGATTTCAGTGCGGGCTGTATTTCTTAAAGCAGGTCCCGCCAGAAATTCTGCACGCGTGCGGTTCTCCTGCACATGTGCAACTTCCGGGTCACAGCGTGGACGCCGCAGCCGTCAGCGTTCATGTAGTGCATGTGTCTACGCACAGATGTCGCTTTATCCACTTACTGGGATACTCTGTACCGGCGCATTCCAGTGCTCTTTCCACAGCTTGCAAGCCAACCACGAGAAGATATTTCGGGTATTAAACATTTAAGATACTGCCTCAGTCTACTCATTGAGACGTCTACTTTTATGTTAGCAGTTTAACCCAGTAAGACAAGTAATACAGTTAACAACCGTGGGTTTTTATTAAGGCCGCTTGACTGACGGCACGTAAATACGCGTAATGTTTTTGATCTAATATTTAAGAAACAGAGCACTTAGCGACTTCCAACGAACCTTAGTCATGATTTCAAATAACATTAAAACAATGCTAGGTTTCCTGTAACTAATTCTCGGTGCCCCTCAGTTACACCCACATAATTTCTGTCTCACTGACCTCTGAACAGAATGACAACCGCAGACCTCTCGATGATGACCTATACCATTATTGCTGTATCTTTCATCAGTTCCCTCTGAAATCTGCATAATAACCGACAATTAGATGAATATTATGTTTTATCGACTTCAGCTGTGCGTAGCCCTTCACACATTAAAAAAAATCCTAAAATTTAAGTATACAACAATCGGTTGAATGACCAATTTTCCTGATAATAATGTAACATGGAGCAGAATGAGGCAATAATGCACAGTTAGTAAACAATAATTTTTAATTACTAAAGGAATATATCCAAATACGTTTATCACTGGTCATGAGAAATGATATAGTTAATATCGGGCACAAAAGCACGGCTCATTGACAAACGCAAGCAGTTGCGGGAGATTTTCATCACTGATGCTTGATCGAAACGACTGAGAACATAGATCTTCCGTTCTTTGCTTTTTCACAGTACCTGCCATTTCTCAGTACTTCTCTGTTAAAGTTACGGTCACCAGGGGTAAACGAGACTAGGTATGTTGCGCTCTTGCTTGTACCACATAAACAGGGAAGAGGAGCCGCCGCCGTTCATTTAGGACACATGTCTAATAACAGATGTAGCTATCGCACACGTGCGCACATGTGCAGTACTTCCGTACGTCTGCACGCTGTGCAGCGTTTTGCCGGCCCTGTCTTAAACCTTCCAAACTACAGAAGTAAGTAGACTCTCAAGTGTCACCGATGAAGCGGCGTGCTGACTCATTATCGAGTTACAGAGACAAGCCACATAGCGCCATATATGGTCTTGATTTCAGTGTAGTGTATAAAATTTTTATGTCTTTTCCGAAAATCTGCAAATTCTAATCAATATTTTCCTTGGCAGTAACCCAGAAAATCAACTTAAAAACCGTGTTTTCCAGCAAAATTCATCTGTAGCTCCTATTGTCTCTGTGGAAATCGTAATAACTTCCTTTTAGATCTTCAAGTAGGATTTAGCACTCTTTAAGTTCTATAAGATTAAAACCTGAAAATATGTGCCCTGTTTATCACTTCTAATGTTTTTAAGACCACGGAGAACGGATACCACCCTAATATAAATTTAAAGCCAAATTCTTTGGAAATTTTCAAAGGTTATTTGAATGATGATGTTAATTGGAAAGATCGTAAAATTTCTCCCAGTAACTACGCAGATACTTACCTTCTGTATAATTAAGTAACTTTGTAGCTACCCCAATACACTTATGGTGAAGAAAATAGAATAAGATGATGGTACGGGCAGTTCTGTATCTTAAATCGCTGACATCGGTTTCTATACTGCTCTCAGAAATATAATTTGTATTCTGTGCAATTTTCTAAGCACTCTGTGCGAGTAATAGCGTGAATTATTATACAAATTTAATAGCCTTTTGGCGTTTCAATTATTCCTCCCCGTTACTAACACTAGGGCACTCATTAACACAGAAGCGTGAATGATCACTGTTACCAACGTAAGTGCCGTGAGAGCGAAGGGCTGTATCTCCTGTGTGTTTTTCACAAGCGGAAGGCACACATATAGAGAAATACGGTTGATAACGGTACGACATATCCTATGAACCTTAACACCATGTTGAATAAAACTATGAATAAAGTGAAATAGACAGAAACTGAACGGAAGCGATCCTACAAGACCCACAAAAGGACATGATACGATTCCCATTGTGTATGCCTCAAACGTGACGTCTGCATCGTATTAAGTTTACTTGGACAGCTATTGGACTAGACTCAACGATCTGTCCGCCGAAGACAACAACGAAGTGGAAAGGTCCGAAACGACTTTCCGCTTTAAAGGGAACCGCACGTAACTGTTTCAGGGAATGAAGAATGTTAGGAATGAATGACTCGGCGTACTTATGTGAATGAATTTTTTCGACTCAAAGTTTCTAAGAAGACCGATTTAGTATACACCTTAACAACGCATTTTAAATTAATTTTCACGTAGAGAAATTGCTTTTAAATTCCTTTATAGGTATGAAAACTACATTTAACTAGACAATCCAAAAACCTGTTCTGCCTCCCTATTTTTTAGGCAATTCTCTTTATTTTACATTGTATCTGCCAGTACGCGAACAATAAAAGCTTTTATCTACTTACTATGACGATGTGCCTTGTAAATCGCAGTGATGTTTTGGTAGAAGTTACTAACTTCTTAAATACTAAAAACATTCTGAAGCCAAGACTGCATAACTTTATCAAAATTAAAAACTGCCCGTTTTGACAGGCTCTTGAAAAATATTTTTGCCATGAGACGTGTTTATTTTAAGTTGGACCTCTCACCAAGTTGTCACGTGGATAAAAAGCTGCACATTATAAAAGGTTTGTTATAATTAAAATATTTAAAAACATAAAGCACCTTGTGCAAATGGCTATGTCCATACATATACCGCTCACATATGAGTGCTACGTCACAACGTTACAAAAACACATCACACAAGAGCACATCCGTCTTCTAAGACCTGGAGAAGACAGAAAAGTCTGTCGTAACCGGCTGTTTTAAATTTAAAAAAATATTTATACGATCTTGGCTTTAGAATTATTTTAACAAGCAAAGCAGATCGTTCCTCCTGTCTTCTCAAAAGAGAAAATTCAGTGAGTACTGATTTTTATAGGGCTGGTATGTACTAACGTGCCATCTAGCATACTGTGATTCCATGTAAGACCCTGTGTAAAGATAAAAACTTAAAGTAGCTGTGACTGTGATGTCGGCCTGCGAAGAAAGCTGTGTCAATTGCAGTTAGGAGGAAGTACCAGTATGCATAAATTTTGTCACCCTGAATGGTAAAATTTCGGACAACAGACTCAATAGTAAATTAAGCAGTGGTAGAAAGGGAATGCTTGGAGTTATATAGCACCTACAACGACTTGAAAAACTAAATATATTTACAGCTAGTGATCGTCAATATCTTCGGCATGTGGCGCTCTCTAACCGCCGAGTTCCGCCAGGAGACGCCCAGAAGGTGAATCAGAAATCACGACAATAGTGCCTTGATTGTCAGCCATCGAGAGAGATGGCGCAGTGGTAAGACACTGCTCTCGTATTTGGAATGACGACAGTTCAAATCCCCCTCCGGCCATCTAGATTTAAATTGTTTATGATTTCTCTAAATACGTTAAGGCGAATGCTGGGTTGATTTCATTGGAAGGGCGTAGCCCATTTCCTTCCATATCCTTGTCTGCCACACCAAATGTATTTCATACTGTCAGTCACTGATATTTGACTATAATGAATGGCTTGAGTGGAAACGGCTAGAAGAGGGGAAGCGATGGTCCTATTTGCTTATATTTTATGAATGCTCCAGTTCAAGCATTTAAACTGCCGTGGCACTGTTTATGACACAGCACATCCATTTTTCTTCTTCTTCTTCCTCCTCCTCCTCCTTGATTTCTTTTTCTCCTTCAGTTCAGGAAATAGGTTTATGCATGCTGTAGTACCCTCCTTTGCATAAAAGTCTTTCGTCCAGAGAACTGATTCGCATCACTCGCATCTGTGAGATTATGCTTTCTTGTGGCTTGGTTGCTCACTGTATCAGTGCTAGACTACTGTGAGATCAAGTGTTGGTTCCACGTTCCGGCTGAGAACGTACTCTGTCACTCGTTGCTTCCATCACCGCTGGCGATAAATGATTTCTGTGAAAACTACCAAGTAGCGTCGTGGTCAGGAGTTCATACTGAAGTGTTGTTCCCTACATAACTGAAGACCCAAATCAGTTCAAAGGGCGCACGAAGCCACGGCTCCACAACCCGTAATGATCTACTATCAGTCTTCTTTAGTAATTCATTATTTTGTTTTCTCGTGAATGCAGACGATATCTTCAACGTGAAAGTTGGTTTGAACGCCTCAGAGTTTTATTAGGCCTGCTTCTATTGGGGGCGGTATGCAAATGTAGGAACACGTGCTGGGAAAATGACCCTAAGATTTATCTCACAAAACCGGCTGATGTACAATTTGGCTTGTCCTTCTTCGGACGTTTGCTTAGAGATGGCGCCATTGTTTCTGAATAAGACACAAAACTAAAGAATTTTTCTCGTTTTTCTATGGGAATGATTCAGTAACAAGGCATTTAAATCCAACTATGACGACTAAGATTATAAGTATGTTCCGTTGGTAGTTCATCTCCGTGTACGTGTCTGACTAATTACTTGAACAACTTATATTAATGAACTTGTATTGCAGGATGTGCGCAGGAAACGACGTATTAACTTATTTACCTGAACACAACAAACAATAAACTATCTGTTCAGCACACAGTGCTCATTCCGGACCAGAATGTCTTTCCCATGTGAAGACATTCCTGCCATTTGTTGAGAACGATTGGAACTGTGTGCAGAAGGCCTACTCCACTTAAGGACAAAGAACGTGTATGCTATCAAGAAAAAAATTATGTCGCGCAGTAGTGTAGGTTTAACCTGTCGTATATACTACATTCACTTGATTTATTCCTCTGTCATCTTGACAGCTGTGGCAGGTACCTTTTTCAAAAATAGGTTCAGCCTTACCCTTTAGCATGCTTTTGGACTGATTCCAGTTTTCCAGCCAATATTAACAAAATATAATTCTAGCTATCGAAATAAAGTGCCACACTTTATTGTTTGACTATTTGTTCCATGCATTCCTGCCTCAATTCGGCTTTTTGGGCCTTAGTAGCTTTTATCACTTTTTCTAAGTTTATGCCGTGTAAGATTCTTGTTTCGACGAAAGACTGGGAAGTTACACAGGACACACCAACACTTAAGAGAGGAAATAGAAATAATCCGGTGAATTGCAGATCCATTTCACAGACGTTTATTTTCAGCAAAATTTTGGAACTTATGCTGTGTTTGAACGTTATGAATTACCTCGAAGGAAACGGTCTATTGACATATAGTTGCAAAGGATTCAGAAGATATCACTCTTAAAAAATCAGCTAGCTCTTTGTCCGCACTAGGTAATGAGTGCTGTCAACAGATCTAAAAATTATTTCATATTTCCGGGTTTCCAAGTCGGGGAAAACGGAAATGAAGTCTGACGTTCCCCAAGAATAGGCCCACTGATATTTATGGGTCGCTCCCACTGTTTCGTTGGAGTTTTCCTCTCCTCTGTGTAAAACTCCAGGTTTCCTTCAATTGGGGATTTCAGATACCGGAGACAGCTTTATTCCTATATTTTTAATGCCTCCTATTTAATTTTTCATTCCATCTTAATTCTCAGAGACATACATAGCAGTTTCTGCTTCCTAAGAGTAATGGTTAGACACCTTTGATACATATAGCAGATGTATCTTCATATGTTACTTATATTTTATAAACTTCTTTATTTGTTTTATCTTCATGCAGTTTCTTTTCTTTTTACCTTTTTCTTTTTCCAGTCTGTGATACCACAAAGAAATAATTAGGTCCCATGCACATCTTTTAAACACTCTCTGGTTTTAGTTTTCCTTTACTTTTTCACTGTAATCATGTAATCCATTTGAAAACAGTACGCTCCTGACGGCTATTTAAATTTGCCGATATATTTTCCAGTGAAAATATGTACATTAAATCTTACTGAGCTTTGAAAAATAATTGCGTTTTCATTTTCTGTGTTCTCCAGTACTCCAACTATCTTTGAAATATTACTATTGACCGCTCTTATATTTGGAATTCGAGGATTTAGTACCTGATTGCTGATGTTATATTTATCTGTCTATTATTTGAATCAACTGTAGACTTTTATGGACTTATCTCTCCTTTTGTCTTCAGAGGTATATGCAGAATTTACCATGGGATCTAATTTAAAAAAAACTCTAAGTACAGTACATTACAAGGGTATTAAAATGGCCACAGGGGCTTGTAGTGTAAGCCCCATTAGCAGATTATGTGCAAAGGCAGTTAAGAATCACCATTAAATATTCTGTGAGGCTTCCTATTGGCCGGAGAAGCGCGCAAATCTTTGTCGTTCCCACAATGACTAGCTTTTCCTGTTGCCTTTTATATTCGTGCTACTTTAGAGCGATTGTACAGAGATAACGCAAGAATAAAAGAGCCATCTGGAATACGAACAAGAGATGCAATGTAGTCTATTTACTTTTGTCGATGAAAAATACTTCGAGCAAGGACACGTTTTCAGACTTTTTTCCATACTGAATGGTGTTTCCCAGGGTACCTTTAGGATTTTCATTCTCTTTATTCTTGCTGTAAACAGTATTTCATTCGAAGTAAGAAGTCAAGTTCCTCAATGACTAGAATTTAATTGTAGATCAAATCACTTAACTAACAGTATATAAAACCCTTGTTGATACATTATGTGACTACGGTTGCATACTATAGGGATCGGATGTACCTTATTTAAGGACTTGGTTATGATTCGCCATGATGATTTTAGATCGGACTCAGGAACCTACTGAACCCGTCTCATATATAGCCTCCGCTTTGAGAATGGCGAACCGTTTTGTGGCACCTTCTCACGGTATGACAAGCGCTCACAGATAGGTCGAAGTCAAGACAACTCCTTTTCAGCACTATGGCTGCAAAATACATAGAGCGGGTGACAAGCAACATTCGTCGAGTAGCGCAACAATATCCCATTGGAACGAAGGAACGCATTCATATCTGTTCTTCAACAGAGATGAGTGAAGCATTCTCCATGAATGAAAATTTACAGCAAGCTACATGCCTGTCTTTTTTGTGCAAAATGTATCTTAGTAAAAGGTTTTTTGAGTTTATCGAACACAAAATGCTATGTCACGATGAGTCTCAGTAGAGGCCACCATTGCGACTACTGTCGCCGTCTGTTCTCGTGTTATTGGAACTCAATTACCCACTTCATATGCTGAGATGTGGCCGACCTTGGAGACTCTGGAGCAAATGAGACGTCAAGGTGATGGAAATTCATTGTCTGCTCTACTCACCTTAACAAGAATTCGGATACATTTACTAAAGGAATAAACTGATTCAAAACAGTAAGATACTCCTACAAGAGCAGGAATAAGAGGGGATATTCTTCTCGGAACAAGAAAATAAACTGACTAAGGAAACTGACTATGGAACTATCCAGTCCGACATGTTGCAACCTGGCCGAAATTTTTCTCACTGGAAGAATACACAGTTAGAAACGCACTGCCGAAATTTTAGCTGCTGAGGCGCACTGCAAGTATTTTTAAAATAATCTTTTCTACGTCATCCTAAAGACAGAGGTGTCATTATATCCAGGCCAAGAATCCAACAGAAGCAACGAATGAATTTCTGCAACTGGGAAGAAGACGTTTCGGCTACAATGCTGAATATTATTCTCTCTCATTTTTCTAGATTTTGCTATACCAGTTATAAGATTTTTGTAATTAAGCAGTTGCTTATTTTTAACGCGATAAGAACCACTTAGAGCAGGAGTCTATACAGTCCTTCTTGCCTGGCACCCGAGTCGGCGAATAAGCTGATGCAGCCTTGACGAGAGAACCTAGCGCCTCGTAGCTGAGCGTAGCGCCTAGTTCAAAGGGTGCACACGCGAATTTTAAGCGCTTTAACTATTCCAGAAATGTCTCACTTCATTAATTTATGGAATAACTGGCAGTTCATACAGACAGCTATACTGTTCCAGATGTAACTGTTACATAAGTGAGCAGCAGAGGAAAGAAAATCAAGGCAGTGTGTGATGTTACATTACAGAAGACTTCAGTCAGTCGTGATTTTAATTTATTGACGTGAAATATGTTATAACAGTTTCTGTACCACAGTACTTACTATGACTTTTCGCTGGCCGGTGTGGCCGAGCGGTTCTAGACGCTACAGTCTGGAACCGCGCGGCCGCTACGGTCGCAGGTTCGAAGCCTGCCTCGAGCATGGGTGTGTGTGTGTGTGATGTCCTTAGGTTAGTTACGTTTAAGTAGTTCTAAGTTCTAGGGGACTGATGGCCTCAGAAGTTAAGTCCCATAGTGCTCAGAGTCATTTGAACCAATTGATAACTTTTCAATAATTTATATTTTACTAACAACGAAACATTTCGTCCTTTATTCCTTATAGTTATCACAAAAATACGAAGTGCCTTTTGGAAAACGAAAACAAACATTTTCGTCACATCAGGCACACCTGATAAAAGTAAAAATTAATGCTTTCAACCTTTTTACTTTAATTAGTAATTTTATTTACACAGAATTTTTATGGGGTAGCAAATGGTCCTGACCGTTCTGCATATAATGCTGCGTACCAGGCAAACGTGATAAAATGTGTAAAATGTGGTGTTGGGAACTGACAATGTACAAACGACTGATGTTTAAGAATACTATCGGAAATTATACTGTCCGAAAATTGTCTAAAAAATGTACGCTGTAGAAATATTTTTTTATCGAGAAGTTGGACCACACTATTAGTTCCGTGAGGGATGGCAAACGTGTCATTATGTCCAGGCCAGGAGCCTAACAACAGCAATGAATTAATTTTAGCAACTGGTAAGAAGACGTTTCGGCTGTATAACTAAATATTTTTCTCTCAGATTTTCCCAAATTTTGCTACATAGATTACAAGAATTTTGCAGTTAAACAGTCTTTTCATAAATTTTTGGTTCTAATTTGCCTTGAGGTGGGGGAAGACAGATACGAAGCTGCGAAACTGTAAAAATTCGAGTTTGACAGCTACTTGTTTACTCAAAGATATTTCATATATTTTATAAAATACCTTTAAGTAAACAACTAAAAGTATCAACCGATACACCTGTAAAACTTCACGGTAATATGTATAAATATTAGGACTATGGACACAATCAGCTAATAACTTACAAATGAATTTTCTTCGGAGTTATTTTTGTGCTGATTGCTTATGATAAGGTATATAACTCGAGGTACCTGCAAAGAATTTCTAATGTCATGCTTCAGTGAATGGAAATAACAATGTTTACGTGGTTAATGTGTGTTACTGGTGTAAAAAGAAGAAAATGATTTTCATGTAATGAAACGTTTGTCTTCACAACATTTGTTAAGATGCCCTATTTATTTCGCAGGACTTCACTGGAGATCAAAGTTACAATTCGAACATCTATCACTTTTTGCCTACATAAGTAACATTAACTACGATCGGAGCTACGGTAAAAGACGGATTATTTCCAAGGTGTTACTTCTGAAACTCGTAATTTGCAATAACGAGAAGACAATTGCTCTCAATGGAGGTTTCCACGGATCGTTAATTACCTGACATAATCCGATAGATGACGCTAAGGCTGCAGCAAAATAAATCTACCAAGTCCGTAACGAGAAAACTTCACAACACAGAGGAAGGGTGCCTAAGTCTTTACTTTTTTCGCTTCTCAATATCCACGTAAAAATGAAACATAACGTTTACATTTTCATAATTGAACGCCGTATCGACTATAATTGTCTGTAATGTTCATGTTCTTAGTTGAAATTTTCATGTGTACTTGGAAGCATTATGGCGGAAAACTGTTGCTGCTAATTCAACTCAAGATCTATTTTCTAAATGTGTATACACCTTGTTACATCCTGTTTCGGTACAGTGAAACAGTGTTTGAAGTAATCTACTGCTGGCCAGCTTTCTAAATGAAGTAAGTGTTTATATTGAGGTATTTTTACAGTTTTTACTACACTCACAGCCAAAATTTGCCACAACAGTCGTGAGGAAATGGTTTTTGTGGTTTTCCTCCGCAACGTTAGGAGTTGGAGTAAGCATTAATGCAGAAGTACAAATATGAGTACCTTAAAATTTTCTGTTGAGATGATCTACATTTCATCTTACCTCTTTCATTTAGAAATATAGTCTGTCGATAATTATAGTTCCAGTTTGAAACACCGTAGAAGAAGAACCACTGTTCAAAATTTCGTCAGATATGAACAGCATAGAATGGCGCAGGGGGAAACGTCATGGAAAGAAAATCTGATTGAAATTTGACCACTATATGGCGCTGCAAGCGTCAGAATATGCATACCAACAGACACGTGGCACAAGGCAGATCCACAATCTGCGGTCGAGACGACCAACATAACTGTCTCCATGAAGTGTCGCGCGCTGCTAGTAAAGCTCTTTTACAAAAACGGTGACTGTGCGCCAGCAGCCCTGCAGAAGCTCTCAACACTCAACGTAATTAAAGAAGGCTTGGTCCAATATCTGCGAAGGATCTGGGGAAAAGATTACAAAATTCAGAAAGAAAGGTTATTTTGAAGTGCTATGTGGCACAAGGAGAAAAGCAGTTGATGCGACGCCTGTCGAAGACATAGCCACAGAACTACAGGAGTTGTCGAGCGGTGGTGTGTAGATATGCCATGCATGAGGAATTGTCCGAACGTTGGACATGCCTACGAAACATCCTGATTTGCTAGCCATACAATATCATACATGTTCAGGAATTTCTTCTTGCTGACCTCCCAGCATTGATAAACGTTCGCTCTGGAATTTTTGATCGCGTGGAAGTGGACAATGTTCATGGAACATTCTGTGGAACGACAAAGCCCATTTCCATCTGTAAGGCCGCGTGAATTTGCAGAATTGCAGAAAATCGGCAACGGGAAATCAACACCCAAATCAACCGGTACAAATTCATTGCTCACAGGCATCGTAGGGCCGTATTTTTAAGAGGGTATGTGCCCGACGGGTCCTCTTACCTGTGCCGTCACAGGTAAACGCTATGAGAGCCTTTGGCGCACCACCATTATTCCCACCCTTCAACAGCGTGAATGTGTGGGTAGTATCATTTTTGAGCAGGATGGTGCTTCTACGCACATTGTACTACCAGTGAAGTGGCTCCTGCAGCGACGATTCCGAAATGCTAGAATTATCAGCCGTCGTTTCCTTACATCCATATCACCTGAACGTAATCCGTGTGACTTCTGATTGTGGTGTTATCTGAAAGATGTGTTCAGTGCTCGAATTACGAACTTAGATGAATTGAAGGCCCGCATTAAGCAACGCATTTTGAAAGTGAAAGCAGAGACACTCCGATATATTGTGAAACATGCTGTTTCTCGATTTCAAGTTGTGGCAGAGAACGGTGGACAGCATATTGTCTTGCGGCAGCCTCACGCGGTTAAACACTAATACCATTTTGCTTTTTATGTGATTGTGATTTTTCGTCCAAGATCAATTAAAATCCGATGTCATTTTTATTTTATGCGGTTTTTGTTCACAAGACAATTAAAAACCGATTTTTTTCATCCAATTTGGTACGACCTTACCCTGGTGGATGGGCTTACCAAATTAAAACTGCCACGGCCGTTGACTTCCGAACTTCTGCAGCTATGCTCATTGAACAGTACGGCTGGTGAAATATGCAACTCACACCATAGCCGTCGTATTGCGATTCCGTTTTTATTTTATTTTTTTTTTATTTAATTTTATTTTATTTTAATTTTTTTTTTTGTCCCGTGACGTTTTCTCCTACTCCAATAATATGCTGTTCAAATTTGACGTCATTTTGTGTACCGGTTGTTTTTCTAAAGCGTTTTGAAACTGGAACTTTAATTGTGGACACCCTGTACATCCACTTAAAGATTGTGTTTTATCTTCTACTTCTACACGGGCAACTACTGAAAAGCTACTGAAGAAATACCTGCAAGTGCTGAAAAGGGAAAGCTCGGTAACAGTTATTATATGTACAAGGACTTGAAGAGTTTATCCGAAGGGAGGACAAGCACTTGCAGAGCTCACAGACCGAAGAAGAACTTAGTTTCGAATTCCAATAAAGGGAAGGAAATTAAAACTTTATGACCCCATTCTTTTATGCAGTTTAGGTCGGCGCGACGTCTGCGGTCCTCTCCAAACGACTTTGAAAACTAGGAGCCCGAGATTAAGAAGGAACTCTGGAGGTAAAGAAGGCCGCTGAAGGGAACCTCCTTCCAACGAATGTCCGGATTTGGAGGAGAGGTAAATGGCGAGCGGTTCCCTCGAACAATAGGAAACTAATCCCTAACACACTTTCCGAAAGATGAGACCATGCACAACAGGACTGTACGAAGTTATAAAAATTGTGTTTAAACATGACATTAAATGTTATCTGCAACATAATGGCACAACTATAAAGTTATTCTTTATGTTCGTTGTCTGCTATTTTCAATTATCCGGAATATCTTAACCATGTCACATACAAACATGTGTACCACTAAATGTTTAATCAGTACAGTCATCACCGGGCATATGAAAAACTTTTAAATCCTCATGGTAAACTTACGTAACTGAGCCCATCAAGCACCTGCTACAATCCTGCTGAAGAAATTTTCAGAAAAGACACACAATGATATGTTTTAAGATATTTCGTAGAGTGCAAGAGAATTCATAGCCACCAAATAATTAGCAACAGTGAACACCGCATTCCTCTTTTCTCAAGAAATCGAGTAAGTGTCCCCTGACCAAATGTATCATATCTAATCTCAATTTTTTTGATAATAATTTAATCATACTACTTTGAACTGAATAATAAAAAACACTAGACACAGGCGATGCACCTCATTTTCCTGTCACTATTTCATTTACGAGAGATTACAATCCTATAACAAATCTTAAAAAAACCTGTATCTGTAGTTATTTGCCTGAATGATCTGCAGTTTTAGAGTATACGTTTAAGCATTGCTGCTCTTGGTGAATCATGCAGTGACAACTAGTGTAATACTTCTACAAATTAAAGTGGCTACAACTAACGGAAGCTGGTAAGGTGTATTCTTATATTATTACGTGGAGTTGTCGTCATCTGGCTCAAAACTAGTTACTGACACTTCACTTCCCTCCTCGACCTGCCTGCTTCCCCTCATCCACTCCTGGCAAATCCTGGATATCACATTCCACCATTCTCTTTATTCTTACCTTTACTCAATCCAATCCCAATTGACCTAAATAAAAAATGATACTAAAGATACGAGATCGTGGAATGGATGGAGAATATGTCAAGTATCCACCCTCTCAAATCAGCTACAGCTAGTCCCAAGGCCGTTTGAAAACAAATATGTCAAGTATCCACCCTCTCAAATCAGCTACAGCTAGTCCCAAGGCCGTTTGAAAACAAATCCGCCCTTTCAACTCCGTTATAGCTGATCTGAAGCCAGGTTGGAAACGTAACCTCTCCCTCATCACTCCTATTTGATAAGAGGAGCTGACTCTAGGAAATGAGTTTCTGCCAAGGGAATCATGAGGTCACGTTTCTATCAACGCATTTTTTCCCAGTGTTTACTAACTTCAAACTTATTTAATACTGCACAAGTACAAATAACTTTCCGCTTGTGATATGGCGATTTTGAAGCATTTAAAAACCTTCATATCGGTTGGAAAGTGATTCGTTTAACAAAATGACTGTTACTTGTTAACATATTTCAGTTTTTCTTGTCCCACTCTGAGACCTTACATATCTAAATTCCCACTTTGAGGTCTGAGGTCACACATTTTCATTTTTCATTAGTGGTCCACTTAGAGCCAAAGATGAGGAACTTTCTGCTACGTGTCGTGAAGTACAAACAATGTCAATGATGGCAAGCAAGTCTACTGTAGTGGCTATGCCACTTGAATCCTATTTCGTGCTAGTGCTAATTTCAGGAAACCTACGATAGAATGAAAAGTAATAGTATTTTCTGGTCATGAATGACGTTAACTACGTAACAGTTCTACACAGATAATGGCAACTTTTAACTATGGGTCTAAATCGCCTGATGTGCTACTGACAAATGCATCATATGCAGTTCAGACACCTCTGTGATAATAAAATCTACAATACCGAGGGTATGAGACATGTAAGAACCGACATTTAATAAGCTGTTGTATACAGACTATATCATTCCGCTTGTGCTGGCCGAATGAATTGTGTAACATCCTAATTCGTACTGCTTGTATGGAGTGTGTGACTTTATCTTGCAGAGTTGGTGGAGCAGAAGATTCACAGCGAAGAAAAGCATATAATGATCATCATTTGGACGTGTTTCTTATTTATAAGCCCAACCTGTATCTGACACTTGTTTCACATAACCATAAGATGTTTCATAAGCTTTTTATTTTATCCTATCACACTGAATCATATACACATCAATAAAGACTGTGTCTGGCTTATGAAATGTACAACGATTCATTAGGAGTGTTGGATCACGTCATGCAAAATGATACCACTGCCTGTGTGTGATAGTGATATATATGATTACGTGTTCTTACACTTTTGATGCCTTGCTGAATTGAGTGAAAGCGCCTAATCTCAAAATCTCAAACGTTAGTGGCCCAGGCTATGCAATCGTGTGGCAGCGAAATAAAAGTATGGGTATATGTACTATCGAATTTCTGCTCTCTTAATTAATGGGCAAATGAATGCCAATATAACGATAACTACGTACCTGGATAATTGTGTTTGAATGTTCGCATGCATTCCTCAAAACAATGATTTGTTCAGGTATTGATGGTATAACGTACAATGCAATTAGAAATAGCTGTAGCTATAAGCATTAGGCAAAAAAAACTAATTTGTGCAGTTTTGATAACGGAAAACAGGAACCAAGCTCAGAAGTCTGTAAAGTTGGTCCACGACATACAAGCAACATTTTTGTAACGAAAAAATATACTAAAAGTCTTGTCGTCATGTATTATACCGATGACATGAAAAAGATCTGTGGCGACCCACTGACAAATACTAAGTCTGAGTGCAAGTAAGTACAGGAGAGGTATCAAGAAATTTCTGCACGTATATTACGAGGGTGTGCTCAAAAGTAAAGCCTCCAAATTGTTAAGTGGAAACCCTTAAGGCTTTTTGAATAAAACTAATGTTATCAACGTTATTCTTCGAGTATATATAATTATTTCTCAACATAATAACCTTGGTCATGAACACATTTCTCGCAATTGGAGACAAGTTTGTTAATACCGTCACTGTAGAATGTTTGAGGAGGAAAGAGAAGGAGATTCTTGTTGAACGTTCCGTCAACATCTAGGTCATTGAAGACGGAGCACAAGCTCAGATTAGGAAAGGATGGGGAAGGAAATCGGCCACTCCCTTTCAAAGGAACTATCCCGGCATTTGCCTGAAAAGATTTAAGGAAATCACGGAAAATCTAAATCAGGATGCCCGGACGCGGGTTTGAACCGTCGTACTCCCGTGTGCGAGTGCATTGGACTAATCACTGTGCCACATAGCTCGGTGTATAATGTCTGACGTCGCTAACGGACCCACAACCTCACATCTGCTTACACACATTGATCACTATGAAAATGAAGTCCTCGAAGCAGTTCTTTACGTTTTGGAGACAGATAAAAATTGGATGGCGACAAGTCTGGATTATATGGAGTATGATCGCTGACAGTGAAGCAAAGGGGTGGTACTGTTGCAGATGTCGCAGCGCTCTTTTGTGGTCTGGCACTGTTATGCTTAAGGAGAGAGTGCTGCATGTGTGGATGAACTCTTTGATTTCGAATATCGTTTACAACAAGCTGTTCCTCGCGCAGGGACATTGTTATGTCACACACGGCCATGTTACACTCTACAATTCCTAGCCGATAGCTGAAAATATGTAGACATCACGAATAAAGGTGTATAAAGTCAATAACGATCTCCTTATTTAAAAAGCTTTAAGAATTTTCACATTAAAAATTCGGAGGTGTTACTTTTCAACTGGGCTTCATATTTTGGCTCATCACTGTAGTTAACGTTACCGGTGGCGACAACTTAGTCTCACTACGTAGGAATGGACCTCTTACAGTTTTGCAACTATTCTCGTTCAGAGACAAAGACGTCTTCATACAAGGGGATAATTACCGCCGGTAACAGATTGTGGTGTTATGCAGCAGTCCACACTGATTGCTTCATCAGCGATGTCGTCCTCTCAGAAAACCTGGAGTTAAGCCCACGGGTCGGACTGTGACAGCCGTCGCATGTTAATGACGCTTCCTCTGCACTTGCAAATCTTAGCCCGTACCTACAGACGGGGAACAAGGCTATGGCTGCAGAGTCATACAAGCAACTTCAGGCAGCCAAGTCTGCCATGACAGCGAGCGGCTGAACATTACTTTGGTGAGACTACGGCTATGCTGCAGATGCACTGATTACATAAAACACCCTTTATCACCAAGGACCAAACGATTCTGAGCCTAATTAGTTAAATAACCAGCCTAATTTTATACGTCCTTTGACCTCATTTGGTCATTAGAATTCTTAATCATAAAATGTATCTGTTACTTTTTCGCATGTAATTCAATGAGTATCCTATCCATTCAGGTATTATTCCCTTGAGTTCCCAGAAAGCTTGTCGTCAAAGCAATAAATGGAAATATTCCTTTTACTGTTACGTCCTCGAACTTAACAGATTAATAAAAGGACCCGGTGAATGCGTCAAAGACCTGAAACAAGAAGACAAATTCATCTGTCAATCTGGAAGCTCTAAGTTTCACACTTATTACATCTTTTAACTGTACTTAAGCTAATGTTTAGTATATTCTTTACGAGAGAGAGATTCCTTTGTCTGCACAATAACACCCGCTAAATAATGGAATAGCAATGTTTCATACTGCATAATAGTTCCACTTTTAAAAGAATATAGGTCTGTTGAGGTACACTATGTAATTTAACTATCTTATCAAAGAACATTTGTCACGTTTTCTTGTAAACTTTCGTCGTAATATTGATGACTGAAATAAGTGCTCGCTCTGACAATTTGCTCAAATTTTTCGGATATCTCACTGTCGTCAGTAGTAACTTCCACAATACTTTATGTTTTCGGTAGAAATGTGCTCGTAGTTGATTTTCAGTGAATTGTGGTCAATATGAAACTAAACGAAGCCGGTTGTCAGTGAGATGGACGGGTTGCTGCAATCATACGTACGTACATACACACACACACACACACACACACACACACACACACACACACACACACACACACACACACACACACACATAGAGAGAGAGAGAAAGAGAGAGAGAGAGAGAGAGAGAGAGAGTTTCAGAATGACGTTTTAGAACTTTGGGGATAGTTTCCTTTACGCCAAAACAAGAAAATATGTGCGGTAAACATGGGTTCTTAAATACATACCTTAAGAGATACGCACACTTAATCATCGTCGATGATGCGACCCGAAGGGCTTCTACTGAAATTTCATTGCTTTCCATGATTTGGGAAGAGATATATGGACCAAAACAAGAAGAAAACGACCAGCAAACATGGGCTCCAACATCATTGCTACAGTAAAAATACACTCCTGGAAACTGAAATAAGAACTCCGTGAATTCATTGTCCCAGGAAGGGGAAACTTCATTGGCACATTCCTGGGGTCAGATACATCACAAGATCACACTGACAGAACCACAGGCACATAGACACAGGCAACAGAGCATGCACATTGTCGGCACTAGTACAGTGTATATCCACCTTTCGCAGCAAGGCAGGCTGCTATTCTCCCAGGAGACGATCGTAGAGATGCTGGATGTAGTCCTGTGGAACGGCTTGCCACGCCATTTCCACCTGGCGCCTCAGTTGGACCAGTGTTCGTGCTGGACGTGCAGACCGCGTGAGACGACGCTTCATCCAGTCCCAAACATGCTCAATGGGGGAGAGATCCGGAGATCTTGGTGGCCAGGGTAGTTGACTTACACCACACCATGATGCCGGGTGTTGGCCCTGTGTGCCTCGGTCGTATGCAGTCCTGATTGTGGCGCTCACCTGCACGGCGCCAAACACGCATACGACCATCATTGGCACCAAGGCAGAAGCGACTCTCATCGCTGAAGACGACACGTCTCCATTCGTCCCTCCATTCACGCCTGTCGCGACACCACTGGAGGCGGGCTGCACGATGTTGGGGCGTGAGCGGAAGACGGCCTAACGGTGTGCGGGACCGTAGCCCAGCTTCATGGAGACGGTTGCGAATGGTCCTCGCCGATACCCCAGGAGCAACAGTGTCCCTAATTTGCTGGGAAGTGGCGGTGCGGTCCCCTACGGCACTGCGTAGGATCCTACGGTCTTGGCGTGCATCCGTGCGTCGCTGCGGTCCGGTCCCAGGTCGACGGGCACGTGCACCTTCCCCGACCACTGGCGACAACATCGATGTACTGTGGTGACCTCACGCCCCACGTGTTGAGCAATTCGGCGGTACGTCCACCCGGCCTCCCAGTGTTAAAGACTGCGATGGAGCTCCGTTTGCCACGGCAAACTGGCTGACACTGACGGCGGCGGTGCACAAATGCTGCGCAGCTAGCGCCATTCGACGGCCAACACCGCGGTTCCTGGTGTTTCCGCTGTGCCGTGCGTGTGATCATTGCTTGTACAGCCCTCTCGCAGTGTCCGGAGCAAGTATGGTGGGTCTGACACACCGGTGTCAATGTGTTCTTTTTTCCATTTCCAAGAGTGTATTTCTTCTACTGAACAAGTACTCATAATTCATAAGGTATGCATTTTAGGGCCCGCATTTACTGGACATTTCTTTCTTAAGAAATCTGTCCCCAATTTTTAAAACGTCGTTCTGAGAAACGCGCTATAGAGGAAGAGAAATGACAGTTTAAAATTCTTTAAAAGGTAATATGAAATGTTCAAATGTGTGTGAAATCTTATGGGACTGAACTGCTAAGTCCCCAAGCTTACACACTACTTAACCTAAACTATCGTAAGGACAAAGACACCCATGCCCGAGGGAGGACTCGAACCTCCGCCGGGACCAGCCACACAGTCCATGACTGCAGAGCCCTAGACCGCTCGGCTAATCCCACGCAGCAAAAGGTTCATAATGGTTCAAACGGCTCTGAGCACTATGGGACTCAACTCCTGTGGTCATCAGTCCCCTAGAACTTAGAACTACTTAAACCTAACTAACCTAAGGACATCACACACATCCATGCCCGAGGCAGGATTCGAACCTGCGACCGTAGCAGTCGCAAGGTTCCGAGCTGCGCGCCTAGAACCGCGAGACCACCGCGGCCGGCAGCGAAAGGTAATAAGAGACGGATAGTATCATCACTGGGTACTTCTTGCGCATCATGTATCAAAATACTTCAGCAAATTCATATCAATGGAACGTGACTACACAACCAACCCCCGAAGAGAATTCCGCGCGTAGACTATGGTCGCTTAGGCATTCGACGTGACGATACATAAAAGTTGAATACTGCTAATCTGTCAAACATCACGAATTTCTTCATTTGTTGTTATCAAGAAGTGATAGTGGACAAAGATGCTTCACTTTTTAGAGCTGTTAAATATGTTGGTTTCACTGACAAAATGTTTTGCCAAAGTAGCTACATTACTTCAGTGTATTGCTGTTTTCATGAATCTTGACGATAATGCTCTGTGTCTAGTAGATTGTCAATGACTTGATTCCTCAAAATAATGATAAAAGATGTGTTGAGTGTTTATGAGGAAATATTCTTTCCCGTGCTAACTTGTGGATAACATGTGGCTGGCCTCCGCTAGTTTCGTCTTGTTATGAATTACACCATCGTATGTGATAAGGAAAGGTATAAACTGTCTTACAAAACTAGTTAAACTTTTACTTTGTTACGCAGTGTGTATTCAACATATAATTTCCTGGAGAACTGCAAGAAACACTAATAAAAGTGCTCTGAGGAAACAATGCAGCCGGCCGTTGTGGCCGAGCCGTTCTACGCGCTTCAGACCAGAACCGCGCGACTGCTACGACCGCAGGTTCGAATCCTGCTTCGGGCATGGATGTGTGTGATGTCCTTAGGTTAGTTAGTTTAAAGTAGTTCTAAGTTCTAGGGGACTGATTACCTCAGATGTTGAGTCCCATAGTGCTCAGAGCCATTTGAACCATTTGAAACAATGCACAAATTTATTTCCTTAATCATTTTTGAAACACTCCCACTTGTTGTGATATCGGTAAGAAGACAATACATATTTAATAACAAGTTTTGTCAATAAGTCATTCTTTTCAAGGAAAGGTTCACGTTCGTTGTCCGCTCGTAGAAAACAGAATCAAGTTGAAATGTGTGTATCTGCCTGCACAGGTAAGTGCCATTACGCTGCTGGCCAATGCTGCACTGGTGTCGATAACTAAAGAACACTCAGGCAAGTGCCGTAGATAAAAGAATCACATACTGCTTTGTTCAGTTTTTATAACTGTCTCAATACAGCTGACGGATATGAAAAGCATAATGCTCATCATAAAATAATTCAAATGCTAATTGATTTATTTTGGCATTACAACTTAATTTCTTACACTACTGTGATGATAGATTGCCCAAGAAGTTTAAACAGTGGCAATTTAATATTTAGTATGAGGAGATGTCATACTTCAGTACAATTAATTTACTCATATTTACCGCTCCACCTTAAGTAATTAATTTACTTGTTATGTGAAATTATCTTCCAAAGTAACCGTGATTTCTGTGATCAAATTCTAGAGTGTACTACCTACTGCTACTCTTTATGAAAAATAGCAGCAGAATTAAAATATCTGTCAGATATACTGGCTACTGTAGTAACGTCACAGTCATGTTCAGTGAACTACATACCAGATGAATGGGTTGAGTGGTAAAGAAATAACATCTGTTGTGAAGGCCTGATTGAAATTACTCCTGTGGATTGCAATTTCCGCATCACACGGTCTATATTCGTGACCATACAAAGAAATAAAGGACCAACGGCGGACAGATTGCGGCCACTTGTTCGATGTCGAGCACAAGTGAGCGTGTTTTTTTTTAAATTATACGTTTCCCGTGCCCAGCTCCGCACACGTTGAAAATCTGCGGTACCCTGAGCTCCACAATAAACCCGTATGGCCAATTCATGCTCACTGTCCGCAATAATGTACTGATGCTTCAGTGGCGTAGCCTCCGGATGATTCCCCGGGGATGCAATTTGGTGGCCTTACTGCTACTGTGTGAAGGCAATTTTTTTAGACTACTTTCTTAGGCGGCAAATAAGTGATTATCGGCAAGCCACAGACAGTACGACAGTTTGACTGGCGACAGACGAGACACGGTTTCATTACAAGAGACTTTTGACATCTTAGGTACAGTCTCAAGATGTTAAAAAAAGTATATTTTTTATTTGGATATTGGCAGTTTTTTTTCCTTTGAAAATTACGAGTATCAATAATAATAAGAGTTTATTTTCGAATTTGAATCAATATAGTCCGTACTGTAGCACTGTTCTTGCTGGGCAGCTTCTGAAGCTAATAGCACGCACTAGTAAGATCTCCTTCGCTTTCGGTGTTATCTCCCACTTCAGATGGTACCACAACAGCATATAGATTTTACTTTCACAGCTTAAACCCTTCAGGAAGTGTTTTTGGACGCATGAGAGGATACACGGCATCCATCGGCATGCTACATCGGAATAATATTACCAATGCGGTTAGTTACATGTTCCATAGATCATTCCAACAATTCTTTAATCGAAATAAATTGTATTAACATTATTGAACACGTATTTATAGTCGTACTCATCTAGGTACTCTTATTTTTTATTGGCAGCCAGTTATGTAGTCGAAATTCGTGAATAGAATAGAAAGTGTTGTCCAGGATAAATTATTTTAAGTTAGATTTAAAACTTGCATTGTGACTTGTCATTTGGCTTTACTGGGGAAATGATCAAACATTTTTGTTGCTGTGTAGTGAACTTTCCGAGTCACTATTACTACTTTGTTACTTTACAGCCTAATTATCGTCAATGACTGAGGTGGGCCCGACGAAAATTAATATCTTAATTATTTGCTTAGTGTATGTACACAAACAATGCAATAAGGGATCCATTTTTCTTGCGAGGCGACTGGTATGCCAGATAACTGAGGTAGGTGAAATATCAGTCCAGGGGGAAGATCAGTTTCTGATATGTACGAACACACGAGACAATACTGACCCTACTACTTGTCTTAGAAGATGGACTGAAGAAAGGCATTTGTAGACTGAGAGAAGGCTTTTGATAATGTTGAAGGGAATGCACTCATTGACATTTTGAAGGTAGAACGGTAAAATAAATGGAGCAGAAGGTTGGCTATAACTTGTACTGAAACGACACTGCATTCAAAAGCGTCGAACGCCATAAACGGAGCGAATGATTGAGAAGGCTATCATACAGGACTGGTGCTTATACCCAGTGTCATTCAATCCGTACTTAGAGAAAATATAAAAAAAAGCAAAGAGGGATTAGAAAAGAGAAATGAAATTCATGGAGAAGATATGAAAATTCTGACGTCTGC
The DNA here is from genome assembly GCF_023897955.1 of Schistocerca gregaria. Classification (NCBI taxonomy): domain Eukaryota; kingdom Metazoa; phylum Arthropoda; class Insecta; order Orthoptera; family Acrididae; genus Schistocerca; species Schistocerca gregaria. Next base: position 596,673,870 of record NC_064931.1, on the reverse strand, counting down.
CGTGGTACTGTAATACTGTTAGAGACGGCAAAGGGCTATGAAGGTCAGTTGAACGGAACTGATAGTGTCTATAAAAGTAAAACAATGTTATAGAAATATAGCAACATTAAACCGTGTCTTGTTGCTTAAATAACATTAGAAAGTAAGCACCAAAATTATTAACGACTGCCAAAATAGACAGAAAGTACACCATCGAGTCACATTAATGTTACCACCATCTATGTTCAACGTCAACGTGTAATATCCATGCACAGATGGCAAACGGCAACACTAGCAGTGGAGGGAATACAAAACATGTCTGGGGTCTCGGACAACATTGCAGTTGTGGCCGTAATGCGAAAACTGAGCGATTTATCTGACGTCCAACACAGCATGATCATGGGCTTTCAGTCCAAAAGGTGGAAGCATTCCCGTAACAGCTAAGCAAATGAACACCCAAATAAACCAAGGTGCTACAAACAGTGTCTCCTCAGCGCCGTTCAGTGAAGGTTGCTGCGTATGATCCTCCCCAGTACGCGCCTATTTCATGTACCCATACTGACTGCTGTTCATAGGCGACAAATGCTGGAATTTGCACGACAGCACGGCAACTGGACCTCCACTCAGTGGTAACACGTGGCGTCTTCAGATGACTCACGTTTTATACATAATTGGACCGATCTTCGTTGGCGTGTACTGCGTGGAAGTCTGAAAGCAAGAGCCGAAGGAGCAAGCGATATGGTTTAGGGCAAGGCTTCCCAACCTTTTTAGCTGGCGGTCCCTTTCTTCAGTCAAAACTGCATGGCGGACCCCTAGTTACTCAAGAGCACCTTAACTTTAAATTCCAGAGCGAAACCCATACAAGTGCCACGGTTCTAGGAGATTCAGTCTGGAACCGCGCGACCGCTACGGTCGCAGGTTCGAATCCTGCCTCGGGTATGGATGTGTGTGATGTACTTAAGTTAGTTAGGTTTGAGTAGTTCGAAGTTCTAGGGGACTGATGACCTCAGATGTTAAGTCCCATAGTGCTCAGAGCCATTTTACATACTGAGCTTTACCCTCCTTTGTCTCCATAAAGCCCATTTCTAAATAGCTTTCGTTGTACTTACGCTTCTTGGTTATTCCACTTCCACAGGATATTGCAACCAATGGAGTGCTTGCAGCGTTTCCACACAATGAATCTGGCTGTGGAGCTTCTTGTGACTGTTCTTCCATTGGTCGTCCTCTCTCTTCATTCATGTCAACTGGAAACTTCCCTTGTTGTGAAGGCGATGGAGAAACTGCACCCTGCTTCAATGATCCTGGCTTCAGCCACGGATCCATGTTAGAAGTAATAAACTGGCCAAAACTCGACTTATGAAATACGTAGTGCACTGACAAAGCTAGTTTAGCATTTAATGATGCCTGGGGCCGCAAACGTGCCAGCGAATGCTGTGAATGGTCGACAAAGCTCGCTCCGCGCGTCTACCGCCGTGAGCCGGCGCACAAACAACAGAAAAGCGGTCGAAGCATTGGAGATGTGGTGTTGCAGAAGGATCATGAAGTATAGATGTACATTTCGGATAACTAATGAAGAGGCATGGCATCGAATTGTGGAGAAATGAATGGGTTGGTTTTGGGACACATAACGAGGCATCAAGGAATCGCCTGTTTGATAACGGATGGAGGTGGTGCGTAAGTGTGGTGGGGGAGGCGGGCAAAATGAGGTGATGTAAATCTTACAGAGGACAATCAAGGCTTGACTGTAGAATGCAGACTGAAATAGATGCAGGCTGCAGTAGTTTTGGAGAGATGGGAGGCTTCCACAGCTTCACTAGTAAGGAGAGTTGCATCACACCAGTATTGAGAATAAAGACAACAACAACGACAAAAACCACAATGTAAGTAACTAACCACTGGCAGTCAATTTCTCTGTAGGGACGGTCTTCTTGGCCAAAATTTTGTCACCCAAAAACATACCTATGACTCAACTAATTTCATCCGAATTTCTAAATTCATATTTACCTTCCAATTTTCTACTTTAGACAAGGCAAAATATCAATAAATTACAGTAGTCATTTAAACGCCTAAATTTTCGCATTTGCCATATTAAATACTTCACTCAGAACGGCAGATTTCTTCAAGCCTTAAGAAGCATAGATGTGGAAGACAGGAACAGATTCGTTAATACTATCTCATACGTAATTAACTTTAAATAACGGCAACCATCTCTCTTTGTAACATAGAAGTAATTCGAGACATTCTCTCCATTATTGAGCGTGCGTTAGAGTTGACATTTTTCGTAAGGCTGTAAGAACTGCAGAAAGCATGGTCGTGGCCCCATTGCACACTGTTTTCATGGTGGTATACAGGTATATACTATGCTGTGTGGTCTTTCTTTGAGAACCCAACCAAAAATCTTTGGTTTTCTTTATTTGTGATTCTGGTGAACATATTTAGATAAATAAACGATATTCGAGTGATCTGATGTAGGTTGTAAGCCTTCGCTGATGATTCAACAACGTGGCAAGATTAATACACGTTGTAGCGCAGGGGCAGTTAATCATCACTTATGAGCTATTTCCCTTCTAAATATCATCTTCATTTTCTTATAAAAGACGCTAAAAATCTTACAAGCTACATCAGTATTCCTCAAACTTAGAAACGTTTCCCATTTATTGTTAGTTTCCAGTTTTATCCCTCTCTGAATTAGAATGTGATATTAACTATGTGTCTCGGATCACGATGTAGAAGCCTTTCCTACATATTCTCCTCACGGCCAGTGCTTTCCAGAATTTGAAATCTGCCGTCAAATTAGTTTAACAGTACACTAAAACAATTACCTTCTAGGTATAAGTGGCACACCAGGAGAACATTCCCAGGACGTGTAAGCCTGTTCTAGAATTTCGTTTATTGACGAGTAGTTCATAAATAGTCCGTACAAATCTCTTGTCCCGAGCACGTACTGATCAAAATAAAGGTGGCTAAGGCCCGTATTAAACTGAAAAGGAAATTTTCAGAGATAGTTTGTAAAATATAGTTTACCAGGTTGACTTTACCTTACAAACAAAAGACCCAAAGAAACTGGTACACCTACCTATAGCATTTAGGGCCCCCGCGAGCACTCAGAAGTGCTGAAACACGACGTGGCATGGACTCAACTAATGTCTGAAGTAGGGCTGGAGGCAATTGACACCATGGATCCTGCAGGGCTGTCCATATATCCGTAAGAGTAGGCCGGGATGGAGACCTCTTCTGAACATCACGCTGCGAGGCATCCCAAATATGCTCAATAATATTCATGTCATGGAAGTTCGGTGGCCAGTGGAAGTGTTTAACCTCAGAAGCCACTCTGTAGCAATTCTGGACGTGTGGGATGTCTCATTCTCCTGCTGGAATTGCCCAAGTCCGTCGGAATGCACAATGCACATGAATGGATGCAGGTGATCAGACAGGATGCTGACATACGTGTCACCCGTCAGAGTCGTATCTAGACGTATCAGGGGCCCCATATCACTCCAACTGCACACGCCCCAAATCATTACAGACCATCCACCGGCTTGAACGGTCCCCTGGTGACGTGCAGGGTCCATGGATTAATGAGGTTGTCTCCATACCCGTACACGTCCATCCGCTCGATACAATACGAAATGAGACTTGTCTGACCAGGCAACCTATTTCCAGTCATCAACAGTCAAGTGTCAGTGATGACGGGCCTAGAAAAGGTGTAAAGCTTTCTCGGGCCTCAGCGATGCCGGAGATTTTATTTTTTACCGGATTCCTTATATTCACGGTGCACTCGTAAAATGGTCGTACTGATAAATCTCCACTCCATCGCTACCTCTGAGATACCGTGTCCCATCGCTTGTGCACCGATTACAATACCACGTTCAAACTTAAATCTTGGTAACCTGCCATTGTAGCCGCACTAACCGATCTAACAACTGCACCGGACAATTGTTGTTGACGGCAGCGTCGTATTCTGCCATTTACATATCTCTGCATTTGAATACGCATGCCTATACCAGTGTCTTTGGCGCTTAAGTGTATTTTGTTAACCGTGGAGCGTGTGTATATGTCTGTGTAATATGGGCCTAAGTGCTTCCCGAAAATGAAATTAGCCAACACACGTTTTGACTTAGTGTTTCTTGAAGCATCTTACGAAATGTTTTGTCTGTTTCATCATAAGAGTTTCACTTTCTGGGCAACTAACGAGTCTATAGTTTTCCAACGTTATTTGGAACAACTGACACCATCGATTGCAACCGAAGGGTGTGTGTGCTTATCCAAGGCGACGTCCACAATTTTAGGCATATATTTCGGTTACATAGGATCAAAATTATTTTAAGACTTTCGGCTACCATAAATAAACACTGAAAAAGTTGACCACGAAGGTTATGAAGCAATGCCTTCTTTTTAAATCTATTTGAATAAGCTGTTTCTTCATGAAAGCAATTACGTTCTGTTGGAGGACGAGTACGATTAATCGACAATGTTTACACTTTTTTCAGTGAACACACCGCAATTTGACTGTATTGTTGTTTATTTAGTTACGGCCAAGGTTTCGGTCTTTTATGCTATCTTTTCCTCGCTGCGTAGCCGTGCTGTCTTGGACATCTTGTCACGGTTCGCACGGCTGCCCTTCCCCTCTCTCCCCCCTCCCCCCTCCCCCCGTCGGAGGTTCGAGTCCTTCCTCGGGCATGGGTGTGGGGTGTGTTGTGTGTTTTCCTTAGCGTAAGTTAAAGTAGTGTTAAGTAGTGCTTAAGCCTAGGGCTCGATGACCTCAGCAGTTTGGTCCTTACCACAAATTTCGAAAAAAAAATTTGTGCCATGTCCAAGTGACTGAGTTTATGGCATTAACGTATAATGCAGGACACTTTCCACTGAAGTGTAGGTATTGCAGTCATTGTCGATAGGTGGTTGTTTATACTTTTAGAAAGTCAAATATATTTTTGACTCAGTATTATACCATTTATAGTGGGATACTTTCTGTCTGATCGCTTGGAAAACTTTAAAACTTCATAGTAGCTATGGTTTAAATTCTATCCATACCAGTGCTTACGATATACGATGCCCTTCGCTGGACGCTGACACAGATGACGATGCGGCACACATCCACTACGTCACTTCTACAGTATATATACGGCCATTGCACTGATTTTCAGTTTTGTAATATTTCTATCATATTTACGTACAGAGGTCGGTAGTGTTTCAAAAGGTAAGTTCTCTTCCAATGTTGTTTACAAACGTTGTAACTTCTTTGCTGACAATACTCAGTAAATGCTTGAAGATGGCCTTTTAAGCCAAAAACCGGTTAATACAATAAAAGTAATACATTAGAAAAAAAAGCAAACTAGGGATTTTCATTTATTAACATGTTGTTCTACCAAGAACCGACTGAAGATTCAGTTAACATGATCAGTATCACTTCACTGTCTTCTTCTGCTGATATGTCAAGTGCTACCGGTGCTGTACTATGTCGTTTCATCTCTACGATACCCTCCATTATAGCTATCATAAACGCTTTTATGAAGTTCGTCTTTATATTAATTACTGTAACAACTGAATCACGTTCCTATAATTTCTTGTAACTTTTAACCTATTTTCTACCCTGTAAAATTTTTTCTTTGGTCACCGGCAATTAAATCGTATCAACGGTAGTGAATCGTCAGAGTTGTGCCTCCATCTAAGAAGTTTATTCTTTGTTTAATTATTTGAATCTGGTATCAGATCTCAATGAAAAATGTAGTTGGTCTGAAACAACAATGCTAAAATTTCTAGACTCGTCATTAATGATAAACAGCAATGTTTTACGGCGGAGGATCGGTCAACCTCTGCAAATATTAAATGATTTAATCTGTAGTATCTGTCAGAAAATCTATGAGGATGCAAGTAACCCAGGAAATATATATGAGTCCAGAATCAAAACTCTGCCTATAGCCTTGTCGGAGAGTGAGAGAGATTTCTGTGACACCCGGATGATAAATTTTGCTTCAAAGTTAGTCGGTCAGCAGTTAGTCTTCGCGTGGTATAAGAAAAACACAGCTCAGTAGCATTCAGCATTCGGACTCTACGCGTATCTTTTTGCCGCGTCAGACTTTCCAGGACTTCTCCTTTTTCCGTGAAGACCGTATTTCTAGCTGAGAGTCCCCTGTTGGCAGGATGTAGCGTCAAGACACCACAAAATAAAGTCGTTCTTTCTCAGTTTCCAAAGGCATTCTGTAAGTTTACCTTCTGACATTGCTTCATATATGTAATAGAAGAAATGATAAAATTTTCAAAAACCCATTGTAAGGACGTAAGCTGTAGTACATGTATAAGAGTGTAAATAATAATTTCTACTTCATAACTGACGATGCAGTTATAATACAATGTTCATAAACTCTCGGGAATGATAAACCTTTCGAGGTATATGGTCTGTTCCTGACGTTTCGTCCAGAAATACGCTGTGCATGTTTAGAATCGTTGCTCCTTCTTTGATTCTTTCCGACTGACGGGTCAGACGTCTTCTTGCCTATTTAAATTATTTCTTTGTTTATCTATTCCAATGGCTTCTCTTCATAGCCGTGGATAAAAGTTCGTCATCGGAAATACAATTTTTGTTTCAGAAAACCTCATTTCACTACTTCCTGATTAGAGAGCAGTCTCTGCTAAGCCGATTTGTCTATTTTCCCGAATCGGCAAAGAAACAAATCAGATTGGGAAGACATTAAAGTAACTTGACGTTAGATCGGGTTTTAGACCAACATGGAAAATAGGTCAAGCACTCCTGCGTGTAATGGATTAACGACCTCCTCTCTCAACATGTGGCGTGTGCGTGTGGTAACAAACAAAAGAACTGTGAATACACGGCTACAGGAACACAAAAGTCTGCCCGCATCTCGTGGTCGTAGGGCAGCGTTCTCGCTTCCCACGCCCGGTTTCCCGGGTTCGATTCCCGGCGGGGTCATGGATTTTCTCTGCCTCGTGATGGCTGGGTGTTGTGTGATGTCCTTAGATTAGTTAGGTTTAAGTAGTTATAAGTTCTAGGGGACGGATGACCATAGATGTTAATTCCCATAGTGCTCAGAGCCAACACAAAAGTCTTTGCGGCCTAGGGAAAATGGACAAAGCGGCCACAGCAGAACATGTTGTTCAATCGCGCAGTCACGAATTGGAGTTTTCTGAAACAAAAATTGTATCTACGACCATGAATTCCTATCCACTACGGTTTAGAGAATCGACTGAAATGTAGAAACATAGGGATAACTTTTAATACGAAAGAAGACGATGAAGGCAGGCCGGAGTGGCCGTTCGGCTCTAGGCGCTACAGTCTGGAACCGAGCGACCGCTACGATCGCAGGTTCGAATTCTGCCTCGGGCATGGATGTGTGTGATGTCCTTAAGTTAGTTAGGTTTAATTAGTTCTACGTTCTAGGCGACTGATGACCTCAGAAGTTAAGTCGCATAGTGCTCAGAGCCATTTGAACCAAAGACGATGAAACTTCATACGGACAGTAGTTCTGCAGAATCACTAAACAATTTTTTATGTTTGACAAGACGACTGTAGAAAGTTAAGTCTTATCTTCGAGAAGGAAAATCTGCTTGTCACGTGTAACTCAAGCCACGTCCCCTTACTTACAGTACGAATGTCGCTCTCAGACGTCCGACCAGTCAGTCGGAAAGACTCAACGGTGGAGCAACACCTTTGAAGATGTCTAGTGCAGCTCTGGACGAAACATTAGGAACAGAAGAATTTCGTTGACCACTACCTCATACGCCGGAAACGTTTACCAGAAGCAATGTCTCATCCGGTCGTGAAAGCCTTCATTCTATCATTTCGGGAATGAGACACCTTATCATCTCAGAAAAGTTACATAATTAATTCTTCGTTTATGTGGACTAGGTAACTTCAGTCCTGGTACACAGTCAAATTCCTGAGCCACAGCACCGTATCATGCAGCTAGAGGTGCCAGACGAAATGGGGCGGTCCAGTGATGAAGTTCAGTATCGGCAGTAAATCTATTTATGTATTTGAAGGGAACAAAGCTCCAACAGTCCGTGCTGAAATGGTGGAAGTATATGGCAACAATGGACCGTGATGTGGAAGTGTGGCTAGGTAGCGCAGGCGGTTCCTATCTGAATGACAAAGAGCGAAGTGCCAGCCCCCATCTGTGTACGACTAGGAATCGCAAGAATAGTAGAGGTGTGGGTGCTCAAACACGGACGTATCACAGTCCACGTGTTATTGGAACAAATGAAAATGAATTTCGGATCAGTCTTCAAAATCTTGCACGATACACTAATTTTGACACAGATCGTCGTTCACTGGGTTCCGCGATACTTCACACCCACTGGAGAAACTCCGCAAGCCGAGGCTGCATCGGACATGTTACAGCAGTGTCAGGCCAATCCAGAGTACTCCCTTAGCCACTTTTCTACCATGGACGGGAGCTGGGTCAGTCACAATGATACAAGACAAAGTAGCAAACCAGACAGTCGAGACATGTTGACTCACCGCCACGAAAAAGACGATGAACCATTCATCATCAGGAAACGTGAGGCTGAGCGTTTCTTTGGACTGCCGTGGTGTGCTGCTAATCTATGATATTCGAAAAGAGTCAAACCGTCTCTGGAGTGTAGTAACGAAATCTATAGATGTGGTTACTGGAAGATATCATTACAAAGCGTTGCGGGAAGCTGTCCGAGGATATGTTTTCTGCTCCAGGTCAGAGACCTATCTCATTTTGTACAGGATACAGTCACACAAGCTATTTCTTTGGGCTATCAAATTATGCTTCCATCTTTCCTCATCGCCCATCTCCTCCCTCCTATTCTGCTGAAATTACGCCCAGAGCCATCTTCTTCTTCTTTTTCTTCCCATGGGTGGAAAAACCATGACGTGGCAGGCAATTCCAGAGTGAAGACGAGGGATTTTCCAGATGAGACGTTTCCTAACAGTCTCCGCAATTTCATCCATCCTAGGGAATGATTTGTCGTACTGAATGGTGAATATGTAGGTAAACACTAACACAACCACCCGCTTCCAAGAACGTAGACTGACTTTTTGAGGGAGTAATTAACACATGATGAATATCCATTACATTTGTCTAGGCCAAGCCAGAAGGCACCGGTGAAACACAGGCTCGCATTCGAGAGGGTGCAGTTTTACATACCCTTACTGCCATACAGATTTAAATCTTCATTGTTCTTGGTCTTCAGCCTGTCTTACTCCCTACTGGATACAGGTCTCTTCCATATGTTTCTATTGTCTTCGATTCTGCGGCACCTGGTATCATCTTGTTCCAGCCACAACCTCCAACGTCATTAAGCCATCTGTTTTGGCGTCTTCCAACGCGTCTCTTGTGGTGCTATGGTCTTCAGACAACGATTCTAGGTGTCGACCTGCTTTATCTAGTTGAGCTAGCTGTCCGACCCATTTTCACTTCAGTTTTGCTATTCTCTCTAAACCGTATGTTACATTAGCTCTCCTCCTAATGTCCTCTGATCGAATCCTATGCCTGAGTCTGCCTCCTAGCGTACGCCACTCCATGGCTCGTTGTGTGTGCCCTTCTTGAAGAGCAGCTGCCTTAGAATCGTAGGTTGTAACTGGCAGTGTGCACATATTATAGAGCTTAGTCTTCAGGTTATTTGAGAAATCCTTGTTCGTCAGGGCAAATCTTAGTTTCTGGAAAGCTGTCAGCTCAGTCCCCTTTTGCGAGGAAATTTTCCATTTTTATTATTTTTAATTATATTATTTATAATTATATTTATTAATTTTGGGACCAACGTAGATGTATTTATCAACAGCTTCTACAGGCTGGTTTCCGACGGTAAGTGGCTGATTGTCTGGGCTATATACTTTTGTTATTATTGATGTTCATTTACAAGCTAATCTTTGCGGAGACCAGTTTTAGTTTTTGGATCATACTCTTTAGTTCTTTCAGGTCTTCTCTTATGAGCACAACATCGTCAGCAAAGCTCAGATGTTTCAGATATGAGCCGTTGATTTATATTCCTCTGTTATTAGGGTCTAGTGATTTCAAAACATCTTCCAGTACAAGGGTGAACAGTATCGGAGCAATAGTGTCACCTTGGTGAACTCCTTGGACGATTGGGTTCTTACTGTTGATTAGGTCTTCATCCATTCATCGTTGCCTTTTCATAGATATATTTCAGGAGCTTTATATACCTTGGGTAACCTGGTATTTTAAAGGGCCTGCATGAGTGCTCAAATCTCCACAGAGACAAAAGTTTTTCTATAACTTATAACGGCCGAATGAAATCTGATGTTACACTCAAGCGTTTTCTCACGAAAGCAGCAACCTTTCGGAAACAGGATGAGGAAAATCCAGTTCTTTAGTGAAGAAGATATCTTAAAGCTGATTTGAAAATGATACAGCCAATATCTTGTCCTATCCTTTCCCCGTCTGTTCCTGAGCTCCGTTCCTAAAGATCTCGTCGTCGACGCAACGTTAAGCCCTAATCTTCCTTTCTTTCTCCTTGTATTCGGTTAGATGTGTGTACACAGAAATGGCTGCACTCAAACAGATTCTCTGGTGATTAGAAGATAAAGCACGGTGTAACCAAAGACAGAAAAACGGTGAGGGCGATGTGTATAGGCATTAATAAAATTCATAATTGATGGTACAACGGGAAGAGTTATAATGTCGGTTACGAACTTTCTTCAAAGTTTTGGTGCATCAAGTTTCTCCCAGCAAATGCTTATGGCAGCAAATTTGAGAGTGGAAGGACATCGGATGTGTTGTTGAAGATGCTTATAGCTTACGACCTACTCCTTGAACCCAGATGATTGTGGCTCCAGTAACACTGTTCGACAGATCATATTTCCAATCAACATACTAACACAGATTTGTATGATCATGAATAGCAAGCAACTGTGGCAATCAGTGTTCGACAAAGGGCAGGGGTGTACACTGAAGAATACAGGAAAATCATCAAATGTAAGAGACAGCATTTGGTAATTAATATTTTCTGTTTAGCGGGAGCTTGTTACACACGGAAAGAGCTGTCTCTCTAAACTGTTTGTTATACATACAGTAGAGTAGGTAAGTCACTACATTCTTTACCCTCACTACAGGAGTAGACGACGAATCATGAAATAGAACCAAATACCTTGTAACTCCGATATCTTTACCTTTCACATACCATTCTAAATTCAACCGGGGAATATACAAGTATTCCACGCTGCAGTACTCTACAAGCAAATTAAGTGATCTGGTCGTTAACTGGGCAGTGTAAATGAAAAATGTATGCTCACATTTCATGTCTTTATGAAAGGTATAGTATTTAACACGTGTCTCTTGAAATAAAATACAATAAACATATTGATTCCACGCATTACACGGAAACTCTCTAGGAGGATCACACGAGTTTCTTTAATAATGACATATCCAGCTGAAGTCACTCATTCATTATTAAGTACTACCTTACATTTTCCAAACTGCAGGGCTGTTGACTGCTCTTACAGGTAGTCCCCGATATTTCCTTTGGAGGTTACATTGGGTGATTTATCGGGCCAGTCGAGAGTGCATTGGATGGCCATTCCCTGCATATTCGTATGGTATCGTGTTGAAGCTGCATAGGTAGCTGTACCTGTACACACCATCCGAGCTGTGACTCAATGCCCAGACATATCAAGGCCGTTATTACGGCCAGAGGTGGCTGTTTGGGTACTGATTTCTCAGGATCTATGCACCCAAATTGCGTGAAAATATAATCACATGTCAGCTCTAGTATTATATATTTGACCAATGAATACCCGTTTATCGTCTTCATTTCTTCTTGCTGTAGCAATTTTAACGGCCAGTATTGTATTTTACGGTAGTTAATGTTTCTAGCAATTTATCATAAAGAGTGTAGTTACACAGTAGTTCCTCTCCTATTTATGTGGAATATGTTATATTTTTTGTGTTCAGGGTTAACTGCCAGTTCCTAAACCATTCATCAGTCCTGTGTAGGCTCTTCTGCAAATCACTACCCTTTCGTGGCTTTGCTATCTTCTTAAATACAGCTGCATTATCTGAGAATAGCCTTCAAGAGATTCTGACATATTCTACTAGATCATTTATATACATTGCAAACAGTAACCGACACATCACATTTATCTGACATACTCTCGAAATTACCTTTACATTTGACGATTTTATTCGGCTAAAAGCGACGTTTGGCATTGTATCTGCAAGAAAGTCGTGAATACAGTCGTAACCTCGTAGTATTATTACTAAACGGCAATCCGGGAAAGTGTCAAATGCCTTCCTCAAGTCGAGGAACACGGAATTAACCTGAGCGCCGACGTCTATAGTGCTGTGGATGTCACGGAGGAACAGAGCGAGCTGAGTTTCGTAAGGTATCTGTTTTTAGAATCTACGTGGATGTTTGCATATCTACAGCTATCTCTAAATAATGATATTTATAGAGGAGACTTTTGTTCTCTAAGAACATGATAATACACGAGCATGAAAATGTTTCATTATTCTACAACAAATTGAGATCAAACGATACAGACCAATAATAGGGTGCTCCTGTCCTACGTCCCTTCTTGGAAACAGTAGTAACCTGTGCTTTTATCCAGTCGCTAAGTACCCTTCACTGCTCCATCGATCTACGATAGATTGCTGCTGGGAGGAGAGCAAGTTTTTTCGCATAATCCTCATAGAATCTTACGAGATATGGAATCAACGAGAACACTGTACAGAATAGATAAGAGAGTGTCATGAACATCAACGATCAGAGGGAAGTCAACAACGATTTATCTTGATCCTTGCTATTTTGGGTAAACTGTACGTCTTCTACTGTCACCTTCTATGAACTCGTGGCTGATTTGAAAATGATTTATAGAGGTTTAGTGCACGAGGTTATCTTGGAAACTACCGGCCGTATTCAAATGTATAAATATGTTAGTGTCACCAGTGAACAGTTGAAAGTGAACAAAATTTGTAATTTAATTAAGTAAGCGTTTTTAAATTTTAAAACCAGTAAAATCGCATAACTGGTTTACAAAGAGTATATTAGGCATCGGAAAAATTTTTCAGCAGAGAATGTATGTGCGTTGTGGCACTCAATCAGGACGAAAGTGTTCATATTGTAATTTTTACTCCGTTACTTCAATCTGGAGTCATAACTGAGTTTTGCTGAGTGTTAGAGCATAGTGACTACAAGCTATTTAGCAACAAAATAACTTTACGTCGAAGGAATAAATTTAAGGATCTGATTCGAAAGACATTCAGAAGACAGGAAGATCAGAGAAAAAGGTGTATCTGATCCGACTGTTGGAGGTTCGAAGATAGAAAGTACTCTATATATGGTCCCATTTCGGCTTCCATACTCTGTCAGACGTAGCGACCGCTATAGAAGGCGCCGTCGTTCGTAAAAGCCGATGATACGTAATGGCTCGTGCACCATAAAACCTGCCGTCCGTCCAGTATGATCGAACGAAACGCATGAGGCCATCACTTCTACCCAAGGGACTCGTTCTGAAAAACGACCTGTTGCAAATCCGCACACCAATTCCCAAGCTCAGGTGCCCGTTGCAGTCTGAGGCTTTGCTGATCCTGTCTAAAGGTAAACGACCACAAGCGAATCCACCGCAATGTATAATGTTGCAGATGGCGTTAGGCCGTGAGAACGGAGAATGTCGGACCGACAGCAGTTTCCTGTGGTTTGGTAATACTGTTAAAAAAGGTTCACTGTCTGCCATTTCTATGCAAACGAGATACCCATAATTTCGTTATGAAGTTTGCTTTCATAGGCTACAATCACATTTGCTGTTCCCCCAACTCATTCCATACATGCATCGTAGTTGTACTGTTATCACGCGTATTTTGGCGTTTACACTGATACTCCGCTCAGGTCGATCATTCGTCACGGCTCAAGTGCTTTAGTTTGGTTTTATGAGGTCCTTTGACGCCGACGAAACATAATTGTTGTCGTAAAGTTTACAACTGGCTGGAGCTGATATATAGCTTGACCCTTCAACAGCCCACCACACACTACTGCTTGTACGGCTCTCTGAGGCCGAGGCGTACTTACTCGCTCTGTATTCCAAAATTTCTTAAGTATTCTGCTGCTTCGTACCTCTCGAAATTTGCGTCAATTGTACTGCAAGACACAATTTTCACGTGTTTCAGGATACAAATGTTCCCTTTCCGTACTCCGTACATACGCAAAAGATGAATGAACAAGTGATATCACGTTTTGGCATAGGCTCCATTAAAATCATTTCAAGAGTGCCAATGCTTTACTAATGCCTAGATTCTACATAAAGGGAATACTTAAATGAATTTAGTTAGTTTTCACTTTATTATCTTTGGCAAACTTCTTGACATCCGATGCATCCAAGTGCCTCCTGATATAGAGAATTGGCTTGGTGATACGTCACACGAGTCTGCATAATGTGACAGACAACATTATAACGCCGAATGTTCTGCAGCTCTAACTGAACTGTTTATGGCCTGGCAGAATAATTAGCAATACGAAGGAAATCAAGCAACCACGACCGTTTCATCTGATTGTAGCTGTCGGTCGGTTCGCAAACTGATCATAAAATGACACGCTATTTATAGCGTAACTTTATGGTATATATTATTTCAGGGCTACATATCTGTGTTTTCAAAATTTTTTTTAAGATCCCATGGAATATACGGAATTAATTGAGTGTAGGCGTAAATTTATATTGGCGCTCCTTCTTCGTTCTTTTATTTTTTGGTTTAATGTATTGTAACCAGTAAGTAGCAAGAGGAGGGAAAATGTATTAAGAAAAGTTTTCCTTCAGCTGCTGAATGTAGCAGGAGAGTTTCACACACATTCATACAAATTTCTTTAAATCCAGGAAAAGACACATTGGCGTTCACCAGACAGAAACTTTGGGTTGTTCTAGTACGTTGTGGTCGATTTGGCATGGAAAGCGATGGTCAGTGTATAGTTCTGTAGCAATTGTGTCGTGTATTACATGCCACCAAGCCTGTCATTTAACTCGATATATGAAATGGCGTTAACCGACATAGCCACATCGTGCAAATTGCCAGAGCGCAGTAAACCAGTCATTGCTCTCTATTAACATGTACACTACTGGCCATTAATTTTGCTACACCAAGAAGAAATGCAGATGATAAGCTTATATTCATTGGACAAATGTATTATAGTACAACTGACATGTGACTACATACTCACGCAATTTGGGTGCATAGATCCTGAGAAATCAATACCCAGAACAACACCCTCTGGCCGTAATAACGGCCTTGATATGCCTGGGCATTGAATCAAACAGAGCTTGGATGGTATGTACAGGTACAGCTGCCTATGCAGCTTCAACACGATACCACAGTTCATAAAGAGTAGTGACTGGCGTATTGTGACGAGCCAGTTCCTCGGCCACAATTGACGAGACGTTTTCAACTGGTGAGAGATCCGGAGAATGTGCTGGCCGGGGCAGCAGTCGAACATTTTCTGTAGCCAGAAAGGCCCGTACAGGACCTGAAACATGCGGTTGTGAATTATTCTGCTGAAATGTAGGGTTTCGCAGGGCTCGAATGAAGGATAGAGCCACGGGTCGTAAAACATCTGAAATGTAACGTCCGCTGTTCAAAGTGCCGCCAATGCGAACAAGAGGTGACCGAGACGTGCAACCAATGGCACCCCATACCATCACGCCGGGTGATACGCCAGTATGGCATTGAAGAATACACGCTTCCAATGTGCGTTCACCGCGATGTGGCCAAACATGGACGCGACCATCATGATGCTGTAAACAGATCCTGGATTCATCCGAAAAAATGACGTTTTGCCATTGGTGCACCCAGGTTGGTCGTTGAGTCATGTTGCTGCAACCATCGTCGAACTGTTCGTGCAAATGGTTGTTGTCTTGCAAACGTGCCCATCTGTTGACTTAGGTACCTTATCCGCATGGCGGTAACGGAACGTGCAGCCACGTTTCGATCCCTGTCATCTCGACTGCTAGTGATACGAGGCCATTGGGATCCAGCACGGCGTTCCGTATTACCCTCCTGAACCCACCTATTCCATATTCTGCTAACAGTCACTGGATCTCGACCAACGCGAGCAGCAATGTCGCGATACGATAAACCACAACCGCGATAGGCTACAATCCGACCTTTATCAAAGTCGGAAACGTGATGGTACGCATTTCTCCTCCTTACACGACGCATCACAAAAATGTTTCACCAGGAAACGGCGGTCAACCGCTGTTTGTTTATGAGAAATCGGTTGGAGCCTTTCATCATGTCAGCACGTTGTAGGTGTCGCCACTGGCGCCAACCTTGTTTGAATGCTCTGAAAAGCTAATCATTTACATATCACAGCATTCTCTACCTGTCGGTTAAATTTGGCCTCTGTAGCACGTCATCTTCTTGGTGTAGCAATTTTAATAGCCATTAGTGTACATACATAAGCCACAACACACCGTATGGTGCGTGGCGAAGAGTAGCTTGTATTACTTCAAATGGCTCTGAGCACTATGTGACTTAACTTCTGAGGTCATCAGTCGTCTAGAACTTAGAACTAATTAAACCGAACTAACCTAAGGACATCCATGCCCAAGGCAGGACTCGAACCTGCGACCGCAGCGGTCGCTTTGTTCCAGACTGTAGCGCCTAGAACCGCTCGGCCACTTCGGCCGGCTAGTTTGTATCACTACTAGTCATTTTCTTTCCTGTTCCAAGCGCAAACAGAGCGTGGGAAAGATGATTGTCTATATGCCTCGAGAGGGCTCCCATTTCTGTTGTCTTCTCTGTGTGACCCTTACGCGAAACGCACGTTGACGGCAGTAGAATCGTTCTGCAGTCAGTCTCATTGCAACAGCTCCTCGCGAAAAGAGCGTCGTCTTCCCTCCAGGGATTCCCATTTGAGTTCAAGAAGCATCTACATCATACTTGAGTGCTGATCGAACATACCGGTAGCAAGTATAATAGCACATCTCTGAATTGCTTCGATGTCTTCCTTTAATCCGACTTGGTGTGGATCCCAAACAGTCGTGCTGTACTCAAGACTGGGTTGCACTAGTGTTCTATACGCGGTATCATTTACAGATAACCACAATTTCCTAAAATTCTTCCAATAAACCGAAGTCTACTATTCGCCCTCCCTACTTCAATCCAAAATACTCGATCCATTTCATAACGTGTTGCAACGTTACGTTTAGATATTAAGTCTACGTGACAATATCAAGCAGCTCATTACTAGTGCTGTATTCTAACATTACAGGACTGTTTTCCCTACTCATCTGCATTAACTTTCATTTTTCTACATTTATAGCTAGCTGCCACTCCTCATGCCACTTGTAAAATTTCTGCGCCACTGCACGCATGATTAAGAAACAGAAGTCCTCATCCTGTCCTTTATGCTTCAAAACACCTGGCCATTGTACGTTGATCTTTACTTGTTTATGTCTCGACGTTCAAAAAGTATAACAGCATGCTTTGTTGGATCTACAATAGGAATACACTCATATACTTCCGTACACGGGCACTTAATCATTGTGCTTAAATATTCAGAACTTTATAACTTTAAGTTGAAACAAAAAAAAACAGTGGAAAGGTAGTCCCATGCATTTGATACACCGAATATTGTATTTTTGTTGGGTAAATTGTATTTGAGTACATTTTACATGGTATGTAACGATAATCTTGAGAGTATATGCGTTTAATTGGCAAGGATATCTCTGAATCATGTAGGTTCACTATGTTGTAAAAGCTGTTTTTAAAATTATAAAGTAGAGCTTTATTATACTTTTCTTTTCGAAAGGAGTAGAGGTTTAAGCGCCAGTCGACAGGAAAACTGGATTCCGTGATGTGGAATCTAACAGAGTGAATGAATGTTTCAGTGAAAGTATGTGGAGATGTGATACACAAATTAATATCCGTATTATCAGAGCATATGAGATGTTATACAAATACTGTGCAGTAATAAAAAATAATCAGTGAAAACAATGAAATATTTATTATAAAATAAGGTTACAGATTTTTCAAATTAGTTCTTGCTCTCT
The DNA here is from genome assembly GCF_023897955.1 of Schistocerca gregaria. Classification (NCBI taxonomy): domain Eukaryota; kingdom Metazoa; phylum Arthropoda; class Insecta; order Orthoptera; family Acrididae; genus Schistocerca; species Schistocerca gregaria. The sequence continues at coordinate 596,655,911 of NC_064931.1, read as the reverse complement.
TGATTAAAAATATATTCGTCTGTGCACCCATTGCCGTAATTATTCTTCCCTCAGATACTCTATTACGGGAACCGAGAGAGCATTTAATATTATTGATATTACTGGTCCAACAAGAAGTATGCATATAATGTTTTAGTTTCGTAACTGCATTTATGTGACATAAATTTAGACAACATAATTCATGGAGGGAAGTGACCAGATGCTATATTTAAGTTAAAATGAACAGTCGAATTCGCAATAATATTTGTTTATTTAGCGGTTTCGGCTTATGTTATAACTATCTTTAGAATTTTCGGTCCTGCAAGGGAAGGAACAACGAAGTTACAACACTACTATAACATATGGCCTTAAAATAAGATAAAGAAAACTGTAGTAAAAATTACAAATAGCACTATTGTATATCACTTTAAAAAATGGTGAATTCCACAGTATTTAACATGTGACTCCACAGCCATCAGTCACTGTGTACGATCGTATAATCGCGAGAAACTGAGGAGCCTCTAGCAACAGCCATAGGGGGAAACGCTATAACCCTTCTCTATTTTTTAACGCAATATACAATGGTACTGCTTGTAATTTTTGCTAAAGCTTTTTCTGTGTCTTATTTAAGGTCATTTGCAATAGCACTGTTTTCAACTTTGTTGTTCCTACCATATCGTACCATTTAAGGCCATTTGCAATACTACTGTTTTCAACTTTGTTGTTCCTACCATTTCCTCGAAATTTGTTAGCTTCAAACAATAAATTTCATGTTTAATAACTAGATGCTTGAACAGGCAAGTTATCATATGAGACATGTTCTGTCTGATTTAAGGGTATATTCAATTTCAGGTTTCACTGTATTGCTTGATTTTCCGTAGTTATGTGTATCTGGCTATATATCAACTTACAATCGTGAAAATCAAATGAAGAACTGCTTTACTGAAGAATAAACACCACCTATGGGCTCTTCCCGTCATCAGAATCTCCTGTTGCTCCAAAGGGTAATAATTGTGTGCATGATCTACATGTGATTCGAGTAAATTTATATTTGTACTCTTTTTCACTACAGCTATAAGCAGGAGATGCGTATGTGGTAGGGAACTGAAACAAAAACGCCAACTGTAGGGTCGACTTGTTATATGACAGTAATTGTTACATGGTACACTAATTTACACCATACTTAAATACCAGAAACAATTGCATGAGATCATAGAATAACTTCTTACAACCTTTCATTTCCCATGTAGTTTAGATACATCTCTGTAAAGGAGCTGATCGTAATGTAAACAGTTTCTCGACCTCTACTCAGATTTTCATATGGTCGCTTCTCGAGTGAGTGAAGATGCATTCTTTCTTTGCAAACGAGGCAAAAACAGTTATATATTGATGTACAGCCTGTTCACCAAATGCTGGTTACTTCTGAAAGGTTGGAGTGGACGATCCATTAGAAATCGAGCAACTCTGCGTGGTGTGGGTGAGATGCTACGGCGAGACACGGCTTCCCATTTTGTCTGCCCTCAGGGAGACAATTCTGTTACAAATCAAGAAACTGTTTTCGTAGTACAAGTGGTGCGACATTCTGGCTTCAGAGCTTTTCGACAAAGCTCTTCTTCACAAACTATTCTTCGGAGTGTTCTTTGCTGCAGACATGCCTGCAGTCATGGCAGCCCCAACAAGGTCTATATGGGGAGGTAAGTGAGACCATCCCAGAGTCATTAAACAGCTATTGGGACAAATTGGTGCCATAAAGTTTACACAACAACAAACGTTTAGAATCACGGGTGCTAAAATCTGATCGGCAACTCACTAAACTTCATTTGGGAGGGGACAGCAACTTCGCATTCCTCTCATCGAGTTGGAGGATCGAAAAAGATACGATTTTGATTGGTCTTATCAAGCTATGCATTTTTCTTATGAGAGGCTAAGTGGCACTGAGATACGAAAGTAGGAAAGACATTCCGGTGCGAGATTACCATCGGGGCAAAAGTTTATTCTCAGCAACTGTCTTGGAGAATTGGGCGCTGGCGTCCTTCACTGCTGTTGGGTGGTACTGAGCGGCGCAGTTTCAGAGTCTCTGTGATCAGCGCCGAATGTGTGCAGACACTGACTTCTCTCTGCGATGAGAGGCATTAATTTGATAAGCGAGGCGTTGGGAAATAGGACGCTAGGGTCGGACGGAGTATGTTGAGCTCACGGAAAATGTGGAAGCATGGGTTTCACTTAGTTTCATTCTGTTACTTTAGTTGGCCGCTTGTCTTTTACTCGTAAATGGATGACAGATTTATGATTTCTTATCCATTGTCGAGCAGATATAATTTCACCTCATGCGTGGTTAACTAACATTTCTAGAGTACAGTATGGGAAAAGGAATTGTTTTGTACTACCGCAACGTAAAGATTTATTCCAAACTTATTTCCAGACATACTTTTCGTTCAGTCGAGCCGGGATTCCTTGCTGTGTAACTAGAAAGTATCATGACAGATTATTATGTTCTTTGAAGATGTTAATCAATATTCCGATGTCCCTTTGAGATGTAAATAACTTGTGAGATCCTTACTGCTACTGTGGTGCTTACGAGAAATATTAAACGACCTAACACATTCGCAGCTAACAATTTCCTTCGCGTAGTTAAGACTTAGTCAATTTGGTTTTTAATAGATGAGTGCAGGAGATCTCCCATAAAACACTCTCAGACTGACCACTGTTGCTAGACCAGTGGTCGATAATCCAGTGAGCGATTTAATCCGAACCTGGCTCACTTCACGGCATCTCAAGTCAGCACTCTGCGTATTAGGCAATACACGAAGGTCGTTCGTTGTAAGTAATGCATGATAAAGTAATAAGTCAAGCAAATACATCGCTTCAAATGAGCCAAGAGTCTTCAACAAATCTTTTTGAGACTATTCTTGAAAGTACGGAAAATGACACAGTTACATATTGAATGTAGCGTGGTTGTCTGTAATTTTTTATTTTCCTGTCAGCTTTTAAACACATCAACAGTCAAAATAAGACCGAGTATAACTACTCGTAATTCCCATCAGATGGCATAAAACTGCATTCTGAATATCTCTTTAAAGCGAATCTCAAACTAACATCGACTACTATTTTCCAATTGAACTATTCTACAACTAATAGCTTCAGCATTTTTTTTTTCGTTCCGAAACTCCAAAGACGCTGTTGTACTGTCACTCAAGTAACAACACAGTGTTAGAGGGGAGGTAAAAGTAAATTATGAAGATATGGAATCTTAGAAACGATCTTTTAGGTGAGTGCTCATAGCTCTTTTGGCGGAGAATAATATACCGGAAGCCGTATTCCAGTCTTGATCAAATACGTGGTTGGGCTCTGTCCGTGTCCTCACTCTAGAGTGCCTTCTACTGTGCACTGGAGTCACTTTGGAATTTTTTTTTATCCATACCCTTCTACAACTTTGTCAATCTGATCTCAAATACATGGACAGATGACAGCTGCGTAATCTGCTTTGGTCTGTAATTGAACATATCTGATTCTTTTCTCTTATAAATCCAACACGATAGATTGCTACCCTGCCAATAATTTGATCTGGAAATTGAGTTTTTATCCAGATCGATTCGTATTCTGATTCACCACGCACTGCGGTAGAGGCAATTGAACTGCTCACATCGTTGAATATTGCCTCAGCTTTGCATATACTCTGCCTCTTAACGAAACGTTTTTCTATCGCGAGAGTTAATTTCAGACCACTCTCCTCACTCTTTTATACCGCGTGGTGTTGTCTATGCCGTTACGATTCCAAATGTCTCACTGATATCATCGCAGAGATGAAGTAAGCAATGTACACAATTTTAGGCACTCTTGCTTTTATAAAGCAGCTACACGCAGAGTTAAAACTTTTAAGGCGTGTTCACAGACTATACCACATACGTAGTGAGTTTATTCTGTGAGTCATCCAAAGGTACCAGGATAAGAAATATGCATTCTTCTCTCTTCACATAATATGATTAAAAATAAACCGTAATCTGTAGGTTTCATGATTTACTTAATTACCAATGTGCTTTCAGGATTTGTGGATGACGCTGTTACCTTGACGCTCACTGTCTTTCATTCCTAAATTTCATTGCACAACTAAAACTGAAGTACTCTAATAATGACAATTGAAACCAACAGCGGGAGTGGCCGAGCGGTTCTAGGCTCAACAGTCTGGAGCCTCGCAATTTCTATGGTCGCAGGTTCGAATCCTGTCTCGGGCATGGATGTGTAAGATGTCCTTAGGTTAGTTAGGTTTAAGTAGTTATTAGTTCTAGGGGACTGAAGACCTGAGCAGTTAAGTCCCATAGAGCTCAGAGCCTTTTGAACCATTTGATTTGAAACCAACAGCTGTATTGGAATCCAAAGTCGTTTATTCAAAACATGCTACTATGTTCGACGCCAAAAAGCGTCATCTTCAGTTCCCCGTATACAGAAAGCAGTATTCTATTATACAAAGTTATGAGACTACAGACAACAAAAGTTAGTTAGTTACTCAAGAGAAGATCAGTCACATCACAAAATTACATAATAAAAATATACTATCGATACTCACACAAAAAAGTTAAGCATCTAACGCACATCACTCATTTATTTATTTACTTATTGTAATTTTTTTTAGCCAGTTATCACATACTCCAATGACCTAACATACCCGAGGGGAACCCACGCGTACAACGAATTACACCATAAAAGAAACTAAAATCGCATCTATCCCTTTAGTTAAAACATACAAAAACTGGATGTACCAATAATAAGAAAACTAAACAGACTAATAACATAATACTAAACGGCTGGCGTAAGCAAATGCAACAAAAACCTAATGAACGGAGGTTCATTGGATAATACAAAGTGAACGAACTAACATGTATTCCAGTTACCTCTGAGGCATAAACAAGTGTAAAAACGATGTAAAGCCTAGCATACAAATAGCATTGAAGTGAGAAACACATGCTGAATTCGTATTACTATACAGCAACCCAGTAATATTCCTAAGGTCTATGACCCCTAGCGTAGCAAAATGGTTCAAATGGTTCTGAGCACAATGGGACTTAACTTCTGAGGTCATCAGTCCCCTATAACGTAGAACTACTTAAACCTAACTAACCTAAGGAGATCACACACATCCATGCCAGAGGCAGGATTCGAAGCTGCGACCGTAGCGGTCACGCGGTTCCAGACTGTAGAGCCTAGAACCGCACGGCAACTCCGGCCGGCTATAGCGTAGCAAACGTGTAACTTATGTAAGTAAAAGACCCTAAATGCAACATCTCCACAGTAACAGCGAAACAAGTCACCAACTCCTGGAATTTTACTGGACGAAATATGATGTTGTCAACATCAGTAACATTCACCGTTAATATGTACCCACAGGCGTAAAAGTATCATACATGGTGTATGTCGACCAACAACTGCCGAAGACCATCTCGTGTGGAAAATCCTGTAATTATATGAAAGAACTGCCTACAAACTAACCTAGCAGAATTCAGTCAGTAAAACCAGTAGCCAAATACGTATAACATACGCATACAGGATCATGAACTTAGAATTGTCCGCATGGAAACCTAGCAGAATAAACCCAAGAACAATTATGCATTAACATACAAGAGCACGACAGTGAGCTTTGGAGATTCTATAAGAAAGTTAAAACAGACAATGCCGGCCGCGGTGGTCTCGCGGCTCTAGGCGCGCAGTCCGGAACCGCGTGACTGCTACGGTCACAGGTTCGAATCCTGCCTCGGGCATGGATGTGTGTGATGTCCTTAGGTTAGTTAGGTTTAAGTAGTTCTAAGTTCTAGTGGACTGATGACCACAGCTTTTAAGTCCCATAGTGCTCAGAGCCATTTGAACCATTTGAACACAGACAATGACTTACACATCAACGTGACAAGGGCCGAGAACATCTTTATACGTAGTTGCTAACCCAGAAAAACGTGGTGTCAACCGTCTAATACCCAATCACAGTCTACGTTACGTAATATTATACAAAATGCATTATTCATATATTAAAATTCCACATACCTAAACTACATTGTGACAGCGGAACACCAGTGTAAAACCAAACTATGTGCCCAAAAGGCACTGCGCACACAGAAAACCAACACTGAACCCACTACCAGTTACTAATGAACCAGACTCAATTATACATTTAAAACGAAAATGAATGTGCCTCAGTAGTCAGTTCGAAATAACCACAACGACTGAACATATGTTAACCAGCAAAATGAACATCTTTTAGTCAAGCACTACAGAAACCTTAAAAACACAAAAACTTTAGAAAAATCTATAAGGTAAATACATATCACACCGGGAACAATAATTCATACGAGACATATGTACGTGTTTAAAATCACAGAAAGACTCAACATTTGAATAGAAGCAAAGCAATGAGTGATATACACATAATCAACCGATGTAATTATGCAAAAGTACATGTGGAACGTAAAGTGACACTATGTGGTCCGGGGAACTGCCCACACCACGACGCTTCGCGACAGACAGACAACACTACCACCAACCCAGGAGCGTCCGAAAATATCAGGTCAGCACCACGGGTCATGAATTACTTCAGTGCAGCAGGAGGCCATATGTGCCACACATACCACTTACGGCTCCAACAATACCCAGCTGCCACAAGCAAAACATAGTATTGTTTTGTCTGGACGATCGTGAGTCTGGAGGTAAGCCATGTTCAACTGAAATTTAGCGTCTTTTTTCTCGGGTGATTAGGAGATTTGGAGTGTTCTTATTCATACAGGATACATTTCTAATAATATTTGACTTTGTCCAGGGAGGATTTTGGTTCTGTAAGATTTGTCGCTGAAATAGTTTGATCGTGGCTTCATGGTTTCAAGCCGGCCAGTGTGGCCGAGCGGTTTTACGCGCTACAGTCTGGAACCGCGCGACTGCTACGGTCGTAGGTTCGAATCCTGATTTGGTCATGGATGTGTGTGATGTCCTTAGGTTAGTTAGGTTTAAGTAGTTCTAAGTTCTAGGCGGCTGATGACCTCAGAAGTTAACTCCCATAGTGCTCAGAGCCATTTGATCCATGGTTTCAATTAGTCAAGTGTAAGCCATCTATACTATGGAGATTTTTCAGGTAGTCAACCTCTTAGTTAAACACCGCACATATCTCTAAGTTGCAACAGAGGCCACTGCGTTGTAAGGTTTTGAAAATAAATCAGACGATATGTACGTAAATGTTCTCCTCATATCACCAGTAACTAGGATGTAAGCCAGGCAGTTAGCTCAGCACAGGACACTGCTGATTTTACTCGACCATTTTAACGAAACAGTCCCGTAACCTGTGTTAAAAATGTATGACAGAGTTTAATTAAGTCAGAATAAACTAATCTCCACTAGATGATGAAATAAGAATTAGTACGAGGGCATGCTGAAAAGTAGTCACCGAATTCTTATGTGAAAACTCATTAAGCTTTTTAAATCAAATAAAGTTTATTAATATTCGACATTTTTATTGTTCATGCCTACATATTTATTTCTAAAAATAGTCACCCTGGCTATGACCACACTGAGAGACCATTCTCTGTCGAATGTCTGACTTTGTTGGCCGAGCCACAACGTCACGTCTGCTTGCACCGCTTCATCACTATCGAAGTGAAGTCATTGAAAGTGTTCGTTAAGTTTTGTTAACATATGAAAATCGAATGGGACCAAGTGAGGACTGCACGAAGGATGATCGATGACAGCGAATCCAAGGTGCTGAGTGCCTGAAGACGCCTCAGCGCTTGTGTGTGGTCTGGCACTGTCATCTTGAAGAGGAAGGTGCTCTTTGTCTGGAAAAATTTCGAAAAATTGGTGCTTTCATTTTTCCAAACGTCCCTCACACACCGACGTAGTTATGTTACACACCGCTGTGTTGGTTGATACGATTCGGAACACTTAAGTGGCAGTGGATAGCCACATCTGTCAGCGAAGTGATAAATTCGACTGAGTAATATGCATGATATGTAATACGTCAACAGATATTCAGCAAAGTATACACAAATCTGACTTCATTACTTTTTAGTACAAGAGGCAAAGATACACCTGTATCCTCTTGAAATGTAATCAGGCGACCGAAAATGACGAATATGATCCACACTTTCTCCAGTTTCTCCATGAAAGCACTGCACTGAGGAAAGATGACGACAATTTGTCCATGCTCGCACAGTGGTTCAGTAAGACACGTGTGGTTGCTGCAGACGGTGACAACGTGGCCGAGATTGTGTCATTCCGAGCAGCATACATGTTTATGAGGACACCACTGTCGGTTGGGCATACGACAAGACTGTAGGCATCCAGGCAGGGGCAATTGCGTGGGCAGTCTGAATCTGAATATGATGTAGAAAACTGGCTATCTGCAAGTGATCTACGAGGTGCAGAGTGGCGAGCTAGCTTTGTAAAGTCTCCGCTAAGGGCAAGTCACTGCAATACGGGTTCCGCAATTTGTCGTGGAAACAAGGAACTTAAAATGTTTTTTTTTCTGTTTATATTAGTTTAATTCTGAGATTCCTCACCTGGTTTTTGACTAAGAGACATAATATAAAGTTTTAGTAACTGTAAAGTGAAGATTTGAGCAGTCTGAATCACAGTTGTCCTTTGTTTTGAACAGACAGCTACACAGCTCAGTAAGACGTCAGCTCCCGTTGGTGATACATCAGACTTTCCTGTGTGCTGTTATTGTTAATTCTTAATTTATTATTACTAGAATGGACAGGATGTGCAGATTCAGGAGGACGGGAGGAGCTGGCAGCAGTTCCCCATCAGCTGAAGACCCTTGTGGCCGCGGTCTCCCGTGGGTAAACTGCTGCCTCAGGTTATTGTGGTGGTGGAGAATCTGGGATTTCACATGGAGCACCTCAAGTGTCGCTTATTTCGTTCATGGCTTCTGCTGTCGAGGTACTCTGCGGTGTATCCAGTTTGGTGGATCTCGTCTCACTGCAGGATTAGTGGCAGGTGGTGACGCGTTCGCATCAGTTGAGGCGAAGAGTTAATGCGTAGGGTGGCCCTCTGGCTTCACCCATTCACGCTAGACGTGTAGAGGTGGCCGCTCCTTCAGCAGGGTCCGAGCAGGCACACGGGAGGGGGGGAGGCGTTTGCTAGTTATCAGGAGCAGCAATGTCTGGCGCGCTATGGAGCCTCTTAGAGAAATAGCGCCTAGGGCTGGAAAGAAAGCAAGTGTGCACTCGGTACGACTTCTAAGGGGCCTCATTCAAGATGTGGAGGACGACCCATTTACTGCTATTTCGAGTGCTTGGTGCCGTCGTCTGCAAGTTGTAGTACACATAAGTCGCTTGGATTTTCAGGTCATCCTCAGTTCATATGGACGGCTGGCAGAGTTGATGAAGACTGTTAGCCTCACCTGTGGAATGCAAGCAGAGCTCACAATTTGCAGCATCGTTCCTAGAATTGATCGAGGTCTTTGGTCTTGAGCCGATTGGAGGGTCTCAGCCAGAAGCTTTGTCGATTTTGTTACAGTCTTGGCTGCAGATTTCTGGACTTTTATTATGGGGTGAAGAGCTATAGGACACTCCTTGAAAGGACAGGAGTGCACGTCACAAAGGAATCAGCTACTTAGGTAGCAGAGTACTTGTGGATTGCGCACTGGGATGTTTAAGGGTCGGCGGTAGTTTGAGATCCTCTGGTGCACACTCGCCAGTTGATACGCAAAGAGCAAAACTAGATCGCGTACGAAGTAGACACACTTCGACTGTCAAAATTTTAAGAGTTACTTTTCTAAGTATTCGTGAAGACGTTCCTCAATTTACAGCCCTCCACAAATGTTGTTGCGCTCAAATTGTTCTCGCGGCCAAGTGCTGGCTCAGACCCGAAGTAGAAAGCTCTGAAATATCTAGCGAGGCGTGGAATGTACACTGGAAATGAGAGATTAGACGCCATAGAATGGGGAGTTCCATTGTAGTTATCGAAATGCGTGTAGCGGTTGGGTGAACTCAAGTTAATTATTGCATGTTTTTACCGGACACCATATTCCACAGTAACAGCTTAGAATAGTTCAAAGGAAGTCTACGCCCAGTAGTGTGCAAATACCATGATTGTGCAGTACTATTTGGAGGCGACTTAAATTTATCGAGTGTAGACTGGGAGCTCTATGGATACATTGCAGGTGGTACGGGCAGGCAGTCTTGTGAAGTACTTTTCAGAACTTTTTTCAAAAACTGTCTTGAACAGCTTGTTCGACAGCCCGAACGAAACGGAAATATTTTAGACCTTGTAGGTGTGAAGAGGACTGATCTTATTGATCGCATCAATGTAGATACAGGGTTTAGTTTTCATTATGTTATCATAGCTTCGATGATGTTAATAAATTCACCCATAGCGCACGGAGGCTGTTTTCACTGGGAAGAGCTAATTGGCAGTTGTTAGCACCCCACTTAGTCAATGAATGGACGTGAACTACTTCCAATATAATGGACGCACAGGAATTATTGGTAAAGTTTAAACAGATTGTAAATTTCACTCTGCAGAAGTATGTGCGAAGCACGTGGATTAAGGATGGAAAAGATACACTCTGGTTTTATGATAAAATTCGTAAAATAATGAGGAAGCCAAAAAAAGAAAAAAAAAGCCGCCCGAATTGTGACAGTCAAAAAGAAATTCGTGAGTCTGTAAAATGATTGGCGCATGATGCATACAACAAATGGCACCACCACACCTTAAAAAAAAGCTCTTACCGAGAACTCGAGAAAATTCTGGTCCTACGTAAACCGGTATGTCGGTTGACCGTCGCACAGCCTCGGATCGAGCACTTAAGGACGGTGATAGGGGAGGCGAACGGTCGACTTCGGTTCAGCGGGAGAATTTTATGATCATATAGCTCATACAGAAAAGAGACCGCGTATAGTACACTAGTGCGACGCTCTCTTGAGAACTGCTCGAGTGTTTTGGATCTCCACCATGTCAGATTAAGGGAAGACATCGAGATAATTCAGAAGCGAATCGCTAGATCTGTTACCGGTAGGTTCTATTAATCGCCACCATTACGGACATGCTTCGTTAACCCAAATCGGAATCTCTGAATGGAAGAAGATGGTTTTTTGCGAGTGAAATAGGAAATGAAATGACTAGTACTTGTACAAGATGTCTTCTGCCATGCACAGTTCGGTGGTTTGTGAAGTATGTATGAAGCTGTAGACTTAGAACTTTCAACAGAAGACACGATGCTACTGTTTCTGGACATTTTCTGTAAGAACGTAGTTATGTAATGACAAAATATCCATACTGCTCCACGAATGCAGTTATGGCTGATTTGAAACGTGGTGAGTATTAGGAAGTTTGAGAACGTCGACTAGGATTGGACTGATCTAATATAGTGCTTGTAAACAATACGGCCTGATCTGGAGTGGACCAGATGATTACACTTCCCACAAGCGAATTTGCATACTATTTACGTCAGGTCGTGATAGTACACGTAAAACGGCGCTTGTGGGTAAGACCTTGACGTTCAGCTTCTCATGTTGTTGGATGACTGATTAGAGCGTTTGTGACTGTAAAATTTCTTCTCTGGTTGCTATTAAATCACGCTTTTGTCAGAAATACGAGGGATGTAACATACAAATTTCTGAAAATTTGGGAGTACTAGGTCTGCTAAAGGCTTAGTTTAGGAAGCCAATTCAACGATTTCGGTTCGGTAGACAGAAGACATATGCGTAGGAAAGCCATAAAAGAAATCTTACTTGCCTGGAAGTGCTGGGAGTGGTGCCGGCTATAGTAGCCCTATTCCATGACCCCTGGATGAACAGGTGTGAATGGCGGCTGTTGGTTTACCAGCCTTCCTATTGGTACTAGGAGTTTTTGTCAGCTTGTCTTGTGACTCTATCCACTGTTCCATGCAGTCCTGTTGCTGTTGAAGTTTTTACTGTTACAGCATTAACTGCAGCTTCCGAAATTGTATGAAACTCTTAGTCCATGTTTACCATCACTGAATGTATGGTGGGTTCGAGTCTTGTGCACTGAACTGTGCCTGGAATCCTTGTCGCCACTTTCAAACATGCTTGTGTGGTTCCTGTGTACCAACATGCACAGCCTTTACTAATCCACAATCAGAAAAACAACAGGACGAAGTTATAGATTCACAAAAACTGAACGACCTGTGTCGAGCAAATGTGATTGAGAATTCCAAAACGAAAATATAGTAAACTACATTTCCCGTACTTCAGACTTGGTAATTCTAAAACTAACCTGGCCTATGATTTGACAAAATCGTATTGATTCCGAGTTCGTCAAAATAGTTTCCCATATAAAATTTGTTTTTTCACGCAAGAATGGAACATCTACTTCCAGTGATTTTTATAATCTTTATAAAACCTTCCTTTTTCGTTAAGGAGGTGTCTCTCTATTTTACCCCAGGTAAATTCTGCCTTAACATAATGTTAGCACTTCATTGGCGTCACAATATTTTTACACTCATTTCTCACATATGTAGGGTACCGAGGTACGTAGCATCGATTACATTTGACCTTCAACTACAATTCAGTATTGAGTTAGAAATCCATAGTTCCTGAAAACAGAGTTTTGTCTAAGCCTTCGAATAACAATTACATCTTCCTGAAATGGATCATTTTTAAATATGTATCATAAATTACATCTTCCAGTTAACTAAGTTAACACAGACTTTATCCTAACTAGTGCAACAAAACAGCATCCAATTAAATTTACCTGAAATCATAAATATTTAAATCGAAATATTTTCATAACTTCAGAAAACTATGGTAGCTAACGCAAACACTTTGTTTATTTACTTAGCCAACTGAAATATTTAAGATAATTATATTCATGTTCTTCCAAAATTCACTTACCAGTTCTTAACAATATTTACTGCCTAACATACACTATGTGATTAAAAGTATCCAGACACCACCAAAAACGTACGTTTTTCCTGTTTGGTGCATTGTGCTGCCACCCACTGCCAGGTTCTCCAAAAAAGCGACCTCAGTAGTTAGAAGACGCCGTGTGAGAGAAGAATGGGGTGCTCTACGGATCTCACGGACTTCGAACGTGGTCAGGTGATTGGGTGTCACGTGTCATACGTCTGTACGCGAGATCTCTACACTCCTAAATATCCCCAGGTCCACTGTTCCGGCCATGATAGTGAAGTGGAAACCTTAAGGGACACGTGCAGCACAAAAGCGTACAAGCCGACCTCGTCTGTTGACTGACAGATACCGCCGACAGTTGAAGAGGGTTGTAGTATGTAATAGACAGACGTCTATCCAGACCACCATACAGGAATTCCAAACTGCATCACGATGTTATGGTCGAGCGGCTGCTCATAAGCCACACATCACGCCGGTAAATGCCAAACAACGCCTCGCTTGGTGTAAGGAGAGTAAACATTGAACGATTGAAAAGTGGAAAAACGTTGTGTGGAGTGACCAATCACGGTACACAACGTGGCGCTCTGATGGTATGGTGTGGGTATGGCGAATCCCTGGGGAACGTCATCCGCCAGCTTGTGTAGTGCCAACAGTAAAATTCGGAGGTGGTGGTGTTAATGGTGTGGTCGTGTTTTTCATGGAGGGGGCTTGCACCCCTTGTTGTTATGCGTGGCACTATCACAGCACAGACCTACATTGCTGTTTTAAGCACCCTCTTGCTTCTCACTGTTAAAGAGCAGTTCGGGGGTGGCGCTTGCATCTTTCAACACGATCGAACACCTGTTCATAATGCACGGCCTGAAACGGAGGGGTTACATGACAATAACATCCATGTAATTGACTGGCCTGCACAGAGTCCTGACCTGAATCCTGAAGAACACTTTTGATGTTTTCGACCTCCGACTTTGTGCCAGGCCTCACCGACCGACATAGATACCTCTCCTCAGTGCAGCACTCCGTGAAGAACGGGCTGCCATTCCCCAAGAAACCTTCCAACATGATTGAAGGTTTGCCTGCCAGAGTGGAAGCTGTCATCAAAGCTAAGGGTGGACCAACACCATATTGAATTCCAGTATTGTTATTTTTAGCTAAGTGTCCGGATACTTTTGATCACATAGTGTAGTTACTACTTCATTACAAGTAACGTAAAGTCACTTCGTCTTTCGCCTGTGCCTTAGTCCCGCAGTCTGCGCAGGGTCTTCATGGTTAAAATTCGATGTGACAAGGATAGTTTGAAAGGGTTACCGGATGCCCTTCCTGCCGCCACCCCGGAAACCCTGAGACAGAATCAGTGTATCCCAGCTGCCTGAGTCTAGTTCTAAACATTCATGGTGGTGTCTGATTGTTCTATATCGTATCTCCCTACCACTTTCGCGCAACGACGCTCTGAGTGAGTTTTTTAGGGAATTAACTAGTTTGAACCTGGGACCTGTTGCTGGTAAGGAGACGCCAGACCACACATGACATGTAGAATTCAGAAGAGTTCAGTGAGACTATCGATGATATAACCAAATACTTAATGATCTCAGCATCAGCTCCACTGCACTCCCTGTAAAAGAATCTTAATACTAACTAAATTTAGTGAAAAGGGTTGAAGGCTTTCCTATTTTTAGTTAGCTGGTAAAATAACGTCAAAAAAGCAGTTAAGTTTACCATTGGAAATTTTATTCTACTCAAAAAAAGCCTTTATAAATTGCACTATTGATAAAAGGAAATGTTTTAATACAGGATGGTAAAAACCAACTGCGTTCAACAAAAATGTGAACGAATATTCCCTGAATGGGTTTCCAAGTTCTACAGTCGATCGAAGGATGACCTATGCCATATCACATCTATAATCTAGGTTTAATTTAAGTTTCACAAAAGAGAGAACTATCAAATTTGTTTACAGTGACCCTCAATTATCTTTAATTACTTATTTACCTTGTCGTAAATAACAGTGGCTGATGTGGCTTCTCAATAACTATATAACAGAAAAATTATCGCGTTTCAGATTTTTACTTCAAGTGGAAAATGTGAACACCATGAGTTTTAATTAACGATCGACACTAGTATTACGCAAAAAAAGGGGTGTAACAGATGAGTCTTCTGCAGTTCTGAGTGAAGCCTTATGCGCTCAAAAATGCGGCATCGCGTGCGTTCATTACCTTGTCGGTGTTCAGGCAGCGTCAGGGCGACAGTGGCCGGCGCACCAGCCATCCAGCTCGCCATCTCGGAACTAACTCTCTCCTAACTTCTACATACTACAATTTACCGACGTTGGTTTAAAAAACTATCTGGCTGTGTTTCCATCTGACCAATCAGGGTCTCAATGATAACTTTAAGCTCCGCCTACAAAAATTCTGTCTATCCAATGAGAAACGTTATACTTATCGTGGTGGGGCAATGTTTTTAAAGATTGCAACGTAACAGAGACGCTAAAAAGTCTCACGCTAAAACATGCAGCTGGTGTGGTCCTTTTAGCGTTATCGTAAGATCTATACTGTTCTTCTGGAGGGCTCTATCTTTTAACATGGGCTGGGGGGTGGTCCTTGACGTACCTGAGACGCGAAAAAATCTCACGCTAAAACTTGCGGGTGGTAGTGGTCCTTTTTGTGTTGTCGTAAGATGTATACTGTTTTTCTGGAGGGCTCTAGCTTTTAACGTGGGATGGGTGGTGGTCCTTGACGTAACAGGGACGCGAAAAAGTCTCATGCTAAAACGTGTGGGTGGTAGTCTTAGAGGTAGGCTAGCGACGTGGGTGCCCAGTCTGTGCCTTATCGTAGGGCCTTCTAGCTTAACACAGTTCTGCTCTCGGATTCTATCCTCGTTTCTCCCCTCGGAACTGCGTCTGCATCACGGTGGGAAGGTACGACATGCATTTAGGCATTCTTGTGTTAGTCTGTGGTTTTCCATTTGCTCACTCGTTACACGTATTACTTTGGTTAATTTAATGTCACGATTTATTCGGAGCTATGTGACATACTACTGGATTTGCTTATCATGTCAGGGTTTTCATGGAAGGTGTTGGATTTGCCTGACACCTTACATATCACCACCCTTCGAACTTAATTTTTGCACTGAATTTAGGCAATGATTGAATCGTTGTCTAAGTCAGTAAAAAATTTTCTAATTTATCTAAATTTTGTTGTGTATTGTTCAGCCATGTTATTCTGTTCTATGCTAGTTTGTATTACTAATATATATTTTTATATTCTTCCACATTATAATTAAAAATGACAAGAGAAGAATATTATTATACTATTATTATTTTTTAATTATTTTCTTTCTTTATTTAAGTGTGTAGTTTGTTTTTTTAAGAAGTTTGTTATCGAAAGTGAAGAGTCTTTCATATCGATTTTCTTAGAAATATTGTTTATATAAATATATTAATTAAGTAAAATCTATTCCTAACACATTTTCTAAATATCATGTACAAGTAAAATGTTTTTGTCTCTAGACACACTTTCCACATTGTTACACTAACAAATAAGAATTATTTCCAAGAATTACTTTGACAAAGAAATGTACATACACAAGTATTGAGATATTATCCTAACCAATGATACAAATGTTAAAAAAAAGGAAAACATCCAACAAGATAACTTTTTATTCTTTGTTTTTATAAGGAGAAACTAAGTAAAATATAGTTATTCTTTCATTCTTATGAGGAGAAAATAAGTGGCATATTGTTTCTTTATATACTGTCCATTTCAGAACTAATGACTTATTTTTATCGATAGTCTACTTTTTTACTGAAGTCCATAGTCAATTACTGTTATTTTTTAGTTTATTAGCTGTCTGATGTGCTTAACTTATTTAGTTTTTCACCCGTTTCTTTTGCACAATTCCTACATCACATAATTTGATTTCACACGTTCACACAATCCTATGAATGTTCAAGCATGGGGTTGGCAAATGATTTTGCACGAAGGTGATGGACTTGAGCGAGATGGATGTGGGCAAGTATTTGATGTACAGCTTCGTTCGTCGTTCCTTGTTGGCTTTGCAAATGTGTTGCTGTTGTGGAGGTCCCATAATGTAATGGAGCTATTAGTGCAGAATCTCGTGGTTTACTGGCTTTGTATGCGTGAAAGTCATCGTTATGTGTCGCTGAAAGCGGTCGTTTTTCGTTGTAATATTTCGCAGACAACTAGTTTACAATAGGATAGGGATTTGGGAAGGTATGTCGTCTATTCTTCACCCATCTTCTTTCTTGGTCTCAATCTTGCGAATCTTCAACTTCTGTTCTTCCTGCTTTTTCTCTGCTTATTACTTGCTTCTTGGTTCTTCTCTGGGCAGGATATGGAAATATTTATTGATAACTACTCGCTTTTAAGTTCTCCTCCTAGTAACACTTTGATAAATTGTTTGGGAATGTCAGTTTTACTTTGTGGAAGTTCTTCTTCAGTTTTGTGCATCAGCGTGCTGTTTTATAGCAGTAGTGTGACTTTTACGCATATTTTTTTGCCAGTGGTGGCTTGCCCAAGCGGTCTTCTCGCCCGGCCATTTTTTGCTCGCTCCGTTCATTTGGGGCTCGGAAACCCATGTGGCGTTCACCGTCCCAGGGCCGTCCCGCCGCGTCTCAGCAGGGGTCTGTCACTGTGCGGCTCGGTGTTCCATCCCAGCAAGGATCCACCTAGCGGGCAAATTTATTGCCCACTTTCTATGCAAGGGCCATCTCTTAGTTTCGCTGTCCTTTCCCTTCTCTGCTATGTAGGAATCGTGTCTTGCTAATTACGCCCTTTTCTTTCTTGATACATCTCGCGTTGCAACTTGTGGGGCGTTGCATCTCTTCCTTGCTGGAGTTTTACAGTGGTTCTTACAAAAAGTTTTACTTATAATCATCTAACATATATCTAGTACCTACTTGTTTTACGCCTACTTAAAAAATTTTACAAATTTCGGCGCCCTTTCCATGTTACAATTCTAAGATATTTTGAGTCTTAACGTCTACTCAAGAATCCTCAAATTCGTTTTTTATTTTTGTGTAGTGTCGTGGTGCATAGCATTTTAGTATCTCATGCTGTTAGACTATCTACGATTTATCCCATCACCTTAATCTATGGTACTATTGGTGTTATTATTGAAACTACTTTCTTTTTCCCACCTTCCTCTCTATTCATTCTTCTTTCTTCTGACGATCTTATCTGCAACATAATCTTGAAATATTGTGCTGATTATTTACCAGTAATAAAATTAATCTTCAAACTTTTACTGAAAGTGTTTAATACTGCCAGTCTTAGGTAAAAATACCTCTGCTTTATCTCGTAAAATACCCTCTAATTCTCTTTTACTGTGTTCTGAAATACCTTGAACTTCTTGCAATTTTTCGTCGATTTCTTTGTGGACTTCTAACTTGAGTTGAGGCGATTCCCCCTTTTGTGCATACCATTCTAATTCTTCATCCTCTTTATCTTGCATCATTCTTAATTGTTTGTTTATAACTGGTATTTCTTCTAATTTTAGCTTTTGCTCAAAGAGAAGTGTGACATTCACGAATGTTACGCTACCTTTCCCCATATCTATTATCGCTCGTCTCTCATTTAAAAAATCTGCACCTATAATCAAATCTACAGTTAGTTTAGGTATAATCACGAAGTTGGCTTCGATCTTTTGACCTTGGCACAAAAGAGTTAACCTTGTTTGCCTCGTAACTTCCGCAGCATTGTTTCTAATAGGACCTCTTACTTTAATCTTACGTGTTTTTCAGAAGTGGCAATTCCTCATTGATGTTACACTGCATGAATAAATTTTCTGAGATCGCAGTCAGTTCACTTCTGCTATCAATTACAATATTGACTGGGATATGCTTTACCATGGCCTTCACAATTGGTTGAATTTGAAAGGGTTGGTTCTGTTCTTCTTCTTCTTGCATCAACGAATCCTCCACTGAATCATACATGAGTCTTTTTAGGAATTTCCCTTGTGAATTCGAACTTTCTGTAGGATAAGCTTCGACTGCTACTTCTCTCTCTTTTATTTCCTCTTCTCTATTTCTTCCTCCATTTATGCTTTCTTCTACATCCTCTACTTTTTCCTCATCCTCGTCTATCTTCTTCTTCGTCGCTTCTTCCACATAATCGCATCTAAATGCTCTAATTACTTCCTTCATTATATACGTTGGGTTGTGTGCCCACTCATAACTTATTTTCAACTTCTGTCGACTGCGCATTATCCTCATTGAATTCGCTTTCCCTGGTTTCCATCTCAAATAGCTCTGCAATATTCATTACTTCGTCCTTTCCTCCTACATTCGTTGTGCATGCCTCTGGTAATTCATCTTCCTTGTCAGTATTCTTCTAATTAATTTCGTCCCAACACGATATTGTTATTTTCTTGTCTTCGTTTACATCTGGTCCCTGGTCCCTCGTGATAAGAATTTTACTTCTCTGTTCAAGGTGCTGCAATTGTCCTGGGTCGGTGCGTCATTCTCTTTGGCATGGGCGCCTAGCTGTCAACTCGAACTTTTATTGGGGTTTGGTGGTCTTACCTCCACGTCTTCTATCTGTATTTGCTTTTCTTGTTCAGCTTGTTGATAGTGGTTTCTTTGTTGATAATTTGTCGGTCTATTGGTTCTCCAGTACCCGTTCCAGTTGTCGTTATTCCCTCTGTAATAGTTGTTGCTGTTCCTGGGTGAATTACAGTTATTGCCATATTCTCTTCTAAATCCAAAACCGGTTCTTTGCTGAAATCTATTGTCGTTCCTTGGTGCGAAGTTATCACGTGGTTCGTAATTATTGTTTCTTCGTACTGTGTCTTGTGGATTCCACTGCTTTTTGCCTTCGTTTTCAGGTGCGCATCGTCTCTTTCTTGCGTCATCTACCGAAAATATGAACTGTAGTTCCCTTAGAATACCTTTAAATGCTTCGACGTCATTGCCTCCGCGACCTACTAATGATTGCTGGTATTTCAATGTTAGCTTCATCGAGCATAATTTAATCAACTCTCCGTCACTGTATGGTACATCTAAGCATTGATTTTTGTTTGCCATTACTTCGAAAAATTTCACGGGACTCTTCTCTCCTGAATTTTCAAATTGCCTTATCGTAGGGCCTTCTAGCTTAACACGGTTCTGCTCTCGGCCTCTGTCCTCGTTTCTCCTCTCGGAACTGAGTCTGCCTCACGGAGGGAAGGTACGACATGCATTTAGGCGTTCTTGTGTTAGTCTGTGGTATTCCATTTGCTCACTCGTTACACGTATTACTTTGGTTAATTTAATGTCACAATTTATTCGGAGCTGTGTGACATACTACTGGATTTGCTTATCATGTCAGGGTTTTCATGGAAGGTGTTGGATTTGCCTGACACCTTACATAGTGTAAATCATGAAATAGTGCGAATGTGTTTCAGATATCTACGTGTCATGTAACTGAGCCTAGACGTGGGGACCAACCCAGTATTCACCCAGTGGTGTGTCGAAAACGCCTATAAACCACAACCAGGCTGGCTGGCTCACTGGCTGTCGTCGTTAATCCGCCAGGCGGTTTCGATCTGGGGCCGCCTTGCATACCCGAGTCCTGGAAGCAGTGCAGTAGCGCTCTCGGCAAACCTGGTGGGTAACTCTCGTAAAGTCACTCATCTGATAAAAATACTACAGTGAAGTCGTAATACATCTCACTTTCTTTGCCATAATGTTTTGACTTAATATAGACATAGGTTATGCACAAATTCAAAAGAAATATTAATTAATTTTTCCCTCTCACGTTCTTTCTGTCCATCTCTCTCACACATGAGTTTAGCTAATGTTAGTATTAGTATTCTTTACATCACCATACTAGTCAGTTAATTTCAAAAGTCACATCCGGTATTTTTCTATGTTTCAAGAATCTTCCACTCGAAAAACACACTGTGTCCTTGCAACAAATCATCTTATTCCATCATTATCTGTTTTTCACCATGACAACATATCTTTGGTTACAACAAAACACCTTATTCCTCATTAGTGTCCATTTGCTAATATGTTCCTTCATATCTAACGTTCAGTAAATTTTCCATACCCAACTCAAAATCGACAAACAATTTTTCACTTGTACAACATCTCTCAAACTCAAGTTATCTCAAATCATCATTAATCGCTTCATTTTCACTACCACATCCTGTAATCACTTCAAATTAAATTAATCCTTGCTTCCACAATTAAACATTTCTCTCTGTTTATAAGCTTCAACATGACAATATCCCATGCTGCTTGTACTTTACGTCAGAAGTGAGAAAAATTAAATATGATAGAACATAGTTTAAAATGACAGAAGGGGAAGACTGACAACGGGAAATGAAATTGAGGTAGTATTGTCAATAACTCGAGTACTTGGTAATTGTCAGTTACCTAGAATTGCAATAAGTGCAATGTCCTCTGTGGTAAGTACCCCAATTCCTTACTCACAACAACTTTCAAGGGCCAATTTCTGGATCTATTTTTCCCCGCTGCCCAATTACTAGAATCCAATTCCTTCTCCATCTTACTTTCACATGAATTAACGATATTAATGTGCCTGCTCAACACTTACATTCATACCACATGCAACACAACTTACCTCATTAAGCTACATTTTATGGCTTAAGCATGATCTGTTACAACAACATCAACACCTTTTCCCTCCACATAAGCCTCTATTACGTCCTTGAAATAAACACCCTTTTGTGCATTACCATTTCAGCCACAACATATGACCCAGAAATCACTGCATGTTCATTCTAAACTTCTACATCTTAATTGGGGTAAGAACTTTTTTGGTGCATTACTACCAACAAAAACAACAGCTTCAGGCGCTACTACCTGTACTAAATAACCACTGACTTTCACTACAGCAGACGCCATTTTACTTCCTTCAGTATGTTTATTGTTGCCCATCATTAACCTCCTACCCCCACAGCACATATTCATTTTACCAAACTCCACAGTTGACTCTAATGTATCATGCAGAATTGATACCAGAACCTTATTACTTCCAAATTTAACTTCTATACACAACATTGAACCCTCATCATATAAAATTATGCTACAAAAAAATTATTTCTTGTCCTACTTTTAAAGAATTTTTATTCAAGAGATGGCAGATATAACAAGTGTATAACTGTAACAAAAAAATGGTTCAAATGGCTTTGAGCACTATGGGACTTAACTGCTGAGGTCATCAGTCCCCTAGAACTTAGAACTACTCAAACCTAACTATCCTAAGGACATCACACACAACCATGCCCGAGGAAGGATTCGAACCTACGACCGTAGCGGTCTCGCGGTTCCAGAGTGTAGCGCCTAGAACCGCTCGGCCACTCAGGCAGGCAACTGTAACAAGGATTACTTTTATAAATCATCTAATCCAAAGAAGTTGTGGTCATATCAAATAGGATATACCCCAGACAGAAAAGAGTAAAACAAAGTTGAAGAGCGTGGTAGTAATAAAAACCAGTTAGGAAAGAGTTAGGATAGAGTGCACCAGAAAAAAAGTAATGGACAATCCCAGCTAGGGAAGGCTACACTCTCCAAGTGTTGTGTGCCTTCCAAGGTCAGAAGACCCCTAAATCATTTTACTCCTACTGTTCCTGTAAATATCTCTTTAGGTCAACGTTTCTTAATCGCAAAGGTTCCCAAGACATCCACTATTCCCGTCTGTAAGCATTTGGATGAGGCTTTCCTACTACCCTAAAACGACCCAGGAAGTCATCTATAAACTTCTATGTTTCTGACGTGATCTTCTTCGAATTTTCCCTAGTTTTAGCTAAATCAAAATCGTCTATGCGAAAAATAGAGGGAGATGCTCTAGCATCACGTCGCTTCTTTCTCTCAAGTGCCTTTTTCTAATATTTTCTATAGCCAATTTCTCCATTTCTCCCAATGAAATGTCGTGTGACGAGGGCCTCCCGTCGGGTAGACCGTTCGCCTGGTGCAAGTCTTTCGATTTGACGCCACTTCGGCGACTTGCTCGTCGATGGGGATGAAATGATGATAATTAGGACAACACAACACCCAGTCCCTGAGCGGAGAAAATCTCCGACCCAGCCGGGAATCGAACCCGGGCCCTTTGGACTGACAGTCTGTCGCGCTGACCCTTCAGCTACCGGGGGCCGACATTTCTCCGCATGTCACATCGGAAATCTCCGAAGTTTCCAATTCAAACAGTAAATTCTTGGGTCTTAATCCATACATCAACTCACATGAAGCAAACCCTACTGCTTCATGCTTCAAGTTTATGATTACCTGCTCAAAGTACTCTAAATATTGCAACCATGCAGAATGACTTGTACGGAAATGTGTTCTATGTAACCTGTTAAAGCTATTGCATAATGTGCCCAAACATGTTACCTCGGGGAAAGTACGCTGAAATTTTAATATGTCCAATATTTTTACTTTCTAAACACTCCTTGCACTGTTTTGAATTAACAGGAGGCCATTGTCTGATGAAATGGCTTTAGATACTCCCACTGTAATTAAATAGTCCTTTTGCAGTTTACTTACTAAGCTTTTGCATTTGCTTTCCGAACAGGGTCTAATTTTACAACTTTGATAAACCCATCAACTAGCACACTAACATATTCACATCCTTCTCGTTTAATTTGACAACTTTGACAAACTCATCAACTAGCAAATTAACTTATTCACATCCTCCCCTTTATACAGACAAAGGCCCGATCAAGTCCATGGCTACTAGATCAAGTTCGTTTTGTGCTTTCAAACTATAAATTTGACCTTGTGTTATCCTGTTAGTTGCCATTACTTTCTGATGTATGCCACACATCTCTACTCTTTTCTCTACAGGCCTCCACATGTAGTTAAGAAAATAGTCTCACTTGACTTGGCAATACATTTAGTTGCCCCATAGTGACTAAACATTTTGTGTACATAGTCGCCAGCCGGTATGGCCGAGCGGCTCGAGGCGCTTCAGACTGGAACCTCGGGACCGTTACGGTCGCAGGTTCTAATCCTGCTTTGTGCGTGGATGTGTTTGATGTCCTTAGGTTGGTTAGGTTTAGGTAGTTCTAAGTTCTAGGGGTCTGATGACCTCAGATGTTGAGTCCCATAATGCGTAGAGCCATTTGAACCATTTTTCTTGTACATAGTCAATTAACACAGCCATATGTTGTTCAGGAAAACATATTTTCCAATTAATTTCAGTGTTTTTTATCCTCCCAAATAAGAGTTCTTTGTGCAGTTGATTCTGAGGAGCCAAAGAAACTGGTTCACCTGCCACCGCGAGTATGCAGAAGTGCTGCCACAAGAAGTGGCAAGGACTTCACTAATGTCTGAAGTAGTGCTGGAGTAACTGACACTACGAATCCTGCAGATTTCCATAAATCTGTAAGAGTACGAGGGGGTTGAGATATCTTCTGAACTGCACGTTGCATCACAGATGTGCTCAAAAATATTCATGTCATGGGAGTTTGGTGGCCATTGGAAGTGTTTAAACTCAGAAGAGTGTACTTGACCTGTAGCATTTCTGGACGTGTGGTATATCGCATTCTCCTGCTGGTATTGCCCTAGTCTATCGGAATGCACAATGGACATGAATGGACGCAAGTGATCGGACAGTATGCTTACGTTCGTGTCACCTTTCAGAGTCATATCTAGACG
Source organism: Schistocerca gregaria (assembly GCF_023897955.1). NCBI lineage: Eukaryota > Metazoa > Arthropoda > Insecta > Orthoptera > Acrididae > Schistocerca > Schistocerca gregaria. The sequence continues at coordinate 596,631,476 of NC_064931.1, read as the reverse complement.
TATCAAAGGTTCCACATCACTCGAACTGCACATGCCCCACACCTTTATAGAGCCTCCACTAGTTTGAACAGTTCCCTGCTGACTTGCAGGGTACATGGATTCATGAGGTTGTCTCCATATCTGTTCACGTCCATCCGCTCGATATAATTTTAAACGAGACTTGTCCAAAACATGTTTCCAATCATCAACAGTCCAGGCTAGGCGTAAAACTTTGTGTCGTGCAGTCATAAGGGTACCCGAGTGGGCCTTCGGCTCTGAAAGCCCATATCGATGATGTTTCGCTGAATGATTAACACGCTAACACTTGTTGATGGCCCAACATTGAAATCTGTAGCAATTTGCGGAATGGTCGCACTTCAGTCACGCTGAACGACTCTCTTCAATCGTTGTAGTTCCGTTCTTGCAAGATCTTTTTCTGGCCGGTTCGATGTCGGAGATTTGATGTTTTACCGGATTCCTGATATTTATATGGTCGTACGGGAAAATCCTCACTTCATCGCTACCTCGGAAGTACTGTGTTCCACCACTCGAGCACCGAATAGGCCTAGTTCTACGTGAGCGACAGGAGCGAGCGACAGCGCGCGACAGCTTCAGGCGACAAAACATAACCGCAGGTATAGTTACGGAAGTGTCCTGCGTGAGCGACAACTATGACGCTGCCTGTCTCCCACTGCAACTGGTGACGTTTGAATTCAAACGTGTTTGAATCTTGTCGCTGCAGCACGCGCGACAGATAGCGACAGCTACGTGTCTGGAGCGGACGCGACGGCAGCTATGAATTACTTAAAATCCGATTTGAAGAAAAGTCTTCGGTGAAGAAAACTTATTCTTCCGCAACCTATAGCTTGATATCTTTAAACGATAAAGGTATGAATTTATTTTCGTTACTTGTCATACTTACTGTGCTGCACGAAATTGAGTACATTGCTGCATGAAATTTTTAAGACTTGGCATAGGTGAAATCCCACTGTGTAGACTTTCCGTACCGTTCATATAGTTCATTTAAGGCCATACATCATTGTGTATGAAATGTAACCAATATATGTAAATTGTATTTAAAGTGGAGACCGGAATGATATCTCTTTTCATTCTAGAAATATTTGTTGTTATATCCGAGAACGGGGCACTCGCGGCGCGTCCGAACCTTTCCTGCGCTTCGGGAATCAAGTGGTCGTAAAAATTGCCGTATCTCATAAAAGGTTCAAAATATCGAAACGACGAATTTTGGAAATGACAGCACGCAGCAAGGACTATTTTATCACATAATTAACAGTCGATACGGTTTTGTAAACGAGTGAGCAGAGAGAAAACATGACTCACTATAACTTACACCATGAGATTTCGTCCAAATTTTAAAAACCAAACAAAGGGAGAGAAGTGGTAAATGGGGGTATCAAAGCGACTGCAGCGCCGTATTCTGCCCGTTTACATATCTCTGTATTTGAATACACATGCCTATATCAGTTTCTTTGGCGCTTCGATGTATAATATTCTGCTACCTTAGGATATTCTGGGTTTCCCAAGTACCTTCTAAGTAACTTCAGGTTATCATCCATATTCTGTTCTCGCCTTAGTTCTTTACAAACCCTCTTCAGCTGACCTTCCTCAACCACTTCGATCACTGGAGCAAAAATGTACACACCCTCTTTATACAACAATATACACTTCGAGACAATTTATCAGCAAGTACATTTTCAGATCCATTAATGTGCTTAATATCGTACTGCTGAATGTACACTCCTGGAAATGGAAAAAAGAACACATTGACACCGGAGTGTCAGACCCACCATACTTGCTCCCGACACTGCGAGAGGGCTGTACAAGCAATGATCACAGTGCCGTAGGGGACCGCACCGCCACTTCCCAGCAAATTAGGGACACTGTTGCTCCTGGGGTATCGGTTCTGTCAGTGTGATCATGTGATGTATCTGACCCCAGACATGTGTCAATAAAGTTTCCCCTTCCTGGGACAATGAATTCACGGTGTTCTTATTTCAATTTCCAGGAGTGTAACATTCATAGTCCCTTACTACTCCTGAATGCTTAAGCAAAACCTCTTTTAACTCTTCCTCACTTTATTCAGATATTTCTTCTATTTTCCCTTCAATCTTGTCCTGTACAACCTGCAACTCTTCTGGATGAAGCCCCATTTACTCAATACTACATTCATTATACCCTTCCATATAGTCCCTTGTTCTGCAATACCTAATGAGGAAGCAGTCATTCTCCTCAGAAGTTAGAGTCTTTTTCCTAGAAAATGGTATAATTACATTTCTTCCCTGTATTTTCGACATCGTAGCATCCTTATTGAAATCTATCTTCCTTTTGTATTCATTGAAGAAGTCAACCTTTAACTTGTCCACACTTAATCCTTGAACTATCAGGAAATTATGATACAACTGTATACTATTATTGTTTTAAGAGGCAGCAACACTTCATATAAAAAAGTTTTCTTAACGTTTCCTGTTGCTACAATTTTTGAATCCCCATAACAGGCATTATTACTAATCCTTCTTTGTTTGGAAAAGCATGTGATCACATATGACTAACAGCACGAAGATAACTATTACTTTAAGCTAGACACTGTTCTTCTCCCTATACCACTAATTTAACTACAGGTTACCCTGTCTTTTCCTCACTATTGGTGGCTTCAGATTCATCTAGCAAATCGTGTACAACTTCCCTGTTCTCAGAACCTTACCCTTGCCTAGAAATTACACAGATACTTTTAGGATTATTTTCAATATTTATCGTCCTAGCAGCAGTAAGTCTATCCCCTAATGACAAACCAAACACACTGACGCATCACCACTCTCTTCCTGAACCTCCTCTAATCCATTACTTAACTGATCCCCACAATGGTCGTGCTCTTCATGCACCTCTGTCCGTCTTACAAACAAATTATTATTAATCAACTATACAATATTCCTCTCGTCTAAATCCTGTAATATTTTACTATATGTGCTCACCCCTTCAACGTCGAGAGATTCCTAGTCTACTACATTCCAAACGTTTCATTGTTGATTTGAACCTGCGTCATCATCTGTACACACATACGTATTAAATCCTTATTACTGCACTGTTTCCTTCGTCTGTCCCTATTCGGCTGCAGTCATGGAGTGTGCGGCTGGTCCCGGCGGGGGTTCGAGTCCTCCCTCGGACATGGTTGTGTGTGTTTGTCCTTAGGATAATTTACGTTACGTTGGGTGTAAGCTTAGGGACTGATGACCGTAGCATTACAGTTCTCGTTGCAGGCCTGCTTTTTCCCTTCGTCACACACTGTTCTATCCTGTCTTTTAATCACTGTTCGACTTTGCTCATTTTCACATTTAATTTCGAGCGCGAAACTCTTCTTTGCAGCTTCTTATATTTCTCGGCCGATGCACAATTTGCGGCGGCGCGGTGCTGCTGCTGCAGCCAATAAAGTTCCACTCACCTTGTAGTGAATCTCTTATCACACGGCCGGCCGCGGTGGCCGTGTGGTTCTGGCGCTGCAGTCCGGAACCTCGGGGATGCTACGGTTGCAGGTTCGAATCCTGCCTCGGGCATGGGTGTGTGTGATGTCCTTAGGTTACTTAGGTTTAAGTAGTCCTAAGTTCTAGGGGACTTATGACCTAAGATGTTGAGTCCCATAGTGCTCAGAGCCATTTGAACCATCTTATCACACGTACGCTTCCTTGAAGGTTCCGCAATGAAGTTTTCAGCCAGAAAAAGCTATAGAAAAAAAAACAGGTATACACCTCGTAACCAGAAGCCTCACTGAAATTGTTTTTTCAGTGGAAGGTTGTTATTAGTTAAATGAAAGTATTTATATACGGAAAATTCCAATCTATTACAGAAGCTTGCATACACTAGTTACTACCAAGGCGTACTTTAAGCTGTACAAAGCTTGAAAAGTCCACACGCACACATCATTCATAACTGTTGCTGGTTTATGTTATTACGATTTACAGTTTACAGAAAGATTACAAACGGATTGTTTCTTTTACGATACCTCGTTCAAATTTTGCTAAAATCAGTCTCATGTAACAAAACGTTATCAGTCGCGAGTAAGCTACACACCATGCGGAATTTTGTAAGTTAAAATGTCACCAAAAATTCAGAATTTCACACCGTGTACAAAATTTAACTTTCTTCCACACTTTACGGAGGTTCTCAAACATTTTGTAACGAAATAAGACTATATTAATGATTTTTATCGGAGTATCTATCAATAGATCTGGTCACTGTGTGATCCAAGCCCCGAATCTACTCATCTCTCTACATAAAAAAGTTCCTAGCCTCCAAAATACGCGCGAATATGCTAATTCCTGATTAGTAGAGAAACATCACAGCCAATCGGAAAGCAGCATAAAACTCGCTCAGTCCCACGCATATACAGTACACAGAAACAATCAAAATTTGTCACTGAATCAGAACAGTAAGTTAACATAAATAAATTTTGAAAATACATTAATATAAAATTAACGCCCTATTAGCAAAACTACTTTACTGAAATAATAATCTCAATTCCCCACTACCAAAACCCGACGAAGTAGTTTATATCACATTCCCTGGTACGAATGACTAACACACATGTCATTTTCGAACATTTTTCATGAGATGATTTACTTCCATGTATGGTACAAAAACTTTTCACACTACGTTATTTCGTAGTCACACCTTCATTCACTCTCATAACTAATCACAATTACAATAGTAATTAATAAACAATTAGAAAATTAAACAAATAGACATGTAAATAAAAAGACAGTATCTTGACTGCATCTCAAACATTGTCTATCAGCTAGTGACCTTCACCTGATCACTAGCAAACTACATACACTCGGCCATCTGCCGCCACCTGTTCCTCGGGACTCACACTGCATGTCTGTTTACTGCTTTAATGATCTCAATAGGCACGATGTAAAGCGCTAAGCCTCACAGGGCAGCAGTGAGCAGCCAGGTTCCAGGAGCGCCTCACGAGGATGATGAAGATCCTGGCTGGTGGCGGCACAGGCGATCTGGTCTCTAGTTGGCGGAACTAGGCACATTGCCAGGAGTGCCACCTATTCTGAGTTGCAGTAGCCCCCAACCTCTTGGAGTCGAAAATGTCGATATCCTCTGTAGTGGATTCGACATCGTTAGCAGGGCGAGCTACAACACTGTTTCCAGAATGAGATTTTCACTCTTTAGAGGAGTGTGCGCTGATATAAAACTTCCTGGCAGATAAAAACTGTGTGCCCGACCGAGACTCGAACTCGGGACCTTTGCCTTTCGCGGGCAAGTGCTCTACCATAGGTAGTAACGGCTAACACTTTCTATACCTAAAACTAGTTGTTTATGACGCTTCTCTGTTACATTTATTTTTTTATGATTTCGTGATGCCTTCTGAGGCCACTTCTTTATTTGATGCAGGGTTGTACAATTTCGACCATAGGTCACTTTCAAGTACCTAAAACGAAAGCATTACACAATGGACACATCATCATTGCTTACCAATTTAACATAGGAACAACTCATATCCCAAGATATGTTAGGTGGATCATATTCTATGCAGTCATCGACTGTGCGGCAGGTCCCGGCGGAGGTTCGAGTCCTCCCTCGGGCATGGGTGTGTGTGTTTGTCCTTAGGTTAATTTAGGTTAAGTAGTGTGTAAGCTTAGGGACTGGTGACCTTGGCAGTTAAGTCCCATAAGATTTCACACACATTTGAAATTTTTTTTATCATATTCTATTTTATGGACGAGTCTTTAATGGTATATTGAGCCATGTACGTCAATGCTCCTTCAACTACATTTGAATGGTCATAAAATAAATTAGAAATATTTTTTCGCTATTTTAGAAGCATGTTACTTTTGAGCAGTTGTTGCAAAGCTCTTGTAAGGAAGATGTTTTTAAGGTACTTACGCTAGCAAGATTATAAATATTTTTACAGAAATTTGTTGATTAGGCTACAATTTATAACAAAGACATATATTGCTTAATTAACAAATTTTAGTAAAATAATTGTAATCTTCTTAGTGTAAGTACGTTAAAAACATCTACCTTTTATATAAGAGCAATGCAACACATGCTGAATAGTAACGTGCTGCTAAAACAGCGAAAAACTATTTCTAATTTATTTTGTGAGAAATACATGCAGTCAAGGGGCAAGGACATGCGTGGCATAATATACCGTAAAAGCATCGCCCGTAACTGCCAGAATCTGGACATGGACTTCATGTCATACAATATTCTCAGGTCAGTTCCCAGAAATGATGCGAGATTGAATAGTAAGTGACTGGAAACTACAATGTCAAGAAATTAAGATTAAATTACCATGCAGTGATCAGTAAGTAATGTTTAAGATGACACTGAAATTCCAGAGTTGGCTGTGACGAAACACGACAGGACCATTGTCACGTGACGCTCAAGTTGCGTTGGATTCCTAGTTATTTTCCGCTACTGAAGACTTTCTTCAGTGCTCATTACACCTATATACATGAATGGTGTTACGAAATTTAATTCAGAGATTCTGCAAGGTTCGTATGACGGTAAACGTACCCACATCACATTTGTCAGGACATCTGACGCACAAAGGGATTCCAGAAAGCCATTGCCACTTCATTTTAACTCTGGAATTCATCACAGAGGAAACCACGCGCTTTCTGTTACTACAGAGTGCGTCAAGTAATTTCTTTCAACGTGAGAGCGACGTCTATTATTGCATTCGAAAACAATGTGCCTTTGACTGTACACTATGGGTCGCCTGTAATAATGTTTTTCTATTACAGGGTGGGAGAAACTTCGATGAAATAGTAACTGTTTCTGTACATTATGAATGAAAAAATACGGGACACTCTTTCAGTAAATAATTTGACATTGCATGAACATTGAGAGTATCGTGACACGCTACACAACTATTATACGTCAGAACACCAGAAGTACTCAGATTCTTCTTCTATTTTAGATTTAGTATATTAGATGACAATATGAAATGAGTGACAGGTGAAAACACATGGGCACTGAAGTATTATTTTTCTTAACCAAATTCTATCAATATATGAGAATAGTTCTACTTCAGACGATTACTTTATAAAGCTTATTCAAGCTGGAGATGAATACGATTTCCTTGGAAACTTACAAAAATAAAAGCCTGTATTTCTGTCATGATGTCAAAAACGAGTTTCTTTATGTGAATTTAATGGAATCAGAAGTAATCAAAATTGGGAAAATGTAATGGACGACACAGTGATTCAGTCGGTCATTTCAGAATATGGCGAAAATGAGATAAGGTCGTCTTCGCTTTCTTTGACCCTGCGTGCACGTCTCTATCCCGGACTGGGAGAATTCTCATGATCTTAAACCCGGAGCAGACTACCGCCGTCTGGGATAAATCAGCGACGTGTTTCCTTTCTGCGCTGAAGTAATAAAGGCGTGCCCACGACAGCCAATAAGGCGAGTTCTGGAAAAATGGCGGATAAGCTGGGTATAGCAGCCAGTTAACAGAAAAGAGTTTGATTAGTGGTAAACGTAACTGTAATCAGAGTGCTTATCACAGAAACGTAATCAGCAATGGTAGAGGAACGCAACATGTGAAATCGGTTGGAAAGACGCACCGAGTCGTAAAACAAGAGAATGATGAAGGGAGATAGCAAACAAACTTTTAAAATAGTATTACACCGTGAGGTTGAATGTAGCTGTCTATTAGTTACATAAAAAGGTTTAAGGTAATATTACCCAGTATGCTTTAATCTTCGCAGATGCAAAAAATATGGTTTGGGATTCTAAATGACAAAGACTCTGTGCATGCAACTACAAACATGAACTCGTTCGCTAGCAAAGAGGAATATGTTACTCATTTGCAAGGTTCCTGTAAATAACATGTCATTAAGAGCGACAATACACAAAGAGAAGTGTGTAAGAAAGCATCTGCCAGTCTGTACAGTATAGAGAAGAGGCAAGTCGAAGATATGCGTAATTTCTCTATTAGGGAGAATCCCACAAACACAAAAATGGTTGAAAGAAAAATGAAATACCATATGATGGGAAAAATTCTATCTGATCCAACGATATATTCAGTCTTTCCCATCTTGAGATGCTTATCAAACTACTTCGTGAGTTTTTATCTCTGCTCTTCGACTAGATCACTTGGGCAAGTGTGAGAAGCTCGAGGCTATAATAAGAAGATCAGATCTGTGTGAATCGCGGCCTGCGGTTGCATCTGTGACGGTCCTAAAGCTAATTATTGACAAGTCGTTTTGTGCACTGTATCCGAATATTAAATTTAGTAGTTTTCAATCCTCATCCAGATATGAGCAGTGTGTACGTTTCGCGGAGTACAACTGCAGCTGTAGCGGTTCTTATGTTCTGACAAAGTTGTTCGTGCCCTGTTATTCGTTTATTAAATTTAATAACTTTCAACTGTATCTCGCGCTGCTTCTGCAGAAATAGCGCTTTCCTATACTTTTGGCAACTTTCGCCCACTGTGTTTTATAGAGTAGTTTGTAGAATGAAGTCATTTATTAAATTTAGTACACTAGTTTTCAGCAGACGTTTCTTATGGTTTGAAGGGGTATACTTCAGTAAAACTTTCGTTCAATGTGTTTAATTTCGTTGAGAGTCCCAGAGGTCGCCTGGATTTTTCGTTTTATATTTAAAGTTTTTGTGGTACTGGTATTAGCTGTGGTTTAGTAGTTGCTTTCGTAGAAGAGATCTACATTCAAGATTATTATAGTTAGTCCTTTAATCAGTTTTGCTGTTGTAACTGAATTTAAGTAAGCAGACGTTTATTTTTTTCAGTAACTCTTAACATTTTACTATAAGCGAGTTGCGGGCTGTGTCCTAGGTTTGTGAGTAGTGGGTTACGGTGTGAGATTTGTTGAATCGTTGGGGGAGTGCAGTGGGGAAGCCAGTGGCATTCTAGCGAGATCCTTTCCTGGAAATGCAGAATTTGTAGCAGAAATAAGTTGGTAGAGGAGCAGGAGTGTAAGATCGGTGCCATTCAGAAGCAGCTACAAAAGGAAGGGAGGAACTAAATAGGTGAAGGAGGTTGACGGGCGCTGGGGAATGGGAACTGGCAGTTGGTAAGAAGTCAGCTAGGAGGAAAAGATACTCAGACGGTTGTGCTTTGCGTATAGCTATCAGAGTTTAGTGGACCTGTAGATGTAGGAAACATACAGTAGTTCTTAGCAGTTAGGAAGCCTAAGTCTGTAGCAAATTCTGACAGAAAGACAAAGTTCTGCCAAATGTGTGGGCCAGGAGTTGCAAGAAGTATTGGGAAGTGAGTACCAGGTCACCGGCATTTTGAATCCTAATGCAGCGTTGGTTGAGGTGACTGAGAGCATAGGGGAGTTACGAAGGAATTTTACGAAAGAGAATCAGGTAGTGACTGTGGGTGGAGCTGGAAATAGTCTTCATCGGGACGGGTACTATGGTGTAGGTGGTGACCTGGTAAAGACAGCTACTCACACTGGTGGCACTAATTTGCACTTCGTACAACTGTTTCAGCGTCATGATCGGCTTTGTCTTCATGCTGCCGTTATGCGTGATAATGTGGGACTGGGGAAGGCGCTGATGGCGTAAGGCATGGCTCAACTAGCAGTGGTGCCAGTTGAGTCTATCAGTAGATCGGGGTTCACTAAGCATGGACTGCACCTCGATAACTATGGGAAGGGGAGGCAGGCGAAGCTTATAGATGACAATGTTGCGGGCGGTGGTGGGATAATTCATGGGAAAATCCCTGTAGTAGTTGGTGTTAGAGCTGCACCTTTTTTAGACTGAAGACAAAAAAATGTTCAAATGTGTGTGAAATCTTATGGGACTTAACTGCTAAGGTCCTCAGTCCCTAAGCTTACTCACTACTTAACCTAAATTATCCTAAGGACCAACACAAACACCCATGCCCGAGGAAGGACTCGAACCTCCGCCGGGACCAGCCGCACAGTCAATGACTGCAGCGCCCTAGACCGCTCGGCTAATTCCGCTCGGCAGACTGAAGACAGCTAATAGCTATCTCTGCTTAAAGAAAGACCGTCTAACAAAGGAATTACTTTCAAAGGAGTCCGGGTGTCCAATTAGTGAAGGAATTAGCATATTTCATGAAAATATAAGAGGTATTAGAGATATAAACTTAATGAACTATTTACATATGTTGACTGACGTGACTGGCATATCGGAGCACCACTTCAATAATATGACAGTTCAGAGGCTTCCTTTATCACGACACAGTTTAGATGGCTGGTTTTGAAGGAGTGCTTTGCGGAGTGGGGGAGTGGCCATGTACATAAGAAACAGTATTATATCTGAATCCATAGCGGTTTCTCGGCAATGCACTGAACAGACATTTGAATGTTTTGCAGGGGCAGTTGAATGTAGTAAAACTAAACCTCTAATTGTTGATGTTATAGTTCCGATAACTCTGATTTCAGAGAACTTCTGTTCAAGCTAGAAAGTGTTCTTGGTTCTTTTTATAGGAAGTACCACAAATGTATGTAATTATGCAAGAAAAGGGATGTTGGAAGATCTCCTAAATTCGTATGATCTGATGAAGACCGTATTTTTTCCAACCAGGCTGCAGGGAAACAGTAGCATAGCCATAGATAATATTTTTATTCATTCTTCATTACAAGAAGGGCATTCTGTTAGTAAAAGGTTGAATGGCCTTTTAGATCATGATGCACAAATTTTAACACTAAAACGTTTTTATACTCAAGCAAATGTTGCATATAATTACAAACCATGTAGAAAACCTAATCCAACTACAATAGAGAGTTTTTTAAACCTCGTTAAGGAACAAGAGTGGCAGGACATTTACAGTGCCGATAACAAAGGTACGAAATATAAAGCTTTCCTTAACATATTTCTCATGCTCTTTGAGAGTTGCTTTCCATTAGAACGGTCTCAACACGGTACTAGCAGTAAAAAGCAGCTTGGGTGGCTGACTAATGGGGTAAGGATATCATGCAGAAAGAAGTGGGAATTAAATCAAAATGTTAGAAGTAATCACAATCGAGCTACAGTAGCCTATTACAAACACTGTTGTAAGGTGCTTATTACGAAGACAAAGAGTATGTGGTACGCAAATAGAATAGCTGATTCACAGGATAAAATTAAAACCATATGGTCAGTCGTGAAGGAAGTGCCTGATCAGCAGCACAAGGTCAACGATATAAAGCCAGTTCGTAAGAATAATACAGGGTGTTACAAAAAGGTACGGCCAAACTTTCAGGAAACATTCCTCACACACAAAGAAAGAAAATATGGTATGTGGACATGTGTCCGGAAAATCTTACTTTCCATGTTAGAGTCAATTTTATTACTTCTCTTCAAATCACATTAATCGTGGAATGGAAACACACAGCAACAGAACGTACCAGCGTGACTTCAAACACTATGTTACAAGAAATGTTCAAAATGTCCTCCGTTAGCGAGGATACATGCATCCACCCTCCGTCGCATGGAATCCCTGATGCGCTGATGCAGCGCTGCAGAATGGCGTATTGTGTCACAGCTGTCCACAACACGAAGAGTCTCTGCATTTGGTACCGGGGCTATGTAGACAGGAGCTTTCAAATGCCCCCATAAATAAAAGTCAAGAGGGTTGAGGTCAGGAGAGCGTGGAGGCCATGGAATTGGTCCACCTCTACCAATCCATCGGTCACCGAATCTGTTGTTGAGAAGCGTACGAACACTTCGACTGAAATGTGCAGGAGCTCCATCGTGCATGAACCACATGTTGTGTCGTACTTGTAAAGGAATCACGATAACGTGCTCCATTGAGCATAGGTGCCTGACGAAACTAAAATGAGTTATAACATGGAAATTAAGCGTTTTCGGACACATGTCCACATAACATCTTTTCTTTATTTGTTTGTGAGGAATGTTTCCTGAAAGTTTGGCCGTAATTTTTTGTAACACCCTGTATTTCTGTTACTGATAAGTCAGATATATGTGAAGTATTTAAGAATCACTTTCTGAACATTGCTGGTGAATTAAATAAAAACGCAGTTTCTACAGGAAATCATATAGCTCTCTTGAAAAATGCCTTTCCGAGGCTGACGTCTGAAATACTCCTCTGTAATACTGACAAGTGGGAGACTGAGTCAATAATTAAATCACTGAAGCCTAAAGAGTCTGATGGGTATGATAGAGTACCCAGCAGAAAAATAAAGTACTGTGCTGCACATGTTAGCCCTGCGCTTATCCACATTTGTAATTTTTCCTTTAAGAATGTTTATTTTCCTGAATTACTCAAGTACTCAGTAGCAAAGCCGCTGCATAAAAGGGCAGAAAGGAGGTGATTTAGACAATTTTGACTTATTTCTAGGCCATCAGTGTTTATTAAAGTTTTTGAAAAGGCTGTGTATGTGAGGATAATTGATCATTTTATTTAACATAATTTGCTATCAAAGGTACAGTTCGGTTTTAGAGATCGTTTAACAACTGAGAATGCCATATTCTCTTTTCTCTGTGAGGTAGTAGATGGATTATACAAAAGGTTTGGAACGCTAGGCATCTTTTTTGATTTAACTGAGGCGTTTGTGTTGATCACGAAATATTGCTCCAGTAACAAGACCGTTCTGAAATATGGGGAGTAGCTCACAACTGGTTCACCTCTTACTTTAACAGCAGACTGTAGAAGCTCATTATCCACAATGATGAGAATGGTTATAACTTGGGGTCTGAGTGAGGCACGGTCAAATGGGGAGTGCCTCAGGGATCAGTGCTGGGGCTACTCCTGTTCCTGATTTATAAAAATGATATGCCCACTAGTACTACAGGTGATTCTAAAATATTTCTGTTTGCTGACGACACTAGCTTGGCTGTAAAGGATGTTGTCAGAAACATCGTAACTGTTTCAAATTGTGCAGTTAATAACATAAGTTCATGGCTTGTAGAAAGTAAATAAACGCTAAATCACAGTAAGACTCAGTTTTTTTCATTTTCTAACAAACAATTCAACAAAACCCAACGTTTTAATTTCACAGTATGGTCGTAAGATTGATGAAACTGAACGGTTCAAATTTCTTATATAGGTGGTAGATAGTAAGCTGTCGTCGAAAGACCAAGTTCAGAACCTTGTTCAAAGACTTAATGCTGCCATTTTTACTATTCGAACGGTATCTGAAGTAAGTGATAGTTCGACACCAAAAGTAATCTTCTTTGCTTAGTTTCATTCGCTTATGACTTATGGTATTATATGTTTGGGTATCTTTTCCCATTCTCAAAGAATATTTTTGGCTCAGGAACGGATGGTTCAGACAATAAGTGGTGTAAGCTCGCGAATCTCTTGTCGACCATTGTTCACTAGTCTGGGTATTCTGACAGTGGCCAACCAGAGCGATGTTTCACCATGTATCAGCATTATCCTTAATTTATGAGCATGAGTGTAGTATAAACTGAGTGAAAGCTGCTAATTCTGGGGAATAAGCTGATACTGTTAGCAAGAAACAACTGTAAGACACAATTGTAATATTATATATACTTTACTGTTGTTTCTTGCTAACAATATCAGCTTATTCCCAAGAATTAGCAGGTTTCACTCAGTTTATACTACACTCATGCTCATAAATTAAGGATAATGTGGTCGCCGCACAGTGGCGCTGGCATCAGTCCACATACGCTGAGGTGTGTTGGTGCCTATCAGAGTACGGTGCAGCGAGTAAGTGTGCAGACGTTTCCAGACGCGATAATGGTGCTTGTGTGTTGAAATTGGCTCAGACAACACGTACTGATGACGTTATCAGGGGTAGAATACTAGGGCAACTGGAGGCTGGTGAAACACAGCAGGTCGTAGCACCGGCCCACCGTGTGCCACAAAGTGTGACCTCAAGATTATGACAACGATTCCAGCAGACAGGAAACGTGTCCAGGCGCTACAGTATGGGACGTCCATAGTGAACAACACCACAAGAAGACCGATATCGCACCACGAGTGCCCGCAGACGGCCACAGATTACTGCATGTAGCTTTGCTCGAGACCTTACTGCAGCCGCTGGAACAGTTGTCTCCAGACACACAGTCTACAGACGACTGAACAGACGTGGTTTATTGGCCGGAAGACCTGCCAGGTGCATTCCACTGAGCCCTGGTCACAGGAGAGCCCGTAAAGCCTGATGTCAAAAACACAGTACATTGTCACTGGAACAGTGGTCCCAGGTTATGTTCACAAACGAGTTCAAGTATAGTCTGAACAGTGATTCTCGCCGGGTTTTCCTTCAGTCCGGAACCGCGCGACTGCTACGGTCACAGGTTCGAATCCTGCCAAGGACATGGATGTGTGTGGTGTCCTTAGCTTAGGTAGGTTTAAGTACACTCCTAGAAATTGAAATAAGAACACCGTGAATTCATTGTCCCAGGAAGGGGAAACTTTATTGACACATTCCTGGGGTCAGATACATCACATGATCGCACTGACAGAACCACAGGCACATAGGCACAGGCAACAGAGCATGCACAATGTCGGCACTAGTACAGTGTATATCCACCTCTCGCAGCAATGCAGGCTGCTATTCTCCCATGGAGACGATCGTAGAGATGCTGGATGTAGTCCTGTGGAACGGCTTGCCATGCCATTTCCACCTGGCGCCTCAGTTGGACCAGCGTTCGAGCTGGATGTGCAGACCGCGTGAGACGACGCTTCATCCAGTCCCAAACAGGCTCAATGGGGGACAGATCCGGAGATCGTGCTGGCCAGGGTAGTTGACTTACACCTTCTAGAGCACGTTGGGTGGCACGGGATACATGTGGACGTGCATTGTCCTGTTTGAACAGCAAGTTCCATTGCCGGTCTAGGAATGGTAGAACGTTGGGTTCGATGACGGTTTGGATGTACCGCGCACTATTCAGTGTCCCCTCGACGATCACCAGAGGTGTACAGCCAGTGTAGGAGATCGCTCCCCACACCATGATGCCGGGTGTTGGCCCTGTGTGCCTCGGTCGTATGCAGTCCTGATTGTGGCGCTCACCTGCACGGCGCCAAACACGCATACAACCATCATTGGCACCAAGGCAGAAGCGACTCTCATCGCTGAAGACGACACGTCTCCATTCGTCCCTCCATTCACGCCTGTCGCGACACCACTGGAGGCTGGCTGCACGATGTTGGGGCGTGAGCGGAAGACGGCCTAACGGTGTGCGGGACCGTAGCCCAGCTTCATGGACACGGTTGCGAATGGTCCTCGCCGATACCCCAGGAGCAACAGTGTCCCTAATTTGCTGGGAAGTGGCGGTGCGGTCCCCTACGGCACTGCGTACGATCCTACGGTCTTGGCGTGCATCCGTGCGTCGCTGCGGTCCGGTCCCAGGTCGACGGGCACGTGCACCTTCCTCCGACCACTGACGACAACATCGATGTACTGTGGAGACCTCACGCCCCACGTGTTGAGCAATTCGGCGGTACGTCCACTCGGCCTCCCGCATGCCCACTACACGCCCTCGCTCAAAGTCCGTCAACTGCACATACAGTTCACGTCCACGCTGTCGCGGCATGCTACCAGTGTTAAAGACTGCGATGGAGCTCCGTATGCCACGGCAAACTGGCTGACACTGACGGCGGCGGTGCACAAATGCTGCGCAGCTAGCGCCATTCGACGGCCAACACCGCGGTTCCTGGTGTGTCCGCTGTGCCGTGCGTGTTATCATTGCTTGTACAGCCCTCTCGCAGTGTCAGGAGCAAGTATGGTGGGTCTGACACACCGGTGTCAATGTGTTCTTTTTTCCGTTTCCAGGAGTGTAGTTCTAAGTTCTAGGGGATTGATGATCTCCGATTTTATGTCCCATAGTGCTCAGAGCTGGGTTTCGTTCTGGCGTGAACCAGGAACCAGACACCAACCCCTTAATGTCCTTGAAAGGGATCTGTATGGAGATCGTGGGTTGATGGTGTGGGGTGGGATTATGATTGGTGCACGTACACACATGCATGTCTTTCACAGAGGAACTGTAACAGGTCAGGTGGATCGGGACGTCAGGGGTGCAGGGGTGCAGTGGGTCCCACGTTCCTCCTGATGGATGAAAACGCTCGGCTCCACCGAGCTGCCATCGTGAAGGAGTACCTTGGAACAGAATATATCAGGCGAATGGAGTGGCGTGCCTGTTCTCCTGACCTAAAACCCTTCCAGCACGTCTGGGACGCTCTCGGTCGACGTATCGCTGCACCTCTTCAAAGCCCTACGACACTTCAGTAGCACTGATAGGCACTGGTGCAAGAAAAGGAGGCTATACCCTAGCAGCTGCTCGACCACCTGATCCAGAGCATGCCAACTCATTGTGGGGCCTGTGTACGTGTGCATGGTGATCATATCCCATACTGATGTCGGGGTACATATGCAAGAAACAGTGGCGTTTCGTAACACATGTGTTTCGGGACGGTTTTCTCTAGTTATCACCAATACCGTGGGCTTACAGATCTGTGTCGTGTGCGTTCCCAATGTGCCTATGCTATTTTCCCCCTTTTTTGTAGCGTCACGTTCTGTGGTACCACATTTTGCAGTTATCCTTAATTTATGAGCATGAGTGTAGATAGAAATACAATCTGCATTTGGATCGCACTTCCTTGACTTTTGTGCAGAACGGTGTGTAGTAGAATGGTGCATCCATAAGCTGAAAAGCTTCCTCATGGGTCACTCTGTCTATTCTGTTGAGCAGTTCCTTGGGAAATTAAGTCTATTCCTGTGTTATATTGTTGATTGCGTTTACACAAACTTACGGCTTGTTTTTTTTTGGGTTCATGAATATTTTATTTTTTCTGTTATTACTATTACGTCGTAATTTTATGTACTGACACATTCCTTTGAGATTTGCTACTCAATTTGGACCTACGGAACTCGAAGTGTAAAATAAGAATACAACTGTTGGGAGCTCATGGTTCATAACGTCTCAGTACGAAATTTTATTGTACAATACAAGAAATACAGGAAAAATGTAAGGAACTACACAATGTACTTGGCATGTGCTTCGATTTTTTTGGCTGAACGTTCCATTTCCTAACCTACCATTGCAAGAAGTTTTGAATTATAAGCAACTGTGGGTGACCACATTTAGTATTCACAATCTTCAAGACAAAACAGTAAATTTCTGTTTGTATCATTAAGACATTGGCCGTAAATCTCTAGATCAGATATGTTAGTTTCAGCACAGTTACATTCAAAATAATATTACGTCATCAGTTGAAGAATATCTTTTTTTTTCAGATGACAGTGGTAGCGGAAAGAATCATACCGTTATTAGACTTTCCTTTGCGCTGACTCGTTTGGGAATGTATCGAAAGATCGTTCACTATTTGGAGGAAATTCCTTTCCTCCATCTGATGGTCACTTCGTGTACTGAGGTGTATAGTGTGAAGGTCATACAGTGTCGTGTGCCAGAAACACATATCTTAATAAACAAGACAACGAAAATAATAAAGCCGCAGTACTTTTACTGATGTTCCAAACTGAAAAGAAGGGTGGCAAGAATTTTACTAGAGGACCTGTTGTTCAAGGGCTTCAATTGCAATAAAAACTAAAGAGAGTAAAAGTCTTCATCAGTACAGTCTAATAAACTTGCTTACACAAGTATTGAACCTCCATTAATAAGTGCTAGGGTTCACATTGGCAACGAAGTTACTAAGTACATTTTTCCCCACGAAAACGTTTCACTATATGCGTAACATTGCCCACACAAAAAGCATGCAATGGAAAATTTCCCACTGATATAAAAATAACTCTAGGATACTCAAAAAATGAAGCGGTAAATTTCAACAGAACACATTTCTTTCTATTAAGATGTACTGGATTTTTTATTTCGTTCAGAGGAAAGGGGGCGATGTTATCCAGACTTGGAGGTTCACTGTGAAATATTTTGTCTAAGATGGAAATAAATGTAAATTAAGGTGTAACAAACATTTCTCCAAACAAGTCTATCTCGTTTCCTTAATGTCAAACTCAACAGTCTCACAATACTTTTGGTTAATGTGGATGCGACTTTTTGTTTTATTACTTAAATACTTCCTTTAATGTTTTATTTTATTGTAATGTGCAATGTTTTTATTCAACTGGAAAACAGCAACATAGATTCTGCTTCATATGTAGCGCCTTGCAGGTTCTTTTTACAAGAGAAATAACATTCACTAATAGCAAAATAGGGTGCAGTTGATGTTCTCATTTGTTATAATTTGGCCTTAGTCAAAAGGACATGCTGAAAACACATGTGCTTCAATTCATTCTTTGGCGAATATGACACCTGAAGGTGGAAAAAGATAAGTCAAGGTACAATTAAAGACTAGTTTGGAAAGATGTTTGATATCTCATGCTTCAAACAGGCACACTAAACCTTTGTGACCGCTAAATAAGCTTGGGAAAGCGGTGTAAACGTTAATTAATTATAGGATAGTGGGCACGTTTTCTACTATTAGCTCGACAGAAACATTTTTATTGTTTTATCCTATTTCGCGAATAACCGACGTAAATAACGGCTTAATTAAGAATTTTAGACTCTCACCGTTGCAGATACACTGCCAGACAAAGAAAGTGGGACACCCAGAAGGGGAGGAGGAAACGAAATGGAACTTTACGACTTGAGACGGTAAGTGATGTTCATTCAGTGATTACAAAATCGAATCAAATTAACAAAGTATGTGGCAGAATGAGCCCAGTTACCAGAATAGTATTGCACTCCTACCCCTCCCCCCCCCCCCCCCACACACACACATAAAGCTGACGTATCTTCTCCTTAAGGGAGCTAGATCATAACTGGTGAAACTGGTCCTTGATATTCAGTGATACACCCGCTAAAGCCGCTGGGCAGAACAGGTGATTAGGATTGTGGAAATGGCCAAATAAGGTTGGGGTCAGTTTTACCTTACAATTGTAATTTATTATAATTTAGTAACACATTTACAACCAAAGCGGCAAATTGCCGAACTTTTACAAGTACGAGTTTCAAAACGCAATTCTTTCACGGCTGAAGGCCTCCAAACAAGAAATCTTAAAAATCAACAACAAAAAATTGCAATTAAAATAGCAAATAAAATAATTAAAATATATATTTAACACAGCTGGGCTGAAAGCCTCAAGGCAAAAGCGGATAGACAAACATAAACAAGATGGAATACAAATGGCAGAAGGCCTACAATAAGCTTTTCAAGATTTAAAATAAATTACCATAATGTTTAAACTTGAAAACTAATTTTGAGGATAAAGATCCAAGGCTGAAGGTTCATAATTAATTTCCCAAAATTTTAAAAAAATAGAACGATAAGCCCTAAGTTTTAAGTAGCTGAAGCCGGACTAAAGGAAAGACAACACAAGGGCAATAACCCTTCAGCAAAAATCCACTTTCCGGAATTCAAACCTACTTACATAAAGCACAGTAAAACCACGATTTTTTAATCATTAGTTATGATAGTTTATAAACAGACAATTAAACACCATTGAGAAAGACAGTAAAGGCAACAGCACTCAGAAGCCTCCTCAGGTTCGGTCTGCCCTCGTTCACCTAGGTGAAACAGGTGGTGAGCCCAACTACACCTGAACCCAACAAAAAAATTGTTCAAATGGCTCTGAGCACTATGGGACTTAACATCTATGGTCATCAGTCCCCTAGAACTTAGAACTACTTAAACCTAACTAACCTATGGACATCACACAACACCCAGCCATCACGAGGCAGAGAAAATCCCTGACCTCGCCGGGAATCGAACCCGGGAACTCGGGCGTGGGAAGGAACCCAACAAAGGGACAGCCACGGACTGACCGACAAATGGCTTGCTTGCCACCAATCAGTACATGAGAACTGAAACACAAAATGCTACGGGCGTGATTATCCACAATCATATATGTATACGTATTACGCTGTCAAAACTACACACCGTGTTGGACAGCGACAAGTGAGGAAAGGACACTGCCTGAAATTACGTTAATAGTCAGGGCAGGTAACCAGAACACTAACGACCACGGGCAGAAAATTCCGCTGGTGCACTTGGTTTGTAGTCAACCAATATAGTTAATTCCATAGCATGGCGGCTAAATTTCAGCAATACAAACACTTTGTGTTGCTTACATGAAAACCTTCACAACAGCGAACCACCAAAACGAACCACACAACATGAATGGACGTGGCTTGAGTACTTAAAACCACTACTCAACTATGACGTCCTGGGTCGGTGAACCACGAAGTTCGTAGCGATCGAACATCTCCACACACGCTCCGACACTGTGCAGGGACTGCCAGCGGACCCAGCCGACTACACCGCACGGAGATAACTCCTCTCAGAAGCCGACAACATCTAAAATAGTCGTCAGGAAATAACGCCAACTACACACACAACCTGACAAACACTTGCACATGAAGACCTGAACGATACCCAACAGTAATTAAACACTCATGAAGACAAATTGGGGGTGGATACACACACACACACACACACACACACACACACACACAGCCGACACACGATTGCTGAGCCAAATCGCGTGGTCCGATAGGACGACCGACTGACGATCCACCAACACCGTGATCCGGCTCAAGTGATGGCCGTAATGGTTGGGCGAGCCATGTCGATGCAGACCTCACTGCTGCTCCAACCAGACTGCACTAGTGCCGCATTGCAACTCCTCGACTGGCAGGTTTGGACAGAACTCCAGACGCGTTCCAACTGACTGGCACACCCGAACTCGCAACCTGAACTCGTCTACAACAGACAACGACTGGGAAGTAATTGCAGTCGAGGAAAGATACTACAAGAGAGGATATATTGATACGCGCTTGTAGCGCCGGTCACGGTCAGCCAAAGCACCTACTCAGTGACAGTAGTGAGGTGGAAATACGTTAAAAACAAGGTGTAAAATGCATGATGGCGGGAACATGAGCCACGCTCGGCTCCAGTATTGCACTCCTCCTCCCTCCCTCCCCCCCCCCCCCCCACACACACACTCACACATAAAGGGAGCTAACCCACAACTGGTGAAACTGGTCCATGATATTCCAGATATTGGCACTGGAACGAAGTTGACGTCGGAGTTGGTCCCATATATATTACGTATAAAACAGAACTGTGGATTTTTCTGGGCTCTGGAGTACCTCAACATCAAGCAGGCAGTTCGTTGAGACCTGTCCCATGATTAGACGAGCATTGTTCTTTTGAAAAATGTTATCACATAACTGTCACATGAGGGGAAAAATACGAGGATGCTGCATGACCATGATGTACCATTCTGCCTGTTCATCACTGAATACACTGCAAAGACATCCATCAGCTGCCCATTCTCCCCGGTCACAGTGCCATTCCAAACGCAGCTGTTTGCGTTGTGGTGTTACAGCATCTTACGCATGGGACTGTAACTCACTCCTTGGTCTGGCTGTTAATAGTCTCTGACCACAGGTGTGGGATGACGCAGAATTCTGCATGTTGTCCACTACTTTTTCTCAGATGTCAGTCCCAAATATGAAGAGGTTACGATGTGCATTATGTATAACATAGCGACACCCTAGAGGAATGAGGCGGGTGTGTCAGCTGTATAAAAGGAGTACAGCGGAGGGCCGAGCATCGACCCTAGTGGCATCTGAGCTCCGCTCTCCATTCTGTAGACATTGGCAGAATGCCTGTGCCAGATGGGCTGGGCTGGGAGAGAAGCTCTGGATACATTTTGAATAATGATGAAGGGAGTGGGGCAGGTTAATTAGTCAGTGACACCTATCGGAACAAGGTGTCAGTGAATATCACACCAATCAGCACCTACTGATATGGTGCAGTGTCTCCATTCTTCTTGGCATCCAGGTGCTTGACAGCTGGGCAGTGGCAGTAGCTCGTCGCGTATGGCTCGCTCCAGTTGAAGCAGTGTAGTGCATCTTCAAGAAGATTCAGACAGTCTCTGTTGGCCGGCCGCGGTGGTCTAGCGGTTCTAGGCGCTCAGTCCGGAACCGCGCGACTACTACGGTCGCAGGTTCGAATCCATCCTCGGGCATGGATGTGTGTGATGTCCTTAGGTTAGTTATGTTTAAGTAGGTCTAAGTTCTAGGGGACTGGTGACCACAAATGTTAAGTCCCATAGTGCTCAGAGCCATTTGAACCATTTTTTTAGTCTCTGTTGTGGTGTGGGGCAGCACACTTGATGCAATGGACTGGCATCATGTAGTAGTGGCACATGTGATCCCTGTCATGAAAATCAGTGTGTATGGCATCCTTCTTGAAGTTCTTCTACCATGAGTGTCGGCCTCTAAGTCGAGCTGGAACATCTTGCTATTATTCATGTTGTATATGAGAACAATGAGGAAGAGTGCTATATTCATGTGAGTGTGAGAGGACCTTATACAAGATATGGAACACATGCCGAAAGTGAGCTCCTCCAGTTCTTCGTTTAAGTAATTTGGAGACATCTTGAATGGAAGATCGTGGAACACCACCTTCAGTAACTCCAGAGGCTCTGAAGAGTACATATGACAATGGATGCCCTCCTTAGTAATTCCATGACCTTAAGGCAGTCGGCAGTGGGGTGCAACATCACTTTCCAGAGGTCCCACATAGAG
The DNA here is from genome assembly GCF_023897955.1 of Schistocerca gregaria. Classification (NCBI taxonomy): domain Eukaryota; kingdom Metazoa; phylum Arthropoda; class Insecta; order Orthoptera; family Acrididae; genus Schistocerca; species Schistocerca gregaria. The sequence goes on along the minus strand of NC_064931.1, from coordinate 596,609,009 downwards.
ATGTGAATAAAAGATGGCGTGGAAACTCCAGTGAGCTTCAGCTGGAAGGAGTTAAAGTCCTGCCTATACTGGATTACGATAGGCAGTGAGGAAGGATCCTTCTTCATCTGCAGGGTGTCATCACAACCACCGACCGAGCCACAGATATTCCCGAACAGTTGGCCATGTGCAGTGGTGGAATCCGATCTAGTACAGCAGTACTGGCACTATGATTGCGCTTGGGTAGTATAAAATCTAGCTGAAATTGTGGCTCAGTGGCTTAGATGCTTTGGCACTCTTCCTGGAGGTCTTCTTCACAGGCTACGACATGCATGTAACAGCAGAAGAAGTGGTGGAAGAAGTTGTCCTCTTCAGCAGTTTGATGACGCTTGCACGAAGCATGCACCACGTCCATCTGAGTATGATAGATTGGTGGGTTCTAGATTTAAAGAGATGTGATTGAATGGAACGATTTTTAAAGGGTGAGTAGTAAAGCAGGACGGGTTCAGAATATATTGGGTGTTGTTGGTAAGATGAGGACATGTGGTGTCAGTTTACACAATTCGCTGACTTATATTGAAGGTCATCCCCACGCCCTCCATCCCAGAAAACCCCCAGGAATTGATCAAGGTACACAGGGGAGCCTCCACAGGCAATTGTGCAATAGTTGTCATTTGATATAAAATTGGAAGGAAACACCTCCATATCTCTGTCAACCTATGGGAGTATAGTAAAATGCTTGCAAACAAAGCACTAATAAGAGCTGAGCTCCTCCAGCTCCACCTTATCTTCCTTTATAACTAACTGAGCTGTGTGTAGGCCTCTTCATTGGAGACTTAAGCAACATGGGTAGACATTCAGATCTACTGCAAATAAATTATTATTAAAAATAACTCTTTAATAGCAGGGCTTAGAAATGATTAAACGTTTTATTTGCAAAGCTATTTGTTTCTGATGATCTATCTCACAGCGGATTTTTAGAAAGCTAATTTTTGTACGCAGTAATTCGCAAAGCTAATTTTTGTTGATGTTTTTCACTGCTGAGTCTTTCTCACACATTGTTTTATTTGCAAAGTTCCTTCATCAGTCTTCTAGATTTAGAACTACTTAAACCTAACTAACCTAAAGACATCACCCACATCCATGCCCGAGGCACGATTCGAACCTGCGAAAGTAGCAGCAGTACTGAAGCGCCTAGAACCACTCGGTCACAACGGCCGGCAAAGTTCCTTCTTTCCGATAACTTACGACTATCATCTAGGTACGAAAAGGGATCCGAAACCCTTTCAGTACTTTTGAAGACCATCGTACATAAGGAACATTTTAGGATTTTTACTAGGGTAGGAAATAAGAAGGCATGATGTATTCTCATACAAACACTTTATTAATTATTGCATTTACATTTACACAAAGAAAACAACTCACTCTTCATTTTGGGACCGATGGCCTCAGCACTTGGCCCCATAGGACTTACCACAAATTTCCAATTTCTGTGTTCATTTTTATTTGGTATAGTTTCAATAAAAACTTGCTTAGTTTTTAGTTTATAGTTTAAATCTATATCTAATTCTGCCTTTTCCTTCTCCAACCAGTAATCTCACAAATACAAAGAAGAAATATTCTCCAACTATAGCAGATATATAATTTTATTCCCTGTAAAATATCTGCTTTCTGGCTTTAAGAATTAGCCCTTTTCCTCCCAGCAGTTTTTTACGCCAGAGAAATCGTGTATTTTAATTTTGCCTCTTATCGCCTGCACAACACTATTGTTAAAACCCTCCACATCTTCTAGGGTGGACCTTTGCAATCCTTCTGCTTCACATTCTAGCGGAATTTCTGCACAGAATCTAAAGTTTACAATTTTTGCAAATGAGCGTCTTTTAAATGTTGTTATTCCATCGGCTTGAATCTCCACAAATGGCTGTTCTGTTAACAGGTGCAGAACATCCAGGCTGCTACAGATTGGTAGAATATAAGCATCAATTTAAGCAAAAATGGTTCAAATGGCTCTAAGCACTATGGGACTTAACATCTGAGGTCATCAGTCCGCTTAAACCTAACTAACCTAGGGACATCACACACATCCATGCCCGAGGCAGGATCCGAGCCTGCGACCGTAGCAGCAACGCGGTTCCGGAATGAAGCGCCTAGAACCGCTCGGTAACAGTGGCCGGCTAATTTAAGCAAATATGAATGTGGGTCTATAAAAATTTTTTTTGTATCCTTTAATGTAGTAAATAATGGTGATTCCATAGATTTCGGCCGGTACTCCGACTTGTGACCAATTTCCATTGCCATTTACTGTGAATGTAGATACTTTATATTTCCGTCGTAGCCAGGTTTCGACATATACTGTGTTTAAAGCAATATGCAAACCTTCCTTACACATCTTTCAATAGATTCATCATTTCCAGCTGCAGTTTATGTTCGTCCTTCGTGACAACTGTATTAGCCATATACTCCATTTTCCTCTTCTTGAATCCGATATTTTCCGTTTTCTTTTTCGTACACGCAGCACACTAACTGCTTTGAAGGTGTTATTTCTTTATTGGGGGAGAACCTTAAGCCTTTGGAATACAATTACTATTTTTCTTAGGATTTATTTGATAACATTATTTGTAGGTGCCGGACCTAATTTGTTGCTATCCCAATCTCACGACATTGTGGAATGCCCTAGAGTGACAGAAATATGTTTTTCCTGCCTTAATATAACAATTCTGTATTAATCTTATATAATGTTTGTAGGAGTCATTGTCAAGAAACTCCACACAGTTGGCAGGTAGATAACTGAAATTGTATTCAGACTGAATACAACTTATAAGCTGAATCCGCCTTGAGTGTCTGGAAGACTTATTTGTACACCAGCCAAATTTTGGCGGTCCTTATTTCCCCAGTGGACGAACAAGTGTTAAACACAACACAGCAGCTGTTCTGCAAGTTATTTATTAGCTGACATCACATAGATATAATTGGCACAGAGTACAGTGGATCATATTGTAAATACGTTTTTCTTAGGGTTTAAAACACTTAAACAGCCTTGCATAACGTGAAACAAACGATCCATTCCGTAGTTGTATTCCGTAGCCTCCGCCTGGTAATACCATGATTTATAGACAAAGAGGACTTGATGTTCCACGTAGTCGCATGTCTGGACACTTTATAAAGATTGTAAGGTGGTTACTGATAACTTTACTCAGATACAGAGTTTGTCCAAAGGTCGACCCACCTGCAATATGCTCTGTGATCAAGTGGACATTGAGGAGAAATTAGAGAACGGACGGTCTTTGATATTAAAAAGGGAGATGTGTGGATCATTTAACTATGATCTACCTAGTACAATCTCCCAGTTCGTCACTGCGAGACATAATGGCAATACGAAGCCGCCGTTCCTCCTACACGGGAACAACAGTGTGACAGCAAGAGGTATACTGGAAAAAATTAGCAAGGAAGCACTGGAAACCATTTCGACGAAACATAAGCAGCCTTTGCGTGTACCGTATAAAGCGGAATTAGCCGACGTTAAATTGGATGTTCTAATGAAAGAACCGCCTGCGATATTGCAGCAGATTTTTGTAGGCGAATATTGCTTTTAGATTCCGACAAAGGCAAGATTTCGGCGGAATATTTAATAAAATGGAGATGTGTAACTAACATACATCAAACTACGACTCCTTTGTGGAAGGAGACTGCCAGAAACAGCAATATGGTTGTCGACAACCATAAGACTGTTCTGATACAATTAAGCAGAATGACCTCCAATTTCATAGATATACAATGAATTTATACGTCAAATCACAAGCCCAGAAATGAAAAATGTTACCGGCAACCACATTACAGACTTTTTGTTCGTATACAGGCCTACCAGGAACTTTTACGTCTTCCTTGGCTAAATATCATGATATAACCACGCTGGATGCTACAATGTACAAGTACAGTATGGATTGTTTGGGTGGAGAAATCTGACTACGACTAGGGAAAACAGAGTATCTTCATTTTCAGTGTACAGCAAAGGAAATTGGCCATATGTAGGAGTACTGCGCTAAATCAATGGAATTGAGACTGTTTACTACATTAAACATACACGAAAAAAATTACTAAACCTCTATTCCCACTTGGACCTGCTTAAAAGGAATGGTCAAATTTTATCACGTTGTGATGGCCTGGATGTTGCACACCTATCAACAGAACAGACACTTACGGAGTTTCAAACAGATGGAATAAAAACATTTAACAGACACTCATTTGCAAAAGTTGTAAACTTTAAGTGCTATACAGAAATACCGCCAGAATGTGGGTCAGAAGAGCTGCAAAGGTCCACCCACAAAGATTTGGAGGGTTCCAACGATAGTTTTATTCAGGAGATAAGATGCAAAATTAAAATTCATAATTGCTCTCGGGTAGAAGAACTGCAAGAAGAAAACGGGCTAAGAGTTAAAAAGAGGAAACAGATATTTTACAGGGGAAAAAAAATAGGGTACTTTTTTTTGGGGGGGGGGGGGGGGGCATCTGTCTACTGACTGGTTTGAGGCGGCCCGCCACGAATTCCTTTCCTGTGCTAACCTCTACATCTCAGAGTAGCACTAGCAACTTACGTCCTCAATTATTTGCTTGACGTATTCCAATCTCTGTCTTTCTCTACAGTTTTTGCCCTCTACAGCTCCCTCTAGTACCATGGAAGTCATTCCCTCATGTCTTAGCAGATGTCCTATCATCCTGTCCCTTCTCCTTTTCAGTGTTTTCCACATATTTCTTTCCTCTCCGATTCTGCGTAGAACCTCCTCATTCCTTACCTTATCAGTCCACCTAATTTTCAACATTCGTCTATAGCACCACATCTCAAATGCTTCGATTCTCTTCTGTTCCGGTTCTCCCACAGTCCATGTTTCACTACCATACAATGCTGTACTCCTGACGTACATCCTCAGAAATTTCTTCCTCAAATTAAGGCCGGTATTTGATATTAGTAGACTTCTCTTGGCCAGAAATGCCTTTTTTGCCATAGCGAGTCTGCTTTTGATGTCTTCCTTGCTCCGTCCGTCATTGGATATTTTACTGCCTAGGTAGCAGAATTCCTTAACTTCACTGACTTCGTGACCATCAATCCTGATATTACGTTTCTCGCTGTCCTCATTTCTACTACTTCTCATTACCTTCGTCTTTCTCCGATCTTCTTTGTATTTGTCAAATTACTGGCAAGAGAAGTAAAACGTCGAATTAGATGTAGATCTGAACTACAAATTAAAAATCAAGTTGGTTGTTATTAAAACTACACCAAATAAAAATGAAGAGAAGGTTGTATTCTGTGTGTAAATGCATATGCAAAAATTAATAAAGTTTTTGTACCAGACTATATTACTCTTTCTTATTTGTTACCCTGTCAAAAGTCCTAAGAACTCCTCAGTTTACGATGATGTTCTTGTGTGGGATGTTGGTAGCTGTATGACTTAAAAAGTAGCTGAAACTTGGTAGTTGAAGGCGCAGTAACACCTTTTCGTACCTATATGATAAATACGACAGTGTAAGACCGAGCGAGGGCCGCAGTGGTTAAAACACTGGACTCGCATTCGGGAGGACGACGGTTCAATCCCGCGTCCTGCCACCCTGATTTAGGTTTTCCGTGATTTCCCTAAATTGCTTCAAGCAAGTGCCGGGTTGGTTCCTTTGAAGGGGCGCGGCCGACTTCCTTCCCCATCCTTCCCGAATCCGATGAGACCGATTACCTCGCTGTTTGGTCTCTTCCACCAGACCAACCTAACCGAGAGTGTAATGACATCTACAAAAGTTAGCTTTGCAGAATAATGTATACAAAAATTAGCTTTCTACAAAAGACCACTGTGAGACATATCATGAGAAATATACAGCACTGTGAATGTAAAATTGTTAATAATCTACAACCAAATTATTTGCGGAACTGTATCGAAGAAAAAAAATTGTTGATAATAAACCATAGAGTTAGTTTGTTTCATCATTTCTATTACTTCAAAACCCTGCTATTACAAAGTTATAGGTAATAATAATTTGTTTATAATAGACTTTAATGTCTCTCCATTACGCTTAGACGTGGAATGAAGCAACTTACACACAGTTGAGTTAGTTATCAATGGTGAAAAGGTGGCGGAGGCGAAGCTCCAATCTTATTGGTGCATTATGTTCCCCACGATTTTATTGTGATTCCATTGGTTGACAGAGATACGGAAAGGTTTCTTTCCAACTTTATATCACTCGACAACTATTGCAGAACTGCCTATGGGGATTCCCCTGAGTAGATTAGATTAGATTAGATTAGATTAGATTAGAGTTCAGTTCCTGGTGGTTCCCTGGGGTGGAGGGAGAGACGGTGGCCTTGAATAAAATTCGATCAAGTGTGTAACCTGACTCCGGACCTTAACAACAACGTGGACTATTTTCTGAACCCGCTCATGTATAGTACTGTCCCTTTAAACTGCGTCCCTCTTTATATTTAGAACCCTGTCCTACATAAGTGTTCTTCCAAATACCATCCTCAGTCAGAAGGCCAATGGGGGACGCGAGATTTACTTCAGGAGTATCGCCCATGGCAGCGTGTTGGTCCACGGCACGTGTGGTGGTGCTAGACGACGAAATAACAGAGTCGGCAGCGGAACGTGCAAGAGCTAAGGTCCGCTGATATGAGACGGTAAGCGCGCAGGAATTAAATCAGCTAAATCTCGCCGGTATTGTGGACCACCAGTGGCGCGACGATGAGCAGTGACGTATATGATTTGCAACATTCATTGCTCAATACTCTCCACCTACGTGCGAGGCTTTGTTAGCAAATAGCGCACGAAGCAGGAACTTCTCCCACTCGCCGATCGCGTGGAAATGAATTCAGGTCTAAATCTTCCATCAAGACCGAAAAACGGTTAAGACCGTATGGGGCCACCGCATGCCCATCCGCCAACTCATTCTACTCCTTTATCCTCTTCCACGTCGTAATTCTGAATGAGAGAGTGCGAGCGCCAACGCGAGCGGGAGCGAGCCGACAGTCAACATCTGCAGCTATTCACGTCCCTTTTATACCCTACCAGTCATGATAACAACACTGAACAAGAACAACACTGATGCATTCTTGTGGACTTTCTACTTGTCACACAGAACTGCAACGCTAGTCATTTACATACACATGGATGTTGTGTACGAGTACGTAACATCCGACCATGTCTTCTTGTTGCTTCACTTTTTGTATCAGTCAGTGAATATGAGTCATGATGCACAAGAATCAGGTTTCTTGTGTAATGTAATTATACTTTTTTCGAGTATTTAATGTGATATTTATATATCAGTAAAGCTGCATGCCAGTCTCAGGACTGAAGACCACAACAACACAACAACATTTATATATCAAGAATAGGATCTGTGATCATCTCGATATATTTCAGGAATTCGATAAAGGAAAGAAAGCACTTGTAACTGCTACAAAATTGCGCATACGATACATGCGTGGTCTACTGTTAACGTAAGTGAGTGACTGAGTACTTAGGTAGAATAGACATTTTACATTTGCCATCCCCAAATGAAGTAGGAGGAGAAAGACTTTCAGAATGTCTATGGAGATCTGGCAGTGAACAAAAGCACGGTGAGTCGTTGGGCGAGGCAGCTCTCATCATCGCAACAGGATCGCGCAAGCCTGTCCAGTATCCCGCAAGCCGGCCGGCCGCACACAGCTGTGACGCCTACAGTGTAGGAACGTGCGAGGGATCACACTCAAAACGCTTTGCTGCGTAACTCGACGTCTCTGTTGGAAATGCTGATACTCTCGTCCACCCTTCCGGATATACAAAGATGTGTGCCCAATGGGTTCCTCACCACCTGACAGAAGACCATAAGGAGCAAGACCTTGTGAGCGAAATCACTTGCAATTTGCGAGGCTGAACGTGACAATTTCTTTCGTCGAATATCGTCACAGGTGATCAAACATTGGTTCATCAAATTGAACCGAAACCAAAACGGCAATCCATGGTATGACGCCACACCATCACTCCTCCGAACGCAAAGTTCAAAACCGCATCCTCAATCAGTGAAGTCATGGCGACGGTCGTCTGAAACTCTGAAGGGGGTATTTTGTTTTATGTACGCTCTCACGGTGACACAATCAGTTCTAAAGTGTACTATGCTACCCTTAGGGAATTGAAGACATGACTCGAGCGTTTTTGCCGCCATAAAAATTCAAACGACCTTCTCCTTCTCAATGATAAAGCAAGGACACTCTCACGTGTGGGCGGGATGCAGTATGTGGATGATGGGATGATGATGCAGCGAGACGTTGGCTCCGAAGTCCAGCAGTAGAGCGGTACTATTCGGCTATAAAGGCCCTCCCAGTAAGATGGATAAGGCCGTCGCATTGAACGGAGGTTATGCTCAGAAATAAGAGTTCAAGTGGTTCAAATGGCTCTGAGCACTATGCGACTTAACTTCTGAGGTCATCAGTCGTCTAGAACATAGTACTAATGAAACCTAATGAACATAAGGACATCACACACATCCATGCCCGAGGCAGGAATCGAACCTGCGACCATAGCGGACGCTCGGCTCCAGACTGTAGCACCTAGAACCGCTCGGCCACTCCTGCCGGCCAGAAATAAGGGTCTTTAGCCAAAAGAATGGGATATAATATAGTGCATTGGAAACCTAAATAAAACCAACCTAATTTTAGAAGGAAAAACATAAGTGTGTCGCATTACTTATTCAATGTCCCTGGTAATTGTAGAAAAATTCAACCATGCACCATACGGTTACATACCAAGTTCCAGAAAACTACAAACGCTTATTTATCTCATAAAAACATGAAGATTAGAGTTCAACGTACCATCGACAGGGAGAGAATTAGAGACAGAGCACAAGCAAGCGAAGGATAGGGAAGGAAACGGGTGTAGCATTTTCGAAGGAACTATCCTGGCATATGACTTAAGCAACCTAGAGTAATAATAGAAAACTTAATTCTACGTTGATTGACTGGGATATAAGCCGTTGTTCTTCATAATGCGAGTGCAGAGTGCTAAACATCGTGCTACCTTCCACCGTATCTAAAATCGCACTGAAAATCTGAAATAGTTTTGGGTCTTTGGTCCATCAATGACACACCGTGCTACTGACCCACACTACGGGCCATTAAAATTGCTCCACCAAGAAGAAATGCAGATGATAATCGGATATTCATTGGACAAATATATTATACTAGAACTGACATGTGATTACATTTTCACGCAATTTGGGTGCATAGATCCTGAGAAGTCAGTACCCAGAATAACCTCCTCTGGCCGTAATAACGGCCTTGATACGCCTGGGAATTGAGTAAAACAGAGCTTGGATGGCGTGTACAGGTGCAGGTGCCCATGCAGCTTCAATACGATATCACAGTTCATAAAGAGCATAAAGAGTAGTGACTGGCGTTTTTTGACGAGCCAGTTGCTCGGCCACCATTGATCAGACGTTTCCAATTGGTGAGAGAACTGGAGAATGTGCTGGGCAGGGCAGCAGTCGAACGTTTTGTGTATCCAGAAAGGCCCTTAGAGGACCTGCAACGTGCGGTCATGCATTACCCTGCTGAAATATAGGGTTTTGCAGGGATCGAATGAAGGGTAGAGCCACTGGTCATAACACTTCTAAAATGTAACGTCCACTGTTCAAAGTGCCGTCAATGCGAACAAGAGGTGACCGAGACGGGGAACCAATGGCTCCCATACCATCACGCCGGGTGATACGCCAGTATGACGATGACGAATACACGCTTCCAATGTGCGTTCACCGCGATGTCGCCAAACATGGATGCGACCATGATGATGCTGGAAAGAGAACCTGGATTCATCCGAAGAAATGATGTTTTGCCATTCGTGCAACCAGGTTCGTCGTTGAGTTCATCATCGCAGGCGCCAGTGTGTGTGATGCAACGTCAAGGGTAACCGCAGCCATGGTCTCCGAGCTGATAGTCCATGCTGCTGCAAACATCGTCGAACTGTTCGTGCAGATGGTTGTCGTCTTGCAAACGTCCCCACCTGTAGATTCAGGGATCGAGCCGTGCGGATAAGATGCCTGTCATCTCGACTGCTGGTGATACGAGGCCGTTGGGATCCAGCAAGGCGTTCTGTATTACCCTCCTGACCCCACCGATTCCATATTCTGCTAACAGTCATTGGATCTCGAGCAACGCGAGCAGCATTGTCACGATACGATAAACCGCAATCGCGATAGGCTACAATCCGACCTTTATCAAAGTCGGAAACGTTTCACCAGGCAACGCCGGTCAACTGCTGTTTGTGTATGAGAAATCGGTTGGAAACCTTCCTCATGTCAGCACGTTGTAGGTGTCGCCACCGGCGCCAACCTTGTGTGAATGCTCTGAAAAGCTAATATTTGCATATTACAGCATCTTCTCTCAGTCGGTTAAATTTAGCGTCTGTAGTACGTCATCTTCGTGGTGTAGCAATTTTAATGGCCAGTAGTGTATTTTATAAACACGAGAACACTTCAGAACTTCGGCGGAGAGGTTTGTCGATGCAATATACATAATTTTTGTAAGTAAGTTAATGCGTTTGAACTGATGTGAAAATTTTTCTGGCTGGTGCACAACAAATATAAATTCAGAAATACGAATTGTATTTATTTGCTTAAGAACTTTGAATGGTGGTGTTTGTGTGATTCGGTGTCTTTCACAGATTCCCAGCGCTATGAGAATGTAAACGTTTGCTGTAGACAGTAAGGACTTTCCTGTAGCAAATTCGTCTGAACCTAGATCTTGTCGATTTAAGGCGTTTTTGACGAAGTTCATGAAAATAATTAACATATCAGAAGGGATAGTTTCTAAATTTCCACAAAGACAAACATATAACTTCTGACATATTGATGTGCATCAGCTCTCTGCTCGAGCAGTGTTAATAGTAATTATTTTAAACACCCTCCTTCCACTTGTAAGGGCCTCGATATCACACCACTGCAATGTCCATGTATACAGAAACGTGTAGCTCACACAGAATAACAAACAGCGTACTAGGGAACAAAGCAGCTCGTAGCCATGAGAGTATGCGGAAACGTATCTCCACAGATAATGCTACGGATAGCGCACCGCTTTGCGTATTTAACTTGCTTTTCCTATGCCTTCCGCTAATAGCCTCTTGCTAATTCAGAACAAGATGAAATACAAGCGTAATTGGTTCTATCGTGACACCTATCGGTTAGCCATCAGAGACGGAACTGTAGTCTAGTAGTAGAAAAATGAGGATATGAGCTGTACGTCTCTTGTTGAAGAAACCCGTTTTAGCATTCTTCTACAGAATTTGTCTAAAACTACAGAAAATCCCACGTTCCGTGGACTGGCGTTGGATACCATATCTTTTCCAGTATGAGTTCTGTGTCGTAACACAATAGCTTATAACTAAGTAGTGACAAAAGTCACAAACATATTTAAAAATGAAGATACTACTTTGTTTTGAATTTTCCTGACAGATGAAAACCGTATACCGTGCAGAAATCGAACCAGCAACTATGCCTTTTAGTAGTAATGCACTTGACAACTAAGCTATCCGGGTACACCTCACGATCCGCCCTCACAGTCTCACCTGTGCCATTACGCCCCTCCTGCTTTCCTAACTTCATAGCAGCTCTTCAGCATACCTTGCAGGAAGGATCAAAACAGGGCACACTACACATCGAAAGAATCACTCTGGCAACCAATTCGCAACACGGAGGACAAGCAATTTTTACGTAATATCCTTCCTTCCAGTAGTGATAGTCCAGCATGGATTGGACTCTTATTGACATTTTATTTTAGTTATTTACCCTCTCAGTGCTTCATACTTTTGACAAACTGCTGTGATATGCAGCATGAGAGCACGATTAGGAACGTTAAAGACTTCATCAGTGATATTATGGCTATAAGCTGTCTGCTTACATAATTCGGCTTTAACATTAATCTTAATTTACAGTAACATGCTGCACATTTTATCTAACAACAAAAATATAGTTTCTATCCGTACATTACGCTAAGAAGTAAAAGGAACTATCACATAGAATCAAATGATTTTTTGATTAAAAATGTTTTCGTTATTTGCCAGCGTCCTCAGTTCATAATATCGTGATTATGTTTTTTGTCTGCAAGCTTCACTGCTTTCAGTGCAAAGTTGAAGATAAATTGTGCTTAATGGAGATAATTTTTGTTCTTGTTGTATTTTCGAATATTACATTTCCTTTCACTCTATTCCTGGTTCTTTAAAACCAACTTAATATTAGGTAAAACAGTTCATGAGTCTGTTACTAATATGCTAGTTTTCTAAGTTATGACCACATGTGTTTCAAGAATGGACAATAGATATAATCTTTACAGCACATGTCTTTGCTAACGAACACTTTGTGTCTAAAAGTGACATTTCCACCGAAGGCTATTGTTTTAATGAATGTAGAATGAAAAAGAAGCAATTATCTAACTCAGCAATCATATGCACAGAAAATAATATCGAATCCAAGCATTTGAGGAATGAGTTCGAATAAAAGTTCTGATCACTATGCTCAACTTAAAGTTTTGAACTGTTCCTTCATCTTACCTTCTATTGTTACTTATGATGATACATCCTCTGTTTTACAGAATGTGGAGAGCTGTGTTATTTGTAATTTAAATGGTAGACTATTTACGAAGAACATTTTTCTATATTTTCTTGTTCTCTCTACTCTTGGTACTTCCCTGCTGATCTCTTTGTGCAGCTTGCGTCTACCGTAAAATGATAATTTCAATTTTAATAAAGATAGATCAAAAATAAATAGCATTTAGCAAGAACGCTAATAGTTCCAATATTGAATCCTATGGACTATCAGGAGTGAGTTCTCCGCATTCAGAGAAAGACTCATCATGAAAACAGGAAAATAAGATGATTTACTTCCTTTAAATGCGTTAAATGAGCAATAAATTGAAAGAGGCATTCACTGAAGCTTGTGAACTATAAAGTTCAAGTTACTCCAAAGGAATGTTGTGAACTCCACAGTAAGGGGTTAGAGAGATCACAAAAAATTCCCATTACCTAAAATAAAGTCATCCAAATATTTTACTACACTGTCACCGACATTTTTGGCGAGACACTTCGGAAACTAAAATTATGACTTCCTGAGAATCTAATATTTTCTGTTATCTACACTAATCTTATGCGCTGTATTAGTTTTATTTATTAGGCACATCTTTACTTTACGGTGACTTAGGTCAATTTTTAAAGCCCTTCTAAATTAGGGTTATAACAATCCCGTACTTTAGTATGTCTGTAAAGACCATGTAAGAATGATGCAGTACGTAATATTTTACTTGAAATATTACTAACCCCAACACAGTTTTGCGTTTAAGGGAGCTAATTATTTTCCTGATGTTCTGGAGAAAGAAAAATACAGATTTGACTGAAAGCGTGTGGTACGGATTTTTTTTAAAAACTGCATCTCATCGTCTTTTGAGTTAACCATACCTATTTTCTACTGTCTTTTGCAAATTATCGTTAAGCATTCCGACAAGTGTGTTGTCATGAAGCACTAGTTCACTGTCTCTAAATACTGAATAATCATCTTCATCAAAAGATTTCCTATTTGGGTTTACGCTGTTTCGAGTATTATTTTTTTAACCGTTCTCACTAAGGAACAATATATTAACGCAGATCAGAAATAGCCTACATTAGTCACTCTAAGCTGACCCACTGATGGACTAAAAACCCTATCTGTAATTTATCATTTATATGTCTGCTAGGTATGTAAGCGCGATTCCGGAAAAAGCTCTTGATAGAATGGAATGATTTAGGAAATTCTTTATAAGCAACTGTGGGTATGAAACACGCATTGTGCAAAAAAAAAAAAAAAACCCTTTTGTCTTAGGCTTTATGTTGAGGACTTCAATGATGATTTCTAATCGAGAGCACCGATTGAAAAGTTTCATCAAACAATAACTGATTATGAGAATTTTTCAAGTTCTTCGTAGCCGCAAAAGTAATGAGACTGTGGTGTCCTGGAAAAAGTTACTATAAAAACTAGCTGTGTCTAAAATCAATGACTTATTGTAAATAAAAGTAGCAATAGCGCACATACTTTATTCCTACAGCTAGCACACCTCATACTTTTCTGTATGTTTAATTGAGACTGAGGGTCTAAAGTGCATGTATTCCAAAAAGTATAAATTCATATTTTATCTGAACATTCTGTATTTACCCAGTGAAAACAGAAAATTGTGTTTGATGATTCTGAACTAATTTAAATACTTCCCAGGTATGCTTTGTCATATGTAATACTGCACAAGTGAATTACATCTTTTATTTTTAAAATAATAAGAAAATTGAAGTGTATCCACATATTCAACGGTTACTTTTACTCTTCATCGTATGCAAGAAAAATACTTCCATTGCAAAATATACACTGCTCTGCAAAATTTAAGGACGAGACAGATTAAGTAACATAACATATTAGCAACTCAGTGGAATTGAACGGAAGTTGCGGAAGCATGCTGCTAGAGGTCTCTCATTGGTTCAGAGAACACTGGACGTCACAAGGAGTAAGATCAGTGTGACTATATACCGAACTGAGCTGGCCAAGTAACACTAGACCTTAGATGGACCAGGAAAAGACTGTGTCAATTGTCGAGCAGTTACGGTGTACTGTGGTGGTGGTCTTCATTACAACAGGCCCGTAGAAGACATTTGGATGAATTCACACGGGGAGAAAGGACGAATGTAGCCTAGAATTTTCGTATCGCCCACTGCATTGTTCCACGTACATTGGGAGTTTTACGATTCTCAAGCAGTGCTACCTGAAGGAGACGAGGTGGTCACCCACGACCACAACAGCAGTAGATGACCGCCACATTGTACAACAGACAACAAAGGACCCGCGTCAAAAACAGGGTGCAAATAGAAAATTTAACAAGTATGCAAGACACGTAATCTCACTCTCCACAGCGGCACGGCGCCTGTATAGGGGTGGTCTCTTTGCCCGACATCCAGTACGTTGTACTCTTTTGACAAGTGCGCATCGGAGGCACCATTTGCGATGGTGCCAAGAGCATAGTGACCGGATCAAAGAGAAGTGGGGTCGCGTTCTTTCCCTGTATGAGAGCAAAGTTAGTGTGAGTAGTGATCCTGGACGTACCATAATATGGAGAGAGGTGGGAACACGTAATGCACCCAGGTATATTGTCAAAGATGATCGTTTCCGTGGTCCAGATGTTAAGGTATGGGAGGCATAATGTTGCTTGGGCATGCTGATCTCTAGATCTTTGAACACGGTGCACTGAACGGTCAACGTTATTGTGACAGTGTACTCCTTCCCAATGTGGGTTTTTTCAAGTTGGATTCCGTCCTGAGTTCATTTTTGTGGATAACAATGAGCGACCGCATCGAACTGTGCTGGTAGAGGAGCTCTTGGAACGAGACGATGTTCGGTGAATAGACTGACCTGCCCGTCTCCCGACGTAATTATCATAAAAGGCATTTGGTACGTAATGGAGAGTCGTATTGCTGCAGCGCGACCACATGTCTCAGCGACCATCCAAAGGTTTTCAGCCGCACTAGTAAAGGAATGGAACGCCCTATCGTAAGAACTCTTTACCAGCCTAGTGGCCAGCATGGGAGCACGTTGTATAGCGTATATTGCCGTCCACGGTAATTACACGACCTGTTAAGGTCAATGTCCCGTTTTTTTTTTTTTTTAGTGCCTAGTGGACTATCAAACATCGCGGTCAGTTAAGTGTAATTACCGACTGAATAAATGTGTCGTTTGTGGTTGTCTCATTACGTATTCTTTCAGTTACATTCCGTACTATACTACAGCAGTTTGTGGTCTATGTTTCATCGAGCTATATGTTACGTGGCAGTCACACATAACGCGAAAGTTACTTTCAACCTTAAGTAAAGCACATCAGTGTATTTTGGTTTGTTCATAAAGTTATACGCTACGTTACTACGAATTTTTGTCAAACATACATCTTGATAACATTTCTCGCAGTTTCCATGTTTTCCCCTGCTATAGTAACACTTAATTTGATATAAGAGATGAGACTGATACAGAATTTTAATGTAATTAGCTTGAAAATTAACCAAAATAAGAATAACAATAGTGCTGCAGAAGCAGTTGCTTTTTATTTCTCGTTATTTACTGATCACTGTTGACACATTCTGCATTCTAAAGACTAAAATATGGCATGTATCACCCTTATGTTTAAAAATTTTAAATATTTTTCTTAGTGGCTCATGTTGTAGCCAGAACGAGGCGTGAGGTTCTCCACGGCGCGAGATTGCAGGATCTCGGGCCCTGCCGATATTGGCTGCGGCCTTATGTCAGCACCGCAAACCGGCAAATTGCACAAAAGGATAATGGGAAGGGGAACGGTGCGTGCCGCGGAATAAAAATTCAAATTAAAGGACTTTACCAAACGCTACCCTGAATTTCAAAAGCTGTTTCGGTAACTATCGCTTACTTGTGACGAATCATCGAAGGTTCTTGACTGTAACTTATTTACCTCTCTTTCAGGGATGTTATTAGTCGATCTAAATATTATTTCACCTAAGAGTGAGGGTGCTTCAGCCGGCTATCGCGAGCTTTTATCGTGATATTTGAAGAGAAAACGCTAAACATAGTCTCCTGTCTCCGACAACTGCCACTGAACGCCAAGTGCAATAATATCATGGTCGGGTAATATTTCTGAACAAAAACTGCAGCCCGGAGCATACCGTGAATTATGTAAAATACCATACTTTAAAGAGAGACACAAAGTGACTCATCACGTTCTACCACCGATTTTTACGAGGAAGGTTCTTACATTCAGTTTACAAAAATAAGAACTTCAGACATACAGGTGTTTTTTGCGGTCGAAATTAAACGTTCTCAGCGGGGAGTCACATAGCTTTTATTTACAGATCCATAAAATGCTACACTTATATAAAAGAGTATTCAAACCTAGAGGACTTAGAAATTTTATTAACTTGCTGAATCTTCCAAGGAAAAAATATAGCTGTAATTACACATTCAATAACTGTAGGTTCTTTCCGTAAACATTTTTAGAAATGACCTGCTGTTTCAATTGTAAGAGCTTCGTTGATATTATTACAATTTATGAAGGTAGGAGAATAAATTATTAATATTTTATTTACATTTCTTTATGTTACGAATGTCAATTTCGTCTTGAAGGACGGAAAGCTGCTTGTCGTTATTATGTTCTGTGATACAATGAAATACTTAAAAACAATATTCCAATATAGCCTTTTGCGAGTGATAATTTCTGCGTACCTAAGGCACCCTTGGTGGACTGTGCATTTAGGAAGTGAAAGTGTCGAGGAATTATCACTTTATTTTATCGCTTTCAGAGGGAAACGGGCTTGCTGATGGACACTTATTTCCTCTGTTGAGAATAGTAGATGAAGTAGCGTTTGTGTGCCATGCACATTCAAATGTAGCGAAAACCTCAACGATTCAAAACAATCTGTCCAGAAACTCAGTACTACAGTGGCATTGAAACAGAAGACGACAGAGAGACGATCCATGTACCAAATTTCTTTTCGAAAACTGTTTCACTGGCGAAAATCGTAATGCGGTTCTTTCTTTCAATCGTCACATGAACGCCAAAATTACAGATATCAAGTAAGTGACTGTGGCATAGAAAATGTATTAAAATCGCTTAATAGGGAAAAGACGACTACGCCTGATGGGTTACTTATAATATACCACAGCGAGTAAGGGAAAGAGTTTGATAATGTTGTAGCAGTAGTCGACCGTAGGTTGTAGGAGTAACTAAGCTTTCCAAGTCATTGGAGAAATACTCAGAAATTCACATTTTCAAGAAAGGTTGTCAAGCGATGTACACAATTATTGTCTTATAACGCTGACGTCAATCTTTTGCAGAAGATTAGAACATGGTTTAATCCCGCCAATTATGAACTTCTGAGAACTTAAAATCTTGTCTGCAGGAAACAACATTGGTTCCACAAACAACAATAATGTGCATCCCAGCTGGCTCTGTTCATGAGTGAGACCCAAGTGGCAGTATATACCGACGCCCAGGTAGATGCCGTGTTCTCTGACTCCCAGAATGCTTTCGATACAGCTCCGCACCGTCGCCTAATAAACAAGTTACGAAATTGTGGAATATAAAACTAGCTTTGTGATGGACTGAGGAGTTCATAGCGAACAGAAACAGTATGTCAGTCCTAGTGGAGATTAATCTTTATAGGTAAAAGTTACTTTGGGCGTACGCCATTGTAATGGTATATGGATAATACTGTTCAGAATATGTATGTAAATGACCTAGATGATAACATCGGAAGCATCATGAGGCTGTTCTAGGGTACTATTTCTAATAAAAAAGAAGCTGCAACGCTAATAAATTGTAGCAAAATGTAGAAAGACCAGTATAGAAATGATCCCTGAGGCAAAGGCTGAAACTGACGCACAATAGAAACAAACGTAACGTATTGTGTCAGTACGTGGAAATACCAGTTATAGTTTGATTAAACCACTGCCGGGCAATCACTGGCTGCACTCACGTTGATTAAAAATCTGTGAATATGCGTACAGAGCGATTTAAAGTGGAACGATCACGTAATACCTACGCAGCAAAGGCAAATGTCAGATTCAGACTTGTTGGAAGTATCCTCAGGAGGTAAGTACCTCATAAAACGCCCGTTCGACCGGTGCTTGAGTATGGCTCTTCAGTCTATGACCCTTACCAGATAGGAGCAAAATAATAAAGAGAGAAAATGCAGAGAAAAGCAGCTCGTTTTGTCAAAGGCTTGTTCAGCAAGCGCGAAAGTGTCAGGGAGAGGCAAATCCCACAATCGCAGATGCTACAAGAGAGGAGATGATCATCACGCTACGGTTTAGAGATAAAATTTCGAGAGGGTTGTTCCGTAAAGATTCAGGCAACACGTTCCTTGCTCTCACGTATCTTTCGCCAAACCATCATGAAGGTAAAATTACAGAGCTAGGAGCTCACGTGGGGGCTCACTAACAATCGTCCTGTTCACGCACCATTCGCGACTTCCAACAGGAAATGGAAGACATAAAAGTGGTCCACACAGCACCCTCCGGCACCGCAATGTCGCCTCTGCAGTATTGGTATAGCTTTATCTTCCCAAATTATGTTCCATATGCTCGTACCCTGCCAACGACCCGTTAAGACCTAGCAGGACCCATCGCGCTTCTAGAAGAGATGCACCTGCTTTTCTGTGTGCCCAGTGACGTGAAAATAATATGAGAACAAATATGCGAAATAAAATTCGTCGCCATAATTCTCATACTACTGTGGAGTGCATGAAATAATGTAGGTACGTCTCCTAGAGTCGTAGGTTCTGTTATGTCTCCTGAAATTTTAGACGGTGCTTACAGATTACTGTATATTCAGCAGAAGCCATACCCCGAGCAGTCTCAACGTGGCGTTACAAATAGAATGATCAATCGTCAAGTAGATGGTGAACATAGCAGGAACTACTTCATGCTCCCGTTACAGGAAATTCAAATTGGTCATTCATCCGCCAGTAGTTACGTGTGACACCACAGAGTGCACTGAATTTCGAAAATAACGGATGCATCTCGCAAATACACTCCTGGAAATTGAAATAAGAACACCGTGAATTCATTGTCCCAGGAAGGGGAAACTTTATTGACACATTCCTGGGGTCAGATACATCACATGATCACACCGACAGAACCACAGGCACATAGACACAGGCAACAGAGCATGCACAATGTCGGCACTAGTACAGTGTATATCCACCTTTCGCAGCAATGCAGGCTGCTATTCTCCCATGGAGACGATCGTAGAGATGCTGGATGTAGTCCTGTGGAACGGCTTGCCATGCCATTTCCACCTGGCGCCTCAGTTGGACTAGCGTTCGTGCTGGACGTGCAGACCGCGTGAGACGACACTTCATCCAGTCCCAAACATGCTCAATGGGGGACGGATCCGGAGATCTTGCTGGGCAGGATAGTTGACTTACACCTTCTAGAGCACGTTGGGTGGCACGGCATACATGCGGACGTGCACTGTCCTGTTGGAACAGCAAGTTCCCTTGCCGGTCTAGGAATGGTAGAACGATGGGTTCGATGACGGTTTGGATGTACCGTGCACTATTCAGTGTCCCCTTGACGATCACCAGAGGTGTACGGCCAGTGTAGGAGATCGCTCCCCACACCATGATGCCGGGTGTTGGCCCTGTGTGCCTCGGTCGTATGCAGTCCTGATTGTGGCGCTCACCTGCACGGCGCCAAACACGCATACGACCATCATTGGCACCAAGGCAGAAGCGACTCTCATCGCTGAAGACGACACGTCTCCATTCGTCCCTCCATTCACGCCTGTCGCGACACCACTGGAGGCGGGCTGCACGATGTTGGGGCGTGAGCGGAAGACGGCCTAACGGTGTGCGGGACCGTAGCCCAGCTTCATGGAGACGGTTGCGAATGGTCCTCGCCGATACACCAGGAGCAACAGTGTCCCTAATTTGCTGGGAAGTGGCGGTGCGGTCCCCTACGGCACTGCATAGGATCCTACGGTCTTGGCGTGCATCCGTGCGTCGCTGCGGTCCGGTCCCAGGTCGACGGGCACGTGCACCTTTCGCCGACCACTGGCGACAACATCGATGTGCTGTGGAGACCTCACGCCCCACATGTTGAGCAATTCGGCGGTACGTCCACCCGGCCTCCCGCATGCCCACTATACGCCCTCGCTCAAAGTCCGTCAACTGCACATACGGTTCGCGTCCACGCTGTCGCGGCCTGCTACCAGTGTTAAAGACTGCGATGGAGCTCCGTATGCCACGGCAAACTGGCTGACACTGACGGCGGCGGTGCACAAATGCTGCGCAGCTAGCGCTATTCGACGGCCAACACCGCGGTTCCTGGTGTGTCCGCTGTGCCGTGCGTGTTATCATTGCTTGTACAGCCCTCTCGCAGTGTCCGGAGCAAGTATGGTGGGTCTGACACACCGGTGTCAATGTGTTCTTTTTTCCATTTCCAGGAGTGTACACCGCAGCTACACATTACTCCGTCGTGCGAAAGACTTAAGCAAGTCGCACGTCGACACTGTGCCAGAAATCACGCGGTTTTATCAGTTGCCGACCAGTTCCAGCGTCTGACACTGAACGTCGAGTTTCGAAGATTGGCCAAAGAGTTCAAAAGTTGAGAGACAGAATCTAAAACACCATAACCCACACTGAACTTCAGTTGGATTAGTTAGTAATCATATACTGTGTCAGGCTGGATCAGGTTAAAAACCTTTACATTAGTGCCACTCTTTATCAACAAAGCAAAAGCTCAGTGTATTTTTTGATATGCGTTCCATTAATAAATCATTGTTCTCCTTTCTCATTTGTTTCCTTTTCTGGTTTAAATATACTACCTTCTGACGTGGCCGTGGCAAGGGCCACTTTCCCATAGCTAAGGAACTCTGTACCTGGGGGTTTCTTTCCTCCTACCTTTTGTGCTGGGCACCTGAGTCATTGGAAAATGCAACACAAAAGGAATAGCGTTACGAGCACCTTAGGTAAACTATCTTTGAACCTGAAGAAGCATTTCCATTCTGCTTTTGTGTTCAGACGTTATAAGACCAATAGTCCTGTCCACTAAGCGTAGGTATTGTTGATAATTGACACGGATTTTTATAATTGATTGCAGTTTGGTATACTTTGCACATTCGGCAAGAACTACCACAATTTTTTCCATTCATACAGACTTTTGCGTAAGATGCAAATTTATCATACTTCAGTGTCGCTCCAAATATGGTAGAGAATACGCAAGCCCTCTATGGATCTCTATCTGAAAGGCAGCGAGCGAAAAGCTGCTTAACCCCGGGGAAGTGCGAGATGGAGTGGGGAAGTAGCAAGACCGCTGTCTTCGAAATAACTAAATAACGTTGGTGTGGATGTTCGGTCCCTATATGACGAAAGGTTGTATAGATTTCCATATTTTCTGTCATTTGTATTTTGGTTTCCAGAATATCTGATGGGGGGTATCTCTTGAAACGCGTCAAATAAAGTCATTTGTTATTTAAGTAGGGTCATTTCATTTAGTGACCAATTCATAAATTTTGCACCAGTCAATTTAATTCCCAGTTTTGCACCGAATAAAACCTTTTTAGAACCAGATACATTTTGTTTCTTATTATCCGAGAAAAAATGAAAGGATTATCACAGCTGTTTCTATTCATACCCCTTGCGGGCTGAATAGAAACATCAAAACTAATTATAAGTTTAAATTTAAGTCTTCCAATCCATTTGTGGCATACACCTAACCAGTGCTTAACAATATTAGCGGGAACAGTCTTGGTTGCAATTCTTTTTTTTATTTTTTGTTGAAAAATAAGAAAACTAAAATTGCAACCTAGACTGTTATCAACCAATACTATAAGTTTGAAGGTAGACACCAGACCCATAGTCTGATATAATTTTCTCTTAATGAACTTTTTAAAATTATTTTTCTTTTACATTTGAAAATTGTTTCTATTCACCCATTTTACTGTCATTTATTTACTTCGGTTACAAGAAATATGTTCATTCACTGACTGCGCAAATTAATTTGTATGTAAGAATTAACATACCTTCAACATAATATACGGTTACAGTCTAAAGATACATGTAAAAAAACTGATTACTTCTCATATATAAGTGGCAAACCCTACCGGATCCCCAAATTTTGTTGTAGCTCCTTTGTGATTTATGATTATGATATCTTTCCCTTTAATTTTGTTGAAAAGGTTGAACGAATAGTTCCGTCACTCAGCAGTTATAATATTAAATGGATAACAGGATAAACATTTACGTCCACATAACGATTTCGTTATTTGTTACATATCTCCGTCGTATTTACACAGAATTTTCTTTGCGGAAACGTATGGGCAAGAGTAGCGTTTTTGCTGTCTGATCGCATAACAATGGATATCATTCACTTTAAAGTGCTCCGATAAAGTGCTACATCACGTAAATTTAATTCAGTAAAAATTGCTATCTTATAAATGTACGTTACCGTGAGGGTATTCATCCCACTTCTATTTTTCGTTCTTCCTGGACAAGTGACAGCAGAAGGGTGCCACGTCACCTGAAAAACAAATTTCCCATTATTTTATAAGGAATGGGACCATACTCAAAGTATTTCTTCATTGAGAGGCGTTTACAATTTCATTACAAAATTATAAGACTTCACAGAAGAGAAGATACTAGGTTTTCTTGTTTCTTGTTACGTGACAGTCTTCGGAGATAATTGAGTTATTGATTTGTGTACAAAAATTTATTATTTATTTAGTCGTTGGGGCCCCCTAGAACCACGTTAAGTCTTGTAGCACTTAGCACTCAGCCTGGTTTTTTTCTGAGCCCATATTTGTCTCATTCGTTGTGAGTGCGCCTGTTTGTGCTCTTCTGTCCAAAGCACACCGCGTTTTCGGTAGCTCGTCTCGGGTTATTCCGTTTATCACTACCTTCTTCCGGAAAATAACTCTGTCCGAAGCATCTGAAGGTCTTCTTTCGTTGTTTTAAACAATGGCATAGTAATTTTTGGTTTTGAATCAAAAAAGAGAAATACATTTTTGGATTACCTATTTCCGTCCATTCGTTTGAGTTGACCATAAAATAGAGCCCATCTTTTACGAATTGTGTCTGTTTTACTGTAGACTTCCTTGTTGGATCTGTTTTGATGGTTACCACTCTTTTACTTGGATCCTAGGATTCTTCTAATGATTATGTGCTATTTTTTCTCCAGTTCTTCGAGGAGCCTTTTATCTGTGTTTAGGGACAAAATTTCTTCGGCATACAAAACTACTGTCTTCAAAACTGTTTCGTAGTGACATATCTTAGTGCTCTGGGAAAGACATTTCTTGTTGCAGAACGTGCAGGCTGTTCGGTAATTTATCTATATATTATTTTGTCTATTTTAGATAGGCTTGTCCTGAAAGAATTACTGACGTTGGATGAGAAGTATACATCTGTTGAGATTATTTTGTATGGTACTTAAGAAACATGTAGCATTGAAAAGATGTTGTGGACAGTTCAGACGAAAAGAAAATGGGACAAATCGGAAACGAGTGCTTAATCGTGGAGGTTAGTAAATACGAGAAAACTGCATAGTGAATCAGTTTCTCTAACTTAAGTGCTGTGTCTTCTAAGAGGGCTATTCATATTCTCACATAAATTAGGTAAGAGCTGAGACTCTGACGCGACAGCTGTAACGGACACGGTACTGAACCCCCTGACACCCCTTCTGCCGATTCTCTGTAAGGTAATGCAGTAACATGTATTCATATAGGATATAGTATGTTACATAATAATGCATGCCAACGACTGTTAACAACTGCTCATGCTGCTATATCAAGTCTTTCACCGAAACGCGGAAGTCATGTGTAAAATTAGCCATATTCAAACTGTAAATTGCTTTTAACAGGGTGCACTCTGACAGATCTGCAGCTATTATTAGAATCTCAAACAAACCCCCCCCCCCCCCATATAAGGTGTTAACTGATGTGGGGAGGGGAGGGCGGGGTAGACGACTCGTCGGATCTAAGTGTACGTATGTGTGGTTACTTTACTTTTAAACTCTATGAACGAAACTACAAATCGCAACCATTAGCGGTTACAATCTTATACTTGTAGGATAACTGATGTGAAGCCATCTTACAACTGTTACATATCCAGTATGTAGGGTATTCAGCACAGTTGTCGACCGTGTGATTATAGCCACAACATAGTTTGGGGCAGCATTATCCCATTTTCTATAGTCATGGAGACAAAAGAAGATCTAGAGAATGTCCTCAGAACAATGGAAAGGATTCTATGCAATCAGTACTGAATGAGAATAAACAAGAAAAAGACTAACGTGATGGTATGGAGTTCAAGAGCAGAATATGAACCTCTGAGAATGAGAATTCGAAGAGAGAAGCTGGAAGTTATAGAGGAATCTACTTATCTGGGAAGCTAAATCACAAGGGACGGTAGAAGCTGGAAAGAAATTGCGGGCAGAATACAAAAAGCCAAAATTGCATTTAATCGGAGGAGGAACTTACCTGCAAGAACATCAGTCTGAAAATAAGGAAACGTATTATGAAAGCTTTTGTTTGGAGTGTGACCCTATACGGATGTGAAACTTGGACAATGGGAAGAGAAGAGAGAAGACGGCTAGAGGCCCTGGAGATGTGGTGCTATAGAAGGATGATGAAGAACAGCTGGAGAGATGAAGTAACAAATGAAGAGGTGCTTAGAAGAGTACAGGAAACCAGTTCTCTGTGGAGGCACATCCAGACAAGAAGAGACAAACTTGTAGGGCACATCGTACGAGCGAGGTGGCGCAGTGGTTAAACACTGGACTCGCATTCGGGAGGAAGACGGTTCAATCCCGCGTCCGGCCATCCTGATTTACGTTTTCCATGATTTCCCTAAATCGCTCCAGGCAAATGCCGGGATGGTTCCTTTCAAAGGGCACGGCCGACTTCCTTCCCCGTCCTTCCCTAATCCGATGGGACCGATGACCTCGCTGTCTGGTCTCCTTCCCCAAACCAACCAACAACACAACAACATCGTTGGAAAAACAGTAGAAGGAGCTATTGAGGGAAGGAACCGGCGAGGGGCGACGAAGGATATCATACATGCAACAGAATTACGTTGGATGTAACACATACGTGAAAATGAAGAGGAAGGTAGACAGAAGAGAGGAAGGGCGCTCTGCTTCAAACCAACCTCAGGCCTCGACACTGAAAGAAGAAAAGAAGAAGAAAAACAAGAAAACTAGGTAAAACTGTCTTCCTTATACCGACAGACATATAAAAAATACATACGTCGTTAGTTACAACGTAACTTAAAGAATTTTTTGTGCCATTAGGCCTTTTCAACAGCTTAAAAACAGGCTGCACACGTGTAATGTCCACTCAAACCATAAAGCATAAAACATCCCATGACAAGGTAGGTTATAACTCAAGACATACGTAACCTTTGTATGTCTGTCGGTATAAGGAGGATTGTTTTACCTGGTTTCCTTGTTTTTAGCACTTGAGAATGGGATACTGCCGTCCTGAAACATGATGTGGCTATAATAACACGATCGACAACTGACTGGATATCGTAAATATTGCTTATGATTCTGATTTTTTCGTGTCATTCAATAGCATGGTTACTGGAATCCTTAGTAAACTAATGTGATGCACAAGTGGTAGAAAATGTCAAGTAGTGCTAGATAATGAATTCTGCACGGTTACACTGTAATCGTGTCTCACTTGCATATCCCCACAGGGTGTGTTGTTTTCTTTAATCTGAAAAATGTTTGTATACAGTTTTCGATGCTTGTCTATCTTGTGCAAGCCTTCGAATAACTACTGCCACCTACATCCACTTGGACCTGTTTACTGTACTCTTGTACCGGTTTCCCTTGACAATTTTTATCCTCTAGACCTCCCTCGGATACCAAATTGACAATTCAGTCAGGCCACACAGTGTGTGCTCTCAATCGATCTCTTCTTTTAGTCGAGATGTGCTACAAATTTCTTTTCTCCCCACTGCAATTCCGTAGTTTACACTTAATCACACCATCTACACATCTAATCTTCCGTATCCTTCTGTAGCACCACATTTCAAACACTTCTATTCTCATCTTGTCTGAACTATTTATCGGCCACGTTTAACTTCCGTAAGAGATTGCACTCCAGATATATACATCCAGGGTATACTTCCTAACACGTAAATTTATATTCGATGTTAACAAATTGGTCTCTTTCAGAAATTCTTTCCTTGCTATAGCTAAACTGCATTTTAAACTGAAGTGAGGAAAGGCATGGGAAACCTGCTAATATTGTGTCGGACTGCCTTTGACCCGGCGTAGTCCAACAGCTCGACGTGGCATGGACTTGACAAGTCTTCGAAGGTTCCCTACAGAAATACTGAACCATGCTGCCTTTATAGCTGTCCATGACTGCAACAGTATTTCCGGTGCCTGATTTTGTGCACAAACATACCTCTAGATTATGTCCCATCAGTGTTCAGTGGCATTCACTTTTGGACTATCTGACTAGCCAAGTGATTAGCTTGAATTGTCTAGAAAGTTCTTCAAACCTACGGCGGAGAATTGTGGCCCAGTGAGATGGCGCATTGTCGTCCACGAATATTCCTTAAATGCTTAGAAACATGAAGTCTATGAATGCTTGCAAATGGTCTACTAATAGCCGAACGTACCCATTTTCAGTTAAGGATCGGTTCAGTTGGACCAGAGGACCCACTTCATTCCAAGTAGGTGCAGTCCACACCAGTATGAAGCCACCACCAGCTTGCACTCTGTCTTGTTGACAACCTGGGTCCATGTCTTCTTGGGGTCTGCGCCACACTTCAATCCTACCATCATCTCTTACCACATGAAATCGGGATGCATCTGACCAGGTCACGGTTTTCCAGTCGTCTAGGATCCAACAGATATGATCATGAGCCTAGGAGAGACGTTGCAGGCGATGTCGTGCTGTTAGTAAGGGCGCTTGCGTCGGTCGTCTGCTGCCATAGCCCATTACTATTAAATTTCACCGCACTGTTCTAACAGATGCGTTCGTTCCACATTTATTTCTGTGGTTATTTCACGCAACGTTACTTGTCTGTTAGCACTGTAAACTCCATGCAAACGTCGCTGCTATCGGTCGTTAAGTGAATGCCGTTGGCCACTGTGTTGTCCGTAATGAGAGGTTATGCCTAGAATGTGGCATTCTTGGCACACTCGTGACACTCTGGATCTCAGAATACAGAATTCCCTAACGGTTTCCGAAATGGAATTTGCCATGCATCTAGCTCCAACTACGGTTCCGCGTTCAAAGCCAGTTAATGCCCGTTGTGCGGTCACAATCACGTCGGAAACCTTTCATGTGATCGCTTGAATACAAATGACAGCTCTGTCAATGCACCGCCTTTCTTTTACTTTGTGTACACGATATACCGCTGTATGTATATGTACACATCGCT
This sequence comes from Schistocerca gregaria, assembly GCF_023897955.1. Taxonomy (NCBI): domain Eukaryota; kingdom Metazoa; phylum Arthropoda; class Insecta; order Orthoptera; family Acrididae; genus Schistocerca; species Schistocerca gregaria. Next base: position 596,581,104 of record NC_064931.1, on the reverse strand, counting down.
ATCGCATGACTTTTGTCTCTACTTCGGTCATCATTAGTTATTTAGCTAATCCAATAGCAAAACTCATCGACGACTTTAATGTCTCATTTCTTAAATTAATTTTCTCAGCTTTGCCTTATTTAATATAGCTACATTCCATTACCCTTGTTTTGCTTTTGTTGATTTTCATCTTAGACCTCCTTCGAAAACAGCGTCCAATTTATTCAACGGTACTGTAACTTACCAACATACTTGTATACACTGCCCCAATCATTCAGAAGTTAAAGTGAATATATTGTCGCACAATCTTAAAGACAAGTGGTAGTTCAGCTGACTAAACGCAGAGTCAGTATACAAAGCTTGAGATAAAAACCTCTGCTTTCAGTATAATCCCATGATGCGTAACACAGAGACGGAGGCTCACACATTTACTTAGCAAAATAGTGTACACTAAGTGGTTTCAGCTAGAAGTAGCACGAATGTAAAATGTGTGCGAGCGCCAATAGACTACAAGTGCTAAAAAAATGTTTGCAGTGCAGACTATGAACAATAACGATTTCAACTAAGTCGGGTGACCACAACAAAGCAGCACCAGACAGAAAGTTTCATGAAACACTGCTGGTAAACAAGTGAGGCTTTGCGATTTCTCGATTGGTGAGGTCCAGTAACTTCCGTGAAAGTCTATAAACTGCCTCTCTGTCAGAGTCCGCTTGGAAAATAACAATGACGTACAACGGTCTTAGGAAGCCGACCGATGTGGTCGAGCGGTTCTAGGCGCTTCAGTCAGGAACCACGCTGCTACTATGGTCGCAGGTTCGAATCCTGCATTGGGCATGGATGTGTGTGATGTCCTTAGGTTAGTTAGGTTTAAGTAGCTCAACATCTAGGGGAATGATTATCTCAGATGTTAAGTCCCATAGTGCTTAGAGCCAGTTGAATCATTTGATCTTAGGAAACAAGTGGCTACAATACGAAAATAGTAAATATAACTGGGATTTAAAAATTGGTTTGATAAGTTCCTCAGACGTAGAATATTTGCTCCATATTGACATTGGCCTATTGGCCTAAGCTTTTACTAAAATACAAGGGTTGGACTTTAAATAGTGGAAACAATTTATTCACAACCGATACAAAAGAGTTACATGTTTGCACCTGTTACTGTCCTTCTAAGTAGTCACCAGTGTTGTGTAGAACCCGTTGCCAGCGATGTGGGAGGCGTATGCGAATGGAGCGGTGTAAAGTTATGGTGATTCTCGTGTACGAATGTGATGGAGTTACCCTAACGCATTCAAATGGTTCAAATAGCTCTGAGCACTATGGGACTTAACTTCTGAGGTCATCATTCCCCTAGAACGCAGAACTGCTTAAACGAAACTAACCTAAGGACATCACAAACATCCATGCCTGAGGCAGGATTCGAACCTACGACCGTAGCGGTCGCGCGGTTCCAGACTGTAGCGCCTAGAACTGCTCGGTCACACCGGCCGGCCCTAACGCATTACGTCCCTCCATGGCAAACCGTCTACGCACAGTATTAGTGTTCGTTTTTGGAGAATCACGTGCGACTAACATTGCGAAAGAAGCGACGACACATTCTCCGCAACCTACCCATCGTTTTGTACGACAATGCGCGGGCGCATACAGCGCAAGCTGTGGCTGCTTTGTTCGGTCGATGGGACTGGGAAGTGCTGCATCATCCACCATACTCCCCGGACTTAACACCTTGTGCCTTGATTTCAATCAGAAGATGAAGGAACCAATTCATGGCATTCGCTTCATAACTGTTTCAGAGATTCGACAAGCAGTAGACCGCTCCATTCGCACCATCAGCAGAACAGGCTCTGCTAACGGTATACTACGCCTTCCACATCGCTGGCAACGGGTTCTACAGAACGCTGCTTACTACTGTGAAGGACAGTAACAGGTGGAAACATGTAACTCTTTTGTATTGGTTGTGAATAAATAGTTGCCACTGTTTAGGTTCCAACCCCCATACAATACGTCATAGTAATTCATTTCGACATTTCGAGCAGTGCACTTCGTAAGGATTTTAGATAAATGAAAAGAGGAGAAAAGACGACGGATGTGTCTACTGACGCTTGCTGCTTTTTATTGATACATTCACTAAGATGATTGCAGTCTTCCCTGATTGTCTGCTCTTTAGTACCAACGATTGTGGACTACGTATGTTGAGGCGAATTCATAGTTCACTCTTAAGCCAAATTTGTCAATGGCAGTAGTTGAAATGGATAGCGTAATACTGCAGCATGGTCTGCCACATTCCCAGATTTAAAACAGAGAGACTGTTAAGTGTGATGTTGCCTAAAACTCAACGTTTATTGCATTTAGTCACTTCCTTACATGAGGATTGTTGTACAGAGGCGGCAGTGCTCCTAAAGGAGCACAGCCTTTTTGGACAGGTGAGAAATTCAATAGACGGAGACTTCAGCTGGGAACATCGCCTTCACGAATTGCTCTCTTCCAGCGTATTAGTCCGTGCGCACCTCAGAAGCTCTATTGAAGCGATCAGCCACCCTACATCTCATTTTATCTACAAAAACGAGTTACTTTAATATCTTTTAAATACAGTATACGGCGCAGAGAATTCGTAACAAAGCACAAGGCGTTGGAGAAAGATGTTTACTTCTGAACCCCTCAATCAAGCTACATCTTAGTAATTCTAAGCCGTATTAACAGTTCCGATGCTACTTATCAAAACGTTTATGTATAACAGGCTCTGCGCATGAAGGAAATACAAGCGAGAGGTTGTGAGACACTGAATGACAAAGTCATACGTTGGAGAGCGCTCAGACGATTAGATTATGAAGAAGGTCTGCAGCGCCCATGCCGATGGAGAATGGAAATTAAGCTCTGAGGTGGGTCGGTGGATGAGGGAAGGGGCTGTTACTGAATAACCTGTCCACTCTTCGCCATACCTGTGCATTATTTATTTAAATGTTAAAGGCCTGAATTTTGAAATATTATGGTAACGTTGCAGTGTTTTTAAACTTTCCACCATCAAAAGCCCTGTACACTGCGTACATATTGAATTTTAGTTCCCAATAAACCATGTATTTATTGTCTTGTGTGAATATAACATTTCCCTAGCTATTAATAAAGAAACTGTTTCCGGCGCTAAATTACTGTATAATTTACGGCATGTGCAGAAGGGCTACCTTAATTGAAACAAAACAAGAAACTAATCTGTATTACATTTGCACTGTCTTTATCTTTCACCAGGAGTGCTATTTAGTGAGAGGAGCTCTGTTGTAATACACCAACAATATTAACGTGCTTCTGCAATGCGCTTTGAACCCCTTGATAATAATTTGTGTAGAAATGCTTTCAGCAGTACTGCAGGTTGCTTCACTTCATATTTAAGGAACGAACACAAGTAAAATATCTGTGCTCAAAAAATAAAAAATAAAAGAAAACCGCCGGCCGAAGTGGCCAAGCGGTTCCAGGCGCAACAGTTTGAAACCGGGCAATGATGTGTGTGATGTCTTTAGGTTAGTTAGGTTTAAGTAGTTCTAAGTTCTAGGGGACTGATGACCTGAGACATTAAGTCCCATAGTGCTCAGAGCCATGTGAAACATTTTTGAAAAGAAAACAGCAATGTGACAAGAAGAGAAATGTCACATACTCACTATTGTTAGAATATGACTTAAAATAATGCAGTTTACTACAATAAGTTCTGAAACTTACACAAATATTAAATAACGCTAAACTGATAAGAGATGAGAAATATATATTATTCCAATGTCGTTTCATCATTTTGGGACAAATATTGTGTGTTTTGCTAAGGTTAGGACTGTATATTTTAATGATCTACACATTAGCAATGCTCACATGACGCAAGATTATTAGGTAATTTTTTTCCCTGCGCACGACACCATTTCTATGTCCATTATTTCCGCTTTTCTTCGCGCATTATTCCATATTGTTTCAGTCTTAGCTAAAGACCTATACGAATTCTTCCTGTACTTAAACTTGCTTAAAAACAAAGTTCTCAACACGATTTAGAAACTTCGCTTTGTGTTGCAATTGCAAGTTTGAATACTATAGCGCTAAGACTACCAGTAGCTAAGACGTTTACATTGAGGTGACAAAATTCATGGGATAGGAATATACAAAAATTCAGATGGCAGTAGCATCGCGTATACGAGGTATAAAAGGGTAGTGAATTGGAGGAGTTGACATTTGTACTCAGGTGATTCACGTGAAAAGATTACCAATGTCATTATCGCCGCAAGACGGGAATTCCCTCACTTTAAAAGCTGAATGGTAGTTTGAGTTAGACGCATGGGACATTTCATTCTTTAGAAAAACACTAAATTTCAGCCACTAGCTCTTACTACGGGCAACGCGGTGGCCGACTGCATTCACTTAACGACCGAGGGCGGTGGCACTTGCGTAGATTTGTCAGTGCTAACAGACAAGCAGCGGTGTGAGGAATACATATATTATATACATGCTGTTGGTGGTATAAATGCAGATATTGTGATCATTGGTACCTTAATATGCATGAACTTCTGTGGGTTTATTGGTTTTTCTGTGCAGCTAACAGTCTTCCAACAAACACGTCAAGTAATTTACCACTTGATGTTTTCTGCAGTCATAACCATATCACTATGTGAGATAACCTTATCAGTGTAGGCTAACTCTTTGGTGTCCACACTTCAACACCTGACCTGCTGCCAAGGGAAAATAAGCATTAATGGCGTGCTCTTTCCACTTGTACTTGAAGATACTAATCAACCTATAAACATACTACTCCTAATAACTATAATTACTAGTCGTAAATGAATGGGTTTTATCAAACTTGCAACTTCTTAAAATACCAAGGGCAAGATTTTCATAGTCTCTCACTCTCTACATATAAACTAGTAGTCCTACAAAAAAATGAAGACGACTGTTTTGTACGAAGATTAATGTAGTTCAGTTTTGTACTAAGATCAGTTTCCGCAAAACGCCAAAGTTTCCGAATTATGCAAGACCTTCAAATGAGTATTTTTTAAATGCCTGGAAAACTGTAGCATCCAGTGAAAAAGTATCACAGTACAAAATTTAACTAAATTAAATATCCTACACAGTAGCCCTGTTAATTTTCTTATGTAGGGCTAATAGTTTGTATACAGCATGCTACAGAACCCGAAAACCTCGTATGTGGTTTTTGAAGGCGTTGTGAGTTACTTAAAACCTACAGGTAGCGGCAGCTGAATCACCCTGTTTATACATTGGGTGAACCTCCTAAAACTTTCACCACACATATTGCGGAAATGGAAATTGCTGTTGATGTGCGGTTTTCACATAATGGACAGGTACCCAAGGGCTCGTATAATTAGAAATTAACCATATTGTAATAATACTTAGAAAGTGTATTTTTTTGTGCAAACATACATGTCTATTGGCATTAACAAACTAAAAGGGGAGTAAATTAGAAACTCAGTGATGTTCGCTGTAGCGTTCTAATGTAAGTCGTTTACGAGATATTTTATTTCGAAAACTTTCCACATCGACACTTGTCTGTGCATTCAGCCTGCGTAGTTGTTGCCTGTAGTAGCATGGAACGACTGCTGCACAAGTGCTAGCACTTGTAGCTTCATCACTAAACAAGATAGATGATACGTTTTGAGTATCCTGCCTTAATGTCCGTGTACAGAAGTTAACACGATTCAGATGATCTTTTTTTATGCAGCTGTTGATGGAGAGAGATGTGATAAGGATGGAACCTATGTCGACGGATAATGCGTAGGACACTTGCCTGACTCGCACCACGTTCTAGTGCTACTGCGCTAAAGCTAAGGCGCCGGTCAACCGCAACACCAGCAAGACATTAATTTCCCCTCGTCTGTCGTCACTTGCTTTCTTCTGTTACTTGGTCTACATGTTACACTACCACTTTCACGTAACTGGTTGAAGACTTTAATAAATACAGGCCGAGATGGTTGACGTCTACTGCGTTATCTTGTCGCATACAATGTACAAGAACGAATTGCATTCTTCCTCCACTCTCCATACAACAGTAGCATGCGTGCTTTTTCCGCATTGGTAAATCCCATCCTTGACTCACGACCTACTGCTTGGATTGTCACACACTAGTTGACTAGCAAGTCCCAATGCACCCGAGTAACACAAAAGTACAATGCAAGCAACCATAACAGCATCGTACCTAACAACGACGCAAGTTGAAAGGCATAAACATGTGTTCGCGTGGGAACTCTTCAGAATATGACATGTCGTACACGATTCGCATTAGAACACTTCTGACATTCTAATTTGCCCTGTTTTTGGTTTATTAATACCAATGAGCATAGTTCCATTTAAAATATATGTTTGCATAAAAGTGCACTCTCTGTGTACACACATCCAGAAAGTTTTACATGACCTCGGTTACTACAGTTTCGGAACCTGTACAGATAGTTGGAGAAGAGATCAACATAAACATCATTTCCAACCTTTTTATTGCTCATGAAAGCCACATGTTGCATATAGTACCACCACATCGCGAGACCTTAAGACGTGGTAGTCTAGATTTCTGCACACACCAGTACCTCTAATACCCAGTAGCACGTCCTCTTGTATTGATGCATGCCCGTATTCGTCGTGGCATACTATCCCCAAGTTGATCAAGGCACTACTGGTGCAGATTATCTCACTCCTCAACGTCGATTCGACGTAGATCCTTCAGAGCGGGTGGTGGGTCACATCTTCCATAAATAGCTCTTTTCTATCTATCCTAGGCGTGTTTGATAGGGTTCATATCTCAAGAACATGGTGGCCACTCTAGTCAAGCGACGTCGTTATTCTGAAGGAAGACATTCACAAGTTGCATACGATGGGGGCGCAAATTTGCCGTCCATGAAGACGAATGCCTCGCCAATATGCTGCCGATATGGTTGCACTATCGGTCGGAGGATGGCATTCACGTCCCGTACAGCCATTACGGCGCCTTCCATGAACACCAGCGGCATACGTCGACTCCACATAATGCCACCCAAAAACAGCAGGGAAACTCCAACTTGCTGCTCTCGCTAGACACTGTGTCTAAGCCATTCAGCCTGACCGGGTTGCCTCCAAACACATCTCCGACGATTGTGTGGTTGAAGGCATATGCGGCGCTCATAGGTGAAGAGAACGTTACACCAATCCTGGGTAGTCCATTCACCATGTTGTTGCCCCATCTGTACCGCGCTGCATGGTGTCGTGGTTGCAAAGATAGACTTCTCTAAGGACGTCTGAAGTGAAGCTGCCCATCATGCATCCCATTGCGCACAGTTTGAGTCGTAACATCCTGTGGCTACATGAAAAGTATTATAAAACATGTTGGTGTTACTGTCAGGGTTCCTCCGAGCCATAATCCATAGGTAGCGGTCATCCACTTCAGTAGCAGGCAATGGGCGGCCTGAGCGAGGCATGTCGTCGACAGTTCCTTTCTCTCTGTATCTTTTCCATGTCCGAACAACATCGCTTTCTTTCACTCTGAGACGCGTGGACACTTCCCTTGTTGAGAGCCCTTCATGGCACAAAGTAACAATGCGGACGCGATCGAACGGCGGTATTGACCGTCTAGGTATGGTTGAACTACAGGCAACATAAGCCGTATACCTCCTTCCCGGTGGAATGACTGGAACTGATCGGCTGTCGGACCCCCTCCGTCTAATAGGTGCTGCCCATGCATGGTTGTTTACATATTTGAGCTGGTTTAGTAACATCTCTGAACAGTCAAAGGAACTGAGTCTGTGATACAATATCCACAGTCAACGTCTATCTTCAGGAGTTCTGGGAACCGAGGTGATGCAGAAGCTGTTTTGATGTGTGTATTATTACAAACTGCTTTTTGGATTACTTTACGAGCCCCTGACTACCAGTCCATTCTGTGAAAACCACACATCAATAGCACTTCCCATTTCCACAATATTTGCGGTGCTATTTTACAGGGTGCTCTCAAATTCGCTTTACAATTTTCTAAGACTTGTAGAGGTGACTGGGTAGACTATATTTTGAATACGAACCTACGTCCGGAAAAGCACCATTCTCGTGCTACAGCCGTCTGAAAACGTGTTTGGCAGATAGGTATGCAACAGGGTAGTCACGGTGGGATGTACTTACATCGGATGGGATGATGTCATTTGGCATCTGTCCTGCATCTCTGACCTCGCTCGAGCCTTATTCACGTGTCTGTGAGTGTTAGAACAACACGACTGAGTACATATATGCAGAATATACCAACGTGGACCTTCTGTGTGGCGATGCTCACGGTAATGGAAGGCCGCGCGGGATTAGCCGAGCGGTCTTGGGCGCTACAGTCATGGACTGTGCGGCTGGTCCCGGCGGAGGTTCTAGTCCTCCCTTGGGCATGGGTGTGTGTGTGTTTGTCCTTAGGGTAATTTAGGTTAAGTAGTGTGTAAGCTTAGGGACTGATGACCTTAACAGTTAAGTCCCATAAGATTTCACACAAATTTGAACATTTTTGGTAATGGAAGAGCTGCTCGGCTCCTATCAAGATCGTTATCCACAACGTCTGACCCCATTGCATACCCTTTTCACCACAATACCCAACAGCTTCCATAAAGGGGTAACTTGACTATCAGTAAGCGTGACTGTGGTGCTACAAGAAGACTGTAAACAACAGTGTTTGTGAAAACTGATTAATTTTCCTTTTTGTTTCTTTGGTTATTAATGAGAATAATTGCAAAACAAGAGCTGTACTGGGTCACTGGTCGCGTTACCAACATGGTTTCATGTGGCTGTAGTACGGAAAAGATACGTCTCCGGACATGCGTACCAATTCAAAACATTATCTACGCAGTCCCCTGTACAAGTCCTAGAAGTTTGTAAGGGAATAAGGGGACTTACAGAGCACACTGTGTATATAAAATTAAATGTGCTATACAGAAGGCCACAAAGGCAATTAATTACTAGCTTTCTGCCTTTACATCTCATATTAATATCACATCACCTACATGTCCACACACCTCACTGCAATCAACAGTCAGGCTACCAGCAGTATGGCTTGAGCCACTTTGTGGAGATCTCAGATGTAATCCAGGTTTTGGGCATCATTTGAATCGACCCTTACTATCGATCCATCGCTTTATAAGGGGTCGAATAATTAGAGCGATTTAGCTAGTGAAATTAGGAGTTTTACAGTAATCTAGTTAATTGATATGTGAAGGAATATTGGGAGCCAGAAGTCATATGTGGTGAAGGATGATGACTGGGTTAACTTGGTAATTTTGTAGCAAGCAGAGGATTTTTGAGGGGGTTCCAACCGGAAATGTCAAGGAAGGTTATTTCAGAATTTGCTAAGTATCTGAGTGAAATGGATATTCCATTATCATTAGAAGAAACAGAATCATTGGCTCGGTCATGTGATCATCGGGCAGTGTTTAGTGTGGACATAAACTGTTTTCGGTGTCCACGAAAGGATCACGTACGAAGAGATAAAAGACACCATTGCTGCAGCAGTAGTAAAAAATTTGGTCACTCCGATCGGCAATGCCGTACCAGAAATCAGCAACAACAGAAGTTTCAATCGCAAGGTAGTAGACCTTAGCGCAGCAGTGAGAGGCGCCTCGGGGCGGGATTTTCACTGCGCCATGCTTGCTGTAAGAGCCAGCGCAAGTAAGAAAGCAATGGCAGACTTTTTTCTGGCCGGCTGTGTGGGGGATAACTTATGTAAAATGTTGAAGGACACGGTTGCTAGTAAGCGAGTATTTGGGTCAAATAGGTTAAGTGCACCACGCTGGACGTTAAGTGACGTATGTGAAGAGCACGTAAATTCACTCAGTACTGGACTGTTGAAGTTTCAAGTGAGGGAGTTTAACTTCCAAGTGGATGCAGAAGCATTTCCCGAGGTTTTCATTAGGCACGACGTTATCGTAGGGCTCGATTTGCTGGTTGCACATACTGCCATTATTTACATGGAATGGAATACGGAAAAACTGGATGAAACTCTGTTTTAGCTAGACTCTGCAGTTGGTGTATCTTTAGTGTCGTAAAGTTCACCCCATGGCCAGGGGAAACCAATTAAATTGTGTACAAGGTCCCTTAAGGTCAGTTCGTGGGACCGCATACCAAAAGGTGCAGAAAAGGTAGTCTGGATTGATGTTGGTACTAAGCTGCCAGTGAACTCATTGTATATCGTCGAACCTTTTGCGGATAACTAAGTACTAGATGTAGTTAGTTGTTTTATACGACGTAGCGTGTCCTGAGTTTTGGAGGTAGATGGGGCGACGGTAGTGCCGGTCAGTACTGATAATGTTGGCACCGAGGAAGTAAAACTGTCGTAGGGTGCCCTGGTTGCGAATTTAGAAATGTTGGGTAAGGATGAACTAGACTGTGATTTTACAGCAAATTGCAGCTGAAACACAGGACAGAGAATTAGTGAAAAAATTATTCAGTGAGTACGTGGAATTATTTAATCCGTCTGATGCATTACCCGCAACATCGCTTGTTAAGCACCAAATTCTTATTGGAAGCGAAGCATCCATCTAAAACCGACTAATCGAGTTCCAAGGCTTTTACGGCCTATTATGGAAGAGTTTATAGATCAGCAACTTAGAGATGTCATCATAGAACCTAGCTGTAGTCATTCGTCTGTTCCTATTGTAATTGTAAGCAAGATGTCACCATATAGTGGCAAAGCATATCGTTTGTACTGTGACTACCTGTTCCTCAACAAGTACATGGTGTCGGATGCGTATCCTATGACTAATATAACAGAGACAGTGGTCAACATGGATCAGTGTCGGTACTTCCCAACACTGGATTTGCATGATGGTTACCACCAGTAGCAAGCGACGCTCGAGGATCGATCCATTGTTTTGCCAGCGCCTTTGGGACTTACTACACCGGCGAGGGAGGTGTAATTAACTATGTACTATCACTTGGCTCCTGTTAATAGCCAGCGGAGAGGGTCCCACCTGGATGCTAGTGTACCAACATCACTAACTAGTAGATACTGCTATTTGGAGTGCTATGCAGTTCACGCATCCCCAGTAACATGGGAGTCTTTGTGCAAGTACTTCTCGCTGAAGGTGCAGGAGATATTACTAGTGGCACCATACAGACACAGTCTACACAAGAGCCGTTACACCGTCTCACCGGACCAGTTACCATCTGCTCTTTGAAGTCGGTTCATACAGTGCCGTGCGAGTTCGCGTTGTATCGTTCTGAGGAGGGTCTCGCGGAAAGCCCTAAAGAACTATTGACGGAGAAGGAGAAATACTTCCAGGGAGTAAGACAGCACTGGTTATATTCGGTGGCAAAGCCAACAGTCGTTATTTGTAAATGTTACAAGAATGGCAAGGATTAATACTTAATGGAACTCGTTGTGAGATATCTTGATCCACTTTCCGCTTACCAGTAACGACAACAGACCATAGCCATTAGTATGGCCCATTCCTTAGTTTATGTACCTGACCTACAGGTGCCTTCCCCACTTTGGCCTCCCTGAACGCCTTTCGTTTCTTAGCGACCCCACTGACGAGGACCTGCTCACCTCTCTGGGTTAGATGACCGCCACCCAAGCTGGTTATGTTACCATGAAAGATCTCTTAGAGCACGTGAGAAGCTACAGAAGTAGTCAGCAGCAGCGATTAGCAGTCTCCAGTTCATCAACATCAGCCGCTTGCGCATTCCTTTTGGTGATCGGAATCATATATTTCTTGTTCGAGAAAAGAGTTTCCCAACTTCCACTCCTCCCTACCTTCAGAACGGCACCCCCTCCCTAAACTACGCAGAGTAATGAGCGAACAGTCATGAAGACAAAGGCCAAGTGTGCTCAATAACCGTAATGAAAAATGGTGTACAAGAGCGTGAACTGTGGTGTAATTAGTAGTGACAATCCACAATATATAGTTTCAAAGGAAGTGAACGCTGTAAATGTGGTATAAGCACAGTATTGATAGAGGGTTCTAACCATGTAAATAGAGATAGAATGTGGGGAAACAGTCTTCCCATAGAACGGACTAATGTAGAGGGTCAAATGATTACAACAACTAAGTTAGCTAGAGGTAGAAGTTTTACAGTATTGTAGTTTGTTAAAATATGAAGCAATATTGGGAGCCAGAAATCGTATGTATGTTACATTCTGTTGAACATCTCAGTAGTATGGTATCTTGATGCAAGTGGGTCGGCAGACCACCAAGATAAGCAACATGGAGGAGAACACGGTGTCACCGACCAGTGGAGGACATGACAAGAGTCAGCTCGCCGTATCGAGAGCAGTAATTGGGTCAGTTACACGAGCCGAGCAACACCAGAACATTCCAGTCCCTACAGGGGAGGAACAACCTCAAATATCAGGAACAGAAAGCTGTATTAAAAGACCCGCAGCCAGCTCGTGATCATCGACCATCGTGAGATGTTGGAGTGATGCAGAGAATGTGTCACTCACCGCCAGTTCGGAGCCGTCACTGTCATCACAGTCATCGTAATAGTCACCATCGTAACGCAGGTCGACGCCTAGGAGGTATCAAATTGACGCTCCCGCTGTGATCATCACCTTTGCTGTTGTCAGCCGTTGTTAGCAATCAGCCACCTGTAATGGGAGTCATCACCTGGGGGTGCAATGTCGCCATCGTCCTAGGATGCTGCCTTCGCAGACACCGTGACCGAGACGAGAGCCGGGGACACTGGGCAGCCGACGCCAGGCAGCCGCCACTGCGGATGATCGCTGACACAGGGCACTGACATGCCTCATTGCCGCCGCCGCCACGACCCTCTGACGTGGTCACAACAAAGGCCCACAGCGCGTGGTTTCAGCCACCGCGTTACGGCTCAGGAAGGCCACAGAGCCGCTGTCGAGTCAGCGGACTCCGGTTACGCCAGCGGAACCACAGTCTGTGCAGTGGGATCACGTGTGAGCGTCCGCCAGCCCCCTCCGTTGCCATCGAGAATATTACGAGCGGAAGCAAACTTCGCCCAGAGGGCCAACAACCAGTGTGTTATAGCAGATCTATAAATGTTGTTACTTTGTCATAAGGAGCCATCCGGAGACACACCGCACCACCCTCTTCCTCACGCCAAGCAGAGAACCCATGTTCGAATCCAGCAACGGGCAGTGGAGTTTGGTGCCGGGTACAGCTCTTTTAGTAAAGAAACGTTTTCCTTCAAGGGTATCCGTCAGACGAACCGAAACTGTTAGTCGATGGAAAACCCACAACAGCTTGCATGTGCGAGGAAGCAAAGAAAATATTATTAAATTAAGACGGAGATGGCAGTCGCATTATATAGTCACACCTCGCCTTTGCGGTTGTACTAAACACCGTACAGTCATTGGCAGCTGAAACGCTGAGTAGTAAATTCCTCGACTGTGGCCGCCGCACTCACGCAATGCATGCCATAGGAGAAGACGTCACAGCATACTGTAATGTTCTCACTCCGAAAATCCTCGAACATTTTCTGTTGAAATGTCTCAGAAATGTGTTATTCCTGCTGAAAAAAGAACTACTGAAAGGAAACGTACTCAAATCGATGAGCTTTTTGGAAGAAGAATTTCGTGGTGCTCTTGCTGCACAAAAGATTCGTGCCGAGTACTTCACACTCACTGCAACAACTCTTCACATAACTTCAAACAAGCTAAAAACTCGCAAAAACCTAAACTAGAAGTACAACCATATTGTGAATTTTTCCAAGCCTGCACTCATTGGCTTCAGTCCGGAATCGCGCTGCTGCTACGGTCGCAGGTTCGAATCCTGCCTCTGGCATGGATATGTGTGATGTCCTTAGGCTAGTTACGTTTAAGTGGTTCTAAGTCTAGGGGACTGATGTCCTCAGATGTTAAATCCCATAGTGCTCTGAGTCATCTGAATCATTTACACTCGTTGCGCCCAAGGCTACAACATAGTAACTGAGAGCCAACAATGTACTGCTAAACTAAAGAGAGATAATAGTTGTTTTATACTTCCAAAACAAGGTCACAGTCAGAAAAACTACAGTAAGAAGGGCCAGATATTGTGTTCTAGGTTCACGACACGTCATCACAACCGAGCGAGATGGCGCAGTGGTTAGCGCGGTGGACTCGCAATCGGTAACACGGCGGTTCAAACCCGCAACCGGCCATCCTGATATAGGTTTTCCAAGATTTCCCTAAAACGCTTCAGTCAAATGCTGGGATGGTTCCTTTGAAAGGGCACGGTTGACTTCCATCCCTGCCGACCGCGGTAGCCGTGCGGTTCTAGGCACTACGGTCCGGGACCGCGGGACTGCTACTGTCGCAGGTTCGAATCCTGCCTCGGGCATGGATGTGTGTGATGTCTTTTGGTTAGTTAGGTTTAAGTAGTTCTAAGTTCTAGGGGACTGATGACCTAAGATGTTAAGTCCCATAGCATTTTCCGAGTTAGCAATAGCACCTTCCAATATAAGAAAACTAGTGCGCACTAGGAGACTTCTGTTAGCGGACCCAAAAGGATGTTACGGACTTTCTTCCCATTCAGATCGTCATGGGAGAAGATCACTATTGGAAAACAGTGAAAAATTATACTCCGAATCAATTAACATCAACCATTGTACTAACATGTTCCCTTTTAAGTTGCATTCTTAGCGAGAGCAAATCAAGTGCAACACGGACAAAGCACGTGATGGCAACCTGGATCAGTATAGAGGTAGCAAGTCAAAAAACGATATCTTACGACCTTTCTGGGATTTAGAAGCAAATCACAGCGGACGAAACAGGAACTCCGAATCCGAAGGACTTGGTCTTGTTGCTACATTTCTCAAAATCCTACTGCACTGAAGACGAAAGAAGATTGGTTTCATTCCCAAGTAAAAGCAAAGTTATGGTGCCTAATAACTTTCAGCAAGCTGACAAGAGATCTGTTTCACTGAAGAAGAATTTTAATAAGAACAGCAACCTGAAACATATTTACGGGGCACAAATGATAGACCACATCAAATAGATACTTGTGGAATTCACCCCTTCTGAGCAGACATCAAATGACAGATTTTACTTGCCACATAATGAAGGAAACAAAGAAAAGTTAGGTGACAGAAAATGGAAGATTGTATTACAAGATTCGTCACACGAGAAGAATGCACTTTCACTTAGTGTCTGTTTAGAAATGGATCCTAATTTACTCCCTGACTTTTTTTCAATATTAATCGATGGAAGACCTTAGCGTCAAACTGTTTTACAGAAATACAATGACTGACAAATCCATCGCAGCAGAGACACTGCCCTGGTTAACAAAGAATCCAACGCTGTTGTCACAATTTACACAGAGAACAGATCATTCCTTAATAGCAAAGAAGAAATTAGCAGACGAAGCCATCATGGTAAAAACAACACTCCCCATTTTAACAGCTAAACGGCCGAGGAGGTGGTGGGGGGGAGGGGGGCGAGGGGTGGCGACAGGGAGGGCATTCGGCCATTCAAACCAACCACGCAGACCCTGCGCCGATGCGGGACAAAGGCACACGAAATAAAATACATCAAATGATTTTATCTAAGGAACCTCTCCTCATTCTTGGTCGTAAAGGCCCTAGTTATACTGTATCAAATGCAAGTAAAAATGGACCGTGGTGCGCTGAAAACACGGTATCTCGTTAAATGAAACTGTTTATGCCACTTTTTAAATAATGTACGGTGCAGTTTTCCTCGAACCCCTCAAGGAGCCTTCCTGGCGGAGAAAGCATAAGAGAAGATGCAATATGGAAACGGTCGAAGATGCTCCGTATTTATTGATCGTGTGTATTCATTACTTGGTTGACATGACTGTTACCTGTTTTCAGAAGTGAAATAAGTGATCGACCTTCTGCTTTTACCGTTTGTAGGTTATCTTACGGAAGACCGTAAATTCTTCAGCCGTTTCTCTCACAGATATTCACGTCCTACGCACTACGTCTGCTATACATACAGACACACACCTGGTATGATTTACAAAGCCCATGGTCCTTAGGCTCAGTGACTGTTTTTACAACATACCAAACGTGCACTAGCAAAAATCTTTTGTGTTCCTTCTTGTATATGTGTGAAAGAGTTAGTAGTTAGGTTTAACGATCTCCTCGTCCACACCTTGAAGACCCGAAGGATGTCGTCCTGCCGCCGTGTCATCCTATGCCTTACGGAATCACTCGCACGAGGCATGGAGACGCCTGTGGTCAGCAGACAACTATCTCGGCCATTTTGTGAACTTTCCAGACTGGAAGCCGCTACCACTCAGTCAAAGAGCATCTTAACTGTCATCACGATGCAGAGTAAACCCCGTACCCATCCTTTCAGCAGTAAAAATCCTTAGCAGTACATTGAATCGAACAAGAATCTTCCACATTGCATCCAACTACGTCTGTGGCGGAGTGCTCGGCTATGGAGGCGTACAGTAACTAGCTTCCCTGCCTTTTTTTACTTTTTACACACTGTATAAATTTTCTCTTTACTATCTACACACCAGATTTTTTTGTGTATATATTTTGTTGCTACACTTTGTACATCTGACACAGTCCAAATCTCAACAAGCTCTTCGCAATTAATACATGTCTTACTTTTATAGGTTCGAATGTTTTTATGTCATAAGCTGCTGCGAAAAAGTTTTGGCTCTGTTTCCGTCCGAGGAATCATCTTGCCTTCCTTGATATTTTTTAGCATTGTGTTTGAAATCTTGTGGGACTTAACTGCTAAGGTCATCAGTCCCTAAGCTTACACACCACTTAACCCAAATTATCCTAAGGACAAACACACACACCCATGCCCGGGGGAGGACTCGAACCTCCGCCGGGACCAGCCGCACAGTCCATGATTGCAGCGGCCGAGACCACTTGGCTAATCCCGCGCGGCTGACTTCCTTGATACCTTAAATGAAAGTTACTATACCAGGTGTGAGTATTTATCCATACAGATTTGGATTCGTTTGTTTTCTCAATAATTTATATGTTTTGTTTCACGGCGTAACATTCTACATTTTTCCAGTATTTTGGAGCAAGGGTATACAGGATGGTGCGGATTTAATACATAGTTGGAACGAGAAATATTAACTAAGCCTCTCTGGCATGATGCAAGCTATGATATATTGTCTCCCAGTTTTAGAAAGATTTCACATTAAGGGTAATACTTTGGGGCTGAGAGTATGAAGCCGTGCTGAAAAGCGATGCGTTTGAATTTTGTATGTGAAAACTCTTAAAGCTTTTAAAATAAAACGAACGTTATTAACATTATTTTTCTCTACGTATTTGTAGCCCAACATAGTCACGAACACATATCTCCCAACGAGAGATCAGTCTATTCATTACTTTTGAATGTCTGGCTTTGTTGACGGAGCCAGAACCTCAAGTCTACTTGCACTGCTTCATCACTATCAATGTGAAGTCCTCGAAGGTGTTCTTTAATTTTTGGAAACAGAGGATAATCGGATGAGGCCAAGTTAGGACTATATGGACGATGATCGATCACAGTCAGCCCAAGTCGTCGGATTGTTGCAGATGTCGTAGCACTCGTGTGTGACCTGGCATTCTCATGCTCTAGGAGATGGTGGTCCATGTGTGGACGAACCCTTCGAATTAGGAACTCGGTTACAACACGCTGTTTCTCAGGCACCGACAGAGTTACGTTACACGCCACTGTAGAAGCAGTGGGCTGCGAATATGTTGAAAAGAAGAATAAAGACATAGAGTGTTAATAAAATTTGTTTTTGTAAAATGAAGAATAAACCGCCTTCAGTCACAAGTTGTGTTTATTTACTGCACTATGCATTTCGAGCCCTGGAGGCTCATCTCCAGGTGCTTTTTAGTTATTTACATCAGGTGTTTTAGTTGTTTGCCTGTTGAGAATACATTTTTGTGTTACAACATGGTATATTGTGGATATAAGTTTAACAGCGTGCATGAATTTACATTTAGTGGTATTGGAAACATTCATCGTATAAACAAGGAAAAAGATAAAAACATATACGGTAGGTGGTTTACTGCAGAGGGGTGACTATAGAGGATGCACAGGCAAACCTACATTGCTGAATGGAAATCCATGTTGTTCAACAGAGCTTATGTAACCTCTGTAATTTTACACGAAAGGCAGTAATACAGTTTTAAGTTGTGATGTTACCGTGGTACGTTCCTGTAGCAGCAACTGCCGAACTATGTCCACAACAGTCAGATCTAAGATAAGATTTGTTACTTCATTGTTTCATGAAACCATATTAGGATATAAATAGAGAATATTTTTTTCTAAAAAGATCACTTTATTTGCTACGATTACTCAATATAGGTCGACATGTATACTTAATGATTTTAAAAATCAGACTAAAATTTAATTTTTAACTAGTGTATATGACAGGCGAATGACTTCCGAGAATTTCAGCAAGGGAAAGGTTTTGCTATCACAATATCAGAGCATCGTTGTAGTGTAGAGTCACTTTGTCATACCAAGTGTAGTTTCGTATTTTGCTAAAATCGTTCGCCTTAAAAATTAGCATGAACCTATGTGTAACTTGATGCACGTAATGTCTTTGTCTTTCACTGCATTATCTCTACAGCAAAATCTGATTTGTGGTGGGAGGAAAATAGACCAAGTTTTTATGCTTCATCATAGCCGCTGCGCTTTTATGAGATAATAAAATGGAATCCAGAAAACTTTACTACAGTTCACTTAACATTAAAAACTTAGACGGTAACACAGAATATTGTATCAGTTACATTAAAATTCTGTGGCAATGAAAGCAACCAATTTTGTGGGAGACCTGGAATGAGATTCCTTTGATTCTCCTATAGAATTGGTCAGTAGACTGAAAAGAGAATAAGAGAAAGTATAAGAATTAAGCGTAAAAAAAATCGTGTGCTACAGAACTGAAGCATTACAACACTAGGTGCCAGAAAACTTACAGATTAAATGTTGATCATTCAGTAGATACCAATGAGCTAAAATACCTGACGATTGTGAGGTAGAATACTGTCTGCCCTTCCCTCTCTCAGTGCCTTTCATGCAATACATTCCCCCGTTCCTGTGTCTGAAGCAGAACACTCACAGAGTAGGATGATATACGTAATCTGTCTGAATCTCTGTAGTAAAAAAGGAATTGTATGCAAAATAAATACCAGTGTCTTATAGTTGTTAGCTATATTTCCTACTCTGCACGAGAAAATGAGACACTTTATTCCACTGGAACATACTCAAATATGTACATACTATATGCCAAATATTTCATCGTCTGGTAAGAAATATTACTACTACCACTTTCGACATATGCCCAAATGTATATTTCTGACTGCTAGAACGGCGGATTAGATGATCCAGTAAGAACGAAGGTCTTACAGGTTACATAATAATTTGCAGTTTTTTCAGTCAAGATTTAAATTGTGTGTTTAACAACTAGTTACAATTTTTGTAATTTTGAAATTAAAACTGGTGCAAAACGTAATCCTGATTTGTTAATGCAATGACAACACATCACATTTTACACAATAAGTCGAAGCTGAACTAACGAAATCAATGTTATAATAATGAAAACGAACTCTCCAAAACCAGCTGCTTAAGGTAATATTTTTAATACTTTACACGATAGGTCCATTTCGGCTTCACTGCCATTATCAAGGGACCTGCGAAAATAACATTGTTAAAATTTACTATACGTAAATCAAGGCTGCTTCATGTTTACATTTGCACTGGTACTTTCTCTGTCAAGTGGTGATAAGAACTTAATACACTACTGGCCATTAAAATGGCTACACCACGTAGATGACGAGCTACAGACGCGAAATTTAACCGACAGGAAGAAGATGCTGCGATATGCAAATGATTATCTTCTCAGAGCCATCAAACAAGGTTGGCGCCGGTGGCGACACATGTAACGTGCTGACATGAGGAAAGTTTCCAACCGATTTCTCATACACAAATAGCAGTTGACCGGCGTTGCCTGGTGAAACGTTGTTGTGATGCCTCGGGTAAGGAGAACACATGCGTACCATCACGTTTCCGACTTTGATGGTTCAAATAGCTATGAGCACTGTGGGACTTAATATCTATGGTCATCAGTCCCCTAGAATTTAGAACTACTTAAACCTAACTAACCTAAGGACATCACACAACTCCCAGTCATCACGAGGCAGAGAAAATCCCTGACCCGCCGGCAATCGAACCCGGGAACCCGGGCGTGGAAAGCGAGAAGCCTACCGTACGACCACGAGCTGCAAACGACTTTGATTAAGGTCGGATTGTAGCCTATCGCGATTGCGGTTTATCGTGTCACGACATTCCTGCTCGCGTTGGTCGAGATCCAATGACTGTTAGCAGAATAGAGAATCGGTGGGTTCAGGAGACTATTACGGAACGCCGTGCTGGATCCCAACGGCCTCGTAACACTAGCAGTCGAGATGAAAGGCATCTTATCCGCATGGCTGTAACGGATCGTGCAGCCACATCTCGATCCCAGAGTCAACAGATGTGGACGTTTGCAAGACAACAACCATCTGCACGAACAGTTCGACGATGTTTGCAGCATCATGGACTGTCCGCTCGGAGACCATAGATGCGGAACCCTTGACGCTGCATCACAGACAGGAGCGCCTGCGATGGTGTACTAAACGACGAACCTTGGTGCACGAATGGCAAAACATTTTTATGGATGAATCCAGGTTCAGTTTACAGCATCATGATAGTCGTATTCGTGTTTGGCGACATCGTGGTGAACGCACATTGGAAGAGTGTATTCGTCATCGTCATACTGGCGTATCAGCCGGCGTGATGGTATGGGTGCCATTGGTTCCCCGTTTCGGTCATCTCTTGTTCGCATTGACGGCACTTTGAACAGCGGACGTTACATTTTAGATGTGTTATGACCCGTGGCTCTACCCTTCATTCGATCCCTGCGAAACCCTATATTTCAGCAGGATAATGCATGACAGCATGTTGCAGGTCCTGTAAGGGCGTTTCTGAATACAGAAAACGTTCGACTGCTGCCCTGGCCAGCACATTCTCCAGTTCTCTCACCAATTGGAAACTTCTGATCAATGGTGGCCGAGCAACTGGCTCGTCACAATACGCCAGTCACTACTCTTGATGAACTGTGGTACCGTTTTGAAGCTGCATGGGCAGCTGTACCTGTACACGCTATCCAAGCTCTGCTTAACGCAATGCCTAGGCGTATCAAGGCCGTTATTATGGCCCGAGGTGGTTGTTCTGGATATTGATTTCTCAGTATGCATCCAAACTGCGTGAAAATGTAGTCACATCTCAGTTTTTGTATAATATGCAGACCTGGAAATGGAAAAAAGAACACATTGACACCGGTGTGTCAGACCCACCATACTTGCTCCGGACACTGCGAGAGGGCTGTACAAGCAACGATCACACGCACGGCACAGCGGAAACACCAGGAACCGCTGTGTTGGCCGTCGAATGGCGCTAGCTTCGCAGAATTTGTGCACCGCCGCCGTCAGTGTCAGCCAGTTTGCCGTGGCATACGGAGCTCCATCGCAGTCTTTAACACTGGTAGCATGCCGCGACAGGGTGGACGTGAACCGTATGTGCAGTTGACGGACTTTGAGCGAGGGCGTATAGTGGGCATGCGGGTGGCCGGGTGGACGTACCGCCGAATTGCTCAACACGTGGGGCGTGAGGTCTCCACAGTACATCGATGTTGTCGCCAGTGGTCGGCGGAAGGTGCACGTGCCCGTCGACCTGGGACCGGACCGCAGCGACGCACGGATGCACGCCAAGACCGTAGGATCCTACGCAGTGCCTTAGGGGACCGCACCGCCACTTCCCAGCAAATTAGGGACACTGTTGCTCCTGGGGTATCGGCGAGGACCATTCGCAACCGTCTCCATGAAGCTGGGCTACGGTCCCGCACACCGTTAGGCCGTCTTCCGCTCACGCCCCAACATCGTGCAGCCCGCCTCCAGTGGTGTCGCGACAGGTGTGAATGGAGGGACGAATGGAGACGTGTCGTCTTCAGCGATGAGAGTCGCTTCTGCCTTGGTGCCAATGATGGTCGTATGCGTGTTTGGCGCCGTGCAGGTGAGCGCCACAATCAGGACTGCATACGACCGAGGCACACAGGGCCAACACCCGGCATCATGGTGTGGGGAGCGATCTCCTACACTGGCCGTACACCTCTGGTGATCGTCGAGGGGACACTGAATAGTGCACGGTACATCCAAATCGTCATCGAACCCATCGTTCTACCATTCCTAGACCGGCAAGGGAACTTGCTGTTCCAACAGGACAATGCACGTCCGCATGTATCCCGTGCCATCCAACGTGCTCTAGAAGGTGTAAGTCAACTACCCTGGCCAGCAAGATCTCTCGATCTGTCCCCCATTGAGCATGTTTGGGAATGGATGAAGCGTCGTCTCACGCGGTCTGCACGTCCAGCACGAACGCTGGTCCAACTTAGGCGCCAGGTGGAAATGGCATGGCAAGCCGTTCCACAGGACTACATCCAGCATCTCTACGATCGTCTCCATGGGAGAATAGCAGCCTGCATTGCTGCGAAAGGTGGATATACACTGTACTAGTGCCGACATTGTGCATGCTCTGTTGCCTGTGTCTATGTGCCTGTGGTTTTGTCAGTGTGATCATGTGATGTATCTGACCCCAGGAATGTGTGAATAAAGTTTCCCTTTCCTGGGACAATCAATTCACGGTGTTCTTATTTCAATTTCCAGGAGTGTATTTGTCCAATGAATACCCGTTTATCATCTGCATTTCTTCTTGGTGTAGCTATTTTAATGACCAGTAGTGTAGCTTTTTTAGTTACAAAACGTTAAAATACGTTTTTGACATATATCTTGAAACTTCAATGTTTTGACAGTTCTTTACTAGAATGCCATATGTTTAAAGGTATATTCAGCTTACCAGAGATGTTAGATAAAACCATTTACATATAGGAAATCTACATCTACATCTAATGGATACTCTGCAAATCACATTCAAGTGCCTGGCAGAGGGTTCATCGAACCACCTTCACAATTCTCCATTATTCCAATCTCGTATACCGCGTTGAAAGAATGAACACATATATCTTTCTGTAAGAGCTCTGATTTCCCTTATTTTATGAAATAGTTCAAATGGCTCTGATCACTATGGGACTTAACATATATGGTCATCAGTCCCCTAGAACTTAGAACTATTTAAACCTAACTAACCTAAGGACATCACACAACACCCAGTCATCACGAGGGAGAGAAAATCCCTGACCCCGCCGGGAATCAAACCATGAAACCTGGCTTATTTTATCGTTGTGATCGTTCCTTCCTGTGTAGGCTAGTGTCAACAAAATATTTTCGCATTCGGAGGAGAGGGTTGGTAATTGGAATTTCGTGAGAAGATTCCGTCTCAAAGGAAACTTCTTTCTTTTAATGTTGTCCACCCCAAATCCCGTATCATTTCAGTGACGCTCTCTCCCCTATTTCGCGATAATACAAAACCTGCTGCCCTTTTCTGAACTTTCTCGATATACTCCGTCAATCCTATAAGGTAAGGATCCCGCACCGCGCAGTAGTATTGTAAAAGGGGACGGACAAGCATAATGTAGGCAGTTTCTTTAGTAGATCTGTTACATTTTCTACATTTTGGTTAGCTTTCCCCACAACATTTTCTGTGTGTTCCTCCCAATTTAAGTTGTTCGTAATTGTAATTCCTAGGTAGTTAGTCGAATTTACGGCCTTTAGATTTGGCTGATTTACAGTGTAACCGAAATTTAACGGATTTCTTTTAGCACTCATGTGGATGACCTCATACTTTTTATTGTTTAGCGTCAACTGTCAAGTTTCGCACCATACAGATATATTTTCTAAATCGTTTTGCAATTTGTTTGGATCTTCTGATGACTTTACTAGTCGATAAACGACAGTGTCATCTGCAAACATCGTAAGACAGCTGCTCAGATTGCCTCCTAATTCTTTTATATGGATGAAGAACAGCAAAGGGCCTTAAATACTACCTTTGGGGAATGCCAGAAATAACTTCGGTTTTACTCGATGACTTCTCGTCAGTTACTACGAACCGGGACCCCTCTGACAGGAAATGACGAATCCAGTACATTCGATTCAGTTTTCATTCCATAGACCCAAAAGATTAGATGATTCTCGTGGCTGTGGAACATGTCGGAAAGCATAGCATAAAAAAATTTCAATATAATACTTACAATCTTGACCATTTGTCAGGAGATTGACGAAATAGGCGATTACAATACGGTAAACTGAAACAGGTAATATTTACAGAATTAACACGCTTAGAATGAAACATCGTTGTGCACTATTAATAAATTTATCATATACGAAATACCTTATCTTGACCGTGTTGATGAAGTGCTGTCAAAACTGAAATTTAACAGAGATTTTTACTTAAGTGGCTTAACAGTCTCTGTTAAGGTATTCATCTACAGAGTAGAAGGAGTTGCCCATCAAAACAGTGTCTTTCAAACTCCGTTTAAACCGTGCATTATCTGAAACGAAGTTTTTAATGGTTACTGGGAATTTATTGAAAATGTGTGTTCCAGAATATTGTACCCCTTTTTGGACCAAGGTAAGTGATTTTATGTCTTTATATGGATTGTTCTTGTGCCTAGTACATATACTGTGTATTGAGCTATTGGTTGAAAATAGTGATATATTACTTCATCAAAAGTCATTAAGGAATAAATATACTGAGAAGCAGTGGTTAGAATACAAACTTCCTTGAACAATTTCCTACATGATGTTCTTGAATTTACACCACAAATGATTCTTATCACACGCTTTTGCACCCTAAAATCTTTTCCACGGTTTGATGAGTTGCCCCAGAATATGATCCTGTATGATATAGTAGAGTCAAAGTAAGCAAAATATGCAAATACAGACTTATTTAGACGATTAGGCAATTCTGTGGCATGCCCTTCCCAACTGAATTTATTATCGCATTGTAAGCTCAAAAATTTAACACTGTCAACCTCTTTGATGTGCATATCTTCATACGTTATACACATAGTATAAGGAAATCCCTTACATGTTCTGAACTGCATATAGTACGTCTTCTCAAAATTTAATGACAGTAAATTAGCTTTAAACCACTTATTAATGACAGATAAAATTTGATTAGCAGCTGTTTTTAAATCTTTACTTGACTTGATACTTATTTCAATGTTTGTATCATCTACAAACAAAACAAACTTTGGATCTGGCAGTGTAACAGACGAGAGGTCATTAATGTATACAAGAAAAAGCAATGGACCCAAGAAGGAAACCTGTGGAATACCACATGTAATTAATTCCCAGTCAGATGAAGACTGACTGCTTACTGCACAGGTACTTCTCAACAACACCCCCTGTTTCCTGTTAGAGAATAAGACTCAAATAAATTTGTAGCATTGCCGGTGACACCATAGTATTCTAATTTACTTAAGAAAATGTTGTGGTTCATACAGTCAAAGGCTTTTGACAGGTCACAAAAAATGCTAGTAGCCTCTAATCTATTATCTAATGAATGAAGTACATTCTCACTGTAAGTGTAAATAGCTTTCTCTGTATAAGAATCCTTAAGAAATCCAAACTGTGACTTGGACAATATATTATCTCCAGTCAGACGCTTAAGGAGATGCTTGAACGCAACCTTTTAAAATATTTTTGAAAAAGCCGGCAAAAGTGAAATTGGGTAATGGTATCTTTTTATCCCCTTTCTTGTAAAGAGGATTAATTTCAGCATATTTTAGCCAGTCTGGAAATGTTTCGCTGATAAGAGACTGATTACACAAGTAACTTAAGATACACTGGTCTCAGATACTCCATTACACTGTTCACCAAACCTGATAACACCAAGCTGTCAGTAACAGAAATGAAGTACTTGTTTAAGAGGTCTCATTTATTTTTAGAGGTATCTGTTCCTCTTCCTTTTACACCCCACACGTCTCTGTCTTCCCTTTATCCAATACAGTTTTTATTTGGTAATCTGATGTAATTATCTTTTTCTCATAATAAAGCAGCTACGATTTCTGGATTACTTGCTTCAATATTTTGTTGTATTCATTGTAATGCATTACAATTCCACAATCAGAGCTGTTCCTAGATAATAGATAGAGTCTCCGTTTTGTCTCACATGTTATCTTTACTCCTTGTGTAATCCACAATTTACTTTTTGAATTCTGTGTGATTTAAGTTACATTAGGGGAAAAAATTTTCAAAACAGGATATAACATTATTAAGGGCTGCTTTGTCTTTTCCATTTGAGTAAGAAGTATTATAATCATCTATCCAGTTCATGTCTTTGAGCAATTTCCTGAATTTCTCAATTTTTGACCTATTTATTACTCTCCTGTACTCAGATTTAATAGATTTTTTATCCTGACAAGTTTCAACATTTAACACAACAAGCTGCATGCCATGATCCGACAGCCCATTTAGTATTGTAGGAACTAAATTGAATGACAGTGTCACTGACTGCAATAATTGTTCCCTGACAGTGCTTTTCAATGAATCCACATTAAAATCACCTGCATTCAATATTTCCTTGTTTTTTACTGCGAGATGGGACAACAGAGCTTCCAGATTTTTTTATAAAGAGATTAAAATTTCCTGGAGGTGATCTCTATATATACCTACTACAAGAAAGGACGTATTTTGAAATACTACTTCTGTTGCACAAGCTTCTAAGTGCTGTTCTCAACAAAATTGATTAATATCAATATACTTGAAATCAAAACAATTTCTGACAAATGTGTCACTTCCTCTTGTCTCCGTATTTTCTCTACAGATGTAAGAAGCTAACTTTAATCCTATAACATTAAACAAATCTACACCAGTGGTAACATGATGTTCAGAGAGATAGATAAACTGGTTGGCTCAACTTTAATTCTTCAACACAAACAAGCAAATCATTAAGGTTAGCCCTTAGTCCTCAGATATTCTGATGCAATAAGGATAACTGATTTTGTGCACTGGCTGAATTACAACTAGATGAACCTAATTTTCCTGTCAATTTCTGAATATATCTAGTTTCAATCAGAGGCTGTCTCCATGAATTGTGTACATTAAAATTTCCTTTTTGTCTGCCTGTTTTACCACTGTGAACTTCATTTTCCGCCTGTCTCTGGACATCTTTCGTTTCTGCCTCCTTACCCTAGGAAAACTGCTATCTGTCACTTGTAACCACTGTTACTTTACCACTTGTGACAGTGACCCCCCTTAAGTTATTTGCTATTAGCCCAGACAGTTCTCCCTTCCCTTTCCTGTTGAGGTGAAGGCCATGCCTAGTATAGTCCCACCTCCTGAAATAGTCAACAGGAACTAAACTGATATGAGACCACATACCTGATCTAAACAGCTTTTTCACCTCTAAATTCGCTCTCCTAACAGGAGAGTTTAAATGAGGCTGGTCAGGGCGTCTGAGAACAGACACAAGCGAAACACCCATACGTCTTGTTGCTAAAGCTATCTTTACCAGGTCACTCACAATTGAATAATTAGGGTTCCCATCTATGCTGTTACCCATCCCTCCCACAATACCACGGTGTATTCCTTTGTGAAGTCTTTGCAAAGTGACTGTACATCCTCTATTACCTGACCCAGACTTGCTCTAGGTTCAAAAAACTTGTGAAATGTAAACCTGCAACAGTTGGCCAACACCTCTACCATGTGAACTACCTAACAAATAAACTTTCTTCTTCACAATTTATTCTGTCTTCTTACATTTCAAACACTTTTTGAAAGTTAGTTGTGTCCAGTCTGCTCCTACAGCTACATGTTGCTCATTAGTTCCCAACTGTGACAACAGATCAAACCTGTTTTCCACATTAAACCTGTTTTTCACATTGACAATCACAGTGTCTGAGAACGTCGGATTCCTATTTCTTCCATAACCTGTTATCACTTCCCACCTCTCTTTTCCTTTCTCCCCCCTTAACCTCTCCAGATCTGGTTTCGCTTTATATAGTTCCGCCTGAAGGGCAGCAATTTTCTCCTGCTGTTCCACTATCTTTCAATCTCTACAGCATATCCTACCCAACCAATGAGCCTTGTTTATTTCCCCATTTCCCACGCCGCTACAGTCACCCACGTGAAAGAAACTGCTACAACCCTCACACCACACCACGCAATTTACAATCCTAGGGCAAGTCAGAAACTTCTCACCCATGGCAAACAAAGTTTAGCTTTATTCTAAGATAAAACAAGAAAAACGTCGTAGACTACTCCATTAATATATTAAATTTCTTACAAAGTTTCGGCCTAAGGTTCGGATACTAATTCAAAACTTCTTGAGAAACAAAAACTCTTTAACCTGTGTTGATTACGTGACGTAACAAAAAGTAAACAAGGAACTGAGCCTACACTATATAAGCTTTTCACTTATTTCGGACCTTTTTACTTTGGCTATTTACTAGAGTAGGGAATGGAGAGTGTATAAGAATACACTAACAACACAAACTTGACTTTATTGAAATGATCACGTAACTTACAGTATACCACAACGTAAACAAATCCTAGTCCAAGATTCGGACCTATGAAGTGTTCTCTTTTTCCAGAAAATACGCAAAAAATATTAAATCTTCAATTGACAGCTTAGAATAGGTATTAATTTACTTATGATGTAATATTGCCTTAATTAATCGTTATTATTCTATTACACACTTATCTTTACGTCACATAACTGAGAAGATATTCCATAAGAACGCAATTTCACTACAAGCTGCTTGTGTCGTACAGTGTCACAAACCTTCTGGAAATCTAGAAATACGGATTCCATTTGAAATTCCTTATCAACAGCACTCAACATTTCGAGTGGGTAAAGAGGTAATTGTGTTTCACAAGAACGATGCTTTCTAAATCCGTGTTGATTGTATTGCATAAGACCGTTTTCTTCGAGGTAATTCATAATGTTTGAACACAATATATGTTCGAAAATCCTGTTGCAATGGACGTTAGTGATATGGGCCTGCAATTTAGTGGATTCTCCTACCACCTTTCTTTAATATTGGTGTGACCTGTGCAGCTCTCCAGTCTTTGATTACGGATACTTCGTCGAGCGAACGGTTGTATCGGATTGTTAAGTATAGAGCTATTGTATCAGGATACTCTGAAAGCAACCTAACTGGTATACAGTCTTAGCAATGCTATTTTCGTTGGTCGCTTGACAATGGAAATTAAGGCGAAACAGACCTGTCGTGTAAAGTATTAAACATATAATCTCATTGCTGCTATTTTTGGAGGTTCCATTATCATTATGTCTTATAATGACATATACTATACTACGGACCTAGTGGAACGTAAGAAAAAAATATAATGGTAAAAACTACACGGCACCAGTGTAACAAGGATGCAGACTTGTCTTACGAGAGTTCTACAGGTATAAAGAACTGAAATTAATTTTAGATTATAATTTTATTTGAAGTGCCCCTTATGATAAGCGAAACGGTACACAATGAAATAATGAAATGCAGCCGGGAGCAGCCTTACCTAAATATTTGTGTTCGGAAATACCCGTAACAAACTTCTAGAACTTGTATAGAGGAGTAACTACATAATGTTTTGAATAGGATCCCATGTACGGAAACGTACCGTTTCCGTGCTACGACGGTTTTATCTCAGATGTTTCACTCATCCACATCTGGTTGAGGAATTGAATTACACATGACGCACTACAACTATTATGTAACTATTTGAAAGAAAAGAATCATTTTTCACTTAAGCACAATTATTTGTCTTAACACTTAAATATTACATGCTTACATTATTCGTAAACAAAAACAAACCAAACGACTGTACATAAAGAACATAATGTTTAAGCGTTATACAAACAAATGTGCGTAAGTGATAAATGGATGTTTCGTAATTTTTCCTTTCGAATTTTTACCTAATAATTGTACTGCATCACGCCGAATTCAATCCCTCAAGCAGAAGAGGGTGAGTTATGGACTCGAATAAAAAATATTATTTACTCACTTCCGTCTACAAATCCTAGGAGTTTGTAACGGGTATTTCCGAGCATCCTCTATACAGGTCCAGTGATGGTCAGCTTACTATATCCTACTTTACCCACGCTTCTGAGTCGTAAGTAGGAATTATTATTCATAAGAGGGCACATCAGATTTCACTCACTATATCGTTGCCGTTATCATAATTAGAAGCTGATGACCTTTTAAAGTTCTGCGATAAGTTTGTACGTACCGATAGTTTCTAAGGACTAATCATACGTAGGTTCTTATTTAGTTTTGATTGATTCATGTACTACATCTTCGAAATGTATCTCGCAACGCATGGTTACACCTCTTCAATCTGTAGCATATGTACTCATAATTACTCTCTCCGACATGTTTCTTAGGTTGTTACCTTTAGAATTAACATGAATTTGAAACAAGAAGTGCTTTAACAATTGTTCCTAAAACTACATATACCTTTTTATGTAGAAGTCCCTACTGCGTTAAATAAATAGTTATAAAAAATTGATTTCAACAAAACCAAATTTTTTCATAAGAAAATATTTGAGATACATATTCTAGACAAATTCTCACAGGCAGTGGGTTGCCAGTGTAGGCATTAATTCAGTCTGTTGTACCTGTCACTCCGTGCCCACTGTTGGCGACTCATCTGGAGGAAACGCAGAGCAAGTGCTGGAGATAAAGGGGCGGAAGGAAGGCGTCCACTACTTGGGGGCCCCCACTGCAGTATCGCCCACGTAAAGTGCTCCCTCTCGTCCGCCCTAAGGGACCTGCTCTCGTTAATGGAACTGGCACACTGAATGCCAGTGCCACTGGTCGCTTACTTCAAACAAAGATTTTTATGTCATGTACCCAATAATGAGGTAACTGGGAGATTGCTCAAGAACATTATTCAAGCATCTTCAATCGCTAATGTCCTCAACAGAAAAAAATAATGAAGAAAAAAGAAACAAAGAAAAGGACTGCTACAGCTACACGAAACAAAAGTCGCGTTTATAACGGGTGGTTATAATTAACGTGCAGCTACTCAAGGATGTTCACTGTGGGCTGTAACTGTCGTATGGAAGCGAAACTTGGTAGATGTTCTAATGCGTTAAGGGGGGTATGACGTCAAACGGGCCGACTTGGAGCACGAGAGGCACCACAGGACATTTTAGTTTCCACTGTCTATACTTTTATAAATAAATTCATAAAACTTTGTCGGCATGACCGGGAAGGATAGAGGATTCACATTCATAGCAGTGGAAGTTCAAAAACATAACAAAATAAATTTTTTGCACCAGTGAAATTACATCATTTTTTCACTTACCCTTGGCTGCATTTGTTGCTATAGGTACAATTTTCTTTATACGTAAGAGAGATTCCTCGATGAATTTTGCACAGCATACAAACAATACTCACAAGTGTGTGAGACTCTATAATTTATTTAATTTATGAAAAAATGAGTGAGGTGTTACATTTTAAACTTCATGTTTAGAAAAAACTGAAACTTCATAGTTAATTATCTCAAATTTTACCACCGTTTTTAACAGATTTGGAAAATTCTAGAGTTTCATACACCTATAAGTATGTTTTGTATGCTGTGGAAAATTCATCGAAGAATCTCTCTTACTTATGAAGAAAAGAGTGCCGATAGCAACAAATGCAGCCAATATTAAGTGAGAAAATGATGAAACCACACATGTAAAAAAATTACTTTTTTATGTTTTTGAACTTCCACTGCGGTGAATATGAATCATGGATCCTTCCTGGTCATGCTGACAAAGTTTTGCGAATTTATTTGTAAAAGTATAGACAGTGGGAATTAAAATGTCCTGTGGTGCCTCTCCTGCTCCAAGTCAGCCCGTTTGAATTCCTGCCCCTTGAATGCGGAACCGTTTTGCGCTGAAAAAGTTAAGTCTAATTTTAACCATCACATGCAAATCTGGCGCTGTACATCAGTTCATAGACGTCTCCAGTGCTCACATTGAAAAAACTGTGTAAATGGTCGTTCATTATGAAATCAACATTCCTTTTTAACTTGCTTTCCATTTCTCCCCACATTACGTTCCAAATCGATTACATATGTAAACAAATTCTATACATTTTTTTCATTCATAGCGCCAAAGCTGCACCTGGTGGCCAAAATAGGAACTAATTTTATTTTTCAGCGTAAAATGTATCCGCATTAACACTTTAGAATATCTATCAAGTTTCGCAGCCATACAATAATAACTGCCGCCACTGGACCTATGTGAGTAGATGCACTTTAATTATAACTACCCAGTACATGATTAGAATTTATATTTTGATAATTTCCGGACATTTTCATCGGTGAAATTTTGTGCAATGTTAAACGTCCGAGGAAATGAATGAGGCAGCTCACGAAATTCTTATTTTTGCACTTCTAACTGAAACACGTAATAATGAAATAAATCCGTTGGGAACCGTAAACAATTTTCCATGAGGCCGTTGACAGTCTTGCCACACAGTGGGATAAATATATTAACAGTTATGGCGATTATTTTTGAAACTATAAGCAGTTCACGTTCTTTTTTTCATCTGTGACCTTTTCATTTGACTGCCGTTTATTATTGGCGTTTAGAGCACAACGGAATCAAGTGCATTTTTGGTCGTTTTGGACTTAATTCTGTTTTAAGTAGTATTTATGAAGCTGTTTCCAGAGCATAGAAGACTCATTTCCAGATATTATAAATAACTACTACAGGATCAGCAACACTGTTGAGCATGGAAGGAAGGAGTCTTTTCTTCAGAGCACAATGTGAAGATGTCCATTGTCACAGTTTTTATCGTTTTTTGTTGGGGTGTGAGACTTGATTAAAGCAGATTGTTGATTATAAGTGATTTTGAAGATGTGGAAGGTAACTTATTGGAATCTCAGTGCTCCACGTCAGGTAAGCTAATAATTACTTTATAAATTTATTAAGTGACTGTCAACTAACGAGTTAATATACAGACTGGACTTTTGAGCTTAAATGTATAACAGAATTTTAAGGCACTTTCAGTGTAAGTGTATGTTATTTTAGCACATTTTTGTTTTCATGCAGCTGACAGGGCTTCTGGGAAAAGTGGTGCTTCTGCTGCAGCTGACAATAATATCTGCAGTCAAGATGGAGTAGAGAGCGCAGGAAGAAGACTTTTCGACTTCGTGGGAAGGGGAAGAGGAATATGAGACAACGGCAGTGAAACTGGGTGGGAGCATACTATAAGAAAGGGTGTAAGTGCTCTAGCTAAAAGCCTTCCTGTAAACGCCTGCCACTGCGTGTTGCAATGCTTCAATCAATTCGAAGAAGAAGAAGAGAGAAAAAGAAAATGTATTACATGCCTTCTGGAAACTTAGTGATTACAGTAAAAAAAAGTGTACCTTCAGGGACTCGTTGAATCAGCTCCGATTATGAGGTCTCGGAAAATAGTTCTTTCGGAAATACTAAACAAGCTACCTTCAAATATTTCTTAAGGATTTGAGTGAGATCTTGAATGGTGTGTAACCTCTACACATAATAAACTAATCTTGTATTCAGACTCTTGTACCGGCCTAAAGAAGAACATAAATATGTCATTGTGTCCTATGAAGTTCTGTCAATATCCGGGCGTGAAGTCACAGCCACTGATCACCAAATTCTTAATATCAGGACACTATTACTTACCTGATGATGATGATGATGATGATTTTGATTCAGTGGAGTAAGCAAGTACGAACAAATTGCACATTTACACTCCAAATGATTGGACAGATATCGTTAGATAAGCAAAGGAAATGTTTACCAGATCTGAGATCACTAAAAAGAAATTCTCACACTTCATATACACAGGAAACTCCGAGAAATCAGTAACCATCAGAAAAAAATTTATTGATGGTTATTGCATTAACTGGTTCACTATGAGATGATGACGTTATGAGCTACAGTCTCCTTTTACCTGTAAACAGGCTCTGAACCCAGAAGTGTAGCGTGACAAAGCTTACTTAAAAAGAAGCACGGCCGCCTCGTATTATATTTCTGTAATATCCAGTGGAGATCTCTTTACACCAGAAGTCGACCATTAACAAGAATGTAGAAACAGGACGTGAAGCATTTACTGCTATACAATGCATCTGTGCATCACCAATTTTTCAAAAACCTACAGTGTTACACTGCCAAAAGAGCTTTCTCGGCTTTGCAACAGCAAGGAGGTGAAATAGAATACATTTTTCCTGTTTGGAAATATTTGTTGACAGCAAACACAGAGATTAAAATTATAAACATATATTTGAGTGCATGCTATTTCCTTAACAAAACCCGAAGACTAGAATATAGAGGAGCATATAGGAACAATATATTCAGTGGACAAAACAATCAAGTCCCAAATTTTATTTTTCTAATCAAGGTACCACGTAATATCACGTACATTTAGCCTCCTTCAGTATAAGATCGCATTATCCAAATTATCTTCTGCCATTAAAACATATAAAAATTTAGTCAAATTTATCTTGTAATTAATTATTCAGCAAAACTTCATGTCTATTTTTGTCAACACTTTCGTAATATGACTTGATTTCCTTGTGCACTGGACGCCCCATATCTTTCCTAGGAAAATGTTAATGTTCCTACAGTTAGTGCTTTATTTTAACATAACAAAAATAATGTTAGTTTCAGTATTAGTAATCTCGAAGAATGGTTAAATGCCTATGGCCGAGTATTATCTTCCAAAATTTCAATAACAAGCAGTCAAATGTTTACATAAAATGAGTCTGGTAAAACATTTTTAAACTGGCTTAATGGGGAGAGCTATAAAGTCGTGGACTTCATGAATCGTAAAAATGTACAACTTTAGGCTCAACAATTCGTGATTCACAACTAGAGCCAGTTATATCACACAAATTTCTTAAAGCAACACATGTGTTGACATTTGATGAAAAGATCACATGGGCTCAGTTCAGGCACAGCAAATGTCAAGCTTTCCAGTGGTAATAAACCGACAACTGTGGTGTGCCTAGTAGCACATCGCTTACGAAATGCGTCTACCATGTATGCTAGGATACAGCTCAAATGTGGTGGGCTCGTAATACGCGACATGACACGAATACATAAAAGAGCAGCACTAATTTCCACAGGCTTGCTTTACGTGCTGGAGAATAAAAAACTACCTCGAAAATACTAAGCTTTCGAATAGTTAACGCGTACAGAAAAATGAGCTCTATTGAATCCACTTTATTGTACAAGGGAGGAAGCTGCAGACACCACTACCAATTCCCCTATTGCTGTTGCATGCTACAGTTGCGTTACATTAATGACCGTCAGCAATGCTCCGAGAGATATTATTTTTTCTGATTTTACAGTCATAATCATTTTGCGAGATTTATATGGCAAGTTGCTGTCCACTT
Source organism: Schistocerca gregaria (assembly GCF_023897955.1). Classification (NCBI taxonomy): domain Eukaryota; kingdom Metazoa; phylum Arthropoda; class Insecta; order Orthoptera; family Acrididae; genus Schistocerca; species Schistocerca gregaria. The sequence goes on along the minus strand of NC_064931.1, from coordinate 596,545,923 downwards.
CTTGGAACATACACGCTTGGAACCTTAACTGTAGACCTCTCCGTGACGGAAAGCCCCTTCCTTATCGCATCTTCCAACGTGCTTCCGTACAAATACGGAATGAAGTTAGCCACTATTCTTTCAATCTTCTGTAATCTTATATTTCTTCTCTATTCAACCTATTTGGCAAGAGTCCCACAGACACTCAACGTATTCAAGAACTGGTGTATCAACGGTTGTAGACGAGTATGCTATCCCCATCTTGGCTGAGTTATACTATCCTAGGAATCTTCGAATGGATCTCTATCTGGTATCTATCTCTCTTAAAACTCTTTTTAAATTGTTCTAAATGGGCACGCCCAAATATTTGATGGGTTTGACCATTTCCCGTAACTTACAGTCAATCGTGTACTCAAACAATAATAGGTGTCTCGAATGATTTATAAGCTCTATGTTAAATTGGTTTATATATCGGGTCAACTGCAGATGCTGCGCAGATGCTGCGCAGATGCTGCACTTCGATACAGTCTTCTTCTTGCGACTTGACTCTCTTAACTTCAGATCGTTTATAAATTTTGTGAACAGTAATGGCTCTAGAAAACTCCCTTACGATCAACCAGTAGTTCCTTCTACGTCTAACATCCCTTTGAAAATGGCGTGTAGTCTGAACAGAAGTTCTCATCTCAATACAAAATCTGGTCCAATAATCGGTAAACTCGTATTTTGTTCACAAACTGACTGCGGAATACCTTCCAAAATTACGGATCATGTCACCAACCTATGCGTCACCATCTACTTCTTTCTGATTCTCCTAGATAATAAAAGCTCCCACAGCGACATATAAGCAGTTATTTACGCAACAGTGAATGTATCAGGAAGAAACCGTAACTTATGGCGCAATAAAAAGTATTAAGTTCCTCGGATTTTGCATATCTTTGCAGTGTATAGATGTAGCGCAATACAACAACCTACAGGGATTTCGCTAACGACACAAGCGCTACTGCTGGGCTATCGCAAATGGGGCATCGGTTTTTCGGTTTTAGAGGAATTCAACGAGTTAGGAATGGCCCCGCGAAAAACTCTGAAGTAATCGTTGCAAGATTTAGCGCTCCATACTTGAGTGACAGTTACTATCCTGTCCTCAAATACGCCTCATATTGGTGTCACAGACACCTTGGCGGTGTGTGATCTTGCATTGCCGACCATGAAAGTTATTTTCGTTAATTGAGGCGCTGACATGGGGAGAGGGTTAATCATGAAAAGCAAATTCAACAGGAGAAGAAGTCTGACACTACGAAATACGAAGTTGCGTTTACAAAATGGTTACAGGAACTCCAAATTAAATTTAGAAATGTGTTTACATAAAGCTGTCACATTTGAATAAGAAATATAATAATTGTGTACAAAGACTGTGGAAAAATGCATGATATTTGAAGTCCATATTGTCCAACATCGCCACAAAGTATTTTTTTAGCATCACTGGGCATGGGACCTCGTCCTATTGGTTGTGGAAAACGAACTGCACAGACATTCTTGACAGATTTATCCTTTTTCAAAATTTTGTGCTCCCTCAACGATTCCCTGTCATTGAAAGAATCTTTTACTCGTATTTCAGCATGGGACAGCTTGTTCCTCACAATTACAATCAGAGAATTACAACCGGTCTGTACTGGTGCTGTATACAGTTATGTATCATCTGCCGAGGTGAAATCATAGAAAGCTTCGTCTGTGACCTTTATAGCACTGAACTGTTGTACATTCTTTGCTTCTTTAATCAATACAGCTATTTCGTCAGGAGTCAATGGTTGTGAAACCTTCTTTCTCTTCTACATTATGCCGAAATCTCAGTCACAAGGCATGTACGAATGCCCCGACAATAGGAATTTCAAATTTATTTTCAATCGTACTGTTTGTCACTGAGTAGATTAAAGCCATTAAAATCTACCGATTTTTATTCTGGCCGGAGCAGTCGTGATGCTACACAGAGTCAGAGTAAATGAGAGATTTGAAAAATGTTTAAATGTGTGTGAATTCCTAACTGGACCATACTACTGAGGTCATCGGTCCCTAGACTTGCACACTACTTAAACGAACTTTAATTAACTTATGCTAAGAACAACACACACACACACACACACACATACATACACACGCCCGAGGGTGGACTCGAACCTCCGGCGGGAGAGGCCGTGCAGTCCGTGACATGGTGCCCTCAAACCACGCGGCCACTCCTCGCGGCTCGACAGATATTTGCCTTCTGCTCAAAGCGGCTTAACTTCTCCAATTTTGGTTCCGAAACTCTGACTGCAGCTTCCGCACGTCATTCTCTTCAAAACTACGGCAGCTATATTTGCTTTTACAAGAGACCCCCACAAAGGAAGTATATAGATCGGTTAGGTCATTATAAAACACAAAACTAGTTGTTGTCACTGAATGTAATGAAATAAATTTCATTGCGGACGTAAAATGTAACTTAACAGTTTCTATGAAACAGGCTTTGGAGGCATTTTGTCGTATCCTAGTAAAGTTACTACTGAATCGCTAACAAAGTAATAAACAGCCGGTCACAGAGTAATAGGTGTTAACTGGGTAGCTTGTTGACTTACTCCTTCCTATATCCATTCCAGCTTACGTGATGTTAATACAACTGCCCTCTTTCAGCGTTTGTAACAATGCAACCGTTCCCAGCTTTGACATTCTATTACTTCTGTGCCACTGGCGAAATGTCGTACAACCTTTTCGATGCAAAAATCTGAAAAATGATTTGTTTTAACTTACTACCCTCCCCATGTCAGTGCCATAATTGTTAGATGTCTGAAATAAGGTTGCAGTGTATTGTTAACATATCTAAGAGAAGTTATGGTTTCCCTGGAAAACGATGATTCTAGTAATTCGTGTTGCACCTTTTGCTCACCAATCTTCCATTTTGACATTATGCAGAAGCTCTTGGTTTAACTAATGATGATTTTTCTAAGCTCCAGGGTAGATTGCTGTAGACCGCATGCAACCTGGTAAATTCATCAATATTACATTAGAAACAAAAGCATTTCTAAGATCAACCTCTCCGTCATCCAAATATGAAATAGCCATTTACAGTAGTGGCGTCAAGAAACTATATCACATTCAATCAGCTGATGCACTGCAGTAACATTGTAAGGTTTCAGTTTGAGTTTGTGTACAGCTAAATAGCGAAAGGATTTTCTCGGACGTCTCTCCATGGCATCTCGTGCGGAAGCGACCCAGGAGAAAAAAGTATCTAAAATAAATTTTAGGCGTTCTTCTGTTTCAAAAATGGTTCTGAGCACTATGGAACTTAAGATCTGAGGTCATAAGTCCCCTAGAACTTAGAACTACTTAAACTTAACTAACCTAAGGACATCATACACATCCATACCCAAGGCAGGAGTCGAACCTGCGACAGTAGCGGTCGCGCGGTTCCAGACTGAAGCGCCTAGAACCGCTCAGCCACAACGGCCGGCTGTTATCTGCTTCAGCTAGTATATCGCGTAGTGTGACGCATCTGTGAACCTAATTATTGCTTTCGATGAAAACGGCCCCAGCTGTTAACAAAGCTGAAGGTCCCTATTTACTGAACGTAGCCGGCCGCTCTGGCCAAGCGGTTATAGGTGCTTCAGTCCGGAATCGTACTGCTGCTACGGTCGCAGGTTCGAATCCAGCCTCGGGCATGGATGTGTGTGATGTCCTTAGGTTAGTTAGGTTTAAGTAGTTCTAAGTCTAGGGGACAGATGACCTCAGATGTTAAGTCCCATAGTGCTCAGAACCATTTTTGAAACAGATAAGAATATCAGCGTTAGAGAAAGGACGCGTAAATTTATTTTAGAGACTTTTTTCCCATAATGCTCAGAGCCATCTTAACCATTTACTGAACCTAGGCAGGCAATAAAATTTGTTTGTTCGCGCTGAGACTGATACATATTTGTGCCGATTGCCGGGATCTGGATCGGAACAGTAGCTAATTCTGTACCAAGTTACATTCAGTAACGGGTACTTCTACATCTACATCTACATCATCTACATCTACATCTACATGACTACTCTGCAATTCACATTTAAGTGCTTGGCAGAGGGTTCATCGAACCACAATCATACTATCTCTCTACTATTCCACTCCCGAACAGCGAGCGGGAAAAACGAACACCTAAACCTTTCTGTTCGAGCTCTGATTTCTCTTATTTTATTTTGATGATCATTCCTACCTATGTAGGTTGGGCTCAACAAAATATTTTCGCATTCGGAAGAGAAAGTTGGTGACTGAAATTTCGTAAAAAGGTCTCGCCGCGACGAAAAACGTCTATGCTGTAATGACTTCCATCCCAACTCGTGTATCATATCTGCCACACTCTCTCCCCTATAACGCGATAATACAAAACGAGCTGCCCTTTTTTGCACCCTTTCGATGTCCTCCGTCAATCCCACCTGGTAAGGATCCCACACCGCGCAGCAATATTCTAACAGAGGACGAACGAGTGTAGTGTAAGCTGTGTCTTTAGTGGACTTGTTGCATCTGCTAAGTGTCCTGCCAATGAAACGCAACCTTTGGCTCGCCTTCCCGACAATATTATCTATGTGGTCCTTCCAACTGAAGTTGTTCGTAATTTTAACACCCAGGTACTTAGTTGAATTGACAGCCTTGAGAATTGTACTATTTATCGAGTAATCGAATTCCAACGGATTTCTTTTGGAACTCATGTGGATCACCTCACACGTTTCGTTACTTAGCGTCAACTGCCACCTGCCACACCATACAGCAATCTTTTCTAAATCGCTTTGCATCTGATGCAGGTCTTCGGATGACCTTACTAGAGGGTAAATTACAGCATCATCTGCGAACAACCTAAGAGAACTGCTCAGATTGTCACCCAGGTCATTTATATAGATCAGGAACAGTAGAGGTCCCAGGACGCTTCCCTGGGGAACACCTGATATCACTTCAGTTTTATTCGATGATTTGCCATCTATTACTACGAACTGCGACCTTCCTGACAGGAAATCACGAATCCAGTCGCACAACTGAGACGATACCCCATAGCTCCGCAGCTTGATTAGAAGTCGCTTATGAGGAACGGTGTCAAAAGCTTTCCGGAAATCTAGAAATACGGAATCAACTTGAGATCCCCTGTCGATAGCGGCCATTACTTCGTGCGAATAAAGAGCTAGCTGCGTTGCACAAGAGCGATGTTTTCTGAAGCCATGCTGATTACGTGTCAATAGATTGTTCCATTCGAGGTGATTCATAATGTTTGAATACAGTATATGCTCCAAAACCCTACTGCAAACCGACGTCAATGATATAGGTCTGTAGTTAAATGGATTACTCCTACTACCCTTCTTGAACACTGGTGCGACCTGCGCAATTTTCCAATCTGTAGGTACAGATCTATCGGTGAGCGAGCGGTTGTATATGAGTGCTAAGTAGGGAGCTATAGTATCAGCGTAATCTGAAAGGAACCTAATCGGTATACAATCTGGACCTGAAGACTTGCCCGTATTAAGCGATTTGAGTTGCTTCGCAACCCCTAAGGTATCTACTTCTAAGAAACTCATGCTAGCAGATGTTCGTGTTTCAAATTCTGGAATATTCCATTCGTCTTCCCTGGTGAAGGAATTTCGGAAAACTGCGTTCAATAACTCCGCTTTAGCGGCACAGTCGTCGATAACAGTACCATCGGCACTGCGCAGCGAAGGTATTGACTGCGTCTTGCCGCTTGTGTACTTTACATACGACCAGAATTTCTTCGGATTTTCTACCAAATTTCGAGACAATGTTTCGTTGTGGAACCTATTAAAGTAATGTCACTGTTGGCAGACTGATTCGAACTTTTCGAGTTTCACTTATTTCTATCACATACAGTCAATAGCAAGGTCATTACACACACACACACACACACACACACACACACACACACACACACAGTGAAAGTCACATGGATTGTTATTAACGTTCTGTATGTTTCCTGCAGCAGGAGCAGACAGAAATACATGAAATGTGTCTTTCTGAAGCCTAATGGTAGAATTTAAAATAGGTTGAAACTGTTTACAAACTTACCGTGCCCCGCTATTCTTCTTCTTCTTCTTTTAGTGTTCAGCCCTGAGGTTGGCTTGCAGCAGAACGTCATTCCTCTCTTCTGTGTGCCTTCCCCTTCATTTCACGTAAGTGTTACATCCAACGTCATTCATGATCTGTCGCATATATGATATCCTTGGTCGCCCAAGCCGATTTCATCCCCCAATAGCCCCTTCTGCTATTGTTCCAAAAATGTTGTTGTGTCGTACAATATGCCCTACAAGTTTGTTTCTTCTTGTTTGGATGTGCCTCCACAGAGATCTGGTTTCCTGTGCTCATCTAATCATCTCTTCATTTGTTACTTTGTCTCTCCCGCTGATCTTCATCATCCTTCTACAGCACCACACCTCCAGGGCCTATAGCCGTCTTCACTCTTCTCTTCCCACTGTCCAAGTTTCACATTCGTATAGGGCAACACTACAAAGGAAAGCTTTCACAGTACATTTTCTTATTTTCAGATTGATTGTTTTGCTGGTGAGTTAGTTGCTCCTCAGATTAAATTCAATTTGGGCCTGTTGTATTCTGAACGCAATTACTTTCTGGCTCCTACCATCCCTTGCAATTTTTCTTCCCAGGTAAGTAAATTCGTCTATCACCTCCAGCTCCTCTCTTCCAATTCAGATTCTCAGAGGTTCACATTGTGCATCTGTACTGCGTACCATCACATTAGTCTTTTTCTTGTTTATTCTCATTCCATACTGATGGATTTGAATCTTTTCCATTGTTCTGAGGACTTTTTCTAGATCTTTTGTCTGCTTGACTACAGCAATATCATCTGCGTAACGTAGCATGTATATCTTCTGTCCATTAATTTTGATCCCCACCTAAGTAGTTTCTCGAACTTGGTCTATAGCTTCCTGGATGTAAGCGTTGAATATAAGAGGAGACAGAGAACATAACAAAATTTATATTACTTTTTATTTACTGACACAGTATATAAGCAACCTAACATGTACCAGCCAACAAAATCATAATACCGTAACATACGAATTAAATTTGGTACATACACGATATATGCATAGGTTGATGTATAGAAACGGTTAAATCTATAGAGCTATTAATCAAACTGACATGCTGGTAATCATTATTTAATGAAATTGCGCTAAGAGATTTTCCATGTTGAATCTTCGAACTAAATTTGCAGGGAATTCGGATGACTCTATAGACAAATTTATAGCACAGAGTAATGTTTTCAGTATGCTTTCCTATAAATGGATGATCATTCTCATTTTAGAATAAAATTCCTGTAACACATTGAAAGAAGGATGCCACGTGAAACTTCACAGTGACAGTCGATGTGGAGAGCAGCTGCGAGTCTGAGCAACCCCGTCTGATCACGATAACCAACGTTTCAGAAGACCGAAACGTCAAGCGATAGTTTAATATGACGTTCAGTAATGACATACTGAAATTGCGTCTGACGCTCACTGTGTCATTGTAGTAAACAGAAATGAAATGCTCTTGTTAGAAAAATTGCTGTTTGCCATATATTCGTCATTTGATACGGATGAGGTATTTCACATCCGGCGCTAAATTCAATTTTCGCGGTTCAATTGTAGATGTGGAATTCTTTCATTCTATTTCTATTCTTGTCTTCGAAAAAAAAGAACATCAGTGCAGTGCTATTACGAAACATACAAGAAGGATGCCCACGAAATGACCACACTTTCTGTAACTTGATTAGTATAAGAAAAAAATAAGCGAGTGGCAACAGAAATGAAGACAGAATGATACAACTTCGTTAGGAGCATACCATGGGCAGTGAAAATAGATATATCAAATCAGTCATTCCCAATTTAACATGTGTGCTGATTTTCTTCTACATGAGTATGTTTAACTTGTTGTCAGCAGAATGTATCAACGATATTTGAAAAATCACGAGCATAATTAAATATTTACTGTAAGTAGTCCTAGTAATTAATTTTACGTAAGTGCTCGAAACGGCACATTTAGGCTTCTGTTGTAATATATACTAGGGCGCACTTGGAATATTTGTTACATACTACTAACGTTTTTAACGGCTGTTGAAGGATAATACGGAAACAGCAAAAAATAAATAAAAAAAATAAAAAAAGACTTCTTCAAATCAAAGTGGTGCGTGCAAAAACTAAAATGACTGAGGCCAAACTGGCAATGTAAACTGCTTATACCAAACAATAACGAGTTGAGTGTATGAAGATGGATGTGAAGACTGAAGTGGTGTGAAGATAATATATTTTATATATTAAAAAATAATAAGCATTAAGATAACATTACCACAAACATGACCTAACCGCAAGCCTGCACTAGCTAAAGTTAAGAACAGGGATCGCTACAGATCGTTGTGGTTACAGGAGTTAATGTAATGCAGCTCCAGAGAGCAGTAGGAACCAGAACTTCTGATTCCCCCTCACGCTAATGGAATTGTTCGTCCGGAGACGCAGTCAGCGAGTCGGTGAAAGAACCTTTAAACAGTTTCAGAAATGGAAGACCAGAACTTCAGGAGCGTTGGGTCCTTGTTGCTGTAACAGGTCAGCTACAGAAATATTTTTCTTTTGTTGAATTTTCTGTTAATTGTGTAAACGAATAATCACTCTAAGAGAAAACATTTTTATATGTAGAGAATTTGATTGCAATCTGTTTGTTTTGTGGAAACCGTTAGTCTGTAGAAATGAACCGTTATGGATATTAACACAGAGAGCTATCTCTTTAACAGACAGTTGTCATGTATATATGAAGTAAAAACAGTGAAATTTTATTTATTTGACTATTTATTTATTACTACCAGTCTGGCAGTTTTAATTTGAGATAATAATGGTATACTGTAGCTACTGTAGTAAGTGTCGTAGAGATTAGTTCAGAAAAACAGAATCATAATGTTGAGTTACAAGGAAGTCATACCTACATTCTTCCATTCAGAACCAGTTTTATTAGTAGTCCTCTGGTCTGATGCGGCCCTCCACGATTTCCTCCTTGATGTCGAACTCTTTATCTCAGAAGTAGCACTTACGCTTAGTGTCTTCAATGCTTTGTTTGATACGTTCCTACTTCTGTTTCCCCCTACAGTTTTGACAATCTACAGCTGCCTCAAGTACCATGGAAGTTATTTCCTGGTGACTTAACACTACCTATCATCTTGTCCCTATTTCTTAAAAATGTTTTCATAGTATTTATTTCCTCAAATAAATTCCTGAGAACTTCCTTTATCGTACCAATCAACCTAATTTGCAACATCCTTTGAAGACCACATTTCAGGTTCATTGATTCTCTTCTTTCCTAGTTTTCTCTCAGACCATGATTCACTTCCACACAATGCTGTGCTACAATGATACATTATCAGAAATTTCGTGGCAAAAGTAAGCCCAATGTTTGATGCTACTGGAATTCATACAGTAAAAAGCCATAAAACAAGAGTGCGTAAACTACTTATTTTCAAAGCTATGGTTTCTGTACACAAGTATTTCTTGCAATATACAAGGAATCAGTGTGTATGTTATCAAGCCAGGAAGGCATATATATTCACAGTTTATGCTGTACCTGTGGAATTGGGTTCAGAAAACACTAACTGACACAGGTCGTTAGACGGTGACGTTTCCATCGATGTTATGTCCATTACTGAACATGTGAGAGAACTTGAGGATGAAAAAGGAATACGTCAGGAGTTATGATCCAAGAGTTCCGAACTTGCCGTCCGAAGATAAAGGCGAGCTGTGAATTCTGTAATCATGCCCACATGATGATGTGCGTTGATTTTAGTGAAATGAATTTTAAAAGCACAATTACTGTAGACGAAGATGTGTCATAGACGGGCGTGGGAGGAGGAAGGTACGCGGAATCAAAATAATGACAATTACAACAAATAATTTTACTGGCAGTACTGGCATCAACAGAAAGGAAACTAAATCCAAGAGAGAGCCTGTGCGAGATCTTCCGTAGCTATTACAAGAGACGGAGAGAAACTTCTCCTACCCCTGAAGCAGAATTCATGTTGAAAAATTCTACTTGAAAGTTAGCTCACGACTTTGGTCGTGAGCGCTAATGAGATGACTATCAGACAAGCTGATAGACGTGGTCCAAGTCGCTGTTGGCTGCCGTGAGGATCTCCTGCAACCGACGCTTACCGCACACTGATGCCGATACACAGGGGGTGAGCGGCATGTTCACTCCCACCACAATCTCTACCTGTCGCCTGGAAATGAACCGAACTAATACACATCAACAAGAGTCGACTCGATAGTGTTAAAAATTTTAGTTCAGCTGAGATGATTTAAGTCCTCTTAAATATAACAATCTTGATATCATAACAGAAATTTGTCCACAAAATATCAAAGGATAACTTACTATAATGAAGTCTTTTGTGTTTTAAATACTGGACTTATATTCTGCTGGAGACATATGAGTCTCACTTTTATCATCGATAACGATAGAAGGCAATGAAATGAAGTTTAGGCCACAACCAGGACTTGAACCCAGGTCTGCTGCTTACTAAGATGTGCTAGCAACTATATCACTGTAGCTTGATGGCTACACTATGGCTGCAAGAATTGCACTAATCAGATGCCCTGCCTAACAGAAAATTCAATTCACACCTTCAGCCCATTTCCCCCTTCTTCAATCGCAACTATTGCCGAGACTCTCGGACCATGGATTAGCATCCCAGCTTCGTACGTAATGGGGAAATCCTGCCTGTACCTTAGGCGTAGGTGGTTTGTTGAGCTGATGGAGTTATATTTTCCTGGAGGCATATGTGTTTCATTTTATCTTTGATAGTAAGCAGCAGACACGAGTTCAAGTTCTAGATGTGGACCAAATTTTAATTCATTGCTACAGATTCTATCCTTATCGAAACTAAAGGTGAGACTCACGTCTCTCCAGGAAGATGGAACTCAGTCAGATCAATAGAGCACCTACACCTGACGTACACGTAGGATTCAATTACGTACAAATCTAGGGTGCTATTCCAACGTCGGTGAGTTTCGAGGATAAGGACTTGTAAGGTAGTCCTTGAAGGTGTGGCGACAGTGCACAGTGGTCTAGCGCTAACACTTCGGCCTAATCAGCAGGAGACCCGGGTTAAAATCCTGGCTTTATCCCAAATTTTGATTCATTGCCTCAGTTTCTATCTTTCTCAGACATTGTGAAGTAATGTCTCTACTACTGTGCTGTTTTCAGATGGAAAACCGTGACATAATTTAAGCTTACTGTAATACTTACAGTCAGTAATCTGTAGCCAAAAATAATTAATTCTTTCCCTAACTAAACTTTCACATACGATTCCTACACTAGTAAGCAATATTGAAAAATCAGTGTAACTTGTATTTTGTAAGGTACTGCTTCCATGGACAGCTACATTTCTTAAGAAGTCTTTGAATAAATTTCAGTCTGGTGTCTCCCTTTCTTATGATTAGTTTGATGTGGAAGTTCCACTTAAAATCGTTCTATACGCATGGTCCCTTTTATTTACTGAGTGTGACTGCTTTCAGTGATTGTTCGGCAATCGTGTTACATACTAGTATAATAATATCATTTTCCACCCATCTATGTGTAATATGTTACTTTTGTCTATGTTGTTGGTCAGTTGTCATCCCGGAGTCAGTATCGATCCTCTGCATCTCTACCTTTATTGAGATACAATTTGATAGCATTGAGACTTCTCTATGTACATAGGCATCATCCGCGAACAGTTTCGTGGAATTTCCGACGTTATCCATTAGCCCCAGTATACAGTGTGAAACAGAACTTCACTGACTAAATTTCAGACGTGCTTTAGGGAAATGTTCAGAGTATTTTGGTATGTGGGACCCGTACTCACCGGTGGCTCCCTACGGATAAAGTGCATTTCATTTGACATAAGAGTTTTCTTTTCTGGAAAACCAACGTTTCAGCTACGGTTACTGTGGCATTCTTCTGGCTCTACTGTTCAGTAGACCTAGAAGAAGGCTACTGTAACCGTGACCGAAACATTGGTTTCTCTAGCAAAGCTTTTTTTTGCATTATGATGCTTTACGATACACAGAAAACTATTGTGTCAACTGACTCTGATCCAGGAAGCCCACGTAGTTGTACATTTCGTTTCATCTATTGCCCTTGTGTTGGTTCTACTTTAAAAATATATGGAAAACAGTGCAAATATCGACCTTATGCGTTGTGTTTCTTGTCCGGAAAGACAACTGTTTCATTCGCTCAACTTGGTGTTGCAACATAAGACCTACTTGATCCTTGGCCCTCGGGCTTGCATTCAGTACTGTTCGGTCCTGTCTCGGATATGTTTTTCATGCAGTATCGTACGTTAACAGTGATACACAGTGGTATGGGTAGGTTTACTGATGAAGATTCGGCATATATATCTCACGTCTATGGGTTCACTAGAGGCAATGGAAAAACGACACGATGACGCCCTGCCTAAGCGTTCCCGCAGCGACTACGGCAAGTACCCTCATACTTTCAAATAGGATGCTGGCGAGCCGTAGCTACACTCCTGGAAATTGAAATAAGAACACCGTGAATTCATTGTCCCAGGAAGGGGAAACTTTATTGACACATTCCTGGGGTCAGATACTTCACATGATCACGCTGACAGAACCCCAGGCACATAGACAAAGGCAACAGAGCATGCACAATGTCGGCAGTAGTACAGTGTATATCCACCTTTCGCAGCAATGCAGGCTGCTATTCTCCCATGGAGACGATCGTAGAGATGCTGGACGTAGTCCTGTGGAACGGCTTGCCATGCCATTTCCACCTGGCGCCTCAGTTGGACCAGCGTTCGTGCTGGACGTGCAGACAGCGTGAGACGACGCTTCATCCAGTCCCAAACATGCCCAATGGGGGACGGATCCGGAGATCTTGCTGGTCAGGGTAGTTGACTTACACCTTCTAGAGCACGTTGGGTGGCACGGGATACATGCGGACGTGCATTGTCCTGTTGGAACAGCAAGTTCCCTTGCCGGTCTAGGAATGGTAGAACGATGGGTTCGATGACGGTTTGGATGTACCGTGCACTATTCAGTGTCCCCTCGACGATCACCAGAGGTGTACGGCCAGTGTAGGGGATCGCTCCCCACACCATGATGCCGGGTGTTGGCCCTGTGTGCCTCGGTCGTATGCAGTCCTGATTGTGGCGCTCACCTACACGGCGCCAAACACGCATACGACCATCATTGGCACCAAGGCAGAAGCGACTCTCATCGCTGAAGACGACACGTCTCCATTCGTCCCTCCATTCACGCCTGTCGCGACACCACTGGTGGCGGGCTGCACGATGTTGGGGCGTGAGCGGAAGACGGCCTAACAGTGCGCGGGACCGTAGCCCAGCTTCATGGAGACGGTTGCGAATGGTCCTCGCCGATACCCCAGGAGCAACAGTGTCCCTCATTTGCTGGGAAGTGGCGGTGCGGTCCCCTAAGGCACTGCGTAGGATCCTACGGTCTTGGCGTGCATCCGTGCGTCGCTGCGGTCCGGTCCCAGGTCGACGGGCACGTGCACCTTCCGCCGACCACTGGCGACAACATCGATGTACTGTGGAGACCTCACGCCCCACGTGTTGAGCAATTCGGCGGTACGTCCACCCGGCCTCCCGCATGCCCACTATACGCCCTCGCTCAAAGTCCGTCAACTGCACATACGGTTCACGTCCACGCTGTCGCGGCATGCTACCAGTGTTAAAGACTGCGATGGAGCTCCGTATGCCACGGCAAACTGGATGACACTGACGGCGGTGGTGCACAAATGCTGCGGCCAACACCGCGGTTCCTGGTGTGTCCGCTGTGCCGTGCGTGTGATCATTGCTTTTACAGCCCTCTCGCAGTGTCCGGAGCAAGTATGGTGGGTCTGACACACCGGTGTCAATGTGTTCTTTTTTCCATTTCGAGGAGTGTATTTATGCTGGCCAGCCTAAAACTTGTTAGGTCACTTACGTTCTAACTCAAACGTCAGATCACAGAACTTCTACCTCAGAACGTTGTATCTCCACCAATGCCGACAATCCTCCCGGTAACTTACGTAGCTGCGCTTACATCTCCCCGCAGTGCCGAAAGCACCCTCCGCAGACCAATACCAGGCCGATAAGTCACACTGTAGAATGGTAGAATTCTGTCCAATGCCATCGACACCACCGGAAATTGCAGGCACCCTTGCCAGCATGATGGCAATCGATACAGTTATCGTTCCTATGGAAGCCTTTGTGCTGTCGAGGCGTGAGTCACTTGCCATCGTGCGACGCGGAAGGCCACACGCGAAAACAGCGCTCTCCGAAACGCCGAAAAGGACATCGTATGACCACGTCGAAACACTGCAGCCCCACTCGCTGGAGAAAGAAGAAGTGGTCCTTCAGGACCCCGACCATGAGGCCGACACCATTGCTACTGACTCTACCCCCACAGAACAGACGGCGTGGCGGGTGGAATTCATTTGTCAATCCTCTGCGGCGAACAGTGATTAACAAAAAGGTTGCAATGCAGGTTGCGAAGCGGGTCGGTCCCTTGTCATCAACCACCACGACCTTATGGAGCGTGAAAAGACATTCGCGCCCACATCGTGGGCCGTGGACACCGAACTCAGCAAGACCCCCATCCGGTTCCCGCTGAGACCTGAACAACACCGCTGATAACCCTGGCCATGATGGATAATATAGTTAGCTCTCCCGCCAAGATCCAACTTCAAAGAGAAACGATATGAGCCACAGGAGTCGACTTCACATTCCTGCAAGAAGAGTGAACGACCGTACTTCCGAATTTTTGTGGCTAGTCAACGTACGTAACGCATGGTGGTCCCAGAGACACCGGGGTGGGGATTTTAGTGCGTGACGGTATCGAAGCCACCGACATCACGTATCTTCACTCCGAGCGAGGATTAGGGATCACAGCACTCGACACCCGATTCATTCATGTTTATGAACTGTCGGTCACCACCAAAAATTGTTAGCTAGCGAGGTTCTACTCAGTTGACATTGCCCCCGCCCCCCTCCCTCCACACTTTTTCCAGGACGGCACGAACGCAGCGTCTTTGCTGGCGATTTTAACTGCATCCTTCGTCCCAAGATATACGGTGACGCATCTTACCAGTAATTCGGAGAGTCGACTGCATCGCATGCATGTGTGTGTGTGTGTGTGTGTGTGTGTGTGTGTCACAAGGTCTTACACAGGAAGTTGTTGCTGCCAAACGTTGACTTCTGACATTTTCTGACCACAGTGGCTACATCTCCATCGTGCACCTCCACCCTAAACAAGTGTAAGAGCCTTTGGAAGGTGAATGTAACACACTTCCAGGACCCGGACTGCCGTTAACAAGCCGCCGCAACGTGGGCCAACTATTAACGCCGACTCTCACGCTACCACTCGAATTTAACATGGTAGCTCCTCCGCGCCAAGCCTGTAAGTCACAAGACATTTACGCAGTTTGGTTAGGACGCGACTGCGTGGCATGGGAGACCCTTGACTTTTACTATGTGGCGCTCAGGGACCTCGACTCTATACCCAAAGACGGAGAGGCGACTAGAATGGCACTTAATCAAGGCTCACATATTATCGTTGCCAAAGCACCGCTTAGAAGGTGCCGTAGTCAGCACGCAAGGACATGGCAGAACAGCTGCAGAGGTCCCCACCATTCGCCGCACTGTGCTGGACGTGTGCCGACACCGCGGAACAAGCCGTATGCGACAAGGTCATTGCTTAAGCTTTACAACAGGTGACATGCACTATCGACAGGGCAACGGTGACGGGGGTGACGAAGGAGAGGGGCATGGCTTGGACAAAAAGTGCAGTCAAAAAGTCTCCAGGGCCTGGTGGATTACTAGTCGAGTTTTACCGGACCTAACGTGACATCAAGACGCCCTGCTCGGTTAAAATGTACCGAGATATCATATCCCCAGACTGCACAGTACCTCCTTCCTTCATCGATGAACTTCTCATACCAGTACACAAGCCAGCAGGAGGGTAACCGCCGCGCAGAGTGGCAGCGGGGTAATGGACGCCATGTCACTGATTGCACAGCCGCTCCCGCCGGAGGTTAGAGTCCTCTCTCCGGCGTAGGTGGGTGTGTGTTGTTCTTAGCATCAGTTAGTTTAAGAAGTGTGTAAGTCTATGGACCATAGACCTTAGCAGTTTGGTCCCTTAGTAATTCACACACATTTGAACATTTGAGCGTAATCGGTCAATGACTTTCGGCCACTTACAATGTTGAACGCCGACTGAAAGATCTGCGCCAGGCTTTTGGCAGGCTGCAGTAACAAGACTTTGCTAATGATTCTCATCCCAGAACAAACGACGCAGGTTGGAGATGCCAAAATACAAATGGCCACCGACGACAGTAGGGACTTAACAGTCATCGCCTTGACATGCCGCCTGCGAGCGGCGATTGTCTCCATCGATTTCAATCGATCATTTGATAGAGTGTGCCATAACTTCATCCTACAGGTGGTGGACCGTGTGAGATTACCCTCCAGGCTCATAAACATCCTGCGACGCCTTCTGGCAGCACCCAGCTCTCAGGTCCAGGTTAAACGGACGGACGGTGGTCCCAATACCCAAAGAGAGATCTGTACGACAAGGTTGTATCCTTTCTACACATCTCTATGCAATCGCACTCGAGGCACTCCTCCGGGTCTTAAGCACAGGCTATGTGGTATCACCTTGCGAGGCATTGCCTTGCGCAATCGGGCGACCTGCAATTGCCAATTCGTTCCGCCGATGAAGTCCGCAGCGTACTAAACTGGATCCAGCGAGATGGACTGGATGCGGGCTGTCTTCCGACATCAACAAGACGGCGGCGCTGGATATCGGTCGCGGTCTCGTTTCGGGCGCTGTCGGCCCGCTCCCGCCGGTTACTGAAATCAGATATTTGGGAGTCACGTTTACGAAGGGTGTGCGCGGAACGGCGGCGGCAAACAATCGACGGTTACTGAATATTGTACGCATGGTGGTGCACCAGAACCTGCTCAGGGACTTGAACCAGCTGCTACATGTGGAATACCCGAATCTCTAAGTGGCATCAAAACTCAGTCACGTGGCACAGGTCCTGCCACTACCAGCTGTGATAGATCGCAGACTTCAGGTGGCCCCCGGTCATTTCCTGTTTTTAAGGTGCGTTATGTCACTCTCACCGTACTCCTAAGTGATGGAGGATTGGAACTGGTTAAGTCCAAGCACGGGAAATTGCCCTTTATATGAACAATATGTGTAAACAATGGACCAGTCAAGACGCCTCCCTCACGGGCCATTTACTGGAGGTCCTGATGCCGTACTCTCACGTCCTGCCGGTGTCGGTGGCGAACGTCGCGACACAGCTCTTCCATGTAATGACATTTATTCTGGAATACAGCTGTGTGGCCTCGGCTCTCCCCACAATGTCACGATCCAAGGTGAAAGGTTTTCACACCACCCTTCTGTGGGCAGTTCCGCGTAACTTTCGATTGGCCACGAGTGTGGAAAACGATACACCACCGCTTTCTGCCAACCACAGTGAGCACGATGTGGTATCAGCTCATCAACCAAAAATATGCGACGAGGCACCGTCTCCACGCTATTGGATTAACGGACTCCCCGTTTCGCCCCGACGGTCGCCTCCTGGATACAGAAGAATATCGCTTCACGTGCGTGTCTCGTCCGGTGTTTCGCAACTGACTGGAAGGTATTACGTTGTTACGTCTGTGGCACACCTGACGTGACTGACCTCCGGTCCCTTCTGTGTCCAGATGACTCTTACTTTCCCTTCGCCAAGTACCATGTGCTTACATAGACCTAGTTCAAGGATATGAAAGTCGATTATATCTTTGGCTAAAGGGTGAAAGTGGAGCTTGATTGTATCATATCGAAGACAGAATGACCTGACTTGTCGCAGAGCGAAAGGAAAGACATTGGCTGATTCAAGGAACGCTGCAGTCACTGAGACATTAGCTATACAGTATGAGTCTGTTGTAGAGGAATTAGTAGACAATGTTGTAAATAGAAAACGCCAGTGGCAATGGACTAGGAAACGTCAGTTCCAGCGTTTCTTGAAAAGTGATTCTTTTAGCTGAAGTAGCGCAAGCAGTATACAAAACTATTTTACTTTATGCTTTGATTAATATTTTTATTGTGAGATTTTTTTTATAGCATTTCATGGTATACATTTACTAATTGTAATCATGTAATTAAAAATAAATAAACAAATCGCTTCAGCTGCATTTTGGTCCAACATTATAGCGGAAAAGCTCGGAATCTTTTGTTCAAAACATCCGTTGTCTGTCAAATACAAAACACCGCTATATGACGGTATGTTGTGGATTAAAAACTGTCAAATGACAGAACACACGGCCTTGTCCCCTGTACGCTGTTCGATATAGATTGTAGAAGCGATCACTATGATACGATTTGTATTGGGCCCATCCATTGTATTGGAGTTTGGCAGTTTTTAATCCATGACACACCGTCTTCTAGCGGTGTTATGTATTTTACAGACAACGAATGTTGGGAGAAAAGATTCCGAGCTTTTCCGCTCTAGTGTTTGAATAATATATCACCTGAAGATGTGGCTTTAACGCCACGAAACCGGTAGTGGTACAATAATGAAGGACCAAAATACAGCTGAAGCGATTATTAATACCCAAGATGAGTACTCATAACTGTGGTTGCCCCACCTACAAGGTTGTCTGCAAATAAATAAATAACACAAGTTATGAGCCTGTGGAGCCT
Organism: Schistocerca gregaria; assembly: GCF_023897955.1. NCBI lineage: Eukaryota > Metazoa > Arthropoda > Insecta > Orthoptera > Acrididae > Schistocerca > Schistocerca gregaria. The sequence continues at coordinate 596,527,212 of NC_064931.1, read as the reverse complement.
ATCGCCTTGGAAGAATTTCTGGAAATAGTTGGGGACAACGCCATTATAGTCACTGAGAATCTGGACACGTGGCTCTTATCCGTTTACTGATTTAAAATAAAGCTGAAGTGTTTTAACAATATCTGCTAGATTTTCAGACAAAATACTACTTTAGAGTTGTTGGACTTATTACGCATGGGTCTCGTAACTCTTGTTTCAAACAGTTTCTGATTTGGGAACAGCTTGTAATACTGCTGTCAAATTACGGCGGATCAAAAGTGTATGACAATACGCTTGAACTGTATTCATTCATACTCAACATTTCCTTTAACGCTGCAACAAAGTTAGCTCCTCAGGGAATCCACATTTTATTTCCTGGCAGAGTTACCAAGCAGAAATATCTTCTTACCTTTCTTTATATTCCTATTTTCACCTGTAAACAGTGACACTGCAAGGTCCAGTCACATTAATGTGACCACCACATTATGTTCGACGTTAACGTGTAATAACCACACACAGACGGACTGTCCAGCACTCGCAGTGGAGGCTATATAAAACTGTGCTATCGTGGTTAAGATGGACTTTAAAAGGAGTTTTCGACTAAAATGTGAATATTATCCGAAGGAGTCGAATATGATATTGTATGCAATATTAAAATGATACATAGTCACGCGAGATTAGCCGAGCGGTCTGGGGCGCTGCAGTCATGGACTGTGCGGCTGGTCCCGGCGAAGGTTCGAGTCCTCCCTCGGGCATGGGTGTGTATGTTTTTCCTTAGGATAATTTAGGTTAAGTAGTGTGTAAGCTTAGGGACTGGTAACCTTAGTAGTTAAGTCCCATAAAATTTCACACACATTTGAACATTTGAAAATGATACATAAATTATATGTGATCAATTAATGACATACAAAAATTTTGGATGAGTCAGCCAAACTCAAAACACACTACAAAAATGTGACGTTTAATAGTGGAAATGTGTGTATACTGGTTGGGTCTCTAAGACATGCATCATACTATCTCACTTCGTTTAAATTAGTCAGGTCCCTAAATTGTCAAACCTGTCTAATTTTGTCCAAAAATTAGAGTCGTTTAAGTGAAGTGCGGCGCTTTCAGGGTTCTGTACGCCCCAAGAGCAGCTCACAATTTTAGCGGGCCTTCTCTCTGCAGAAGAATACCACGTGCCTCTGGCCGACGTCTCAAATGTCCCACTCTCAAGCAAATAAGGTAAAGTCCTCTCGTCATAATGACCTGGAAAGCTTATACTATGATGATAATCGATTTTCATTTGTTGATTCACTATTTCACTAAGTGAAATTTATTTTTTCAGCGATTATTAACATTGAAGATATGGTATGCAATGGAACTACACTTACTCTCCCCCCTAAAAGGCCTCTTGGCTTCAGTCTCAGCTAAATCATTGCGTTTGAGTATGATGTATCCCGGACTGTAGCACAAAGAGTTTTGTTGCAGAAAGGAAAAAAACTGAACTTTCGTAATAGTGTTTCAGCATAGTACAGCTACAGGATTGCCTGAACAGCATGGAGAGACAAAGAGGAATTGATCTTAAAGTTCCCAGTCATATCTCTTTTGGTCCAATCCCGTAGGCATTACCCGTAATTTGGCATCACTTTTGTGACTTATTATGGAAGATTCTTCGCTGCCACCTATGGAGGGAAACGATAAAATATCGGAGAATTTCTCTGTCTCTGAACTATTTAGTGTCGACTACTAAAAAGTCACGTCCTAATTCAAGGTTGAATTTGATGCAAAGGGTTGATTTTAGTCAATTTAATACGCAATTCCCTTTGGTCTGACCACATAAAGTCATATACTCTTGGTACAACGTAGAGACAGAAATTCCACACCTATTTCATGGTGATTATTACTGACATATGTTGGATCGGTCGGCCTTCTCCTCAAGATACTTCCATTCAGACCTAATGAAATATTCATTGTTTCCAGAGTTCCCCACCGAAGTTTTGCACGTCTGGCAGCTAAGAAATATTTTCGCTGAATCTGAGCTACATCCACTTCCCCAAATTATTGAAGTACAGAAGAATGGAGATGCAAATTTCTGTAAATCTAATGAGATGCGAAGTACGCTGCAAAATTCTCGGAAAAACCATTTGTAGTTTAAAACGCGGAACCATTGCTTTCTGTTCAATTCTCGAGAGTATGAAGTGTCATTTTTAAATAGCGACTCATGACTGCAAGTCTAGAGGAACTACAGCAAATCACAAGTCACTGTAGAAGATAGTTTTCTCCACTGAGACTTAACGATGTTGGCTATGCAATTATATATCACCAGTATTTGCTATCCCTTTATATTATGAGAAACACGTATTAAAGTGCCTTTTTTTTAGTAAATGGAGCTTTCTGGGCGTAGTGGGGCATTTATATAAATTTACTTTTATTTATTTCAAATACAGGTTATTTGTTGATCGAATAAAATTATTTCTTTTATTGCCTAAAATATACTCACTTTTATATAAATTAGTTTGACGTACTTGCAAATGTTTTATGAAAGTAAAGTGACAGATGTTGTGTGGATGTCAACACTCGCTCAATCACAACGTACGTGTGCCGTTTAGTCAGGAAATACCACACTTACGGGGTAAATCTGCCACATGTGCTGGTTGACCGGGATCATCACAGTCAATTAAAACGCATTAGGAGTCTTACTGCTCGCACAATGGCTGCAGGAAGTCGATGCTGCTTGAAAACAACATTGTCAGTGTGTTTAAAATATGGTCCTGGTGAACATCATTCAAATTTGATTAACGTCTCATGGTTGGGGCTTTTAAACGACATCATATTTGCTTTTGAATGTAGAAATTATATATATCACAACTGCAATTTCGACCTAATCCAAAAAGTTGCTCCAAGTGCGCTAAAGCTTTCTTAATAGTCACATCCAACGCGTTCAGATTCTCAAAGGAAATAACCTAACACGTTGTTGTTCATTTTCTCTCCGCAAAAGCGTCATTTATTCGTGGCTTTTGATCGATATTACTTCAGATACTTGTAAAAAATGGCTCCTTTCCAGGGTTTTATAGCTGGTGTCACAACAGCTTACTCGCACGAAGCACCCTCTACCAAGCACAGTGTTCGGTGGCTTCCCGAGAATATGCAGGGTGTCAGGCGCATTTTATCTCGTGTTTTGACAAATATTTGCACTTTCGTGCTTGTAAGCCGTAGCTACAGAATGATTTTTATAGTTGAAACTTACGTACCCACTTGACAGATGGGTACTAAATTACGCTAGTGGGATATTCTTCTTATCGTTATGTATTAATAGGGACTGTTCCCCTTCTGATGCATATGGTGGGTCGTTAGCAGCTAATGTCATGATTGTTAATACAATACTTTCAATTGAGCATTGCTAAAGACTGAACTTGCAACCTCGCGCTCAAGCGGTTCCCTATTAGACTGCTAAGATACACTCCTGGAAATGGAAAAAAGAACACATTGACACCGGTGTGTCAGACCCACCATACTTGCTCCGGACACTGCGAGAGGGCTGTACAAGCAATGATCACACGCACGGCACAGCGGACACACCAGGAACCGCGGTGTTGGCCGTCGAATGGCGCTAGCTGCGCAGCATTTGTGCACCGCCGCCGTCAGTGTCATCCAGTTTGCCGTGGCATACGGAGCTCCATCGCAGTCTTTAACACTCGTAGCATGCCGCGACAGCGTGGACGTGAACCGTATGTGCAGTTGACGGACTTTGAGCGAGGGCGTATAGTGGGCATGCGGGAGGCCGGGTGGACATACCGCCGAATTGCTCAACACGTGGGGCGTGAGGTCTCCACAGTACATCGATGTTGTCGCCAGTGGTCGGCGGAAGGTGCACGTGCCCATCGACCTGGGACCGGACCGCAGCGACGCACTGATGCACGCCAAGACCGTAGGATCCTACGCAGTGCTGTAGGGGACTGCACCGCCACTTCCCACCAAATTAGGGACAATGTTGCTCCTGGGGTATCGGCGAGGACCATTCGCAACCGTCTCCATGAAGCTGGGCTACGGTCCCACACACCGTTAGGCCGTCTTCCGCTCACGCCCCAACATCGTGCAGCCCGCCTCCAGTGATGACGCGACAGGCGTGAATGAAGGGACGAATGGAGACGTGTCGTCTTCAGCGACAAGAGTCGCTTCTGCCTTGGTGCCAATGACGGTCGTATGCGTGTTTGGCGCCGTGTAGGTGAGCACCACAATCAGGACTACATACGACCGAGGCACATAGGGCCAACACCCGGCATCATGGTGTGGGGAGCGATCTCCTACACTGGCCGTACACCTCTGGTGATCGTCGAGGGGACACTGAATAGTGCACGGTACATCCAAACCGTCATCGAACCCATCGTTCTACCATTCCTAGACCGGCAAGGGAACTTGCTGTTCCAACAGGACAATGCACGTCCGCATGTATCCCGTGCCACCCAACGTGCTCTCGAATGTGTAAGTCAACTACCCTGGCCAGCAAGATCTCCGGATCTGTCCCCCATTGAGCATGTTTTGGACTGGATGAAGCGTCGTCTCACGCGGTCTGCACGTCCAGCACGAATGCTGGTCCAACTGAGGCGCCAGGTGGAAATGGCATGGCAAGCCGTTCCACATGACTACATCCAGCATCTCTACGATCGTCTCCATGGGAGAATAGCAGCCTGCATTGCTGCGAAAGGTGGATATACACTGTACTAGTGCTGACATTGTGCATGCTCTGTTGCCTGTGTCTATGTGCCTGTGGTTCTGTCAGTGTGATCATGTGATGTATTTGACCCCAGGAATGTGTCAATAAAGTTTCCCCTTCCTGGGACAATGAATTCACGGTGTTCTTATTTCAATTTCCAGGAGTGTATTTTAAACAGAGAGCAAAACCACCTCCAGAAAGAACAGGGCCAGAAAACCTTAACATAACTTCAGATTTTTACACAATACTCATTCTCTTTTATGACACGTTACTCACACTGAGGTGGAGGTTTCTTCTCTTTAATTTCTATTGAAATTACCAACGTACTCACGGCTGAGACGATTAAACCTACATCCCAGATCTCTGTAACGCACCATGTTGTTCCCTGCGGCCAAATAACCGATAATGGCTCTTCAAATGGCTCTGAGCACTATGGGACTTAGCATCTGAGCTCATCAGTCCGCTAGAACTTAGAAATACTTAAACCTAACTAACCTAAGGACCGAAGCGCCTAGAACCGCTCGGCCACATCGCTCGGCCTGATAATGGCTCTCGCACGGGACTTATGGTGACAAAGTACAGCCAGCAACGACTGTTTTACGATCATCGTGTTCTCCAAACCTGTATCCCAGGCGAGATTGATGGACTTCCCTGATGTGTACGCGGTAGAAACATAAACGAGAAGCTGCTAAAACACTAGCGATAGCAGTACAGCTGGATGAGGTCTCCACAGACCATGCCTCTGTTACACCGCAGCATATCCACAGGTTGAGTCGCCTTCGACGTAAGTATGCCATGGCGAAACTCTCATCAGATTTCAGGACTGGTTGATTCTTCTATGATATGCGTGCATCGCTGACGTCTCACTAGTATTTTTCGAGGGCTGATTGTATTTTCAGAACAGACGAATCTCTGTGGACTTGTTTAAGACAGGAAACTAGCAAGAAGCGTCTTATAGAAGATTGCACTGTGGAGGCAACCTTTTGCCCTCTGCTGTTTAGTGTTTTCCCAAATATCATCACTGAGCCACCACATGTGTTGACGAGCATGCGACGTAACGCGCTCTTTCACACATCGACGGCGGTTCTGCAACATAAATTGTCCACGTAACTCGATACTGCTGCAGATCTGCACACGTAACTCTTGACTGCAGCTACTTAAGAGATATCAGAAAAGCAATGTTGAAGAAACTGAGATTTCATAACTACACGTAGGAGGCCGCTATAATTACAAAAATCTGAAATTGTCTTGTGAACTCTAAAGAATAAATCAGAAATGGGTTTCTGTTCAAATTTCTAAGTTCAAAGGTCCTTTTAAACTTAAATTAGTATTTTTATTGCTATTAAGCAAGATCATCAGCCCACATGTGTTCATATCATTAAAGTTCCTGTTCACAGTCCTCGTCACACTCAAACAGCCATAAATTTTTCTATCCAATTCCGAAATTATTTACGAGAGTAGCACACTCAATAAACTGCTATTTACTTTTGCACTCGGCATTCAGTGGTTGTCTTTAAATACAGTTTTTGCTTGCCATAAATAGTCAGTAAAAAAAATTTACTTAGTACCGCCACGCCTTCAGTTAAAAGTTTACACACGCAATTTTCTCCAGAACAAAATATCTCTCGACTCTTAAAATTTCACAAATAGTTAATGGTAAACACCAGCTACCTTTATCACTGCACCGAAACGCGGAAGTCACAATATCACTTCATTTTACACATAATGCGTTCGGACACTTTCAGCAAGACCGCCTCCTTGAGAGCTAGTCCACCACTTCCTTCTTCTCTATTCCTCTACAAGCACCTCTACGTCATGCGTTAGGTGGCTAACCGTCTCACTTCTTATTGGCTGTATAGAATTACGGCCAATCAGAACTGACTTTCAGGGCGCGGCTCGTGCCAAAATCTAGCAAGGGCCAACCTCTGGTCTCAGCTCATTGACGTCATTAAAATAAGCAACTCAAATCTCTCTTATTAAACAAATAAAATGAAATAATCTTTAAGCTGTACTTTAGAACTGGAATTTAACTATATAGTCGCGAAAGTTCTGGCTGTTTATTACATATTCAAACATGCTTGGACATCCGTCATCCACTAGTAGGGGATTTGTTCCCACAATACAAAGCTGGAACACTTGCAAGTTCCTATAGACAATTACAAATTGAAAATTTAATATTGGCGAATGTGCCTCATACACTCACACAAGTACTCTCTTTCACACTCACCCTAACACAAAACATAAATATCTATCTGAACACTCCATGACGCGAACAGTTTTAATTTTCCTACCCGCAAATCACAAATTCTTAACACTTTTTAAATTTATTGTTCACTTCCCACTTTCTTTTCCGTTGCACTTGCAGTCGAACTGCACTTCGACTGCACTTCGTATTCTTAACACAAAGTCCTTCATAATAGGCCTCGGATGGCCCAGCGCTACTGACCAACCGCCATGTCATCCTCAGCCATTGGCACCGCAGGATGCGTATACGGAGGGGCATGTGGTCAGCACACCGCTCTCCCGGCCGTTTTCAGTTTTCGTAGCTCCTCAATTTGCCTCACAATGCCCCAGTGCTGCCCGCTTGCCAACAGCGTTCGGCAGGCCTGACGGCCGCCCATCCAAATGGTAGCCACGCACAACAGCACTTAACCTCGGTGATCCGACGGGAATGAGTATTACCACTGTGACAAGGCTGTTGGCTCATTCGTAACATAAATCTTCAATAAATAGTACCTTATACTGTAAATGCTATCTAATTTGCCTCCTCATAAGAGTAATAGATGCACCCGCCGCATGTTATCCACACGCGATCTGATTTTCCAACTCAAAGGATGCCAAATGCATCCGTTGTCATTTATCGAAATGCGATAGGATTTTCCCACTCAAGGGATGTCAAATGCAAGATCTCGCTACTTTACTGAACCCCCTGAAGTGTTTCAATGTAGTTAGTGTGTCCGAAGAAGACGACATAAGAGGCGTACAGTATGACTGGGATAGCTTTTCACACAGGATTTTCGAACATTAAGACAAGGCGTCCTTGGTTTGTCTTAGTGGGTCGTCGCGGAAGATTTCCTCCTACCTGTTTTGCCGCAAAGCTCTTGTAGTTGATGTCCCTCGCAGAAGCAATATTAGCACCATCGGATTCTCGGGAAAGTGCAATTCTAACAATTCTAAATCCTTCAATTGAGAGTGGAGATGCGGGAAGCTATATTACTTGATGATATTATGATGCATTTAATGATAATAACGAAGCAACACATAACTTTTTAACTCAAAACTAGCAACTTCTTGAGAGCATGATCTTCCGACACAACTAGTTACGAAGGCAACCTATCGGCGACTGACGACTCAGATGCGCAGCTCATTAAATACTTGTGACACCTGTAGACACAACATAAAATGTAAGTCTGGAACATAAGAAAATGTGGATTGAAAATACGGCGTACCTTACAGCCTGCCTCAAACCTTCCGAGCTCGATAATTTTGCTTCCTTCGTATTCACGATTCAGTCAATCTCATGGACCCTGGTTCTTCGTTTCACACGTCCGGAAATATGTCTCATAAACTTCCGTCGTTCACGCTCGGCCTCCAGGCTCTACAATTTTTGGGGTACGTAAACCATACGAGTACTCTGCAGTTCCAAAATTTGCCAAAAACGACCCAATCCCATCGGCATGAAATCAGCTGTTGAGGAAGAAGTAGATCGTCTTGAAGTCTTATATGTGATATGACCAGATCAGCGGCCAGAAGAACACTTATCAAAAGTGGCAAGTAGAAATACAGGGTGTTTCAAAATCACAGGATTACATATTTCAGACGAATGAAGATAAAAGATAGGGCTGATCTTTAACTTACGCATCAAACCGATTTTTTTAAATTTAAAATGAACCATTTCATTTTACAAGAGTACATCTTGTACACACATGCACACACAAAGCAAGGGACTATTTTTACAAATACATTTAGAATACATGTTTAATTTACTTTTCTCACACATTCGGTGTTCCTTCACTGGTGGAAAGCGAAATATCTAAGCGGTAGTCAACTTGGTCTCATAATTTTTCGAGCATTTCTGAAGTCACTGCTTTTTCTGCTGTTGCCTTTCGACGTATCAGTTCACCGTAATTTGTGGAAGGTGAGGCACACAGACGGTGCCTCTCACAAAGTCCTATAAAAAAAGGGCAGACCGTGAGATAAGGCGAACTTAAGACGCCCGTGATGTAACACGAGATCTGCACGCCCTTTTTCAGATGAAGTGTTGTAGCTCAGCTCATTGTTAAGAAATGTTCTTGCATGAAACTTCCTGGCAGTTTAAAATTGTGTCCTGTACTGAGGCGTGAACGCGGAACCTTTGCCTTCCCTGCGTAAGTGCTCTAACGACTGAGCTACTCAAACACGAATCATGTCCCGTCCTCGCAGCTGTAATTCCGTCATTACCTCATCTCCTGCCGTCCAAATTTCATATAATCTCGCCAGAGAAACCTTACCTTCGTTCTGGAAACATCCCCCAGGATGCGGCTGAGCCATGTTTCCGCAATATCCTTTCTTACAGGAGCGTTAGTCTAGCCGGTTTGGCAGCGGAGCTTCTGTGAAAATTGGAAGGTAGGAGATAAGATACTGACGGGAGTGAAACAGTGAGGACGGGTCGTGGGTCGTGCTTGGGTACCTCAGTCGGCAGAATACCTGCCCGCGAAAGGCACAGGTCCTTAAGATCGAGTCTCTGTCAGACAAACAGTTTTTATATCCAAGGACGTTTCATGTGAGCATATAATCCGCTGTAGAGTGAAAATTTGAGTCTATTTTTCGTACATGCCAAAAGCAATGCTGTGGATCACTGTCCGACTTCGGATTGTTCTCGTAATTGTGGAAAAAGTCAGGCTCCCAGCATACCAAGGCATGTGACTCTTGTAAACGTCTTTTATGCAGAATAAATAAATAAAGAAAATAAAATCCACCTCTAGATCCACCATGGTATTGGCTGCCTTTTCCGTATGTCATGTTACAGAGTTTAACTTTCCCACCTAAATGGAACGTAGCCTCATCACCAAACACTCAACATGATTGAAAATTATCTTTGATCTTCAAACGTAGAATGAATTTACAACGTTCTACACAATCGCGAAAGGCTCGTAGCTGTTGCATCCCGTATGACTTAAAACATAAACATCGCTGCTGAAGACACCACACACACACTCTAGGTTGTCACCACGAGTACATGCAAAACTCTGTTGGAGTTGCGCTATATCTTGAACGAGCACCAGGAAGCAACCTGTCGATCTCCCATTTAGGTAGAAAAATAGTGTTTTAAAACTGCTAGTCCCATCGTCAAATGCTTTGAGCTGTAGCAGAATCAGTGCTGAACTCGCAACGGAAATCACACGCCAAAGTTGTAACTAAATTTCACCTTTCGGAACGAAAAACTAAAAACCTTTTGTTACTGTGTTATCGCCATCTAGAGCGAGGCAAAACGGATAATGAAGGCGTGAAAAAGCAAATTGGATGTACTATACATTCACCACCAATTGTCCCACATTTGGAGTCACTTAACTGCAATGTAATGCACCGACAACTATGCAGAAAATTTTTCTGATTACAACTGACACTTGTAACGTGATTAAGACATTATATAGGTGTCGTTCGTGGACAAATGTAACAGCGAAAACTACAGGCATGACTAGCATCTGCATTATGTTCCAACGTGCATTTCTCGCTGTGTTTCCATGCTTTTGGTCTACCCGTGTAGGAGGTACACTGACGACCTATAAAATTACAACCTGCTTAACAGCGTGTTGGTACGCCTTTGTAACTGTTACAGCAGCAATTCTGCGTGGCATGGATTCATAAAGTTGTTCGTAGGTTTCCGGAATTGTGTGGCACCAGTTACATAAACGGTCCAACGGCCTTGCAGCAATGGTAACACCGGTTCCCGTCAGATGAATGATGTTTAGCGCTGTTGGGCTGGGCTATCACTTGGATGGGTGACCATCCGGTCTGCCGAGCGCTGTTGGCAAGCGGGGTGCACTCAGCCCTTGTGAGGCAAACTGAGGAGCTACTTGATTGAGAAGTAGCGGCTCCGGTGTCGGAAACTGACCTACGGTCGGGAGAGCGATGTGCTGACCACATGCCCCTCCATATCCACATTCAGTGACGCCTGTGGCCTGTCGGTACCATTGGGTCTTTCAAAGCCTGTTCGTCCGCAGTTTATTTTTAGTGTAGTTACATAATAGACCGATGATTTATAGGCACGGAGCCGGAGCCCTATAGCATCCTATATGTTTTAGATTGGCTATAGGTCGAGTGAACTTCGTTGCCAAACCATTTACGAGAGTTCACACCATCCTCGTCAAACCACTGTAGCACCATTATGTGCTTGTGACATGGACAGCATTATTGCAGGAAGATACTGTCGCCGTCGGGGAAGACACCGAGCTTGAACGGTCTGCAATGAGGTGCACGTAATCCACAGCTATCGCTGTCACTGTCCCTCAGATTACTACCACAGGACCGATTAAAGCCCAGCTGAATTTCCTAAATAGCATAATAGAGTTCTCACTGGCCTGCGTCCGTAGCGCGGGGCATGTTTAGGGCAGATCTCCTGGAATACCACGTGCAACAAAAAGCATATTTCAACCGATCAGACGAGACATTTTCATTTATCTGCGTTCGAAACTCGATGATTTTGCTTCTGCTGCTAACGTAACTTATGATGCCGTTGGGTCGGCGTGCGAATACGTACCGGCCGCCTACTGCGGAGCTCCATGTTCAACAAGGTGCACTGAACGAATGATCTCAAAAACTACTGTATTCCTACCAGCATTGCACTCTGTCGTCAAATTTGTTACAGATACCCGCCTATGCTATGTTACCTCCACGGTATATGATAAAGATGTTGAAGTCCAACATGTCACCTACCCGTGAGCCGGCCGCGGTGGCCGAGAGGTTCTACGCGCTTCAGTATGAAACAGCGTGACTGCTACGGTCGCAGGTTCGAATATTGCCTCGAGAATGGACGTGTGTGATGTCCTTAGGTTAGATAGGGGTAAGTAGTTGTAAGTTCTAGGGGACTGATGACCTCAGATCTTTAGTCGCATAGAGCTCAGAGCCATTGGAACCTGCACGTGGTTTCACAGTCCCTCACCACCTTACGCAGATGCTTATGACAAGTAGCACGGGGACATCAGACAAGCTTCGCCGTTTGCAAGGTTCTCGTTCCCAGGCTCCGGGCCGTAAGAATCTGGAGTTGTTCAAAGACGCTTATGTCAGTGAATTTCCCTACTTGCGGGCCGAATCGCCGCTGACCTAATTCGCAGTTTGCCTCTTCCCCGCTTGTATACTTTCCTTACCGAATCACATATCCGCAACACCATCACTCGGTATTTAATCTCGCACTGGGCAGTGATCATAGTGCTTTAGCTTTCCAGTGTATAGTCTTGAGATGTTGTATGGAGTTTTTCGAAACGCCCTGTATTTTTGCTGAAGCTGGAAGTTGTCACCCTATCCACTCTTGTTGTAACATGTGTCGTCCTAAACTGAACAGCGATGGCTCGTCGCTGTTTCCGTTGGGTCGGATCACACGTACTTGCATTTGTTCCTTTTCTTATCGCTGGAGTCGTATAGTCTGCAAAGTAATGTTCGTTGGATCTCCCTAAATATAGTAGCCCACAACACGTAGGATCGGGCGTGAAAGCGTGGATATCTTGAATGAATAATGTAATTCATTCATTAATTATACATTTTCAAGTAGTGGCGGCCAAACAAATGTTATAATTGATCTACTTGATCCTCGACCAGTATTATGACAGCTGAAGTTGGTGGTTTGCCTGCCGCCGTTCGCTGTAACGTCATAGCACATGCTTACTTGAAACTACCATCAGATGATAACTCTTAAAAAGATGGTGCTAATAAATACGTCTTCCTAGCTCTAGCATTACTTCGACCATTTAATCTGAGTAGATGATGCGGCTGAAATTTTTAACGGTATCTGTAGCACCTAGTCACATTAAAACCTTTTGTCTAAATTGTCGTTATATAATTCTCACGAGGAAATCTAAAGATAACTATCTACTCGTTTTCCAGACACTGTGCTTAAATGCACTCTAAGTAAATGCAAATACTTTGTGGAGAAAGTGGGATCCTTAGGCCATGTTCCAAGTGCATTAAGTTTGAAAACCACTGAACGGTGCGTAACGCAATTGACGTTCTTCCAAGAGCAAAGAATTTTACGGAACTCCAAACGTTATAGGGGATAGTGAACTATAAAGCCAATTTTCTATAAAGTGACTAACATCACCTATCCACTGAACAAACTAGATCGCAAAAGTCCTCCATTCTAGTGGTCAGACACTTGTGAATAGATACTTCTAACGCTTGAGCGTAGATGTCATTCAACGCTCTCCTGACACTATATACGTAGTGTAGATTTCGGTCGAGCCTGCCATTTAAGTACAGTATGGGCTCGTGGGAATAATAACTCAGAAAAAATTAGTCTGATTAAAACGACCAACACCATATGCTTAGAAAACATTTACAACTGTACAGTGAATTTACTTATAAATAGAAAAAGAAGCCGTGACGATAATTTTTAGCATAAACAGTTCCACGTGACACACTGTTGCTAGCCTTTATCTTTCTGTTATACCATGTTAGATTGTATGAATTGTTCCTCCTCCTAATCAAGAGTATCAGAGGAAAAGAAAGAATGATACGTATGTATAACCCAGCCAATAGAAAGTAGTTTATCAGTACGATGAAAAGTGTCAAAACGAAGTTACTCAAAGGCAATTATTTCAATCATTGAATAAGGACTGAATTTCCTCTAGGCATAATGAGTGACAGTTCCCTTAAACTATGGAAAATGCGAGATAGTGCTCAAACAGAGAAAGAGGATTGCATGGTTTCCGAGTACAAGAGTAGTAGTAAACTTATGAAACCCTTCAGATAGCGTCAATATTTAAGGAAGGTGAGTGGAGGACACAAATTTGGCCGGCCGGAGTGGCCGAACGGTTCTAGGCGCTAAAGTCTGGAACCGCGCGACTGCTACGGTCACAGGTTCGAATCCTGCCTCGGGCATGGACGTGTGTGATGTCTTTAGGTTAGTTAGGTTTAAGTAGTTCTAAGTTCTAGGGGACTGATGACCTCAGATGTTGAGTCCCATAGTGCTAAGAGCCATTTGAACCATTGACACATATTTGTTAGTTGTGTTTTCATTTGTAAAATATTGAGAATCCGATATATCAACATTTTAAGAACAGTCATTACCAGCGATCGATTTACGGACAAAAAGTATCGATATACTGAAAGAAAAAAATATTAACATGTCGACCTATAAAAGTATCAGCAGCACATTGTAAATATACCGCTGGTTTTAGCGTTGTATACTGAAGTACTGATACATTATTAGATATGCTGTACATCAAAAAGCTTGCAGCCTGCCCATTCCTCTTAAAGCAAGAATTGAAAGCAAAATACTTAAGATGGTAATTTGTAAGTTAAAAATGAGACTTTGTGTAGGTGAAAGGGTTGTATTGCAATAGCTGTTTGGTCTATTGTGTAAATGGTTCATTGTCATGCAATATTTCATTCCGGTTAACCACTCATATCTTATTTCCTAAATTTGTCATTGGCTCTATGTCGAAACAATCATTTTTCACACTGATGTGAGAAAATTGTGTGATGACGCTAAATGTTGTAGTTCCTGTTGGCATCACCGAGCTTCGATTACGTCATCAGTTCCCCTCACACGTCTCTACCCACCGCAAAGACCAATCTTGTCATTTACATTTTTGTTCACCATTTCGGCAACTGTTTTTGAAGAAATAGCACACTAGTGACGTTAAAAATGGTTTTTTAACACAACTGGTGTGCTATTTCTTCACATCGGAAATCTTGTTATTTCTTTCACACAGCCACCCACCAGCGCAATCGGACTACTTCTTTCGTTCCGCCTATACTTGTTACACACAGTCAAAGAGAAAGAATGGGCGTGATGAAAGCTTTAAAAAAAGTGAGAGTCCTTCACACAGTGAAAGTAAAAGTATGTTACACTATAATTTCAAATATTTGCCGAAATATGCGAAAAAATATAATATAAAATAGGAAAGGAAATATGGCCTGCATGTATCGTTATTTTCTGGGGAAAGTATCGATATAGATATTTTATCTACAGTTACAGTAGGTATCGTGTAGAGACTATTAGAATAAGATAGCAGAGGCAGTCGTTTTCTCTCTGCTGATACAGAGGTTCTATCCGACAGAAAGTCATTAATACTGCCAAGGGATTGTCTGCGACGTTCTGTGCAACAGGGTCTGGAGTAAGGATAAAGATGAAAATTGAGAAGAAGAAATCCATCTCTAAGTATGCTCCTTGTCTGTTAAGCTCTGGACATTGTCTGGAAATGGTATTACTTACGTTCCAATATCCCCTTGGTGAGGCATTGTTGCAAGTGAGTAGTTTCTAAACTTTGTTACAGAAGTCAGGAGAAAATCGGCTTGTCTTTCTGTAATTAGTCATCGTGGAATTGGCTATGAGCGATTGTATGAAACAGCAGAAATTCGAAGCCGATAAGTCACTCACGGGGACGAATTCCTCCAATTATGACTGTAATGTGTTTCAGTTGAGATGATTTCGTTTATAATGTTAAACTATCTAGCTGCCATTCGTGAAAAAGTGGCTGAATTTTGACACCTAAGGACATCACACACATCCATGCCCGAGGTAGGATTCGAACTTGCGACCGTAGCGGTCGCGCGGTTCCAAACTGAAGCGCCTACAACCGCTACGCCACACCGGCCGGCGCTGCAGATTTTAATGGTGGGCTATCAACAAGTGTCAGCGTGCGAACCATTCAACGGAACATCATCAACATGGGTTTTCGGAGTCGAAGGCTTACTCGTGTACCCTTGATGACAGCACGACATAAAGATTTACGCCTTGTCCTGGGCCCGTCAACACAGACATTGGACTGTTGTTGACTGGAAACATGTTGCCTGGTCGGACGATTCTCGTTTAAAATCGTATAGAGCGGATGGACACGTAGGGTATGGAAACCAACTCATGAATCCGTGTACCCTACATGTCAGTAGTGGACTGTTCAAGCTGCTGGAGGCTCTATAATGGTGGTGGGGGGGGGGGCGTGAGCAGCTGGACTCATATGGGACCCCTGCTACGTCTAGATACGACTCTGACATGTGACACGTACGTACGTATCCTGTCTGATCATTTGCGTCAATCCATGTCCATTGTGCATTCCAACGGATCTAGGCAATTCCAGGAGGACACTGCGACACCCTCGCTCCCCCCAAGTAAAGAATTGCTACAGAGTGACACCAGGAACATTCTTTTTAGTTTAAACACATCCTCTGGCCACCAACCCCCCCCCACCCTCCCCAGATATGAACATTGTTGAGCATATCTGGGATGCCTTGCAACGTGCTGTTCAGATGTGTTCTCCATCCGCTCGTACTCTTACGGATTTATGGAAAGCCCTGCAGGATTAATGGTGTCAATTCCCTCCAGCACTACTTTAGACACTACTCGAGTCCAAGCCATGTCGTGTTGCGGCACTTCTGCGTTCTCGCGGGCGCACTGCACGACATTAGGCAGGTGTACAAGTTTCTTTGGCTCCTCAGTGTATATGAAACGACAACCCTGAAGTTTAAGGAACGTAGGTATGTGTACTACGTAAAAAGCGAAATTTTTCTTCTGTGAAAAAGTTGATACGCTAATAGAAGACGTTACTCATATACAGGGTGTTACAAAAAGGTAGGGTCAAACTTTGAGGAAACATTCTTCACACACAAATAAAGAAAATATGTTATGTGGACATGCGTTCGAAAACGCTTAATTTCCATGTTAGAGCTCATTTCAGTTTTGTCAGTATGTACTATACTTCTTCAATTCACCGCCAGTTGGCCCAACTGAAGGAAGGTAATGTTGCAATTCTTCGTGCAGTTGACGATAACCCTAATGTCAGCGTCAGAGAAGTTGCTGCTGTACAAGATAACGTTGACCACGTCACTGTATGGAGAGTGTTACGGGAGAACCAGTTGTTTCTGTACCGTGTACAGCGTGTGAAGGCACTATCAGCAGCTGATTGGCCTCCACGGGTACACTTCTGGAAATGGTTCATCCAACAATGTGTCAATCCTCATTTCAGTGCAAATGTTCTCTTTACGGATGAGACTTCATTCCAACGTGATCAAATTGTAATTTTTCACAATCAACATGTGTGGGCTGACGAGAATCCGCACGCAATTGTGCAATCACGTCATCAACACAGATTTTCTGTGAACGTTTGGGTAGGCATTGTTGTTGATATCTTGATTGGGCCCCATGTTCTTCCAACTACGCTCAATGGAGCACGTTATCATGATTCCATACGGGATACTCTACTTGTGCTGCTAGAACATGTGCCTTTACAAGTACGACACAACATGTGGTTCATGCACGATGGAGCTCGTGCACATTTCAGTCCAAGTCTTCGTACGCTTCTCAACAACAGATTCGGTGACCGATGGATTGGTAGAGGCGGACCAATTCCATGGCCTCCACGCTCTCCTGACTTCAACCCTCTTGACTTTCATTTATGGGGGCATTTGAAAGCTCTTGTCTACGCAACCCCGGTACCAAATGTAGAGACTCTTCGTGCTCGTATTTTGGACGGCTGTGATACAATACGCCATTCTCCAGGGCTGCATCAGCGCATCAGGGATTCCATGAGACGGAGGGTGGAAGCATGTATCCTCACTTTTAACATTTCCTGTAACAAAGTGTTTGAAGTCACGTTCTGTTGCTGTGTGTTTCCTTTCCATGATTAATGTGATTTGAAGAGAAGTAATAAAATGAGCTCTAACATGGAAAGTAAGCGCTTCCGGACACATGTACACATAACATATTTTCTTTCTCTCTGTGTGAGGAATGTTTCCTGAAAGTCTGGCCGTACCTGTTTGTAACACCCTGTATTCACTGGGGAAAGTCTCTCCTGTTGACGGCATCAATTTTAGGTATGACTTTATAACCAGTCAAGGGGTATGACGGCCAACCACTGCATTCGGGTGTTGCAATGGTGCTGTGCACTCTGCTGTGCAGGATTCTACCGTCAATGGTAAACTGAACTGCTACATGCTGTAGTTCAGCCCGGAGTTTCCACTGCTGCCTACGTGATAGGGCATTCTTTAGGCCCCGTGTATTAAACTGGTGCAGTCTCCACGACTATATTCAGCCAACCCGTTGTACCCTCATGGGGTATCGTTACCAACTAGGTGGAGACATCTATCTACACGCTGTAAGCTAGCCCTGATGGTTCTGTGCTTCAAACGCGATCTACTGAAGTGAGGTCTTTCCGTGCGTGCCATCATCTCCCACATCAGCTGGTCTCTGAGGATCCCCGGTTCTGTTTAGGGTGCCCGTAGATTCCTGTCAAACGCGTTGGGCCGCAAACGAAGCGTGAGAGAGCAGTTATCTAACACCGCTGCGCCCTTGAGCTGACACCTGACGTATGTCAGCACGGGCGCCGCCATCACCAGGCACTGTTGTGATGTGACTGCATTTTGCTTTGTCAGCATACACTGTCTCTCACTGCTTAGCAGCGGTAACTGTGTTCTAGGCTGTATTCAGCATAGTGCGGTGTGAAAGTCTTCTTGACTTCGCGTTCGGCATAGTGTTGGAAATCTAATCCTACAGCGGGCCGCACACGCCTCTCTGGAGGCAGAAGTGACCATTCTGCCCAGTCAGTTGCAACATAT
Source organism: Schistocerca gregaria (assembly GCF_023897955.1). Classification (NCBI taxonomy): domain Eukaryota; kingdom Metazoa; phylum Arthropoda; class Insecta; order Orthoptera; family Acrididae; genus Schistocerca; species Schistocerca gregaria. The sequence continues at coordinate 596,508,791 of NC_064931.1, read as the reverse complement.
TCATTATATAGTGTTAAGTGTAGATGAGATGTAGACTTAATTGTTTGATTTTTGTCAAGAACTGTCTGAGCAATCTTACTGTAACTGACTTTCTTTATTATGAATTTCATCACTTCATTATAGAGATAGTTAATAGATAGAAACATACGTTGTGAATCTTCAAGCTGCCTCAGCAAATATGCTAAGTGGGCGGTTCTCGGGTGTTCCGTTGCATTACTTTGTGTAAATCCCAAATTCGTGCTAGCAGCAACTTGTCTACGTAATCAACTGGCTACTGACTTCAGAGTACTACCAACTGCTATTTCTCACAGACAAGCAGTGTTCATATGGAGACCACGTCAGGAAATCGTGCATTAACGATGTAACTCACTGTAGCATATCGAGAGCTCTCTACCTGGAACTACAGTGTATGTGCGACCTTATGTTTATGCGCTGTGTCAACGGTGGTGCCAGTGGGCAATGTTGTGACCAGCACTCGAACAAATCTAGGTTAGTGTGAAGAATCTATCATAATAAATTCTTGTCTTTCTCACCTCAGTCTGATGTTGTAAAGTGTAGGTTCAAATATTCACTTGTGAGCTATGCTTGTCAAGTAGCAACAGAACTGGCTCTTCCTTGGTGGGTCTGGCGTGTTTGATAAAATGATCCATAAAAGTTATAAATTCTTTTTCTGTCATCCATCCAGCGGAATTACCAGCTCCAATGCTATCTGGAGGTCCACGACGAGTAAAAATTTCAGAATATTTGAGCCTGGGAAAAACGAGCATCGGTGAGATAAAATTACCCGCAGCGTTAGAGGCACAAGCAAGTGTTACAAGAGTTCTCTAATTTTCTTTTGGCCATGGGCAACAACTATTTTTTTATATTTTTGAACCGCTGTGACCCTTATTTCATCAATATTCCATATCCGAGAAGCATTAATCTGATATTTTTGGAGAAGTCGTAGATATACTGCAAAGAATGAGATAACGTTAGTCTTAAAGAACGACGTCGCACGACTTAAAGACGTCGCTTCTGGTGTCCTTAAAGATAACTGTGGATCCCTGCGCATAAAATTTTGGACTCAGTCAGTACCAGCCCTGTTATTTTGATGCCGAGGAGGACGAATGTTTTTAGCATTAAGGTGCACACCGCATTGGTAAGCTAGATTCCTTACTTCTATAGGAAGTAGTCCAAAATATATTTCGGCGCACTTGAGTAAGTAGGAAGCCATCTTACCCTCTTCTTCTGCAGTAAATACTTGTCTAGGCTTAACATAACCAACTCTTAAAAATTCATCTTTTCTTTTGCTTCATGTATCTATAAATAGTGACGTGACATAATCCGAAAGTCTGACTACCTTTACGAATACTGCATTTTTTCCCTACAACTTCAGCTGCCGCTAACTCGTATACTTATTGGCTTTGTGTTGCTGGCTCTGACTTTCTTTTATACACACTCATTCTAGAAGAACGGAAAAAAGTAGGTATCTACATCATAATGTGTAACACGTTACAACAAGCCCCGGGATTTTGTTACAACTAACCCCATGGTATGATTTTTAACATTTATTAAGATAACTATTTAAACAATTCAACAATCTGAAAAACTGTTAATCATTATCAGAGATAGATAAATTTGAATGTAAATAAGATGTAGAAAGTTTGCAATTAGTCTATAATAATAATAACGCAAACCAAAATGTTACGACAGTACAATTTTATATTACCTGGCAAAAGTGAAGCCCGTGCACATTTCCGCTCACTGCGCCGGCCAGTGGGACACTGGCTGTGGCAACATGATGCGGCGCTGTTTATAGGTGAAAGCGAGTCAAAGAAATACGTTAATAAAGTTTAAGATCCTAGTGAAAAAAGCCTGTTACTACTTACCCCTGTTACAACAAGCCCCTCGCTTCCCTACGTTCATTATGTACATTCCCGTGCTGGTCAGGCGTTGTACTTAAAAGCTGCTTGACAATACAATTTTGCAGTGCATGTGTCATTCCCATTACGACGGAAAGTTCCTTTGGACATGCATGGATGTCCAAAGGAACAGGCATTGGGGCGAGTACAGCCGTGCAAACTTTGCATCATAATCAGAATAACACAGGCACTGCAATATCTTATTTATATGCTGATACCGGGCAAACGAAAAATGGTTCAAATGGCTCTGAGCACTATGGGACTCAACTGCTGTGGTCATCAGTCCCCTAGAACTTAGAACTACTTAAACCTAACTAACCTAAGGACATCACTCACATCCATGCCCGAGGCAGGATTCGAACCTGCGACCGTAGCAGTCGCACGGTTCCGGACTGCGCGCCTAGAACCGCGAGACCACCACGGCCGGCCCGGGCAAACGACTTTCAAATACAAAGTCTGACCTGTACGGGTACAGGTCATAGGCGCACGGTTGACGACATATGGAGGTTCGGGTCTAGCCCTAGATCGTGCACGGATAGCTAAATGATAAGGTGACCGCTCACGACAAGCGGGAAATTCGGGTTTGAGTCCCGGTCCCGCACAAATTTTCATTGTCGTCATTCCACTCTACAGCTGATGGTGTCCTTATTCGCAATTGGGAATTCATTTAACGTATTTCATAACGGCTGTAGTCGCCGCAGTGCCTGTTCCTTTGGACATGCATGCATGTCCAAGCGAACTTTGCATCGTAATCAGAATAACACAGGCACTGCAATATCATACAGACAGATGTAGTCCCAGAATTTCATTACTCAACAGCAGTTAACTTTTGCTGTTGCAATTTTTTTTGCAGAATACTGCAAATGCATTTACAAAAGATAGTTAAAATTGTAGCAACCGCAGTCTGTCGTTGAGTTGGATTGTTTGGAGGAAGAGACCAAACAGCGAGGTCATCAGTCTCATCGGATCAGGAAAGGACGGGGAAGGAAGTTGGCCGTGTCCTTTCAAAGGAACCATGCCAGAATTTTGCCTGGAGCGATTTAGGGAAATCACGGAAAATCTAAATCAGGATGGCCGGAAGTGGGTTTGAACCGTCGTCCTCCCGAATGCGAGTCCAATGTGGGAACCACTGCACCATCTCGCTCGGTACAGTCTGTTGTAATTCTCGTTGAAAATGCGTGTGGAAATCGGAAATGTGGATGCAAAAACTGTGCACGAAGTATATTTAACTTTCAGTGTTAGTACTGTAATTAAGAGATCTTTCCTCACTTTCGTAGAAAATCAATGTTAGGAATTTTAATACCCAAAAGTAAGTAAACGGATTTCATATAAGGTATTCTGTGCCTTATAACAACAAACTAACCTCTGTAGTTCATTCTTTCCATTGTAAGAATAGCATCTGAAGTAAAAGCATCAAAAATCACAGTGATGAGCGCTGGCTTTTGTACAGGAAATGAAACATTTGTAGACACCGTATTATTGGAAAGTGGTGTTTATGTTCATTTTCTCAACAATATGAGAAACATGAACCATGGAACTTGCCGTTGGGCCGGTCGGAGTGGCCGGGCGGTTCTAGGCGCTAGTATGGAACAGCGCGACCGCTACGGTCGCAGGTTCGAATCCTGCCTCGGGCATGGATGTTTGTGATGTCCTTAGGTTAGTTAGGTTTAAGTAGTTCTAAGTTCTAGGGGACTGATGACCTCAGAAGTTAAGTTCCATAGTGCTCAGAGCCATTTGAACCATTTTTGAACCTTGCCGTTGGTGGGGAGGCTTGCGTGCCTAAACGACACAGATAGTCGAACCGTACGTGCAACGACAACGGAGAGGTATCTGTTGAGAGGCCTGACAAATGTGTGGTTCCTGAAGAGGGGCAGCAGCCTTTTCAGTAGTTGCAGGGGCAACAGTCTCGATGATTGACTGACCTGGCCTTGTAACACTAACCAAAACGGCCTTGCTGTGCTGATACTGCGAACGAATGAAAGCAAGGGGAAACTACAGCCGTAATGTTTCCCGAGGGCATGCAGCTTTACTGTATGATTAAATGATAATGGCGTTCTCTTGGATAAAATATTCTTGATGTAAAATAGTCCCCCATTCGGATCTCCGGGAGGGGACTACTCAAGAGGACGTCGTTACCAGGAGAAAGAAAACTGGCGTTCTACGGATCGGAGCGTGGAATGTCAGATCCCTTAATCGGACACGAAGGTTAGAAAATTTAAAAAGGGGAATGGATAGGTTAAAGTTAGATATAGTGGGAATTACTGAAGTTCTGTCACAGGAGGAACAAGACTTTTGGCCAGGTGAATACAGGGTTATAAATACAAAATCAAATAGGGGTAATGCAGGAGTAGGTTTAATGATGAATAAAAAAAAAAGAGTGCAGATAAGCTACTACAAACAGCATAGTGAACGCCTAATTGTGGCCAAGATAGACACGAAGTTTATATGCCAACTAGCTCTGCAGATGATGAAGAAATTGATGAAATGTATGAGGAGATAAAAGAAATTGTTCAGGTAGTGAAGGGAGACGAATATTTAGTAGTCATGGTTGACTGGAATCCGACAGTAGGAAAAGGAAGAGAAGGAAACGTAGTAGGTGAATATGGATGGGGGCTAAGAAATGCAAGAGGAAGCCGCCTGGTAGAATTTTGCACAGTGCATAACTTAATCATAGCTAACACTTGGTTCAAGAACCATGAAAGAAGGATATATACATGGAAGAAACCTGGAGATACTAGAAGGTTTCAGATAGATTATATAATTGTAAGACAGAGATATAGGAACCAGATTTTAACCTGTAAGACATTTCCAGGGGCCGATGTGGACTCTGACCACAATCTATTGGTTATGACCTGTAGATTAAAACTGAAGAAACTGCAAAAAGGTGGGAATTTAAGGTGATGGGATCTGGATAAACTGCAAGAACCAAAGGTTGTACATAGTTTCAGGGAGAGCATAAGGGAACAGCTGACAGGAATGGGGGAAAGAAATACAGTAGAAGAAGAATGGGTAGCTTTGAGGATGGAAATAGTGAAGGCAGCAGAGGATCAAGTAGGTAAAAAGACGAGGGCTAGTATAAATACTTAGGTAACAGAAGAGATCTTAAATTTAGTTGATGAAAGGCGAAAATACAAAAATGCAGTAAGTGAAGCAGGCAAAAAGGAATACAAACGTCTCAAAAATGAGATCGACAAGAAGTGGAAAATGGCTAAGCAGGGATGGCTAGAGGACAAATGTAAGGAAGTAGAGGCTTATCTCACGAGGGGTAAGATAGATAGTGCCTACAGGAAAATTAAAGAGACCTTTGGAGAAAAGAGAACCACTTGCATGAATATCAAGAGCTCAGATGGAAACCCAGTTCTAAGCAAAGAAGGGAAAGCAGAAAGGTGGAAGGAGTAATATAGAGGGTCTATACAGGGGCGATGTTCATGAGGACAATATTACGGAAATGGAAGAGGAGGTAGATGAAAATGAAATGGGAGATATGATACTGCGTGAAGAGTTCGACAGAGCGCTGAAAGACCTGAGTCGAAACAAGGCCCCCGGAGTAGACAATATTCCATTGGAACTACTGACGGCCTTGGGAGAGCCAGTCCTGACAAAACTCTACCATCTTGTGAGCTAGATGTATGAGACAGGCGAAATACCCTCAGATTTCAAGAAAAATATAATAATTCCAATCCCAAGGAAAGCAGGTGTTGACAGATGTGAAAATTACCGAACTATCAGTTTAATAAGTCACAGCTGCAAAATACTAACGCGAATTCTTTACAGACGAATGGAAAAACTAGTTGAAGCCGACCTGGGAGAAGATCAGTTTGGATTCCGTAGAAATGTTGAAATACGTGAGGCAATACTGACCCTACGACTTATCTTAGAAACTAGATTAAGGAAGGGCAAACCTACGTTTCTAGCATTTGTGCACTTAGAGAAAGCTTTTGACAATGTTGACTCGAATACTCTATTTCAAATTCTGAAGATGGCAGGGCTAAAATACAGGGAACGAAAGGCTATTTACAATTTGTACAGAAACCAGATGGCGGTTATAAGAGTAGAGGGACATGAAAGGGAAGCAGTGGTTGTGAAGGGAGTGAGACAGGGTTGTAGCCTCTCCCCGATGCTATTCAATCTGTATATTGAGCAAGCAATAAAGGAAACAAAAGAAAAGTTCGGAGTAGGTATTATCCATGGAGAAGAAATAAAAAGTTTGAGTTTCGCCGATGACATTGTAATTCTGTCAGAGACAGCAAAGGACTTGGAAGAGCAGTTGAACGGAATGGACAGTGTCTTGAAAGGACGGTATAGGATAAACATCAACAAAAGCAAAACAAGGATAATGGAATGTAGTCGAATTAAGTCGAATGATGCTGAGGGAATTAGATTAGGAATCGAGACACTTAAAGTAGTGAAGGAGTTTTGCTATTTGGGGAGCTAAATAACTGATGATTGTCGAAGTAGGGAGGATACAAAATGTAGATTGGCAATGGCAAAGAAAAAGTTTCTGAAGAAGAGAAAGTTGTTAACATCGAGTATAGATTTAAGTGTCAGGAAGTCGTTTCTGAAAGTATTTGTATGGAGTGTAGCCATGTATGGAAATGAAACATGGACGATAAATAGTTTAAACAATAAGAGAATAGAAGCTTTCGAAATGTGGTGCTACAGAAGAATGCTGAAGATTAGATGGGCAGATCACATAACTAATGAGGAGTTATTGCATAGAATTGGGGACAAAAGGAGTTTGTGGCACAACGTGACCAGAAGAAGGGATCGGATTGTAGGACATGGTCTGAGGCATCAAGGGATCACCAATTTAGTACTGGAGTGCAGCGTGGAGGGTAAAAATCGTAGAGGGAGACCAAGGTATGAATGCACTAAGCAAATACAGAAGGATGTAGGCTGCAGTAGGTACTGGGAGATGAAGAAGCTTGCACAGGATAGAGTAGCATGGAGAGCTGCATCAAACCAGTCTCAGTACTGAAGACCACCACAACAACATGAGAAACTTATGAACCGTGCTCTTTCTTCGAGCGCCTCTGCTTTCTAAATACAATGCAGTCACATGTCGCAACGTTTACAGGCTCTGTAATAAAGGATAATGCTGCGTCCAGGGTGCAACTGAGCGTGGTGCTCAATGGTACTTGTATGTATACTATCGCGTACTCTGATTCAACCTAACGTGCCACGAACAACTGTTTGTTTGCTCGAATTCCACCAGCAATATCTAGTGCAACACGCTGTGTCATTGTATACACTGCAATTGTGAACATAATTAGCTTAGTGTTTAATAACAAATTATATTTATTGTATATTTAATCCCAATGAGTACTTTTTGCGTACTTGCAATATCCCCCGAATTGTGTTACGTTTAAACCATATCAGGCCTTCCTTAAGCTAACAATGTCGTGTTTTGGAATCCAGAATAAAACGAACCTACTTTCAGAAAGAACGTATTTACTACTTATCGAGCGCCCCTCGTATGTCGATACTAAAAGTGAAAAGCGAGAATCATTTCGCCTGTGAAACGAGGCGTCAGCTTTCACTGCTGAACATCTAGCCATTGAAATATATCTAAGGTATGTCGTGACCATAGGAGCTAACCACGTTGTAACACTCACGGACTCGCTCTCCACTGCGCGAATACTGACATAATTGTTAAGACCAAAGGGAGTTGTTACCTACCATACCAAAAAACTGTTGCTGTATCAGAGTTGCACAGAACCGGTAGGGAGGGATCATTTGTGTGGATAAAGAGTGCCATGCTGGGATTTTGAGGAATGAGAAGCTGGCCAATTGCCTAACGACGCAACGACGAATGGCATAAAAGAGCGATGCATTCCAGTGGATGACCTCATTACTGTAGTTCGAAACACAACCAAAAGCGAATGGAACAGGGGGTGGGAGACCGAAGGTCTGTACAGGAGCACCTTTTGCAAAAACATCTATCCTCGATTACCGAAAGATCAGTTGGTGAAAACTGGGCTGTGAAATGCAAGTCGAGCGGCATAGAGAATTAGGGACAGTTTGCAAGGATCAGTGCCGGCTAGCAACTCACCCACGCCTGCTCCTGTCAACTCCCAGGGCCACTGTGAGCCGAGACAGCGCCCGAGACAGGATGAATGATTGTACCCCATCTCCAAGTACAGCAACCGAATTTTATTGTTAGCATAAAGAAGGTGTCTGGTTGTGTTTCGAAGTACAGTAATGAGATCATCCACTGGAATGCATCGCTCTTCGTCGTTGCGTCCTTAGGCTATTGGCCAGCTTCTCATTCCTCAAAATCCCAGCATGGCACACGATCCACACAAATGATCCATCCCTACCGGTTCTGTGCAACTCTGATACAGCAGCGGTTTCTCGGTATGGTAGGTACCAACTCCCTTTGGTCTTAACAACTGTGTCAGTGTTTGCGCAGTGGAGAGCGAGTCCGTGAGTGTTACAATATGGTTAGCTGCTATGGTCACGACATAGCTTAGATATATTTCAATGGCTAGATGTTCAGCAGTGGAAGCTGACGCCTCTTTTCATAGGTGAAATGGTTCTCCCTTTTCACTTTTAGAATCGACATACGAGGGGCGTTCAATAAGTAGTAAACACGTTTTTTTTTCTGAAAGTAGGTTTGTTTTATTCGGGATTCCAAAACACGACATTGTTCCCCAGTCTTTGGGATACAATACACTTTTCTCAACATGGTCTCGGTTCAATGCAACGAGCTTATGCCACCTTACAGGGAGGGCCTGTAGACCTTCATGGTACCACTATACCGGTCGATTTCGGATCCAGCATCTTGGCGCATCAATAACCTCCCCATCATCCACGTACTGCTTCTCGCCGAGTGAATATTTATTGGGCCAGACAGAGGGAAGTGGGTAGGTGTGAGATATCGGTTATAGCTTGGATGAGGAAGAACGGTACAATGAAGTATTTTGAGCTACTCCTTGGTGCGCAGGATTGTGTGAAGTGTTTCACCGTCATAGAGAAGGAGAAATTCGCTTGCATTTTTGCCGCGATGAACACTCTGAAGTCGTTTCTTCAGCTTCCTGAGGGAAGTGCAACACACTTCAGAGTTGATTGTTGCACCATGAGGGAGGATATCAAACAGAATAACCATTTCAAAGTCTCAGAAGGCCGTAGCTATGACTTTACCGGCTGAGGTCGCGGCTTTGAACTTTTTCGTCGGAGGAAAATGTTCAAATGTGTGAATTACTAAGGGACCGAATTGCTGAGGTCATCGGTCCCTAGGCTTAAACACCACTTAAACTAACTAATGCTCACAACAACACAGACACCTCCGGGGAGAACGGCTGCGCAATCGGGACATAGCGCCTCGAACCGCGCGGCCCCTCCGCGCAGTATCTTCGGAGGAGAGGTGGTGTGGCGTCATTCAATGGATTTTCGTTTTGCTCCCGGTTTGAACTGATGAATCCAAGTTTGATGGCCTGTGACGATGTTCGACAAAAAATTTGTCACGATCAGCCTTGCAATGCGCAAACAATTTCCACATATGGTCCTTCGTTGCTCTTTATACTCATCTGTTAGGCGGCGAGAAATGTAGCGGGCACACACCTTTGAGCACCCTAATAGGGAAACAAGTGTGTCAGGACCACCAACAGCGATGTCTAGTTGTGCAGCGAGGTGTTTAATGGCGAGCGGTCGATCACCTCGAAAGATAGTGCCCGTACCCTTCCAACACTGGAACAGTTCATAGCTGTGTGACCGGCCGGTACGTTGGTTTGGCTACGTGATTGCAATCGACACAGACACCTCGCCCAAAGACCTCCGTTGACATCCGCCTAAGTATATCTGTGATACTCCGATTTTCCGCCAAAAGATACTCAATTACAGCTCTCTGTTTCAAACGCACCTGCTTTACAGATGCCATTTTGAAGGTTACATATAGCGCCCTCACCTACCGGAATTTCATGAAACTATAGGAGTTGTACCGCGAATATTCCACTATGACCTATAACAAATTACTCATTTCTTCAACAGAAAAAAGTGTTGCATTACATACTGAACGCCTCTGGGAGGTATGGCCGACAGATTCCTTGTATTTAGACCCGTCGCTTACACACATGCAGCACCTAGCTATTGTTGGAGATGGCTGTTTAAGTTGCAGTTATTGATTACTGGTTTCTCAGACTAATTCAGATTAATACGTCTGTCCTGTACCTCACTGATATATATTAGTACTATTACTCAAACCAAGGTAGCAGTCACGTTCTTCAATAGATGTTTTGGTAATTGTTTAGAGTTGAAAATGTGGTGGTGGTGTTGATTTTTTAGTACAGTAACGGTCGGCGTAGTATAGCACTATCACATCGCAAATTTTATCAGCTCATCCACAAGCGTTATGGGTGTTTCAGAATAAATTTTCTTGCGAGATGTTTTCTACGTATGGTAATGATGGGTCCATTGTTTTACTAGCAATAAGTTCGTCAGAGAGCATTCCAGAGATCCTACACAAAATCTCAGTGCTTTGCAACATACCAATAGATTGCCTGCAGCAGCTGCCTGGAGGCTGCGATCCACAAGTCATGTGTTTGCCGTAGTGGCATGAAGTATATTCTGAGCACTTTCACGTTTGGCTTTTATGTAGTACATATGACGGGAATATCGAAGCTTATCTTCTATATGATGGCCTTGGCATTTAAGGTACCCTTTAAAGGGAAACTGGCAAACAACTTTCCGTTTGGCTTCAAGCATTTTGAGTCAGTATGTTCTGACTGACGACTTTCTTGGTGTAATCCGTTCACCTGGTGTCAGTGTCCGATGTGGTGTATTGGTTCGCTGAGGTTATTTTTAACGACCTCTAGAATCATAAAACCACGGATCATCGGGGTTCTGAAGTGTCTTAATTGTGTCTGACAGTATACATTGGAGGCCACTGGCATAAATGTTAAACAACATGGGGAATAAAATAATTGATCACTATGCCAATGCCGTAATGGTCGGCCTCAGTGCGATAGTACCCTGATCTGAAAACATTATTAACCTCCTGTCCTGTAACGGAGACAGATGACTGTTGACGAAACGTCGTGTCGGCTATTAGTTTGTAAGTTCTTGAGCGATGATATGTAAGAAGACATTGTTTTACGCATGATTTAAGTTCGTATAAAACGCCATTAAATATTCATTCGTAGAATGACACAACTGGACATCCGCTTTCAGGAGCGATAACATATGCCGTGCCCTATCCACGCGGGAAACAGTTGTAAATTGGGTACTTGCTCTCTACATACCATTCTAAATGCCTTTTAATCATACGTTCCAGAATTTTATGAACACAGGATAATAGAAATATTTGTCTACATGAATCGGGCCGCTTTGCGTTTTTCCCTTTCGTTAAAATGGCACTAAGATTATAGTTTTCATATCTGTGACCTAATTCTGTCATTCCATGTTTTGTTTAAGATGCTTAATAACATCTGTTTGTTCCGTGCGTATATCAACTCGGTAATGGGACAGCAGATGTTATTCGGTCCGCGGGCTGCACTTTTGGTTGATTGGACGATTATTTCTAGCTCAGTTAATGTGGAACTGGGCTGGAATAACACGCCGGCGGCGGCAGCGAGACCAGCCAGCAAGCAACAGTCGGGGTGCTTGTGAGCGGCTCCAGAAAAAATACTGCAGTGGGAAGTCGGAAGCGCGGAGGACTGCCGAGGGATGGGAGAGCGTTCTGCGTACGAACTACCGTTCTTCCAACTGCAATACTTGTTCCATGGTAACATTGTAATACGCTCTATTATGTTCAATACATTTCTGCCTGAGAAATTTGTTGCAAATTCAATCCGTGGCCAGATGGGACCCCGTTAGTACACCCACTGAGTAACTCCCTTGAAACTGCATTCCATTATGCTGTGAGGTCCTCTACATTTTGCACATCGTACATCACTGTGCCACTGTTTCTGCGTGTGGGCCCTATCTAAATCATTTACAGGCAAAGTGTGTCATTCTAACGCCAAAGGCCTTGCCGAAGTGGTAACACCGATCCCCATCAGATCACCGAAGTTAAGCACTGTCGGGCTGGGCTAGCACTTGGATGGGTGATCGTCCGATCAGCCGAGCGCTGTTGGCAAGCGGGGTGCACTTCACCCTTGTGAGGCAAACTGAGGAGCTACTTGATTGATAAGTAGCGGCCTCAGTCTCGTAAACTGACATACGGCCGGGAGAGCGGTGTACTGACCACATTCCCCCCAAATCCGCATCCAGTGACCCCTGTGATCTGAGGATGAAACGGCGGCCGGTCGGTACCGTTGGGCCTACTAGGCCTGTTCTGGCGGAGCTCAGTTTAGTATGACATTCTAACAATAAGTACCTACGCAGCACCTCTTACTCGTAATCTAGACTGCTGTCTGAGGCCCCTGAGTGGTAGAAAAGCAATTTTAACTGACTGAGGCGAGACGTATGTGTCACGAACATTTTTTCGAGATACGATTAACATCAAAAATGTTTACTTTTTGAAGTCAGTTCCTACGTAAGTCATTGATGATAATATGTACGCCTCGTATCAGAACTTCCTCGATGACAAAGAAACAACGTACATAAAATTTGAGTGAGTTGTGATGTGCAGTAGCTGCAATACTGATAACCCATTGTGAGTGTTTCTCTTTTTCCCACGTAGACTGTGGCGGAAAGCTTTTAATTGTGCCTGTCTGCAACTTAGTGTGTCATCTCTACAGTAAGTAGCAATCCATTTCTTCCTACGATGCTGTTATTCCTGTCTGCAGTTTCCATGTTCCATTACTTCTACTAATTTTTATTTAGGGTCAATAAATATGCAGAACAGTATTATACGAACATAGGTGGTTTGGAAGAGGATATAAGTATGTAGTGCACATGTCAACAGCACAGCGAATACACGAAGAAAAAAATTTAAATTATGTCATGTGTTTCAACGACAGATGATCAGAGTAGAAACGAAATATATATGAAGGTGGTATCTGTTCTTTTGGACGTGTGCGAAAGAACAGATATCATCTTCATATATATAGTTAAGGCTCACTGGCAACTTGACCGTCTTCTTCAGTGGGATGCACAAACAGTGTCCGAACTCTTACGGGAATCGGCGGTAGGCCCGCGAGTAATGGGTATGATGGGCAGGGGCACTATGAATAGAGTGCGGAACAATAAGGTGCAAATTTGGGTCTCACGGGAGGCGTGCCAGAGATAGATCCCTGCAGTTTCACTATACTCTGTGTCCTCGGCGGCTCAGATGGATGCCGACACATCAGCTCAGCTTGTTCGGTCAGACGGCTGTGTGCTCTCTGTAATAAAAAAAACTGAGTTAAGTAATCAGCGATCAGTTTGAACGGATGTCTTGTGACGTCCACCCAAACCAAACGCAACGAACTGTACCGAACAAAATAAGAAAAAGGTGGATAGAGCGTGTGCCATGTAAGCAGGAGATCCCGGGTTCGAGTTCCGGTCGGGGCACATATTTTCAACTGTCCCCGTTGACTTATATCAACGCCTGTGTGCAGCTAAGGGTATGCATTCCATTGTAATTTCAAAGAGAGGAAATTCCGTAGCAGCTTTTATTGAGAGGCAGAGTATTGAACACAAAATTATTGATACTGAAGGAACCTTAAACAGAGCAACAAGAGTTTTCTTTGAAACTAAACAAACGGTATCCCACGGAAATCATTTTTAGTGTTACGTACCTCATTCGGTGAAAACGGAATTCGTATAATCACTCTGTGCTCCGTCCGTCTGTCTTTCTACCTGTCACACTGTTAAGACCCCGTTATTATCAGGATCCTGTAGACGTACAAAGCCGAAATTTATGTCCAATACTATGGTTTATGGTTTCTTGGCGGTGTAAATAACTTAAGCTTCAACGTCAATGCAGTCAAAAGGTACGGTCATATATCTCACGTATTTTGATACCAGCAAACTCACTCCTCAATACCTATAAATGAATTAACCATACACAGGTCGGGTCTAGTAGTCCAGTGTAAATCTTCTGCTTTTACCTTGTAGTTAAGAGTGATAGTTTTACTCATTATGTTACTTGTACTTTAATGCAACTTATGGACTAGAAGTATAATACAGATAGTGAAAAGAAAATATGTCAGAACGAAGTAGAAGAAATGTGTTTTATTTAGCCTCCAATTCTCCTGAAAAGAAACAAGAACCTTAGTTTCTATAGATGACAACGATTGGATTTCAACAAAGTATCAGAATTCATAGCATTTACAGAGAAGCATACACTTAGTTTTTTAGAAGGAAGGGAGACAAAGGATTTCAGGAGAAAGATAAATTGCTTTACAGTTTAAAGATGAAGAAATATAGAACCATCGAAAAAGACTTTCATGTATTATTACTTTCCGTTTTCGGTTGCACGAAATGAAACACTCTTCATACCAAATAACTTTCAATTAAGAATAAATCTTGTTTAAATAAATGACAAAAATAGGAGAAGTTTAATTTAAATAAATAACAATGAGTAGAAGTTGCCACATCAAACGAAATATTTTCGTAAATTAAATTCTTCAATTTCGAAGGAGAAATGTTATGTTTTTACAAAGAAAAGAAAAAAAGCGTTACAGTCCGTGCCTGGAAACCCAGAGATCGCGTGGTCGAATTTCTATCGGACCACAGAGTATTCAGTTTTCGTTTGAATCTAGCGTTCATCTTTCTACGATGTGAGGAGTCGCCAGAAACAACACGTACATCAGGTATGCCTCGTTAAAGAGTAGGTCTCCAGGCCCCGGTTGGATAACTGGGGTAGGTTATGAACAAACAAGTTGCCGAACAGGCGTCCAATAGAAAGACTTCCAGCTGGCCACTGAGCCGGAAGAAATCATTATTATTATTATGATTATTATCTATATACACAATAAAGAAGTTTGTAGGGGATCCTCCAAGCGCGAGTCCTACTAGCACAAGTCTGGTTCTATTTCCGTGCACCGACGTGGTCATGTTATTGTGAGGTGAACCTCTATGAAGGGTTACAGAAACTGGTAGATGACAGAAAATACCATTCTACATCGTAATAAGGGGTTTCAATACGCAATTAGAACGAAGGTCTATTCTTATGTTAGAAAATTTTGGACTGATACTGTTGATAATCGGTGTCGTCCATTGATGGTGAGAACAGCGTCATGTTTCTCCTTATCAAACTCTTCCATCAGTAATAAGCAGAGGCATGATGGACCTTACCGGGTAGACAGAGAAACAAACGTGCGGTAGATGAACCAAAGACTTTCTCTACTGGAAAAACCAGAAAGTACAAAGATGCCGAGTTTTTTTAAGATCAGTAGATGACAATATAAAACATCCATGTGCAACACTGACAGTTATGAATGTAAAGCATCGGAAAATCGAGAGAAGGATTCTATCATGCTGTGGATATAAAAAGGCCGATGATGATAAAGTATTCTCAGCACAATTCTAAACGACGTCACCCTTCCAGCGATTTCAAAAAGGACGAGAGCTACAATTGTTCTGGTGTTCCAGTCCACCGTTATCATATTTCACTGCTACAATATTATTTCGTTTCCTGGCGGTTTGTTACATTGGCAACAACTAAATTGGAGGTGACGTTTGTTTAAGTTTACTTAATAACAGTAGCAGATTTTAAAATGCTAGAGTCGCTCAAAGATTCTGCACCGTTAGACAATTTACCCCAGTTTAGAATTCCAGATTGCAGAAGTTAATCAATGTATAATTTACATCTAATATTTGAAAACTGGTTAGTTTCGATGAAAGGAAAGCTGCTATCCAGTGCAAAATTAACATAAACTAAAGGTTATTTCTTTTATGCCCTACAGCAGATAACTCGCATTCCATGAACAGAAAAGTTAAATGAATATTTCTTTGTTCCAGAAACTGACGGAAGCCTAAGTTTTAATGAGCTTCTGCTTCTGCATTAAAGGCAACCATTAGTTTGCACTTCTGGTTTGTAGACCTCCAGGAGCACGCTAGGGTACACTTTTAAGGTCGAAAGCTGTAGGCATGTCTTTGTTTAGTTGATAGCGCGTTTTATATTAACATACGAAAAAGAGCAGTTATCAAAAATGAAAACAATGTTTATGTTTTAAAAGCCTGATTAGAAAAGACAGCTGACGAACCTTATTTTCCCGCAGCGTATAACGACACCTCAAACTTTGAAAGCAGCATCAATGAGAGGAGAGACACTTTAAGCGGCTTACTGTTTCGACGCATGTCGCGCTGCATCACCTCTAATGAACGCGCTGTCGACAGGTGGTGGACCCACAACGGAACAACAAAAAATTAGCGAAATAAACGTGTCCATCCAGCAAAGTTATTTTTCTGTCAGCGCACATTAGTCACACGGTTCTCGGAAATGCTCGTTACGTTGCAGTGTGGCCCTTTTACTGTTGATTTGCATATTTGAAATCCAGGTGTAGGGGAAGTGAGTTTCAGGATGACTAAATTCAATTTTTCTTATATTCTTTAGGGCTTAATATCTTGCAGATGATAATACCATCAGAGTTGCAGCAAACGCATCTTTTTCTCAATAACAATGATTCGGAATCTGTAATTATAGAGGTAACGAGACACCAAATGAGTGTTACTGAAGGAGGGTTGTAGTTGCAGTTTTTGAAATTTCTAGACAGACGTTAAGCAACGTGGAAGTATAACAAGCTAATTACAGACGGAGCAGTAACTTCAGTGGAAAAGGATAGCAGGGTAAGGAGATTAGAAACATGGGGGGCATTCGTGTAAACATATTTAAAAAAAAAGAAACACGAAAGACATATAGTTGAATGGCCAAACGGAAATATGACCGTCACTTTTTTGTTTTAGTCCAGTGCCTTGACCACTGTGCTACCTCACTCGGTTATAAATGTCGAGCATGCAGGTTCCTTCTACAGCATTTCTTCTGATCATGTCTCATCCTGCATCATAGTTCCCAACCAAAGAAATAAATACAATGTTTACAACACCCTATTCAAATACGCCTCCCCCCATGAACCATGGGCCTTGCCGTTGGTGGGGAGGCTTGCGTGCCTCAGCGATACAGATGGCCGTACCGTAGGTGCAACCACAACGGAGGGGTATCTGTTGAGAGGCCAGACAAACGTGTGGTTCCTGAAGAGGGGCAGCAGCCTTTTCAGTAGTTGCAGGGGATGCCTAGTAGAATTTTGCACAGAGCACAACTTAATCATAGCTAACACTTGGTTTAAGAATCATGAAAGAAGGTTGTATACGTGGAAGATGCAGTAGTCTGGATGATTGACTGATCTGGCCTTGCAACATTAACCAAAACGGCCTTGCTGTGCTGGTACTGCGAACGGCTGAAAGCAAGGGGAAACTACAGCCGTAATTTTTCCCGAGGACATGCAGCTTTACTGTATGATTAAATGATGATGGCATCCTCTTGGGTAAAATATTCCGGAGGTAAAATAGTCCCCCATTCGGATCTCCGGGCGGGGACTACTCAGGAGGATGTCGTTATCAGGAGAAAGAAAACTGGCATTCTACGGATCGGAGCGTGGAATGTCAGATCCCTTAATCGGGCAGGTAGGTTAGAAAATTTAAAAAGGGAAATGGATAGGTTAAAGTTAGATATAGTGGGAATTAGTGAGGTTCGGTGGCAGGAGGATCAAGACTTCTGGTCAGGTGACTACAGGGTTATAAACACAAAATCAATTAGGGGTAATGCAGGAGTAGGTTTAATAATGAATAGGAAAATAGGAATGCGGGTAAGCTACTACAAACAGCATAGTGAACGCATTATTGTGGCCAAGATAGATACGAAGCGCACACCTACTACAGTAGTACAAGTTTATATGCCAACTAGCTCTGCAGATGATGAAAAAATTGAAGAAATGTACGATGAAATAAAAGAAATTATTCAGATAGTGAAGGGAGACGAAAATTTAATAGTAATGGGTGACTGGAATTCGAGTGTAGGAAAAGGGAGAGAAGGAAACATAGTAGGTGAATATGGATTGGGGCTAAGAAATGAAAGAGGAAGCCGCCTAGTAGAATTTTGCACAGAGCACAACTTAATCATAGCTAACACTTGGTTTAAGAATCATGAAAGAAGGTTGTATACGTGGAAGAACCCTGGAGATACTAAAAGGTATCAGATAGATTATATAATGGTAAGACAGAGATTTAGGAACCAGGTTTTAAGTTGTAAGACATTTCCAGGGGCAGATGTGGACTCTGACCACAATCTATTGGTTATGACCTGTAGATTAAAACTGAAGAAACTGCAAAAATGTGAGAAATTAAGGAGATGGGACCTGGATAAACTGAAAGAACCAGAGGTTGTACAGAGTTTCAGAGAGACAGGCGAAATACCCTCAGACTTCAAGAAGAATATAATAATTCCAATCCCAAAGAAAGCAGGTGCTGACAGATGTGAAAATTACCGAACTATCAGTTTAATAAGCCACGGCTGCAAAATACTAACGCGAATTCTTTACAGACGAATGGAAAAACTGGTAGATGCAGACCTCGGGGAGGATCAGTTTGGATTCCGTCGAAATGTTGGAACACGTGAGGCAATACTGACCTTACGACTTATCTTAGAAGAAAGATTAAGAAAAGGCAAACCTACGTTTCTAGCATTTGTAGACTTAGAGAAAGCTTTTGACAATGTTGACTGGAATACTCTTTCGCAAATTCTAAAGGTGGCAGGGGTAAAATACAGGGAGCGAAAGGCTTTTATAATTTGTACAGAAACCAGATGGCAGTAATAAGAGTCGAGGGGCATGAAAGGGAAGCAGTGGTTGGGAAAGGAGTGAGACAGGGTTGTAGCCTCTCCCCGATGTTATTCAATCTGTATATTGAGCAAGCAGTAAAGGAAACAAAAGAAAAATTTGGAGTAGGTATTAAAATTCATGGAGACGAAGTAAAAACTTTGAGGTTCGCCGATGACATTGTAATTCTGTCAGAGACGGCAAAGGACTTGGAAGAGCAGTTGAACGGAATGGACAGTGTCTTGAAAGGAGGATATAAGATGAACATTAACAAAAGCAAAACGAGGATAATGGAATGTAGTCAAATTAAATCGGGTGATGCTGAGGGAATTAGATTAGGAAATGAGACACTTAAAATGGTAAAGGAGTTTTGCTATTTAGGAAGTAAAATAACTGATGATGGTCGAAGTAGAGAGGATATAAAATGTAGACTGGCAATGGCAAGGAATGCGTTTCTGAAGAAGAGAAATTTGTTAACATCGAATATAGATTTATGTATCAGGAAGTCGTTTCTGAAAGTATTTGTTTGGAGTGTAGCCATGTATGGAAGTGAAACATGGACGATAACTAGTTTGGACAAGAAGAGAATAGAAGCTTTCGAAATGTGGTGCTACAGAAGAATACTGAAGATAAGGTGGATAGATCACGTAACTAATGAGGGGGTATTGAATAGGATTGGGGAGAAGAGAAGTTTGTGGCACAACTTGACTAGAAGAAGGGATCGGTTGGTAGGACATGTTTTGAGGCATCAAGGGATCACAAATTTAGCATTGGAGGGCAGCGTGGAGGGTAAAAATCGTAGAGGGAGACCGAGAGATGAGTACACTAAGCAGATTCAGAAGGATGTAGGTTGCAGTAGGTACTGGGAGATGAAGCAGCTTGCACAGGATAGAGTAGCATGGAGAGCTGCATCAAACCAGTCTCAGGACTGAAGACAACAACAACAACATTCAAATACGGGAGGAGTCAAGGCTAAATTCCAGCCCGGGCATTGTGATACTGCATATGAGTGGTCGGCGGAACTGACTTCATGTTATAGCCAAGGTGTTGCTACAAGAAATTCCGTAAACAATTATAAAGCCAACATTGCTGGCATGGCGTTCATGTTTTGTTTTCAAGTATATATCTTTCAGTGGAATCTCACAGTGTAAAGAAATGTAATACCTAATAAAGAAATAAACATTTTATTTACGCTGTTGAAGATTGCAATCGCTAGATTTTCCTTGGCTCGGTAAACAACAGTTATGAAATACTTTGAGACATATGGACACAGTTTGCTCTTTTCTTGATCTAAGTATTCAAAACAAACTCCTATGCGACAAGAAACAATTATCCTAGGAATAAAACCAACTTGTTCATTGAGAGTGTTTTCGCGCTCTTTGTATGTTTAGCATGCTCTCTTTCTCATTCTTTCTCATTCTTTAAATATTTTGATGACTACCTGTACCCAGAAAGGATGTAAAGTTCGGGTGTAATATTTCCTCCGCGACAGGGTCATCAGAGACGGAATATAATCTCCAATTGGAACACGATGGAGAAGGATATCGGCCACTTTCTGTCAAAGAATCTTACTGGATTAAGAAATAAAACGGAAAATCTGAATGTAGAATTCCATGGTTCCGTCGAATACGAGTCCAATTTCTTAACAGCTTCACCACTTTTTCCGTTCCGAGAAAAAATAGTTGCTTTGACAAGAATAGAACACAACTTACGTTAATAGATTGTAAACATCAGCCATCCAGCAGAAAAATACAGATTTATTAAACCTGGATCACACAGTTTTAAAGCTGTCTTCTTCAGAAGATACTGTACGTAGAATCACATATTATCTGCACCCAATGTGGCAGTCATTCACTCTAATACATTTGCGTGTCATACACTTAATCACCATTTATAATACTTGATTTAAAAGTGGTAGCTATCTACCGTATCGCTTTGTCTTACAAATTTTTAAAATACCAAAATTTGACAATTGGTCCAACAAAATGAAGTGCGCCACTTGAAAGATCTGAACACATTTCAAATATTAATATAAAACGTGGCATCGGAACCTACAGAATGTAAATATGCCACGTACGGAGCTAATGAGATATGCCGACTCATGTCTCATGAGGTGCAGCCATTACCTTTCGAAGCGAATCATTCGTATGAATCGGTGGTGCCCGTTCTTTCCGGCATGTCCGAGCCACCACATTCAGTGCTTATGCAGACTTTTGAACGACCACCTGCAGGAATCTCTGAGTAACGAGAATGGAGAATACGCACAGGGACTGGGGATTAGTGACGCTAGGTGGAAATGTGGGTCGGCTGGGAGCCGTGCAGAGATAGTCCGTGTAGTTGTGATAAACGCTGCGTCCGGATGACGCAGTGATTAACGCAACTGCGAAGTAAGCAGGAGATCCCGGGTTCTAATCCCGGTCGAGCACACATTTTCACTTGTCGCTGCTGATGCTGCACAAAACCGTCACTCATCTGATGTTAATTGGAGGGCTTATTTCATTAGTGGTACAAGTCCATTTTTGTTCATATTGAGGTACAGAGTCCTAAAGTTAATTGTGCGCTGTAAAATCTGCAGTTGAGATATCAGAAATATTCAGGCATATGGCTTCTGGCTAGAGATGAACCTTTCTTTCTGTTTTTTTGGCTCATTAATTTCAGAAACATTGTAGACAAAAATGTGGAGGTAATGGACTTGTACCACTATTGAAATAAGGCCTTCAATTATTCCTTCCCTTTATTTTCCCTTCCTTTCTTCCACCTCCCCCCCCCCCCCCCCTCCTTCTTCAACATGCATTATATATTTCACAGCGGCGGATATTGGGTGGTGTGGTGTGCGTACTGTAAGACCTTCGGTACAGACACCATCAGATTATTTGACTTGTCGCTCTAACGAAGTAAGCGAGTGTCAGCAATATGTCTGGTGGTCTTATCGTGGCGTGTTTATCTTCTGCCGTTAGGTCAGACGATAGAAATGCCACTTGCACGCTTACAGTAGCAGATTGACGGTGACCAACTTTAAACACAACTTGATTAATTTTCACACACATTTATTAAAATAATAACAATAATAAACCTTACTTAACTTGATTCTGGATGCTATTTATGATTGACAATCTGAAGTTCCTTTGGTATTCGTACGTTAATCTTACTCTCACATATCTCTGATACTTGACAAAGTGTCTATACATTTCTCTTCATGGCTATGTACAGGAATATGATAATCTTATTAGACACAGACTGAAACTTGACTACAGACTGGTGCAGACAAATGCAGACTGACTAATCGGAGGTCTGTAAACTCGTTATAATACCTCGCGCGTTCATGTACCACCGCGCGAGTGTGATCCGCGAGGAGAAAAAGTTCTACGTTAGCAGCAATCTCACTGGCTGCGTTACATATTAATACGCGGATCGGCGGAACCAGAATTTGGTCCGTCTCTGTGACAGCGCCGTCTCGTAGTGCGGAGACGGACGAGCGATGCACCTGCGCTGTTGTGCTTAGCGGGGCGCGCTCTAGTGGTAAGGTTGTGTACGCGCTGACTACGCGGAACTATGTACAAAACAGGTGGTGTCTGTTCTTTCAGACATGTCTGAAAGAACAAACACCACGCATCCATTTGATTACAGACATTGGCTGCCAGCGATAATTAATTGGAATCAAGGGACAAAGCTGAAAATTTTGTAGCGGACCGGAAGGCGAACCCGGGTCTTCTGCTTATTATATAGACGCTCTGACCACTAAGCCGTGCGAACACAGTGGTCATTGCACCACCATGAACTTCCCTAGAACACCTGTTGTCAGACCCCAATTCTCAAATTATCCACACACCAGTAATGTAGCGCCCCCTGCCCATTATCCTCGTTAGTCGCAGCATTTCGCTGATTTTCGCTGATTCCCGTAATAATTCGTGCCTGGTTAGCATCAGCACTGAAGCCATTACTGGGTGTCTCGCCTGAAGTGTAGGGGAGGACGGGTGATGGCCTAGAGTTCCTCATCACCAGATTTTGCACCAATGTCCTGGATTAAATTAGAAACCTCTCCGCAAAGTCTCGTGGAGTGAGGGCATGTCATATTGTTGCTGGGGATCCGTCCGATGGATGGGGTTGTTCGGTTCGCTATTCAATAGCAGTATTATCATAAAACAACGCAAACGTGGGACCACACTACACGCACATTACTTTCATCTACACGTAACGGATACATTTGAAGGGGAAGTTCATAAAAACACACACTATTAAAAGGATGCACCAAATCTACAATTTTGAAAATACGACAAAATGGCTCTGAGCACTATGGGACTTAACATCTATGGTCATCAGTCCAATAGAACTTAGAACTACTTAAACCTAACTAACCTAAGGACAACACACAACACCCAGTCATCACGAGGCAGAGAAAATCCCTGACCCCGCCGGAAATCGAACCCGGGAACTCGGGCGTGGGAACGGAGAACGCTACCGCACGACCACGACCTGCAGACGGAAATACAATGAAATTTTTTAGCGTGCTTTATATTAAATTACCTAATTTTCAGTTACTATAGGAGCCGTGTGTTATATCTATTTAAATTTTTGATGAAATTTAAATATTTTATTTTCAAAAAATAATGTATGTACGTTTTTCCCGGAAAATATTCGAGAAATCTCTGCAAAATTACTACTGGTTAATCTGTTTGTGTATAGTAAGTTTCTCTCATGAGGTTTTCCTTGAATAGAAAAATTGTAATAAATTTTTAACCCTAATTCTGTACGTATTATACAAAATTCATGAAACTTTTCAAGCATTTTGCCCTCGTATCTCAGTATACACTCTGAATTTCAAAATTTACTCTTTGAACAACATTTATTGGGTATATACACTACTGGCCATTAAAATTGCTACACCACGAAGATGACGTGCTACAGACGCTAAATTTACTCGACAGGAAGAAGATACTGTGATATGCAAATGATTAGCTTTTCAGAGCATTCACACAAGGATGGCGCCGGTGGCGACACGAGCAACGTGCTGACATGAGAAAAGCTTCCAACCGATTTCTCATACTCAAAGAGCAGTTGACCGTCGTTGCCTGGTGAAATGTAGTTGTGATGCCTCGTGTAAGGAGGAGAAATGCGTACCATCACGTTTCCGACTTTGATAAAGGTCGGATTGTAGCCTGTGGCGATTGCAGTTTATCGTATGGCGACATTGCTGCTCGCGTTGGTCGAGATCCAATGACTGTTAGCACAATATGGAATCAGTGGGTTCAGGAGGGTAATACGGAACGCCGTGCTGGATCCCAACGGCCTCGTATCACTAGCAGTCGAGATGCCAGGCATCTTATCTGAACTGGTGAACGCACATCGGAAGCGTGTATTTGTCATCGCCATACTGGCGTAATCCCGGCGTTATGGTATGGGGTGCTATTGGTTACAGGTCTCAGTCACCTCTCATTTGCATTGACGGCACTTTGAACAGTGGGCGTTACATTTCCAATGTGTTACGACCCGTGGCTCTACCCTTCATTCGATCCCTGCGAAACCCTACATTTCAGCAGGATAATGCACGACCGCATATTGCAGGTTCTGTACGGGCCTTTCTGGATACAGAAAATTTTCGACTGCTGCCCTCGCCAGCACATTCTGCAGATCTCTCACCAATTGAAAACGTCTGGTCAATAGTTGCTGGGAAACTAGCTCGTTACAATACGCCAGTCACTGCTCTTGATGAACTGATGTATGGTGTTGAAGCTGCATGGGCAGCTGCACCTGTACACGCCATCCAAGCTCTGTTTGACTCAATGCCCAGGCGTATCAAGGCCGTTATTACGGCCAGAGGTGGTTGTTCTGGGTACTGATTTCTCGGGATCTACGCACCCAAATTGCGTGAAAACGTAATCACATGTCAGTTCTAGTATAATATATTTGTCCAATGAATAACCGTTTCTCATCTGCATTTCTTCATGGTGCAGCAATTTTAATGGCCAGTAGTGTAGAAATAAGGGTACAAAAGATCACAGTTCTAGCCTTCATAGAATCGGAAAGAAGGTACAAAAACTTTAAAAACACATTAATTTCAGGAAATGCAATATGAAGTTGAACCTTTCATTTTCTTCTCTCCAGAAGGCCCCAGGGGTGTGCTAAGGATCCTCTTTCCCTTGAACGCTTCTCTTCTGGTGTCTTGTTTTCTGTCTTCTCTCCTTTAGCAGATCTACAACTGTCTTTTCAGCTGCAAAGATTCGCCGTACATATATTTTTCTCAAGATTTGTTGAGTGAAATTTCCTACGTTCTGTCACTAAATACAAGAACTTCATCATGAGTTGGAATTCAGACATCTGTAGCAGATGAGAATGTGATTTTATGGCATCGTTTACATATGAGTCAATTTAGAGACTCATCTGGATACGGGGTTTTGTTTATAAGACACGGAACAGAGTCGCAGATGATCTATAAAACGAAAGAACATACATGACAGCCTTCTAGATGTATCTCGCACAAGTCTGTTTATAAGTAATCCACAGAATCGTTATTCACCCAGCTGATATAGAAGTGTTGCTTCAACAAGTGAGTATGGCAGGAAGGCCGTGTCAAGCATTTAACTATTTTCCAGGCACCTCGCATGCAATTTCATCATTGAAACTTTGGGAACTTATTGTCCATGAGTCCTACTAATAAGTGAAAGCCCCTCCCACCGGAGGTTCGAGTCCTCCCTCGAGCATGGGTGTGTGTGTTGTTCTTAGTACAGGTTAGTTTAAATAGAGTGTACGTCTAGGGACCCATGACCTCAGTAGTTTGGTCCCTTAGAAATTCACATACATTTGATTTGAATAAGTGAAAAATAAATCTAAAATTGATGTTTCCATAGAGTTACCTTCCAATAGCAATGCAGGTTCATCTACACTGGACTGGCATTCGGGAGGACGACGGTTCAATCCCGCGTGAGGCCATTCTGATTTAGGTTTTCCGTGATTTCCCTAAATCACTCCAGGCAAATGCCGGGATGGTTCCTCTAAAAGGGCACGGCCGACTTCCCTCCCCTTCCTTCCCTAATCCGATGAGACCGATGACCTCGCTGTCTGGTCTCCTTCCCCAAACAACCCAACCCCAGGTTCTTCTCAAAGAGTGTGATACGACTTTAAAATGATAGAGCACAGCAATCAGTCGTCCTTTTCTTTTAGATTTTATTAGGCAGATCAAGATTTCGGCTAGTGCCTGGCCATTATCTATACACTATTTCGTAGTATTACTGCATGTCCCAGTACGTCAGTCCTTTGTTGTTTGGGCTTCTGTCGTTAGTCGTTCAAAATTACTGACGTTTCCGGTCAATTTCATGAACGTCCTTCCTTAACACACAAATTTCACGCTTTGCGAAGGGAAGGCGCCAATGTGCACAAATGACAGAAAAAACCTTTCTAATTCTACATCTACATCCATACTCCGCTAGCCATCTGACGGTGTGTGGCGGAGACGGCTTAACACGCTTCTCGGCTTCTCCCAACAAATCGTTCTATACGCCTCTACGTTATGTGTATCAGACAGTAACTGTAGCCATTTTAATCAGAAAAAGGTTCCGGAAAATAAACGGCAGACGCTATTTCACGGCTACATTTTGTCGATCTGCAGAGATGCGTGAAAGAGGTTGTAAAGAGGGCACTCACAGATCTGATCATTTAACATGCTTATATCGCTTGTGTTCCATTTCAGATAGACAGTTCAGAGAATGGGGGAATGGGGAAAAGATATGAAACTTTTATTGTTTTGTTATATCAGCTACGACAGGGCTGCTTGCGAATGTAGGGCAAGACTCAAAGGGTTACGCCCTAAGTTCAAATAAAATTTTGTCGTCTGGCCGACGAAACGGCGAAGGAAGGATACGTCCACTTCTGAAGTAGCAGAACGGCCACAATACGTTCACGCTGACTTGATGGCGAGGACAGCATTTCCGAAGTTACAGCGCACATTTTGGTGAACTCATCAGTCCTCCTACTCCCACATATGACACGCTAGATAAGTTTATCTAAAACTATTCGGAAATATTATCAATATTTAATGTAATCACTTTTTAACTCACCTCAGAGTTGCTCATCATAGACGGGCAACGTAGTCAGAATAGGACAGGACTGGTTCTTTACAACAATAACGCATCGATAATTTGATCTTGTTTGTTTATTCCACAGATATTCACCGAGCGAGGTGGCACACTGGACTCGCATTCGGGAGGACGACGGTTCAATCCCGTCTCCGGCCATCCTGATTTAGGTTTTCCGTGATTTCCCGAAATCATTTCAGCCAAATGCCGGGATGGTTCCTTTGAAAGGGCACGGCCGATTTCCTTCCCAATCCTTCCCTAACCCGAGCTTCTGCTCCGTCTCTAATGACCTCGTTGTCGACGGGACGTTAAACACTAACCACCACCACCACCACCACAGATATTCGACTTAAGATGTATCTGAACGTGACTTAAGCTGTTCCACAATCTTAAGCTGGAAATGATATAGAAAATAAGAGTCCTCCGTTTCAGCTGAACATAATTTCCTCACATAGCACTGTTTAAACGTATCCGCACTTGCTGCGATGTATTGACCACGGAAGAAACATAGGCTGTTAGTGGCTGGACCTTAGATGACACGAGTTACTTCACTGACGCCGCATGAGTAAAACCAATATTAATAAGCTACATTATAGAGCACGGTACCACTTGAAAGAGAAAAAATAAGTGAAGAAGCACGTTTAAATCATCGATGTGTTGATGGAAAGGTACATTAGCTAGCACCTGTGGAAGACGTAATTCTACATTGTATTTTTACAAATATACGAGGAGTGTCCAGAAAATAAGTTCCGATCGGTCGCGAAATGGAAAAAACTATGAAAATCCGATTAAGCTTTGCACAGATGTGTTGGGCAACGTCTCTAGTATGACCCTAGATAGCATCATGTCGCTCTTCTCATTTCTGAGCTCACAGTGAGCGGGTAAAGATGTGTAGGAAATAGTGTCTCCTTCCAAGCACGAGGGCCTCGTGAGAAATTTCGCCTGAAGCTATGCAGCCAACATTACATAGCTGTCGTGCGATTTCTTCTTCAAAACAATTCTCAGCCGCATTCTGCAGGTGCAATGAAGATGCTCCTGCATCGTTTTCAATTGGAAATGTTTGATTACCCATGATAGAGCCCGTAATTGTCTTACGAACAACTTCAGTTGGAAGGACCACATAGATAATAGTGTCGGGAAGGCGAGCCAAAGGTTGCGTTTCATTGGCAGGACACTTAGCAGATGCCACAAGTCCACTAAAGAGACAGCTTACACTACACTCGTTCGTCCTCTGTTAGAATATTGCTGCGCGGTGCGGGATCCTTACCAGGTGGGATTGACGGAGGACATCGAAAGGATGAAAAAAAGGGCAGCTCGTTTTGTATTATCGCGTTATAGGGGAGAGAGTGTGGCAGATATGATACACGAGTTGGGATGGAAGTCATTACAGCATAGACGTTTTTCGTCGCGGCGAGACCTTTTTACGAAATTTCAGTCACCAACTTTCTCTTCCGAATGCGAAAATATTTTGTTGAGCCCAACCTACATAGGTAGGAATGATCATCAAAATAAAATAAGAGAAATCACAGGTCGAACAGAAAGGTTTAGGTGTTCGTTTTTCCCGCTCGCTGTTCGGAAGTGGAATAGTAGAGAGATAGTATGATTGTGGTTCGATGAACCCTCTGCCAAGCACTTAAATGTGAATTGCAGAGTAGTCATGTAGATGTAGATATAGATGTAGATGTAGATGTAGATCCTCTGAGTTTCATCTGATCACATGAACCGCTGGCTGTGAAGACAATATTTTGGCGCAGAAAACGAGGTATAGGCCAGCGTAGAGAATTGGCGGAAACCACTGGCGGCTGCCTTCTATGTCAGAATAGCGACTACGTAGAGAAGTAGCTGGAAGGTGTAGCTAACTGTTACAAGTAAAACATTTCTTATTTTCACTGTGGTTTCCATTTCCCGGTCAGTCGGACAGCCCTCGTATAACTGAAGTGCTCCTTAAGAGGTCAAAAAACTGACAGTGCTTGAACAGCGCTATCGAAGTTCCGTATTATATTATTTTTATAGAAGTAGTACAACGAAAAAAATGGCCAAAATTTTGATGCCGATGATAAAAACACAATTACGTATAAAATAATCTGAAAAACAGTACATACATCGGCAGTATGGGATAATAAACGTGAACAGATATGTACAGATCTATCATTCCCCTTAAGTTTAATTAGACACTTTAAATAGTTACTAGTGAGTAATACCCATTATGAACACTCAAAAAGTCCACCAGCATAAAACAAATGCCATCCCGTAAATGCTGGTGAAATTCTAGCTATATTTTACATATCTACATCTACATACATACTCCACAATACACCATACGGTGCGTGGCGGAGGGTACCTCGTACCACAACTAGCATCTTCTCTCCCTGTTCCACTCCAAAACAGAACGAGGGAAAAATGACTGCCTATATGCCTCTGTACGAGCCCTAATCCCTCTTATCTTATCTTTGTGGTCTTTCGGCGACGTATAAGTTGGCGGCAGTAAAACTGTACTGCAGTCAGACTCAAATGCTGGTTCTCTAAATTTCCTCAGCAGTGATTCGCGAAAAGAACTCCTCCTTTCCTCCAGAGACTCCCACCCGAGTTACTGAAGCATTTCCGTAACACTAGCGAGATGATCAAACCCATCAGTAACAAATCTAGCAGCCAGCCTCTGAATTGTCGTCCCTCAATCCGACCTGATAGGGATCCCAAACGCTCGAGCAGTACTCAAGAATAGGTCGTATTAGTGTTTTGTAAGTGGTCTCCTTTATAGATGAACCACATCTTCCCAAAATTCTACCAATGAACCGAAGACGACTGTCCGCCTTCCCCACAACTGCCATTACATGCTTGTCCCACTTCATATCGCTCTGCAATTTTACGCCCAAATATTTAATCGACATGACTGTGTCAAGCGCTACACTACTAATGGAGTATTCAAACATTATGGGATACTTTTTTCTATTCATCTGCATTAATTTACATTTCTCTTTATTTAGAGTTAGCTGCAATTCTTTACACCAATCACAAATCCAGTCCAAGTCATCTTGTATACTCCTACACTCACCCAACGACACCTTCCCGTACACCACAGCATCATCAGCAAACAGCCGCACTTTGCTATTCACCCTATCCGAAAGGTCATTTATGTCGATAGAAAACAACAGCAGACCTACCACACTTCCCTGGGGCACTCCAGATGATACCCTCACCTCCGATGAACACTCACCATCGAGGACAACGTACTGGGTTCTATTACTTAATATGTTATGCCTGTGATAGCTGTAAAATTAGTATATTAATTTGTTTGTGAGAGGTTGGTGCGGAATACATTAGAGACAGGAAGCAAGATTTAGGTATAAAAACATGTTGAAGTGTCAATGTGTCCAAAGTGTCAGCACGTTTGCCTGAAATGTTAGTGTGCATAGTTTTAGCAAATAACTAGTATTCCCCCGCTCTCAACCCACTGTTCCTTGAAGAGTCGGACTCTCATTTATAAAACTATCACTAGATGAATATAGTGTGCGTGATATACACCCCGTTTTAAGAAAATGTATTTCACACATCTAAATGTTCATGACATAATATCTGCTGAACTATGTGTGGAACAGTGGTATAATTTTGAGGGTATATTTAGTGGTATATGTGAATCTGCTGAAATGTCGTGTCTGACAGTGAAGTGTAGCAGCGTTAACTGCGAAAATTTAGTAAGGGATAAAGTTTTTTACTTTCCGTATTTCGTTTCGGCGTAAGCTAGAAAAACTTAAGAAAAGATTTGAAGCTATGTTTAAGGTTTGTTGGAAATCGCTACGTGCTGTCAGTCTCAATTCCTTGATGGATGTGGACTGGATGATTTGGGCAGCGTAAGTTAAACTGCATCAAGACTGATACAAACTCTCTAAATTTAATACATGGGTTCTTATGTTCTACCTTTAACGTAAGATTAAATCTCTCAGTAAGTACATTATGACAGCATTTTAATTTTTAAATTGGCAAAAATTGTACGAAACAGCGCAAATTAAGTTTTTGCTTCTTCTATAAGCCTTTACATAGGCGACTGGGACCAACACCGACTCAAAGGAAGGCCTCTGCGCTTGTTGGTGACGTGACGTCAGCTAGGCACGGCGAACGCCAGGTCTGTTGCAGGCAGAAGCGCCTGGGCGTGCTTATCGCTATAAATATCTTATTTTTGGACAAAATGATTGGTATTGTTTTGGATTCTGCAGTTTTATTTAGATGAAAGATTTTCCTACTATCTTAAAGCTACAAATGAAGATCATATTTCTGTATTACTGAATCCTGTCGAAAGAAACGTAGATCCATATGAGAA
Source organism: Schistocerca gregaria (assembly GCF_023897955.1). Taxonomy (NCBI): domain Eukaryota; kingdom Metazoa; phylum Arthropoda; class Insecta; order Orthoptera; family Acrididae; genus Schistocerca; species Schistocerca gregaria. Next base: position 596,477,827 of record NC_064931.1, on the reverse strand, counting down.
GATGCTTTGCCCCATTGCAAGCTTCGGAAATTTTACATTCAAGTAACTATATTTACTTGATCCACTTTGTTATTGAAACTTACCCCAACCCCCTTACAATGAACTCGTTTCTTTTATTTATTTATTTATTTATTTATTTTCGTTTGACATCGTCACTGGAAATGTGAACTAATTTACATGTGAAAATATCCAACTGTTGCCAGTAATTAGATTACAGTCGTTTTCAACGAAAGGAATTCTAAACAGGAAACAAAATAGCTTCACACATCGAAAATACTGCTGAGCTTAAGGGTATACAGAATGAGTTTTTCGTTGGAAAATCGATTTTTGGGTAAATGCACTTTCGAAAAATAAGGATCTCCCGTTTATTACAATGTATAAAATATTTGGATGACGTGAATAGAACTAATTTAAATAACTTTTTAAAATAATTTCGACGCAGGATGTTCCGCACCTTGTATATGAGACGCGAAATATACCTGATATAGACAGCCTTACCAGAGATATAATTAAGCACAAGAGAGTTAGCTTTTCTGTTGGCTACACTGCTAGACAGTTGACAATAGATTCTGCACTATATGTATTGTTTCCTTTGTGAGTACATCCATGTCATTGTTGTGAAAGTCGTATGTGGGGAAGTCATTGCCGACCGCGGTGGTCTCGCGGTTCTAGGCGCGCAGTCCGGAACCGTGCGACTGCTACGGTCGCAGCTTCGAATCCTGCCTCGGGCATGGATGTGTGTGATGTCCTTAGGTTAGTTAGGTTTAAGTAGTTCTAAGTTCTAGGGGACTAATGACCACAGCAGTTGAGTCCCATAGTGGTCAGAGCCATTTGAACCATTTTTGAACTCATTGAGTTTTCTTTCCTTCAACATGCCAAGACCTAGTCTGAAGGTATTTAGAAAGCGTGTACATTGGCTCAAGAAAGTAAAGTGTACTAAAAATTCGTCTGATTCATCTTCATCAACATATGATGTCCCAGTAGCGACTAACCTCAACAATGGTAGTAATACAGTGAGTGATGCTGCTGCCACTACACCGGAAAGTGCTTCAAGAAGAAAACTAGCTGGAATTGAAGAAGAGTACAAGAAACTACAAAATATCTTTATTATCAGACATTTTGGAGAACAATGTGTGCTGCAAACAATGTGGAAAATGTGGTGTTTCATTGAAAAAAACTTACATGTAGGACTTGCTTGTGAATTAGAGTTGATGTGCAGTTATTGCAAACATAGTGCTACTTTCTTCAATTCCTCACATGTTACTGCAGATACAGGTAAACTATACGATATAAACATTAGACTGGTTTATGGATTACGGTGTATAGGAAAGGGCAGGGCTGCAGGTGCCATGTTGTGTGGTGTGATGAACCTCCCTCCTCCACCTTCAAAATTTAACAAACACATAATTGCAATAGGCTCTGCTGTAGAAGATGTGGCACAGGAAAACATGAAAGATGCTGTTGAGGAAGCAGTTGTTGAAAATAATAATAGCAGAGACTTGTCCATAGTTTTGATGGAAGCTGGCAGAAGAGAGGCCACACATCTCTGAATGGTGTAGTAACTGCTACACGTGTGGACACTGGTAAGGTAGTTGATGTGGCAATACTTTCCAAGCATTGCAGATGCAAGGAGAAAATGAAAACTAAACATGAAGAGGGGTGCATGGCAAATTACTATGTGTCAAGTGGTGGTATGGAAGTTGCTGGTGTAAGAAGTATTTATCAACGCTCAGTAAAATGGTACAACGTTAGGTACATAAATTATATTGGAGATGGTGACTCAAAGGCTTTCAAAGGAATTAAGGAACTGAGACCCTATGGTAACGATGTGAAAATTTCCAAACTGGACAGTGTTGGCCATGTTCAGAAAAGGATGGGATCAAGACTTCGACGGCACAAGGGTAGCATGAAAGGCAAGAAATTGAGCGATGGAAAAACCTTAGATGAGAAAAAGAGACTGACAGATGCTACAATAGATCATATTCAGAAGTGCTATGGTCTAGCAATAAGACAGAATACAGCAGATGCAGAATTAATGAGAAGAGCAGTCTGGGCTCTGGTTTTTCATACAGCTTCAAACAATGTGAATCCCCAACATGGGCTATGTCCAAAAGGAGACGATAGTTGGTGCAAGTCAACAGAGGCAAGGAAACTAAGAAACAATACAATCACCCTCATCACCTGCCACCTGCCATAATGGATGAAATAAAACCAATATTCCGAGACCTCGCAGATATTAGTCTACTAAAGAAATGTCTTCATGGCCAGACTCAAAATCCAAATGAGTGTGTGAACCATGTGATATGGAATAGACTACCTAAAACTTTGTTTGTGGGTATAAACACACTTCACTTTGGCGTTTATGATGCTGTTTCATCATTCAATCAGGGCAATATACGAAAGTGCAAAGTTCTGCAGAAGTTGAGGCTCTATGTAGGACTACGAACTGCCGCAGCTATGCTTTGATTGGACAAGGAACGGCTCAGGTCTTCAGATAATGCCATAAAAGTATATTCAAAGATGGTTAAACACCATAACAGAGCCATAAAGAGGAAGCTGTTGGACGATTCTGATGATACCAGCTATGGAGCAGGCTTGTACTGAAGTAAAAACTTTGAAGCTGCTTTCCCCTAACTTTACTTTTTTTGTGTATAAGGTATATTTTCTCAGGGCTTAGTTATAGTATATAGATGAAATTTTCTGCAGTTGTTCCTTAAGACCTTCTAATACATCTGAATTAAAAGATATGTGGAATTATTTTGTATTAATGGCTGTAAATTTTAAAATACTTGTTAAAATTTGTAACTTTTTTTAACATTTACAAAAAATAAAATATCTGAAAAACTATACATTATTTTTTCAAAATTAATAATTCAGCATAAAATCAGAACATATCTCTGCGTTCTGTGAAAAAATCAAGATTATCGTCCAAGTAACAAATGAGAAAATGTTCCTAACTTTTAGCTCAATTTAACATTGTAAGCATAAGGCGTTCCGTATACCCTTAAACTTTATAAGATAAAAATATTTTATTTGATAAAACAAGTATCTCTCTTTTGCCCCGAGCCCCATCCCCAAACGGGTAAAATCGCTAGATATTTCATTAACATTCAGTGCTCCTTACCCCATAGTCAACCAAGATACTTAAAGAAGAGCACCAATATGTTCACAGTTTCTTGTAAAAGCAACACAGTACAAACGTAACTTCCTCAGATTTACAAATAAGGTAAAGAAGCACGAATTCTTTTGCTGCTGGACCATGAAGTTGTTTCTGTACATCAATCCTTAAAACAGATGGAAATTTAAGTTCAGGAGTACACTATTTGTTTAGAAGTGTAATGAATTGCACAATTAATTGATTACAGGAATCTCTCAGAACAATGTGTGTTGGTCAACTACCGCCAATAGTTTCACATTTTCCTGTTTCAGAGAGGGAGACACCACCATTATGAGTATGCCTGCAAGAGACGTGGCGTTGGCCGTGCCTAGCTGACGTGACGTCACGAAAAAGCGCCGAGGCCTTCCTTTGAGTCGGTGTTGCTGGAACTGGGTGACTGGTTTCGCCATTTGGTCATCTACACGGTCCTGTCACATTAGTGTGACCACTGCCTATGTTCGACGTGAACCTGCAATAACCGCTCACAGATGGCTGGATGCAAAACTAGCAGTGGAGAGGATATAAAATGGGCAGGGGGGACGCGACATACGTTGTCGTAAATGCGGAAACGGAACGATTTATCCGACATGAAAAGGTCATGGTCACTTGCTTTCGGGCCAAGTGTGGAAGTGATTCCGATACGACTAAGTCTGTAAACTGTTGGCGTGCAGTCGTAGTTAAAATATAAGGTGCATTTCAAAATGGGGCTATGCAAACCCGGTCCTGAGACAACTGTGGTGGACCACGAGCCAAAGGTGACAATGATGGACGACGGTTGCGAAGATGAGTGCGGGCGAATAGACGAGTATCTGTTGAACAACTGATCGCCCAGCTGAACCAATTGGCTACCAGCAGTATCTCCTCAACGATCAAACAGCGAACGCTACTGCATATGGCCCTGTTCAGCAGGTGCTTGGATCGTGCACCCATGCTGACTTCACTGCATTGGCGACGAAGGCTGGAAATTGCACACCAGTACCTCAGCTTGACGTCCATTGAGTGGTGAAAGGTGGCCTCTTCTGATGACTCACGGTCTATGCTCCATTGGACAGATAAATGCTGACGTGTAGTGCGTGAAACATCTGAAAGCTAACACCCTGCCACAATGATCAGCCGGAGGAGGAGGCGTCATGGTCCTGGGAATGTTTTAATGATATTCTCTGGGTGATCTCGTCTTTCTGGAAGGCACAAAGCATTAACAAAAGTGAGCATCTATTCTTGGGGAGCATTTCGACTCCTATGTGCTGCTCGTCTTTACTCGGCGCGATGGCAACTCCCTGCAGGATAATACAACGTGTCCCACAGCTCGCAGTGTACGTGCGTGCTTCGGAGAGCACCAGGATGATTTTTCTGTGCTCCGCTGGCCACGAAATACCCCGGATTTAAATCAAGTCTGGAATCTGTGGGACCACCTCGATCGGGCTGTTCGCTCCATGCATCGTCATCTGACAAATCGAGAGACCTGGACTCAGCATGGCTCTACAGCCAATTCGGTAACTTTCAAAACCTCTGACTATTCTTGCGCGTCTCGCGCTGCAAAAGCGTGGTTTTTCAAGCTTCTGATTGGTGGCCACGTTATTGTCATTGGGCAGCCTAGGTACGTAAAGTAAATGTACTTTTGTGAGTTTTGCAACGAATGATAGAAGGCTAGTTACTGGTGGAGACTACACTCCTGGAAATTGAAATAAGAACACCGTGAATTCATTGTCCCAGGAAGGGGAAACTCTATTGACACATTCCTGGGGTCATATACATCACATGATCACACTGACAGAACCACAGGCACATAGACACAGGCAACAGAGCATGCACATTGTCGGCACTAGTACAGTGTATATCCACCTTTCGCAGCAATGCAGGATGCTATTCTCCCATGGAGACGATCGTAGAGATGCTGGATGTAGTCCTGTGGAACGGCTTGCCATGCCATTTCCACTTGGCGCCTCAGTTGGTCCAGCGTTCGTGCTAGACATGCAGACCGCGTGAGACGACGCTTCATCCAGTCCCAAACATGCTCAATGGGGGACAGATCCGGAGATCTTGCTGGCCAGGGTAATTGACTTACACCTTCTAGAGCACGTTGGGTGGCACGGGATACATGCGGACGTGCATTGTCCTTTTGGAACAGCAAGTTCCCTTGCCGGTCTAGGAATGGTAAAACGATAAGCTCGATGACGGTTTGGATGTACCGTGCACTATTCAGTGTCCCCTCGACGATCACCAGAGGTGTACGGCCAGTGTAGGAGATCGCTCCCCACACCATGATGGCGGGTGTTGGCCCTGTGTGCCTCGGTCGTATGCAGTCCTGATTGTGGCGCTTATCTGCACGGCGCCAAACACGCATGCGACCGTCATTGGCACCAAGGCAGAAGCGACTCTCATCGCTGAAAACGACACGTCTCCATTCGTCCCTCCATTCACGCCTGTCGCGACACCACTGGAGGCGGGCTACACGATGTTGGGGCGTGGGCGGAAGACGGCCTAACGGTGTGCGGGACCGTAGCCCAGCTTCATGGAGACGGTTGCGAATGGTCCTCGCCGATACCCCAGGAGCAACAGTGTCCCTAATTTGCTGGGAAGTGGCGGTGCGGTCCCCTACGGCACTGCATAGGATCCTACGGCCTTGGCGTGCATCCGTGCGTCGCTGCGGTCCGGTCCCAGGTCGACGGGCACGTGCACCTTCCGCCGACCACTGGCGACAACATCGATGTACTGTGGAGACCTCACGCCCCACGTGTTGAGCAATTCGGCGGTACGTCCATCCGGCCTCCCGCATGCCCACTATACGCCCTCGCTCAAAGTCCGTCAACTGCACATACGGTTCACTCCCCGCTGTCGCGGCAGGCTACCAGTGTTAAAGACTGCGATGGAGCTCCGTATGCCACGGCAAACTGGCTGACACTGACGGCGGCGGTGCACAAATGCTGCGCAGCTAGCGCCATTCGACGGCCAACACCGCGGTTCCTGGTGAGTCCGCTGTGCCGTGCGTGTGATCATTGCTTGTACAGCCCTCTCGCAGTGTCCGGAGCAAGTATGGTTGGTCTGACACACCGGTGTCAATGTGTTCTTTTTTCCATTTCCAGGAGTGTATATTGGTCATGGGCAGTACGTTGAACGAGCATGTCGACACAAATTTTATGCGGATGTGCGGTGTCAGTTGCAAGCGCAAGTGTCTGAAATGTTTCATGTGACAAGTCTATGAACATGTTAAGCTGCTGCACCAGTTCCTGAACTTAGCGTTTTCCTTAATTGATTTTTTTTCGGACTCTGTCTCTGAAAGTAGCTTGGGGCCGCAGAACGAGCACTCCTGAAAGAAAGGATATTGAAGAGTCATGGCTTAGCCACAGCCTGAGGGATGTTTCCAGAATGAGATTTTCACTCTGCAGTGGAGTGTCCGCTGATATGAAACTTCCTGGAAGATTAAAACTGTGTGCCCGACCGAGACTCGAACTCGGCACCTTTGCCTTTATGAAGAGTTCACAGGAGAGCTTCTGTAAAGTTTGGAAGCTAGGAGACGAGATACTGGCACAAGTAAAGCTGTGAGGACGGGGCGTGAGTCGTGCTTGGGTAGCTCAGTTGGTAGAGCACTTGTCTGCGAAAGGGAAAGGTCCCGAGTTCGATTCTCGGTCCGGCACACAGGTTTAATCTGCCAGGACGTTTCAACCAATGTACTATTCAAGTTACATGCCCATAATTCATGCCAATTTAGGTTTACTCTAATAGCTTTATAAAGACACGTCGATCGACGAAATCGAATGAATCATTTAGATTTTGGAAATTCGTTGCTGCGTGTTACTTGTATAATTTACAGTCAGATATAAAACTTTAAACTAATAAAGATATTGAATATCTGATTACACTATCAGAACCGTCGTGCAAATAATAGTAATGTACACATTTCTTTTTGAGGTATCATCTGGCTACTATTAATATCTATACGAACTGTGAAGTGTCTGCCATGATGGTTTCACGAAGTCCGCACTCTGGGCATACAATTCTCTTTCATCGACATAGTGTAACCATGGAATTCCCAGCCATGCAATTGGGCTGGACCCCTCTTTCTTCGGCCAACGTCCGGCACCACGCCGTCGACCCGCCGAGCGGCCCCGCCAACTCCCAACTTAGAATATAGTCAGGGCGCCACAACTCGCCCGTTACCTCACATGACGTGTACATGTATGAGGTATGTAGTGACATATACAGTATTTATAGATTGAGCGTTCCATGTCCTGTTGAGCAGCATAATTTATAGTGATCTAATAGTGCTTTGCTTTTCACCTGGCATTCTAGCTACCAAAAGCATTAGATTAGCAGTCCACGTGGCTATACTGTGGCGTTGACACTGTTCAACTTGTGCAGTATTTTATAAGTTGCTATGTCACTGGATGCTAACAAGGTTTGGAGGCTACTTGGGAAGTGATAGCCAAGAGCTCGAAGATTACTGGCAAGTAAGTTTATGTGATGCGTGATCCGAGGACATTATAGGCATATATGTTTTGGATCTTCTTCTCTTCCATCAACATACAGTGGGTTTGCGCTTGATTTGTGTCGATAGAAGTGTTTTTAGAACTCCCTATCGTTAAGTTCGAGCTGTGCTAAGCTTATCGATGTTTGTGAGTTATTATAAGATGGTACTCTTTGAGTCGTGGGATGAATTAGAGTTTAAGGACTGTCTTTGATTTTAGATGTCCTCGATAATTCCTCTTGCCAGTCCGAAAACAACCGATTTGTGAGGATGGGTATCATATCTGTGACAGGGAGTTTGGGATATTTGATTGTTCTATGCAGAGAGCCTTGCTTTGCTAGGACATCAACTTCTTCATTCCCAAGCATCCCAGAGCGCCCATTCATCCATACCATCACGATGTTGCGATAGCTACTCTGCACCCGAAACACTATGTAGACAATTGCTGGTACAAGCAAGTATTATGATGGTTTCTAATTAGTTGTAGGGTTGACATTCTATCAGACTTTATGGCTACTGTGTCTGCTTCGGTCGTCTGCGTGAATATAAGGGCTTCCAAAATGGCATTCAGCTCCGGTCATAACAGTGGAGAGTCGATCCATCTTGTATAGGCCTTGCCGCTTGATTTGGGGTACATAATATGCACTACTAGTGCCGTAAATAGACTTTGACTCCTCTGCATATACCATGCATGTTAATTGTTGGATATTTTCTACAAGGGGCCAATATTCGTCGAAACATAGCCACAGGAGGAATTCCTTGCACAAAATATTGATCTCATCTTTGGGGTATCAGTTGTTCATTCGCTTCACCCAGTAATGCATTGTTTGCGGTTGACATGTACGCCCCAGTAACTATACGCAAAGATATGCACAGGAAGCTGAACGTCACATGGCGTGAGGTCTGTTTGACTATAGGGCCAAATGAGACTGGGCCGCTACACTACGCAGTTGAAGGAACGGGAAAAGACAGTGTTTGTCAAGCAGAGAACAGTTACGGTGAATTATGGTGGTGGTCTTCATTATCGTTTGGCCCGGAGACAACATCTGGATGTCTTCACACGCAGGAGAATTATTGTGAATCTGAAAGAAGGACGAAGTATGACGAATGTAGTCCAAGAGTTTGATACTGCTCACAGACTTGTTTCGCGTGCATGGCGCGCGTTCCGCACTACAGGCACTGATACCCGAGGGAGATGAGGTTGACAACCACGGTCAGCTACAGCAACAGATGGCCGCTACATTGTGCGACAGGCACGAAGGACTCCACCACAAACAACGAGTGCAGTTACAACCACATTTAAATGCCGACTGCATGGGCGTGGTGCCTTTGCCCAAAGACCAGTATGTTGTGTTCCGTTGACACCAGTACATCGTAGGCATCATTTGCTATAATTCTAAAAGCATGGTAACTGGACAGACAAGGAGTGGGGTCGAATGTTCTGCTCGGATGATAGCGGATTCAACGTGAAGAATGGTTCTGGATGTATCCTCATATAGCGAGAAATGTAAACAAATTATGCACCAAGGGACATTGTCGAACGTGATAGATTCGGTGGTCCAGCTGCGATGAGGCATAGTATTGTATGGACGCACTGACCTCCAAATCTCTGAAGATTCATTGTTCCACGTTACTGTGACACTGTACTTTTTTTCCCATGTGCACCTTGTCAGGGGGAATTCGGCTTTTAACTTCATTTCTGTGGATGGCAATGCGTGAAGCATCGAACTGAGGAAGCAAAAGAGCTCTTGGAACGAGACGATATTCTGTGAATGGTCTAGTTTGCCCATTCTATCTCATCGAGTACGTGTGAGATGATGTGCGTAGACATACTACAGCACGTCTACATGCACCAAAGATCATCCAGTAGTCGTCAACGACGCTAGTGGAGGAATGGAACGCCTTACCACAAGAGCTCTTGACCAACCTTGTGGCCATCGTAAGGGCACACTGCAGATCATGCATTGCTTTCTGTGGTGATCACACAACCTATTAAGAGCCATGTCCCGTGCTTTGTGAAATCCAGGAGACCACCATGAACCGTGATGACTTCAGTGTATTTCCTGTAAGTGTCATTTCTGTTCGTCTCACTGCGTATATCTCTGTGTTACCTTCTGTACTTTACTGTAAGTATTTTCTGTACAAGTATCATGATTCATCGGGCTACTACGTTACTTAGCAACTACAACCTAAAGTTACTTTCATTTTTAAGTTTTGGGCACCGGTGTAGTTGATGGTATTCACACTGGGACACTTTATTGGAAGAACGATATCGTGCCAACTTTTTCGTTAGTTATCTGGAAGACAGATGCACAGTAATCGGGCAACATGACGGATGTTTGGGCATTTTCCAGTTTCAGATTTTGACGTGAAGAGAGCGTAAACACATGGAATCTTTTTTTTTCCTTTAATAGTAACAGTGAAACATACAGAGTGGGCCAGGAGGAATGGTCAGTATTCAGGGATATGACAGGAACGATCATTCAGAGCAAAAATATCCAGTAAATATGGGCTTTAAAGGCAAACCTTAAGAGTTATGAGCACTTGCTCATCTTCGCTACTGTGAAACCCATCTCTTATACTGAAAAATATATGAGACACATATGAAAAAAAAGGAAAAATCAGGCCTTTGTGAATTTCATCAATAAAATCTTGTCAGAATATCAATCGAGTGAGTGTCATCTTGGCTCATCGTATTAACTAGTTACCTTCAGACTAAAATAAAGAAAGGGGAATTCGTGGACATGATGATTGAAGACGACGCTGCCAGTCGGACGAGAAATCGAATAGAATTCTTCAACCACAAACCGTGTTTAAATTAGGTAAAATACTAATAACGTCTGCCAGGTGTTTTAGGAGAGACAGTGAAGAACAATTTACGATCTTCAAAGGAAAATACCGTATTTCAGTGAACAGTTCAAATTAAAAACAACTTTATTTCTTAATAAACTGTTACAATCGTATCTGAAACGATTAAATAAATACATATTCAACGACAATGTTAGTTTACATTTGCCAAATTCTGACAAGTAGCAAAAACTCTGCTGAAATCTAAGAGTATAAAAGTTTGTTTTGAGGTATCGACACCGTCTTCTTCGACTGCATTTGAAGCCTCGCGCCCCTTTCTCATCTCTGAAAAAGGGCCTTTACATCATCCGCCGCGACCCACTGCTAGAGAGTGTTCTCCAGAGGCCGCCAGGTGGAGCAACACACGCCACCAGAAGACGCCGAATTCGCATCACATCACTGCCTGAAAATGTGATTGGTCCACGCGTCTTTTTAAGCCGCTGCACTCACATCGCAGCCTTTATATTCTCACTGCCCCACTCTCCCACCTCACGCTGTACTCCTTCATCGTGAACGCCGTCTCTTACGTCGCTCCTTCCTCCGAACTCGTGACTAGGATACACTTACACGCCACCGACAAATGCAACTACACATAAGCAATTTACTTAATGCCAAAGAACCCGGGACTGGCGCCAAACACGCACCAGGCTCAATGCCACACTCCCAGTTAACTCTTCCAAGTACAGGAAGCATTCCACCGACTTGTTGGCACTCATACCATCTTACACTACCCGATCCTTTATTCACAGGTTGGGGTGCACTCAGCCTGATGATGCCAATTGAGGAGCTACTCGAACGAATAGTAGCGGCTCCGGTCACAGAAAACCATTATAACGACCAGGAGAGCGGTGTGCTGACCACACGCCCATCCTGTCCTCATCCTCAGCTGAGGATTATACGGGGGTCGGGTGATCCCGATGGGCCACTTGTGGCCTGAAGACGGAGTGCTGCTGCTGCTGCTTATTCACAGGTTCTTCTTCAGTTATCAAAATCCTCAGGATTCTTTTGTAGCACGCCATGTCAAAATGTTCTAGAATCTTTTTATCTGCATTGTTCAATGTGCACGATTAAGTGCCATATGAGACTGAACTAAACAAATACACTGGCAGTTGTGCTACACATAAACGTATTTCTCTTTTGCAGACAATTTTTCTTGTTATTGTTGTTCTGCATTTTATAGCTTCTTTACCTGTGCCATGGTCTCATCTAGCTGCCCTCATGTATTTCGATTTCACTCCATTTGGCAGCGTGTGTTGGTTGAAATGGTTCAAATGGCTCTGGACACTATGGGACTCAACCGCTGAGGTCATCAGTCCCCTAGAACTTAGAACTACCTAAACCTAACTAACCTAAGGACATCACACACAGCCATGCCCGAGGCAGGATTCGAACCTGCGACCGTAGCCGTCGCACGGTTCCAGACTATTGCGCCTAGAACCGCTCGGCCACTTCGGCCGGCGCAGCGTGTGTAATGCCAACAGTTAAATTCGGAGTTGGTGGTGTTATGGTGTGGTCGTGCTTGTCATCGCAGGGGCTTGCACTCCTTGTTGTTTTGTGTGGCACTATCACAGCACGGGCCTACATTGATGTTTGAAGCACCTTCTTTCTTCCCACTGTTAAAGAGCAATTCGGGGATGGCGATTATATCTTTCAACAAGATCCAGCACCTGTTCATAATGAACGGCCAGTGGTGGGGGGGTTACACGACAGTAACATCCCTGTAATGGACTGACCTGCACAGAGTCCTGACCTGAATCCTATGGAACACCTTTGGGATGTTTTGGGACGTTGACTTCGTGCCAGGCCTCACCGACCGACATCGATATCTCTCTTCAGTGCAGTACTCCGTGAATAATGGGCTGCCATTCCACAAGAAACCTTCCAACACCTGATTGAAGGTATAGTTGCGAGAGTGGAAGCTGTCATTAAGGGTAAAGGTGGGCCAACACCGTATTGAATTCCAGCAGTACCGATGGAGGGCGCCACAAACTTTTAAGTAATTTTCAGACAGGTGTCCAGATACTTTTGATCGCATACTGTATGTCACATATAGCCCTCGCGATACTTCTTCTGCAATGATGTTTATATAATTCCAGTTATACAGTCTGCGTATTAACTGCCCTATGTTCTGGTTTCCTAAACTCTGTGTTGTGTGTCCTAGGGCATGAGGCTTGAAATGGCTCCTAACCTAAGGACATCACACACACCCATGCCCGAGGCAGGATTCTAACCAGCGACCGTAGCAGTCACGCGGTTCCGGGCTGAAGTGCCTAGAACCTCACGGCCACCGCTGCACAGGATATGGGCCATGGCCCATGAGACAGTGCACCATGCCGGACCTCAAATTTATTCACTTCGCATACTGTGGGAGAAAGAGTACACTCGTCTTCCCTTATCGGTTGTGTCCCATTCTGTCTGCCATGTATCAGTTCTCCACTTGCTTCATTTCCGTTTGTCGGTAATATGTTATCCAGTTATTTCTCTTATTTTTTCGCATCTTTCCCTCTTCAGCCACTAGGCACCTGGACTGTAGCGAATTATAATATCAATAGGGAAAACTCCCAGTATCACGCACAGTGCCTCAATCGAGGTTGTGCCGAGAGTCTCCGAAATTCTGAGCAGTACACTCCTCTGGCAGCGACTCACAATGGTTTAATGCTCACATAAGTATAAGAGATGTGCCCAAGCTCTAGCCGCAAAACAAGTTATTTACTCAAAGAGTGCCGTGTAATATGTCCTCAATGTCTGTGTCTTATAGTTTTCAGTCTTCCAAGTTTATACACGTGTTTCGTCGCTTTGATAATTGTCAGTCTGGTATGTTCTTTAAATTTCAAATGTTCGTCAATATAAATGCCAAGGCATCTTGTTATAGCTCTCCTTTTCACAGATATGTTGTTTAACTTTATAATAGGATTTCTTTTGAGTGTGCCTCTCAGAAGTATGTAAACAGTTTTGTTTATTGCTATTGTGAGTTCGTTGTCGGTGCACCATTCACCGATGAACGCAAGGAGCCGCGTGGGTTTTCTCTGTAATTGGGACCTGCATTTTTCAGGTACCATGACCATAAGGTCACCAGCGTATGAAACAACCCAGTTTGCCACATTGTTGTCTTCTTGTGCATTCAGTAGTGATTCTATGGCTATGTACCAGAAAATCGTTCCGCATATGGATCCTTCTGGGCAACCCTTTGTTACTCTCTTTATAACCTTTTGGTGACCAGTCTTCCATTCCACTATCCCGTTTTTACAATAATCTCTTAGACTGTTATATAGACCCAGTGGAACATTCATCTCTAAGTCTTGCAAACAGCGCCGGCCACCAAAGGCTGTGAATGTACCAGCTATGTCAATTAAGATTGCTACTATGTATTTGTCATTTATTGTATGTGTCATTTCTATGGCTCTGTTTACTGCGTTGTCGATGGATTTATGTGGTCGAAAACCAAACTGATGTGGGCTAAGGTCGAAGAGCTGCCGGTGCGACTTAAGTCTGTGGCACAGAAGTATCTTTTGTTCCTTTGCCAGAATGTTAATGACGCATATTGGTCCGTTTATCGTAGGGTCAGTCGGGTCTTTCCCCTCCGCTTTCTTGGTTATAACTGCATTTGCCGTCTTCCATATATTCGGTATCGTCCTTCTAGTAGATTATCATTCAGTAAGTGTTTCAGATATGGTACGATAAGTGAAGCAGCTTGTTTGATGGTTTCGGGGTGGATGCCATCAGCGCCCGGAGCCTTTTTGTTCTTTATACTGTGTACTGCCAGTAACACGCCCCTGTGAAGCAAAGGGGATGGATGGTGATACCTTCGTTTTCTCATCGTCAATAAGTAGTTTGTTGGGAAGTTACTGTGCTGTGCATCTCCAGCCTCTTATGGTAGTACCATCTGGTTTCTCCAATGTTGGTAATATTGTAGGAGTCTTTACACGTTTAGTCTGCAGTTTGAACAGCTGTCCAAAAATATGTGTCGCAGGGGTGTTTCCTAGTCTTATGTAGTTCAGCTTTGTATCGTGTTTTATCGTCACGATAATATAGAAGTCTAATCTCTCTTTACTGTACTGTCTTTGATTTTTGATAACATCGTCGTTTATCACGAATGTCTTTTCTTAGTCTGTTAAATGTTCTGACCATGGTGCCATTTGTTTCGGTGCGTCGCGTTCTGCAGGTGCTGCTGTAGCTTGTGCTCTCTGTAAGACGTCTGCAAGAACGTGAACTCTGTAACCTAAAATTCCTTGCGTGACACATAGAGGAGACTCTTCACTCGCGTGCCTTAGTTTTCGTCCTTTTCCTTTGCTTAGCAGCAACCTTGGGTGTTGCAATGTGTCTGTGGCTCTGTCTGTGTTTGTTTTAGTGTATGTAATTATTGTATTCTCTTATCGGGCACATGCCACTTCTCTACCTGCATTAATGAAGCGTTGCTGCCTACTCTACTGTTTCCGTGTTAAGTTGGCGGCTGGATTGGTTTGTTTAAAACGAAAAGATTCCATTCGTTTATAAAGTCGACTATTGTTTGTCCTCTGGCGTCCTTTCTGTCAGAGTGTTAGAGGTTGACCTAGCATTTAAGTATATTAAGATAAGTAGTCGTCTACCATTAGCAAATCGAGCAATTTCTTTCATTACTTCAGCAAAACGCTTTATATGAAATGAGTACTGGGCGCAGATCGACGAAATGATCCACTTTTCCCTGCCTGAAGTTATTTCCACTTTAATCGTACGTTGTGTGAATAGTTGTGTTATTTTTATTACTATAATGTTATAGTTTACTACAATGATTGCAACCTTGGCCTTGTTCGTACCTGTAATTTGCATGTACTTATTCGGAAGGCCTGGGATTCTTCCAGTCTCGTGTGTATGGTTCTTGTACACACAGTATGTTCTCCATCCTACCAAGCTCTGCGGACACCATCGTGCTACCCATACAGCTAAGCTGCAAGACTTTCACTATGGAAATTTAGTAAAAACAAAGAACTTCGGACGGCGCTGGGTGTAATCGAGGTATATGCATTCATGCGCCCTTACGAGGTCCTTGTAGACCTTATCGAGATTAAGGTTTTCATTTCTTCGTTCACATGATTTACATGAAAGGCTACGGAGATCGAGTTTACCTGTTGGCAGATTTTCGGTTCGTAGAATTATTCTGCCTGTTCTTCACTCATTGGATAGCATATAATGTCGCCCAATGGGTGATTCAGTCTTGTCGCCAGGGTTAGTGCAGTTTGAAAAACCCCTTTCCTTTCTAGTCGACTTAGGTGCAAGTTCTCTTCGATGTCATTTTCGCATTTTTGTTTCTTACTTCATGGTTTTGTAACTCTGTTTGTTGTGATGGCTAAAAAAAATGGTTCAAATGGCTCTAAACACTATGGGACTCAACTGCTGTGGTCATTAGTCCCCTAGAACTTAGAACTACTTAAACCTAACTAACCTAAGGACATCACACACATCCATGCCCGGGGCAGGATTCGAACCTGCATCGCACGGTTCCGGACTGCGCGGTTGTGCTGGGTCGCGGTGTTTATATATTGATGTCGTTCCCGGTTTTGGGTCATATGATGTCTCGTCAGTTAAAGCTTGTTGTGATTTTTTAGTGTGAGCTTTTTGTGTTTTCATGTCGTTTTTAGTATCCATATGGTTGTTTCTTGCACCTCAGCTGTCTTTTCGTGGGTATTGCCACCGTAGACGAAACGTACAGTTTGCATGTATCGTTAACATTTTTATGTTCGACATTCATATTGTTTTGAAATTGTTGTTTTATTATAGGGTAACTTATCCTTTGGCGAGGGAACAGTTAATTTGTGTTTATGTTGTTTCCGTGTGTCCAGATGTACTGGTGGTAGGCCTGTTTCATTATCCTGTTCTGGATGGGCTTGACTGTGTCTCGAACGTCCGTTCTCATTGTTATGTACTTCGTTAAGTAAGGTGTGTTGTGTTGAACTACTATGTCATTGTCTTGTTTGTGTTGTTCTTGGTGGGTATGACAGTATCCCGGATATCTATCGGCATTTTTATGTATTTATGATGTGTGTAAAGTGTTGTTTCTGAGGCCTTCTTTACTCAAAGTTTCCTCTTCCAGTTCGACTCAAAGAAAGGTCGCCGTTTGGAGTGTTGGCCACAGGAAAAGTACGTGTATGATGTGCCTCTCCACTTTGTAGTCCATGATGCTGTAAACACACGCATTGTCGACGTAATCAGTTAGGCTAAAATATTTTTCTGGGGCAATGTTGCAACCATTGAGGGTATTCATATCCGTTGGAGAGTCTGAGGTCACCAGCAGCCCAAGTTGTTGCCTCCAGGCCACTGTACATCGCCAGGCACTTGTTTTGGTTGCTGGTGTTTTTTGTTTGCTTCGGCGAGGTGTGATGCTGGCGTTCATATCCGTGTTTTGTTGAGAGGACGTCTGTACATCTCCGTAATTAATACTTGTATTCACATCCATATCTAAATGTCAAAAGATTGTCGTCTCACTGCTTTTGGTTTGGTGTGTGATAGTTGACATTTTTGGTGACATCATACTCCGTTTTTTTTTTCTTTTTGTAATTTGTACCGTTCTTTGTAAGCAGAGCATTCTAATCCCCCAGCTTTGTTTCATGTTCTTTTCCTATTCTTGCACGGAATACAGCCAACAATTGTAACTTCATGACATTGGAATTTTTTATGACCGGGTTTCGCACATTTCTCGCAGGCAGCTTTCCTGTCACATCTTTCCGACGAATAGCCAACATCCGAACAGTTGAGACACTTTCGTACCGATACGTAGTCCCTAAAGCATAAAGATTCAAATTGTGTGTACAACTTATCCCTCCTTAATAACAGCAATCTAATCCTTGGTGTCACATCTAGAATATTATATACCGTTCTTTTTGCCTCATGGCCTGTTTTGAATCGTATTTTAACTCTTTGTTGGAATTTCTCTTCGGTAATGTGGTCTCTGAGATTGATCTCCAACAGCTCTTCTAGAAAGTCCTGATCTGTAAGTGTTGTTGGAATATTGTGTACTGCCAGTATAGATCTTAGTTTTCTGGGTTATTCTCATCGAATGTCCTTTAAGTTTGATGCTTTTTCAGTAATGTTTCTCCTGTGTGCTTGTGTCTCAATTTAAAGTATTACTATGTTTGATGTATCCCTTATTGCTTTTATATTATCAAGTCTATGGTTTATTGCTTTAGTTAAGGTTTCCCTTGTAGCTTTAGCATCCCGGTTGTTCTCTGATTTAAAAAAGAGGACAGCTGCCTGTTTATTTTTTGCTAATTCAATTTGTTCTTCAATCCTGGTTTTCGGCTTGGTGACAGGACCACCTGCCGCGATTGAACCGAAAATCAGTGGTGTTGGCCTCGCCCAGGTGCGTAATTTCTGATTTTCTTCCTTTATAGGTGAGATATCCATATCCAAAGTTTCAATTGTGTCTGTTGCGTCAGGGGCATTTTCCGCCGCTAATTCCCTACGCAGTCTTTCGTTTTCAGTTCTTACTGCGTCATTTTGTCCATGAAGTCTGATAATGCTAAAGCCCTTATTTTTGCCTGACTGTTGCAATAATTATGGTGGACACCCTTTTCTACTTCAGCTCTGCTTGAAAATCCGCCAGAATTTCGTCTACAGCGGTTATCATTTTTGATTCCATGTTTGTACGTCTAGTTGTTACATCCCCTGTTGAGCTTGTTTATCTGATCGCTCCTTGTTCCAGTGTTGGTCTGTTGTCATTCCCGTTGCCGGCTGATATTACGGTAACGTTTAATTTCGGAGTCTGGCCGCCTTCATAGGTGTTCGATGCAGCCAATGCCAACTTGGCCCACGATGTACGCTCCAGCGACAGCGTGATTAAATTGTTTCACAAAGTAAGTTGGAGGTAGCCTACACCAGGCGGTACTTGGAAACCGACAGCCAGCTCCCGATGTCTGAGTCTAATGTAAGTGAAAAACCGTCTTAACTCCTAGTATATACTGATAACTCGGTCTTCGTGTTCAGGCAGTGTGCCAGTGTCAAAGAAGCGCGAGGAAATAAGAGCCACACACCGACTGAAAATACCTTTCCGCAGATGGTGTCCGCTGTGTCGGGCGCTGCCACAACGAACAGCTGTCGCTCGCGCAGTCAGCACGGCCCGCGTCCGACGTCACTGCAGCCCGCTGCACGCCGCGCCGTCAGCGGAAGGCGCCACGCGTCGCCGCCGCCAGAGGACAATGGCCACCCGCTCCGCCGACAAAACTTGCCACACGGCTCACAAGAATAAACCCACTAACACGGAGGAAAAAACCTCTCTCGCCGAAACTGCAGTCCGAAACTAGTCTTTATTGCGTAACGTGACAGATTACAACTTTAACTATCCGCGCATAAACTTGCACAGCACGCCAACTACGTTTTCTGCATCTACATACGTACTCCGCAATCAACCATACTGTGCGTGGCGGAGGGTACCTCGTGCCACAACTGGCATCTTCTCTCCCTGTTGCACTCCCAAACAGAACGAGGGAAAAACGACCGCCTATATGCCTCTGCACGAGCCCTAATCTCTTGTTGTGTACATAGTTCCGCGTAGTCAGCACGAACACAACTTTCCCACTAGAGCGCGCCCCGCTGAGCACAACAGCGCAGGAGCAGCGCTCGTCCGTCTCCGCTCTACGATATGGCGCTGCCATAAAGACGGACCAAATTCTGATTCCGCCGATCTTCGTATGAAGATGTAACGCAGCCAATGAGATTGCTGCTAACGTAGAACCTTTTCTCCTTGCGGATCACATTCGCGCAGTGATACCTGAACGCGCGAGGTATTATAACGAGTGTACAGACCTCCAATTAGTCAGTCCGCATTTGTCTGCATTTTTCTGCATTTGTCTGTACCAGTCTATAGTCAAGTTTCATTCAGTCTATGTCTAATAAGATTATCATATTCCTGTACACAGCCATGAAGATAAATGTATAGACAGTTTGTCAAGTATCAGAGATATGTGAGAATAAGATTAACGTACCAAGACCAAAGGAACTTCAGATTGTCAATTGTAAATAGCATCCAGAATCAAGTTAAGTAAGGTTTATGATTGTTATTATTTTAATAAATGTGTGTGAAAATTAATCAAGTTGTGTTTAATGTTGGTCACCGTCAATCTGCTACTCTAAGCGTGCAAGTGGCATTTCTATCGTCTGACCTAACGGCAGAAGGTAAACACGCCACGATAAGACCACGAGACATACTGCTGACACTCAGCTACTTAGTTAGAGCGACAAGTCAAATAATCTGATGGTGTCTGTACCGAAGGTCTTACAGTACGCACACCAAATATCTCTTATCTTATCTTCGTGGTCTTTCCGCGAAATGTAAGTTGGCGGCAGTAAAATTGTACTGCAGTCAGCCCCAAATGCTGGTTCTCTAAATTTCCTAGTGATTCACGAAAAGAACGCCTCCTTTCCTCCAGAGACTCCCACCCGAGTTCCTGAAGCATTTCCGTAACACTCGCGTGATGATCAAACCTACCAGTAACAAATCTGGCAGCCCGCCTCTGAATTGCTTCTGCGTCCTCGCTCAATCCGATCTGATAGGGATCCCAAACGCTCGAGCAGTACTATTACAGATGAATCACCTCTTCCCAAAATTCTACCAATGAACCGAAGACGACCATCCGCCTTCCCCACAACTGCCATTACATGCCTGTCCGACCTCATATCGCTCTGCAATGTTACGCCCAAATATTTAATCGACGTGACTGTGTCAAGCGCTACACTACTAATGGAGTATTCAAACATTACGGGATTCTTTTTCCTAATCATCTGCAATAATTTACATTTATCTATATTTGGAGTTAGCTGCCATTCTTTACACCAATCACAAATTCTGTCCTAGTCTTCTTGTATCCTCCTCCAGTCACTCAACGACGACAACTTCCCGTACACCACAGCATCATCGGCAAACAGCCGCACATTGCTATCCACCCTATCCAAAAGATCATTTATGTAGATAGAAAACAACAGCGGACCTACTACACTTCCCTGAGGCAGTCCAGACGATACCCTCACCTCCAATGAACACTTGCCATCGAGGACAACGTACTGGGTTCTATTACTTAAGAAGTCTTCGAGCCAGTCACATACTTGGGAACCAATCCCATATTCTCGTACCTTAGTTAGGAGTTCCCACCACAAACGCGACAATAAGGGGAGCGCTCGCCGAATACGTCCGCACGCCACGCCACCCACCTTACAGTCTTGGTTGAAGATCAGCAGCAGGCGGACGAAGTAATTCATGCGTTAGGTACTGTCAACACCACAAGGCAAACGGTTGTTTTTGGAGCGCTGCCGAGAACTGAAAGCATGGAGTGTTGGTGATCGGCGTCGCATTGGGCTCAACGACATCAAGCTTCCGGGACAGCCCGGACAACCACCGTCGGTGACTATGGAGGCGACCTGGGGAGAGCTCCCATTCGTCAAACGTTTTGTAGAGGATCAGCGCTGTTACTCCTGGTGTCATGGTGTGTAAGCCAACGGGTATGATTTCAGGTCACAGTTAGTAATGACATAGGGGGCTCTGGTGACGGCAGAAAGGTGTGTCACGTACATCCTGCGTCCTCGTATTTTGTCTCTGATGTGACAGTATAATTGTGCCATTTTTCACAAAACACGAGTCTCTATGTATGTGTGATGTTAAGACACTTCTATGGCCAGCACGATTCTCAGATCTGTCCCCGATAGATCAAATGCAGCAACAACTCAGACGTCAACTATCTCCCAGTAACAGTACCCAGGAGGTTAACGACCACTCGCGATGGTTATGGGCAAGCTTGCCTCTGGAGGGAACGCTACAGCTTTATGACACACTTTCCAACCAAATAAGTGTGTGCGTCCAACCCATAAGGGGTGCAAAGTCATCCTGATAAGTCGGTTCATACTGACATGCTTTTCGTAAATTTGCCTTGGTTTTGTAGTCACTTGAATAACATCACAAAACCTCTAGACTCATTAAGTTTCATGTCATTTCTTGGTCCCCTCCTGCATGGTTCACACTTTTTGTTAGGAATTAGGGTGTATATGTATATACAGGGTGTTTCCTTAAGAGAGTGCAAACATGTAACAGGACATAGAGAATGATACACTGAAAAATTTGAGACATGGAACGTCAGATCGGAGAAGCCAGCTTAAGGAGATATGGAAGCAAACATGTCTACCGTTTTGTCTTGCATTACTGTTTTTCAGCTTATCTACAACTAACATGCGTACAAGTTTACATGCACTGTGCTCTTTATTTACATGTACATTCATTATTTCTGCAAGGAAAGAAGGAGAACGAGCCTGATTTCTGCGCTGTAGTTCCCTCTCTAGATTGTCACACAGATGACAAAATGGTAGATATCGAAATAGACGACAGAGGGATAGAGAAACAATTAAAATCGCTCAAAAGAGGAAAGGCCGCTGGACCTAATGGGATACCAATCCGATTTTACACAGAGTACTCGAAGGAACTTGCCCCCCTTCTTGCAACGGTGTACCGTAGGTCTCTAGTAGAGCGTAGCGTTCCAAAGGATTGGAAAAGGGCACAGGTCATCCCCGTTTTCAAGAAGGGACGTCGAACAGATGTGCAGGACTATAGACCTATATCTCTAACGTTGATCAGTTGTAGTGTTTTGGAACACGTATTATGTTCGTGTATAATGACTTTTCTGGAGACTAGAAATCTACTCTGTAAGAATCAGCATGGGTTTCGAAAAAGACGATCGTGTGAAACCCAACTCGTGCTATTCGTCCACAAGACTCAGAGGGCCATAGAAACGGGTTCCCAAGTAGATGCCGTGTTTCTTGACTTCCGTAAGGCGTTCGATACAGTTCCTCACAGTCGTGTAATGTACAAAGCATATGGACAATCAGACCAATTGTGTGATTGGATTGAAGAGTTCCTAGATAACAGAACACAGCATGTCATTCTCAATGGAGAGAAGTCTTGCGAAGTAAGAGTGATTTCAGGTGTGCCGCATTATATATAAATGATCTTGTGGATAACATCGGAAGTTCACTGAGGCTTTTTGCAGATGATGCTGTTGTACATCGAGATGTTGTAACAATGGAAAAACAGGAGGATCTTCAACGAATTGACGCATGGTGCAGAGAATGGCAATTGAATCTCAATGTAGACAAGTGCAATGTGCTGCGAATACATAAAAAGAAAGATCCTTTATCATTTAGCTACAATATAGCAGGTCAGCAATTGGAAGCCACTAATTCCATAAATTATCTGGGAGTACGCATTAGAAGTGATTTAAAATGGAATGATCATATAAAGTTGATTGTCGGTAAAGCAGATGCCAGACTGAGATTCATTGGAAGAATCGTAAGGAAATGCAATCCGAAAACAAAGGAAGTAGGTTACAGTACACTTGTTCGCCCACTCCTTGAATATTGCTCACCAGTGTGGGATCCGTACCAGATAGTGTTGATAGAAGGGACAGAGAAGATCCAACGGAGAGCAGCGCGCTTCGTTACAGGATCATTTGGTAATCGCGAAAGCGTTACGGAGATGATAGATAAACTCTAGTGAAAGACTTTGCAGGAGAGACGCTCAGTAGCTTGGTACGGGCTTTTGTTGAAGTTTCGAGAACATACCTATACCTCCACCGAGCAGTCAAGCAGTATATTGGTTCCTCCTACGTATATATCGCGAAGAGACCATGAGGATAAAATCGGGGAGATTAGAACCCACACAGAAACATAACGACAATGTTTCTTTCCACGAACAATACGAGACTGGAGTACAAGGGGGAACCGATAGAGGTACTCAAAGTACCCTCCACCACACACCGTCAGGTGGCTTGCGGAGTATGGATGTAGATGTATAAGTTGTGAAGCAGGTTTTGTTTACTTTACTTTTCCATAAGGTGGCTGCCTTGTAGCGTATTTACGTTGTCCCATGACAGAACGTGCTATAAATCAACGAAATACCAGTTCATAACTTAGTGCTATTCAGAGAAGTACAGTACAATACGATGAAGCAGTACCAGTACAGTATTCCCTGGTTACTGGATTCGAAGGAGAGGTTCTATTCCATGTCCTCCCAAGTAACCTGATCTAAATCCTTTTATTATTTTCTAACGGGATTATCTCAAGTCACTTGAGTATGAGATCCCAGTGGATACATAGATGGAATTAGATGCCAGAATTGTAGCTGTCTGAGATGTGATCCCAAATACACCAGGGATATTTGTCAGGGTACGTCAGAAACTTGTCCGCCGATGTTATGTTTGCATGGAGGTTGATGGCCATCAGTTTCAGCACATTTTCTAAGATTCACTACAAATGGTACGTTCAATGTCTCAATATTGATATTTGCCGTTAGCTAATGCAAATAAAAAAACTACTCAGTAATGTGATTTTATTCCTGTTATCTCCTTAAGCTGACTTCTCCGGTCCTATGTTCCCTATCTCAGATAGTTAAGTGGAGCATCCTCTATGTACTGATAAATCTTAGCACGCTCTTACAGAAACACCCAGTATATACGAACTGTATGTCTACAATAACAGCGAGTCTCGTAGTATATTCACCACGAATCTGTAGGCTGACTAGTCGAATTATACACTCTCTTCATTGTGTTGTTATTTAAATTTCTACTTTAAGCTAGTGACGACAAATTTAGTAAGAATTTAGTGAGCATTCAGTGCCTGTGAGATTCCACGACTTGGTTTTCATATTAGTTGGATGGACCTGCGCTTTGGGTCCAACAGCCAATAATGATGTATTAATTTACCTACCTTTTCGACCTTGCACTTGCATTCGAAAGATTATTTACGGAACGTTTGCCGCGGAGAGGAGCAGCGTAAGTGGACTACTTAGAACTTACTGATGTTCCAGCATCGCAAGCTAAGCTCACCTATATTTCCGACCATTATTTAATTAATAAGACTGACTAATAAATCAAATTTGACAGAAGCAGGAGATCTAACCAATGTTATTTCCGTAGCAAAGCTACAACTGTGACACCTTAAGTTGGTTGGGAGCCGGATTCATAACAGAATAAAGGGATGTACTAAAAACGCAAGTACATGGTCATACATCATTACACAGAGATTATATTTGTTTAATTGTTTATCCCAGTGAACCTCTGTATATCTATCACCTTTCCAGATGGCACAGTTGAAACTCACTGAATTTGCGTTTTGGAGGCCAGCAGTGCAAATCCGAGTCCGACTATCCAGAATTTAGTTTCCCTTGGTGCCTAAATCAGTTAAGACAGATACTCGGAAGACGGTACGTTTGAAAGTAACACAGCTGATTCCTTGATTCCCTTCCCCACTCTTTCCGAATCCGACCTTGTGCCCATCTTCAAGAACATCCTCGTCAATGCGAACGTTATATCCCGTTCTTCTTTTATTCCCTTCGAACACGCCCTTACATACCCGGAATTGTTATAATGAAAGAATAATCCTTGCTTGTGGTGAGACGATTTTAAATTGCGTCACTCATAAAGATAACACTGTTCACTAATACACACATCAAAAAAAAGTTTTGCATCACTCTGGTTCCCAGAACTCCGGAAGACAGACGTTTACAGTGGATATTGTATCTCAGACACAGTCCCTTTGACTCTTCAAAGATATCATAAACAACCATGCATGAGCAGCTTCAGTTCCAGACATTCCACCAGGAAGGAGATACACGGCTCGTGTTGTCTGTACTTCATCCATTCCTAGACGGTCAACACTACCGTTAGATCGAATCTGCATTGTTACTTCGTGCCGGGAAGGGCTCTCATCAAGAGAAATGTCCAGGCGTATCGGAGCTAACCAAAGGGATGTTGTTCGCACATGGAGGAGATACAGATAAACAGGAACTGTCGATGATATGCTTAGCTCGGGCCGCCCAAGCGATACTACTGCAGTGAATGACCCGTACCTACGGATTATGGCTCCATGGAACCTTGACAGCAACGCCACCATGTTGAATAATGCTTTTCGTGCAGACATCGGACGTCGCGTTACAACTAAAACCGTGCGCAATAGGGATCATGATGCACAACTTCACTCCCGACGTCTATGGCGAGATCCCTCTTTGCAACCACGACACCATGGAGCGCGATACAGATGGGCCCAACAACATGCCGAATGGACAGCTCAGGATTGGCATCACGTTCTCTTCACCGATAAGTGTCGTATACGTCTTCAATCAGACTATCGTCGGAGACGTGTTTGGAGCCAACCCGTTCAGTATGAACGCCTTAGACACACTGTCCAGCGAGTGCAGCAATTTGGGAATTCCCTACTGTTTTGGGGTGGCATTATGTGGCGTCGACATACGCCGCTGGTTGTCATGGAAGGCGCCGTAACGGCTGTACGATACGTGAATGCCATCCTCCGACCGATATTGCATCCATATCAGCAGCATATTGGAGAGGCATTCGTCTTCATGGACGACAGTTCGCGCCCCCGTTGTGCACATCTTGTGAATGACTTCCTTCAGGACAAGGACATAGCTCTACTAGAGTGGGCAGCATCCATATCAGCAGCATATTGGAGAGGCATTCGTCTTCATGGACGACAGTTCGCGCCCCCGTTGTGCACATCTTGTGAATGACTTCCTTCAGGACAAGGACATAGCTCTACTAGAGTGGGCAGCATGTTCTCCAGATATGAACACTACCGAACATGCCTGGGACCGATGGAAAAGGGCTGTTTATGGACAACGTGACCCACCAACCACTCTGATGGATCTACTCCGAATCGCCGTTGAGGAGTGCGACAACCTGGACGAACAGGGCATTGAAGAACTTGTGGATAGTACTTTACGGCTAATACAGGCATTCATCAATGCAAGATGACGTGCTACTGGGTATTAGAGATACCGGTGTGTACAGCAATCGTGACCACCACCTCTGAAGGTCTCGCTGTATGGTTGTATAACATGCAATTTGTGGTTTTCATGAGCAACAAAAAGGGTGGAATTGACGTTTTTGTTGATCTATATTCCAATTTGCAGGTATTCCAATTTACAGGTTCCGGAACGCTCAGAACCGAGGTGATGCGAAACTTTTATTGATTTGTGTAATAATAATAATAAGAAGAAGAAGAAGAAGGAGAAGGAGAATGAGAAAAATTTTAGGAGTGTCCTGATTTTTGATCAAGAAAGTCATGTTCTGTAAGTTACCTACGAATATCAGCCTTTTTGTCTTTGTAGGGCGCCCTTAGCAAGAACATCGGTGTTTGTACGCTATTGTTAATGGTATGTGGTGGTCAACAGAAGAGAAATCTTAGTTTCATACTACCACATCCAACCTCTAAATTGGCGGGTACCACACGCTGTCGCCAAAGAACAGCGGTCACAAAGGGAAGGGGAGACTCAGCATCGTTCAAAAACAATGTTTGTCGGTATTCACGTTAGTGGCCACCCGATGTGAAGAAGCGAGATGAAAGGTGATGCGAGACGTAAAAGAAGATCCGGGGAATATAGTGTTTGCGGACTCGATGGCAACTCACCGGAGAGCGGTGGCCGGCGGTTTTACGACGCGCCGTAAACAGCAGAATGTCTTGCAAAGCCAGAAGCGTCGTGCGCAGGCTTAGCTGGCGCTGTGCGTTAAGCCAGCAGCGGAACTCTCTACGCGCTCCCTTCTCAACAGCTCTCCCTTCAGTTAGCTCAACTGCAGGGCAGTTGCTACACTCAATGCACACATTCTGTCTCATGAAAGAGGTATATCTGAGCGACATTGTGTTACAGTTTCCGATTCATATTTACAGCTGTCGTAAATGCCGAAGGCTGCGGAAACTCTGTAAAAGAGTAATGACCATAGAAAGTTGGTAGAGGATCTTACTCTAAGTTTAGCTTTTGAGAGTAAAATATGAGATACTTTTTCTTAACCAGTCGTATGTCTCTTGAAAGAAGTATCAGTCCTTGAGAGGCCATCCCGGCTCTGACTAATAATTCAAGACACAAAGAAATACGGTACTGGGCATTCTTCTTACCTACTAAATTTGTCTACCCTATTTGCTTCAGACGCATACTCTTATCCTTTTCTACCACGAAATATTTCATGTCCTATCAGACAGACATGATAAAATAAGAACTAAGAACTTTCTATACTTATTGTGAATGAAGACTGCAGCGAGTATTTAAATTTTTATTCTAGTTACGGAGGTTTCGCCTGCTGGGGTGACCGAGCGGTGCTAGGCGCTACAGTCTGGAACCGCGCCACCGCTACGGTCGCAGGTTCGAATCCTGCCTCGGACATGGATGTGTGTGATGTCCTTAGGTTAGTTAGGTTTAAGTAGTTCTAAGTTCTGGGGAACTGATGATCTCAGAAGTTAAGTCCCATAGTGCTCAGAGCCATTTTATGGAGGTTTATTGTGCAATGACATCGTGCAACTTCATCTGTGTGGCTACAGATATTTGCTGAAACTGTTTCTGATGGTAGCTTCAGTATGGAAACTCTCAATTTAAATTTAGCGACAAGGGTAGCTCACATTTCAACATTTGATCTCTTCTGTATTGACCTAAAACGTAAAGCGACACCAGTCAGACGAAAGTACGACAGTGCATTCCAAACAAGCTACTTTTTTTTTAAGTGACAGAAGTACAGCCACAGTATTTTACATACATAGGCAAAACTAAAAGTGTGAAATGATATCAAGTGTAACATGAAGCTCTCCCCTCTATGATGCGTTAACTGTTCCGGTCAGCGCCCTACGAGATACGAACGCTTAAAACAGAGAATGTGACGTTACACTGCAGACAGAAAAATGAAAGAAATTTGAACTACCATATTTTTATCAAATGGCGATATTAAGAAGATACCCGGAGCTACAGAATTTCAGAATTCAGTAATTTTATTTGACGTCCTGAAGAATCCGGTAATCATAGTACAAGAGTTTACTTAGAGATGAGTTACTGACCTGAATGAGATTTTCACTCTGCAGCGGAGTGTGCGCTGATATGAAACTTCCTGGCAGATTAAAACTGTGTGCCCGACCGAGACTCGAACTCGGGACCTTTGCCTTTCGCGGGCAAGTGCTCTACCAACTGAGCTACCGAAGCACGACTCACGGCCGGTACTCACAGCTTTACTTCTGCCAGTATCTCGTCTCCTACCTTCCAGACTTTACAGAAGCTCTTCTGCGAACCTTGCAGAACTAGCACTCCTGAAAGAAAGGATATAGCGGAGACATGGCTTAGCCACAGCCTGGGGAATGTTTCCAGAATGAGATTTTCACTCTGCAGCGGAGTGTGCGCTGATATGAAACTTCCTGGCAGATTAAAACTGTGTGCCCGACCGAGACTCGAACTCGGGACCTTTGCCTTTCGCGGGCAAGTGCTCTACCAACTGAGCTACCGAAGCACGACTCACGCCCAGTACTCACAGCTTTACTTCTGCCAGTATCTCGTCTCCTACCTTCCAGACTTTACAGAAGCTCTTCTGCGAACCTTGCAGAACTAGCACTCCTGAAAGAAAGGATATAGCGGAGACATGGCTTAGCCACAGCCTGGGGAATGTTTCCAGAATGAGATTTTCACTCTGCAACGGAGTGTGCGCTGATATGAAACTTCCTGGCAGATTAAAACTGTGTGCCCGACCGAGACTCGAACTCGGGACCTTTGCCTTTCGCGGGCAAGTGCTCTACCAACTTTTTTTTTTTTATAGTGCCCGACCGAGACTCGAACTCGGGATCTTTGCCTTTCGCGGGAAAGTGCTCTACCATCTTTTTTTTTTAATTTTTTTGTTTTAGGTACTCGAACCGAATATAGAAATTAAAATTGTATAGCCCATGTGAGTTTTGAACTCACGATCCTCAACACAAGAGCTTAGTATATTAACCACTTTTTTTTATTAATATGTAATTTTGATTTGTAGAGGCTTGTAATTCTTTTTAATCAATTCTTTGCGGAAGTTTGATAATTATTTATAACTTAGAAAGGCAGTTGAAAAAAAAGAGGAAACAATAGTAGCATAGACGGGTCTCGAACCAGGGTCGCCTGGACGGGAGTCTCGCTCTCTTGTCACTTTTTTTTTGAATGCATAAAAAAAAACAAGGCAGCCATGCGCAAAAAGTTGCCAATAAAGTGAACTAAAAAGGGCCATCTTGCTCGCCGCGGTCACATTGCTAGGCGGGCGGCCAGGAACGGGCGGTCGTCATTACATTGGACATCACCAGCCACCAATCGTTGGAGCGCCCGGGGCTGCTGCACACAGTCAGAGACTGTTTCTCTTACCATAGGGGAATCATGGAAAGATCACATCTACAAGTTAATGTCGTCTCACACCCGGCACACCCCAGCTGGATGGTGGGTCCATGAATGACGAACCCAAATAGTTCGCAAAAAGGTTCCGGTAATCCTGTCTGTTCGTTAAGACCAGAAACTCGTCGATCATATAGTACCATAAATCGAGGACGTCTTTGTCTCCATCGCGGTATATGTAGTATATCGCCATTCCTCGTACCCAATTAACCGCATTCATCCGGGTCATAGGGAAATAGACAGCGTCGGGATGAAAGAGTTCTTGGGGTAAAATCGAAACGTAGGGGCGGCGGAGCAGGAAAGCCAGGATCTGGCGGATCAGTTTCCAGCACTCACGCGCGGGGCCACAGTTCAGTCTATGTTCGTCCGTGTCTAACGTCGTGCAACGGGGGCACACAGGGTCGTCAATTAGGTGAATGGCATGCAGCCGTTGTCGGGTTGGAAGTTTCTCGTTAACGACCACATACCACGTCGACCGCACGAAAGTAGACAGGAACGGCGCGTGGATGGCTCGCCATACCCGTGGCCAGTCGACCGTAGGGTGGCGCCGTACAATGTCGTTATCCGGAGTCCAGTGCTGGAGAGCACTATAATAAGTCTTCGCTGTCGGATTTCGTGTCTCCGATATAACCCGCAACACATAGCTATGCTCTACGAAAAACGTTCTAATATGTGACAGCGAGGACGATAAATGTCCAACTGGTACCGGTGGGTACAGCGTACGTGGGGTCACTTCTTCAATCAGTAGGCCGGGGAGACTGGCTGTTGGTGAAAGCCAGAGTCGCCTCATGGAACGGAGATACAGTGCCAGCGCTCTGTGCTTGACGTGAGTGAGTCCAACACCGCCTTTGTCGAAGGGTAAAGTAAGCGTAACAAAACGGATCTTGAGAACAGCACCATCGTTCACCACGTGTCCAAACACTGCCTGTATCCTGGAAGCCATCGTGTCCGTTATCGGCAGTACATGGGCGTACTGGTTAAGGTGAGAAGCCATGTACACATTGACGTATTGGGCGCGTTGCAAAATGTTCAATGATCTGAATTTATTGAGACGAGCCTCTAAACGGAGTCGTCGTAAGACCATACGATACGTAAAGGCCGCCGTGCGTTGTATTTGTCGATGGAGTGATATCCCTAAACACTTGAGCATCGGGACCTTTGTCAGAGGTACGGCCAGACCTGCAGGCATTCCTCGTCCTACCTCCATGTAGCGTGATTTCCGAAGGTTGAGCACACTGCCTGCCACCGCCCCATACTGGTGGAGTCAGGAAAACGCCGTGTGTATTTCGTCACCAGACCGTGCTAAGAACATCACATCGTCGGCGTATGCACCACATCGAAAGGTTACGGAACGGAGGGTAAGTCCTTCTAAGCGTCGCCGTAGTCCGTGAAGAGCTGGTTCGAGGGCAACGGCGAAGAGCATGGCAGGAAGAGGACAACCCTGCCGGACGGACCTGTTGACACGGACGGGGGCGGACCGACAGCCGTTGATCATAATCCTCGTGACAGCCCCATGGATCAATCGAAGCACAACAGACGTCGTCAGACGCGGGACACCGATGTGTTCCATAACAGCACGCAGGAAACCATGGTTAACGCGGTCGAAAGCATGGTCGAAGTCCAGCGCAACAAGAGCGCCTTGGAGGCGGCAAGTTTGCATGAGCGCCACCACGTCTCTATAGGTGCTTAAAGTCGTAAACACATTAGTGTCGCCCCCGAGGCAGGTTTGATCAGTGTGAATGGCCGCCATTACCGTAGGTTTGAGCCTCTCACGGAGCATGCGTGTCAACAGCTTATAGTCAGTGTTTAGCATTGTCAACGGGCGAAAATTAAGAGGGCGACGGCCTCCGCCGGGTTTGGGCACAGGGATCAAGAGACCCTCAGTAAAGTCAGATGGTACCTGAAAATCGGCGTCCAGGAGTTCACTGTACATCCTGACCCACATTGGGCCCATGAGATCAAAGAACCGCTTGTAAAATTCAAGATTGAGGCCGTCAGGGCCAGGCGTTTTGTTGGGAGAGCCACGCAACAGAGCCTCTCGCAGTTCTTCCAAAGTCACCGCCGACAAGAGCGTAGCATCATCTTGTAGGTTCCGAGAGACTGGTAGGTCAGATAGGACTTCCCTGACCCCTACATTCATGTGGGACTCCCTCTCGTAAAGAAGTTTATATGACTGTGTGAACGCTCGGACGATATCCATTTGTGCGTCAACGCGTCGCCCATCCTCCGTCTCAACCTCGGTAATGAGCTGCCTCTTGCGTCTTCGGCGTTCTTGAATGATATAGTGGAGGGAAGGTCGTTCACCACGAACATCATCAGTCGTCCTCGCTCGCACCTGCACACCCGCAAGACGTACGGCGTTGATACGAAGCAATTGTGCCTTGACGCGTTGTACTGCTGATTGTCGCTCTGGCGACGGCGGTTGTACAGCCAGTTCGCGGAGCGCAGTATAGTAAAAATCAGTAGTCGCAGTATACCAGCGCGCTCGGTCGCGTCCATAGCTGACTAATGTTCGGCACAGTGCGGGTTTTGCACACCGTAACCACCATTGAAGTACAGAACGGTAGGCGGGTAAACGCCGGTGGCAATTGCTCCATGTGGACTCGACTGCGCGTCTGCAATTTATCTAATCAAGAAGGGCCACATTGAGGCCCCACGGACCCCTACTTCGGCGGACGCGCTGGCGGGGAAGGGTGAGAGTACACACATATGCGAGGTGATCCGTGAACGCTGCCAGCCACATCTCAGCGTCGACAACGGCCGATCGTAGGCCGCGGGTGACGTAGACTCGATCCAAACGGCTCGCGGAGTGACTAGTAAAGTAGGTGTGTGCTCGACGGTCGCCGTGTTGGATGATCCAGGTGTCCAACAAGGCCAAGTCCTGTACAAGTGCCTGGAGTGCCGGGCAGGTGGTATAGTGTGGCTCCTGGTCAGATGGGCGGAGCACACAATTAAAATCGCCGCCTACTACCAAGTGGTCGGTATTGCCCTGGAAGAGCGGGGCTATATCTTCTGCAAAAAAGGTGCGCCGTTTTCTCCTTTTGCCGGTGCCTGAAGGAGCATATAAGTTCACTAGACGTACTGTACCAATTGTGAGTGCGACCCCCCGGGCCGACGGTAAATAGGAGACATCAGTGGCCATTATCTCTTGCCGCAGTAGAATCGCCGTACCTCCGCCGCCCACATCTGCAGGCATAGTGTAGGCGTCATATCCGTAGGCATCGAGACAGAGTCCTGATCGGACTTCTTGAAGGAAAACAACGTCCAGATCCGCAGCGCGTAACGTATCCTTCAGCATACGGGTCTTGACATCAGATGTAATGCCATTGACGTTGATCGTGGCGAGGCGGTATGCCTGGTCCATCAAGTCTCGGGAGGTGACCATGGTATGACAGGAGGGCAGTAGTCGTGACGTGGAGCGCTGGTCTTGCGAAGTGCTAGGCAGCGACGAGAGGTGCTCATGCCGCCCTAGGCGTCTGTCGCCGGCCGCGTAGACGCTGCCATCGGCATCGGTGCATCGTCTTGGTCCTGAAATGCATCCTGCAACTCCATCTCCTGCGCCCAGTCGCCCAGGGTCGTTGACACCACTGGACCTCGAGAGGCAGACGGAGGCAAGGGTGCATCCCCAGTGTCGGAGCTGCGGTGATCTCCCGCATCCCCATGTGGTCCAGACCCAGCGGTAGTGGGAGAAGACGTCGAACCGTGTGAGACGGTAGGGTCGCCTGTGTCGGCGCGGTGGAGCGGCTGAGGCACCTCGTCATCCAGCGGTGTCGCCTCGGGCTGTTCTACGTCGTCGGTTGTCTTGCGCCGCTTCTTATGACGCTTGGGTGATTTCTGCTTACGCTGTCGCGCTCTGTTTCCGACGTAGGGCAAGGGGAGGACGCTGCATCCTGTGCTTCAACTTCCATCGCACCGTCGGCGAGCCGTTGTGACAGTGCGCCGGGGTCCGACGAAAGGACATCAGTATCATCAGCACTGAAAGACGCTTGGGGCTCCGTGGAAGCTACTGCAGGGTCCTCCAAAGCTCGCACCAATACAGTGGGGTCGTCATATACAGCTGGCGTCTCCAGTCTCGCCGCCGCAACATACGTAATCGGCAGAGAGGTCGGTGTCGACGGACGAATCTGGTCGGTCGAGGGTGTCTGCACGAGACGGCGTTGCAGGCATTCGGTACGCATGTGTCCCGTCTGGCCACAACCGGAGCAGGTTCTCGGCTGACCGTCGTAAATAATTATTGCCCTGCAACCAGCGATCGTGAGATACGAAGGAATATGGCGATGCAGGTCAATACGGACTTGTCGCACCCCGTTAAGGACAGGGTAGGTGTCGAAGGTCTTCCATTTTTCGGCCGTGTGGCCGAGAACTGTTCCATAGGGTCGAAGAGCAAGGGTGACCAAATCCGCTGGAACTTCAAAAGGGAGCTCAAACACGCGCACATTTTGGATTCCCAATCCAGCACGTTCAAGCGTCACCACACCCACGTTTCCGTCTGAGTGGCAGAACCGATAACCTGCCGTCGAGCGTCTAAGAAGTTTGTCACATGCTTCGTCACTTAAGATATACGACGCTGGAGACAATAGATAAGTGGATACCGATCAGCTCGTTAGGATCAACATGTACCACATCGCGTAAAAAACGCTCTACTTCGTGGGCCTTGGGTATAGAGTACGTAGTGTCGAACTGCAGCTTGATCGTGGCTTTCCGATACGAAAGAGCCATCGTGTGTCAGGAACGTGACGGCAATACGTAACACTAGCGCGCCGGCGCGGTAAACAACAACACACCCGGAAACGCCGACACGGAGCGGCCGGGACGTACCGCACCGCTCCACAACCAAAGGCCGACTGTCCAACTGAGCTACCGAAGCACGACTCACGCCCGGTACTCACAGCTTTACTTCTGCCAGTATCTCGTCTCCTACCTTCCAGACTTTACAGAAGCTCTTCTGCGAATCTTGCTGAACTAACACTCCTGAAAGAAAGGATATAGCGGAGACATGGCTTAGCCACAGCCTGGGGAATGTTTCCAGAATGAGATTTTCACTCTGCAGCGGAGTGTGTGCTGATATGAAACTTCCTGGCAGATTAAAACTGACCTGCCAGACAGCACCTATTGCTGCAAATATATTGGCGGAAAGAAATCACAACGCCACAAAATAACTAGTGTAGAGTAATGAAATATTGGGAATACATCTGTCTACCTAACATATTTAAGTGATTAACACTGCATGATCACAGGTTAACGTAAGCCAGACATAAGCTGTTGCAAATGTGAAATGCTGGCACATCAATAACCCGTGTAACGGCCACACTGTTGAATGCAAACATACAAAAGTGCATTCATTGTGTAGGCAATATTCCTGATGTCAGTTTGTGGGATGGAGTTCCATGCCTGTCTCATTTCGTCGGTCAATATATGGACGGTTAATGCTGTTTGTGGATGACGCTGGACTTGTCATCCGATGATGTCCCATGTATTCATATGTGATAGATTGGAGACAGATCTGGTATCAAGCAGACCAAGCCAACATATCGAAACTCTGTAGAGAGTATCGGGTTACAATAGCGGTATGTGGGCAGGCGATAGCCCGTTGGTAAGAACCCTCTGGAATACTATTCATGAATGGCGGCACAACAGATCGAATCACCAGAATAACGTACAAATTGGCACTCGGTGCGCGTGGGATAACCAGGACAATTCTCCTGCTGCCATACCAAGGCGATCCCAAGACAACAACTCCAGGTATAGATCCAGTGTGACTAGCATACAGACAGGTTGGGTGCAGGGCCTCAACTGGCTACCTTCTAACCAACACACGGCACTCACTGGCACCGAGGCAGGACCAGCTTCCGCCCTGCCCTACAATAATCTTCTGGTTGACACCACTGGAGTCCCCGATCACGGTGGTTTGGGGTCAATGGAATGCACGCTACAGATCGTCTGGTTCAGAACTGTCCTTGAAGTAACCTCTTTGTAACAGTTCGTTGTACCACTGTGGTGCCAACCAGTGCTCGAATCCCTGATGCAGATGCAGTACGATGTGCCAGAGCCATACGCCGAACACAACGGTCTTCGCTCTCGTTAGTGCCGCCTCACAGTCCGGAGCGCGGTCTTCTTGCGACTTTACATTCTCGTGACCACTGCTGCCAGCAATCGTATACAGTGGCTACAAATTCCCTCCAAGACTTTCTGTAATATCGCAGAAGGAACATTCAGCTCCTCGTAGCCGTATTACACGACCTTGTTCAAATTCGGTCGTGTGTTGATAATGTCGTCTTTGTCGCCTTAAAGGCAGTCTTCAGTAACACCAGCTCACCACGTCGAATTTCTAAGGCAACTTACTCTCACAACCGTTAGAGGGTGTATTTAAAGCAAACCTGATTTGCATCCCCCTAATGGTGCTGATAGCGCCACTCCTATGCGAGTGGCAGAATACTTGATCTGGCATCATCACTGAGTAGTAGAAACACACCTACCAACTTCCGCTTATGTCGCACAACTGGTTCTTGGTGTTGCGATTTTTCTCCTGTCAAAGTACGTAAACTTTTTGTTGGAGTTAGAACAAATCTGGGTGAGCGTAGGCTCATAATACAGCTTGCAATGAACACACAAAATTTGGCGATGCTTTTCGGTGATTTAGTTTGAGCTCCCATACTAACTTTAACTGTATTCGAGGTTGTTAAACTAGCTAAGAATTTTAAGTATTTTCTGAGACTCTAGTGAGATACGTTCTTTGTTAGTTTTCACAGTGATTGTTTATGGTACACACTACAGTTTCCTCTGGAGTTTAACTGTGAGGAATCGTGCATTCGAATTATGAGTGTTTCTGTACAGATTTCGTGGTTGATGGGCTGTTAAATTACTGTTCCATTTATTTATTATTTGTCTTTTTTTTTTTTTGATTGAATCTTCAATTATGTAATGCCACAACTCGTATATGTATGACTTATTTTCAATAAACATATATTAAATGAAAAATATAATAATTACGTTTCGACAACATTATCAGTCCAGTGGGATATTCCATAGAATTTTCTTATTGAAAAATGAATTCACTATATTGCATACAACATTGTAATGATCTAAGGATTAGTTCTATAATAAACGCGTGAACTTCAAAGTGCTAGTGTACTACTGACCCCTACGATATTGAAGAGAGCTAGTGTAAGTGTGTAGAACGTGCACTGTGCATACCAAGAGGAAACGGTACAACCGCTGGTTCAATCGTGTTTGTAGAGGAGCTAACAGTCTTAGCACAAAATAGGTGTCTTTGATTACGTCTGTGAAAGACTACTGAAGTTCTTGTGCCAAGAACCTTCACTCGATCAACATACTATGTCGAAAATGTGCTAAGGGAGATCTCACAATCTTTATATAAGGCGCTTGTCACCACTCGTCAGTCTCTATGAGTACGGTATCACTGTGGGTTGTAGGCAGAATAAATATCGCTTATGTCAGCACAACTTTCCTGGAAATCGCAATGTCAGCATCAGCGTTCCCCGCAATTGTAATTTCAGTTGTACTTTTTCTTGGAATGATCTATCCCCCCCCCTTTCCCATCCCCCCTCCCCCCTATGATGTTTGTGTCACACCGACGACATGTCGCCGGCCGGGGTGACCGAGCGGTCCTAGGTGCTGCAGTCTGGAACCGCGCGACCGCTGCGATCACAGGTTCGAATCCTGCCTCGGGTATGGATGTGTGTGATGTCCTTAGGTTGGCTAGGTTTAAGTAGTTCTACGTTCTAGGGGACTGATGACCTCAGAAAAGTTAAGTCCCATAGTGCTCAGAGCCATTTGAACCATTATTTTGACGACATGTCGGCGTCACACCGACGTTACTTTGTCAGACGGTTTGGGTACATTTGAGCACAGGTCCTCTCAGTACAGAGCACAGACCTGGAACAGAGAGCAAACTGCCTTAAAGTGGTGAGTTCCCACCGCTATTGGCCGAAAGCATGATGACGTAGACGCTGGCGATTAGCTGAAGGCACAGCTGCATCAGCAACGGAAGTGCGATTGCTAGAATCTAGACATCAATGGAGAAGAGGGGGAGGTAACTCCAGGAAAAAGTACCGCTGACATTGCGCTTCCAGGAAAGCTGATGCTGATATTGTGATTTCCTTGAAAACTGATGCTGACATTAGCAAAAGTTCTGCGTTGTTCGATATTTATTCTGCCCAGAACCCACAGTAATACCCTACTTTTTTAAAGCCATTATTACAGTGTGCATAGTAATTTTCTATTCATCTTTTAAAGATCAGTTTTCGATCTGTTTACTTCCTATTCATATTACAGACACTTGATATTTATTGAGTTTATCAGACAACTCCCCGAAGCATTTACGCTGCACACAATATATAATACCAGTCCCAGAGTTGGAAAATTTGGTTTATTCTATCTGTGGACGCCTGTCTAATAAACAGCGAAGTGTCGACACATTTTAATTCAGACACTGGTTTAGTATGCACTATTAATCTGTAGATGCTTTCACCTATCATCACTGATCGTATTGTCTCAGGATTTATGATGCAATGATATTCACAACGGAACTTAATTCGCTTATTGGTTTTGTTGATCTGCTGACAAAAAAAGAAAAAAAAAGGGAGAGGGCCAGAAGAAACGACGAAGTCAGAAAGGGGCCTTCATGGAGAGGTATAGCCGCGAAAGACTAGAGGGCTGGGCACAGCAATGGAATACTGCAGTAAGAGGCGCGGGGCGCCCTCGGCCGATGCGTCGCTCAGGCGGCGTCGGCGTGGCTGGCACGCTCGCAATTGGAGTGGAGTGCTGGACGCACTCTGCTCACGGAACGGCTGGCGAGCGATGTCGCTGGAGACGTGCCTAAGGAAAGACAGTAGAATGGGAAGCCAGCAACCGGTGAGCTGGCTGTAGGAGACAGCGACCGGCAGTGATATTGGAACGATGGTCAAAGCATTAGTGGTTTTGGCGTGTAAAACGAAAGCTTCGAAATGATGATCGAGGATGAATATTTTGAAATATAATGGTATTGGTCAGTTTGACGCTGGAGCCACCTCAAGTGACTCTACTGATTACGTGCCACCAGTTTTCGTGCTCGAGCTCTGCTTGTTACAATTTCTTTAGTAACGCTCAAGTACTATGTAATCAGACTCCTCCCCTGATGCTATACTTCTTTTCCCTACGCAAGGCGATGAGGAGCGAAAGCACCCTGTCTTGTGTTTTGTAAGGTGGATCTCTGTGTGATGTGAGGGTCATGCGTTACCCGCCATTTTCACGTTCAGGGTTGGGCATCTAATGCTACTCCGTGTCTACCTCTAGCAGTGGTTCTTGGGAGGACGACGGTTCAATCCCGTCTCCGGCCATCCTGATTTAGGTTTTCCGTGATTTCTCTAAATCGCTTCAGGCAAATTTCGGGATGGTTCCTTTGAAAGGGCACGGCCGATTTCCTTCCCAATCCTTCCCTAACCCGAGCTTGCGCTCCGTCTCTAATGACCTCGTTGTCGACGGGACATTAAACACTAACCACCACCACCACCAGTGGTTCTTGTTTCCGCTCATATAATTTGGCCCAAATCAGGAATGGTGAAGAACTGTGAAGCCTTCGCGTCTTCTGGAGGCGTTGCCATGCGGTAGTGTCAACGTGTCACCTGATATTTGCGTTGGGTGACCATTCCCAACAGAACCCGCACGTCCGCATTCCATCCTTCTCGTGGCGGCTCCTCGCACGCACACTTTCCAGGTTCCGGTTCGAACGAGGGGCGTTCAATAAGTAATGCAACACATTTTTTCTGCGCCAATTTTGGTTTAAGAACTGCGGAATTAGTTGTTAGGCATCGTGGAATATTCGCGCTTCAGTCTCTGAAGTTTCATTAAGTTGCGACAAGGGGCCACGATATACGTAGCCTTGAAAACGGCTTGTGTAGCGGAGCTGCTTTCGAAGGAGACAGCTTTATTGAGTTTCTTATGGTGGAGAATCAGAGCATCGCAGTTTTCATAGGTACTTGCAGAATGTCAAAGGAGACCTAACACTGAACAAACGCACAGTGAGTCATTGGGCGAGGCGTCTGTGTTCTTCAAAATAAGGTCGCTCAAACCTGCCCGATCTCTCGCTTAACGGTCGGCCGCACACCGCTTTAACTCCTGCGACGTTGGAACGTGTGGACACACTCATTCGACGTGACTGACGGATCACAATGAAACCTGTCACTGCACAAGAGTGCGTCGCCGTGTAATCATACGGTACTCTAGGTTAGAATATTAGCTGACGGATTGGTGTCTTCACCAGACTTTTTGACGACGTCATGACCAACATACGAATTGTCGAGCTTTCCATAGAACTGGCTGCCGATAGGTCTGTCGTTCGAAGTACCAGTGGAAAATCTCTCATACGTTTTCATTAGCTTTGTCCATATACGTCATCGAACGATGTGTCGTGGCTGGGCAAAATTCGAGACAGGGCAGCTGCGTTTGCGTTCCCTACTGCAGGACGGTAACTGATTTCTTATTTTAAACCACTAGGGTGACTGTCCCATCACTGAAAACGGTGAGTCATTCGGTCTAATATGTCTCTTGTGTGGTGAAAAGGAGCAAGCTGCTGACCAGATTTGCCACTGGGTGGAACGTGACGCTATACGAATATTGTGAATTCAGTCAATGCGGTAGTCATGTCTAATGTATCTTTTGAACTATGAGGGTAATTACGCAGAGCCTTGAATAGCGTCTTTGAGATGAAAGCAGTAGGGTGGTCTAATCCATCCGATTGGCGATGGGACAGCACTGTTCCTACGCCTGGTTGTGATTCATTTCCACCTACTCTGCTTTGAGCTTCGAACCAGTGTAAGCACTGAGCTGTTAGCAGTAGTTCTGTAAGTCGGGTGTATGTCTTTTTTTCATTCCACGGAGCATGTATAACGGACATTCCTTTGGCGAAAGAGGTTTAATGAAGCCAACACTGTTGCCTCGTCTCATACGAAATAAACTTCATAACTTATTTCTCCCTGAGTGACTATAGCTTCTTTAAGTTTTATGACGTTATTAACTTTTGTACTGACTGTAAACCTGAAGACTTAGGATGGATTCTCGGAATTTCCAAATGTGCTGCAAATACTCTATTTCCGGTTGGAAAATTTGTTATTGCGAGAGACTCGTCATAAGGCTAACTTATTATTGGATCTGGAACATTTGCTCCATATTTTACATATGATTTTCGTTGGTGACACCCTCGATGATAACATCAAGCAGGTACCGCCCCAGTGAGGAAGGCTGTTGGTTAGCTGTTCGACAAACATCTGAGAAATTAACGAGGTACTCGCTGTTCCAGATGGAGACGTTGATATTTGCAGAAACCGAACGGTGTGTTTACTACCATGGATAGTGTTGTGATGTTGTCTAGTGGTATCTCAAGACAAGCGTTTTCGATAAGCACTGTCCTCAGCGAAACTGGTTAGTAATTGTTAATGGTCGTGGAATGAGGTAAGTCATACCAACACTGTGGGTATTGAGCAACACTTGAAAAATCTCTAAATTTCAGATTTTTTTCTTTCCACTTCTATCCGCAACAGTAGTAGCCCACTGACTTGCTTGGCCGGCCGCAGTGGCCGAGAGGTTCTAGGCGCTTCGATCTGGAACCCCGCGACCGCTACGGTAGCAGGTTCGAATCCTATCTCGGGCATGGATGTGTGTGATGTCCTTATGATAGTTAGGTTTAAGTAGTTTAAGTTCTAGGGGACTGCTGACCTCATATGTTAAGTCCCACAGTGCTCAGAGCTATTTGAACCATTTTGAACTTGCTTGGATTTGTCGTAATACGCCCTGGAACGTCCAATGACACTACTTTCCCTTTGGAAACCTAGGCCGGAAGAAAAACAAGTTGGATTATTTGTTTCATAAATCTTCAAACCTTTGTATAAGATTCATTGTAGTACACAGTGAAAGCTCAAATACTGTGAAGGTATCCAGGCCATATGCACTCTAAGATAAAAGAGAGCAATGCACCGTGATGAATCAGCATTGGACGGAAATCGGTGGAAGTGATCTTCATGTACAGACAAACCAATGATAACAATTTCACAAAGAGTGGATCATTTGTTCACGACAAAGAACTTCAGGAATTTAGCAAGGCAGCAATGCATTGGTCAACTTCTGGTTCTAATGCAAGCTATTATTTCATTATTTAGTTTGGTACTGATTGACAGAGTTGTTAGATGTCTTCCTGACAGATTTCGTGCCAAATTCTGTAGAACTGGCACGTTAGATCCTCATACTCCAGAGTTGCTTGGAGGGCGCTTCCCACAATGATCTAAACATTCTCAGTTGCGCAGAGACGCGTTGATACTTCTTACTAAGGTAGGGTTTGACAAGTACGAACACAAGCTGTAGAAACTCTCGGCATTTGCGGGCGGGTATTATCTTGCTGAAATATAAGCCCACAACAGCTTGCCATGAAGGGCAACAAAATGAGGCGTACAATATCGCTGGCATTCCTCTGTGCTGTAAGGGTACCGCAGATGACAACCAAAGGGGTCCTGTTATGGAAAGAAAAGGCATCCCAGATTATTACTCCTGGTTCTCGGATCGTATGGCGGCCGACAATCAGATTGGTATCCCACCGCGGTCCGGGCCATCTCCAACCACGTCTTCGGCCTGGAATCTCATTGAGTGGAGTAGACCTGTCTTCAGTTATGAGCCTCGCTTCTAACTGAGCCTATAACTAGAGGAGACGTGTCTGGAGAAACAGAGAGCTGTGAGATGACAATCTCATTTTCACGCGCCATCCTGCCCGACAACGAGGAGTGATGGCTTGAGTGCCACTTAATTTTATAGCACGACCACTTTGGCTGTCACCCGCGGCAATCGTATAGTGCAGAGAAGCGTCGATAATATTCCACACTCCGTTTCGTTGCTCTTCATCGTAAACCATCCTGGGACTACATTTGAGCAAGATAATATCCGCTCGTACACGAAGAGGGTTTCTACTCTTTGTGTTCGTCCTTAACAAACCCCGCGTAGGCGAGCAAGGTCGTGGGATCTCTCCCAAATGAAAACGTTTGTAGCATTATGGGCATGTCTCCCCAACCGTCTAGGGATTTTGACGATCCAGTGGATCACTTGTAGAGAATTTGGCACGATACCTGTGAAGAGGACACCAATCAACTCTTTCTGTCAATGCCAAACTAAATAAAGGCTTTCATAATGGCCAGAGGTGTACCCATGCGTTATAGACTTGCTCAAATCGTGAAGCTTTTTCTCTTGAATAAACCATCCGATTTTTCTGAAATTGTTTCTCAGTACATGTACATCACATCCACCAACTTCCATCAGATTCGGATAACATCTTCGTGGTGCGTCTTTTTTTTTTCCTACAAGGAACCTCTTGAGTGCGACGCCGCAAACGGCTAATGACGTACATTTTCTACCATTCAACCGCAATATTGGCTACTAATGACAACAGAGAGCGGGACTGGAGGTATCCGATCGTGATCGCAGCAGGACGCTACGGAGCGCAGTTGAACTGTTTATTCGACGAGTAACTCACATCACTTCTACAGTGCTAGTAGTGTGGATACAAAGCAGAGCAGTTGCAACGATACACAACGCAAACATTGCATTATATCTATAACAACAGTGGCCGGAGCTGACATTTAGTCTGAAAGGTTCCCTAGAAGAAACAAATGGCTGGTGAAATAATACCTTTTCTGTTAGATGAGTCGATCGACTGTGAAAACAATGTATATGAGGAGTACAATGATGTCGTGAGGTGCTTAACGAGTGAAAATGTTATTGAAACAAGTGTCGGGTCATGTAGTTCATCATTCTTATCGGACATTGAGCAACAAATTCAGTTTACAGTGAACCGTAATAAAGGATAATCATTGCTCAAGGAGTGGGTGCTAAACATTTTACGAAATCGGAATATCATCCAAAGCGTATTAAAAAATCCATTATGAACTGGTTTCGAAAAAGTCCGCAGCAATATGACCGTGTAGTCCATAAGAAAAATTACATATATTCAGGGGAGGAAAAGGCGCACCTGTTACATATATTGGTGCTTGTGCGTTTCAAGGATGCTAGATACTGTTTACAGGATATTCATGACAGTGATCTATTCTGTTATGTGCGT
Organism: Schistocerca gregaria; assembly: GCF_023897955.1. Taxonomy (NCBI): domain Eukaryota; kingdom Metazoa; phylum Arthropoda; class Insecta; order Orthoptera; family Acrididae; genus Schistocerca; species Schistocerca gregaria. Next base: position 596,434,080 of record NC_064931.1, on the reverse strand, counting down.
CAAACTGCGCGCGGCATACATTACAGTGATTTCAAGGGAAGTAACTTCAAGCAGTGCAACGGAATTCGAAGACGTTAGATCACGAAATTTCAAAAAAAGCGTCAACTGAACGATGCACAGTAAACTGTGCAACCGTCTAGAAAATTTGTAGGTGAGATAAACAAACCTATCCCACCGTTGAGTAAGGAATTTGTTTTCAACTCCGACCAAGAGGAAATGCATATGAAAGAAACCCTGGAAATTACAGTACCAAGAGTGTTCTTCAAAATCAACTTACATCAATGCGTTAACGAATTCGTATACAATTACGCCGACTGTTAATCAGATTGGCAAATTGGTTGGAAAGTTATTTATTGTGCAGCGAGATGTTGGATGTTCTCTACCCTCTACGATTCTGTGCGTGACCTTGCAAGGGCAGCAGGGAATATTTAAGTCACTGGAAGCAGCAGCTGGCAAATGGGCATAAGAGAACTTCAACTATGGTATGAGCACCCCTTTTCCACAAAAGCTGGTCAAAATAGCTTGCTTTTACTTGATACCTGGTCTGTCGATCTCAGAGATTTGATGTTTCACCGGATTCCTGAAATTCATGGTACACTCGCGAAATGCTTATAGGGTAAAATTCCCACTTCATCGCTACCTCGGATATGCTGTGTCCCATCGCTCGTGCGCCGACTATAACACCACATTCAAACTCACTTAAATATTGATAACCTGCTATTGTAGCAGCATTAACCGATCTAACAACTGCGGCAGACACTTATTGTCTTACATAGGGGTTGTCAACCGAAGCACTGTATTCTGCCTATTTACATATATCTGTATTTGAATATGCGTGTCTGCACGAGTTCCTTTGGCGCTTCAGTGTTGTCGCATTCTTTAAAAGTGGATATCAAGACGAATGTCCCGCAAGGATTTGTAAATCCCAAGGAGTTCCCCTAGGATCATCATGGTCGAACCGTTTTGATAACTATCGTACGCCATTTTTGATACGGTGTGCTAGTTAATGGTTCGTTTTGAACATTTCTTGAAAGTCGACAACGTCCATTTTGTGAAGTGTAATACGTAAGTTACATTTTACAGAAGGTTGATCTCTGTAGATACCGGACACTCATTTTCTATCGCCCTCCTGATACACATGGTCAGCCACTAGCAGCTAATATTTTTCCTATCACACTTTCAAACGAGCCCTACGAAAAACTGAACTAGCAACCTCGCGTTCAAGGGATTCCTTGTTAGAATGTATATTAGGTATGGGGCGCCTAGTTACGAATGTTGACAGCAGGCGTCCACTGACCGATTCGTCTTCACATCTATGGTGACGATGCCCTATATTTAAAATCTGTACTTGTAACGACCTGATTTATCATGCTGCATCATTTTATGTTGCATTATTTCTGGTAATTGGAGAGATTGGCCATGGACTTGTTGAAGGAATAAAACGCATATATTTAGAATTGTTCTTTACTTAACTGGTAAACAGAACTGGCAAAGTTTTAAAAAACTTTAAAGCAGACTTTATCCGTTTTCCTACTGTAGATGTTGCAGATGGACTATATATGCCCAGAATGGATAATAATTGTAAGCGTGTTCTATGATTCTGTCTAATAGAAACTAAGAGACGTGTGTATCAAGTTTACCAACGGCCCTGCCGCAGTGGTAACACCGGTTCCCGGCAGATTACCGAAATTAAGCGCTGTCGGGCTGGGATAGCACTTGAACGGGTGACCATACGGTCAGCCGAGCGCTGTTGGCAAGCGGGGTGCAGTCAGCCCTTGTGAGGAAAACTTAGGAGGTACTCGACTGAGAAGTAGCGGCTCCGGTCTCGGAAACTGACATACGGCCGGGAGAGCGGTGTGCTGACCACATGCCCTTCCAACCAACATCCGGTGACGCCTGTGGGCTGAGGATGACACGGCGGACGTTTGGTATCCTTGGGCCTTCAAGGCTTGTTTGGGTTGAGTTTAGTTTTGGTGTATCAAGTTAACATAGCGCACTGGTCTCTAGCTGCTGAATATGTTTTGGTCTGGGGGAAATTTTCCTATCAACATCTCAGTATGGACTGACATGAAGAAGAGAATAGAATCAATTATTTTAACGAAAATGATAATTTGCCAGTGCTAGTCGTTCTATGTAACCATTCTGGCCATAACTCTGCTTGTCTTCAGTTACTATGTTGAAATTCATTTGTTTCCTCACTTATTGTTTTTGACGACATGACTTATATGTTATCATACAACTACATACGGCTGATTTTGATCCGTGTATTTAACACTGTTCATGTGGCATAAGAATTAGTTCACGTCCCCGCTGAAGATATAAAAGAGGAATAATAAATTTAAAAATGTATCTTGTGTAGTTGGTGTTAACTTAAGTTTGTAATATTTCCAGCTGTGTTATACGCTATGCAAATAATTTGACTTCACTTTAGCTCATCTGTACGAGTGTAATACTACTATTAAAAGTTTAAACTGTAGCCTTGATGAAGTTAGCAATTAGGCGGTAATGATCCTGTGGCTACTTAATGCTGTACCCGAGGATTCTAAAATGAATAGCGATGCCTCGTCCCTGATGCGAACTAACGTCTAGGAGCGCATTAGTGATCAGAAGACTGTAACAGCGCCAATGACTACGTGTGTTGCAAGGATTGTTAAGATAGGTAGGAAAACGTTTTTGATTGGAATGAGTGACAGAAGGCTTTTGGAAGAGCATCTCAATAGTCGACATCAAATATTCAGTTCTGAAGACAAAGAAGTATAGTACAAATAAATAAAATTGTAAAGAATTATCCAATACGCCTCAGAAAAGTACGTGATAAATAAGTTCTTAAGCCACGGAAAGGATCCACCGTGATTCAGTAGCCTTGATGGAAATGTGCAACAAATGCAAAGGGAGCCTCATCATAGATTTGCGCCAAGTCAAGGCCAGGTTCACAAACAAATGTTGAATGAGGTGGAAATGAGCGTAAGAAGAGCAATGAGAAAATCGTGCACTGGATTCGAAAGCACCATTTCTCCAGTCAATTGAATAAAAACCTTAAGAAGCTGCTCAGGTGTCTATGGTGTTAGTGAAACGGAAGATGACGGGTACAAAGGCGCAATAATGCATTCGGTCTTCGGAAACTGTTTCACTGCTGACGATCGCAATACGATTTCTCCTTTCAGTCATCGTATGAACGCCGAAATGGCAGATACTTGGACAAGTGATAACGGAATAGAAAAGTAACTACTTGGAACTTAAAAAAATTATTGTCACGACGCTTTTTTGCGTTCACAAGAAGCATTTACTCAACAAAAGAATAAAGGTTACATAAATGTATTCCCAGCTAATGTCTATGCGCATTTGTCATCGTTCTGGCCCCTTCGGAACTTGCGTAGCAAACAATTCTTTGGAAGGATACCAGTGCCACTGGTTGACAACTGCATCAAGTTCGTCACTGGTGATGAACTTCTTACCCAAGATGACCTCTTTCACTGCGTCGAATAGGACATAGTCGCTAGGATAACATGATGCATGTAGCATGTAGCAGCACAGTAAACGCTAGTTCATGAACGGTGGCAATGATCTGGTGACTGGCATGTGGCCGCGCATTGTCGTGTTGGAGCAGAGTACGATGGGACCATTTTCTGTGGCGACGTTATTGAATGTCTCGGCGATGTTGGTGCAGTTAACTGCAGAACCGATTACTGTTGATGGTGGTAGCAGTATCCTTTCTTGACCACAGAAAGCAGTCGCCATTCTTTTCTGCACGAATTTTCCCAGCAGTGACTTCCCGGGACAAGGGCTCCTAGTACAATTCCGTCCCACCGACTGGTGTTTACTTTCTTTAGTGTCGTCGACGGTAATCAGATACTTAAGGAACTCTGCTGGATGTGCACTTGACTTTTGCATAAATTGTTGCCAATCTACACATGCTTCTGTTTCTGCGTGATGAAGACAGAATGGGGTACCCATTGTGAACACACCCTCTTCTCATGTAGATCTTCTAGTTGTGTGTGTGAAATCTTGTGGGACTTAACTACTAAGGTTATCAGTCCCTAAGCTTACACACTACTTAACCTAAATTATTCTAAGGACAAACACACACATCCATGCACGAGGGAGGACTCGGACCTCCGCCGGGACCAGCCGCACAGTTCATGACTGCAGCGCTTTACAGATCTTCTGGTTCATCTAAAGTGATTCACCTGTGCACCATTACCAAGCAACGGAAACGTTTGGCGTTGTTTGATTTACGTGCAGTTGCTAGACACCCAGTGCTTTTTACGTTTTACAGCACAGTATCTACTGTCTCTGAACTCGGATACCCAAGGAAACACGGAACTGTTACTAGGTACTGTTACCCTGCATGTGAACACTAACCACTCGTGGATGTCAGAAGTAGTCACTGCTTCCTCCAGTGAAACCACACTGTCCACATTTGCTCATGCTTGTCTGCTTCCATGTTGTCTTATCGAAGTCCACCAGCATACTCACTAGTCCTAACAAGTGCTGCTGCACCATCTGGTGGTGGTAGACAATACTATAGCCTAACTTCACGCATACACCGACAAGCATTTAAAACTGCCACTTTGCAGGAGTTATACGGGGAGTTCCAATCATTACTGAACGAACAAAATACAATCATTTAATAAAAGAAATACATGCGGTCTCGATGAGTACCTATGTGATCCTACGAAGATTGTGCGAAAGAGTTTACACAATTTATGGAACTTTTTTTTTTTAGACTGCTCGATATTTGTGAATGGATTCAAGATTTTCTTGTAGATAGAACTCAACACGAAATAAAATTCATAGGCAATCTTAGAATTACCCCGATATTGCTATTGCTGTTTGCAGTATATACTCTAAGAAAAGAAAAAGCTATGCACCACACACACTTCTTCGGCCTCGGATCTCATTGACTGGAGTAGAACTGTCGTCAGTGACGAGTCCCACTTCGAACAGATTCCGATGACCATCGAAGACGTCTCTGGAGACGCCCCAGGAAGCTGTGGGATACCAACCTGACTGTCCTCAGCCGTCCAACCAAACAACCAGGAGTGATGGTTTGGGGTGTCATTTCATTTCATAGCAGGACGCCCTTGGTTGTCATCCGCTGCACCCTTACAACACAGTGGTACGCCGACGATATTCTACGCCCCGTTATTTAGCCCCTCATGCCAAGCCAGTCTGGGCTTACATTTCAGCAAGATAATGCCCTCTCGCACAGGGAGACAGTTTCTATTCCTTGTCTTCGTGCTTCTCATACCCTGCCTTGGCCAACAAGGTCATCTGAGCTCTCCCAACTGAAAACGTTTGGATTGTTACGGGCAGGGCTCCCCAATCATTTCGGGATTTTGACGATATACCTCGCAAATTAGAAATTGGCACGATATCGCTCAAGAAGATGTCCAACAACTCTCTCAGTCAGTCCCAAGATAAGTAACTGCTTGTGTAAGGGTTAGAGGTGGACAAACGCATTTTTGACTTGCTCAGTTTGTCAAGCAGTTTCTCTGGAATAAATCATTCGAATTTTCTGAATTTGTCTGTCTATACATGTACATCACATACACCGTTGCCATCCCATTCGGACATTTTCTTCGTGGTACACCTTTTCTTAGTTTTTCATATACCGTTGCCCTTCCATTCGGACATTTTCTTCGTGGTACACCTTTTCTTAGTTTTTTTGTGTTAGAGTCTATATTCTATGCCGCTAATTCGTCTCTGATAACGAAAGGTTTCAATATTATCTCACTGTGTTAAAATTTGGGCTTACAAGATACCGTGCGCGGCCATCCTCTATTGATTTTTGTGAGCAATGCTGAAGTTTTAGGTCGTGCATTGCCAACATCAAGCTCTCACATTTTGTCCCTCCGTAATTGAGTTTTTCGTTCCGAAAAGACAGCATCAGATATCTTGTTACGTCGCAATCGAGTTTAACTTCTTCAGGAAAGAAACAGCAGGTGACAGCAAGTACCATTGTACCCCGCGTGACTATGACCCCCCAGATACTCTTAGTGCCTTATGAGGTACATACCACGATGCGTCGCCGCTCTCCTAAAAGAGAAAAAAAGAGCTACTCATTACTGAAATGCGTCTAATTCTATTACACATCCTTGAGTGTAAAGATCTCATTGTTATTAATCTCGGTATTGTCTCAGACCATACAAAATGAATGGCTTACGCATAATCACTTACCAGTCCAAGTTACTTGACGTAGATAGCTGACTGTGTTTCTTGTATTGTTTGTTTTCGGCCAATGTTTCAACTCTGCGATGATACTGATGTTCGTTAGAGTGGAGTGAAACTAATATTACATTTGTGTAGTGAACATAGCGACAGTATTCAATTAATAGCACTTCTCTAGGTGAATTCTCTAGGTGAATATTGTCGACTGCCCAAGAATATCCATTTGCTAACAGTTAACTTTGCAGACCCAATTTTGAGTTTTATAAGGAGACGGTTGGTGTTTCTAGCCAACTCTAACGGACTCGCGAAATGCTGCAGGTTTTATTGTACGAAGAGCTGTGAAGCGATGGCCATTTGAGACACTTGTTCCGTATTTCTCGGCAGTGAGCATGAACTGTAAAGAAAGGTTATTGTTTGACATCCTGTCGAAGTTCAGTTCATTGGAGACTGGAAACTATATCATCTGGATAATTATTGAGACAGTCTGACTCAAGATCCACAAGATGAGAAAATTAAGGAGGACTATGTGATACTCCAAGATATGAAAACCATTTTCATTTTCCGACGGACCTTGTACATTTTGGCGTGAGTTTACATATACTGACATCAAAAAAAAAAAAAAAAAAAAAAAAATGTTTGCATCACCTCGATTCCCAGAACTCCTAAAGATAGACGTTGTCTGTGGATATTGAATAACAGACAAAATGCATTTGACTGTACAGAGATGTCATTAAATCCGCCCAAAGATGTAAACAACGATGCATGAGCAGCGCCTATTAGACGAAGGGGGTCCGACAGCCGATCGGTTCTAGTCATTCCACCGGGAAGGAGGTACACAGCTCGTGTTGTCTGTAGTTCAACCTTGCCTAGGCGGTCAATATCGCGTTTCGATCGCGTCCGCGTTCTTACTTTGTGCCAGTAAGTCCAGGAGTCTCGTAGTAAACTAAAGCGATTTTGTTCGGACATGGAGCAGATACAGAGAGAGGGTAACTGTCAATGACATACCTCGTTCAGGCCACCCAAGGGCTACTACTGCAGTGGACGACAACTACCTACGGATTATGGCTCCGAGGAACGCTGACAGCAAAGCCATCATGCTGGATAATTCTTTTCGTGCAGCCACAGGACATTGTGTAAGAACTCAAACCGTGTGCAATAGGCTGCATGATGCGCAACTTCATTCCCGACGTCTATGGCGAGGGCCATCTTTGCAACTACGACACAATGCAGCGCCGTACAGATGGGCCCAACAACATGCCGAATGGATCGCTCATGATTGGTATCACGTTGCCTTCACCGATAAGTGACGCATATGACTTCAACTAGACAATCGTCGGAGACGTGTTTGGAGGCAACCCGGTCAGTCTGAACGCCTTAGACACATTGTGCAGCAAGGTGGGAGTTCCCTGCTGTTTTGGGATGGCATTAGGTGGGGCGACGTACGCCGCTGGTGGTCATGGAAGGTGCCGTAACGGATGTACAATACGTGAGTGCCATCCTCCGACCGATGGTGCAACCATATCGGCAGCATACTGGCGAGGCATTCGTCTTCATGGACGACAATTCGCGTCCCCATCGTGCACATCTTGTGAATGACTTCCTTCAGGATAACGACATCGCTCTACTACAGTGGGCAGCATGTTCTCCAGATACGAACACCAACGAACATTCCTGGGACAGATGGGAAAGGGCTGTTTATGGTCGACTCTGAGGGATCTACGGCGAATCGCTGTTGAGGAGTGGGGCAATCTGGACCAAGTGGACCTTGATGAACTTGTGGACAGTATGTCACGACGAATACAGGCATGCATCAATGCAACGGAACGTGCTACTGGGTATTAGAGGTACCGGTGTGTATAGCAGTCTGGACCACCACCTCTGAGGGTCTCCCTATGTTGTAGTACAACATGCAATGCGTTGTTTTCATGAGCAATAAAAAGGGTGAAGACGATGTTTATGTTGATCTATACTCCAATTTTCTATACAGGTCCCGGAACTCTCGGCACCGAGGTGATGCAAAACTGTTTTAGATTTGTGTACTTTATCACTGTATGGCATAACTTAATACAACAACATTGTAATCAGGATTGAAGACCAATGCAATAAGAGTAGAACAGTTTATTGCAACTGTGAGGAAAAAACTGAACAACTTAACTAAGAACTCACAACAAGATAATTAATGTAGTATTAAACCCATTGAAGAAAACAGTAAGACTCGCAGAACATAAATAAAAGTCTGAAAATTGGCTGTAGTGCTTTAAAAATACTACACAGATATTTTTAAAAATCGAAGCTTCGATGTATTGGAGGTGGAAAGAATTTGAACACTGCAGTGACTTTTAATGCCAAATAACTGTTATACTGCTGGCTGCTCATCGAACTGTAGAGAATTAAAATTTTAAATCACTAAGAGAGACTGGAAAACAAATGGATTAGGTAACATATCAGAAAACCAACGTTTCTTTAAACAATCTATCTCATGCCTTACAAACCAGTTAATGTTTTAAATGTTTCACCTAAAGGTACTAAAAGAGTTAAAAGCTGGTAAGGTTTGACGTTATGCTTAAAGCTTGTTGGGTGTCGCTAAGTTCTCTCATTACGAGAAACTGGATGAATGTAGTCTACGTAATTTGCGCTCCATTTCAAGCGAAATCAAGTTTTTCACGGACCACAATATTTATGACGTCATAGCTCCAGAACTATGTACCGCACAACAATATAATTTTGCAAGGACATTCAGAAGTATATATAGATAGTGTTCTGCGAATAGAGATAGTGGAAAAGAAATAATAAACTAAAACGTCATGCCTGATGCTGATGTTTTACACAGTGAACAGCGAAAATGCAGTAAGCGATAAACTCTTTCATGGTTTCTTGGCGGGTGTGAGAGAGAAAAAGTTTCTTAAAGGTTTGAAATTACGTGGAAAGTCGCTAGGTGCTTTCAGTCTCAATTGCTCAATGAATACAGTCTGAGTAATTTGCGAGCCTTGAGTTAGGCAGGCTCAAGACATGTACATAGTTTCTGACTCTGATACTTGACTTAGTGTGTTAAAGTTTTCATAAGAGTATAGCTCTGAATCAGTATACTGTGAGATGATTTTAAACTCGGTTGATAATTGTGCGAAATACTGAAAATCTGTTTTTGTTCCCCAGGAAACCATCAGATAGGCAACCTACAACTAATATCTGGTTTAGGGATAGTCGTTTAGTAATACACACTGCAGTGGGTGACGTACAGTGAAAATGAAATGTCGACTTGTGGGACATTCAGACAGGTGGGCGGTTGGTAGATGCACGAAAGAAGCTTTTTCCTGGATTCCAAAAGAAAAGAAAAGAAAGGAAAAGAAAAGGTCAACATGACTCGGGAATGTCGCATTAGAAGCTTTACAGGAAACCTTTTTCTAGCGATGTATGTCCAAAGATTCCTTATGCTTCTGCTGCTGCTGGTGGAGGTGGTGGTGGTGGTGGCGGTGGTGGTGGTGATGAATTGCCATATCTACATCAACATGGATGCTCTGCAAATCACATTTAAATGTCTGGCAGAGGATTCATCTAACCACCTTCACAATTCGCTATTATTCTTATCTCGTATAGCTCGTGGAAAGAACGAACACCTATATCTTTCAGCACGAACTCTGATTTCCCTTATTTTATCGTTGTGATCGTTTCTCCCCATGTAGGTCGGTGTCAATAAAATATTTTCGCATTCACAGGAGAAAGTTGGTGATTGGAGTTTCGTGAGAAGATTCTGTCACAACGAAAAACGCCTTTCTTTTAACAATGTCCAGCCCAAACCCTGTATCATTTCAGAGGCACTCACTCGCATATTTTGCGATAATACAAAACGTGCTACCCTTCTTTAAATTGATGTGTGCAGTACAGTCCCAAAGAATCTGAAGTCCTGCTTTGTAGTAGAAGCATGAACGTTCGTCAGATTATAATTTCACTTTAGGTGATAAGGTATACCAGAGTTCACAAAGAATAGTATTCCTAAACTTCTTTTACCTTGTATTATTCTGATATGATGGATGCTAGGTACAGAAATTGCATAAAAAAGCTGATACACTTAGATTGTTTTTGAACTCACCTTTAAAAAACATAGCTGGCATGACTTTTTCTTAATTTTTCGCTTCAGTTGAGTGAGTTATTTCATGAACAATATTAATGTGTGTGAATTTGAGCTATACGTGAAATACTGACGCTATGAAAAGGTCACTTATCTTTTAAGAAATAATTATATGAGGTAAATTATGTACATTTTTTTACTTACATCGGATTTGGTCAGAGGAGGCAGTATATACATTTCGTCACGAAATTTGGCATAATTAGGCCATTACCCTCCGAGTCGGATCATTAGTATCAATGTAACCACACACCGTCGATTAGTAAGAGAAGCAGATTAAAAATAAGCAGCTGTGGATCCATTTGGCTCTTCCGGTTGCGGAAGACAAATGTGACCCGCTTTTGTTCTCAGATGTGAGATTTACGTCTACCGCACGAGGTGAAATCTAATTTTGGTAACTTACTTTTCACTCTACGACCATTTAACAGCAATGCCCTAATTGAATAACCGATAAAGTGGATGGCTGTTCGCTCCGTGGAGCCCATTAATAAAGACCCCCTCACTGGTGGTGCCAGACTCTATTCGTTGCTTCCTGGAACCTTGCTGCCCTCTGCGATGTCTGCCTAAAAATCGGCGACCCCGCCTAAACAGCCTGCCCACTCAATCATGAAGTTGTAATTAGTTTCTGCGTAGACGATGGTTGAACACCACGTTTACGACACGATACTATACTACACGTTACGAGATACAACTACACGAGTGATTATCATGAACGTGGTCTAGTACTTCGGTAGCTGCCACTTCATATTTGTCCTTTAGCACATTGTTGTCGAGTTGAAATGCGACGGTACTTATAACTATCAAGTGGTAGACGACAAAGTGGCTTAGAATAAGAGAGCCAGAACGTGAACAGATTACAAGAACAATATACATCAAAACTCAGCTTAGAAATTCAGAGATTGTTCTTATTCATTCTATCACCGAATTTCAATCACGAACTTTAACCTCCGAAAGCTAAAATATTATGTTGTTACTCACCTACCCAGAGATAGATTGTCATCGTAATAAAATAAATCAGAGCTCTCAAAGAAAGACTTAAGTGTTAGTTTTTAAGGGGCCGTTCGAGAGTGGAACATAGGAGAAACAATCTGAAGGTTGTTAGATGAACCCACTGCCACGTAGCTAATTGTGAATTGTAGAGTAGTCATGTAGATAACGAAGTAAATGTATCGTTGAAGTGATCTTTGATAACTCTCACAAACACGTTTAAGGGGAGTAAAACATAAATTAGAAATAAAGTACAGATTCCTAAAGTGAATTAGGTAACATGTTGCCGTTGGTTGCTCACACATGCTGTGGCCATTGTGTATCACAAAGCGAAGAAGAAACTATAGGTGGAATGAGAGTCCGCAAATCAGCATCGACTTTATGGAGGCTTGTAGAAACATTGTACCACATATTTCGTCCATCTTGAGTCACAAGTAGGAAAATCAGATACTGAAGGAGCCTAATATTCATGGGACGCTCAGGTAACTCGCTGAATTAAAACACCCGTGGTTGAACTAAATCCCTAGAAATGCGTACCCATTAAGGGTTACTTATTTGTAGAGGAATTTGCTCCAGTAGCCGAACGGTCAGCGCGTTGGCATACCACGCACGGGGGCCCGGATTCGATTCCCACCTGGGCTGGGAGATTTTCTCCCCTTAGGGACTGGGTGTTGTGATGTCCTCACCACCATTTCATCCCCTTTGTCGACGCGCAAGTCGCCCATTGTGGCGTCGCATTCAGTAAGACTTGCACTTGGCGGCTGAACTTCCCGCCTGGAAACTCCCGGCCACTGATGTCATACGAACATTCCTTTTTTTTTTCATTTGTAGAGGCACTAGGAAGCTGTTCTCGTTAATGGTAGTCTTCGTACCTTGTTACTATGCCATTCCTTCAGTCATTACCAAACAGTTTTCCCTCTCTAAGCTAAATGTTTCCATTTTTCGAGAATTAGCAATCGAGACTGAAAATACTGGCCGCACTATTTTGCAAATGTCGCAAAGTAGCCCTCGGATGGACCATTCACCAGTAATATCGTACTGATACAGCTGTAGAGGAGAGTGGCAACATCACAACATTTTCTTGTGTATTTGCTCGTGTGCTCAAGCCACTGAGGCCACTGCGTGTGATAAGAATTGTGGTTGAAGTAAATTGCGATTCTACTTTTTCTTTATACATTCGTTAACCAGATTCTAGTACAAGCACCGAGTGAGAAGGCGCAGTGGTTAGTATACTGGACTGGCATTCGGGAGGACGACGGTTGCAATCCGCATTGGGCCATCCTGATTTAGGTTTTCCGTCATTTCTCTAAATCGCTTCAGGCAAATGCCGGGATGATTCCTTTGAAACGGCACGGCCGGATTCCTTCTCCATCTTCCCCAAAGCCGATGTGACCAATGGCCTCGCTGCTTGGTCCCCTCCCACAAACCAATCAATCAATCTAGCATAGTTATCAACAACAATTACAAAACATTTTGTTATCATGGACATCGCTTCTGTAAAAAAGGAGACAAAGCAACCAAGACGTTTTCAACACAGACTAAAATTTCACTCATCGACGTATTACTGAAATAGGACACACGTCAACAGTACCACATCATATCTCCTTTGGGAAAATTTCAGTTTTCTCCACGGAGTCGTCTGGACTGTTTGGGTGGTAAGACAACGCATGCAGCACATTCTGCACATCTGCCTTGATTCACGTGAAGACTTTTTCAAACCTAAATATAACAGTTCATATACATTTTCCTAGCTTCTTATATCTAAATGTGTCTAATGTTCAGGAGCTAGAAAAATATGGTACCAGGTCTTGAAATGCACATGCCTATTGTATATCATGGTGCTCACTCACTACTTGCTTCTGATACTAAGCTGCACTGTGTGTTACACGACTGTTAAAATGAAAATGTCGCGTAGCTTCTATAAATCCCATAAGAGAGTGTCAAATTAAATTGGAACTAATTAATCCACACTGGAGAAAGAAATATGAGTTAATAATAGAGATTAACAACACATATCTGCACATATTTTGATTTCCTGTGTTAAATTGTGTGCACAGCTAAATGAGAAGCCACTATAGAAGCAGGCTGAATACCACTGGGGACAAGGGGCCCTTTGTAGGCCATAAAGCCCTATGGTGCCACCCATCACCCCCTCCCCAGCGCTATTCATAGAATTACCACTCGCCTCTGTGTGTGAAGGAAAACATGAGGCAAGTAAAGACAGCCAGAGCTGTGTATTGTTGAACGGAAGTAAGAAAAGAAAGCTGCGCTGACGCTGATCCTCTAGTGTTAGACAATACAGAGTATATTTCAAGGATGTTCAGGACAACCGAGTTTGTTTTTAACAAGCTGTAGTCGTGGGATGCTGGCCTAATAATGATCAGAGTTCTGGAAGAATCGCTATTGTAGAGGGAAATAGCCAGAAGTGAAATTTTTGGCGAAAAAGGCAGGTTGTTAAGATAACATCTTATGAAGTGGAACAGGAAAATGATGTTGGAGCTCCTTTGTAGCGAGTGAAATGCCGACTGAATGTTTACTGTAACGTAAAGGCAGCTACCATTCGTTCGTATAAATAATCTGGAAATGGGAGTAGAGAGTGCGACTGTGCTTCCAGAGATCCAACCACACTGGCCAGTGCTTGGAGGTTGGCAGAGAGAGGGAGTAATCGTACAAGTATTACAGCACAACGACTAATAATTTTTTTTTGACTGGCTAACCACCTGGTATTCGAGTAAACAAAGTAGGTTAGCGTCTTGTAAGACATGTTATTGGTAGACAGTCACAAGACTTAGTATTATGCCAATCAAAATTAAACAGACCCATAAAACATATTAATGTAAATTTTGCTTGTTGGACACATTCTGCACGTAGTTCATTCCAGATTTCATCTTCTCCAAGTCATGCTTCTTAAAAACTCCTGCACATCTGGAATAACAGACTCTCATCTGGTCTAGTTGAACTTACATAGAGGCAGAGATGAGTTGTCGGTACTGGACCAATCGCTTACTTTGCAGCTATTTCAGCGACTATTTGCATATTCTAAGTACGGTGAGACCCAGCTACAATAACAAAGCAAACCGTAGGATAAACCGAAGTTTATGTAACTGTTTGGTGTAATTCCAGCAGTTAGAAGTTCAACATGCTTTCCATTCCGGCAATAGAAGCATACGCAAATCCTTCCGAAGTATTTTCTATTTAGATATACTAAGCTATGGCAATTAAGTTAAGTTCTGTATGAATGTAAATGTTCTGATCAGATACGTGTTAAATGAAATATCTATCCAGATTCTTTACGCAAGTTTCCAAGGCTTTAATTTAGAGGTTTCAATTACTGTTAAATTGGTTTCTTATGAAATTTGATCATTTGTGAGCAATGAACCAAATTCATTAAAATAATTGTTTGATTTAATAGCCACGTTCTTTCCTTAAGCACTGGTCTGATCAGTTATGATTTACTTGAATAAAATATAACAGAACTAAATTAACGTATTTTATTAAAGTGTCCAATTAAAGAACTTCACCCACTTAATAGGCAAGGGCTGTACATGTTGTAAGCTTACAAACTGGTGGCTCTGCTCAGGATTTTTGAGAACTATTGACGCCCAAGTTAGACAGTGATGAACATTTGTTTCCAATCAAAACTTACTAATGACGAATGATGCTGTCTTGATAATTCTCAAATTAACTACAATAAGTTTTAAGTTCGTGGTATGTGTTACCATTTCATGTGTTTTCTTTCAGCTAAAGGAGGAGGTCAGGCTATGTCAATCATTGTCCCTCTGAAGATCATCATTGAATTTATGCAGGGGATTTTATGTGTTTTCTATTGTCTGTGTACTTTTGTGCGTTTTGTGTCGGCAGAGATGTGAATTGTAATTGTGTATGTGGGATTTGAGCATTTCTGTTCAAAGTTGTCGTATTTTATTCAAGCATTAGTTGTACTACAGACGGAGATACTGTTAGGCCACGTCGAAATTCACAAGAGCACAAGCTTGGAATTTAATGACAGTGAGAGAACTATAAAGAGAAGTTTCGGTTCATTCAGGAATAGCGGACAGCGGATTAGAAATGGAAGCGCAGCAACAGAACGCTAGATTTTAGTGAGCCATGGGATGAAGCATCTCAGTGAATGTAGAGTATGAACCAAGTCAGGCACAGAATGAAGAGAGATTTTGAGAAGCTGAACTTAGGAATGAAAAAAATACAGAAATTGCACGAGCAGCGGAGACATAAGAAGTAATAACCCACGAACACGCAGCACATAGTGATGTAACTCTTAGGTGTACACCTCAACAACCGGCACCATTCGATCTGCAGAGTTTCTTAAATGAAAAATTCAAGAGAATTGAAAAATTAACTGCAGAACAATTCAACAAAAGTAGGGAAATAAATGAAGAGTGATTCAAGAAAGGTGAAGAAATAAGGGATGCACAATTCTAATAAATGGAGGAACGACTCAAGAATATTGCGAATCTAGATAAAAATACAGAAACTTGGAGAGGAATTGCACCTTATGCAAAAAACATTTGTAGTTCTGTTTCCACTCAGACATGTCTCAGCACTTTTTATGCTATCTACATTAGGTTTATTTGTTTATTTTTCTTCTGAAAAATTGTTGTTGCAAGTTAACCTTTAAGGAATTCCTTTTACAAAATATTTACACTTGTAAAATGAGCGATTATTGTCAAATTGTCTATTTTGTACCTTTTTTTTCTTGGTTCACATGCAATAACAGTTTATCAAAAGAAAAATAAACAAATAAATCCAGTGAAGATAGCGGAAAAGCATGTAAAGGTGAAAACAAAATAAAAAGGGGTCTTGCATAAGGTGCAATTCCTCTCGTATTTGCTTGACAAGCATGGAAATAAAAATGACTGTAACATTCACAGGATGACTGAACATAGAAAAACAAATCAGGGCAGTAAATAAGAAACTCGACGTTCACATAGAGAAATAAGAGGCACAAATTTATGATCATGTTATGAAAGGAATCACGGTGGGTCTAAGAGAAGATACCAAACCTCCGAAAACCAAAACAATCAAGACCAGTTAGGGAAGAAGAAAGGTTGTCCTGAAGAACGTTGACTCATAGAATATTATCTTGGACAAATTTATGGATCTAATAAAAAAGTTGACCCTCAACGTCAAATATTTATCAACAGACAATGAAACAGTTTCTGATAAGACCGTACCAGTAAACCCATGGAAGCACGAAGAAATTACACTTAGTTCAATTCAAGGAGATGCATGCTCACATGAACCAAAGGAATAGAGAATCGTTACATGAACTAATGAAAGAAAAAGAGAGCAGTGAAAACATGAGCAAAAATGTAGGGAAAAATGAGACGAATGGAAGAGAAGCAGAAGAAGAGCAGTTATGAGAACTTAGACAGACGAATAGTGATGCACCAGGGGCGTAATAATCAAATCCGGAAAATGCGGTGGAAACAGAGCTAGTTGCACTCTCGCTTCAAAACAGAAAGTGCAAATATCGACAGGCTGAAGGCAGAAATTTGTGCATACATAATACACATTTGGCGTAAGGACAACAAAGACAAGGCACGAGAAATCAGGGCTCATATGAAGGTGTATAGACACTCGTTTTTCAGTCGCTCTGTTTCTGAGTGGAGAAGGAGACGAAATTACTAGTAGTAGTGCAGCGTGCCCTACACCATGCACTGTAAGGTGGCTTGCGAAATATGTTTTAAGATGTAGCTGTCTGACTGTCACACGGACTCCTTCATGGAGGGCATAGAAATAGGCATCCGTGCTGTAGAGAAGCGACTCAAAGACTTGAAAACTATTAACTCATTAGGTCCAGACGGAATTCCAATTCGGTTTCACAAGGAGCACTCTGCTGCATTTGCGCCTTACTTAGGTTACATTTATAGAAAATCTCTCGCCCAGTGCAAAGTCCCAAGCGACTGGAAAGAACCTCAGGTGACTCCTGCACATAAGAAAATTAAGGGCCCGGACTAGCATAATTGCAAATCAGTCTCCTTAACATCCTTAAATGCACTCTGAGTTCGAATATAAAGAATTTCTTTCGGGCGGAAAAGTCGCTGACAACAAATGAGCACAGATTTAAAACGCATCATGTGAAACTCAACTTGACCTTTTGTTACAGGATATGCTGTTTTCTCATACCAATGGTGGAGCATTTTGCCGAATCGAGGTGACAGCAGACAATTCAATATTTCAAGGAGATGGTCGACAGGAATCAATTCTTAGACTACCATATGAGCCAACAGAATTAATTCGAATTTGTTTGCCGAAACTGTCGCATCAGATACCGAGGGAAACCATAGTAACAAGAAGAAACATGAAAGTTGTATGAAGATTCTAACGCGTATTGCAAGAGTTAGGATATAATTATTGTACAGGACGAAGGGACTCAGTGAACCTCATACAGATACATTTTTACCAGAAAATTAGGGACAAAACAATCAAAAGTCTAGGGTGAGGCACGTTCCATAGAGACATGGGAACGGTGGGGATAGGCAGAATGATAATAGACTATAGGGGCCACAGTATCGAAGAGATTTTAAGAGAAACAATTGAAGACGAAGCGATCAGCGAGAAGAGAGAGACGAAATAGGGGAAGTACGTGGGAGCACAAAACAACAATGTAAGACGTTAACTATCTACAGGGGCAGAAGTACGGTAAGGCCACCAGAAGCCCTATGTGTAAAGTGCAACAAGTGAAAGGACACACTAGCAGCAGGAATCACGAACTTCGATAACAGACCGGAGGACACTGCATATCCAATAATATATGTGACGTGGACGGCAATGTAGTACAGTATAATAATCAATTCTGGAAGCCAAGTATCGGTGGTAGAAAAGGTAATCAATGAGCCATGCGACAGAAGAAAGAAATAGCCAATTTTTAAAATGTAGGACGTGGAGATATGAGGCGTAGAGTGTCAGACATGTAGAATACAATCTCCTTGGTCGAGCAGCCATTGATATTTTCACTTGTGATGGGGATCCAGTCAGTATCTCGGTTTGAAGCAGGCAAAATTGCTATGGGCTACAACGTATTTGAAGAGATCTGTATCAACTATCGTAGATTTTACAAGTGAATCGGCAGCGTTTTTATCACTCAATCACTGTTGGAAACGTATGACCTAATTTTTTGGTCTGACTCGAGGTATCTAATGGGTAGATGTAAATCTGCTCTTCAAAGTTTATACATTTAACTAAAGAAAAACGCTAGAAAACGTATTAGAAATACTTAAGAAAATTACTCCTTGAATCCTGTAGAGTTGATGAGGTTGACAAAACCTGACACTCATAGTTTAAGTACTAAAGTGAACATAGGAGAGAATGGGATCCTCACATGGATTTCGTATTCAAAATAAAAACAATTACACAGTAGTTATTGAGTACCACGCAGTGCGAGCGGAACATCGAATGAGGAACACACCTTATACGCTTGAAGTAATGAGTGCTATCGACAGGGGATGTCAAATTGATTCTATATTTTTAGATTTCCAGAAGGCTTTTGACACCGTTCCTCACAAGCGTCTTCTAACCACACTGCGTGCCTATGGAATATCGCCTCATTTGTGCGACAGGATTCGTGATTTCCTGACAGAAAGGTATCAGTTCGTAATAACAGACAGAAAGTTATCGAGTAAAACAGAAGTAATATCCGGCGTTTCCTCCAGGGTAGCCGAGAGCGCTAACGCGCTGCTTCCTGGACTCGGGTAGGCGCACCGGCCCCGGATCGAACCTGCCCGGCGGATTAACGACGAGGACCGATGTGTCGACCAGCCTGGATGTGGTTTTTAGGCGGTTTTCCACATCCCGTTAGGTGAATACCGAGCTGGTCCCAATGTTCCGCCTCAGTTACACGGCTTGCAGACATCTGAACACGTCCGCACTATTCCATGGATTACACTTGACACAGACAATTAAGGTACACTAATTCCATCCCGGGGGGTACGGGGTGACGGCGGGAACGGCATCCAGCCAACCCTTAAACATTAACATGCCAAATCCGATTAACGATGGCTGACACTGCGGGACAAGGCTCAAGCGATAGAATATCTGGCGTTCTCCAAGGAAGTGATATAGGCCGTGTACTGTTCCTGATCTATATTAACGACACAGGACACAATCTGAGTAGTCCTCTTAGACTGTTTGCAGATTATGCTGTTATTTACCGTCCTGTAAAGTCATCAGATGACCAAAGTGAAGTGCAAAATAATTAAGATACGATATCTGTAATGTGATAAAAGTGGCAGTTGACCCTGAATAAAGAAAAGTGTGTAGTTATACAAATGAGTACTAAAAGAAATCAGCAAAATTTCGATTATGCGATTAGTCGCACAAATCTGAAGGCTGTAAATTGTACTAAATACTGAGGGATTACAATTATAAGTAACCTAAATTGGAACGATGACATAGATAAAGTCGTGGGCAGCGCAAACCAAACGCTGTGATGCATTGCAGAACACCTAGAAGGTGCAACAGGTCTACTAAAGAGACTGCTTACACCTCACTTGTCCACCCCACCCTGGAGTTTTCCTGTGAGGCGTGGGATCCGCATCAGATAAGACTCACGGATGACATCGAAAAAGTTGAAAGTAGGGCATCTCGTTTTGTATTATCGCGAAATAGGGGAGATAGTGCCGAAGACATGATACGTGAATTGTAGTGGCAATCAGAACGAAGGCGTTTTCCGCTGCGACAGGATCTTCTCATGAAATTTCAATCGCCAGTTTTCTGCTCCGATTGCGAAAACATTCTGTTGGCACCCACATACAAAGGGAGAAATAATCATCACGATAAAATAAATCATGGCTCACACAGAAAAATTTAAGTCCTCTTTTTTCCTGCGCGCCTTTCGAGAGTGGAACGGTAGAGACAGCTGCTAGGTGGTTCATTGAATCCTCTGCCAGGCACTTTATTGTGAATAGCAGAGTAATCATGAAGATGTAGATGCTCGACTGAAGTTCATTTAAGTGAACAGCAATTCAAGAGAATCAATAGAAACTTTCAACGTCAGATTGTGCAATTGCCTTCTACTAATCTCGACGTAAGCAAAAGTTTCTTATTCTGAATAGTCATTGCGAAAAACTCACGACAAACCTATTTTACGTGACTATATATATATCAACTGCGGCAAGTAATTAAAGTTCACAACTGCCTCAACTCACGTAAGCAGATTAAAGTTCGTATAGGAACACAAAATTAATAACTGAGAGTACAGTCAGATATTCGAAGTGCAATGAAACTTTGAAGTCCACAACTCACACTAACTAAGTTATACCAAGTCCACTGAAATATAGAAATATTGAACTTACGAGTCCTCGGCTGCATAATCTCCTCGATAAACTCCCCATCACTGACCGTTTGTGAAAGACAATCTAAAGAACCACCCAGCAGGAAAGATCCTGCATGCCATATCACGTGTTCTCAAATGCTGTCCGTGAGACCCCACATTGCTGAATCCCCGTCAGCTATTAAAATGACTGCCATTATAATGTAAAACTAAATAGATAATGTACTATATACGTACTATAATATAGCGATAATGTACTATAAAAGAGAAGACATTACTGCGATCATTTTGCGACCTCTCACTATATTATCAAGGCACTATTGGACACGTGTTAACAACGTTCAAGAAATATGTCTAAATCTGCTCTTGCAATGTGACGCAATTTAAGTAAAATTGTAATTACAAATTAAATAGTAAATTATGGTTAGTCATCCACTAGAAGTTCTACGTTGTAATCTGGAAAACTCACGCTGTCTTGATATTAGGCGTAATTGTGGAGGATTACTAGTATTGGTACATTTACATATAAGCTTTTAATACACTTGCCCTGTTGAGTTCTTTACTGAACTTATCAGCTTCCATACAACACACAGTTTGATCAAACTGGTTCAATTGGCCATTGTTACTGATTTTACAATCCATCACAATTTAAAAAGTGTAAACTTTTAATACACTGCCCCAATTTTAAAAGTATCTTGAATTTTTTACTAAAACTATCAGCTTTCATACGACACATCGTATGATGAGACTTCTCCTGTTGGTCATTCTTATTGATTATAATCCATCATCATTGAAAAATGTTATCATTTATAATAGTAATTATAGAATCTTTATTGAACTTCTAATTAGCTCTTCTTGTCACAGTGATTTTTCTGACTTAGTAGGCTTTTCTGAAGAAGATTTACAGGATACGTCACGTACTTTCATTCGTACTGTACAATTTATCTTTCCATTTTGTCCATCTTGGCTGCCACCCTATCGTCTCCACCTTTATCAGCCAGTTGCACGCAACAGCCTCAGGGTGACCAGATGGTCTAATAGCCAGCTTGCTTGCAAGCCATGAAATATTCACCACTGTGTCTCACACTATGAGCTGTCTCCTCTTGAAGTCACATTTATAACAGCAAGTAGATGGGCCACAGGGCATAAAACTACTTGCAGTTCAATAATAGACATTAACAACATATGGGCATCAATATACATCTGAAACCACCTGCTAGTTATGGGGAAAAGAGAGACTGTTGTCTTGCATTATACCTCTGCTGAACGCCCTTCACATGGTACAAACATTAGCGCGAGCGAGGGAATACTGCCGTTGTAGGTTTGAAGCTTGGATAAGGTGTCTTGGAGAACTGACTCACTCCGATGACTGGTTATGAGTATGTTGGATTCCGCATGTGGTGATGCATTCTCCTTGGCGATGCGACACTGTCTCGGTAATTGTAGAATGTAGTCTCATGCAAGGAGTGCTTACATGACTGAAGGTGCTCCTGACACGTCAGTCATAGGTGAACATATATGAAGCTGATTTCTCATAGGTACACAAATCACCAGAGAAGACTTGTTTTTTCAGCAAAAAAATGCAGCACCTCAGCGTTGCTGATTTCTATCAGACAGATTTGAGGGATACATCGCCGTGAAAGACGATTCTTGTGTACATCCCAGCTCACCTACTTCACCCATGTTTACCACACCCAGGACAATCCAAGCGAGATGGCTATGACCAGCCGCTGTCAATAATGTGCGGCCGTGCAGCTAAAATGCCCCATCTCCAAATATCAACTGTGCCTAGTGGAGTAGATGTGTCTATTTCTTTTCCTCCGTAATCAACGAGAAAAGAAGTGCTACACGTTACTGAGCAGATGTGTCTAATTCTATTACACATGGTAGTATGTAAAGATCTCATTGCCACATAGTCGGGTTTTCCGATATCCCATACAAAAGAAATAGCTTTTGCACACTCACTCACAAGTTCAAGTTATTCGACATAAATAGCTGTGAAGATTACTTCTTTTTTGCCTCAGATTCAACTTAGCAATGGCAGTGTTGTTGGTTCGAGTCGAATGAAACTAATAATTCATTTGTGGAGCGAACGTGGCGCTAGTGTTCAACTAATAGCACACGTCTAGGTGGATGCTGGCAGCTATAACGAAATCCAGTTTGCTGCCAAGTAATTTTGCACGTTCAGTCTCGGGTTTCGTAAGCATAAAGTTGCCGGTATTGGCAAAATCTAAAGCAATTCGTAGAGACTGTAGTTCTTATCGTAAAAGACTGATGAAAAGATTAGTAATAATGACAGGTATCAGTTTTTTTCTGTATTGGATGTAAACTGTAGGGGAAGGTTGTGATTTATCATCTTGTCGACTTTTAGATCGTTAGAGACGGGAAACTAGCTTACTTGGATAAGGATGGGGTGAAAGTGAGCTTCACTTACACAAAGATACAACTCGTCATTTTCCTTAAGCGTTGAAAGCAAAGAAACCAACGTAAAATAACAGTTTAACGTCTGCTGAGCATAAGCTCAATCGAGTAAAAATGAGGAAGTACATCTAATGTTTGAAAGAACTATGGTGACATTCGCCTGAGAAGACGTACGGAACGACAGAAAATATAAATTTCACAAAATTTATCCCCAATCATCTTGAGTTACTGTGTTTTAATCGCTATGCCATCTCTCTCGGTATTGACAGCTGAGGTGAAGGTACATTGAATTTTTGTAGTTAATCATTTTAGTTCTTGCAGTGAAGTGTTTCATCCACATACATTTCACCTGGAACGGGCCCACGAATCGCGCTGTACTATTTCAAATGATCGTTTCTCCGTTTTTAGCAAATTTTCCAGCAGGCGGATGACATTGGCTGCCTCTGGTAAAGAAATATGATGGATTTCGAAGCAGTCGTATGAATGCATTTAACATATTGTCTTATATATGTAATCGGGTCTGAATTGTCGTATGCGAAATGTTCACCTACCAGTTCAGATGAACATTGTCTTATAGGTATTTACTTTTAATACCCACTATAGGTGACCAATCTCGTACGTAACATAAAGTGTGTTTCAAAATACATACACAAACTTAGGGATTTCCATTGTAGCGATGATGAACAAGTGCTCATAACTCGAATGAAGTTTAGGTGCAGTACACCAAGACCACTGGTGAGTAAACTAATATATAGGTAAGTACAACAAAAGTTCAGGGGGTTATTTACGCTTAAATCCCAAGCAGTGTACAAAGAAGTACAAAATGGGTATGGGGTGAGTTCAAAGAGGCGTGTGTAAGGTTCGCAAAGAACAGTGGGGCAAATGTCTGTAAGGGCGACATACAAGAAGACAATATGGCCGAAAGAGTAGAGGAGGGAAACAATTAAATAAAACAGAAAAGAATGGCGATAATGGAAAAAACAAAAAGGAAGAAAGAAAAAGGAAATGCCAGGGAAGAAAAAAGAAATGTGCGAAAAAGGTAGAGGAAGAAAACAGGAAAAATTGAAAGGAAGTGGTATTGGATAAGGATGGTAATGTGGATAAAAAGATGCTACATACAATTACAAGATGGAAGTGAAATGGAAGTACTTACACAAAGCTTGTGAAAGGGAGCGTGGAGAGTTAGTAACAGACCCAGAGAAGGTAAGGAAGAGATGGAAACAGTACTCTGACAAACTACTGATCGTGAGGAATGGTAACGAAATGAAAATAGAGGTACGGTGGGGGGATCTGGACCTGAAAGAACATAAAAATATTAGAACGACAGAAACGGAACTAAGAGTTAGAAGAACGAAAACAGGAAAGGAAGCTGGGATTCATGAAATAAGGATGAAGATTATAAAAGCATTTGCACCTACTGGTCTACAGTGTTTATATAGTTTGTTAAGGCGCATGTAGACAAAGAAAGGTGTTCCTGATGGATGCGGAAACGGAGTAATATTCTATCATTCTGTGGAGAGGATACTCGAAAGAACAATGAATGAAGTGGAAGGTCATTTATAAGAGGGGCAATATGGCGTTTGAGATGGTAGATCTACAGTGGACACAGTTTTTAGTATGAGGCAGTTGATGGAATGGCATTGCATGAATGGGAAACACCTGATGATTACTTGTATTGACTTAGTAAAGGCATCTTGTAGTGTATACAGGGAAAGGTGCAGGAAACCTTAGAGATAATGGGAGTGGGAAAACAAACAATTGAAATTCTTCAAGCATTGTACAAAAAAGCTTCAGTAGGAAGAACTGATCAGTGTAGGCATATTACAGGGATGAGACAAGGAAATGTGTTGTCAACATTATTATTTATAACGGTGATGGATAGAAGACTGAAAGAGACAAATGAAGCTTATCGATAGAGAGATGACGTTATTTACATTTGCAGCAGGCACTGAATCGATCGAGGCCAATATAACATGAACGAATCCTGACTGGAACAAACCGTTATAGGAGATGAATAATGGAAATACAGGGCCACGTGTAGAAGTGCCATAAACGTCCCAACCCGACCTGAGGCTGGATAAACCGAAAGAAAGATAAGTTTAACGTTACGTCGACATCTCTGTCATCAGAGATTGAGATCAAGATGCCCTTTCAAAGAAACCATGCCGGAACTGGGTAAAGGGAAACGACGACAATTACGACCACTACTTGCATGGATGTGTTGATGCCATGTTGTATAGGGTTTCGTAGTTCTTGTGTTACGACTTTATTTTAAAAAAAATTAAGACTATTCTGGAAACGAAGCCATTTGTTTGAGGAATATGCAGTCGATGACATCCGTCCTTCTCAAGAATGTATCGGTGAGACTATTCCGAAGTACACGGGTTGTCGCTAACTTTTAAAGTCAAAATTGTACAACTGGTAGAGGATTAAAAGGTAAATAATAAATCAAGACACGAATTCATTATTTGCGGTTTATTAATGATGTCATGTTGGAGAAGAGCTCCCAATGACGTGATTCTACTGTAATTCAACACGTATTTGGTCAATATATCTCGCATGTAACCACAAGTTTACGCTACGTTAATAGTATTAATAGTTTGAGAAAAACTGTAACATCCCATAATTATCGCTACATGATAACTTACTTTTCTGTAAACTTAAGCGTTCCCCTAAGCAATCTGCTGAATGAGCGAGTAAACCAGCGAAACCGCAGAGCAGTGCCCGTATCATTCGCGCCGTTAGCAGAAAGAGAGAGGCGCTATCGAAGACCCACTCAGATAGCAGTTGGAGCGGCGGTTGCGAGCACTGCCGTCTTTATGAGCTCTTCCGGGCGTCCGTTTTAAACTTCGCCAGCCGGAAATGGCGTGGGGACACTAGCTGTGGGGCTCCTGGGAGTGCTCGTCTCGAGGAGTTCGCTACAAGCGGAGGAGGCCGTATTCGGTAAGATTCACGGCAGATGCTCACTGCGCACACGTTTGAGGCTTGGGTAACAGTTCCAGCCGAAGTATTGGCGAAAAGTCAGAGCTGTAAATGAAACTGCGTCTTCTGCCAAACTTCGTAGTTTCACACGGTTCGTAAATAATAATAGTCAGTGAAAAACACGTTATTAGACACTTCAAGAACCTCCTGTATCATGATGTACTCTTCAAATTCCAATACGCCTGGTGGTGGGAGACAGAAATCTCTTTTGTGTACTATCTGTACTGTGATGTAGAAAACGCTTTACGTTGCCAGACACTAGAAACATCTAGAATATGATTCTCCGCAGTTTTTCTTACTTTGGTTTTCCAACTTCTCCGTTTAATCACTGGGCGTTGCCTTAGAAATGATTAATATATTATAAATCCTACGCCACTGATATGTGTCAGAATACGAAGATAATTCCCAATCAGTTCTACGTTAAGCAGCTCTGAGCGTCCTGGGACGGATAATACGAGGGTACAGCATTCATTAATCAGCTTACTGTGGAAGGAGTGTTTAGTAGAGACCGGACAGGTTAAAGCTTGAAGGAATATTATATTTTAAAAACCTCAAATTTATATCCACAGGATATCGCTGATTAACCAGTGAAATATCACGAAAAGAAACACGCAACGATTTTTCTTCTTTTCTGGTACATCACTGAACTACTGATAGTTCGGCAACATAATCTCTAAACAATCAGAAACAGAATGGTTGGCCGAGAGAGACAGAGAGAGTGAGTGAGTGAGTGAGAGAGAGAGAGAGAGAGAGAGAGAGAGAGAGAGGGAACTTTACAGAGTATATTGTGACTCATTGATCTATTTTTGCGATTTGGCGCATTCTCAAACATTTCTGTGTAAGACTTTTATCCATTGTGGATGTGGAACACTGCGACTGTGGTGTGAAAAGGTTTTCAGAAATTACTGCAACCAGTCGCCTTTTATGTAGATGTATTTTATTTAACCATGACCGGTTTCGAGATGCCTAGCAACTCATCATCAGATGGTATATACATTTAGTGCTTTTTTGTACCCATTGTGTGGGTGGTTGAGTATCTGTGGAGATAAATCTTTCTGCAGGTATATATATCTCTTTTAGGACGTATTTTTGAAACCATTGTGTCTTGTTTTTCACAATTTCACAAGTTAAAACTTTCACTAGATGTATATTACTTTTATGAGGCACTGTTGGAAACATATATCTTGTTTTTCGTAAACATCGCTGAACACACTTAGCCACAGATACGAATACAGGATTTACACATTATACACATTACACATTATAATGTGTAAATCCTGTATTCGTATCTGTGGCTAAGTGTGTTCAGCGATGTTTACGAAAAACAAGATATATGTTTCCAACAGTGCCTCATAAAAGTAATATACATCTAGTGAAAGTTTTAACTTGTGAAATTGTGAAAAACAAGACACAATGGTTTCAAAAATACGTCCTAAAAGAGATATATATACCTGCAGAAAGATTTATCTCCACAGATACTCAACCACCCACACAATGGGTACAAAAAAGCACTAAATGTATATACCATCTGATGATGAGTTGCTAGGCATCTCGAAACCGGTCATGGTTAAATAAAATACATCTACATAAAAGGCGACTGGTTGCAGTAATTTCTGAAAACCATTTCTGTGTAAGAGGTTGAAATACAATGTTCATCATGATATTTAGTTTTGTGATATTAATGAGCGTACGCAGTAAACTGTGTTCTATATTTGATAAACAGCTTAACCACATCGTCTCTGTTATACTATTTGCAAGTAACTGTCCCTTGTGAGAAAGTACTTGACTACTTTCGCTACGATTTGCCACTCCATATTCAGTCCGTTTATTTCGGACTACGTCTGTATCTCAGTTAAGTTAAGTTTCTCAGTATGATCCATTTTACTTGCCAGCATGTAATAAATAACGTGGAAACTAACCCGAAGGTTCTGTAATGACCAATGCCTTGGAAAACGAGACACACTATTTGTTTTCATTAGGTTGTCTTTTGTGAGAATGTAAAGGTGGGAATAGGTTAGGGTTTTTTTTTAACGTCCCGTCGACAAAGAGGTCATTAGAGACGGAGCACAAGCTAGGATGAGGGAAGGATGTGGAAGGAAATCAGCCGTGCCCTTTTAAAGGAACCATCCCGGCATTTGCCTGAAACGATTTAGGGAAATCACGGAAAACCTAAATCAGGATGGCTGGAGACGGGATTGAACCGTCGTCTTCCCGAATGCGAGTGGGAATAGGACTTAGTTTTCACAGCAGTACGAGGAACACCAGTCTTCCTGTCATAAACCATGATTAAGTAGACAGGCAGTTATTGGTTACCAGGATAAGCAATGATAGCGAAATATTAAACTTTTTTTTCATTTCGTAGTAAAAATAAAGGAAAAGTGGTATTCTACTAACATTTTTATAACGAGTGTACATAATTAGTACGGAGTATTAGCTGAAATATTGTACAAAAATGTCCGTCATGAGCGCAGGAAAAATGTTCTTAGAGGCAGGCTGCGTAGATAGAGATGGCGAAACTGCAGGGTTTCCGCAGACTGGTATCTTGCCGGAATGTGGGCGCGTTGGCAGGGCGCCCCGAACCGGAGTTTACATTCGTCGTTTCACAATGCAGACCCGCAGAACAAAGAAGGTACCACGCAGAGAATTTTCGCCGTGCGGATTCCCCTTCATTGTCTGCCCTGCTGTGGAGGAATTTAATCGCCGCGTTTTGCAGCTCAAGCACCGTTCATATCTTAATGCGGAACTCCTTTCTTAACAAGGTCAATGTCCAACAGGATGTATGCATACAGCTGCGCGAAATGCACATTTTCTTACATTGAAACAGTGTACATAAATGTTTTTCTTTCCAGATGTACATATAGAGCTATATACAAAACACTGAAACCATTGTATCAAATTACAGAAGGCGAAGGATCTATTCATCTGCTGTGTGGAGATGGAGGGAATATTAGTGTTAATCGTACCGTCGATGAAGAGGAGTACGAGCTAGGAACAGAAAGTCGAATTGTGTAATCATGGCTGAGGAAAGATACAACATCTCTACTGGCTATCCACAGAAAACCCCATCTAGAAATCTGAATGGGGATTGTTCATGAACTCTTTCGGAAAATGAGCCCAGCGCCTTGGACACTGCGTCATCCAGCAACTGCGATATACATATCCAACACAGGCAGACTGAAACAAAGATGGAATCAATAGATGTTTCCATTGGAAGTGAGTAGCTTTATCGGCTACGAACTAAATCGTCCATTAAGTCAGCAGCTCATTTTGTACGGTGTAGTATCTTATTTTTCCGTATAATACAACATTGGATTAATGGAGTACATTGCGGTGTTGTACAATTTTTCTACATTCACCTACCATTATAGGTACGTTCGTTTTCATGTAATATACAGAGGATTGCGGGTCTAAACAGTGATTCAGTTGCTCCTACCCATGTGTTTTACGCAGTCCGCAACGCCTACAAAAACCAATCGTGAGTTTTTCATATTCTCGCGCTCGCTACAATCAAACAATTAGTCACAGAAAAAATGAACATGATCTTTTTACAAGATGTCGTCGGTGAGACCTGGCAATACGTCGGCGTTCCAAAACATCCAAAATTCGTTCAATAGGATTCAGGTTAGGGCTCTGTGCAGGCCAGTCCATTACAGGCATGTTATGGCCATGTAACCACACCGCCACAGGCCGTACATTATGAACAGATCCCCGAATTACTCTTCAACAGTGGGAAGCAAGAAGGGGCTTAAATCGCCAATGTAGGTCTGTGCTGCGATAGTTCCACGCAAAACAACAAGGGGTGCAAGCCCCTCCATGAGAAGCATGACCACACTATAGCACCAGCGCCTCCGAATTTAGCTGTTGGCACTATACTCGCTGCCAAATGATATTCACCGGGAATTCGCCATACCCACACACTGCCATCGGATCGCCACGTTGTGTACCGTGATTCGCCACTCCACAAAACGTTTTTCCACTGTTCGGTCGTCCGATGTTTACGCTCCTTACACCAAGCGAGACGTCGTTTGGCATTTACCTTCGTGATGTGTGACTTATAAGCATCCGTTTGACCATGAAATCCAAGTTTTCTCACCTCCCACCTAACTGTCATAGTACTTGCAGTGGATGCTGAAGCAGTTTGGAACTCCTGTGTGATGGTCTGGTTAGATGTCTGCCTATTACAAATTACGACCCTCTTCAACATTCGGCGGTCTCTGTCAGTCAACAGACGAGGTCGGCCTGCACGCCTTTGTGCTTTACGTGTCCCTTCACGTTTCCACTCCACTATTACATCGTAAACAGTGGACCTAGGGATGTTTAGGAGCGTCGAAATCTCGCGTACAGATGTATGACACAAGTGACACCCAAGAACCTGATCACATTCGAAGCCCATGAGTTCCGCGGAACGCCCCATTCTGCTCTCTCACAAGGTCTAATGACTATTGACGTCGCTGATGTGGAGTACCTCTCAGTAGGTGGCAGCACAATGCTCTTAATGCGAAAAACGTATGTTTTTAGGGGTGTCGCTAATGTTTACAAACAAGGAATCATTTGCTCAGTACAACTTGGGGATATAATTTTGGATTGGGTGGGAGTCAATAAGCTTCGTTAACATGCCCCTGAAATAGACACTTCGCTGAAGGTCCTGAAGCGAGTACTAATGAAGCAGCAATTACATCCCTATAATGAACAACGTTTGCAAGTAAAGAGGTCAAATGGTTATAAACCGATCATTGAGTTACATGAATATTCTGTAACTGCATTGAGACTGTCGGTTGTCAGTTTGATCGGTTTCCATACGCTGACGCTGTAGTTGTAATATTATGTTGTTCACATCAATAAAGCCATAACGTTGGTTTTCGACAAACAGTTCTTAATTTCGAAAAACTAAGTAAAGTTGAAGGACATATGTAAATGTGTTCTTCTCGACTTCTTCTTAAAAACTCCGAGGTATTCGCAGCTCACTGTCTACAAGCGATTTTAGTGACACTGCTTCTGGTTGTACATTTCCGTTGTACCTATTTATACAATGTGTACTGACTGGTTAGAAACTTTATTGTAATATTTGCCAGGTTATGAAATTACATTCTAATTGTGCAAATTTCTACAAGCTCCTTATGTTCTATACCTTAACCTACGCTAAGTAAAACAATATGGCTAAAAATGAAAGTCCATAGCTAATATACTGATATTGTAGTAATTCTTAGGTACGACATTTATTTCTTAATTGGGTCATAATGGTGGTGGTCTGGCATTGTCTGTTTGTGATCTATGAACAACATATCGAACGTGTAACTATTTCTGTAATAGAAGCTTTATCAACTCCGTGATGTACGTATATCTTACTGATTCTGCAACAGCTAATTTTAATATCACAGTTATTATTCTGCAGTGTCTCTGGAGCTTAGCATCAATGTCGCATGCAGTAGTATTAATAGTTTATGGCAGCAAAGGGTATGTTTGAGTGGATATCCCCAACGTCTTACTCAAGGAGTCCAAGAGAAGTTTGCAGCGTTAGGGGGTACTTCATTAACAAAATTATTTTTTATTTCATGAAGCGTTGGAACACTTCTTAATACTTCAGACCATACCTGCTGTTTCAGTTCGAAGTGGTAACCTTCTATTTCCCGGGCATATCGCAGTTTCTGTTCCGTACCTCGCCGATCGATTTATTCTTGAACAATCGTACAGCCTTTTTTTGCCCCATCATTTCTTTCTGTTATAACAGACCGAGGACGAATTGACGAGAATTTCGGAAATTGGGAGTTAGAGACTCTGAACACTGAAACTGCGACAGACCATTAGAGTTTTCGGTTGATGGAGCCTTTTCTGTGAAATAAAATAATGCAGCATTGAGGGTAGATCTAACCAATTGCTTTGTTTAAGCAATGACGGTGTCTGTATTATGGTCATAGACTTTACGACAGCAACATTTAAAGTCCCTTCGCAAGTCGGTTTAGTAAATTATAGGAATTTTGTACAAAATAAAATCATTCGACTAGGCAAGGTTCCCCTTGACCGGCAAGACTTTGTAAGAAGTGGTGAATTTTAGCGTTGATTAATGTGTTTCACGTTATTTAGCGTGTTCTAAACATTCATGGTAGTGTCTGTTTGTACTATATCGTGTCTCCCTACCACTTTCGCGCAACGACGCTCTGAGCGTGTTTTTTAGGGAATTGACTAGTTTGAACCTGGGACCCGTTGCTGGTAAGGAGACGCCAGACCACACATGACATGTAGAATTCAGAAGAGTTCAGTGAGACTAGCGATGATATAACCAAATACTAAATGATCTCAGCGTCAGCTCCACTGCACTCCCTGTAAAAGAATCTTAATACTAACTAAATTTAGTGGAAAGGGTTCAAGGCTTTCCTATTTTTAGCTCCGCCTACAAAAAATTCTGTCTATCCAATGAGAAACGTTATACTTTTCGTAGTGGGGCAATGTTTTTAAAGTTCGCAACGTAACAGAGACGCGAAAAAGTCTCACGCTAAAACCTGCAGCTGGTGTGGTCCTTTTAGCGTTATCGTAAGATCTATACTGTTCTTCTGGAGGGCTCTATCTTTTAACATGGGCTGGGGAGTGGTCCTAATGTAACAGACACGCGAAAAGGCTCACGCTAAAACTTGTGGGTGGTAGTGGCCCTTTTTGTGTTATCGTGAGATCTATACTGTTTTTCTGGAGGGCTCTAGCTTTTAACATGGGCTGGGGGGTGGTCCTTGGCGTAACAGAGACGCGAAAAAGTCTCACGCCAAAACGTGCGGGTGGTAGTCTTAGAGGTAGGGCCTTCTAACTTAACACGGTTCTGCTCTCGGCTTCTGTTCTCGTTTCTCCCCTCGGAACTGCGTCGGTCTCACGGTGGGAAGGTACGACATGCATTTAGGCATTCTTGTGTTAGTCTGTGGTATTCCATTTACTCACTCGTTACTCGTATTACTTTGGTTAATTTAATGTCACGATTTATTCGGAGCTATGTGACATACTACTGGATTTGCTTATCATGTCCGGGTTTTCATGGAAGGTGTTGGATTTGCCTGACACCTTACAGTGTGTGCACAGTAACACTAACACAAATTTTTGGCAGCTATAAGCTACTGTAAGAAGAAATTATTGAAAAGAAAACCGCAAAGGTCTCAGCTGAAGTATGCTTATTCGTCTCTGCTGATTTCAGTGTGTGACTCTTTGCAGTTGCGTGTTACAGCTGCCTCTGCTAACAGCAGTTAATCTCTCCCGTAATAAACAAACGGAAATATGGGGCGAGAGTCACGTGCAGACTGGCGATGATAATAGCTGTATCCCAGTGATGTGGCTGCTTCACTAATGGTGGCATTATTCGACTGACCGGCGCCAGTAAAAGTTTTACAGATACTTCGTTCCGAAACCGCCATTAACGAAGAGTGCAGATTTGCTGCGGAATGCGATATCGCACACTCCACATGTTGGACGCCTGTGTCCCAGGCCTAAGGTTAATTAATGGCCATACAATTCTGGGCGTTACAGTAGGATGGGCTCTGTTCAGCATGTAACAATACAACCACAGAATTCGGGGTTTGTGCTGTGCAGTTTAGAGGTTGTTTGAATTTATCGGAAAGCTGCCTTTTGCATCGTTCTCAGCTATATTATGTCATCATTTGTGTCACACAGGTTTTATCAGTTTTCGTTTTTCATCATTCTTAATTTCAGTTTTTATTGTTTCTCATATATTTTTTCTCTCCTCTTCCCATAGCATGAATTCTTAAAAATCTTTGTTCTAGTTCAATTTTCCTTTTTTACTGTCTATGTCAAGTACCGGGTGATCAAAAAGTCAGTATAAATTTGAAAACATAATAAACCACGGGATAATGTAGATAGAGAGGTAAAAATTGACACACATGCTTGGAGTGACATGGGGTTTTATTAGTACCAAAAAAAATTCCCAAATGTCCGACAGATGGCGCTGGACAGCAAAACTGCTAGCGTAACGGGTGAGAGGTACGCCCATATATTACAGAATCGCATCATCCTCAGCCTGACTGATAAACACCTGCTGGAACGTACGATGTTTATGCAGGATGGCGTTCCACCCCATATTGCTAGACGCGTGAAAGATCTCTTGCGCGCGTCGTTTGGTGATGATCGTGTGCTCAGCCGCCACATTTGTCATGCTTGGCCTCCCAGGTCCCCAGGCCTCAGTCCGTGCGATTATAGGCTTTAGGGTTACCTGAAGTCGCAAGTGTATCATGATCGACCGACATCTGTAGGGATGCTGAAAGACAATATCCGACGCCAGTGCCTCACCATAACTCCGTACATGCTTTACAGTGCTGTTCACAACTTTATTCCTCGACTACAGCTATTGTTGAGGAATGATGGTGGACATATTGAGAATTTCCTGTGAAGAACATCATCTTTGGTTTGTCTTACTTTGTTATGCTAATTATTGCTATTCTGATTATATGAAGCGCCATTTGTCGGACATTTTTTTGAATTTTTGTATTTTTTTGGTTCTAATAAAACACCATGTCATTCCAAGCACGTGTGTCAATTTGCACCTCTCTATTTACATTATTCCGTGATTTATTCAGTTTTCAAATTTATACTGACATTTTGATCACCCGGTATGTACTGAGTTCACAAAAAGACGAAAAGAAAATTTCGTTTTGAGAATGCAGTGAGAAAAAGAATTTCGATAATTTTCACGGACTTGTCCAATTCTAGAACGTAATTTTGTAGAAATATCACTGAAACCACAAGAAGCCTAACAGTACTGGTATCTGAACCCAAATTTTCGCAGATAAACATCTCCAGAGTCATCTCTTCGCTGTGGAGTCTGAATCACGTACTTCCCTCAACGAATTCTGTGCAGCAACTTACTGACTTTCTAACAGTTCAAGTTGCTATTTGAGCTGGTTTACCTTTCTCTGTACCTGAGTTTTAGAAGACTCATATCGGTTAGGAGTCCTTTCTTCATTCAATTTCCCTGTCAGGATGCCGCGTACCCCCCCCCCCCCCCTCCTCCCCTCTTACCCCCTCTCCACCCTCTTCCGCTGCAGTCCATCAATTTTCGAGACTGGATTAATAACGAATAGAAAAAGATTATGATGGTGGTTTTAATGCTTCAGGTGTTCTATATAGTCTGGTTTCATTTGAGTACGATGCAGAGAACGCTCATACTACGGTGTGCAACCGTCAGAAAAGTTCAATGACTGCTCACAACTGACCTGTCGAATGCATATCTGTTGTTTATTGATGTTAGATCAAGCTCCCGCCAGAGTTACGCCGCTGACATTTATACACTAGAAATGAACACAGTCTCGGACTTTTAGACGGACGGTATTACTCCTCCCAAATATGTCACGTCAGTTTGGGTTCCATTCGATATTTCATCTTCAGTTTGCCTAAGAGCCATTCATTGGACATCTCATCAATATCTACGTACTTTTCGTTTCTAGCTTTTCTCCGTAATCACATGTCAAAACTTACTTTATTACTTTTTCCTGAAAGTACACGTTTCTAAGTAACAAACGGCAACGCTCCAAACATTGTATTCTAGGAATTGCTTCGATAATTTCAGCCACAGCTTGGATCCTGCTGCTGTCTTTTTATGGTGAATGGTGTCTTTGCGGAGCCCATCATCTGTGTAACTCCTTTGATGCCACAGGCACATTTCGCAGTTCTACTCGGTAACTACTTGAAGAGATCAACATTTCATAATGTCGATTTTAACCAAAGATTTCCTATGGTAAAAGATGTGAAAGGAATAGCAAGGCTTAACGACCCCGCTACAAAGAGATCATTGTAGACGGAACAAAAGCTCTGTTTAGGGTGGATGGAGAAGGAAAAAGTCTGAAGCTTTTTAAAAGAATCATTCCTGAATTTGCCACAAGTGATTCAGAGAAACAGCCGAAAACCTAAATCCGGCTGGTCCTATGGAGATTTGAGCAGTCGTCCTCGCGAATGAGAGTCCAGTGTCGTATGACTAGGCCACCTCTCTCTGTATTTGCATCAGCCTGTCGTTCTTAGATATTCTCATTACTTTCCACTTTACTGCGTTGTTCGCTGTGCCATGTTTGTTTCCAGCTTCCACCAACCTTTTCACAGTCTTAACTTCCACGTCATCAGGTGGTCGTTACGCTTGTGTACGTAAATAATATGCCATAAATGATGTTAAGGAAACATTTGATGTCTGAACGTAGTCTTCTTAGATTTAAACTATTGTTTCAGTGGGCTACTCTTTGTTTTTAGTTTATATTGACGAATGCCATGTAATGTAGTATGTTTTGGTCTGGACACAAAACTGCAGCAAGCGACCTATAGATTAGTTACCACGCATCGTCTGTTGTGCTACTCTGCAGTGCACGTACTGACGATTTCGGGGTACGGCATTAGCTTCAAGCTCGTCGAATGACAATGAAAATCGTCGGTTTAGAAGTATTCTGCATGGTGGCATGAACACACGAAAGGTTGGAATGGAATATTGCTGTCACAGCTTCTTTTCGTTTATTGCTTATAATGAAAGAATCCTCATAAGAAATTTTAGATATACTCCTTGGGTCGCCAAAATATTTCGACTAGAATGCATGAATTCTTTCTACTATCATTTCTGAATATCCTAACTCAGATTTTCTGCTAGATTCTTGAAATACAATGTGAAGAAAAAATTTCCCACTTGGCAGATGTCATACCATACCTCATCCCAATTCAACACAAAAGTGTATCTAGGAAAATCTAGTGCCTCTAATATGTTTAATAGAAACGCTATTTAAAGAACGAGGCACTGGCAACGCTGTAACTGCGTGGAGCGTGACTAAGAACATGTAGCATTATCTCGATGCTATTCCGTAGCTCTCCCTTTAGTATCCACAATGAAGTATCTTGTATACATCTTTCTGTTACTGTTACCTTTATTTAAACATTAAGGCTTAACATTAATTTAGCCGCGCGAGGTAGTTGGTAGTCTACGACGCCTTGTCACGGTTCAAGCGGCTACTTCCGTCGGAGGTTCGTATCCTCCCTCGGGCATGGGTGTATGTGTTGTGCCTTAGCGTAAGTTAGTTTAAGTTAGATTAAGTAGTGTGTAAGCCTAGGGACCGATGACCTCAGCAGTTTGGTGCCATAGGTACTTACCAAAAATTCATTGACTTGTTATAGACGTAAATTACCGTTTTCTTCGTCCATAACACTTAAAAGCCAATAGAAAATAATAGTGGTTATATTAACATCGTCTTTATCCAATGAGCTACGAAAAACACAATAGGTAGGCTCCATTCTGTACGTCTGACGTTCAGGCTGATGGTTACAGAACCGGTACGTATACGTAAAAGCAATGTTCACCTTAGAGAAAATGTTCAAAGCGACTACCTTGCATTAGCAAACCCTTCTCCACTTATAGAGTAATACTTCGTTGGATCCTGCGCAACACACCACCATCCACCATTGCCGAAGCGGCATGCACGCAAACTATTAGTCATGTACACTCATTGGTGGAGTGTTATAAACTTGTTCTTTTAGGTGGCCTCACAAATAAAAGTCTAGTGGATTACGGTTCGGAGAACATGGAGGTCAGAACATTGGACCTTCACAACCAATCCGTTTCCCTGGAAACGCTTTTTTAAATAGTTACGCACATTCATTCTAAAATATGGCAGTGCACCATCATGCGGAAACTATAGCTGTCGTCGAACGCCAATTGCAACGTTGTCTAGTGCGTCAGGCAAATTACTGCAAAGAAACGTATGATGCAAAAGCGCATTCAACTTGTCCGACAATAAGTAAGGGTCCAAAAGCATTCCTCCCACGATTCCAGCCCACAGGTTTATGCTAAAGCGTGCCTGAATTCCATGTTCAAGTGTGACATGTGGCTTGTGTTCCGACCAATAATGACAGATGTGGAGGTCGAAATTAGTTTCAAGAGAAAAATCTAGATTCGTCAGTCATATCACCTTATGAATAAAATGTTCTAATGCAACACTTCGACAACCAATCTTTGACATACACTCCTGGAAATGGAAAAAAGAACACATTGACACCGGTGTGTCAGACCCACCATACTTGCTCCGGACACTGCGAGAGGGCTGTACAAGCAATGATCACACGCACGGCACAGCGGACACACCAGGAACCGCGGTGTTGGCCGTCGAATGGCGCTAGCTGCGCAGCATTTGTGCACCGCCGCCGTCAGTGTCAGCCAGTTTGCCGTGGCATACGGAGCTCAATCGCAGTCTTTAACACTGGTAGTATGCCGCGACAGCGTGGACGTGAACCGTATGTGCAGTTGACGGACTTTGAGCGAGGGCGTATAGTGGGCATGCGGGAGGCCGGGTGGACGTACCGCCGAATTGCTCAACACGTGGGGCGTGAGGTCTCCACAGTACATCGATGTTGTCGCCAGTGGTCGCGGAAGGTGCACGTGCCCGTCGACCTGGGACCGGACCGCAGCGACGCACGGATGCACGCCAAGACCGTAGGATCCTACGCAGTGCCGTAGGGGACCGCACCGCCACTTCCCAGCAAATTAGGGACACTGTTGCTCCTGGGGTATCGGCGAGGACCATTCGCAACCGTCTCCATGAAGCTGGGCTACGGTCCCGCACACCGTTAGGCCGTCTTCCGCTCACGCCTCAACATCGTGCAGCCCGCCTCCAGTGGTGTCGCGACAGACGTGAATGGAGGGACGAATGGAGACGTGTCGTCTTCAGCGATGAGAGTCGCTTCTGCCTTGGTGCCAATGATGGTCGTATGCGTGTTTGGCACCGTGCAGGTGAGCGCCACAATCAGGACTGCATACGACCGAGGCACACAGGGCCAACACCCGGCATCATGGTGTGGGGAGCGATCTCATACACTGGCCGTACACCTCTGGTGATCGTCGAGGGAACACTGAATAGTGCACGGTACATCCAAACCGTCATCGAACCCATCGTTCTACTATTCCTAGACCGGCAAGGGAACTTGCATTTCCAACAGGACAATGCACGTCCGCATGTATCCTGTGCCACACAACGTGCTCTAGAAGGTGTAAGTCAACTACCCTGGCCAGCAAGATCTCCGTATCTGTCCCCCATTGAGTATGTTTGGGACTGGATGAAGCGTCGTCTCACGCGGTCTGCACGTCCAGCACGAACGCTGGTCCAACTGAGGTGCCAGGTGGAAATGGCATGGCAAGCCGTTCCACAGGACTACATTCAGCATCTCTACGATCGTCTCCATGGGAGAATAGCAGCCTGCATTGCTGTGAAAGGTGGATAAACACTGTACTAGTGCCGACATTGTGCATGCTCTGTTGCCTGTGTCTATGTGCCTGTGGTTCTGTCAGTGTGATCATGTGATGTATCTGACCCCAGGAATGTGTCAATAAAGTTTCCCCTTCCTGTGACAATGAATTCACGGTGTTCTTATTTCAATTTCCAGGAGTGTATATGGAGCTGTCTTACAAAATTAGGGATGCTTCACCGACGTGACTGATCAACAGTTTCAAGAATCGCGTCCTGTGTTTCAGGGTACGTTTAGTTCTTGGACGACCTGTGTCCACTACTTGTGAGCGAAGATTACAGGTTTCCTGAAGGCGTTGCTCCAGGCGACAGAAAACATTTTTGTCGGAAGGCGTCTTGCAGGGTACTGTGCAACATACGCATGAGCAGTAGCTGTAACAACTTGGTTATCGGACGCACCCTATCGACGTATTCATCGTCTGTGTATTCCATCGAGAAGGCTCCCTATATGACGAGACCAGTTATGGTCGTGCACTGCGCAGTTATTAGGCACATACGTGGAGTTTAATGGATCTCACTGTAATGTGATGGGCTATTTTCATGTGACAAAATGATATCCTGCTCATAAACGGCGAAATCAAGGAACGGAAGTCTAAAAAATAAGAAAAAGGAACCTACGATGATTCGAAGCACAGCTCCATGGCAGATGTGGGTTGGATGTCCTAGCAGTCTACACAGTGACTTACTACAGCTAGAACGATAGTGCGAGGTGATATACTTTCCTCTTTACATTCCGATGCACTGCACGATGTGACGGACTTGCCAGCTCCTCGTTTTCATATACGTGTTTTCAAAATGACCTCGATCTGATTTTGCCAGATAAACTTTTGTCTGGAATCTGGATGAGGAATCGCAAGCCGACCTCTAAGTATGGCATTGTTCCTTCATCCTGCATATCGCCAGTTTCTTGCGAGGTGCAGTTTTTACTAGTTATCTATTTTCATTCATTAAATTAATGCTCTAAGAGGTGAGTCAGGAGGAAAGGCACATGCTATGACGGTAATAGTATTGGTGATTCTGGATGAAAATTTTAGATGAATATAGTCCTTTTCTAAATCCTATCCCCCATACAGCTATTGAAAAATCACGGGCGTCACTCACACGTCCTCCTTCATCAGAACTCTCCCGAGAATACAACCAAAGCGACATTAGGCTACACAGTGTTGTATTTGCTCACCATTTTTAATGCACACTTCACCTGCGCATGGTGTGGCGACGAGTCCTACAAGTGTATACGTTTTTCGCCTTAAACACCGCGAGTCTTCACACATGCGGATTATGATCTTTGTTAACAGGTTTTGCAACGTATCTTCGGCGTTTTATCGGTCGCCGTAGCGTCATTTCTTCGTCACCGAGGTCACCCGATGTTACTTCATGAGATTATTGGTTGTGGGGTTGGTTTAAGAGTGAAGGCTACATGCGCAAAGTGAACCTAAGCTGGGACTTCACGCTCGTATTTTTCATGCATGTGTTCAAGTGAAGGACCCTTCGAATGAGCTCAGATCAGCAACGCAGTAGCAGTCTACAAGGTCTTCAAAATACACTGCAGTTAACGGTGGAGATTTTGAACGCCTTTGTGAGGAAAAGTACACATTGAAACAAAGCATTATATAGCAATGTTGCATTTTCTATCATGTGTATGAGACCTGTTCTCCCACTGTTTTCATAGTTTCCTCAGAAACTGTTAAGAAAGGGACGTATATTCATAAGACGTTTTTTATTCATAGTTACTAATAATAACATCATCGAAGCATGTGTCTCTCCTTCTGAATTTCCCTGAATTCTTTTACATGCAATCCTTTTATATGCAATAATATATTTTGTTCAGCTGAAGTATTCTTCCCTCTTTCAGATACACCGGTGGAAAACATACAACTGAAATATAATACAAATGACTTCAGAATTCACATAGGATTCTGTTCACCTATAATCAAGGTACACTCCAGGAAATTGAAATAAGAACACTGTGAATTCATTGTCCCAGAAAGGGGAAACTTTATTGACACATTCCTGGGGTCAGATACATCACATGATCACACTGACAGAACCACAGGCACATAGACACAGGCAACAGAACATGCACAATGTCGGCACTAGTACAGTGTATATCCATCTTTCGCAGCAATGCAGGCTGCTATTCTCCCATGGAGACGATCGTAGAGATGCTGGATGTAGTCCTGTGGAACGGCTTGCCATGCCATTTCCACCTGGCACCTCAGTTGGACCAGCGTTCGTGCTGGACGTGCAGACCGCGTGAGACGACGCTTCATCCAGTCCCAAACATACTCAATGGGGGACAGATACGGAGATCTTGCTGGCCAGGGTAGTTGACTTACACCTTCTAGAGCACGTTGGGTGGCACAGGGTACATGCGGACGTGCATTGTCCTGTTGGAAATGCAAGTTCCCTTGCCGGTCTAGGAATAGTAGAACGATGGGTTCGATGACGGTTTGGATGTACCGTGCACTATTCAGTGTTCCCTCGACGATCACCAGAGGTGTACGGCCAGTGTATGAGATCGCTCCCCACACCATGATGCCGGGTGTTGGCCCTGTGTGCCTCGGTCGTATGCAGTCCTGATTGTGGCGCTCACCTGCACGGCGCCAAACACGCATACGACCATCATTGGCACCAAGGCAGAAGCGACTCTCATCGCTGAAGACGACACGTCTCCATTCGTCCCTCCATTCACGTCTGTCGCGACACCACTGGAGGCGGGCTGCACGATGTTGAGGCGTGAGCGGAAGACGGCCTAACGGTGTGCGGGACCGTAGCCCAGCTTCATGGAGACGGTTGCGAATGGTCCTCGCCGATACCCCAGGAGCAACAGTGTCCCTAATTTGCTGGGAAGTGGCGGTGCGGTCCCCTACGGCACTGCGTAGGATCCTACGGTCTTGGCGTGCATCCGTGCGTCGCTGCGGTCCGGTCCCAGGTCGACGGGCACGTGCACCTTCCGCCGACCACTGGCGACAACATCGATGTACTGTGGAGACCTCACGCCCCACGTGTTGAGCAATTCGGCGGTACGTCCACCCGGCCTCCCGCATGCCCACTATACGCCCTCGCTCAAAGTCCGTCAACTGCACATACGGTTCACTTCCACGCTGTCGCGGCATGCTACCAGTGTTAAAGACTGCGATGGAGCTCCGTATGCCACGGCAAACTGGCTGACACTGACGGCGGCGGTGCACAAATGCCGCGCAGCTGGCGCCATTCGACGGCCAACACCGCGGTTCCTTGTGTGTCCCCTGTGCCGTGCGTGTGATCATTGCTTGTACAGCCCTCTCGCAGTGTCCGGAGCAAGTATGGTGGGTCTGACACACCGGTGTCAATGTGTTCTTTTTTCCATATCCAGGAGTGTAAATTATTTGTAAAATTCTGCATGTGTATACAATCGATGTTTGAAGGCTGACATATCTAAATACTGCACAAGAACACTGGGCTGATGACCAAGTACCTAGTATCAGACGTTCATAATGAGTAAATTGGCAAGAGTCATAAATAACCTAATATTTGGCAGCGGGTGTGGTCTGTCGTTCCTTCGAAGTACAAATGTGGAGTTTCAGTGGAGTAATATATACCCTAGAGAACGCAACAGTATGCACACTTCGCGAGGGTAAC
The DNA here is from genome assembly GCF_023897955.1 of Schistocerca gregaria. Classification (NCBI taxonomy): domain Eukaryota; kingdom Metazoa; phylum Arthropoda; class Insecta; order Orthoptera; family Acrididae; genus Schistocerca; species Schistocerca gregaria. Next base: position 596,391,233 of record NC_064931.1, on the reverse strand, counting down.
GTGTGGACGTGTAACATCATTTTCGGTGTATCTGCACTGCGGTGGTCCAGTAGCAAAGGGAACAGTGACCGCAAAATTCGGATCATGGGCTCTATTCATTTCACAGTATTATGTTTTGATCATTTCATTGAAACTAGACGGTAAATGAGAAAGTAGCATACGACAGTTGCCAACAAATGACAGAATATCGAATTAGAAGTGGGTGTAACCTATTGTAGAACGTTAGCAGCCGAGTTCTGATACTGTATATTATAGCGCGAGGAAATTCAAATATTCAAAACAAATTAAATTACTGTCATATAGCTGCAACATTACCTCATACAAAAGATATCACCTTTATGAGATAAAGCGATAATTTAGCAAAAGTTTGTGAGACTGTAAAAGTTGTTATCTGGTTGCGAACTGTTCGTACGTTAACAGGGAAACGCAATGAGTAACGTACAGGGACTTCCGCTTGGTTGCGATGTAGCGCGATATGGGTTTTTTGTTTTCTTTCAGAAAACACTCGCTTACGCTTCTCTGATTTACCACTTAGTCATCCGCTTCGAATTTTTGCGTTACTAAATGGCGTTAAAAGTTAACTGGAGCGAGAATACATGAGGGAGAGGCTCAGCCACCAGTTACATCGTCCTCAATTCTCTCTTCTCAATCCTCAATATACTCTGACGGCGAGCTCAACTGTTTCATATCTGTTGTAAATGTCATAAATGGATAAAGAGAAAAGTACATCTTTGTCACAACTAAAGTGATTTCATTCGCGCGAGGGCGTGATGAAAAGCAATGCCTACGAATTTTTTATGTGGAAACTCAAAGCTTTTTAAATCAGGCAGACTTTATTTACATTCCACATCTTACTCTTTATGGCTACGTATATGCAACCCACAGTGCTCCGAATTGTAGAGTGTAACATGGCAGTGTGAAGTAACTATGTCGGTGTGTGAGAGTCATGTTGCTGTAATTGGGTTTCAAATCCCATGACTTCGTACTACCATGAAGCACACTGTTCTTCAGCACGATAATGCCAGACCAGAGAGCTGCGACATCTGCAACAAATCCGGTCCTTGGGCTGACTGTCACTGATCGTCCTCCATACGTTCCAAGTTGGTTACATCCGATTTTCATTTGTTTTCAAAACTTAAAGAACACCGTCGACGACTTCACTTTGATAATGATGAAGCGATGCAAGCAGAGTTGACTTGTGGTTCGTCAACGAAGTCAAATATTCTACAGTGACAGTGTCAACAAACTGGTCTCTCGATACGAAAAATGTGTTCGTCGCCAGGGATACTATGCTGAGAAACAAATACGTAGACATAAAGAACAAAGGCGTAGAACATTAATAACGTTCATTTTATGTAAAAAACCTTGAAGCGTTTTCATAAAAAAAATTCAGAGGAATTACGTTTCAACCCGCCCTCTCATGTAATGAACATGTACATGAAGTGAGTCTCAAATTCAAGTACGATGTCGATCAAGCCCTAGAAAAATATTCGGAGAGTGGAATAAGTAAACCCAGGAAAGGTGTGACCTTGGCCCCCTTTTTATAGTACACACAATGTTATAAAGCTTCTTATAGGACAGAGAATTCTACACAATTAATCCTCTGCAAGGTGTAACTTCGCCGACAGGTGGATTTTAATTGACTCTCACTAGTAAACGAGAAGAGGAACAGCCAAAGTTTTCAATAAAAGTATTAAATACTATGGCAGGTACTTTCTAAAAACACAAAGTCATATTAGTCTTAAATATAGCTATTAGCGTCCCAAAGGTTATTATGCAGGCATTATGTGACGGAACAGAGACGAAAGTACTTAAGAGCAAAACGAAATCTGAATATATCCATAAAATTTATAAAAATGGATGTACGTACGTATGTACAGGGTGACAATTAAACAATATGAAAAAATACTCAAATTAGTTACAAACTACTCCGTGTACACACTTTATTCAACATGTAAATGTCACTACAGATATTAGGATTTACGTTATCACATGTTCGATACGCCTGCCATCATTGGCGACGATGTGGCGCGGACGAATAGCGAAATTATGCATGATCCACCTAAGTGTCGAAACATCGATCCTGTCGATGACCTCCTGAATGGCTGTTTTCGGTGACAATGGTTTTGTACTTATTGTTGTACACTTTGTCTTCAACGCAGTCCGCAAAAAGAAGTCGCATGTGTCCAGACCTGGAGAGTATGGCGACCGTTCGAGGTCCATGCCAATGGCCTCTGGGTGCCACAGAGCCAGAATAAGGTCCTTAAAGTCCTCCTCCAGGACATCAAATACTCTCCTGATTCGATGACGACTAACTCCGTCTTGTATGAACCACGTCTTGTCGAAATCAAGGTCATTTTGGATAATGGGAATGAAATCATCTTCCAAAACCTTCATGTACCGTTTGGTAGACAGCGTGCCATCAAGGAATATCGCGCCGATTATTCCGAGAGTGGATATTGCACACCACACAATCATACTTTGAGGATGAAGAGACTTCTCGATCGCGAAATGCTGATTCTGTTTCCCCAAAGCGCACCAATTTTGCTTATTGACGAACCCATCCCAATGAAAGTGGTCTTCGTCGCTAAACCAAACCCTGCATGCGCATACTAATTTCCAACATGCCTTGCGGCCAAACGTGCGGTTTGAACATCCTAACGCAAACCGCTTGTATGTTAGGACAATTTTGTTTTATATCGTTCAATAATTGTAACCCTGCATGTATGTATGAATATCTGTATGTATGTTCCACACCTCCTAAGTCCGCATCTTGTGGTCTCTAGGTAGCGTTCTCGTTTCCCGAGGACGGGGGCCCGGGTTCGATTCCCGGCGGGATCAAGGATTTTCTCCCGCCTCGAGATGGCTGGGTGTTGTTGTGTCATTTACATTATTATCATTGTTATCACCCATTGCTGTCGGAGGAAGACAATGGCAAACCACCTCCACTAAGACCTTGCCTAGTACGGCGGTGCGGGTTTCCAGCATCGTTCCACTACGCTCTGTCAAGGAGTGTGGGACTTCATCATCATCTCTTAAACCAGTGAATCGATTTTAACCAAATTTGATAGTCATATCGTTTACTGTCTGAAAAGAATGACTGTGGGCGTAAGATCTACCCACCTATCAAAGGATGAGAGCACTTAGAGACTTAACACTTAATTTCAAACCCTTACGAAACTTTTCTTGTTGACGACCTTCACAGAATATGAAAGAAAAAAAAAATTACCGCTTATTACGTTTTCGCTGTTCATGCACTAAAACTGAGACATTTTGCATTTTTTGTTTATTTATTTGCAACATGCTTCAATACAATATTTGTTATACTACATGTCTGTATTGTGTGTGTGTGTGTGTGTGTACGTGGTATGATGATGGTAACGAGAAAAGGAGAGGGTGAAGTCCGGTGCCGGCACATAGACTATTCCTCGAAAATAGCACCAAGGGGGCCACCACTCTTAACGTCCACTTCTAACAGACAGATCACCATCAACAGTGTCACACGCCCTCACTTCATGAGGTACTGCGGAGAGGTTGGTATTTAAACCAGGACACTGCTGCAAAGTCTGGTGATCACGAACCTTACGGCACAACCTCTCCTCTCCTTACCGACCAAATACTAGCATTGAAAGTTTCTCCAGCACCAGGATTATAAAAAGTTTATCCTCGTGGTCTAGTGCCATCACACAAGCATGTGTTAGCGACCTCGGTCACTGAGGCGGGTTCACAAGAAACATTAAGGTTTAATTTATTATTTCCTTACTACTAATTGTATTCGTGACACATTTTGCAGACAATATTCACATACACCCCTGAATGTACCAGAAAATTACATTATTGTACGACAACTAGTTCAGGAGGTATGATGTCACACACATAAAGAAACGTGAGGAAGTGTCACATCATGCACGACCTTTTTAACGTACTACTTGTTTACTGTTAGTTCTATTCAAACACATTTTTCACACGGTAGGCACATATACCACTAGAATTACCTGCAAGGTAACATCATTGTGCAACACGTTGTTCAGGAGATACAACATCACAAACATTGCGCTGCGTGAAAATGAAACTGCAGTACGAAATTCGTTAGACATAGAGGTGAAATACATGTACAAATACGGGCGACACGTGAGAAATATGTGTGGAATATATTCGACATGTTGGAATGTGCGTAAGGCCAAGGATCAAAAGCTCATCGTAAACCCCTGGATCGATTTCAGTCACGTCTGGTCCACATATTAATAGTTACAATCTGGAAAGAAACAGTGTAGAGGTAGAATCACCAGTTTCCTATTGAGATGAGTGTGATAATGCGGAGAGAGAAGATAGGAAGAGGAGGTGGACAGATAATGTGGGAGAAGGAGGAGATAGACAAAAATAGCAGCAGGAGGTGATGGACAGATATAGGAGAGGGGGAAATGGACATACAGGGGGGATAGCAGTCGAGGGACAGGGGGAAAGTACGGGGTGGGTAGCAATCTCATAGGGAGCATGGCAAATACCGGGCGTACTTGGATCAAGGAACAGTCGGAATTGTAGTTGTAAATTGTTGTACTTGTGCTGGGAAAGTCCCTGAGCTTCAAGCGCTAATAGAAAGCAAAGAAGCTGAAATTGTTATAAGTACAGAAAGCTCGCTAAAGCCTGAAATAAGTTCTGCAGAAATTTTTACGAAGTCTCAGACGGTGTTCAGGAAAGATAGATTAGGCAGAATTGGTGGTTGAGTGTCTGTGTCAGTCAGTAGTGGTTTATCTTGTAGTGAAGTGGAAGGAGGTACTCCGTGCGAATTGGTATGGGTGGAGGTTATACTTAATAGCCGAGTTAATAATTGGCTCCTTCTACCGACCCCCAGACTCCGATGATATAGTTGCTGAAAAGTTAAGAGAAACTTTGAGTCTCGTAACAAATAAATACCCCACTCATACGGTTATAGTTGGTGGGGACTTCAACCTTCCCTCGATATGTTGGCCAAATTACTTGTTCAAATACTTGTTAAAAACCGGTGGTAGGCAGAAATATCTTCCGAGATTGTTTTAAATGCTTTCTCCGAAAATTATTTCGAGCAGTTAGTCCACGAACCCACGCGAATTGTAAATGGTTGCGAAAACACACTTGAACTCTTAGCCACAAACAATCCAGAGCTAATAGAGAGCATCATGACTGATACAGGGATTACTGATCACAAGGTCGTAGTAGCTGGGCTCAATACCGTTTCTTCCAAATCCACCAGAAACAAACGCAAAATAATTTTATTCAAAAAAGCGTATAAAGTGTCACTAGAAGCCTTCTTAAGAGACAATCTCCATTCCTTCCGAACTGACTATGCAAATGTAGACGAGATGTGGTTCAAATTCAAATGTATAGTAGCAACAGCAATTGAGAGATTCATACCTCTTAAATTGGTAAGAGATGGAATTGATCTCCCATGGTACACAAAACAGGTCCGAACTCTGATGCTGAGGCAACAGAAATAGCATGCGAAGTTCAGAAGAATACCTAATCCCGAGGATTGGCTAAAATTCACAGACGCGTGAAATTTGGCACGAACTTCTATGCGAGATACCTTTAATAGGTTCCTCAACGAAACATTGTCTCGAAATTTGGTAGAAAATCCGAAGAAATTCTGGTCGTATGTAAAGTACACAAGCGGCAAGACGCAGTCAGTACCTTCGCTGCGCAGTGCCGACGGTACTGTTACCGACGACTGTGCCTCTAAAGCGGAGTTATTGAACGCAGTTTTCCAAAATTACTTCACCAGATAAGACGAATGGAATATTCCAGAATTTGAGACACGAACAGCTGCTAGCATGAGTTCCTTGGAAGTAGATACCTTAGGGGTTGCGAAGCAACTCAAATCGCTTGATACGGGCAAGTCTTCAGGTCCAGATTGTATACAGATTAGGTTCCTTTCAGATTACGCTGATACAATAGCTCCCTACTTAGCAATCATATACAACCGCTCGCTCACCGATAATCTGTACCTACAGATTGGAAAATTGCGCAGGTCGCACCAGTGTTTAAGAAGGGTAGTAGGAGTAATCCATCGAACTACAGACCTGCATCATTGACGTCGGTTTGAGGTAGGGTTTTGGAGCATATACTACATTCAAACATTGTGAATCACCTCGAAGGGAACGATCTATTGATACGTAATCAGCATGGTTTCAGAAAACATCGTTCTTGTGCAACGCAGCTAGCTCTTTATTCGCACGAAGTAATGGCCACTATCGACAGGGGATCTCAAGTTGATTCCGTATTTCTAGATTTCCGGAAAGCTTTTGACACCGTTCCTCACAAGTGACTTCTAATCAAGCTGTGGGCCTATGGGGTATCATCTCAGTTGTGCGACTTTATTCGCGATTTCCTGTCAGGAAGGTCGCAGTTCGTAGTAATAGACGGCAAATCATCTAGTAATACTGAAGTGATATCAGGTATTCCCCATGGAAGCGTCCTGGGACCTCTGCTGTTCCTAATCTATATAAATGACCTGGGTGACAATCTGAGCTGTTCTCTTAGGTTGTCCGCAGATGATGCTGTAATTTACCGTCTAGTAAGGTCATCCGAAGACCAGTATCAGTTGCAAAGCGATTTAGAAAAGATTGCTGTATGGTGTAGCAGGTGGCAGTTGACGCTAAATAACGAAAAGTGTGAGGTAATCCACATGAGTTCCAAAAGAAATCCGTTGCAATTCGATTACTCGATACATAGTACAATTCTCAAGGCTGTCAATTCAACTAAGTACCTGGGTGTTAAAATTACGAGCAACTTCAGTTGGAAAGACCACATAGATAATATTGTGAGGAAGGCGAGCCAAAGGTTGCGTTTCATTGGCAGGACACTTAAAAGATGCAACAAGTCCACTAAAGAGACAGGTTACACTACACTTGTTCGTCCTCTGTTAGAATATTGCTGCGCGATGTGGGATCCTTACCAGGTGGGATTGACGGAGGACATCGAAAGGGTGCAAAAAAGGGCAGCTCGTTTTGTATTATTACGTAATAGGGGTGAGAGTGTGGCAGACATGATACGCGAGTTGGGATGGAAGTCATTATAGTAAAGACGTTTTTCGTCGCGGCGAGATCTTTTTACGAAAATTCAGTCACCAACTTTCTCTTCCGAATGCGAAAATATTTTGTTGAGCCCAAACTACATAGGTAGGAATGATCATCAAAATAAAATAAGAGAAATCAGCGCTCGAACAGAAAGGTTTAGGTGTTCGTTTTTCCCGCGCTCTGCTCGGGAGTGGAATGGTAGAGAGATAGTATGATTGTATTCCAGAATGAGATTTTCACTCTGCAGCGGAGTGTGCGCTGATGTGAAACTTCCTGGCAGATTAAAACTGTGTGCCCGACCGAGACTCGAACTCGGGACCTTTGCCTTTCGCGGGCAAGTGCTCTACCAACTGAGCTACCGAAGCACGAAGTTTCACATCAGCGCACACTCCGCTGCAGAGTGAAAATCTCATTCTGGAAACATCCCCCAGGCTGTGGCTAAGCCATGTCTCCGCAGTATCCTTTCTTTCAGGAGTGCTAGTTCTGCAAGGTTCGCAGAAGAGCTTCTGTAAAGTTTGGAAGGTAGGAGACGGATACTGGCAGAAGTAAAGCTGTGAGTACCGGCCGTGAGTCGTGCTTCGGTAGCTCAGTTGGTAGAGCACTTGCCCGCGAAAGGCAAAGGTCCCGAGTTCGAGTCTCGGTCGGGCACACAGTTTTAATCTGCCAGGAAGTTTCAGTATGATTGTAGTTCGATGAACCCTCTGCCAAGCACTTAAATGTGAATTGCAGAGTTATCATGTAGATATAGATGTAAAAGAAAGAAGCGGAGATGGACACAGAAAGGAAAGGGCAGGAGATAATCCGAGAGAGTTGGAAGAGGAGGTGGGCGGAGAAGGGATAGGGGGGGGGGAAGAAGATGGGGAGAGAGAGAGAGAGAGAGGGAGGGAGAGTGAAAGAGAGAGAGAGAGAGAGAGAGAGAGAGAGAGAGAGAGAGAGAGAGGAGAAGGCGACTGATAAAGAGAGGGGCAGAAGAAAATGGAATTAGAGGTGGGGAGGAGATGGACAGAGGGAGAAGGAGTAGATTGACAGAGGGGCGAGAGAGGGGGAGGAGAAGACAGAGAGGGGTAGGAGGACATGGAATTATAGAGGGGAGGAGGAGACGCATCAAGGGGTAAGGAACAGATGGGCAGAAGGGGGGGGGGGGGAGGTAGCCAATATAAGACTTCACCAAGACAGTGAGATATTCATATCAAGTAGTGGAGACAGGCAGAGAGAGCTCCAATCAACAAAATTATTCTCAGACGAAGTACACACGTTTTCTGCTCGAGCGCAAGAAATGTAGGAAGCAAATGTGTCCGATGCCATTGGGTTGACCGAGGAAGATGAAATTTTTAGCAGCGTGTGGATACAGCTTACGATGAAAATTCAGTCACACCGTAATAGACTGCTGCAAACTGTTGCTCACTACTTTTCCTTTCAGTTAAGACTGCTATACACAAAACCAAATTACCTGTTTCAATAACTGATATTTGTATTTTTTAAGACAACGATACTGTTTTCTGTATAACAGTGAGCACTGACCAATACTAGTGTTACTGTTTCATATTATAATAGGGGTTTTGCATTTCATTTGACTACTGTCAAGCTTTACAAGCTTTTATGTCTGTTAATCTTTTGTGTCTGTATCCTTGCTGACATCAATTTTATAGGAATTAGGTGGACGTCTAAGATGCATTTGTGTTCCTGACTTTTCGTCTCCCACAATGAGGAAAGTACTCACAGGCAATGGAGATACAGTTAGTTGTTTCTCAAACGATAACTGATTTCAAAAACTAATCAATATGAAATGTATCAGCTCAAATGGGGTAAATTTCCAAACCGTTTCTTCGTAACCAAGCAACGCTTGAGTCGTAATGTCATCCTACTGTCTACAGAAAGCCAACTCACATCGACAAACACCTTCACAAAAGCTCTCATCACCAAGCGAACCAGACAGGAGTAAAGGCTACTCAGACAGGTATTAATACACACTACATCCGGAAAGACATAGAGCTTCTGTCGAGAAAGTGGCAGTTAAGGGGACGTTTTCCTTCCATTTCTCAGAAACTATCACAGCTACCATAAACAGAGCGTTAAGAAGGCGAAATATTGAGACAGTGTGTGACAACAATAAGTCGTGTCAGTATCTGAACAATGCAAAGGACCCACGTGCCACGGTGGGTGTGGGTTCAAATGGTTCAAATGGCTCTGAGCACTATGGGACTTAACATCTGAGGTCATCAGTCCCCTAGAACTTAGAGCTACTTAAACCTAACTATCCTAAGGACATCACACGCATCCATGCCCGAGGTAGGATGCGAACCTGCGACTGTAGCGGTCGCGCGGTTCCAGACTGAAGCGTCTAGAACCGCTCGGCCACCAAAGGCCGGTGTAGAAGTGGGGAAAGTCACTTTCACGTGCAGTCAGCTGCAGATAGGAACTACATAAGAAACAACACCCGGCTTAAAGGACACAAAAGCAACTGTTGTCTGAGAAAAATCCGCAGTAGTGAATCATGCACTGGAGCAGGTGACCACAAAACGCTTTTCTCTTGAAAATAACTTTCATCAGTATCCAGTTATTACTGTGCTAGAATGTATAGAGCGGTCGTAGAAATTCAGCAATATTAAATCGCTATAACAGGAAAAGAGGAGAACTGAAATTATACCAATTGTGCACCCCAGTGCTACATAAAGTAACAGCACTACTTAAGTTCCCGTATAGGCTCCATTACATACGTTATAGCGATTCTGCCGTCTTTAACAACTGGTGGATGTCTTCACAAATCGACCGTTCCGCGGATAAGAAGAAGTGTTGAGCAATTTCGATTACCTGTGCAAGTTCAGCGAATACTCTATGCTTTTCAAAGCACATTCGCTGGAGAATAAAGTATCTACATCTTGACTGCTTTTAGGATGACTTCCGCAGTAGCAGACAAAATGTCACATACACAAAACTACCTTTTACCCGGCCTAATTCAGAGAAGACCAATGATGATGTAACCACCGCCGTGAAAGCCTGCGTTTTACAAGAACAGTATCATAATAATGTGTGGGGTATCGTTTCTTCCTCATCAGTCTTAGCATTTTTTCAGGTTACTTTGGATACAATAATGTTACAGTGTTGAAGCATTTTAACATTACCTCTACATTATCTTACTTAACTGGTTTCTAAATAAAGCTCAAAAAACGTAAAAATAATCTTATTTATAAGTGCTCGGACTTACGATAAATCTTGGACTGCCTTTAACCGAAGGATGAAACCTCCGCAAAACCATATGCCCTATAGTGGCAATATTTCGTTATTTAGCAGCTACTAGACTAAAAATAACATGTTTCGAGTTTAGGCAAGGAAATGGCAAAATAGTCCGAAAACAAAGTTCTGAGTTAAATGGAAAGGGCCACGCCAAACGATTATGGAACAAACATGAAACCAAACTGGGAGAAAATGTGCGTATAAGTAATAAATCTCATGTAAACAGTTTAACGTGATAAGCTGACTTATTTCAATTTTCTCACAAGCAATGCGACGGCTGTAAGAGTCTGTCAGTGACAGCTGTGGGCAGAGGGGGGCACCACGCGGATGCTACGGATTCGAAAACCTAACGCTATGGTGGGCACTTGTGTGGTGGCTCCAAAGCAAAACGTTACATGTATATGCCTGTAAAATTAAAAAAAAAATAAATAAAGTATGTGTCGAAAGGATGATGAATACTTCCTAACGATCACATAACCAATATGTAAGAGTCATGTTCCTTTTCCTTTTATTATCATTCCATCCACCTCACCCCACATGGCAGGGCGGTGGGCTGTCAACGGATACAAGTCATCGCACTTCAGCAATATGAGCGTAAAAGTTCTGAGACATAGCATAACATTAGAAATGGCAGTTGACATAACGCATGTTTCACACAGTAAAAAGACACATCGTCAGTTGCCGAAGTTAAAACATAAAAGGCTGATTTGTTTACAAATTAAAATATTGACACAGATGAAAGAGTAAATGACTGTTTCACAAAATATAAAAATGATCGGACAATTTCAAGGAGGAATTCGGGAGAGTGAAGCGGGATGCTATTGTTGACGAATGCTTAGGACGTGAGTGGAGAGGTGTTGGGAGAAAGTAAACCCTGCTCTGGGGAGCTGGAATGGGTTCATTTAGATGGGGTAGAATGGGTGTATTCAGATCAGGTAAGGGAAGGCATTAAAGTTTCGTTGGGAGACGGTGTGGAGTGTGGAGATGTAGTGCTGAGCCAAAATGGTGGTAAGGCGCGGCAGGTAACCAAGAGCATAGAGCAGGGGTGGGTAGTGTCCAGTTGACTGATAACATAGGATATTCGGAGATGTTCAAAATGGAATAGGAGGGAGGGAAATTTTATGTTTGGCAGCGGATGCAGCTAGATAAGGGTAATCGGATTCCAAAAGCTAGGCAGATTGCATGAAGTTTGAGGATCTGTAGGGCATGATAAAAAGAGGGAGGAGCGAAAGTCCATGCCAAATTTGCATAGGAGAGGAAGGGTCGGATCAGGGATACATAGATGTGGAGCAATTTTGAAGGGTACAATCCCCATGTTCTACCCGTTAGTAATTTTATTAATTTCAGTCTACTTTTGGATTTCTGTTGAATGTTTAGTAGATGGTTTGATCGTCCTAGCATCATCCTTAACGGAAAGTGTCGTTACTAAAGTGTGTGTGTGTGTGTGTGTGTGTGTGTGTGTGTGTGTTTGTGTTTGTTGTCGGATAGAATAGGGCAGGATCATAATTCAGCACAATTAACTTTGACCTTCAACTCTCAAACGCTGATAGACTTACTTGATTGCAGTGTGTAAGAACCATTCAACGACTGTGAAAATATGCATCAACAACGTTAATACCACACAGTGAACTATTCGCATCTCACGTAAACACCTCGCTATACTGTAGTTGCTCAGTATAATGAATGACAATGTGACTACGGAGCTCAAAACCCAATGGTCTCGAACTCTATGACAATGAAGCTACTAATCTGTAAATGAAATTCAACATCGACTCTGACACTCACAAATCATTTATCGGTTCCCGGAGTTGTATATAGTGAACCATTAACGAAATTAATATTCCATAACCGTTTTGAAATAATGGTACGTTCACATCACACAGTATACAATGACCGTCAGTGATGGTAAACGTGTGTGACAAAATCGCGACGTTTTGCGAGAGTAACTGTCTATTCTCTTCCCATTCATGATGTTCTAACACGAGAAATAGACACCAGTGCAAGACATCCACCCATAGTATTTTTCAGCACGAATTATAAGTACTTACGTAAGACAGCAGACCACAGAAAACCATGTGTTTAACACCGACCAGAAGTCAGGAACACTAACTTCATATTTCAACCCAGACTTCGGAACAAAATCGAAGAGTAATTTAAGATATGTCCACCACGCATGGCGATCCACAATGCAGAGTACAAGTCGCACAGGTCCACCACACATAAACACTTAAATCTACTTGACAGAGAGACGTATTCGTTCCCCCATGGCTCCACATGCAGGTGGAATAGCAAAAGGGGTCGATTAGCAGTTATGTAGGGTACTCCCCTCGATGTGTTGTACGTTGCGACGCTGGCTTCCAGAATATACATAGTCGTCTTTCTAAGCTCTTGAGGCTTAGTAGAACCAATACCAAAGTGAAACATGGCACACAACAGGCACCTCTCATTTCTGATTTACTGTGAAGGTGTTTGTAGAACCAATACCAAAGTCAAACATGGCACACAACAGGCACCTCTCATTTCTGATTTACTGTGAAGGTGTTTGTGCTGGAAAATGTGCTATAATATTTCACACATTCATTTGCGTCACTTTATCTGAGTTGGTATAGCACCATACTGGCATTTGTAGTTGTACATGTAGTAGTAGTAGTAGTAGTAGTAGTAGTAAAAGCAGCAGCAGCGGCAGCAGCAGCAGCAGCAGCAGAAGAAGAAGAAGAAGAAGAAGATTCAATAGATTCATACAGTAGGACCCATGGAGAATTCAGATTGCAAAAGTTTCCTAACTCCAGGATTCTCACTCAGCTGTGCCACAGCGACAAACAGTCATTTGAGGGGTGACAAAATAACATTTTATCTAACGTCAATCTGCGATACATAGGAAATGTAAGATTTCCAACAGGTTTCTACCCCCTACTCAGCTGTAGCGTCCAGGCTTGCTACTCAGCAATAATGAAGTCTCTACTATGAATTTCTCACATCTTATTCACTTCTGACGTTCCAACACTGTAAACCACTGAACAGAGTAGCCATATTTCTATGATATCACCCTGCAGCGTGTCTCTGTTACATTGCTAAATCGTAACACATATGACTCATTAGACTCCCCACTCCTGTCTAAAGCTAGTACTCACCTGACGGTCTACGATGGAAAAAACATGTTACCGTTCTTGGAACATGTACTTTGCTTGCCATGTATAGCTGGCATACGTGAACTGTGACTTTCACTGTGCTACAATCACGCGAGTGTGTGAAGATATTTGGCCTTGGTTCGTTTGAAATGTTTGGCTTTAAGATTCAGGACAATGTGTTGTCAGTGACTGCATTCAATGCTTTCTGAAAGAATTCCCTGAACTCTTTTCTAAAGCTTTAGGAAAGGCTAACAATTTAGTTGCACATACTCTGAAAGACGATGCTCAGCCAAAATTTTACGGGCCAAAACTTTTCCCACTGCATTATGGGACAAAGTAGCTGTTGAACTTAAAGAATTGCAAGGTAGCGGAGTTACTGCGCCTATACAAGCTAATCAATGGGCAAGTCTACTGGTTATGCTTCCAAAACCTTCAGGTCGCATTCGCCTATGTGTTGACTTTACGTCTACACTCAAACCACGAAGTGTGATTGCTACTTACCCACTGCCACGGCCAGAGGGTGCCATGGACAAATTAGACGTTGGTAGCTCCTTTTCAAAAAGTGACTTTCGCGATGCATATCTTTAGATACAACTAGATGAAGGATCTCAAACCATGTATGTTGTGAACACTCATTTGGGCCTCTTTAAATATTTGCGTTTTCCTTTTGGCAGTGCTTCTGCACCCACTATTTTCCAACGGTATTTGGAACAGTTAACAGCACAAGTGCCAAATTGTTCGAACTATTTGGACAATGCTGTCGTAGCAGGTTGTGCATTTTAAGAACACGTTGCAAACTGGCGTGCTTTCTTTCGTCTGTTATCTGAAGTAGGCGTGAAGTGTAGACTGCACAAGTGTGATTTTTCTTAAACATGAGTTGCAGTATCTTGGTCATGTCATAAATAGTCAAGGTGTAAATTCTCTTCAGTCACATTTGTTAGCCATACGAGACCTGCCCGTTCCTCGCAATGTCATAGAATTGCGGTCAGTCTTAGGGAAAATGAACTATTATATTCGGTTCATACCGAATGCTGCACAAATCGCAGCTACGTTGCATCGCTTGCGTCGCAAGAACGTCCACCTTGTTTGGAAAGATGAGTACCCAGAAGCTTTCTAAAAACTTAAGGATGCATTGCTCAGTGATCGGTGATTTGTTCACTTTGATCCTGGCGAACCAGATATGTTGCAAGTTGACGCTTCAAATATTCAAATGTGTGTGAATTCCTAAGGGACCAAACTGCTAACATCAGCGGTCCCTAGACTAACTTACTTAAATTAACTTATGCAAAGAGCAACACACACACCCATGTCCAAGGGACGACTCGAACCTCCGGCAGGGAGAGGCCGCGCAATCCGTGACATGGCGCCTCAAACCGCACGGCCACTCCGCGTGGTGTTAACGCTTCCTCTTACGGAATCTGTGCAGTGCTTTCGCACAGATTTGGTGATGAAGACAGGCCTAATGTTTTCGCATCGAAAGTATTATCCAAAGCTCAGTGTAACTATTCAATAACAGAGAAAGTGGCACTGGCTACTGAGTATGGTGTCACCAAATTCCACCACTATTTGCATGCCAGAAAATTGTACTTAATAACGGATCAGAAGCCATTGCAGTCCTTGTTTCATCCGACGAAGCCGCTTCCTCTATGAACTTCAAAACAATTGTCAGGATGGGCTTTGTTGTTCAATACCAGTACGAGATTGTGTATCATCCGACAGCTCAACATGGAAATGCGGACGCACTTTCAAGTCTTTCTATTGGTCCTCATACAGACTCTGACGCTTTTGCTGCATCTTGTTGTCACATCGATGCTCAGGATTCTGAACTGCTTCACTCCTTTTCCATGAACTATAGGAAAATTGCACAGGCCATGGAAGCTGATTCAGATTTGAACATTTCGCTAAAATACGTTGGCACATCTTGGCCTCGCTCATTGCATGGCATAAAGAACTCTTTAGTGCGCCGATACTTTCCACGTCGGCATAGCCTCGCTATAGAGAAAGGTGTGATTCTTGTTCAGAGCGACAGTCGACTTTCACGTGTTTTGATTCCCAAAGCTTTGCAAAAAGAAGTGTTACAGTTACTTCAGCAAGGACGCTGGGGGATTGTTCGTACGAAACAGTTTGTGCGTCGACATTGTACTCGGCAGGGCATGAACACCCAAATAGAACATATGACGAGCCGAGCGCTTCAGTTAGGAACCACGCGGCTGCTATGGTCGCAAGTTCGAATCCTGTCTCGGGCATGGGTGTTTCTCGTGTCCTTAGGTTAGTTGGGTTGAAGTAGTTCTAAGTCTATGGGACTGATGACCTCTGACGTTAAGTCCTATAGTTTGCGAAAAATCAGGCCGGTCCACCACAAAAATTAACTGCTTGGTCGACGTCGCATTCACCATGGTAACTTGTGCACGTAGTCTTTGTGGGGCCATTTCGCAACACTCGTAGGTCATTGTGTTAGACACTTATAGTAAGTTTTCGTTTGCTGTGTCAATGAACTCGACAACATCACGAAGCACAGTTCAGGCGTGGTCCTCTATTTATTGCCTCGAAGATTTGCCTGAAGTTACAGTGTCGGACAACGACCCTCAATTCACGTCAAATAAATTTGAACGTAGTGCCATACAGCATCTAACCAGTGCACCGTTCCACCCACAGTTAAATGCCATAGTGGAACGCTTTGTTAGAACATTGAAGCAGGTAATGGCCAAACTTTGCACCGCACACACCAGAGATCAAACATTGCAACTGTTTCACGCCTCCTACCGTTCCAATTCAAGAGACTGACCATCGTCGGCGGAAATGCTTCACGGCCGCCGCCATCGGACGCTGCTCCACCTGCTCCATGCTCCTCAACATCCTGCTCCGAAGGAAGGTATTAAGCATAGCTTCGCGCCACCTGATTTTGTGTCTTACACGGTTTTTAGAGGCAGCAAATAGAGGGCGCGAGGCGAGATCCTTCGTCGACTTGGTGCATGCATGTATCTCATTTCATGTCCAGACGGACTACAGTCCCTCCATCACAATCACATTCACCACTGTCATGTGCACGGTGATACTTCTGTATCTCTTCCCCAGATTCACAGATCACGAGATCAGTGCGGCCACAGCAGCCGTCAGAGGGTATTATCACAAGAGCACAGGACGACCCAATGGAGACTGAGCCTTTACCTCCTCCGCCACCTGTCGTCCTACCGATGGAGCTGGACCCGCCCACGCCGCGGCAGCCGACGCCTTCTACATCTTGTTGTGAGCCTCAGGAGGTCGACGCATATCCTTCTGGTCGTTTTATGTGGGACGTTTCCACCAGAGCACCGGCCGGACTGCTTCATACGACTGGAAGTCTGACGCCCCTGCAGCCACAGCTTCCAGTCCATCGTAGTACCAAAGTTCCTGCCTCCCCCGCCGTTGTCGTGCTCCCTATTCGACGACGGTCGGTTTCTTTGGGGGAGATGGTGGGGGGAGTAATGTAATGGCGTAGAGTCAAGCGCCGCTCGGGAACGATAAAGCAGGGAGGGCTGTGAAATGACGTCAGCCAATTGCACGCTGACCGACCCATCTCCATGACGACAACGTGACGGCAGCGGCCTCTATGCGAAGAGGACATAAGCGCCGCGCCAGACTGGCCGCAGCCCCAGTTGAAGAATAGCTTCAAGACTAGTCATTTCGCTTGTACTACGTAGCATTGTCTATACTGAACAACACTGCTTATTGATTATGTCGAACTTTGCGTAATATTCAACGTTAAGTACTGTCAATTACTTCATTCTGGTAAAAATCATTAATAAGATTTGCTTGAATTGTTGTCTAGCGATGAGAGAAAGCAGGTTTCCTAGACACCCAATGTTTGACGACTGGGCAGGATTTGACACTATGGGACATTAATTTCATTAATACACTATTGGCCATTAAAATTGCTACACCACGAAGGTGATGTGCTACAGACGCGAAATTTAAACGACAGGAAGAAAATGCTGTGATATGCAAATGATTAGCTTTTCAGAGCATTCAAACAAGGTTGGCGCCGGTGGCGACACGAGCAACGTGCTGACATGAGGAAAGTTTCCAACCGATTTCTCACACACGAACAGCAATTGAACGGCGTTGCCTGCTGAAACGTTGTTGTGGTGCCTCGTGTAAGGGGGAGAAATGCGTACCAACACGTTCCGGACTGTAATAAAGATCGGATTGTAGACTATCGCTATTGCGGTTTATCGTATCGCGACATTCCTGCCTGCGTTGGTCTAGAGCCAAAGAATGTTAGCAGAATATCGAATCGGTGGGTTTAGGAGGGTAATACGGAACGCCGTGCTGGATCCCAAGGGCCTCGTATTACTAGCAGTCGAGATGCCAGGCAACTTATCCGCATGGCTGTAACGGATCGTCCAGCCACGTCCCGATCCCTGAGCCAACAGATGGGGACGTTTGCAAGACAACAACCGTCTGCACGAACAGTTCGACGACGTTTGCAGCAGCATGGACTATCAGCTCGGAGACCATGTCCGCGGTTACCCTTGACGCTGCATCACAGACAGGAGCGCCTGCGATGGTGTACTCAACGACGAACTATGGTGCACGAATGGCAAAACGTCATTTTTTGGGATAGGTTCTGTTTACAGCATCATGATGGTGGCATCCGTGTTTGGCGACATCGCGGTGAACACACATTGGAAGCGTGTATTCGTCATCGCCATACTGGCGTATCACCCGTCGTGATGGTATGGGGTGCCATTCGTTGCACGTCTCGGTCACCTCTTGTTCGCATTGACGGCACTTTGAACAGTGGACGTTACATTTCAGATTGCTACGACCCGTGGCTCTACCCTTCATTCGATCCCTGCGAAAACCTATATTTCAGCAGGATAATGCACAACTGCATGTTGCAGGTTGTGTACGGGCCTTTCTGGATACAGAAAATGTTCGACTGCTGCCCTGGCCAGCACATTCTCCACATCTCTTACCAATTGAAAACTTCTCGTCAATGGTGGCCGAGCAACTGGCTCGCCATAATACGCCAGTCAGTACTCTTGATGAACTGTGGTATCGTGCTGAAGCTGCATGGGCAGCTGTACCTGTACACGCCATCTAAACCCTGTCCTTCTCAATGCCCATGCGTATCACGGCCGTTATTACGACAAGAGGTTGTTGTTCTGGGTATTGATTTCTCAGGATCTATGTACCCAAAATGCGTGAAAATGTAATCGCATGTCTATGCAAGTATAATATATTTGCGCAATGAACACCCGTTTATCGTCTGCATTTCTTCTTGGTGGAGCAATTTTAATGGCCAGTAGTGTAGTTGACATTATACAGTTGCAGAAGCCTATAAATGATTTGTCACTAAGAAGCGATGTATTTGTTTCACAAAGTAGTAGCTCCATTCTCTCAGAGTTTGAGATCACTGGGTTTGGAGCTCTGTATTCACATCGTCACCAATTATACTGGGTAACTATTGTATAGCGAGGTCCTTACGTGACATGTGAATCGTTCGCTGCATGGTATTCTCTTTGTAGCTGTATATCATCACTGTCCTTGAATGGTCCTTACACACTGCATTCCAGTAATACCATCAGCGCTTGAGAGCTGGAGATCACAATTATTTATGCTGCCTTACGATCCTACCCTATTCAATCCTACAACAAACATAAGCACACACACATTGGCAACGACGTGTTCTGTAAAGAATGACGCTAATACGGTCAGTTTTATGATACATGAGAAATATATATCGAACGGAGTCATAGACATCCTGTTCACAAACAACATATATGTGTAACTCAGAACAAAGTATGGTGGTATGTCACGAAATTTACTTCTTTCGGTAAAATCTTCATCTATTTAAGCGCAAAGTTGGATGATTTCTCTTGGATGTGTGCTAGATGACCTAAGGAGAATTTTGTTGCGCTGTATTCTTGCTTCCTGTGGTGGTGGTGGTGGTTGTTAGTGTTTAACGTCCCGTCGACATCGAGGTCATTAGAGACGGAGCGCAAGCTCGGGTTAGGGAAGGATTGGGAAGGAAATCGGCCGTGCCCTTTCAAAGGAACCATCCCGGCATTTGCCTGAAACGATTTAGGGAAATCACGGAAAACCTAAATCAGGATGGCTGGAGACGGGATTGAACCGTCGTCCTCCCGAATACGAGTCCAGTGTTCTAACCACTTGCTTCCTGTGTTGATGTTATTGGTCAATTTGTAATCGTAGGAAATGTGAGGTAGCACTACTTGCCTGCTGCTCTAGATTGTGTCAGTTTCATATCTAATCATTTTCAATAACACCTCGCGTAATGAATGCCTGTGCACACATTTCAAAAATTGTTGCGGTTTCTTGCTACTGTGTACTATAAACGTCGGTATGATCAATATTGTGTGTTTACGCCACATTGCTAATAGGAGTACAGGTTCATCGCTTACGATTCCAATTTCATATCCGCAAACGAATACAGCCGTGTACGTGGCTGGCGCCAGCATGCTGCGCTCCGCGCCGTACCACAGTTTGCATAGAGGGTCGTGCTCAGCCGTTACACGGATGGACTGTGGATTCTATTCGCCCGCACTCACCGGACCATGTCGGTAGGTTGCACTGCAGTCTAGCGCATGTGTTATTGGTGACAGATTTTCGTGCTTAAATGCCGTGGATAAGTAATCTACAGGCCACTGCTCTCGAAAGACGTTGTTTTTCCGCTGTTCATACTGAACGCATCTTTGACCGTTACAGCTCGCCTTGTAAATAAATATACCGTCTATCGGTCGAAAATTGAATAGCTCACTAAGACGGTACCTAAAGGCTACTGCTGCTCAGTTGCTCTTCCTTAGAGCATCTCACGCGAACAAACCAGCTCCGTCTTTACCTGTTGTTACTCGTACTTTACGTACTTTGGTTTTGCACGGCTCTGTTTAAGAAAAATAGCTCGATGTGGTCATATGGTCGAGCTGTGCACGTCTTTTTTCGTGCCCTGCAATTAATTCGCTGCAAATAGTACCCTGTAACAGTGATCATGCAGTCAGATAGACTATGCATTGGCTAGAGTTGCGAATTAACGAATTACACAGAAATATAAAATAAAATATAAATAATTAATTTAATAACTATTGTTCTATTCTAACATCTCCAAATGATTTAGACAACAGAGATGGTTCAAATGGCTCTAGGCACTATGGAACTTAACATCAGAGGTCATCAGTCCCCTAGAACTACATAAACCTAACTAACCTGAAAACATCACACACATCCATGTCCGAGGCAGGATTCGAACCTGCGACCGTAGCAGTTTCAAGGTTCCGGACTTAAGCGCCTAGAACCAGTCGCACACCACGGCCGGCGAAGCGGCGACACTTTCTGCGGAAACCGCCCATCATTTTGCACGACAATGCGCGGGCGCATACAGCGCAAGCTGTGGCTGCTCTGTTTCGTCGATGGGACTAGAAAGTACTATACCATCCACCACACTCCCCGGACGTAAGTCCTTGTGACTCTTATTTGACTCCGAAGATGAAGGAACCACTTCGTGACATTCGCTTCAGAACTGTTCCAGAGATTCGACAGGCAGTAGACCGCTCCATTCGCAGAATCAACAGAACAGGCTCTGCTAAGAGTATACTACGCCTTCCACATGGCTGAGAACGTGTTCCACACAACGCTGATGACTACTTTGAAGGACAGTAAGAGGTGCAAACATGTAACTCTTTTGTATCGGTTGTGAATAAATTGTTGCCACGATTTTATATCCAACCCTCGTTTTCGCCGCGCTTTTTGTGGCTGCTATTCGAGCTGCAAACAAGTATAAATTTGTTTCATTCTAGAGTTTTGTTTTTACATGCCTCGCGGATGTACGTTCGCGTCCTTGACAGCTCTGTCATGATGGTTATGTTATTATTCGCAAATTATCTTCCTCCCTTCTAAAAACACCTTATTTACGAAGTGAATTTTTGAAGCAGAGAACCTTACCATTTCTTGTTTTTTCTTCGCTTCTTTGCACGGCACTAAAGCTCATAATAGTGTTAGGTTATCGGATGGATAGTATGCGCTTGGTGTCGCTTTATGCCAGGAGCTGTCGCTGACGGACGTTGGGCTGACTACCGGCTACCTGATTCTTATGTCTTAGGCGACGCAGCGACCTTCGCAGTACAGAGTTCTGCCCATTGTTCTGAGTGCATCAGTACTGCGCGGTGGCGGACTGCTCGAGCGCAGAAAGGGAACTCTCCGTGCAAACACATTTGTTTCAACAAAGACTGGAGTGTTCCTACTAAACGGTTTGCAGGTGGGACTTTAACTTAAGGGAATAAGTTGAGCGGTGAAAGGGGGGGGGGGGGGGGAGAGGAGAGTGTTTGTTTGGATAAAAACGCATGTGTTGACACGCAAACATACAGTTAGGAGAAGCAGTGACCATGTACCTCTGAGTGAATAGTAACCAGCAGGGAAGACGTTTCAGGTATGTCAGAACACAGGCCTCGACTTGTACAAAGATCCTTTGTTTCTGACGTCGTAGTGCCAGAATTCCATAACTCAGATTCTGGTGACATAGAGCCTGTCCCAGTATACCATGGTCGCCATCTCGTATTTCCAGGCCACCCATCTAGGATTCTGATGTCATAATGGAGCCACTCCAATATCTCAAGTCTGGGGCAGTATGCCGAAATTCTACACTTTTATAAAAGCCCAACAGGTTTGAGCTGGATAATGACATCATAGAGCAGCACCAGTATGCCCCCCGTCACAGTCTTCGACTCCCATCTTGCATTCCGGGTAAGACGTCCTGGATTCTCACGTCGGAATTACGCTTGAGCTCGTATTCCATGTCTCGGTCTGTGACGTCATGAGCCAGGGACTGTATTTCAGTCAGTCGGCATAACAATGCACCATTTTGAATTTCCCGCCAACTTATACTTGGGATAAAAGACCAACGACCACACGAAACACACTAGCGCACTTGGGCTATTTTCTGAATTTCCCGCCAAATATTTAAATTTCCGACCTAAAATCGAATTCCCTCCATTTTATACGCATGGCATTTGGACTTTGTCAGAGTGGTGGGGAAATCCTATGAACATGGATGACATCACTGATGACGTCAAAAAGTTAAATATATCACAATTCCCATAGTACGACGCTCTGACTGCTACGTATGGTAGAATGTTGGTACAACGCTACGACCAATGTCTAAGTTGGAGCGACTATGTAGAGAAGTAGCTGGAAGCTGTAGCTAACTATTACAAACAAAACATTTTAGTTTCTTATCAGTGGTTTCCTTTTCGTGTCTATCGCAGCTTACTTTCCAAACAGCCCTCGTACTAGACGTATTAACCAAACTTCGCGCCACTCATTCAAAGTATAAAAACAATATTGTCATTTAATATGTTTTTAGGCACACCGATATCCCATCAGATGTCCTGTGACGCTTCTATCATGAAAACCAATATAGAAATAATATTAAAATGTAATTTACTTGTTTGTTATTCTACTTTGTCTATATAAGGGCGAGGCAACAGTATAACTTTACACCAGTAAATATCAGCTTACTACAAATGAAGCGATAATTTTGAAACTGATGTTGCCTGAGTTATATCCCTTGGGAAAAGTGGAACACCCACTTGGAATATATATTATTCATACATACATACGTACCCGAGTTGTTGGTACATGTTTCAATACCATGGCACAACATATGAGTGTTGACTACGCCTGTCTCTGTACCGTCTTCACGGATGTGTACGCAGTGCTCCAGAATTATTGCATATGAGTGACTGAACTATAGCCATGTCACACCACCGCAAATATTCCTTGTATGACAATGGCCATCTGAAAAATGCGACATTGTTAACCTTTCATTTTCATTGCACTCATGACATACGTTTATAAAATTATTTCATTTCTGATACGCATAAAATCGGTATTATGAAAACATGGCTTACATGTTACTGTTGTTTTCGCTGCTGCTGTTGTTGTGGTCTTCAGTAGGAAGACTTGTTTCATGCAGCTCTCAACGGTAGTCTGCCCTGTGGAAAACTCTTCACACCTGTGTAACTCTTAGGAAAATACTTCTACTTGAATCCGTTTACTGTTATTAAGACTTGACCTTGTTCTGCAGGTTTTACCTGTCCTCTGACCCCCCCCCCCCTTCCCCCGCCCCCCCCCCCCCACACACACACCCACACCCACTTCGCTCCATTGCCAAATTATTTAATCCTTGTTGCTTAAGGATGAACTTCATTCTTCTTTTATCCAATTTCTGCTATAAATAGCTTTTTACCCCTACTTTATTCACAGGTTGCGGTGCACTCAGCCACGTGATGCCCACTGAGGAGCTACTCGACCGAATAGTAGCAGCTTTGCTACCATCATAACGACCGGGACAGCGGTGTGCTGACCACACGCCCCTCCTCTCAGCATCCTCATATGAGGATGATACGGTGGTCGGATGGTCCCGATGGGCTACTTGTGGCCTGAAGACGGAGTGCTGCTGCTGCTTATTCACAGGTTCTTCTTCAGTTATCCAAATCCTCAGGATTCTTTTGTAACACGCCTTCTCAAAATGTTCTAAAAATTTTTAATCTGCATTGTTCAATGTCCATGATTATGTGCCGTATGAGACTGAACTAACTAAATACACTGGTAGTTGTGCTATACATAAACGTATTTCTCTTTTGCAGAAAAAATTTCTTGTTATTCTTGTTCTGCATTTTATAGCTTCTTTACCTGTGCCATGGTCTCATCTAGCTGCCCTCATGTTATTCGACTGCACTCCGTTGTTATTCCCACAATTTTCATGATGTTCACGAGATAAACTTTTTTCAAGGCATTATTCATCCGGTTTTGCTGATTTTACAAATCTGCCATCATCTCAGACAGAAGTGAACAGTTAACGGCAAAGCTTAAGGTTTTATTTCTTCTCTCTGAACTTAAACACCTTTGCCAGTGTTCTCCTTGATCTAACTACAACCTGAATAATATGGATGATAGATTATTGTCCCGTCTCCTTCTGTTCTCAACTGCTACCTCCTTTCCATGTTCTTCGCCTCTGATAGCTGCAGTCTGGGTTCTGCACAAGTTGTAGATCATTTTTCTCTCCCTACATTGTATGTTTGATGCTTCAAAAGTATCTGAAACAGTGTACTCCAACAATATACATCCTAAGTATTCATAAAGATGCTATCTTCAGCGTGTTCAAGTCTCCGTCTGAATGTGTGCCTTTAATCTGTGAAATATTCTTAAAAATTCTCTAGCTAGTCAAATCTGTTTATAGCTTTTTCATGACCCACGGGATTTAAAAAAAAATTAAATTAACTTTTAACTGTGTAAAAGGAAGTGTACTGACTCACCACAAAAAATTTGAATTGAGAGTCTCCTAAGACTGACCGTTAGCAAAAAAATGTTATTTACTCTTTTGATGTCTGCAGTTCGCAGTGACTCTACACTTAATTTCGTATTATTTAAAAATATTTAGTTATTCCCTCTGGAGAGTGATTGCTGTTCCCCATACTGCCAAGGGTTTTTCTTTAGTAGAAAAATTGATACGTATTGTGCACAGCCTTGTGTGGTCAGCTGGGGATAGCTGGGCAAGAACTTGTGGCTCTGGTTGGAGAGCTTGCATTATTGGCCGGAATAGTGGTGTGCCAACCACATGTCCCACGCCCACTCAATTATACAGTGGGGGACAAAGAGGTCGGTCGGCAGCGCTTGGTACCCTACATTGATTGCGGAGGTGTACAGTATTATTCATAAGTATATCCAGGCTTTCAAAAGACTACTACGCGTAAACTACAAGACTACAGAAAAATGAAACGTATCAGTGGATACGGCATCTCTTCGAGTTTCGAATCGTCATACGCTCCGCGACATAGTTGTAGGCAGGCGTTTCAGAAAATGTAAACAAATCATGCGCTCGGTATCGTCACATCGAATTACTCCGTGCCTACAGGTAGAGAGCCCAATGAGGAGATTCCAAACGCGGGCTGCTGTCACGCCTTCCCAGGAGATTCGTGTCAGCGGTGTCAACGAATTTCACGCACTTATTGTTTGCCGCGTCACAAACGGTGTCCATATTGACAACCTGCAATGTGAGTTGACACTTGGAGAGATTTTCTATCCATTGACATGTGTCCATTTTCTGAATGTCCCACAGCTTACGTGCTGTCGTCTGCTGAAACCCTGTAGCTGGTTATGAAGAACTCTGTACACCGTATTCTAGTAAGCATCTTTTCTGCTGGCACCCTTTCGAGACCAAGTCAACAGTGTGAAATTATTAAAATATTTCAACAAACGATGTAAGTAGTTATCTGGACTGAAGGGTTCTCTTTAAGCATATCGCTCAATCTCATGGATAACAATAAAGCAGTTTATGAAAGAAGAAGAAACAGATGATCCTTAGCTTACGGGACAAAGGGCCCATTTTTTGTAAGCTGTTCGCGATGGCGTTTCATCAATGTATATCATCACAGGAAACTGCGGAGTTCACATAACAGTTGTGAAAATACCGTAGGCGACCTGTCACTGTCATAATTAACCGAAGACTACGGCAATTTTCCTAGAGGTATTGGTCAGTTAACATCGTAACCTTGTTACCTGCACGTAACATTTGTTGCATACACATCGGGAGTTACCTCATTTCGATTGCTTTGTTTGCATATGTGATCAGTGTCTTACTGCATTCCCCTATAAAGCGGAATAGGTGAACCTTCCAGAAACTGAGTGAAGGTATATAAAGGGCTGCATAGCCTACGGAACATTTTTGTTCTGCATAGTTATCTTCCTGTCTGTTACTCAAAAGTAAACAGTATTTACAGCAAAGTTTAAATTGTCCATGTTTAATTCCGATTTTATCCGAATACTGTTGATCTGCAACGTGAACCAGAGGGATGTTGCAATAAAAAGAAAAGAAATAACACAGATTTATCATATATAGCGCGAAAACGCAATTTCCAGAAAAATGGTTAAAGTTAAAAAGAAAGAAATCCAAAACTAAAACAAACCAAACATAGCTTGAACATTACATCGAGCTTATATAAAACATGTTCCTGTTATTCGTAAACAACTTCCACCCTTATTAATAACAAAAAGAAACTCTTGAGTTAGACGATGATGAAGAACGATCTATTGAGTACACAATAACAATTACTATATGGATTTTATATATTTGTGCATGTGAACTGTACATGCACCCAAAGCAATTCTTGTGGTTATATAGCAGCGTAGAAGTTCCGTGATCAACTAATTTTTACGATCTTCCAGAATGCTGGAACAGCCGAGGTCAGCAACTTCTGTTAATTAGTACAACGAAAAACCAGTCTAAACTTGCAAATTTTACATTTTTTATTCACCCACTTTCAAATCGTCGTTACAATGTCAAAAATGGTATTTCCGAAGACGTGAAAACCATGTCAAAAATATGCAACGGGCAGTTATCTACGTGCACTGTAACTGTTCGTTGCACATTTTTGACATAGCTTTCACATTTTTGGAAATATAATTTTTGACCATGTTACGATTTACGATGATTTGAAAATGTGTGTTGACCCGAAACTAGTAATCGAGTGAACAAAATAACAAAAATTTGCAAATTTGGGCTGATTTTTCGTTGTACCAACTAATTATTATTACTTATAAAATATACTTTATATTTTTAAGGGTATACACTACTTAAAAGACTAAAACTGAAAGATATGCGGTTCTAAATATGTGCAAAACAATCAAGCAACAATGCTAGCAATACTACCGGTAATCCTATTATTTACTGTGTCATTTATCTGCTGTACCGATACTACCGAACCGTAGTTTTGGTAGAGCGCAATTGTATTCACATGCCACAGGTATTGGGACGACGACTGCGGCGGTATGAGAAAGCCAACTGACTTACCGTCATGGAATATCTCCAAATGATCCAGGTCTCAAACAGCTTTCTCTCTACTGCTCTATTTAACCCTGGTAATACCGTACGCACGCAAGCTAATGTTGGTAAAACTACGGAAAAAAGGATGAATTTGCTTGACAATATTGGACCTGGGCTGCTACCAGTTGATGACATGTAGACTTTCTCTATAAGAGCTGGATGTCGGCGCCCCTTGAGAGAAACACCGGACGGGAAGCATTCTTCAAGTATTGTTTGGAGAACACAGGATGATGGGAGAGGCGTAATAGCCTCACGTGTGATTTCGTGGACTAATCTAATATGGAAGTGAATCATGGACGATAAATAGTTTGGACAAGAAGAGAATAGAAGCTTTCGAAATGTGGTGCTACAGAAGAATGCTGAAGATTAGATGGGTAGATCACATAACTAATGAGGAAGTATTGAATCGGATTGGGGAGAAGAGAAGTTTGTGGCACAACTTGACCAGAAGAAGAGATCGGTTGGTAGGACATGTTCTGAGGCGTCAAGGGATCACCAATTTAGTGTTGGAGGGCAGCGTGGAGGGTAAAAATCGTAGAGGGAGACCAAGAGATGACTACACTAAGCAGATTCAGAAGGATGTAGGTTGCAGTAGGTACTGGGAGATGAAGAAGCTTGCACAGGATAGAGTAGCATGGAGAGCTGCATCAAACCAGTTTCAGGACTGAAGACCAGA
Organism: Schistocerca gregaria; assembly: GCF_023897955.1. NCBI lineage: Eukaryota > Metazoa > Arthropoda > Insecta > Orthoptera > Acrididae > Schistocerca > Schistocerca gregaria. Next base: position 596,363,264 of record NC_064931.1, on the reverse strand, counting down.
ACAACAACAACAACCATCTAAGAGTATTAATCAATGTCGACGACGCTTCTGGCCGATTTGGTTACTAATCCAGAGTTTAAAATCATTTCACCCATGGCAGATACAGTTTCCCTCTGAAGGATATGTATTTGTCAGGATGTTAACACACAGAGATATACTAAATTTTATTCATTTTCCCCAAATAAACCGGACTATAAATCAATTAACCGTTCGTGGGATCACGTCCATCGTCGGTTTTGTGTACTGAAAACGTTAATCGTGGTAAGACTATGTATTTGTCTACTTCACAGACATATGAAATTATGATGGTCTATAACCGGAGCGGGCGTATTCCGATATGCGGTCAACTTCGAACCATTCCATCCGTAAACTGTGAACTGTATCTTCTTCTGTATTATCTTCTTGTGATCTGTGTTAAAAAGCCGCCGAGGAAAACCATACTTCGCAGTGTTTTTTCTTAAAACAATGTTTCAGTAACACAAATGAACGCTTTTCCCAACAATTGTTTACTTTTAGTACTCAACATTGTAAATACGACTAATGAAGTAAGAAGTCAATAAAACGTCGGTTTCATCTGACGTGGTGGTGGCTGAGTTCAAATTTCAACATCTTTTTGGCAGTTTTGCTATTAAGTGCCTGCTCGGGGGGAAATTTGCAGCATTCCCGTAGGCGATTGTTGTCGCACCATTTAAACGTGAAATTGATAGAGTGTGTCGGACACTTAACAGTGTAAAACAGGGTAGTGTTTTTTCACTGTGGTGAATTTGCGATCAACACTCCTCAAGTTACAAATAACACAATTTTGCGTGCAATTTTATCACAATACATTCTGGGTACCTTTCGAAGACTGAAGGGTGTAACAGACATGAAAAACGATTATTAAGTTGATGAAGGAATACAATATTTTTAATAAATAGTTCATAAGCGATCAGGTGACAACAGTAGTGATTATGCTTTGACACCCAATTCCATATAAATGAAATGGGCATTTGTTTGCCTTTAGTTATTCGTGAAATTCACGCTTCCTGTAACCCAAATTGATTATCGAAACATCAGTCTAACAAACACAGTACCTACATCTTCATCTACGTCGATACTCCGTACTCCACCTTAGGACACCTGGCGGAGCAAAGGGTATCCTGTACCACTACTAGTCATTTCCTTTCCTGTTTCACTCGCAAACACAAACAGAATAAGGGAAACTGACTATCTATATGCCTCCGTATGAGCCCTAATTTCTGGCATCTTATCTTCGTTGTCCTTACGCGCAATGTACCTTGGAGGCAACAGAATCGTTCTGCAGTGAGTTTAAAATGCCGGTTCTTTAAATTTTCTCAAGTGTCCCTCCAAAAGTACGTCCCCTTTCCTCCGGGTATTCCGATCTTAGTTCCCGAGCCGCAGTGGTCTCGCGGTTCTAGGCGCGCAGTCCGTAACCGTGCGACTGCTACGGTCGCAGGTTCGAATCCTGCCTCGGGCATGGATGTGTGTGATGTCCTCAGGTTAGTTAGGATTAAGTAGTTCTAAGTTCTAGGGGACTAATGACCACAGCAGTTGAGTCCCATAGTGCTCAGAGCCATTTTTAGTTCCCGAAGCATCAGTCCGTCTCTCAATTGCTTCGATGCCTTCTTTTAATCCAACCTGTTATGGATCCCAAACACTTGAGCAATAACGTCCTATATGCGACCTCCTTTACAAATAAACCACACCTTCCTAGGATTCTCCCAATAAACCGAAGGTGACTATTCGCCTCTCCTACCACATTCCTCACAAGCTCGTTTCATTTCATATCGTTTTGAAATGTTATGGCCAGATATTTAAAAGATTTTACTGTGTCAATCAGAACACTACCAATGCTGTATCCGAACATTATGGGCTTGTTTTTTCTACTCATCCCAGTAACTTATATTTTTTTTACGTTTAGAGATAGCTGCCGTTTATCACACCAACTAGAAATTTGATCTAAGTCGTCTTGTATCCACTCAACTTCGACACCTTACCATACACCACGGCATCATCAGTGAACAACCACAGATCGCTGCCTGCCCTGTCTGCCAAATCGTTTCTATACGTAGAGAATAATATTGGTCCTATGACACATATCACAAGCCATCACTTGAACTAGGAGAACGACGACAGGCCGAACCGAGCACCTTATGCGTAAGTAGGAATAATATGTCTAATATTCTCACACAGTGGATGAAAGTAGCTACATAATTGACAGGACGCCACTACTCACTTTCATTCATAGTTTCAAGTAGTAAGTGGGCAGGTCGAGCCCATTAAAGGATTATTTTATGATCAAACCTACCCACATTCAAAAGTAAAAACTAAATCAATTAACAATAAATATAAAAATTGAAGGAAACGTAAAATTTTTAGTCTATATAAATATGAGTAATGTGTGAGATGAATTTAAATTTGATATTCTCGTTGGCAGAAATAATAAACCAAGAGTGAAGCAAGTAGAGTGTAATATTTGCAAAGTATATTTTAAACCATCATTAATTATTCAGGATGAATCACTAACTATTTCCACCAAGTTTAAGTCCCGAAAGTACGATAGTACCTGAAACGCTTATGGGACAAATGTTGCATGAGACAACGGGAGCCATAATGTGACGTTGGAGTTTTGTTGTTCGGTGCGGTCGCTTCAGAGATATGAGGGCCAACTTTGTTTTTTAAATGGGATGCTATAGTTTGGTACGCATTCTCTGACAGTGGCTATCGAGACGAATACAATGATGTTTAACAGCAAGGTCTTTCATGGTCAACGAAGGGCAAAAAGGAGGCATGAACGTCCATTTACTCGATTTTATTGTATTTTCATTATTATCACAACATGTTCCCAAATGGTATAATACACTCCTGGAAATGGAAAAAAGAACACATTGACACCAGTGTGTCAGACCCACCATACTTGCTCCGAACACTGCGAGAGGGCTGTACAAGCAATGATCACACGCACGGCACAGCGGACACACCAGGAACCGCGGTGTTGGCCGTCGAATGGCGCTAGCTGCGCAGCATTTGTGCACCGCCGCCGTCAGTGTCAGCCAGTTTGCCGTGGCATACGGAGCTCCATCGCAGTCTTTAACACTGGTAGCATGCCGCGACAGCGTGGACGTGAACCGTATGTGCAGTTGACGGACTTTGAGCGAGGGCGTATAGTGGGCATGCGGGAGGCCGGGTGGACGTACCGCCGAATTGCTCAACACGTGGGGCGTGAGGTCTCCACAGTACATCGATGTTGTCGCCAGTGGTCGGCGGAAGGTTCACGTGTCCGTCGACCTGGGACCGGACCGCAGCGACGCACGGATGCACGCCAAGACCGTAGGATCCTACGAAGTGCCGTAAGGGACCGCACCGCCACTTCCCAGCAAATTAGGGACACTGTTGCTCCTGGGGTATCGGCGAGGACCATTCGCAACCGTCTCCATGAAGCTGGGCTACGGTCCCGCACACCGTTAGGCCGTCTTCCGCTCACGCCCCAACATCGTGCAGCCCGCCACCAGTGGTGTCGCGACAGGCGTGAATGGAGGGACGAATGGAGACGTGTGGTCTTCAGCGATGAGAGTCGCTTCTGCCTTGGTGCCAATGATGGTCGTATGCGTGTTTGGCGCCGTGTAGGTGAGCGCCACAATCAGGACTGCATACGACCGAGGCACACAGGGCCAACACCCGGCATCATGGTGTGGGGAGCGATCTCCTACACTGGCCGTACACCTCTGGTGATCGTCGAGGGAACACTGAATAGTGCACGGTACATCCAAAACGTCATCGAACCCATCGTTCTACCATTCCTAGACCGGCAAGGGAACTTGCTGTTCCAACAGGACAATGCACGTCCGCATGTATCCCGTGCCACCCAACGTGCTCTAGAAGGTGTAAGTCAACTACTCTGGCCAGCAAGATCTCCGGATCTGTCCCCCATTGAGCATGTACGGGACTGGATGAAGCGTCGTCTCACGCGGTCTGCACGTCCAGCACGAACGCTGGTCCAACTGAGGCGCCAGGTGGAAATGGCATGGCAAGCCGTTCCACAGGACTACATCCAGCATCTCTACGATCGTCTCCATGGGAGAATAGCATCCTGCATTGCTGCGAAAGGTGGATATACACTGTACTAGTGCCGACAATGTGCATGCTCTGTTGCCTGTGTCTATGTGCCTGTGGTTCTGTCAGTGTGATCATGTGATGTATCTGACCCCAGGAATGTGTCAATAAAGTTTCCCCTTCCTTGGACAATGAATTCACGGTGTTCTTATTTCAATTTCCAGGAGTGTACATCCTCTTCCGTTTCCATAAAATTGTCCTCAAGTACATCGCCCTTGTATAGGCTTTCTACGTACTACTTCCACTTTACTGCATTTCCTTATTTGCTTGGAAATATTTCTCCATCTGAGATCTTGATGTTCACACAAGTAGTTCTCTTTTCTCTAAAGGTCTCTTTAATTTTCCTGTAGGCAGTATCTATCTTACCCCTAGTGATAGATGCCTCTAAATCGTTATATGTATCCTCTAGCCATCCCTGCTTAGCCATTTTGCACATACTGTCGATCTCATGTTTGAGACGTTTGTATTTCTGCTTTATTTACTGCATTTTTTATATTTCCTCCTTCCATCAATTAAATTCAACATATCTTCTGTTGCCCAACTATTTATACTAGCCCTCATCTGTCACCTACTTGATCCTCTGCTGCCTTCACTTTTTCATCTCTCAAAGCTATATGTTCTTCCTCTACTGTATTTCTTTCCCCCATTCCTGTCAATCGTTCTTTTATGCTGGCCCTGAAACTCTCTACAACCTCTGGTTCTGTTAGTTTGTCCAGGTCCCATCTCCTTAAATTCTCACCTTTTTGCAGTTTTTTCAGTTTTAATCTACAGTTCACAACCAATAGACTGTGGTCAGAGTCCACATCTGCCTCTGGAACTGTCTTACAATTTAAAACCTGGTTCCTAAATCTCTGTCTTACCAATATATAATCAGTCTGAAACCTGTCAGTATCTCCAGGCCTCTTCCATGTATACAACCTTCTTTCATGATTATTGACCCAAATGTTAGCTATGATTAAATTACGCTCTGTCCAGAATTCTACCAGACGGCTTCATCTTATATTTCTTACCCCATTCCCTATTCACCTACTACGTTTCTTTCTCTTCCTTTTCCTACTATCAGATTCCATTCACACATGACCATTAAAATTTCGTCGCCCTTCACTATCTGAATAACTTCTTTTAATTCATCACACATTTCATCATTCTCTTCGTCATCTGCAGAGCTAGTTGGCATATAAACTTTTACTACTGTGGTAGGCGTGTGTTTCGTATCTATCTTAGCCACAATAATGCGTTCATTATTCTGTTTGTAGTAGCTTACCCTCACTAATACTTTTTATTCATTATTAAACCTACGCCCTCTTTGCCCCTATTTGATTTTGTACTTACAACCCTGTATTCACCTAACCAGAAGGCTTGTTCCCCTGCCACCGAACTCCACTAATTCCCACTATATCTAGCTTTAACCTATCCATTTCCCTTTTCAAGTTTTCTAACCTACCTGCCCGATTAAGTGATCTGACATTCCACACTTCGATCCGTAGAACGCCAGTTTTCTTTCTCCTGATAACGACGTCCTCCTGAGTAGTCCCCGCCCTGAGATCCGGATGGGGGATTATTTTACCTCCGGAATATATTACTCAAGAGGACACCATCATCATTTAACCATACAGTAAATTTGCATGCCCTCGGGAAAAATTATGCCTGGAGTTTCCCTTGCTTTCAGCCGTTTGCAGTACCAGCGCAGCAAGTCCATTTTGCTTAGTGTTAGAAGGCCAAAACAGTCAATCATGCAGACTGTTGCCCCTGCAACTACTGAAGAGGCTGCTGCCCCCTTCAGAAGGCACTTGTTTGTCTGGCCTCTCAATAGGTACCCCTCCATTGCGGTTGCACCTATGATACGGCTATCTGTATCACAGGCACACAAGCCACCACACCAACGGCAAGGTCCGTGGTTCATAGGGTGACCGCTCGAATTAATTAATATAAATTTTAATGTAGCCAATGGAATGTTTGTAAAGCATAGAGAAAGTAATATTATTTCTTCATTCAAGCCTAATGCAGAATTTGCTGAGCCAACAACTCACGAACCACATTATCCAGTATATATTTTAATTTTTGAACCAATTTAAGATTTAGAAACTACTGGAACTGATGAAAATAATAGTGTAATTAACTTTGATGGTGCTTATATAACAATACTTTTAGAAATTTTTAATAAATTTTATTCTTATTAAATCATTAATAAAATCGAAAGTTATCAGTTCTACTCATTCCTAGTCAATGAGAATTGTGAAAATAAACTAAATCTCCCCCCAAAAAACGGAGAGATTCATATAAATATTGGAGATGGTTGGGTTCATCCTAAACGTGCTCAGTTGTACATGAGTTTTAGTATTATTGCAACTGATGATACTAATTTTCCATCATGTGATGGAAAATCCAATAAAAATCGATTGATAACTATGTGGCAATGTAGTTCGAGGTCATCACCATAAAAAAGGAAACAATATTTTGTCTAGAATAGTAAGTCCATTCATTTCTTCATCTGACCTTAAGCATTTAACTTCGACTCTAGCTCATGAGTTAACCACTGAAGGTCTTATCCTTAATAATGGAAAGGTAAAAATAAAGAAAAATGAAGTACATTATCCACTAGATTTGTTTGGTGGATTTTTCAAAGATTATAAATAAGTAGTATGGGAAGGAGATTTAACAGTAGTTTTTACTTGGAGTGCAAGTGCTGAAGATCTTATTCTTGGATGGGCTGATGAAAATGATACTAGAATTGAAATAAAGATACACTTCCTAAAGAAGGTAAAATTGTAGTAGGAACTATGGAATTTCGTGTACCTGTCATGAAAGATGAACCAGAATATTCACTAGATCTAGAAGAAGAACACTAAATAATCCCTTAGTACACTGAACCTGTCCACTTACTACTGTTTAATGATAACTTCAGTATGACTGAGTAACTATTTTCTGTGTAATCAATGAAAAACACAAAAACAGTGGAAGATTTGCTTAAGAATGTTAAGGGGTGCCAATAGAAACGTCTAAACCTGCGTAGAAATCGGAAGTGTGTTATTACAGTTCGATCTACGAATTCAAATTGGGTATGTTGGCCAACTGAACTATACATAGGAAATTGTCTGTGTAATCTTTCCAGACTACAAAGTGACTTTTGTTCGTTGTTTATACACTGGCAAACAATGTGCAAGACTTTATTATCAGTAAAAAATATTGGGAATGCATTACAAAAGAATGTGAACTTTATTAGAGCGAGTGGTTTCAGAAACGTTCTTAGAGGCTGCTTAATTAGATCACAAAGATTTTCTCTCTCATATAAATGTTCGATGGCAATAGTTACTAAAACAGTGTGAATGCTGCCACAGGAAATTATTCAGTTTTTTTAAACGAAAGACAGAAATCTCAAATAACCACTGCCGTATCTGTACTGCTTTTCCTTTTGACGTCATTGAGCATTTAAATAATCTTAATTTGACTATGCAGGGACAACATATTCTTGTTCGTACATAATATTTCATCATGGGTGTGTCTGCAAGGGAATTTGATCTTGTGACATTCACATCAAAGTTGCATAATCGGAGAGTGTGAGTGTTACGCTTTGACACAACGTCAAAGGGACATTTGACGCACCGTAGGCCGAGTTTGACGTGCCCGCGGGGTGAGTGAGCTAATGATGGAAGCTTGCTGCACAGAAACCCCATTGTTTAGCTGTCGACCAGGTACGTCATAATGGAGATTGTGGATGAGGTTGCGGTAATGATAATTATTCTCCTAATACATATTTACTGGAAGCTGTATCTTCACAAACAGGAATAGTTGTTTTCAGTAAGAAAATACGCTCTCTTAAAGCCTTTCCAAAGAAAATTCTTATGAATTTAAGCTGTATTTTTATTCTGGGCGCAAGTATGTATTGATTCAGCAAATCATCTTAAATGAATAAAACTTTTACAGTCGTGGTGTGACAAAACAGCAGGCCATAAATGAAAGCCATTAAAGAGTGTTTCCATTTGACCTCAGGGCTTATACTACACATATTCATGCACAGCCAGCAGAGGGCGAAGACTAGACCTGTTTGTTACGAACCATTTCCGAAACATTATTTGTATGTTATCACACAAGTAAGCAACACTGTGTAGTATGCCAACAACAGCTGTAGAAAAAAGGTATTTTAATAATCTTGTCTTTGAATATTTTTCGAGTACATTTTATATTACTGCAATTTCATTGCTGAAACAAAAGCAACAGTTAGTCAGTTAAATGTGCCATAGATTAACTGAACGTTTCTTTTTATTGCAGTGATGCGGAACGAGTCACTTTACGACATGTGTATACATGATTAGTGGCAACATTAATGAACATCACGGTAAATGATAACAGCCAAACAGTTGCAGGATAAACATTCATTAAAATCCTCGACCACGGTTTCGGCGCATCTAAATATACCTTCATCAGAAGTAAAACGCGGTAAAATCATATCCTGCCCAAGGCACGACTATTTTACGTATCTACACTGCAGGATGTTATTTTAGTGCACTTTACCTGCATGACGTCTGTGGGTGAACACCTCACATTATTCTTACTACTGGCTTTTGTGCTGTCCGTAGTTTCTCAAATGGTTCAAAATGGTTCGAATGGCTCTGAGCACTATGGGACTTAACTTCTGAGGTCATCAGTCCCCTAGAACTTACAACTGATTAAACCTAACTAACCTAAGGACATCACACACACTAATGCCCGAGGCAGGATTCAAACCTGCGACCGTAGCGGTTGCGCGGTTTCCGACTGTAGCGCCTAGAATCGCTCGGTCACCCCTGTCGGCCAGTATTTTCTTTGCAAGTCATTGGTACCCCCAAAAATTGTTCCGTAAGACGTAATTGAGTGGAAATATGTAAAATACGTTAAGAGGTTAATGCATTTGTTTTCAAAATCACCAATTCTACGAAGAACAAGAGAAGCTGAATTCAACTGCTTGATAAACTCAGCAGTGTGCTTCTTCTTGTTCAGTTTTTCATCAATATGTAGACCCGATAGTTTGGAGCGTGCTACCCTATTTGTGGACTCCTGCTCATGTGCTACATCAACTGTTGGTATGACGATACTTATACAGATGTGAAAGTAGTGTGTTTCTTCAATATTCAGAGAGAGAGAGTTTTCAGAGTATAACTTAACAATTCTTTGGAAAATGTAATTTACCAGCTCTTCTGTTGCCTTTTCTTTAATGGGATTTGTTGTAACACTGGTAAGTTCAAAAGTGGTACAATCCTCAAAAACTGGTAGTGCCACTGCAACCAACAGATAATAAATAAGTGGTTATCAACATGTCGCACATGCTCATTATATTATTACTCTACTTGCCATTTTGACTGGTAAGTCAGTATGCATCTAGCGCTGCTTTCGTCGTACTTCTACAGTTTATTTCATCTAGTACGACGTCCGCTCCTTTAGGGTTTGGCCAATTTGATCTCATTATTTAACTTTGTTGTCGGACCCACTTTCTGGCAACACAGTCGTGTAGATAACCTAAGTGAAAATGAGCCGTGCGTACCATTTGTCTGTTCATCGTGCAGTCTTTGTTCTGTGTGTTAACGTATTTTAACTATTTGTGTATCATATTATCTGCCCCCCCCCCCCCCCCCCCCCCCCATGAACCATGGACCTTGCCGTTGGTGGGGAGGCTTGCTTGCCTCAGCGATACAGATGGCCGTACCGTAGGTGCAACCACAACGGAGGGGTATCTGTTGAGAGGCCAGACAAACGTGTGGTTCCTGAAGAGGGGCAGCAGCCTTTTCAGTAGTTGCAGGGGCAACAGTCTGGATGATTGACTGATCTGGCCTTGCAACATTAACCAAAACGGCCTTGCTGTGCTGGTACTGCGAACGGCTGAAAGCAAGGGGAAACTACAGCCGTAATTTTTCCCGAGGACATGCAGCTTTACTGTATGATTAAATGATGATGGCATCCTCTTGGGTAAAATATTCCGGAGGTAAAATAGTCCCCCATTCGGATCTCCGGGCGGGGACTACTCAGGAGGATGTCGTTATCAGGAGAAAGAAAACTGGCGTTCTACGGATCGGAGCGTGGAATGTCAGATCCCTTAATCGGGCAGGTAGGTTAGAAAATTTAAAAAGGGAGATGGATAGGTTAAAGTTAGATATAGTGGGAATTAGTGAAGTTCGGTGGCAGGAGGAACAAGACTTCTGGTCAGGTGACTACAGGGTTATAAACACAAAATCAAATAGGGGTAATGCAGGAGTAGGTTTAATAATGAATAGGAAAATAGGAGTGCGGGTAAGCTACTACAAACAGCATAGTGAACGCATTATTGTGGCCAAGATAGATACGAAGCCCACACCTACTACAGTAGTACAAGTTTATATGCCAACTAGCTCTGCAGATGATGAAGAAATTGAAGAAATGTACGATGAAATAAAAGAAATTATTCAGATAGTGAAGGAGGACGAAAATTTAATAGTAATGGGTGACTGGAATTCGAGTGTAGGAAAAGGGAGAGAAGGAAACATAGTAGGTGAATATGGATTGGGGCTAAGAAATGAAAAAGGAAGCCGCGTAGTAGAATTTTGCACAGAGCACAACTTAATCATAGCTAACACTTGGTTTAAGAATCATGAAAGAAGGTTGTATACGTGGAAGATCCCTGGAGATACTAAAAGGTATCAGATAGATTATATAATGGTAAGACAGAGATTTAGGAACCAGGTTTTAAGTTGTAAGAGATTTCCAGGGGCAGATGTGGACTCTGACCACAATCTATTGGTTATGACCTGTAGATTAAAACTGAAGAAACTGCAAAAATGTGGGAAATTAAGGAGATGGGACCTGGATAAACTAAGAGTACCAGAGGTTGTACAGAGTTTCAGAGACAGCATAAGGGAACAATTGACAGAAATAGGGGAAAGAAATACAGTAGAAGAAGAATGGGTAGCTCTGAGGGATGTAGTAGTGAAGGCAGCAGAGGATGAAGTAGGTACAAAGACGAGGGCTGCTAGAAATCCTTGGGTAACAGAAGAAATATTGAATTTAATTGATGAAAGGAGAAAATATAAAAATGCAGTAAAATTAAAGAGACCTTTGGAGAGAAGAGAACCACGTGTATGAATATCAAGAGCTCAGATGGCAGCCCAGTTCTAAGCAAAGAAGGGAAGGCAGAAAGGTGGAAGGAGTATATAGAAGGTTTATACAAGGGCGATGTACTTGAGGACAATATTATGGAAATAGAAGAGGATGTAGATGAAGACGAAATGGGAGATACGATACTGCGTGAAGAGTTTGACAGAGCACTGAAAGACCTGAGTCGAAACAAGGCCCCCGGAGTAGACAACATTCCATTAGATCTACTGACGGCCTTGGGAGAGCCAGTCATGACAAAACTCTACCAGCTGGTGAGCAAGATGTATGAGACAGGCGAAATACCCTCAGACTTCAAGAAGAATATAATAATTCCAATCCCAAAGAAAGCAGGTACTGACAGATGTGAAAATTACCGAACTATCAGTTTAATAAGCCACGGCTGCAAAATACTAACGCGAATTCTTTACAGACGAATGGAAAAACTGGTAGATGCAGACCTCGGGGAGGATCAGTTTGGATTCCGTCGAAATGTTGGAACACGTGAGACAATACTGACCTTACGACTTATCTTAGAAGAAAGATTAAGAAAAGGCAAACCTACGTTTCTAGCATTTGTAGACTTAGAGAAAGCTTTTGACAATGTTGACTGGAATACTCTTTTTCAAATTCTAAAGGTGGCAGGGGTAAAATACAGGGAGCGAAAGGCTATTTATAATTTGTACAGAAACCAGATGGCAGTAATAAGAGTCGAGGGGCATGAAAGGGAAGCAGTGGTTGGGAAAGGAGTGAGACAGGGTTGTAGCCTCTCCCCGATGTTATTCAATCTGTATATTGAGCAAGCAGTAAAGGAAACAAAAGAAAAATTTGGAGTAGGTATTAAAATTCATGGAGACGAAGTAAAAACTTTGAGGTTCGCCGATGAGATTGTAATTCTGTCAGAGACGGCAAAGGACTTGGAAGAGCAGTTGAACGGAATGGACAGTGTCCTGAAAGGAGGATATAAGATGAACATTAACAAAAGCAAAACGAGGATAATGGAATGTAGTCAAATTAAATCGGGTGATGCTGAGGGAATTAGATTAGGAAATGAGACACTTAAAGTAGTAAAGGAGTTTTGCTATTTAGGAAGTAAAATAACTGATGATGGTCGAAGTAGAGAGGATATAAAATGTAGACTGGCAATGGCAAGGAAAGCGTTTCTGAAGAAGAGAAATTTGTTAACATCGAATATAGATTTATGTATCAGGAAGTCGTTTCTGAAAGTATTTGTTTGGAGTGTAGCCATGTATGGAAGTGAAACATGGACGATAACTAGTTTGGACAAGAAGAGAATAGAAGCTTTCGAAATGTGGTGCTACAGAAGAATACTGAAGATAAGGTGGATAGATCACGTAACTAATGAGGAGGTATTGAATAGGATTGGGGAGAAGAGAAGTTTGTGGCACAACTTGACTAGAAGAAGGGATCGGTTGGTAGGACATGTTTTGAGGCATCAAGGGATCATAAATTTAGCATTGGAGGGCAGCGTGGAGGGTAAAAATTGTAGAGGGAGACCGAGAGATGAGTACACTAAGCAGATTCAGAAGGATGTAGGTTGCAGTAGGTACTGGGAGATGAAGCAGCTTGCACAGGATAGAGTAGCATGGAGAGCTGCATCAAACCAGTCTCAGGACTGAAGACAACAACAACAACAACAACATTCTCTGGGGCTAAATTTAGGAACCTACCAAGAATTTTCCTAAACAAGCCTGAGAAACCTCCTAATCCCGTATTCGGTCTGGCTGATATAGAACCCCAGAGTCGTTAAAAAGCCACTAGGACTCGATCCGGGTCTGTTTCACTTTCACGTCTTGCAATCTAGCGTACGGTTTACGAACAGGTTCGCCGTACGTTTGGGTTGATTCCGTAAATTGCACGCAGAAGCGAACGTATGCTAATATCAGCGGCGAAAAGGCCGATACTTTCAAACTTTAAATATGTTACAGTTTCAGTTATTTTTCAGTCTATTCAAATAGCCATGAACATTTGGGAGAGACTATTTACTCATAAAAGGAAATACTGTGTCTACGGAACTGAGTGTAATCCCTCCTGTGACAGATTGTGCGGTCTTTGAGTAAAGGGAGGCCTTATGTGGTCAATATGTGCAAATGTGAATATGCTACAATAGTTTAAGTCATTCGAGATTCAAATAAATGTGGTAAAAATGCAAACTGTGGTAAAACTGCTACCTTTTGTTGTTGATTTATTCATATGTTACCCCTTAGACCTCAGTAACGTTTGTAACTCTAAATCGTATGACGTTACTTTCAGAGATATTTCACCCCTGTGATCGACATTAAAATAGAACTAGTGAACAGGGCACGATTTGGCAAAGGAGCCCTTATGACGTTCTTAGGTAAGCCCCTTCAGAGCACTTTGTGCTTCATTCCACAAAACGTCAACAGTAAATGCTAAAGTAAGGTGGGTGCAAAGCGGCCTATCAAGCAGATCTCAGACTATTCGACGGTCTATACATTGAGACGACAAAAGTCATAGAATACCTCCTAATATCATGTCGGACCACCTTAAGCCCGGTATAATGCAACAAAGCTACGTGGAATGGACTCGTTGGAAGCCCTCCTCCCTCCCCTCCCTCCCTCCACCGCCCCCCCCCCCCCCCCCCTCGCGGCAGAAATACTGAGCCATGCTGGTTTTACAAGCGTCAATATTTGCGGAATTTTTGCCAGTGCAAGATTTTGTGGACAATCTGACCTCTCGACTATGTCCCATAAACGTTTGATGGGATTCATTTCGGGTGATCTGGGTGCCAAACCATTCATCAGAACTGTCCAGAATGTTCTTCAAACCAATCGCGAACAACTGTGACCCGGTTTTAGGGAATTTGGCGTCCATGAATGGCTGCAAATGGCCTCTATGTAGCCAATCATAATTATTTACAGTCAATGATCGGTTCAGTTTGACCAGAGGAACCTGTTCATTCAAGACAAACACAGCCAGTACCGTTACAGAGCGACCACTTTCGTGTCCAATGTCTTCTTGACGACTTGGATCCACGGCGTCGTGAGGTCTGCGCCACACTCGAACCCTACCATCAGCTCTTATCAACTGAAATCGGGACACATCTGACGAGGACAGGTTTTCCAGTAGCCTAGGATCCAAACGAGAGTAGAAACGTCGCTGCAGACGATGTCGTGCTGTTAGGAAAGGTCCTCGCTTCAATCGTATGGTGCCATAGCCCTTTAACGACAAATTTCGGCCGCACTCTCCTGACAGATACGTTCGTGGTACGTCCCACATCGATTCTACTGTTATTTCACACAGTGTTTCTTGTCCGTTTGAAATGACAACTGTACGCAAACGCAGGTGCACTCAGTCGTTAAGTGAAGGCCGTCGGCCACTGAGTTAACAGTGGTGAGAGGTAGTGCCTGAAATTTGGTGTTTTCGGCACACTCTTGATTCGGTGACTCTTGACTCGGTGGATCTCGGAATACTGAATTCCCTAACGATTTCCGAAACGGATAGTATCATGCGTCTAACTACAAACATTATTTCGCTTTCGAAGTCTGTTAATTAACGTTGTGCAGCTGTAATCACGTCGAAAACCTTACGTACCTGAGTGCAAATGTTAGCTCCGCCAGTACACTGACATTTTATACCTTGTGTAAGCGATACTATCGCCATCTGTATGTGTGCATATCGCTAACCCGTGACTTTGACACCTCAGTGTTTTCCTGGCACTGTTCAGACAAGGGTACAAGTGATATCCGTCACTCATCGGATAAGGCTTACACACGTCTCACAGTATGTGCTCGATTTATATTCCGCTTGTAAATGGCATAAGGAGCTGGCTGAAGAGGCGGAAGTAGCTCGAATTCTGAAGTCACAGCTGGGGTCGTTACTGTTCGAATTACTCTCATTATTCACAACTTAGAATGAATGTAGCCAACGTTGACCCAAACTACTGAGCTTGTCGCTAACTATTCCACCAAATCGAAATTGCGTCGTCAGATTTTCAGAGCAGCGTTCTAGGGTATTCAGCGAGAACAACGCAACAGACGACGCACGGCTTCTACAGCTACCTCACGGTTAGGTGGCGCTAGGTGACCTATGCTTATGCAAATTCACGTGGTCTGCCGCTGCTCACTCGCTTAGCGCTACATGACAAAGGAGCGGACGTAATAAAGGGGGTCAACGCGGGCTCTGAAAGCCACTCTTGATATCGCGATTAAGCTGCTCTCTGGTGACCTAGCATGCTGTGGGTCCCTTTACAATTTCACTGGACCGCACGACAGTTTGGTTATCGATTGGAATACCAGAGCTAGCGTAAGATGAATTGACTAGATATTTGAAGGTCCCTCTTTTCTGTCTCTGTAAGGGTCTCTAAGGATTCGAATTTACGTAATGGCTTCATTATAACATCTGATAGATCTTTGTGAACTGGTCTGAGAATGAACTCGCCGTTACTTTTTAAATATTGACTCAAATTGCGTTTATGTCTTTTTCTTCACTAAAAAATGGTTTGACAACAACGTCTAATACATATATGATCAAACACTATAGGATAAGTTGAAGAAGAAGTACTTGGAAAACATTTTACCACTCAGTACGCCGGCAACAGCGTTCTGTTGCCTCTTGCAGTCTGAGCCTCTGTGGCTTCTGGAAAGTGTAATACAATGTAATTACAGGTATGCCACCAGCACAACCGCCGGCATTCGGGCAGAATCTTTGACGTTGACAGATCCCAATACGTTGCAGTGTCCCAGCGGTAGTACAAAACTTGGACGAGGTTTTACGATCAGTTGCGACCATTTGGTTGTAGTGTAGTGAAAATGGTCGTTCTGACGTGTTAAATCACACAAGATGCAAAAACATAGCTCTTTGTCGTTTACGATGCATATAGGCACGTGATTTCACCATTCCGCGTCGTTTGACGGTTGTTCGTGTCCTTAATACAGGTGGATCCAGTCATAAAAAAAGAGCACTGCTGAGCATATTTGCAATTTGTTGGCCTTCTTCCGGTGCACAGTCTACACATTATGTTCACGAAAACATCTGTATATTTCCTACAGGAGTTGTAAGCGTGTAACCCATATTCAAACTTTTTTGTTTTTCTTTAATGAGTGCATTGCGTGCTATGCTTATGACTGCTCCCAGACATAGTTTCGTATTTCATTAATGGATGAAACTTCTAACGTAAACTACCGTTCTGGTATTATCAATAGCAAATAAGAAATAAAACGCATAGTGAATACTACTGATCTTAATCGCATAAGATCTCTAACTTCCCAGTTTCAGTGAATTCATGGAAGAACACGTATATAACGAAATCTCAGAAAATTATATAATCTGTAGCTCCAGCGCAATCACTTATAGATGTGGAAAGACTTAAAGGTCTATTAGAACAGCTAAGAACTTAGTAACTCACGCACAGGCTCTGGCGCGTCTATAGGTGTTTGAGTGACGATAACACATTCCAAAAATTCCCGCCAACGCTAATCTCTGAAACGTGAATAGGGACACTCCCACATTTATCATAAGTGCCACGTTCATGTAACTACACAAATCTTCGGTCCTGTGGAAAGCTGAAAACGTATAATACTTTGGCCTGAAGCATACATATCTCCTTCAAGATGCCTCATTCGATGACAATATCCACCTGTCGGATCAAATATTGTCCATTGTAATTAAAAGAATAGATATGTCAACATGACACTCCTGGAAATGGAAAAAAGAACACATTGACACCGGTGTGTCAGACCCACCATAGTTGCTCCGGACACTGTGAGAGGGCTGTACAAGCAATGATCGCACGCACGGCACAGCGGACACACCAGGAACCGTGGTGTTGGCCGTCGAATCTACATCTACATCTACATCCGTACTCCGCAAGCCACCTGACGGTGTGTGGCGGAGGGTACCCTGAGTACCTCTATCGGTTCTCCCTTCTATTCTAGTCTCGTATTGTACGTGGAAAGAAGGATTGTCGGTATGCTTCTGTGTGGGCTCTAATCTCTCTGATTTTATCCTCATGGTCTCTTCGCGAGGTATACGTAGGAGGGAGCAATATACTGCTTGACTCTTCCGTGAAGGTATGTTCTCGAAACTTTAACAAAAGCCCGTACCGAGCTACTGAGCGTCTCTCCTGCAGAGTCTTCCACTGGAGTTTATCTATCATCTCCGTAACGCTTTTGCAATTACTAAATGATCCTGTAACGAAGCGCGCTGCTCTCCGTTGGATCTTCACTATCTCTTCTATCAACCCTACCTGGTGCGGATCCCACACTGCTGAGCAGTATTCAAGCATTGGGCGAACAAGCGTACTGTAACCTACTTCCTTTGTTGTCGGATTGCATTTCCTTAGGATTCTTCCAATGAATCTCAGTCTGGCATCTGCTTTACCGACGATCAACTTTATATGATCATTCCATTTTAAATCACTCCTAATGCGTACTCCCACATAATTTATGGAATTAACTGCTTCCAGTTGCTGACCTGCTATTTTGTAGCTAAATTTCTATGTATTCGCATCACATTTCACTTCGCTACATTGAGATTCAATTGCCATTCCGTGCACCATGCCTCAATTCGCTGCAGATCCTCCTGCATTTCAGTACAATTTTCCATTGTTGCAACCTCTCGATACACCACAGCATCATCTGCAAAAAGCCTCAGTGAACTTCCGATGTCATCCACCAGGTCATTTATGTATATTGTGAATAGCAACGGTCCTATGACACTCCCCTAGCTGCGCAGCATTTGTGCACCGCCGCCGTCAGTGTCAGCCAGTTTGCCGTGGCATACGGAGCTCCATCGCAGTCTTTAACACTGGTAGCATACCGCGACAGCGTGGACGTGAACCGTATGTGCAGTTGACGGACTTTGAGCGAGGGCGTATAGTGGGCATGCGGGAGGCCGGGTGGACGTACCGCCGAATTGCTCAACACGTGGGGCGTGAGGTCTCCACAGTACATCGATGTCGTCGCCAGTGGTCGGCGGAAGGTGCACGTGCCCGTCGACCTGGGACCGGACCGCAGCGACGCACGGATGCACGCCAAGACCGTAGGATCCTACGCAGTGCCGTAGGGGACCGCACCGCCACTTCCCAGCAAATTAGGGACACTGTTGCTCCTGGGGTATCGGCGAGGACCATTCGCAACCGTCTCCATGAAGCTGGGCTACGGTCCCGCACACCGTTAGGCCGTCTTCCGCTCACGCCTCAACATCGTGCAGCCCGCCTCCAGTGATGTCGCGACAGGCGTAAATGGAGGGACGAATGGAGACGTGTCGTCTTCAGCGATAAGAGTCGCTTCTGCCTTGGTGCCAATGATGGTCGTATGCGTGTTTGGCGCCGTGCAGGTGAGCGCCACAATCAGGACTGCATACGACCGAGGCACACAGGGCCAACACCCGGCATCATGGTGTGGGGAGCGATCTCCTACTCTGGCCGTACACCTCTGGTGATCGTCGAGGGGACACTGAATAGTGCACGGTACATCCAAACCGTCATCGAACCCATCGTTCTACCATTCCTAGACCGGCAAGGGAACTTTCTGTTCCAACAGGACAATGCACGTCCGCATGTATCCCGTGCCACCCAAAGTGCTCTAGAAGGTGTAAGTCAACTACCCTGGCCAGCAACATCTCCGGATCTGTCCCCCATTGAGCAAGTTTGGGACTGGATGAAGAGTCGTCTCACGCGGTCTGCACGTCCAGCACGAACGCTGGTCCAACTGAGGCGCCAGGTGGAAATGGCATCGCAAGCCGTTCCACAGGACTACATCCAGCATCTCTACGATCGTCTCCATGGGAGAATAGCAGCCTGCATTGCTGCGAATGGTGGATATACACTGTACTAGTGCCGACATTGTGCATGCTCTGTTGCCTGTGTCCATGTGCCTGTGGTTCTGTCAGTGTAATCATGTGATGTACCTGACCCCAGGAATGTGTCAATAAAGTTTCCCCTTCCTGGGACAATGAATTCACGGTGTTCTTATTTCAATTTCCAGGAGTGTATTTAATTGTGTGTGTGTGTGTGTGTGTGTGTGTGTGTGTGTGTGTTTTGTTCCAGAAGAAATACAAGACATTGTCATGGAGAAATCTTCGAACTCCACACTGTCATCCTTCCTGGAAAGTTGTTGGCAACATAACAGTCAGTGAAAGAGTAATATGAACAGTACACGGGTCTCCCCCAAATATTTTATAGAATTAATATCTACTGGTGGGTAGGGCACCTCCACGTTCTGAAATGTTCGCTTTAAAATATGTATTGTTGGATTACGTAAACCTCGCGTAATCGAGTGTTCTTTTCTTCAGAGATGAAATAATCGTATTTTACACTTATACGAGGACACGCAAACCGATACATTTTTTTCTATGTCGATCTGAGCAAGCACCCGTCATTATTGACGTGGAGGTTCTGAATCCACTTACGATATCACAACGCGAAAGTATCGCTTTCACGAAGATTTTATGATTGACAGTGAATTTGACTCCAGCCACTCCTAAACATTGCATACGTGCCTTTGCAAGCTAAAACAGAATTCATGAAGGAAATGAAAAGCCTTCCAGTGGTCTGCAGTTCAGTATATTTGTTGATATGTACAATGCTAAAGCTCCTTCAAACGGGAATGGTTTCCGTGCATATGAACAAACTTCATGGACACTTTAGCGTGCAGTACTGAATGAAACCATTTGTACGATGGTTGTACCTATTGCAGTGTGTACTTGTGATTGGTCATTTTATAGTCAGTCGCGCTGCACAAAACTGTAGTTTGCACGCTTCACACCTGGAAGTCCGTGGTCGCGATTGGTTTAATTTTATAGATGTGAAACCGCTATGAAGAAACTGTTGTCACAGTCACTGAAGGTTGAGTAATGGAGCAAGAACAACTCAGGAGTAGTTTAAACTCTTTCCAATCACCCAACGGTCATCCATAGCATGATAAATCAATACTACTGGAGCAGGTCTACTCAGTAAAGGCATCGGAGTGATAGGTAAGTTTCCTTGGCCGGTGGACTAGGAAATGACTGTGCGTTTTACTATTTCCACGACATAAGAAATGCACTATAAGGATTAATGGAAAATATTGTCACAGCGAAACCACAATAAAGTCCAAATCCGAGGTAAGGGTCGTCAGTGACTTAGATATGAAAGCACGTGTATTACTAACACAAATGCAGAGCCAGCAACAGAAATGATCTCCCGGACAGAGTGCAGATATTTATACAAATATCAAATATTCCAGAATATTGGTATTTATGCAAACAACCAATATTCCAGAACATACAAACATCAGAAAAATGAAATATTTGAAGAATCTTCCAGAAACGGTAACTCGTTATCATGTTTGCACTATGGACCTGCATCACGCCAGCCAGAAATGCTAACCACTACGCCGCACTGCACGAAATGCCTAATCACTGTTCTATCTCTATTCTATCTCTGACCTAAAGGAGTGTTTTGAAAATGATGCTGTCTTCACAAAATTCTCGTAATACGATAGACGCATTGGCATGCATGAAATAATAAATTGTAGGTCTCTCCATTAGTTGTTAGTTATCTGAAAATAGGTTGCAGTACATTTCACCTACATATATATACACACTCCGTAAGCGATGCGTGGCGAAGGATCGACTCTACTACAACTATTCGTTTCTGCCGGCAGGGATGGCCGAGCGGTTCTAGGCGCTACAGACTGGAACCGTGCGACCGCTACGGTCGCAGGTTCGAATCCTGCCTCGGGCATGGATGTGTGTGATGTCCTTAGGTTGGTTAGGTTTAAGTAGTTCTAAGTTCTAGGGGACTAATGACCACAGCAGTTGAGTCCCATAGTGCTCAGAGCCATTTTATGTACTGAGCCAAAGTGGCATCATCGTAGTATTAGGTATGAGTTTGGTGACGAAACTTTGGTATACAGTCTGTAAATAACTATTAACTTCTTATATATTCATACATATTAATTGAAAAATTTCTTATTCGCGTAACGTAAGCAATTTTAAATTTTAATCACATTTGTTGGCATGAATAGAGCTAATGATATAGCTTCGTAACTTGGAATACATATAATACCCTCGGCTGTGACAATATTTAATACGGTTCTGTTCAGTGTAGGCCTAAACTGCTGTGTTCTACACTAAAAGATAAGTTATAATTGTACAGTTTTGAAATAACGGAAATCACTTTCTTTCAGTATTATAAAATATTACCATCCGAGTTTTGTGCGATGTAAGATTCTTCATAGGCCGAAAACGTCACGATTGCAAAAGCTGTTTTTAAATCTATGCACTGTATCAAATAAATTATTGTGGCATATAACCCAGGAAGTGAACTGGATAAACTTATGGAAGGTTATTTCCGGCAGGATTGGGAAGGACTATACTGTGACGTAAGGAGACTGAAAATTTTTAAGCAAAGTCAGTCTAATACTAGAGACAAAAGCCAACAGGCAACACAAGACTGAAATAGTGGGGAAAGCTTAAAAAGAGCTTAGTATCTATCGTAGACTTTCATTCTGAAAAAGACCGCATAACAGCGTTCGGTAGCATCAACGTAATGCAGCAAGCTAGGTAAAACAGTAGCTTACCAATAGGTAAGGACACATTTGTTTCAAACGGTAATGGCCGGAAATGCGCTCAGAAGCATCAATGTACTTGTCGCAGGGACTATTGTGGTAATTTCTGGAAACGGTGAACATGCGTAAAAATTAAAGAGACATAACACAGTAACCCTACGAAAAACGAAATTTTTCAACAAGTGTGTATCTTAAACAGATGCCTGTGAAACAAAGTACTGCTTCATAAAGCTTCTACGGTGAAGAATTCTGGAAAGTATTTGGCGTATGAAAACAGGTCCGTTGAAAAAAATAGCAATTATCTTTATTACATTCTTGCAGCTAGCGCACGTTGTCCTTTTATTGTTATGGGTCACATTCCCATACTCAAGGGATTTACTTACAATCCATAAAATCAGTTGATCACGCGTCACATTAATTAACTCTACAAGGAGGGACTGGACACACACACACACACACACACACACACACACACACACACACACACACACACACACTTCAGTTTACGTTAGTCGTCGGAGTCCTTATAATAGAATTAACAAAGACGTCGGACTACATTTAGGAAATCCAAATACTTAAAAGTAGATGCAGGCTAAAATCATTAGGAGATAAAATGCAGATAATTAAAAAGAGTAATTACATTCAAGTTTTCCTAGTAAACTGTATAAAGTATGCAGTTATATAATGCTTTTGTAAACTTTTATTCAGAAGTCCAATAATTCAGACATTGTTAAACTGAAATGGCATCATTTGAAACAACATTCTGAAATAATCTGTTGAATTCTCCCATAATTCATCACGAGAAATTTGCTGAAATTTGACATCATTGAAGGGATAGTGGAAAGTGAGCTATGACACTGAGCTACCATCTTGAAATATAAAAAATCGTGGACTACTGTAGCTTACTAAAATTAGACTCTGCCGAATATTTCTGTAAACAAATGAAGGCAACGGTAAAGATATTTATTAGCCACAACAGAGCATTTAAGTTTACTTCTCTCGAAGAAAACTTTTGTACATGTTACGCCGAGGATATTATAAACACGTAAGACACAAATACGAGTAGCATAATTAGCGTCTGTTGCTGATAACATCCCTCATATATCAAAGACATCTGGATCTTTGCTGACAATTATTATCTGTTTTCCTCATTACTTATGAAACAGGCACTTATTTCCCTGCTGGCCTTATAAGAGGAGAGGCTTTCTTATGTTCTTTAGATACTATTCTGACTTTCACTTTCCTTCGTATATATATGAAGCGAAAGCCGAGTCTTTTGAAAGGGGGAAAAATTCGCGAAATGCTTCTCTCTGCAGCTTTGATATGAGGCTGAGGCACACAAATTGCGAAACAGCTCACACAGAGAAAGGAATGTGTGCTACGCTGTCGGTTACGAGATGTTACAGCCGGCAGCAATTTTGGGAATGAAGGATGAAACTGGCGCCAGTCAGGGCTTCACGCCAACGTACAGCTTGTGAAGCTCCACAGCGTTTGCTTTGGCGTGACGGAAAAGATCAAACAGTTCGCGCTTATTCTTTTCAACGTTAAGACAACGAAAACCGAGAAAATCAGTATTCGTCCTTCCATCATCATTATATGTGAATACTACGAACACTGTCACCCAAGTTAGCGAATTTGATGTACTCATGTAAGAATTGTTTTTCTACTAAACTATGAACAAAGTCTTCCGTTCTGTCACCTTTATTGGAACGTACTGCTAGGTCACAGGAAAATCGTATAAAGAAGCATTAAAATTATTTGAGCTTTAACGATTGGAGAAGTATTCACAACTTTTTGACGAAATCGTTCCACGATTTATTCCATTTAAGAGACAAAGACCTCGAATCAGAATTTACAGTGTGATATTTGAAGTCTATTCCTGCCAAGCGGCACGTCATTAATGCACGGTCTAGTAGTTCCTTATAATCCTTGCAAACCTACACCTCAACCTAAGGTACTAAAGTACTGCATGACGTACACTACTTCCTATTAGTGCTCGTGGTTCATTTTCCTGATCCAGTGGCACATCCAGCGACGGGGCCCCGACAACTTCCTACTACTTCTTGACAAATCATTACTCTCTTAATTCGAAATGTGAGATAAAGGTAGTAGAAAGTTAACGTTCATGCAACTACTCCTATCTAAAAGCCAGTGTATCTCTTTAATTTTTGTTGGGCCGCAACTGTTTCGTTATTAAAGTAACAACAAATTTCTGATTAGCTTCTCTCTTTATCTTAAAACCAAGTTTATGTGCCAGTGACTCGAACAGAAACAGAGGGCGTGAAACTCTAGTGTCCGGTCTTACTCGTCGGTAACCAAAATTTTCCCACAATTCTCCCAACAAGAGTAAGCCTTTTTTCCCTATCCTTGTCATTGGTTTTGTGTCCATTAGACTTAATTCGCCACACAGCGTTAAATATATATATTTAAATACTTGAAAAGCTTATGGTGTAGTTGTTATTTGCTATCAGAGTATTCTCCGCCAATCTCCATGTACTTTGTCTTGTGCGTATGCACCAAGCGAACATTACTGCATTACTGCATTACCATGAAATGACGAAGTAGTCTTTGATTTCCCTATACCTACGTAGCGATGGCACTTTCGTATAATTAACATCGTCTTCATTGGACAATCTGACAGCGTTATTAGTTTTGTTTTAGCAATCGTTTGTTTGCGTTGAGGTCAATGACACCAAGCCCACAATCACTGTTATTAAAATACACAAGAATTTAGGACGATGTGTGTGGTTCACCGTTACTTCGAACAATCGCATACTTGTTAAGTGATTTCATGTTACTGTACCTTTGCTTCAGTCGAAAATTCTGGGATGGAAATGAAAGCCATTCTGAAGATTTGAGGAAAATGAAGCCACATGCTCACTCTATTCCTTTCCATGAAACACACACACACACACACACACACACACACACACACACACACACTGATGATCCAGTAAAGTGACTGAAGCAAAGAGCACGCATTGTTTCTGAGAGAATGCTGTGGTTCAATAGTTTTGTCAATTTTGCCCCACAGACAAAGAAGAAATATTGACATAGAAGTCTGTGGTTAGATTACGACAAAATGGACCTAGTATTGCTACGAGATTCTGTTATTTGTATAATTTTTTCTCAAGATTGCAAGAAGCGCTGGTATAATCTGTAAATGAAGAAGTTAAGAGATATATATGGCCTGGAAGAACTGTTGCCTTTACTTATTGAATTTAATTTTAAGTAACTGTGTATCAACTAATTAACTGTGGTTTTATGACAATTTTACGGTACGGAATTGTTTGTGCGTTCTAAGTCTTGTCATTAGGGCCTCCAGTCTTTCAAATTTGTTGTGAATATTTCCACCTCTTAAAAGCAAAATAAAATATACATATCGCTGGTCGATAGCGCACTGAATTTTCGTACATTGTACTACTTGCGATACTTCTTCAACCACAGAAGAAATTGCATTCTGTTCGATGCATGTGTTTGTAAATGACAGTGTATAGTAACCTCGTACTCTACCTTTCCCTAGGAGTAGATACTTGTTTGCTGCCTGTATCTCGCGATACATATACAGGGTCTCACGAGAGGAATGCTCCATATGCAGGGATATGACAGGAACGTTCATTCGAAGCAGGAAATTTAGTAAACATATGGTCTAGAATGCGTACATTAAGAGGTATGAGCACTACATCTTCTATATTGTGAAACAAATGTTTCTACTACAAGGTCTTTGATCTCCTTGCTTTGAGAGGATGCAGTATCGATCGAAACAATAAGAAATTGTCTAGTAAACATGGATTCTGAGATGCATAACTTACGACCTATGAATATTTGTCTGACAGAAGAGTTGTGGTTTGAAGTAGCGAAGATGAAGAAGTGCTAATACCTCTTAAAGAATGCATTTTAAAGCCCATTTTTACCAGATATTCCTGCCTTGAATGATGGGTCCTGTCATATTCCTGAAAACTGACCTTTCGTCCTGGTACAGGATGGATAAAGGAAATGCAAGTTTTTCATATATTAAATATTTCGCACTTTAACTAAGTTTCGCTTTCATAAAACTGTATCTTTATGGAAAAAGCTAGCTCTATAGAGGAAGTATAGAGAAAGATATATGTGGAATGAATGTTTTAATCCAGTTCAAGGAGAATATGTGGAAGTAAATATTATTGGCACCATCCACAGTGAATAGATTAGGTAGTGGTTGTAAGTTCCTATGGCACCAAACTGCTGAGGTTATCGGTCCCTAGGCTTACACACTACTTAATACTGAAGTTAACTTACGCTAACGACAACACGCACACCCCTGCCCGAGGGAGGACTCGAACCTGTGAAGGGGGGAGCCACCCGAAAGGTGGCAAAGCCCCCCCCCCCCCCCCCACTACCTGGCGGCTACCCCGCACGGCTGATAAATGAAGCTTACTGCAGGTGCTTAGAAGACGATTAGGCGGGCCACAGGTGCCTAGAAGACCAGTCACATACTTGGCCTCTGTTCTGTGGCAGTGAAGCCATAATTTGTCATCCAGTGGCATCAGCTCATGGTGCGCCTGACATTTAATTTATTGACTATTCCAGAATCAGTGGCATGTAACCTGTTGATCGCCATGCTTTGGTATCGACTTTTACAAAATACCCTTCAGCAAATGGGCCATTTGGCATGTAACCAAAGCAGAAATTTGTGGCACTAGAAGTGGGGCATCCACAAACTATAGAACTCTCTTGGAGCCCGGAAGCATCTGATTAACGAAAGAGGTAGAGTATTATTTTTAAAGTATGAGAAACATGCGTGGTCGCATTCGTGCACATGTTTGAAACATTTTATGAAATTTTGAATGAGCAATACAACTGCACCACTCTGATTAGAGATGGTTGGAGGTAGGAGGATTCTCTTAGTTGTTCACAGTTGTCCTTACGCCTGACCTCCGAAATATATTACGGTTTAAGAGTTCCACTATTCGATGCTAAGGTGCACGGAATCTTTAGGGCACGATATCCCTCATATTCAGAGACACTGAATGCTCTTCAAACGACAAAGCAGAACTAATCAGCACAGATACAAGTCCTGGATATCCTGGATAGCATTTCCCGCATACAGATAAAAGTACAAGGAAATTTGGGAAACAAGGAGGTAAACAGGGAAATAAAGAAAGATTGTACTGGAAAACCCTAGTTCGATGACCGCTTAAATGCTGTTATCCTGCTTTTGAGGTACAGCCATGAGCCACTGAGAACAACAGCGATAGGCAGTTAGGTAATCCGCTCGAACACGACACAGTGTTTCCGGTCAGACAGATCAGATAAAGTCTTCTTCACAATATCACGAATGAAGTTTATTCGAGGATACATAGCTTCTTGCTCCAGCGAGATCACCCTCTACTTTGTTGTGCTTGTGGCGTACAGATTTTTCAGTACACATCGTGAAATGGAACTAGCATGCAAACATAGCAGTAAGGAAGACAAATTGTCGTCATCAGCGAATTTGAGGGAAGTGTGGTTCAGTATAATGGAGAGCGCGTATGCAACACTAGTCCGAAACATTCTTGAGTACTGCAAGTGCGTCTGGGATTCCCACCTTTTTTTATAAAAGGAAGACATCGAAGCAATCCAGATGTGAGTTGCTAGAATTGTTACCGGTAGGTTCGATCAACACAAGAGCCTTACGGAGATGCTTCGCGAACTCAAGTGAGAATCCCTGGAGGAAAGACGACGTTCTCTTCGCAGAACAATATCGAGAAATGTTGGAGAACCGTCAGTTGAAGCTGACTGCAGAACGATTCTATTGCCATCAAAATACATGTACATTTCATGAAATGACCACGAAGGAAAGATAAGAAAAATTAAGGCTCATACAGAGGCATATAGACCTCCGCCTTCTCCTCGCTCCATTTGTGAGTGGATCAGGAGAGAAAATGGCTATTAGTGGTACCGTGGCTTGCGGAGTGTGTATGTAGGTGTAGATTTGAACATTATTGTGTATTATATTCAGACGAAATAGTAGAGGATACTTCACCTATAGAGCTACCATTTATTTTTGCAGAATGTGATACAACTTTCGAAGTATCCTGAAACGTCTAACCTTCCTTGTGAGGTAGTAGTTACGAAATTTTAATGAGTTCCTCGCTGGCTCACTACTCAACGGTGTAAGTCAACACGCAGCTACACTTTACTAATTTCTTATTTCAGCCGTCCCTTTGTAACTGTGAACAGGTTACCTCTCACTATATTAACAATTTTATCGTGTCAGTGACAGAGCGAAATGTGCGGATGAATGTAAACAAAAGGGGAGTGAGCTTCATTGGGGTTTTTTACTGCTGATTTTCACATGGTTTCAACACATTCTCCTCTAATAATTTTAAGAAATGCGCTGATAAATTTGTTTTTGAATCCTCTGAGTCCCCGTTCCCCGTCCTCCCGCCCCGACTAATAAAGCTAGAGCTCGTGACATCGGGGTGAGTGCATGTTTTTACTTAGAAGCTTGCAGAATGGCCGCAGAGAAGTAACTCTTGGCTTTGCTGTTCTTTCGTAATGAGATTCCTGGATCACTTTCTCAAGCCAAAGTCCTTTCTTCTGCAATAATTCTTTTTTCCTGTTGGAGCTGCGACGAGGGAACTTTTTCCCGTTGAAATTGTGACGAAAAAGACGTGGTAGTAGAAAAGAAAATTTGGGGGAGTAAATGGCTGCAAACTGAAGGCCACAAGTTTTTAGCTATTTCTTCTTCCTGAACAGTGGGACACTAATATCGTACAAAACTAGCTTTTCGTAATGTGCTGCGCTGGTTTGACAGAATAAACGTGTTATCTCACAAGCTACAGCATCAGTCGAATCTAACTGTCTCACTGAAGACTTCCTTCAAACCTTGTGAGTAACCTAATTTCTTCAGTTCATGCTAAAGCAATTTTTTCGGAAATTACGATTTAAATGTT
Organism: Schistocerca gregaria; assembly: GCF_023897955.1. NCBI lineage: Eukaryota > Metazoa > Arthropoda > Insecta > Orthoptera > Acrididae > Schistocerca > Schistocerca gregaria. Next base: position 596,334,601 of record NC_064931.1, on the reverse strand, counting down.
TCATTACTCACAACAGGACTGCTCTAATACGTTAATTTTTCTGCCCGATGTAGAAGCAGTGATACCGGACTGTAAATAACATTCTGATGTCATTATGTTTAGAAAAATTCCACTGCTCTTTAAGAAATTCCATATTAGTATAATGTTATTTCGAAGAGACAGGCGCCTCATTTTCCTCCTTTTTCAGTAGAGATGGGCCAAGTATGCTCTTGTTGTGCGGAGAACCAGAATTTGGAAAATTGCTACATCAGTAGTCGAGACGATCGTATTTCTACTTTTCGAATAATTATGAATCAAGTCCCCACAGACATCAGTAATTGAGACAGATGGTCAAATCTGAAGTTTCCGATCATAAACCTTACGTTACTGTATGTCACAACGCGTGGCCGTTTCTCTACGTCCAGTCGATCTGTCGGGGTGATGATTTGCTTGCACAGCCGATTTATGATAGCGCCTAGGGATGATCAGATTTCGTGAAATGTGAACCTGCAATTTAATTGTAATAGAACTCACATTAAAGTAACAAAATTCTAGAAAAAGAATGTAGCGTGCATCTCGCTGAGGGTAACAAAATTTCGTGTACTGTAGTTTTTAATATGTTTTCCTTTTTATTGCGGATAGGCCATACGGCACAGTGCCATCTAAGGCACAGCGTTATCAACAGTTTCCGTACGTCGCTCGAGCCACTACAAACTCATTTTGTCATAACTACATGCATATGTTTTAGCTAATATGTGCACATTGAAGCTATACTTAAATTTACATACACTTGCAGTTAATTTTAAATGTAATTTGTATTTATTACATTTCTAAAACTGGTAGAATATTTTACAGAGATTACGGGATGTCTATTCTCAATATGAAAACAACTGTGCCATTTAATAATCGTGCAACTGGAAGTACACTTTAGTTTGCTGGAAAAGGTGTTTCAGGAGGAATAGCAACTACACAGTGCAAAAGAATGAAATGTCTATTTTCTTAGAAAACCTGTAATTGACGGACACTGCGATGGGTAAGTTTGAACTTTGGCTCAAACTTGCCAGCCACTTTCCTCTGTAATACTACAGAAGCATCGCGCCCAGCAACTTCACCTTCGGCGACGCTTCAAATAGCAGGGTGTCGACACATACGAAAAAAAGGCAAAGCTCAGAAGTTTAAGTCACCTCTAATTTGAGGTAATGATGTCACACTGGCACCAAATTTCACCACGGTGCTGCCCTGTGCCACCATGGAAGTGTCACACGATAGGAAGTCGTCACTTACTCTTACTCATACACTACTGGCCATTAAAATTGCTACACCACGAAGATGAAGTGCTACAGACGCGAAATTTAACCGACAGGAAGAAGATGCTGTGATATGCAAATGATTAGGTTTTCAGAGCATTCACACAAGGTTGGCTCCGGTGGTGACATCTACAAGGTGCTGACATGAGGAAAGTTTTCAAACAATTTCTCATACACAATAGCAGCTGACCGGCGTTGCCTAGTGAAACGTTGTTGTGATGCCTTATGTAAGGAAGAAAAATGCGTACCATCACGTTTCCGACTTTGATAAAGGTCGGATTGTAGCCTATCGCGACTCCGGTTCATTGCATCCGACATTGCTGCTTGCATTGGTCGAGATCCAATGACTTTTGGCAGAACATGAAATCGGTGGGTTCAGGAGAGAAATACGGAACGCTGTGCTGGATCCCAACGGCCTCGTATCACTAGCAGTTGAGATGACAGGCATCTTATCTGCATGGCTGTAATGGATCGTGTAGCCACGTCTCGATCCCTGAGTCAACAGATGGGGACTAATGCAAGACAACAACTATCTGCATGAACAGTTCGACGACGTTTGCAGCAGCATTGTCTATCAGCTCGTAGACCATGGCTACAGTTACCCCTGACGCTGTCTGTGATGGTGTACTCAAGGACGAACCTGGGTGCACGAATGGCAAAACGTCAATTTTTCGAATGAATCTAGGTTCTGTTTATAGCATCATGATGGTCACATACGTGTTTGGTGACATCGTGGTGAACGCACATTGGAAATGTCTATTCGTCATCGCCATACTGGTGTATCACCCGGCGTGATGGTATGGGGTGCCATCGGTAACACGTCTCGGTCACCCTTGTTCGCACTGACGGTGCTTTGACAATGGACGTTACATTTCAGTTGTGTTACGACCCGTGGCTCTACCCTTCATTCGATCCCTGCGAAATCCTACATTTCAGCAGGATAATGTACGACCACATGTTGCAGGTCCTGTACGGACCTTTCTGGATACAGAAAATGTTCGACTGCTGCCCTGGCCAGCACATTCTCCAGATCTCTCACCAATTGAAAACGTCTGGTCAATGGTGGCCGAGCAACTAACTCGTCACATTACGCCAGTCACTATTCTTGATGAACTGTGTTATCGTGTTGAAGCTGCATGGGCAGCTGAACCTGTACACGCCAACCGAGCTGTGGTTCACTCAATGCCCAGGCTTATGAAGGCCGTTATTACGGCCAGATGTGGTTGTTCTGGGTACTGATTTCTCAGGATCTATGTACCCAAACTGCGTGAAAATGTAATCACATGTCAGTTCTAGTATAATATATTTGATCAATGAATACCCGTTGATCATCTGCATTTCTTCTTGGTGTAGCAATTTTAATGACCAGTAGTGTATTTCACGCTTTCTTTTGACGCCTCTGCGATGGTGGTCAGTACAGCGATACGAAGCTTTGAAATCAGGCTGTTTCCTTGTGGATGGCTGACGAAAACATTTCAGACACACCGCCGCTTACAATCGGCACTAAAACGCCTAAGAGGGTGGAATAAAGGGCGTAAAAAACACCCTGTCATTGGGGTGTTGATTCCCGCACATTTCGCCCTCAAAACGATGGTTCTGTGTCGATGAGCAACAGAGCGGCGTTCTTGACAACGCTTGTGGCTGGTGACACCCCTAAAAGTTTCAACCCTCCTCTAAGGACACTGTGGGCTGTATCCCCATGCAACATAATTTCAGTCCTGTCGAGTGCAGCGCGACCGCAGTTTTTGCTCTCGTGTACAGGCTGGAATCATTAGCGACAGTTAAAAATCATTCGACGGAAGGCAAACGTGATTCGAAGGAGTAAAGGGTGCTTATGAGTTTTCAGCCCTCTTGTTACACGCCTTCCTGTGGTATAATCACGAAGGGGTGCGACATCGAGACACTTGCATAAATAGAATGTCAAAGGGCTCCCTTAAACCCTCTCCCCGAACCTCAATTTAGCTACACCCTCGATGTGACCTGCGAATATGTACTGATAATTTTAAAAATGTGCCTTTACAGATAAAACCTGCGAAGTAGCCCCAGACACATGCAGGCAGGCAACTCGCATCGGATGGGTGTCAAGTGGCTGCCTGCCTGCAGGCGCCAATGGCCACTTCGTTTCTCAGAGTTGGTTCTCATAAATTCAACCTCCGACTTCAACGTTCTTTCGAATTCTCTTGGCAAAATCACGTGTAACGCTTTCGATGACATCTTGGAGTTCTTGTGTGAGTCCAACGCTATTCATTAACGGAACGATTACTTCCAATAATAATGCAAGATCGTTTTCAAAACATCCTAGAAACGATGCCCTGAAGGCAATGCAGTAGGAATACAGGACCAATTAACTGACTGTCTATGATACCACACCACCAATTTATACAGAAGCGTTCTTGAAAATTTAGACATATTTTCAAGAACGCTTCTGTATAAATTGTAAACATGGAGGCATGAGCGTTATGTCGGACCACCGATGTGTGCTATGAATGTTAGTCATACTACTAGGAGATAAAGAGTGTTAATGGAATTATGCGGCGATTTGAAATTATCCAACGTTAAAATACAACTCGATTACCTCCACTTGGTCCTCGAAGGTGTTGAGTCCGCTGTAAATGACAAGAATAGAGACCATTCATACGTTATATCCTCCATATTCTTATACACTCCTGGAAATTGAAATAAGAACACCGTGAATTCATTGTCCCAGGAAGGGGAAACTTTATTGACACATTCCTGGGATCAGATACATCACATGATCACACTGACAGAACCACAGGCACATAGACACAGGCAACAGAGCATGCACAATGTCGGCAATAGTACAGTGTATATCCACCTTTCGCAGCAATGCAGGCTGCTATTCTCCCATGGAGACGATCGTAGAGATGCTGGATGTAGTCCTGTGGAACGGCTTGCCATGCCATTTCCACCTGGCGCCTCAGTTGGACCAGCGTTCGTGCTGGACGTGCAGACCGCGTGAGACGACGCTTCATCCAGTCCCAAACATGCTCAATGGGGGACAGATCCGGAGATCTTGCTGGCCAGGGTAGTTGACTTACACCTTCTAGAGCACGTTGGGTGGCACGGGATATATGCGGACGTGCATTGTCCTGTTGGAACAGAAAGTTCCCTTGCCGGTCTAGGAATGGTAGAACGATGGGTTCGATGACGGTTTGGATGTACCGTGCACTATTCAGTGTCCCCTCGACAATCACCAGAGGTGTACGGCCAGTGAAGGAGATCGCTCCCCACACCATGATGCCGGATGTTGGCCCTGTGTGCCTCGGTCGTATGCAGTCCTGATTGTGGCGCTCACATGCACGGCGCCAAACACGCATACGACCATCATTGGCACCAAGGCAGAAGCGACTCTCATCGCTGAAGACGACACGTCTCCATTCGTCCCTCCATTCACGCCTGTCGCGACACCACTGGAGGCGGGCTGCACGATGTTGGGGCGTGAGCGGAAGACGGCCTAACGGTGTGCGGGACCGTAGCCCAGCTTCATGGAGACGGTTGCGAATGGTCCTCGCCGATACCCCAGGAGCAACAGTGTCCCTAATTTTCTGGGAAGTGGCGGTGCGGTCCCCTACGGCACTGCGTAGGATCCTACAGTCTTGGCGTGCATCCGTGCGTCGCTGCGGTCCGGTCCCAGGTCGACGGGCACGTGCACCTTCCGCCGACCACTGGCGACAACATCGATGTACTGTGGAGACCTCACGCCCCACGTGTTGAGCAATTCGGCGGTACGTCCACCCGGCCTCCCGCATGCCCACTATACTCCCTCGCTCAAAGTCCGTCAACTGCACATACGGTTCACGTCGACGCTGTCGCGGCATGCTACCAGTGTTAAAGACTGCGATGGAGCTCCGTATGCCACGGCAAACTGGCTGACACTGACGGCGGCGGTGCACAAATGCTGCGCAGCTAGCGCCATTCGACGGCCAACACCGCGGTTCCTGGTGTGTCCGCTGTGCCGTGCGTGTGATCATTGCTTGTACAGCCCTCTCGCAGTGTCCGGAGCAAGTATGGTGGGTCTGACACACCGGTGTCAATGTGTTCTTTTTTCCATTTCCAGGAGTGTATGTAAAGTATGAAGATTTTCAGAGCGTAGTTCTTGAAAGACTGTGTTCTATTAAATGGATGATTTCTTTTTCTTCAAAAATGGTTCAAATGGCTCTGATCAATATGGGACAACATCTGAGGTCATCTGTCCCCTAGAACTTAGAGCTACTTAAACCTAACTAACCTAAGGACATCCCGAGGCATGATTCGAACCTGCGACCGTAGTGGTCGCGCGGTTCCAGACTGGAGCGCCTAGAACAGCTCGGCCATAGCGGCCGGATCTTTTTCTTCCCCCACGCATTGATTATTTGCCCTTTCAGATGATAATGACTGGTGGGCAATGTAGCTGTTTCATGAAGTTCAGTTTAGAGAAAACAAGACTGAATAAACTTGAATCTGGTACCCTGTGGTTAGGAAATCATCTACTGTATTCTCTACGAACAACTGGAGCGTTTCCACTAAGAAATCTGTATATAAGTGCTGTACAGTTAGGTGAAAAAAGACATGCTATATCTCCTAATATCTTATCAGACCGTCTTTTGACCAACGTGGTGGAGCAACTCGACGTGGCATGAACTCAACAAGCCGTTGGAAGTTCCGTGGAGAAACACAGACCCATGCAGCCTCTATAGCCGTCAATAACTGCGAAAGTGTTGCCAGTGCAGGATGTCGTGTGCTAATCTCGATTATATCCCGTCATTGTTCGATGGGATTCACGTCGGGCTATCTGGGTGTCCTAAGGATTCCCTTGAATTGTCGAGAATGTTCTTCAAACCGATCACTAACAATTGTGGTTCAGTGACATGACATCATTGTTTGGGAATATGAAGTGCATGAATGGCTGCAAATGGTCTCCAAGTAGCTGAACATAACCATTTCCAGTCAATGATCGGTTCAATTGGACCATTCCATGTAGACACAGTCCACTACATTACAGAGCTGCCACCAGCTTGCGCAGGGCGTTATTGACAACTTGTGTCCATGACTTCGTGGGGCCTGCGCCACACTCTAATCCTAGTATCAGCTCTTACCAACTGCAATCGGCACTCATCTGACCAGGCCACAGTTTTCCAGTCGTCACGAGCCGAGGACAGGCGCTGCAGGCCATGTCGTGCTGTTAGCAAAGGCACTCGGGTCGGTCGTGTGCTGACACAGTCCATTGACGCCGAATTTCTCTGCACTGCTCCACGGATACATTCGTTTTACGTCCCACATTGATTTCAGCTGTTATTTAATGCAGAGTTGTTGTCTGTTAGCACTGACAACGCCACACAAACGACTTTGCTCTCGGCCGTTAAGCAAAGACCGTCGGCCGCTGCGTTTTCCAAGGTGAGAGGTAATGCCTGAACTGTGGTATCCTCGCCACACTCGTGACGCTGTGGATCTCGTAATATTGAATTCCATAACGATTTCCAAAATGGGATGTCCGATGCATCTAGCCCCAGCTATCATTCCGTTTTCAGTGTCTCACAATTCCCATTATGCGGCCATAATGGCGCCGGAAACCTTTTCACATGAAGCATCTGAGTAAAATTGACAGTTCCGCTAGTGCACTGCTCTTCTATACCTTGTGTACGGGATACTAACACCATTTGAACATTATCAAAAAATTGTTCAAATGGCTCTGAGCACTAAGGGACTTACCATCTGACGTCATCAGTCCCCTAGAACTTAGAAGTACTTAAACGTAACTAACCTAAGGACAACACACACATCCACACCCGAGACAGGATTCGAACCTACGACGGTACAGTCGTGCGATTCCAGACTGAAGCGCCTAGAACCGCTCGACCATCGCGGCCCGCTGTAAATTATCGTTCAAAAAATTTTGAACATCGGTGATTGCGAGGAAAAAATCCAAATAGGAACCAGAAATTTTAGAACTACTCGTAAGTCAACTTTGGAATGGATTTTTATTGAAATTCAATACATGTGGTCAAATTCTAGTCTCCTCAAAGGTGCCTCATTTGGCTTTAATAACTGCTCTGCATATGCGAGGCATTCTTGCTGTCAGCTACATCAGGGTTTCCTCGTTCATATGCCACCATTCCTCTAGTAGTCTGGTGCAGAGTTTATGAACGTTAATAGTAATCCTTGATTTAACTGCTCTATCTAACTGATCCCAAAGCAGTTCAATATGATTACAAATGGGGGAATGGGAAGATGTGAAGTATGTTTAGGGTCGTTATCTTGCTGTAGGAAGAATTCCTTGCCAATCAAATTTCTTCCACTCGGCTTTGCATGATACTGCAGAATGCAATGGTAATCCACTTTCTTGATTTTCCCGTTTTTTTGTACAAGATCGTCAGTCTTACGGCCTCCAAAACATCCCCAGACCATGTGGAAACCACTTCCATGTTTTAATGTTGGAGATACACATTTGTTCACCTGGAAAGCGGCGAATTAACTTGTATCGCTTTGTGCCACAGACCTCAAAATTGGATTAGTCAGTGAAAAGTACCTTTTACCACCGATTCGCTAGCCAACATTCATAGCGCCTTGCCCCGTGTAGCCCCTTCTGCCTATTAACAGACGTCAGTAACGGTTTCTTAGCCGCCACACGCCCATTAAGGTTCACTGCCTGAAGACATCTTTTCACAGTACTTTCATTCACCGGCATTTCTCTATTAAGGTTGAGTTCTGCTACTAAAACTAAAGCTGTTTTGAAGCGATCACGTTTAATTGTGACTACTATATATTTCTCATCACTTTTTTATGTGGCTTTTGGCCTACTCTTCCACAGTGTGTCGATACTCTAGACAGGATCACCTTGCCTCAGCAAAGTACACTACTGGCCATTAACATTGCTACACCAAGAAGAAATGCAGATGATCAATGGGTATTCATTGATCAAATATATTATACTAAAACTGACATGTGATTACATTTTCTCGCCATTTGGGTGCATAGATCCTGAGAAATCAGTCCCAGAACTATTACCTCTATCCGCAATAACGGCCTTGATACACCTGGGCATTGAGTCAAACAGAGCTTGGATGGCGTGTACAGGTACAGCAGCCCATGCAGCTTCAACACGATACCACAGCTCATCAAGAATAGTGACTGGCGTATTGTGATGAGCCAGTTGCTCGGCCACCATTGACCAGACGTTTTCATTTGGTGAGAGATCTGGAAAATGTGCTGGCCAGGGCAGCAGTCGAACATTTTCTGTATCCAGAAAGGCCCGTACAGGACCTGCAACATGCAGGCGACGATTATCCTGCTGAAACGTAGGGTTTCGCAGGGATCGAATGAAGGGTAGAGCCACGGGTCGTAAAACGTCTGGATTCTAACATCCACTGTTCAAAATGCCGTCAATGCGAACAAGAGCTGACCGAGACGTGTAACCAATGGCACCCCATACCACCACGCCGGGTGATACGCCACCAAGGCGATAACGAATACACGCTTCCAATGTGCGTTCACGGCGATGTCGCCAAACCCGGATGCAACCATCGTGATGCTGTAAACAGAACCTGGATTCATCCGAAAAATGTCGTTTTGCCATTCGTGCACCCAGGTCGTTGGGTACACCATCGCAGGGTATCCTCTCTGTGATGCAGCGTCAAGTGTAACCGCAGCCAGGGTCTCCAAGCTGATAGTCCATGCGGCTGCAAACGTCGTCGAACTGTTCGTGCAGATGGTTGTTGTCTTGCAAACGTCCCCATCTGTTGACTCACGGATCGAGACGTGGCTGCACGATTAGTTACAGCCATGCAGATGAGTTGCCTGTCATCTCGACTGTTAGTGAAACGAGGCCGTTGGGATCCATCACGGCGTTCCGTATCACCCTCCTGAACCCACCGATTCGATATTCAGCCAACAGTCATTGGATCTCGACCAACGCAAGCAGCAATGTCACGATACGATAAACCGCAGTCGCGATAGGCTACAATCCGATCTTTATTAAAGTCGGAAACGTGATGGTACGCATTTCTCCTCCTTGCACGAGGCATCACTACAATGTATCACCAGGCAACGCCGGTCAACTGCTGTTTGTTTATGAGAAACCGGTTGGAAACTTTCCTCATGTCAGCACGTTGTGGTTGTCACCACCGGCGCAAACCTTGTGTGAATGCTCTGAAAACCTAATCATTTGCAAATCACATCATCTTCTTTCTGTCGGTTAGATTTCGCGTCTGTAACACGTCATCTTCGTGGTTTTAGCAATTTTACTGGCCAGTACTGTATAATGGAGACATCCTAAGGAAATATGTTCTTGACTTGCAGTTGGTAACATAGTAAGACCGGATGCACGTAAAAACTGTACTGGAGAACGTTTTTCTGTTGAAAGCTCCTTTCTTCGCTTCATTGTCGATTATTATAATAAGCAGTACTGAAGTTCTTTCTTTGATATATCGTGCATGACTACATGCCATCTTCTTACCAGTAATCGTGTTTACAGATTTTTTGACGTCCTATGAACGCTATCTAGTGAGGACACACTATATTATGCCACAACAACACAAAATTATCGGCATGCAGTGCTTGGAACCTGAACAGGATAACAACGGGAAGTTATGTTTTGAACGATTTCATTTTTAAAAACTCGGAACACTACTTTTAAACATCAAATTCAGCTTGACACTGAGGAAACACCATACCTAATTCGTATTTGAATCTGGTAATCAGCTTTTTTTATGCCGTGTGGCTAGGGCCTCCCGTCGCGTAGACCGTTCGCTTGGTACAAGACTTTCGAGCTGACACCACATCGGCGACTTGCGTGTCGATGGGGATGAAATGATGATAAGATGGACAATGATGAAAGCATGTGTAAAGCTTAACAGTTACTGTAGCTCAGCGATGTGGTGGAAAAAGCCGCAGAAATTCCAGGTCCTCAGGGGACGCTAAGATCTCCACCTCATCCTCAGATACAGAATTGGGGTGGTGTTGTTGGGGCCACCAGATGGTTCTTTTTCTTAGCAGACTTCTTTGTTTGCTTGCCCTCTCGCTTCTCTTTAGGGGCTTGCACGGAGGACCTCTCCGAAGTAGCTTTATGCACAGAGGAAGACCGTGAAGCTCTTCGTCTAACAGATTTTGGCTCCTCTAGCCACTGGTGAGTGCCTGATGCCGCGTTAGTGGAGACCCTGGGAGACAGGTTCCCAAGGGACCCCTTTTTTTAGTGGAAGGTCCAAGTCAAGCGCTCAGAAGAATTGTGCGTCGATCTTGGTTGCGCATTTTTAGAATTTCGCGATCGGGTGGAGAATTGTTGGGCAATTCCGCCCCCCCCCCCCTCCCCCACCTCTGCTTCTCTCTCTCTCTCTCTCTCTCTCTCTCACTCACACACACACACACACACACACACACACACACACACACACACAATAGTTAGTTTAGATGAAACCCTTTTTAGGAGCAATAATGAATTGCCTATCCAAAACGAAGAGCCATCAGTGGTCACGTGAACATTCTAACAGCCGTAGACAAGGTTCTAGACGTCGACCCAGTACAGACGCCTTCCAGGATCGTCATATTTTAAGTGTAGCAGTGGCATATCGTACAGCTACCATAGCACAGATAAGAGGGCTTGTGAGCCACGCGTGTTGCGAAACGTTTATTAGCAGTGGGACTACAGGAACGCACATTTTTTGACCGTCTTCCACTGACGTCATAGCATCGACGTGCACGGCTCGACTAGCGGTGTCGCAGAATCACTTTGAAGATGGGATGGGTCGCCGCCATCGTCAGTTATGAAAGCAGAGCGTGCCAACGTGCACGTGGTGGTCGTTGGGGCATACGAGGTGCACCAGATGAGCGATGTCTCGTAGAGTGCATTCGTCCACGACACACTGGTTCCACCCAAGGCTTTATAGTCTAGGATGCGCTAAGCTACAACTCTCGTCCGCCTTTGGTGTTTCTGGAGGGGATGCTAACCAGCGCTCGGCACATGCAGAATGTTTTAAGTCTCATTCTTTCGCTGTTTTGCAACAGGAAGATGATTAGATGTTCCAACAGGATAGCCCTCGCTTACACACTGCCCGTGAAAGTCTACGTGCTCTCCAAGGCCTGCAGCAACTCTTCTGGCCAGTCAGATCTTCCCACTTGTTACCAAGCAAGGACGTGTGATACACGATGGGACGAAAAGTCACTTGTAACATTTGTCAACCAACAACTCTCATACGACCGAGCAGGCCTACAATAACGTATCCCAGGACAGTATTCACCATCTGTGTCATAGGCTAGTTGCCCTGCACTGCCGCCCGTGGAGGCTACACCACGTAGTTGTATTGCATGTGTTGATATCTGGTACCTCAGAACCGCTTTTGTTACTAATCTGTACATCCAGTACTCAACACGCACTGTTGCAACAATAAATCTTGAGTGAACTGGAAACCTCTAAATGTGTGTACTATTTTTTTCCGTCAGTGTAAATTCAGACTGGAATACGTATCACAAGAATAAGCTAGACGCCAATGGTGGCGGCGTATTTATTGCCGTAAGGAATTCTGTAATATCTAGTGAGGTTATAAGAGAATGAGACTGTGAAATAATTTGGATAAAGTTAAGTATGAAAAGTGGAGCAAACATGGTAATGGAATAGTTTTATAGACCACCGGCCTCAAGAACCCTAGTTGCACTGCACTATGGAGAAAACTTGGAGAATATAGGGTGTAGGTTTCCCAATCACGCCATTCTAATATGGGCACAATTCAATTTGTCGGCTATGGAATGGAAGAGTCACGTGATTAAAACTGGTGCAACAGGTAGAGATTCGTGTAAAATTGTTTTAAATACCTTATGCAAAAGTCACTTAGACCAGACAGAGAACTGAGTCGTGACATTCTAGTAAGAACTTCGAGCTTTTCCAATCAGAGGAGGACATCACTGACCACAAGGGTGTTACTACATCATTTACTGCAACTTTTACAAGGAATGGTTTTAGGAAAGGTAAGAAAATACACTGTGCAGCACGAGTAAATGGTCCCTTTTTCGAAATCACGTACTTCCATAGTGACGCAGAAGTTTTAAATCTGGCTGAAGTTGCCTAAACCTTCCTCTTTAAAGGTGCAAAAGCGTATCACTTTGCAACGTCACCCTCGGACTAGGAGAGGCTTCAAACAGTTATGTGCAAACACATGCGAAAAAAAGAACAGACCTCAGAGGTTCATGTGAGGTATAAAGTGAATAAAGTGACTTAATGACTCCACATTAGCACCACATAATCTTGCGTCTCCTCTAAACACGCTACTGTTTTGTGTAATCTGACAAAGGTGACCAGGTATTGGAAAATAACACAGATCCTTGCTGTTTACATGAAGCGTTTCCCAACTGATACACATATTGTGAGATCTATATCGCTAACGCTGATCTGTCATAGAATAATGTAATATGTTCTACACTCACACATTATGACGTTTATGGAGAATGAAAACCACCTGTATCAAAATCAATATGGTTTTCGTAATCAGAGATGCTGCGAAATACTGCTTGGTCTGTTCAGACTGATTTCAGGTGAACAGTGTTTTATGATGTTCCTGACTGTATTTGAACCTGTTAGAAAATCATTAACACACAGATGCTAGTTATTCATTAACGTAAACGGACAACACTGCCAGCAACCTCTATGTCCCCCACACTGCAGTTTATGTATGTATGTATGTATGTATATGCAGTGAGTAACACTGTCCAATCACATTAATGGTACCACATATCAATAGCCTGAATAGCCATCTTTTGCAGCGTGGTTCATTGCAAGACGTGCGGGAAGAGAATCATGAGATTCTGGAAGTTACCGACATGAATGTGGATCCATGTCGACTCCTGCGCTATGACCAGCTGCCCTAAGTTTCTCGATTGAGGAGCCATCGCTCGACCAATCCGATCAAGGTGGTCCAACATTCTCGACCGGGTTTTAATCCAGGAAGTTCAGTGGTTATGGGAGAATGGTAAACTCATTCTGGTGCTCTTCTAACAACGCACGCCGGCCGCGGTGGTCTCGCGGTTCTACACGCGCAGTCCGGAACCGTGCGGCTGCTACGGTCGCAGGTTCGAATCCTGCCTCGGGCATGGATGTGTGTGATTTCTTTACGTTAGTTGGGTTTAAGTAGTTATAAGTTCTAGGGGACTGATGACCACAGCAGTTGAGTCCCATAGTGCTCTGAGCCATTTTTTTTAACAACGCACGTACAATGTGTCTTTGTGACACGTCTAATTGTCCTTCTGGTATATGTCACTGTGTCAAGGAAGAAGAAATTGCGTCTGGGAGTGGATGTGGCTCCCAATGATATACTTTTGTCCATCCATTCTAGAATGACGAGATTGCCTAGAAAACATTCCTCTGAGGATAACGCTTCTTCCGCCGGCCTACGCACTTCCGACGACGGTTGCAGGGAGTTTGAATTCACACGTTTAACGCTGTGCAATCCTACGGCCATATGTCCAGTGGAGCATAAAACGTGATTGATCCGAAAATCCCACCTGTCACCACTCAGTGGACGGTCGTCCATTTGCGGCAATGGCGTGCAAATTCCAGCTTTCATCGCCGATGAACAGCATTCTGCATGGGTCATGATCCAGGTGTCTGCTGTGGAGTCCCAGCAACGTTCGCTGAACAGTCGTTGAGGAGACGCTGTTGGTAGCCGTTGGTTCATCTGGGTGGTCAGTTTCTCAACAGTTACCTCTTCTGGCATGTCCTTATCTCACAACTGACTACTAGTATCATCCGAACGCAGCTGACGTCAACAACTGTGCCGGCCGTTGTGGCCGAGCGGTTCTAGGCGCTACAGTCTGGAACCGCGCGACCGCTACGGTCGCAGGTTCGAATCCTGCCTCGGGCATGGATGTGTGTGATGTCCTTAGGTTAGCTAGGTTTAAGTAGTTCTAAGTTCTAGGGGACTGATGCCCTCAGCAGTTAAGTCCCATAGTGCTCAGAGCCATGTGAACCATTCAACAAGTGTATAGGTCAGACTATGACGTTGTTACAACGTTGAAACAAGTTGCCAAAATAAAATCGACACCTTAAATACAGCTGGAGGAATTTATTTTTAATATAAATTTATACCAGCTCACGTCCCACTGTCCTCCATTTTAACTAGGAATGTACGAAGACTTTCTGACACTAGTGATACGTCTGTTGTGATTGTAGAGCATACGTTCACCACCATTGTGAGCCATAAAGGGTCGTCAGGGATGTCTGCTGATCGCTTGTTGAAGATCGACGATGCACGAAATGTCAATAGAAGTGGGATGAGTGATAGAGGCAGAGGGGAGTACCTATAGCAGGGTACTCAGCGGAAAGTTTGGTGGCGGTCATTGCTGGTGGTTGTTTTGATGCTGTGCAAGAGTTGGCGCTGTCTTATGCACCATGTAGTGGTCCACGCAGACCTGATCTCGTTTGTAGATCAGAAGTTCCTGACAAGCACAGGTTAGAACATTTGACTCCTTTTGTTTCTCACGATTACACCCTGGGTACACCTGTAAGTCGAGCCTAAGGAGCTGATTCAGATGTGGTAGCAGTCTTGATAATCTGTGCAGGTGCATGAGGACTAAACACATTAGGCCAAAAGCAGTGGATCGAGTAGCAAGAGGTGCCTGCACTTGTTAAACAGCCCAGTTGAAATGGATCAGTACTTTGTCAGAGCGTCCTGCGCCATTGTCGGACATGTCGTTTTCCACATTAACCGTCCCACCTTCTAAATGGAAGGTTTTTTTGTTGTTGTTTTTTTTTTGGGAAGGAGACCAGACAGGAAGGTCATCGGTCTCATCGGATTAGGGAAGGTGGTGGTGGTGGTGGTGGTGGTTAGTGTTTAACGTCCCGTCGACAACGAGGTCATTAGAGACGGAGTGCAAGCTCGGGTTAGGGAAGGACTGAGAAGGAAATCGGCCGTGCCCTTTCAAAGGAACCATCCCGGCATTTGCCTGAAAAGATTTAGGGAAATCACGGAAAACCTAAATCAGGATGGCCGGAGACGGGATTGAACCGTCTTCCTCCCGAATGCCAGTCCAGTGTAAATGGAAGGTGTCATGCGCAGAAAACTATTACGTCGGCACAATTAATTAAACTCAAATGATGTAAAGCGTGGACCACTAACCGGCGCTATGAGAATGATTGTATCATAGCCTGTATGGTGATTGTTAACATTGGGGGACATACACTGTCCAGTCACATTAAGGTGACCATCTATTAAAAGCCTGAATAACCACCTTTTGTGGCACGGACCACCAAAAGACGTTCAGAAAGACAGTAGATGATGTTCTGGAAGGCACGGACAGGAATATGGAGCCATACCGACTCCAGTGTCATGGGCAGCTGTGCAAGATATTTCGGTTAAAGATGCATAATGTGACCAATCTGATCGATGTGTTCCGACAGATTCTAGATTTTGGTTTAATCCAGGAAGTTTGGTGGTCCGAAGAGATCGGTAAATTCATCCTCGCCCTCTTCGAATCACACACGTACACTGCGAGCTGTGCGCCATGTTTATTTGTCCTTGTGTTAGGTGGCATTGTGGCTAGGAAAAACAAATTGCATTTAGGGGTGGATATGCACTCAGACATAGACTCACACTTGGTTTCATCCACTGTGCCTACCAGAATGACGAGGTCACCGAATGAATGCCATGATAAGATTGCCGCGACCATGACTCTCCCCCCGCCGGCCTGGATACTTCCGACGATTGTTGCAGGGAGTTTGAATTCATACCTTTGACGCTGCACACTCCAACGGCCATCTGTCCTATGGAGCATAAAACGTGATTGGCCTGAAAATCCCACCTGTCTCGACTCGGAGGACGGACGTCCATTTGCGGCAATGGTGTGCAAATTCAAACCTTCGTCGCCGATGAACAGCAGTCAGCATGGGTGCATGAACCAGGCACCTGCAGCGGAGACCCAGCAACGTTCACTGAATAGTCATTGACGAAACACTGTTAGTATCCCCTTGGTTCACCTGGGTGGTGAGTTGTTAAACAGTTGCTCGTCTGTTCGCCCGCACATATCTGTGTAGACGTCGTTCAGCCCTGTCATCTATGGCCCGTTGTGCACCACAGTTCCTCGACATCTGTTTTGAGTAGCGTCATTTGGCCATGCACGGTACACTTTAACCACGGCGGCGTCGAACAGTTTACAGACTAAACCGTTTAGGAAAAACTTGCACCCTTGGCCCGAAAGCTAATGACTGTACCCTTTTGGATGTAAGATAAAAGGCTCCGTTTGCGCATTACGACAACGACTGCAGTGTTTCCCACGTCCTACAGACACACTTCATGTAGCCCCGACAGCTGGTGTTGCCATTTGCAGTTTGTGGATGATTATTGCACACTGACGTTGAACATAGGCGGTGGTCACGTGACTGTGACTGTAGAGAGTGTATCCACGAGCAACACCCAGAGTGTCCACTAGACATGTCTGATACAGAGCATAGGTGGAATAGTGGCAGACTATTCCGTTTCATTCATAATCAGTTGCCGGCCGGGGTGGCCGAGCTGTTCTAGGCGCTACAGTCTGAACCGCGTGACCGTTACGGTCGCAGGTTCGAATCCTGCCTCGGGCATGGATCTATTTCATGTCCTTAGGTATAAGTAGTTCTAAGATCTAGGGGACTGATGACATCAGCAGGATGTATGTGATGTCCTTAGGTTACTTAGGTTTAAGTAGTTCTAAGATCTAGGGGACTGATGATCTCAGAAGTTAAGTCCCACAGTGCTCAGAGACATTTGAACCATTTGAACCATAATCAGTTTTGCCTGTGTCACGGATTTTATGATCTGACAACTGCATCATGTTACGGGGCAACTAAATATAAATGCGGAATCAAGGATTCGCAGTTTGAGATAGGTACTCTAGCCACCCATACTATGGTCGCAGATCTGAGAACACTGCTTGCTGGCGATTCAAGTCACTACGTGGGACAATGGCTAGGTGCGAGAAGGCATTGACGTTGGCTTACTAAGCGGTGAGACTATAGTGTATATCAGAACGGTAACTGTTGAGAAATAGCGCCCACGAATGGTGTATTTGCAGGAAGCGTGTGCGGGAAATTGAACTCTGAATCAGAGGCTAATGGTCTGCGATTAAGTGAAATTTCGTATCTTACCGGTACACGTAAAACTGATTCATTCCATGAATAATGTTTAACAAGGAGACGGCACGAGCGTGGGGTCGGGGATTTGTCCGAAACTTTTGTGGTGAAAGAGGACCCCTAACACCTCACGTGGTTAAAACAGCCGGCACGGTAGCTCAGCGTGTTCGGTCAGAGGGTTAGCTCTCCTCTGTAAAATTAAAAAAAAAAAAAAAAGAAAAACTGAAATAATAGATCAACAACGAACTTAAACGGATGTCTTACGACGTCCGCCCCACGCAGATGTAACGAACAAAATGAGATTTAAAAAAAAAAAATTTTTTTTGGGCTCGGACTCTTATGCCAGAGGTCTCTTGTTCTATTCCTCCAATAGCACTTGTTTTTTCTTCTGTTCCATTTTCTGTTGTTATTCCACCAATTATTCAGAAAGCTTCCCAAATTATCATTAAAAAATCAGTTACATTATTGAATAAAAATTATTTTCTTTTTGTCCAACAACACAATTCATGAGGGTGGGTTTTCCATTTTTGATTGTAAAGTATATAAGGAGAACCATTGGGTTTTTAATCAGAATAACAAATTCGATTCGGAAACATTCAATTTTTTTACATATAATAATTATAATCAAGAACCGCAGTGGTAATTATCGTAAAAACAAACAAAGCAATAATTTTTGCGACATCTAGCGCAACATATACAAGCGGATTTCTTACAATCACCGGGCGTTTGCAATAAATCTGTACAAAAATATGCCCCATTAATATTTACGAAAATGTTTTGAGTTTCTGATAATTTTGAGGCAAACCAGGCATATTGAATCATGTCTCG
This sequence comes from Schistocerca gregaria, assembly GCF_023897955.1. Lineage (NCBI taxonomy): Eukaryota > Metazoa > Arthropoda > Insecta > Orthoptera > Acrididae > Schistocerca > Schistocerca gregaria. Next base: position 596,316,403 of record NC_064931.1, on the reverse strand, counting down.
GAAGATTGGTGACGATAACTGATGGTGAATTATAGAATTAATTTTTATACAGTCTTCCCGGGAATTAATTTCAAGATTCTCCTGTAACAATGCGCTGCAATTTTGCAAGCAACAGAAGAACACAAAAGTGCCAGAGTAGGAATCGAACCCGAGACCTCTGTCGTAAGAGTTCGACCGCTAACCATGTAGGCCAGACGGCGGCTCGGCAATGAACTAACATTTTATACTCATAAGGCACCTAAGAAACTTTGGATCGATTTTTCTCGGGATTTTCCGAGTAGTGTGTCCTAATGTTTTAACCACGTGAGGTATTAGGGGTCCTCTTTCACCACAGAAAAATTCGGACGATTCCCGAACCCTACGGTCGTGCCGTCTCCTTGTAAAATCTCCTCCGCAGTTTGCGAATAATCAAGCTGCTCTGCGGTAAACATTTCACAGGTTTACGCCATTGGTTCAGCTGAGCAGTTAGCATATTTATAGGATGTAACTATATGAAAGCCTAAATGCAATATGACTATACGAGCGTGAGGCTTTTGCCAGGTATAAAAATCGTCAGGCACGGCAAGGATCTCAAACACTTCTTGAATTGAAAAAGGACTTCTGATAGGCCGTGGACCATTGGAAACCTGCGCATTTCGTACGCAGATAGGCTGTGGACCATTCGTAACCGGCGCAGTTCTTACGCAGCTAGCTCAGTGGGTAGTCAACGAGGGCTGTTAGAAAGTAGTTTACCATAATAGGCTCCCTTACTAAGCAACGAGCTAAGTTCTTTTCAGATTTTCGGGGACGGGCAATTTATGGAGCCGAAATATTCTGCCATCGGAAAAAAAGCCATTAGGTTTTGCAAGTATTACTCTCAAGCTTCCCCTGAAACTATATCATCTTCGGAATTATTCATACATTCCAATATCCCTTCGACGAGTTGCTCTATGTTTTTTTAGAAAATGACTGGAGCATATACGAGTCCAGAATGTAATCGGTTGTCAATTGTACTTGCGTATCCAAAACGGTGTACTTGATACTAGTTCCAAATGCGTTCCGCATCCACAGTCAGTAGTAGAACGTATTTGCCATGTTGACCTTGGAGAAATAGTGGTTGCGACCCAAGACACCATTCCACGTCCAAATTGATAGATGACATTGGTGTGACCCGGTCAGCCTGAAAATTCACTTGGACGGAGCTGATTTCCAGCGCATTCATCATCTTACCGGGAGTTTCGGTGGCCGCTGTGGCCACCAGCGTGATTGTGTGCAGTGGCACGTCGTACTGCAGCGCCAGCGTTGGACGGCTGAGGCACACACAAGCCTGGGATCTATTCATAGTGCAAGCGCAGCACACGGCGTTGCGATGCAGGCTGCAGGCATTACCGCTGGCTATGCTTGCTGTAGCATTCTGCACACGATGTATGGAGTATTGTTTACTATAATACGAGGCTAGAGACAACGCCGAGGAGTTGTGCCCTGCTAGTAATGCTGTCATTGTCGAGTGGAAACGAAAGTGATCTGTGTCCTCCGAGCCATGGACACCTACCGATATTTTACAGCTCTTATTACTAACTAGTGCTCCCTTGTACACATTACCGACTATTGCCATCGTCTTGTTACGATACTGCTTATCACAACAAGAGGACGAAGTACTACTGCCATCAAATGACGGAACTACTAATTACTGAAACATATACGTCGTCATCTAACGCTAGCTATGCAGATGACGCTACTTCGAGGAACAGCGAAATGTGGGAAGCGTCACGGAGAGATAGATCCGAAGCGGCGTGAACCTTGTACTGCATTCCACGGTTGGAAGCGAGACGAATCGTATCACCTCTGATAATGGAGTCGAAATATGATGCTTTACAGTTATTGGAAACTAAATTACATTTCTATATGAAGATGGTATCTGTTTATTCGGACATGTCCAAAAAAACAGTTACCATCTTCACATATTTGTAGCCATTTCACCATCTTCTTCTCTGCAAGTGCACGAACAGCGGACTCTTACGGGAATCAGCAGTAAAGACGCGAGTAATGAGTAAAATGGGCAGGGGCATTATGAATGTAGTGTGGGACAATAAGTTGCGAATATGCGTATCACGGAGGCGTGCCAGAGATAAGTCCCTGCAGTCGCATTATTCTCTGTGGCCTCGGTGGCTCAGATGGATAGAGCATCTACCATGTAAGCAGGAGATCCCGGGTTCGAGTCCCAGTCGAGGTAAACATTTTCAACTATCCCCGTAGACTTATATCATGGCCTGTATGCAGCCAGGAGTGTCCATTTCATCTGTAAAATTACATTTGCCACTGATACCCTTCATCCATGATGCATATGATTCGTCGACTTTTCCAGCACATTTGTTACAGTCCAATGGAGCTATCACAACGCGCGATATGATACTGTTGGTTCAACAAACCATCAGTATCATTGAATGTGATATTACTGCACACATGCAGCGGTTGTCCTTTCCAAACTACACTACTGGCATTTAAAATTGCTACACCAAGAAGAAATGCAGATGATAAACGGGTATTCATTGAACAAATACATTATACTAGATCTGACATCTGATTACATTTTCACGCAATTTGGGTGCATAGATCTTGAGAAATCGGTACCCTCAACAACCACCTCTGGCCGTAATCACAGGCTTGATACGCATGGGCATTGAGTCAAACAGACCTTGGATGGCGTGTACAGGTACAGCTTCCCACGCAGCTTCAACGCGATACCACAGTTCATCAAGAGTAGAGACTGACGTATTATGACGAGCCAGTTGCTCGGCCACCATTGACAAGACTTTTTCAATTGGTGAGAGATCTGGAGAATGTGCTGGCCATGGCAGCAGTCGAACATTTTCTGTATCTAGAAAGGCTCGTACAGGACCTGCAACATGCGGTCGTACATTATATCCTGTTGAAATGTAGGGTTTCGCAGGGATCGAATGAAGGGTAGAGCCACGGGTCGTATCACATCTGAAATGTAACGTCCACTGTTCAAAGTGCGTCGATGCGAACAAGAGGTGACCGAGACGTGTAACCAATGGCACCCCATACCATCACGCCGGGTGATACGCCAGTATGGCGATCACGAATACACGCTTCCAATGTGCGTTCACCGCGATGTCGCCAAACACGGATGCGACCATCATGGTGCTGTAAACAGAACCTAGATTCATCCGAAAAAATGACGTTTTGCCATTCGTGCACCCAGGTTTGTCGTTGGGTACACCATCGCAGGCGCTCCTGTCTGTGATGCAGCGTCATTGGTAAACGCAGCCAGGGTCTCCGAGCTGATAGCCCATGCTGTTGCAAACGTCGTCGAACTGTTCGTGCAGATGGTTGTTGTCTTGGAAACGTCCCCATCTGTTGACTCAGGGATCGAGACGTGGCTGCACGATCCGTTACAGCCATGCAGATGAGTTGCCTGTCATCTCGTCTGTTAGTGAAACGAGACCGTTGGGATCCATCACGGCGTTCCGTGTTACCGTCCTGAACCCACTGATTCAATATTATGCTAACAGTAATTGGATCTCGACCAACGTGAGCAGCAATGTGGCGATGCGATAAACCGCAATAGCGATAGGCTACAATCCGACCTTTTCAAAGTCGGAAACGTGATGGCACGCATTTCTCCCCCTTACATGAGGCATCACAACAACGTTTCCGCAGGCAACGCTGGTCAACTGCTGTTTGTGTATGAGAAATCGGTTCGAAAGTTTCATTACGTCAGCACGCTGTAGGTGTCGCCACCGGCGCCACCCTTGTGTGAATGGTCTGAAAAGCTAATCATTTGCATATCACAGCATCTTCTTCCTGTCTGTTAAATTTCGCACGTCATCTTCGTGGTGTAGCAATTGTAATGGCCAGTAGTGTAGTTCATATAACACGAAGACAGTAAAACACCTCATTTAAAAGTACATTCAAACAACTTATAAATCTGACATTATAAGAGGAAGCAACATAAATGTGTGTCATTAGTCTTCTTAGACTCTTCGAAACTGCTGAATGATGTTGGTGGAGCGCTAAATAACTATTTCGAACTATTTGTGACAATAACGTCGTATGTTGTAGTTCTTCCTGCAGGAGAAGATGTGGCTGTTGTTTGTGCTGTTTCTATTGGTGCAGATTTAATTAATGTTACCTCAAATCAATAAACTATTTTTCCATAATGCACACAGAGTACAGTCTTCGCCGACAAAACTTTTCTATATCTACGTTTACACCTAAACATTGTGCACGGTGAACGACACTTAATGGCGCAGTAAGGCTGCAACTAAGTTCGGATTTCTAAAATCAAAGAGAGTGAAACAAGGTCCAGGTTGTCCTAAGCTTCCGTAAACAGACTAAGACTGTCCTATTTGAAAGTCAAAGACACAATAATGGATGTTATCAAAAGAATAGTTATGGCGCGAACTGTAAAGCTCGCCGGACTGCAGCCATATAGTCTGAGCTGTATGGCTCGAGGTTGTTAACTAGACTGGCTCCGCCGACTTCATGTGCCTAGTGCAGTGTCGATAGGCAGAACGGGTATCATCCTAGCGTGCATCACTATCTATGCCGATTGCAGCTTCCATATCAGTATCGCTGACTGGTGACGATGCAAGGAATTTTGTCGAATCAAACTGCACTCATGAGCAGTTGATTACAGACATCTGCCTGAGGTAGAGAAGCACCCTGTTTGATATCATTGATTCCACGAGATACGGAAAGCGCTGAGGAGTCACCCTTACCTACAGAATCGCAACTCATAAGTTAAGGAGAACGTTCCTAGCGTGGTTAAATATGTTCTCCCATGTCTTGCTCAGTATTGTTCTGGAAGTTTTCAACAGCAATGGGGTATGACAACCGAGGAAATCAAAGATGTAACTTCACGTCCATATAGTATTTTTCCAAGCATTCTGACATAGGACGGGAATTAGATGGCGATGCATTATGTTGAATGAGAATTTCGCTACAGGGCAGTATTGTCGATCAAATAGATGCATGTAATATAAGACTAGTTTCACCGCTGACAGACCATGACGGACGTATGAGGCATACCATTTCAAGACTTTAAACGTTACTCGCACTGTTATAACTTCACCAATTTCCTGGAAGATTCCCTGTTACCTAGGGGGATGTCACACCACATTTCCTTTTAGACAAACTAGTGCCCTACTATCATTGTGCACCAACTAGTTCAGAAATTCGTTCTTTTATGCGTCAAAGGTGTTATGGGGTATTCCCGCACCCATGCTAATAAAGCCTGTACCTAGTGTTGTGCGCATGGTTGAGGTACACATGTTTTACGGTAGCTTCCGTGCCAAATAGCGAAGAAGTAGTTATAAATGGTACGTTTATCCACCGACTGTTAATGTCGAGCATTTGCCTGACAAGTGGTTTCCCGCTCTGCAGACCTTCTGTCCTCTGTGATAAGCGACGTAGCCATGTGACATCATTACACTTTTGATCCCGGCAGTTGTCCGTGGTAGTGATGATTTCCTGCAAATCCATGTATACCTAAGCCTTTTTCGCCGTGGACACGGGTGTCCATTAAAATCCTTGCAACTGCGTGTGGTGACCTCGTGCTCTTCTGCCTTAACCCGCAATGGACCAACCAACCAACCCACCCTTGCACCTGATCGACCTCTAAGGAGTCTCGTACACGTTGGCCACTCACCACCTAGTCGCAATTAATGCACTGATATACCCCCGTCTATTGCTCAACCTGCGCTCTACTATCAACCCGATACCACTTCAATATTCAACAAAACCCAATCCTCGTGGTATATACGAAACTTTACCACTGCCACCTGGCGGCTGGTTCTCTCTCTCTCTCTCTCTCTCTCTCTCTCTCTCTCTCTCTCTGTCTGTGTGTGTGTGTGTGTGTGTATGTGTGTGTGTGTGTGTGTGTGTGTGTGTTTCTATCTCCTTCCAATTTGTCTGCGATACCTTATTTATTTTCTCCTCAGTGTATATCGGGTGAACAAAAAGTTGCCATCTGAGGACGTTGTTGCTGTGGTATGCAATCCAGTGCAACTCCGATGCGAGTGTATAAGCATTGAAATTTAGGCAAAGGATTAGTGTGGCCTTCGAAAGGAAAATTTTTGACAGCCCCTCATACTTACTCTTTCGCCTATTCTCAATTCTCAGAAAAAAAATTTTTGCTTTAACTTTTTATGATATGTTGGATGCCATTTGTTGGCAGAAGGTAGTGAACGGGGATGTTAAGAGATACGAATCAAGAAGTCAGAAGGCATTGCCATAATCCTATTGGACTAACCATTCTCTAGCGACGATAGCCCAAACGCAGCGATTGGTTCACAGTTTACTCTTTGATCAACTGTGTGTCAATTCCTAAGGGACCAACTTGCTGAGGTCATCGGTCCCTAGACTTAAACACTACTTAAACTTACGCTAATAACAATACACACCCACGTCCGAGGGAGGACAAGAGTCTTCAAAGGGAGTTTACTCTTTCCTAGTAGCTGTATGTAAGTGTAAAGGACGATAGAGCGTATCCAGCAATTTTTTTTATCGACCGTATCAGTGATGTTAGTCAAAAGGTATGCGTCTTAAATAGAACGGATACCACTTGGGAACAGAAATTTTGTCCATGAAGAGGACTGTGTAAACTATGCCATAAACATAAATAAACAACTCGTGTGATAACTGGATGTGTGTGTCACTAATCTAATTTATACTAACTTAAGTTACTATGTATTATTCGCACTGTTTTGTTCATTTGGGAAAGTATACGGGCTGATTGATAAATAATAATGTTGATCTACTGTTCCTCCGTTCTTACAAAGTCACTGTGACTGAATGTCTTTGTATTTAACATGGGTTGTACGAAACTACTGGGCCGATGCGGAACAAGTTCGATGCCTATCGGGTTAGGCGTCCGAGGCTAAAAGGAGCATTCCATTTCCTGACGGAAGGAACAGCCACAAAAAGGGTTCGTGATTGGGAAGCCGATTGGGGGACTTTTACGTTTGTGAACAATGAGTAGATACATTTAATCAGCATCCTTCTGGGTGCAGCGGCGACTTCTGGTATTGAAAGCGTGGCCTCGATGCCATGCCTGCGGCGCAGGCGAGTAGGGAGTCGGTGTGACGGCAGCGCAGAGGCCAGCGGACGGCCGCGTGGTGGCGGAAGCGATCGACCGCGCAGCCGTTTAACAGGCGGGGGCGCGCTGTTCCGCGCGCCACTCGCTTTACGAATCACCTTTCCTTTGATCAACTTCCGCTCATCTCCCACGCACGCTAAGACTGTCGTATAACGAGCTTAACGGGACGTGCCAATGAAGTAGTTAGAGACGCGCTTTTGGAACGCTGTTAGAACCAGATGCGCCAATTTTCTCTTTACTAGGGTACACCTGTTAGCAGGGGAAAAAAGGCTATGCGGTCAAATTCTTTCGTGGGTTTTAAGCGTCCAGCGTATATATTCGTAGCCAACGTGACAAATCGTATGAGTATATTGTATCATTTGAAGGTCTTACATAAATAAAAGTTAAATATAAACAGCAAATAATCTTATTGATCACTGTTTCAGGTGATATATTTTCTTTTTTATCCATATTACTCGATATTAACTTCTAAGATCATTACTAATAATTAGTTCGTATAGAGAACGATAATTTGTATTCTCATCGTGCAGAAAGTCCTTTTAATGCGCAGTTGTCATTAAATCCAATAATAGTGTTATATTGGCTGTGTAGATAGTTTACACACTTACAGTGGAGTTGGAGTTCATGAAATTATAGCCGGCCGTGGTGGCCGTGCGGTTATAGGCGCTGCAGTCCGGAACCGCGGGACTGCTACGGTCGCAGGTTCGAGTCCTGCCTCGGGCATGTATGTGTGTGATGACCTTAGGTTAATTAGGTTTAAGTAGTTCTAAGTTCTAGGGGACTACTGAGCTAAGATGTTAAGTCCCATAGTGCTCAGAGCCATTTGAAGCATTTTTGAAATTATATTACAGTATTAGGAAATAGATGTTTTAATTTGTTGTTTTTCTTTAATTTTACAGATTCATCTACAGTATATATATATATATATATATATGTGTGTGTGTGTATTGAACCGGGGACCTAGAAACCCCAGAGGGACTTCCTCCCGCCGTAGTCCTCAGTGGTTCACAACCCCACAACAGGCCACAGCAGTCGACCCACACCAACGCCGTCCCACACCGAGATCAGGGTTATTGTGCGGTTCGGCGCCCAGTGGAACCCCGCTCCCGGGCACGTCTCATACCGGAAGAGTGTAACCCCAAATATTTGCATGGTAGAGTAATTATGGTGTACGCCTACGTGGACAGTGTTTGCTCACCAATCGCCGACATATTGTAACTGAGGTGGAATAAGGGGAGCCAGTCCGCATTCGCAGAAGCAGATGGAAAACCGCCTTAAAAACCATACACAGGCTGGCCGGCACACCGGACCTCGACATTTATCCACCGGAGCAGCACGTTAGAAGGCACAGCTAGCCCGGCGGGCCATCTACAGTGTACTAAACCACGATAATTAGTTCGTCTGTTACCCCTTCCATGGGTCACTTGTATGATATACCATAATGACGTGAATCGACTGAATTTACATGTAATTAAATTAATACGTGGTACTTGTACATCTGTGATGCCGTGGTATCCAACCGTTGTAATCATTTCTAATAACATGACCTACATTCATCTTTCGTTTCTTTTATTTTCCTTGCGTAACTTTATGTTAAAAGACAGCTGTCGGGCGTGGTACTAGACACAAAATCAATCTGCGTGACAACAGTTTTCATGAGAAACGTCATTGTATTTCTTTAAGTCACACCTAATGTTGGGCTTGTTTTTCATGATTAATATCAATATATATCGCCAGAAACGACATGAAACTGTACACCGGGTAGGTATTAGGACTGCGGAATCTATAAGAGCAAACTTAGTTGAATAAGCGGTTGTACAGAGCTTTATCATAATTCCTCCAAAAGACAAAGAGGGCCGATTATACCGGTGGTTATAATTAAAGTGCTACTACTCATGGAAATCCATTGTGAGCTGTAATAATCGTATGACAGCGAAACTTGGTGGTTACGATAATGCCTTAAAGCGGAACCGATTTCTGCTGGAAAAATTTAGTTGCAATTTTGGCCACCAGATACAAGTTTGGTGCTGTACAACATCCTTTCGACGTCTCCGGTGCTCACACTGAACCAACGGCAGTTGATAATAAAATCAATACTATGCTTTTCTCAATCGTTTGAGATTTTCTGCCCACGTATCGCTCCTAATCCATTGCGTACGGAAACATTTCCATACCTCTGTCTTGCATTAACAGCGTCAGATTAGCAGCTGGTGGCCAAAATTGAAATTAATTTTTTTTCCAGCGCAAATCGGTTCCGCATTACAGCATCAGAATATCTATAAAATTTTGCTGCCATACGATAATTACAGCCCATACTGGTCCTCTGTGAGTAGCTGCAGTTCAATTACAACCACCTGGGACTTGGCTGTTGTTACCGACTGCCTTTGGACTTAACAGGCAGCGGTTTATAGTAACAGCTCTAGTACCACGACCAGTCACAGCGTTAGTTATCAGCTCGAAAAAAATAAAGTTATGAAACTGATTTTTTGCTTGCTTTAAGAAAGATGTGTGGGTTCCTGGTATGTTTTGAAATCCTCGCCCCAAAGTGCCACAGCGCGCCGTTACAAGAGTCAAAACGAAATGGTGCAGCCCATTGTTAATTTGAAGTATTTTACTCAGGAGAACATAGTGGCGGACCCTCTCTCTATGTAGAACCGGCAATCGCAAGAGCAGTGGAGAGCGCGATGCTCGGAGACAGGCGTATTATGATGGAGACGGTAGTGGAAAAGGGAATGCCAGTTGTATATTTGGTTTCAACATCCGGCACGATATTTTGAAGGTGGCAGATGACGCAGCCAGCTGAGTTCCCCGATGGCTCACACCCAATTCAATAGCCCGTGAACCGAGGCACCAACGGAAATGTTGCACCTGTGTCAACAAAGATGACTTCCTTAGTCGCCACGTCACCACCACGAGATAATGCTGGATGTAATAGTGTGAACCCAAGCCCAAGGAGCCAAGTAAGCAGTGGAAACATGTGGACTGATCAGCGTCGCAAAAGACGGAAAGATAACCATAATCGGGCAAGGTGCTGCTACGTGTTGTTTGGGACACCCAAGGTGTAGTACTAGCAGATCATGCTCGCAAGGAACAAACAGTGTCAGGAAAATTCTACTGGAATCTCCTTACGAACTTCTGGTAAACTGTTAAGATGAAGCGCAGCGGGAACCTGTCCTGGTGGTGTTCTTACTCTACGGCAGCGCCTCAGCTGAATACACACAAGATATAATCACACATTTTGCTTCTTAGGACTATCAAATTTTGGTTCTTCTCCTGTATTTTCCAAATATGGTACACAGTGACTTCTTCCTCTTTCTTCGAATGACGAAACCACTGCGCAGCAGGTAATTCCAGAACTACGATTTTCAAAATGGACTGATCCGGAACAGCAAAAATACAGACTTTAGATCAAAAGTATTCTCCAAATCTTCCATAGCTGAAACCGTAGTATCACAGGTCCAAGCGTATTATGTATTTCAGTTAATCACCTGTAAGTTCACTCGTTTTACGTAATTATCGTATCTCATACAAGTGTTGCTGTGTGAGTACTCCACACAGCCAATCTAGCACTATTACTCAGATTCATGGCAACCGCGCATTGAAAGAACTCTCAGCACAATGAATGTATTAATTATCATTTTCTGTACGACCTCGTTATTACTAATAATCTTAGAATTTCAGATAAAGTAATATGGGAAGAAAAGAAAGTATAACACCTGAAACAGTGTCTCATAGGGTTATAATTAATTAAATATTTGCGGTTTAAGTATAATTATTATGTATTTAAGACCTTTAAATGTAGAATACGTCCAACACCATCGCTAAGTTTCATGATGGCAGCTAGTTGTTTTCGCGATAATAATTATAAAAATTTATGACTACCCTTCCCCCTCCCCCCCTCCCAACCCTCCCCCCCCTCCCCCCCTCCCCACAATGAACCCAGGACCTTGCCGCTGATGGGGAGGCTTGCGTGCCTCAGCAATACAGATAGCCGTACCGTAGATGCAACCACAACGGAGGGGTATCTGTTGAGAGGCCATACAAACGCGTGGTTCCTGAAGAGGGGCAGTAGCCTTTTCAGTAGTTGCATGGGCAACAGTCTGCATGATTGACTGATCTGGCCTCGTAACACTAACCAAAACAGTTTCGCTGTGCTGGTATTGCGAACGGTTGAAAGCAAGGGGAAACTACAGCCGTAATATTTCCCGAGGGCATACAACTTTACTGTATGTTTAATGGTGATGGCGTCGTCTTGGGTAAAATATTCCGGAGGTAAAATAGTACCCCATTCGGACCTCAGGTCGGGGACTACTCAGGAGGACGTCGTTATCAGGAGAAAGAAAACTGGTGGTCTACGGTTCGAAGTGTGGAATGTCAGATCCCTTAATCGGGCAGGTATGTTAGAAAACTTGAAAAGGGAAATGGATAGGTTAAAGTTAGATATAATGGGAATTAGTGAAGTTCGCTGGCAGGAGGAACAAGACTTTTGGTCAGGCGAATATAGGGTTATAAATACAAAATCAACTAAGGGTAACGCAGGAGTAGGTTTAATAATGAATAAAAAATAGGAATGCGGATAACCTACTACAAACAGCATAGTGAACGCATTATTGTGTCCAAGAAAGACACGAAGCCCACGCCTACTACAGTAGTACATCTACATCTACATCTACATCTACATTCATACTCCGCAAGCCACCCAACGGTGTGTGGCGGAGGGCACTTGACGTGCCACTGTCATTACCTCCCTTTTCTGTTCCAGTCACGTATGGTTCGCGGGAAGAACGACTGTCTGAAAGCCTCCGTGCGCGCACGAATCTCTCTAATTTTACATTCGTGATCTCCACGGGAGGTATAAATAGGGGGAAGCAGTATATTCGATACCTCATCCAGAAACGCACCCTTCCGAAACCTGGCGAGCAAGCTACACCGCGATGCAGAGCGCCTCTCTTGCAGAGTCTGCCACTTGAGTTCGCTAAACATCTCCGTAACACTATCACGGTTACCAAATAACCCTGTGACGAAACGAGCCGCTCTTCTTTGGATGTTCTCTATCTCCTCCGTCAACCCGATCTGGTACGGATCCCACACTTATGAGCAACACTCAAGTATAGGTCGAACGAGTGTTTTGTAAGCCACCTCCTTTGTTGATGGACTACATTTTCTAAGGACTCTCTCAATGAATCTCAACCTGGTACCAGCCTTACCAACAATTAATTTTATATGATCATTCCATTTCAAATCGTTCCGCACGCATACTCGCAGATATTTAACAGAAGTAACTGCTACCAGTGTTTGTTCCGCTATCATATAATCATACAATAAAGGATCTTTCTTTCTATGTATTCGCAATACATTACATTTGTCTATGTTAAGGGTCAGTTGCCACTCCCTACACCAAGTACCTATCCGCTGCAGATCTTCCTGCATTTCGCTACAATTTTCTAATGCAGCAACTTCTCTGTATACTACAGCATCATCCGCGAAAAGCCGCATGGAACTTCCGACACTATCTACTAGGTCATTTATATATATTGTGAAAAGCAATGGTCCCATAACACTCCCCTGTGGCACGCCAGAGGTTACTTTAACGTCTGTAGACGTCTCTCCATTGATAACAACATGCTGTGTTCTGTTTGCTAAAAACTCTTCAATCCAGCCACCCAGCTGGTCTGATATTCCGTATGCTCTTACTTTGTTTATCAGGCTACAGTGCGGAACTGTATCGAACGCCTTCCGGAAGTCTAGGAAAATAGCATCTAACTGGGAGCCTGTATCTAATAATTTCTGGGTCTCATGAACAAATAAAGCGAGTTGGGTCTCACACGATCTCTTTTTGCGGAATCCATGTTGATTCCTACAGAGTAGATTCTGGGTTTCCCAATCCGACATGATACTCGAGCAAAAAAAATGTTCTAAAATTCTACAACAGATCGACGTCAGAGATATAGGTCTATAGTTTTGCGCATCTGCTCGACGACCCTTTTTGAAGAGTGGGACTACCTGTGCTCTTTTCCAATCATTTGGAACCTTCCGTTCCTCTAGAGACTTGCGGTACACGGCTGTTAGAAGGGGGGCAATTTCATTCGCGTGCTCTGTGTAGAATCGAACTGGTAGAAGTTTATATGCCAACTAGCTCTGCAGATGACGAAGAAAGTGAAGAAATGTATGATGAAATAAAAGAAATTATTCAGATTGTGAAGGGAGACGAAAATTTAATAGTCATGGGTGACTGGAATTAGGTAGTAGGAAAAGGGAGAGAAGGAAAGGTAGTAGGTGAATAAGGACTGGGGCAAAGAAATGAAAGAGGAAGCCGCCTGGTAGAATTTTGCACAGAGCACAACTTAATCATAGCTAACACTTGGTTTAAGAATCATAAAAGAATGTTGTATACACGGAAGAAGCCTGGAGATACTGACAGATTTCAGATACACTCCTGGAAATTGAAATAAGAACACCGTGAATTCATTGTCCCAGGAAGGGGAAACTTTATTGACACATTCCTGGGGTCAGATACATCACATGATCACACTGACAGAACCACAGGCACATAGACAAAGGCAACAGAGCATGCACAATGTCGGCAATAGTACAGTGTATATCCACCTTTCGCAGCAATGCAGGCTGCTATTCTCCCATGGAGACGATCGTAGAGATGCTGGATGTAGTCCTGTGGAACGGCTTGCCATGCCATTTCCACCTGGCGCCTCAGTTGGACTAGCGTTCGTGATGGACGTGCAGACCGCGTGAGACGACGCTTCATCCAGTCCCAAACATGCTCAATGGGGGACAGATCCGGAGATCTTGCTGGCCAGGATAGTTGACTTACACCTTCTAGAGCACTTTGGGTGGCACGGGATACATGTGGACGTGCACTGTCCTGTTGGAACAGCAAGTTCCCTTGCCGGTCTAGGAATGGTAGAACGATGGGTTCGATGATGGTTTGGATGTACCGTGCACTATACAGTGTCCCCTCGACGATCACCAGAGGTGTACGGCCAGTGTAGGAGATCGCTCCCCACACCATGATGCCGGGTGTTGGCCCTGTGTGCCTCGGTCGTATGCAGTCCTGATTGTGGCGCTCACCTGCACGGCGCCAAACACGCATACGACCATCATTGGCACCAAGGCAGAAGCGACTCTCATCGCTGAAGACGACACGTCTCCATTCGTCCCTCCATTCACGCCTGTAGCGACACCACTGGAGGCGGGCTGCACGATGTTGGGGCGTGGGCGGAAGACGGCCTAACGGTCTGCGGGACCGTAGCCCAGCTTCATGGAGACGGTTGCGAATGGTCCTCACCGATACCCCAGGAGCAACAGTGTCCCTAATTTGCTGGGAAGTGGCGGTGCGGTCCCCTACGGCACTGCGTAGGATCCTACGGTCTTGGCGTGCATCCATGTGTCGCTGCGGTCCGGTCCCAGGTCGACGGGCACGTGCACCTTCCGCCGACCACTGGCGACAACATCGATGTACTGTGGAGACCTCACGCCCCACGTGTTGAGCAATTCGGCGGTACGTCGACCCGGCCTCCCGCATGCCCACTATACGCCCTCGTTCAATGTCCGTCAACTGCACATACGGTTCACGTCGACGCTGTCGCGGCATGCTACCAGTGTTAAAGACTGCGATGGAGCTCCGTATGCCACGGCAAACTGGCTGACACTGACGGCGGCAGTGCCCAAATGCTGCGCAGCTAGCGCCATTCGACGGCCAACACCGCGGTTCCTGGTGTGTCCGCTGTGCCGTGCGTGTGATCATTGCTTGTACAGCCCTCTCGCAGTGTCCGGAGCAAGTATGGTGGGTCTGACACCCCGGTGTCAATGTGTTCTTTTTTCCATTTCCTGGAGTGTAGATTATATAATGGTAAGACACAGATTTAAGAACCAGGATTTAAATTGTAAGACATTTCCAGGGGCAGATGTGGACTCTGACTACAACGTATTGGTTATGAACTGTAGATTAAAAGTGAAGAATCTGCAAAAAGGTGGGAATTTAAGGAGATGGGACCTGGATAAACTGACTAAACCAGAGGTTGTACAGAGTTTCGGGGAGAGGATAAGGGAACAAATGGCAGGAATGGGGGAAAGAAATACAGTAGAAGGAGAATGGGTAGCTTTGAGGGATGAAGTAGCGAAGGCAGCAGAGGATCAAGTAGGTAAAAAGACGAGGGCTGGTAGAAATCCTTGGGTAACAGAAGAAATATTGAATTTAATTGATGAAAGGAGAAAACATCAAAATGCAGTAAATGAATCAGGCAAAAGGAATACAGACGTCTCAAAAATGAGATCGACAGGAAGCCCAAAATGGCTAAGCAGGGATGGCTAGAGGATAAATGTAAGGATGTTGAGGCTTATCTCACTAAGGGTAAGATAGATACTGCCTACAGGAAAATTAATGAGACCTTTGGAGAAAAGAGAACGACTTATATGAATATCAAGAGCTTAGATGGAAACACAGTTCTAAGCAAAGAAGGGAAAGCAGAAAGATGGAAGGAGTATATAGAGGGTCTATACAAGGGCAATGTACTTGTGGACAGTGATTTCCCTAAATCACTGCAGGCAAATGCCGGGATGGTTCCTCTGAAAGGGTACGGAAGACTTCCTTCCCCATCCTTCCGTACACCGATGAGACCGGTGACCACGCTGTCTGGTCTCCTTCACCAACCAACCAACCAACCAACCTACTTGAGGACAATATTAAGGAAATAGAAGAGGATGTAGAAGAAGATGAAGTGGGAGATAAGATCCTGCCTGAAGAGTTTGACTGAGCACTGAAAGACATGAGTCGAAACAAGGCTCCGGGAGTAGACAACATTCCATTAGAACTACTGACTGCCTTGGGAGAGCCAGTCCCGACAAAACTCTACCATCTGGTGAGCAAGATGTATGAGACAGGCGAAATACCCTCAGACTTCCAGAAGAATATAATAATTCCAATACCAAAGAAAGCAGGTGTTGACAGGTGTGAAAATTACCGAACTATCAGTGTAATAAGTTACGGCTGCAAAATACTAACGCGAATTCTCTACTGGCGAATGGAAAAACTAGTCGAAGCCGACCTCGGGGATGATCAGTTTTGATTCCGTAGAAATATCGAAACAAGTGAGGCAATACTGACCCTACGACTTATCTTAGAAGCTATATTAAGGAAAGGCAAACCTACTTTTCTAGCATTTGTAGACTTAGAGAAAGCTTTTGACAATGTTGACTGGAATACTCTCTTTCAAATTCTGAAGGTGGCAGGGGTAAAATACTTTGAGGTTCGCTGATGACATTGTAATTCTGTCAGAGACAGCAAAGGACCTGGAAGAGCAGTTGAACGGAATGGAGAGTGTCTTGAAAGGAGGATATAAGGTGAACATCAACAAAAGCAAAACGAGGATAATGGAATTTAATCGAATGAAGTCGGGTGATGCTCAGGGAATTAGATTAGGAAATGAGACACTTAAAATAGTAAAGGAGTTTTGCTATTTGGGGAGCAAAATAACTGATGATGGTCGAAGTAGAGAGGATATAAAATGTAGACTGGCAATGGGAAGGAAAGCGTTTCTGAAGAAGAGAAATATGTTAACATCGAGTATAGATTTATGTGTCAGGAAGTCGTTTCTGAAAGTATTTGTATGGAGTGTAGTATGGAAGTGAAACATGGACGATAAATAGTTTAGAAAAGAAGAAATAGAAGCTTTCGAAATGTGGTGCTACAGAAGAATGCTGAAGATTAGATGGAGAAATCACATAGCTAATGAGGAGGTGTTGAATAGGATTGGGGAGAAGAGAAGTTTGTGGCACAACTTGACTATAAGAAGGGATCGGTTGGTAGGACATGTTTCCGAGGCATCAAGGGATCACCAATTTAGTATTGGAGGGCAGCGTGGAGGGTAAAAATCGTAGAGGGAGATCAAGAGATGAATACACCAAGCAGATTCAGAAGGATGTAGGCTGCAGTAGGTACTGGGAGATGTAGAAGCTTGCACAGGATAGAGTAGCATGGAGAGCTGCATCAAATTAGTCTCAGGACTGAAGATCACAACAACAACAACAACAACAACATGACTACCCTTCATAGAGGTGGGTTATAGTTTCCAGAATGTGTTGAATCGACCAAGAAAAACCGCCACATCCAATAACGTCTTATATAGGCGGAGGTCGCTTGATGCTATCATCCACAGCAGTCTTTCAAATAAAGCGCAGTGTAAACTTAATAGATATATCACAAGGAACAAACCAAACTCGATTCTGATAGAAAAATGTATTTTGAGAACCAAGGTTTCCTTACATGACGTAAATTATATACTTGAAACAGACAGTGGGTGAGTCGAAATCGCAACATCCTTTAAATTGTGACTCACCCCGTTATTTGCTTCTTCATTATCAAAAAAGCTACAGTGTTGAGCTGGCGGAGCACAACGGTACGTCTGATACCAGTCTCTTACCGCTTAAATGTCTGTTACGATTACACACTGCAAGTGAGAGCCTCAGCTATCCGAAACATTAGTTTTTAACGAATAATGGCATTTAAAGTCCATTGTATTCAGCAATACAAGAAGTTCTGTGTATCAAGAGACATGCAACTGAAGGATAATATCCACACACTTTATCATCAACCCTATGAAGCTTGAAAATATTTCACTATAGTAATGATGGCAGCCATTAGTACTGGACACATCAAAACGTACAGACATTTATTGCCCACAGACACTTGAATTATCACAAGCGCAGCAACTGCGCAAAGTTCTCAGAGACATGATGTGATCCGCAAAAATTTTGTGGAGAGGTGTTCAGAAAGACATTATTGTACAGACATTATCTTATTGTATTAAATGGTTACTCCATAGTGAAGAGTACTACAAAAGCAGTCAAGTGTAAATAGAAAAGAAGTATAATCACCAAGAAACACATGCATGCAGAGTTATGGATACGACAGAACAGAAGAGTTAGCGGGTAAATACAATTAAATGAAAAGGCACAATGAATTCGTTATTATGATAACATATCACTCAACAGATACCCAGAAACGGATGGAAAGATGCATATATATACAGATAGAGAGAGAGAGAGAGAGAGAGAGAGAGAGAGAGATCGGTGGGATAAAGATGATTAGCAGAAGAGTGATACTGAATGCCTGTGATGTCTCTACATAGCCAGTAATAAAGAGATGGAACTAAGATTAAACTTCACCTTTAATGCCACAAGTATTAAAGCTGTGGATGCGCATCGCTTTATCTTTTTTATATGAGAGAGGCCATCCACCAATTTTGGTGTTCTGTGTTAGCTACTTTGTGCGTTGCGAGCAGTTGCGAACCGCAAGAACACAACGGGCGCTGGTCACGGCGAGCTATTGTTCCCGCCACCCTCTTCGACCAGGAGGAGAGAACAGAGCACGGAAAATAAATTCTCGCCGCTCGCACTGATGTATTGTACCGCCTGCTGACACCCCCTCCTCCGCAACCGATACACGACTTCTCGTCTCTTTCCTGAAACACAGTGCTGCTTTTTGCGGTCAGACGCAGCGAGACTGAGAAGTGAGGCAGCAAAGGCATTTTTTATGGTTTATAATTTACTACTTTATATTTTAGTATCAAATGCATACAAGGTATTTAGACTTAATAACTCCCCTGTAACTGGTTTCTAATTCCTGTGTTAAGAATGCTGAAGTAAGTGCGTCTCACACCGGCAGAACTCTTCAGGTTCACTATCTGTTGAAATAATTTTGTTGCGGTCAAAGTAGCTGCGCCTTTCACAGCTTTGTTAATAAAATTCAGCACGTATCAGGAGCTAAGATACTACCTTCGGATTCAGATAAATAAGTAAATAAATAAATAAAATACACTTATAAGGTCATGAATGTAGTAGCTAGTATTTCAGCGCCTTGTTCACCGATTTATAACGTTTTTATGGCTCTTAATTATCAGGCTGCTGTTCAACGTCAGTTTGACATTGGCACAGCCAAATAAACACTGGACTTATGTTGCACCGTCAGGAACGTTCGTCGAGAATATAAAGTATTAATTTACAATCGAGACTGACCACGCTGATTCTTTACATATCTATGTTTATTCCTATTCTGACAACAGTCGTCCAGTTATGAAACGTGGACGTATATGAAGAATAGATACCTGCGGAGCGTTCCGTTGTGTAATAAACTTAGATTGGTACCAGCGTGAAAGCACAGTGCGCTACACTGGTCATGTCACTCTCGACGCGCTCTCGAGACAATGACCAGTTTCGAATGTCAACAACATACTGGGCGTGAATTCGGAATGTGCTCCTCACCAGTGCGAGTTCACAGCTCTACTCAGTGCACCGCCTCGCTGGATGAATGGCACCTCCAGTCTGACATAGCTGTAAGCATAGTTATGGCAAGTTAATATTCGTTCTTCCAATATAGCCTAAAGGTATTTGCAACACAGAGAAAGGGGGCATACACTCCCATTTAAAAAGTTGAGAGACTGCTTTTATACTGCTGACAGTTGCCAAGCAACAACCGTCAGTTTCCACCGAACAATCGCCAACTGCTACGGAACACCCGACCAATGACAGTAAAATGAAATGTACAGGGCGGGGGGGGGGGGGGGGGGGGGGTATGTGTTAAGTGCAGTGAAACTTGTGCACGAACGCTCTGTGTGCATTCATCAGTTCAAGCTGTACGGTGTTTGACAAAGGTTGTTGTGAAACCGATTAGTGGGACATTCCGTGTGGTCGGGAACATGTCTGCAAGACATCATTTGAGTGGTAATGAACGTGAACGAGCAGTAGGGCGACTCGAACCCTGTCAAAGTGTCGCTGCTATGTCCACAGTAATGGTGTCTCCAAAAGTGTCATCTCCCTTTTAAAAAAGGGGAATGAAGATGAAAATGAGACGCTCCTGCATGCTGGTGGTCGTAGACGGGACACCACACTGCAAGAGTATCGATCCGTAGCCCTAGAGAAGAGGAACCGACATCCGACTCCCAGGCAGATCGCGTCAGACCTCGCAACCACTACCGTTCCACGTATCTCACCCAGGACCATTGCGCAGAGATTAAATCAGGCTGGTTTTATTCTGTCGGAAGCCTGTTAAATGCATTCCAATACAACCACACGCTTGTCGAGAAAGTGTTAGTTGGTGCAGGGAGCATGTTCGCTAAGATCAGTAACAGTGGTCCAGAGTGATGTTCTCCGACGAATCCAGCTTCACTGTGGCAAGTGATTCTGGTCATCAGGTAGTGCGGGGAGAGAAGGGAACACGCTACACGGCACAGAATATTCATGAACGTCATCGGTATGTCCTAGTTTTTATGATGTGTGCAGGCACTATGCACAATGCTGAACCTTCGCTGCATATCTTCGCGTGATGTAGCGTTATAGCATAGTTATATTCCATAGAGATTATTGTGGAGCATGGTCGTCTTTTTAGGAATCCGGTAGGTTCTGATTTTCTGTTAATGGCCGACAGTGTCCACCCATATAGGATCGCTGAGTTATCGGACACTTTGTAAAGTAAGGATATTGAACGTGTGTAATGGCCGCGTACTTTCCGGAACTAAACCCTATAGAGCATGCCTGCGATGCTGCTACCAGGTGTGTTTCTCAACGGACACCCCCTCCCCGAACCATGCAAAAACTGAAAACTCCCTTGAGAGAGGTGTGGCTCAATATCCCCCAAGGACTCATCAACAGTTTGGTAGCCAGCACAAATAACAGGTGCAAACGTGCGTTAGTGCCCGAGGAGGGCACATTCCTTACTGAGAATCCGATATCGACCTTTTGTGTTGTAAGTCTGAACTGTGTTAAATATCAACGTTATTTATGATTTGTATCTTGCTTTCCATATGCTGACATCTGTTTCATTTTTCGCCATAAATATATTACTCCACATTTATTACGTATGAACTGTTTCATGTTGTCCATCATTGATTTTGTTTACTACTATGGTGGCAACTTGAACTAACAACTAAAAATAACAGACGAGCATTCGACCAGTCATTTGTAAGCGGACAGTGTGAAGTAGTGAACATGCGGCCGTAACGTGTCAGTGTTGGTTTGGGTTGGGTTTGTTTGGGGGAAGAGGCGAAACTGCGAGGTCATCGGTCTCATTGGATTCGGGAAGGATGGGGTCGGAAGTCGGCCGTGCCCTTTCAAAGAAAACATCCCGGCATTTGTCTGAAGCGATTCAGGGAAATCACGGAAAACCTTCATCCGATGGCCGGACGCAGGATTTGAACCGTCCTCCTCCCGAATGCGAGTTCAGTGTGCTAACCACTGTGCCACCTCGCTGGGTGTGTCAGTGTCGTTGCGTCACAAATGGTCGTACAGCAACATCTCAAAATCGATTGTTCAAGATATTCTACAGATCGTTTTGAAGAAGAGAAAAGTGTGTGCAGAGTTTGTACCGCACACCTTGACGTCCGGACGAAAACAACAACGAGTGGACGCCTGTCCAGACTTACCTGACATGAAAAACGCGGACAACTATTTTCTGGAAAAAATCGTCATGGGTCTGGAGACCTTCTGTTATCAATACAAACATTCCAAAAAACGAGATCATCATCATCATCATCATCATCATTTAAGACTGATTACGCCTTTCAGCGTTCAGTCCGGAGCATAGCCCCCCTTATAAAATTCCTCCATGATCCACTATTCAGTGCTAACATTGGTGCCTCTTCTGATGTTAAACCTATTACTTCCAAATCATTCTTAAGCGAATCGAGGTACCTTATCCTTTGTCAGCCCCGACTTCTCCTACCCTCTACTGCTAAACCCATGAGTCTCTTGGGTAACCTTGCTTCTCCCATGCGTGTAACATGATCCCACCATCTAAGCCTGTTCGCCCTGACTGTTACATCTATAGAGTTCATTCCCAGTTTTTCTTTGATTTCCTCATTGCAGACACCCTCGTGCCATTGTTCCCATCTACTAGTACCTGCAATCATCCTAGCTACTTTCATATTCGTAACATCAACCTTGTTGATAAGGTAACCTGAATCCACCCAGCTTTCGCTTCCATACAACAAAGTTGGTCGAAAGATTGAACGGTGCACACATAACTTAGTCTTGGTACTGACTTCCTTCTTGCAGAAGAGAGTAGATCGTAGCTGAGCGCACACTGCATTGGCTTTGCTACACCTTGCATCCAGTTCTTTCACTATGTTGCCATCCTGTGAGAATATGCATCCTAAGTACTTGAAACCGTTCACCTGTTCTAACTTTGTTCCCCCTATTTGGCACTCAATCCGTTTATCTTTCTTTCCCACTGACATTACTTTCGTTTTGGAGATGCTAATCTTCATACCATAGTCCTTACATTTCTGATCTAGCTCTGAGATTACTCTGCAAACTTTCAATCGAATCTGCTATCACAACTAAGTCATCCGCATATGCAGGACTGCTTATTTTGTGTTCACATATCTTAATCTCACCCAGCCAGTCTATTGTTTTCAACATAAACGAGACAGTGCAGAAATTCTCATGAAGGATCAACGCTTTGATTACATAACCCACATTCAAACCAATGTGATGCACGGGTTCAACAACATCCCAAAGAAGGATATTTCTGACAGTTTCACATGGTTGTATAAACGTTAAATGTATTGTACTCAAGGGAGAGGAGACTACATAGCAAAGTGAGAGAAAACTATGTAGTACATCTGAAGTATTAAAATCACCACCTTAAATTTTCTCAAATTTTTATTACTCCAGGCACAAAACTTTTGAACTGGTGAGATATAATACCATCAAATCAGTCAGCAGCAGCCGGCTGGCACGCAAGAAGCAACAGGTAAGTAACCGATTTTGTGACATTTTACGAGTTCCTAACCAGGAAGTAATTATATAGTTTCTTCTGTGTGCTTTTATAGCCTAGTTTCTTGAGTTTCTGGGTGTTAATTTAATATTTGACACTCTTCTCGCGTTTCCATTTGCTTCGAAAAGTAAACCGATTTTGTGACATGTAATAAATTCCAAGTCAGGAGCGAATTATTTAGTCTCACTTATGTGCTTTGGTAGTTCACTTTTTGATTCGCTGTGTGTTAATCTACTTTATAGGACACAGTTATTGCTATTCATCGAGTAAAACAGAAGTGATTTCTGGCGTTCCCCAAGGTAGTAGTTTATGCGCTCTGCTGTTCCTCTTCTATATAACCGATTTAGAAGACAAAAATGGTTCAAATGGCTCTGAGCACTATGGGACTCAACTGCTGTGGTCATCAGTCCCCTAGAACTTAGAACTACTTCAACCTAACTAACCTAAGGACATCACACACATCTATGCCCGAGGCAGGATTCGAACCTGCGACCGTAGCAGTCACACGGTTCCGGACTGCGCGCCTAGAACCGCGAGACCACCGCGGCCGGCATGTAGAAGACAACCTGAGCAGCTGTCTTAGGTTGTTTGCAAATGATGCTGTCGATTGTCCTCAAGTAAACTCATCAAAAGATTTTTAAAAATTGCTAAATGAGTTAGAAAAGATATTTGAATGGCGCGGAAATTTGCAATTGACCCTAAATAACGAGAAGTATGAGCTCATCCACGTAAGTTTTAAAAGGAATCCGTTAAACTTCGGTTATACGATAAACGAATCAAATGTAAAGGCCTACATTCAACCAAATACCAAAGAATTATAGTTACGAACATTTTAAATTGGAAGGAACACACAGAAAATATTGTGAGAGGGCAGACCAAAGATTGCGTTTTATTGGCAGAACAGTTAGAAAATATAACACATTTACTTAGGAGACTGCCTACACTACGCTTGTTCCTCCTCCTTTGGAGTACTGCTGCGCGGTCTGGGATCCTTGCCGGATAGGATTAAAGGAGTACATAGAGAGAGTTCAAATAAGAGCAGCACGTTTTGTATTATCTCGTCATAGAGGAGAGAGTGTCACGGACACCATGCAGGATTTGGTATGGACACCTTGGAAACAAATGCGTTTTTCTTTGCGGCGGTATCTTCTCACGAAATATCAATCACGAATTTTCACCTGCGAATGCGAAAATATTTTTTTGACTCCGAGCTACGTAGGGAGAAGCTATCGTCATAATAAAATAAGAGAAATCAGAGCTCTCACAGAAAGATATAGGAGTTCGTATTTTCCGCGCGCTGTTCGAGAGTGGAATGATAGAGAGTTAGTTTGAAAATTGTTCGCTGAAACCTCAACCAGGCACTTAAGTGTGATTTGCAGAGTATCCATGTCGATGTAGATGTAGAAGCTAAGTATGTTCCTGGCAATGAGGGAAGCAATGACAGGACGCCAGAAGGAAACAGATACCGATGTTCCTCGATTAAGACAAGTGAGTTACACAGTACTATGTATAAACATTTGGAGTTCACAGTTCCAATCTTCATGGTGAATGGATACGCACTTGTAAGGAAAAAAGACCACCTGGACACTTTCTATGATTCAAATAGTTACAAAATACATCAATAACTTTCAGGAACACTTAGTTTTGTTGCGCTGTAAACTGTAAAGTCATGTTTATACTAGTGATCTAGGTAGAGCATGATACCTCATAGGAGGTACAGCTAACGTTTCTTCAACAAAACCTAGTGGACCGCCGGGCTTACTGTTCCTATCCAATAGACAATTCACTCTCGATACTCGATAGCGCAACGTACACCCACTCCATTAGACATTACACAGATAATGAAGTATAGCTCTGAACATTGACGCACAATCAAGTGATCAGAAATGATGTCACTTACACTCCCCTCTTATCAGAAAAACACCAGGGAGAAAAGACGTTTTTGCTTTTTATTCGAATCACCAGCAACAAAATAGCGTGGGTTAGATCAATTTGTTCGTTTTATATTCGTTGATTTGTCTGATATTTCGCAAAGTAATCATTTCCCTCCTTTCGAAACGTATAGCTATCACCATCCATAAAATAAATTGGACAATGTAAATAAGATATGAAGCTTTATATCACTAGAATATCGGGTTATTTATTCCGATAACACACATAAATAGCACTTAATTAGCGAAAGACGTTTAAATCCCTGCATGTGAATAAGAAAAGTGATTGTGATACTTTGGCATCACACAATCATTCTCGTTGTCGTACAATTTAGAATGAGTTGCTCTGGATCTAAAACACTGCACTTGACAGATTCTTTGATGAAAACGCAGTTGTCTGTCTAGCGTCTACAGGCACATAGAACCTGGAGTCCTTAAAATTTATAAAATAAACAAAAATAAAAAACTATGCATTATGGAGTAGAGAGATGTGATTAATTCATTGTCTGTATACGCACAGCCACAGCAGTACAAGTTACCACACGCTTACACATCTGACGTTCCGAGTAACTCAAGAACAGTAACAAAGAAGGATGTGGACAACTGTTGTGCTTTGCGAAGAAAACAAGTTCAGAACGGACAAAAATATTTACTTTTGATAACGTGCCCTAAAAGCCACATAACGGCAGCCTCAACGGTCGGCTCCAGTTGTTGCCATCTCTGTATAAAGTTTGAAAAGCTTCACTGTGTCTCTGTCACAAAGCAGTCATCCGCAGGTAAGTAGCGTAGCCGATCTTCCTTTCCCGGAGATCTCTTTCTTTGAAAATTTCCACAAAATAATAAAAGAGATATTTGGCTGAAGGTCCCATATAGTCTCAGTGAGATATTACTTAAAAAGTTTTGAGGTATAGATGCAGGAGTTTACGGTCTGTAATTACCACAGTGTAACCATGACGATTGTAACAGAATTTATTTGCGTCATATGCCTCGATACGCCGAGTAAAAAGTACGGTAATATCATTAGTAACTTCTAATTAATCAAGAAAATCTGCATAATAATCAGCGTCCTTAGGTTTTTTAAATGTCAATAACTTACGGCAACTGACAGGAAGGAGAGTGAGCGTTGTATGTAATAAAATGGAACACCTACAGCCGTCTTACGATACTATTTATTATATGGCTACCAGTTTCGCTGATTCAGAGCACCATCTTCAGGCTTTAACTGGGAGGTTAACTCCAGTTGTATACACGATTCATCAGTGGCTAACAGCAGTTGTAAGTTAAATAAAAATGTCGTGTGACATTATTTTTTCTTTTAATTTGTATTTGTATTTTTATTTTTTAACAAAGAAGCTACCTGTTTTGCTCTCTCTCATATATATAAATTACCTCTTCAATGCACTTCAGGCGTTGGCCCCTATCACCCTTACTACCCCCAAAAACCTATATAACCTAAAAACAAAAACAAAGCTAGTGCCACATCAACTTTCAACCTAAAGCTAACTAGTACGGTAGTACGCCACCACTTCAGGTTCCACCTACGAACAAAAATTAAATATGCCTCTGAACATTTTATTAAAAAAAGAAAAGAATAAAGAATGGGTACAATACTTTCTTATATTTTATTTGTTGTTCATTTGGTTCTTCTGTATTTATTTGTAATTCTTTTTTTCTTCTATTGTTCTTTCCACTCAGCTATCGGGGGCGAACAGTTGGTAGTTGATGGTTCGAGACACAACATCGTTGCTACAGATAGTCTGTTTGCTGACAGCGAGAACGTGACGCAACATATTGCTTCATGGAGTAGAAAGCAAAGCTGTACCGTAGCAGAAAAACATGAAATCGCAACTTATAAAGAAATTTTGCGGATAGATGCCTCCACAATCGAGAAGACACTGCGCAAACAGTACGAGGAAATGTCGCTTTTAGAAGACTTGAACAGATACATCGAGCTAGTATACAGAGAGCCAGCAATGTGGTGTGCGTTCTGATATTTGTGTTAAAGCATGTTTACCTGGAATATTACTTCAGCCATCAGTAGCGGTGAGGCAGAAATTTAAACGCAACTGGTTAAAGAGTAGAGGAAAGATTTTGTTCAAACAGAGGAAACGGAAAGCCTATGAGCGATGCAGCCTAGCATCCAAGCTTATTTCGTAAGCTTTGTGACCACACAGTGTGCCTCAAAGAGAACTCGTCGCTCCGCCGGCACAACACAGCCGCAGCGCCCAGCGTGTCTGTATACAGTACCACATTCCCAATCCCTATGCAGGCTACGATTTTCTGGCGACTGCTGGTATGTAATTACGTGAGCCCGTCTGTGTCATGTTACCATATCGTCATTCAGATTAACTACAAAAAGTCGTGATAGCGAACTGGCTACTATCAGGAGTGGGTGTCAGAACAGAGCTGGTAATTACACCTATCGAAAATGCGTCTTCAAGTAGTTCAGCAGTGAAGCGCTACATATGCTTAAGTTTGGCGAAGTAGGAAAGTACACTGTCGTAATAGAAGACGATCCTAGTTGTACTTAACGCTAAAATATGGGACACCAAACTCTTTGTCTAGTCCTTGGGAGTCAACGGGACTAAGTTAAGCAGTAAGAGGATACAGCGTTGAATCATTGAATTAAAAAAAAATTGCTCAAATGGCTCTGAGCACTATGGGACTTAACATCTGAGGTCATCAGTCCCCTAGAACTTAGAATTACTTAAAGGCAACTAACATGAGGACATCACATACATCCATGCCCGATGCAGGATTCGAACCTGCTGCCGTAGCAGTCGTGTGGTTGCAGACTGAAGCGCCTAGAACTGCTCGGCCACAAAGGCCGGCTCATTGACTTCTGGAAGGCATTTAACGCAGTCCCGCACGCAGTACCCCGTTTAGTGAAACGAGCTTAACGAGTATCGGACCAGATTTGAGACTGGATACAGGATTTCCTTACAGACAGAAACCAACATGCCGCTCTTAACGGAGCAAAATCGACAGATGTAAAGGTAATTTCCGGAATACGCCAATGAAGTGTGATGGGACCGTTACTGTTTATAATGTATATAAATGAGTTTGTAGAAAGCATTGGAAACTCTTTACTAGCGTTCGCAGATGTTTAGGTTGTCTATAAGGAAGCAGGAGCGCAAGAAGACAGTATCGATTTGCAGAATGATCTGCAGGGGACTGATGGATGGTGTTGGCTCTGGCAGTTAACCCTGAACGCAAATGAATGTAACATTTAGCGCATACATAGGAGGAAAAATCACTACTGTACAACTTCACTGTTCGTAGAAAACTAATAGAAACAGTTTCTACCATAAAATGTGTATAAGTAACTATGTGGAATGACCACATAAAGCAAATAATAGGAAAAAGCAAAAGCCAGACCGAGTTTCAAAGGAAGAATCTTAAGGAAATGTAGCTCATCCACGGAAGAGATGGTTTACAATGCGTTTGTTCGACCGATTCTTCAATAATGTTCATCAGTCTGGGATTTTTATCAAGAAAGACCGATAGAGGAGATAGAGAAGATCCAACGATGATCGGGGAATTTCGTTATGGGATCGTTTAGTTTGCGCGAGAGCGATACAGAGTTGCCCAACAAATGCCTGTGGCATACGCTACAACAGAGACGTTGTATATTACAGAGCGGTTTACTATTGAAACATTCCGGGAGCGGTCTGACAACATATGAATTCCCGCCACATACAACTCGCGAAACGACCACGATGAGGAAATTCGAGCTAAAACAGAGGCTTATAGACAATCTTCCTTCCCTCACGCCATTCGCAAGTGGTACAGGGGATGGGAGATCTGTTAGTGGTACCAGTAGTAACCTCTGCCACACTCCCTTATGTGGCTTTCGGATTACCGACGTAGATGTAGATGTAGATTGTTGAAAGCAATGGTTGCTTGCCTCTGTCAGGATTAGAGGTCAATTTAGGGGTAGCACATACTCTTTCAATAAATCAAACACGTAAATATTGTCAAAGTAACGATTTGGAGTAAGAACCGCCATCCAATTCCTGTCTTACACGGCTCTCTTTAGAGAGAATTATACTCAAAGGAAGCACGCCTCGAGAGCATCCCTGCATGAACAACAGAGCAGGCGAGTGAAACGGAGCTACGGCAGTGCGTCTCCAGGGCGGCACTGCAGCGCCAGGTAAGAGCTGCCTTGTAAATGAGATTCCTCCTCTCCCACACACTATTAGGCACCAACAGGTTAGCTCCCGCTGTAGAGACGAAACAGTCCTTAGAGGGCACCTGCCACACGGGTGTTGCATTGTGCTTGCTCAGGTATGCAAGGCGCTGTCTCAGACGAATTGTATTTCTCTAGCGTCTCGTGGGACGAAAGTGAAACTCATATGTTTAAATTAAAATTTTAAAAAAATCCAGAGGCTTAAGTGGACTGCCAGGGAAGATATAACTCCGCCATCCTCAAAGGGCTTAACCACTGAGTCCTGCCGTTGATATGTTATAGTCAGCAAAAGGAAATAGTGCTAACAGAGGATATTACAGAATGTGTTTATTATCAGAACACAGCGTAAGGCTCATTTCACAACCCTCCATTCTCCTACCTAGACCCAAAACAACATGAATGATATGGCATATTCCTTGACACACATTAAAATGCTTCGCAATGGCACTTTCAAAATTGAAATGTTAACAGCAAGTTAGTCAACACGGTACTGAGTGCAAGTACTCTAGGAAGCTATCCATTACCGTGTGAAGAACAAGACACACACAGTTACACAATATGGGGTCACTAAATGACTCGGAAAAGTATTAGTGGACATTAATGTAGTAAAAAAGAAATGCAAAATTAAGCCTGTGTTGCCTGAAAACATGGCGATATGATTTTCTTGCGTTAAAGTACTTCCCAACATCTTTATCCGTTATGCAGCTAGATACAGGAACTTGGCCATACAACACTGAAATGTAGTGGACAGACCAACAGCGAGATGCATGATAAAACCTAATGTGTAGTTTGAAATCAGTTCAACTCCGCTGCATATTAGCTGCCCGTATAACCATTAAGATTTCAGCAGAGACTGTGCTGCATATACGTATATTAAGGACTGGAAGATGCCGGAAATCACAATTACTTTAGAAATAACGTACTCAGAGGTGCACAACCTGTATAAGACACAAAAAACATTTTCCTTTTCATCATTATCAATACGTTTGTATCCTAGATAAGCTCACTGAAACCAGTAAACGTTTCTGAAAGGGTACAAACGGTTTCAAGTACAAGAATGTGACAACTGAAAATGTGACAGTCTTCAATGAGGAATCATCGAATACACTAAAATAAAGCAGTACACAGTCGACCAGTAACACAAATATATGGAATGAAAACGGTGTGTTGACATACAGGATAATACCATTGTGACGTTACAGAATTTGAATAATGATGGAGAAGGGTGAACCTATCAATTTGTGGTAAGGGACGCTGGTCCGGAGAGAATCGAGTAGCAAGTTAAAAGCGAAAATCGTTCTGATACCCCTGACAGTTGAATACAGGAACATGTACTGTAGAGGGTAGACTATTTTCAGAGGTGGTAATATGGACCAAGAGAAGAAAAAAAAATTTTCAATAAACATGTGATCTAAATTGCATATCTTAAGAGCTACGTGCAATTGTTCATCTTTGATACTGTGAAACACGTCTCGTCTACTGCTTGGTTTCCCTATTTTTGGGGTAGGTATTACGGGTAAAAAGAGGAAAGATTAATCCCGTCATTATGGGATCTAAAATGCAAGCCTTATGAGCTATGGGCACCAGTCCAGCAGAAGAGATGTGTTTCGCAGTATCGAAGATGCAAGAGTACTCACAGTTCTTAAGGTACACGTTTTATAATCCATATTTACTGGATATTGCTTTTCTGATTTGTTCCGTACTGCCACCTCTGAAAGTTGCCTACTCTACAATCTTAGCAAAAAAAGTAATGGTACATATACTAACTGTCAGAGGTACCAAAACGATTTTTGTTTATAACTTTCGACTCAGGATAACGTACCTCAGATTGATAGATTTCCTCTCTCCATCATCTCAGAAAGTTTGTAACGTCATCTCGGAATCATCCTGTATATGTGAACACACTGCTTTAATTCCACCTGTTTGCGTTACTGGACGACTGAGTATTGCTTCATTTTAATTTACTCGATGCTTCCTCGTTGCAGACTGTGACATTTTCAGATGGCACACTCTGCACGTGGAAGTTTTAGTCACCATCAAGGAATCACACTGTATAGATCAACAGTTCTCCTCACAAGAGGTAGCAGCTGTGGAAAAGTGTGCCCTGAAGGCAATATGCTGCAAACTACCTGATAGCAAAAAGTTTCATGCTATCGTACAGTAAAGGAAACTCGTTAGTGTGTATGAAGTTGTGTGTCCGGGATCACCGAATAGTCCCTCAGTTCTTCCCCAACCTTCTAAATTTCCTCATCTTGGCTGAAAGGTCAGGGGAAGCATGACAGTAAACCTCACCAATTGGATGCCCCCAATTTTACTGTGAAAGTTAGATGGTTACTGGATCCATTTGGAGGAACTCGGTCTCCCGACAGGGATAAAAACCCTTTGAATGTAACTCATATTTAAGGGTCTCATCAAAAATTTGCTGTCACCGTACTAGCCCACAGAAAGGCAACACCACGCTCGTTACATCTTCTAGAATGTAGTGCTATGGGCAGCGGAATTTTGACTGATTAATTCCTCAAATCATTTCTCCTTTTCAGAATGTATGCGTACGTTAAAAGATTTTTCATGTTGGTCTAGGGCGAGAAACTCTGCACATATTACCCAGTCTGAGAACTAACGCGTCTTCGACACTAGAAAGGTCACTCATCTAGACATTACCCCGTAGACTTTCTCCATTATTGTCGAGTCGATGTGTTATCAGTCCCTCTCATATGTTACCCACTGAGAAGTAGATGCCACTCTTGAATCAGGCGATCGTGTCCCTATAGGGGCTCTCAACGCAGAACAGACCCCAACAGAAAGTCGCTGAAATGGATACTGAGCATGGAAAACTTGATCATATACATCCAGCTAGCTGTGTTTCTATAATGTAACAGCGTCCAGGTCTGAGTGGAGTCCATTACAAACGAGAAATGTTCAGCTCACTCAGAACCCACTCCGTACCTTACTGCAATGCGATTTTCGCTCTATGATAAGGGGCAGACAGGCGGTGCTGTGGAAGTACCATTACGGGCCAATTTCATACAGTTTTGTAATCTTTGCTCATGACAGGATATCTTGAACTGAAATAAACAAACGACTCCCAGTAAAGTATGAGAAACGATCATGAAGATTTCCAAAACGCAGTCATCAATGTCACCTGCAATGAGACGAGGAGGCCTACACGTAAGCTCTATGCACGACGACGAGGCTCGGCAGAACTGTAGGTTGACCTCACCGTCACACATGGCATACATCAAGTATTTCGCTGCCTCAAAGGGAGTATGAAGCTGAGTAGCCATAAATTTATTTATTTATTTATTTATTTATGCATTTATTTTACCTGGCAAGATTAGGGCCTTCAGGCCCTCTCTTACACCTAACCAGGCATACTCAGATTGAACGAGTTACAGTTACTAAATAACATTAAGAACATTTAACGTATTATGCAGTATTGATGTCAAACGAAAAAAATTTGAGATTGTAACAGTAGTACAATGATAGTTATAACAATAAAAATAATTATAACAATCAACGATAATAATGATAATAGTAATAATAATAATAACAATAGTGACTAAGTATATGAAAGTAAACATACATTTCTTTTGTGAATGTCAGTTGGGAATTTTCTCGTTATATTCTTGCAGCTTGTGAGTTATTCTCATCGAGCAGAGACATAAGACGATAGAATGGGGTGAAAGAGATATATAAAAGATAGATAGGTTTGAGGAAGAGAAAAAGAATGGTAAAATTCGAAGCTGTGATGGAGAGAAGAAAGAAAGAGATGTTAGGGGCACAACAATGGTGGCTATACCGTCCCTAATATGTAAGTTTTGAGTTCCCTCTTGAATGTTGAGTAGTTCTGGATAAGACGCAGATCACAGGGGAGTGCGTTCCATAGTCGTATGGCTGAGATGGAGAATGACACGGAGAAAGATTTTGTGTTATGTAAAGGTACAGCCAAGATGATAGACGTATCCGATCTGGTATTGCGATTGTGGAATGATGATAGATGTTTAATGTGAGAAGATAAGTATTGAGGGCACCAGTGGCTAAGAAATCGATGAAGTAAGCACATCGTGTGGAGATCGCGTGCCTTATGTGGGCGTATCCAACCTAGCTGGGAGTATGAAGGACTGATATGACCATACAACCGAATATTGCACACGTATCTGACGCAAGCATTCATCACTAGCTCGAGGCATCTAGAATTTTCACTATTCGTGCCGTGTTGAACTACATCGCAGTAGTAAAGATTAGGCAAGACTAGTGTTTGGACTAATTTTTGTTTAACATGGGTTGGAAATATTTTTCTAAATTTTTGAATTGCATGTAGGGAGGAGAGCGATTTCCGGCAAGCTGTGACTGTTTGTTCTTCCCAGTTTAGGTGTTCATCCAAGATTATTCCAAGGTCTTTTACTGTTTTTTGGTATGGTAGTTGGGTACCATTGAGGAGTATTTTAGGGACCGTTTCGCGAAAGTACCGGCTGATTAACTTTGGATGAGATATAAGTGTGACCTGGGATTTCTTGGGGTTTAGTTTCAGACCTAGGTTCTGTGCCCATCGAGAAACAGAGCAAAGATCTGCGTTCATACTCGCTACTGCGCCAGCAATGTTTTTGGGGCTTGCACTTATGTACAGTTGGATGTCGTCAGCATATAGATGGTAGCTGCAGGAGTGAATCACTGAAGAAATATCATTAATATACAGTGAGAAGAGTAGTGGACCAAGGACGGAGCCTTGGGGAACTCCAGAGCGCACGCTTTTCCATGATGACTTTTCCGACCCACAAATGACTTGTTGACTTCTGTTTTTGAGGTAGCTGTCGAACCAGTGTATTGCGCTGTTTGAGAAATTCAGCTGTTTCATTTTAATTAGTAATATATCGAAGTCAACTGTGTCAAAAGCCTTGCTAAAGTCAAGCAGTGTTAGGATAGTAGCTTCACGTCTGTCCATAGCATGTTTAATGTCATCAGTTACTTTGATTAATGCAGTTGCTGTACTGTGGTGCTTTCGAAAGCCTGACTGATATTCGTCATGGATGTTATGAGTTTTGAGGTAATCCGTCAGCTGTTCATGGACGATGTATTCTAGGGCTTTAGATATTGCAGGTAGTATGCTGATCGGCCTGTAGTCACCTGGCGACTTAGGGTTGTCAGTCTTGAGTATAGGCTGGATTAAACTTTGCTTCCACTCAGTAGGATATATACTACTGACAAGAGACAGGTTGAAGATGTCTGTGATAATTGGAATAATAGTGGCTACGACGTTTTTAATCATGCCAATGCTCACTCCATCATTTCCTACTGCCTCGGAAGAGATTCTCATAATTGCCTTGTGTACTGTGCCGGTAGTGACATGTTTTAGGAAAAACTTGTCTCTCAAGAGATTGATATCTTGGGGCTGGTAATTTGTCGCTGCGTGGCAGATTACAGCTGTTGAGAAGAAATCGTTTAATTCTTCTGCAGACGCTTGATAAACAGCGTCATATCTTCGCTTCCCTATACCGAAACTGCGCAGCTTTTTCCACAGTGCAGCAGGTTTTGATATGCCGCATAGACAGAGCGGGCATGTCTGATTTTGGCATTTCTCACGCTTTGCTTCGTTCTGTTTCGGAGTTTCCTATAAGCTTCGTACGCCTCGGGAGTTGGGTTACGCTTGAAGGCCCTGTGTGCAGCATCACGTTTATTCATTAACTGGCGTAATGCAGTGGTGAGCCATGGAGCAGGAGCTCTCTTTACCTTGACAGTGCGTTGAGGAGCATGTTTATCATACAGTGCAATAATTTTGCTACATAATTGCCGAATTTTTCCGTCTAAAGTCGGTTCATTGCTTATATCACGCCAAGGGATGTCTGAGCAATCCTTTTGAAGAGCGTCATGGTTAACATTTTTTAAGTTTCTGTAGGTTACCAGGTGAGATTTTTCTTTGGTAGTATGCACTGAGTAATTTAAGAATATCACGTCATGAGCAGAGAGTCCCGGAGCGGATGTCTGATTGGCGCGGATTATTTTATCTGGTCGCTTTGTTGCTATTATATCTATGAGTGTGTGGCTGTGTGACGTGTGGTGAGTTGGGTCCAGCGGTGTTAAACTCATATCATTGGAGTGGAACAGTCGCCTTAGTTTTTCGGCAGAGGGAGATTTTAACTGTAAGTCGATGTTTGTGTCGCCCATAATGATTATGTGTTCATACTGTGTCACGAGTGAGGACAGGGCAGACTGAAAGGAGAACATGGCACCGATGTTTGGAGGTTTATAGATTACTCCAATTAGCAGTTTCTGATTTGATGTATTTATTTCGAAAAACAAGAACTCTGCTTCTCCTTCGCCCTTTGCATCCGATGTGCATAGTACAGTAGGTGTCAGATCAGAGCGAACATAGGCACCCACACCACCCCCGCGTCGTGTTTCACGATCTGCCCTTAGGAGAGAGTAACCAGCGATTCGGATAGCGTCGGAAGAAATGTTTGGTTTCAACCAAGTTTCAGAGACGAGGATAATGTGGAACAGCGATTGGCAGAACAGGTCACAGAACTCGTCGAAGTGAGCCGTTAGCGACTGCGCGTTCGCGTGGGCCACAAAGAGCCCGCCGCCGGAACCGGTCCGTCCCATTGTGGCCGCCTGTAGGACCGAGCGCGCTCCGTTTACCTGCTGGCCGGAAGAGGGACAAAAGCTGGATTTCGCGGGGGAAGACATGTTTACAGGTGTCCAAGGTCGTGACTGACTCAAGCGTCTGTGAACTAAAGGTGAAAAACACGCTGGAAGTATCGGAGAAGGGAGCGAAAAGAAAGATGGAAAGTGGCAGTAGTGGTTACGAAAAAGATAATAGTAGTAGTAGTGGTAGTGGCGAAGATGAAAATAACAGATATAGAAAGGCGGTTGTAAGCAGATTCCTGTTAATGGAGAATGTTAATTCCCATTTAACTGACAATATGAGTATACATGAGCACTTATGATAGACAAATAAAGAAACAATATTTATGTGAAATAATTGACTGATTTTAAATAGAGTACTTATGGTACTTATAGAAATAACGGAGCTATATTTAAGCTAAAACATGAAACGAAAGAATAAAAATTAACTTATATTAGACAGATTACAATATGAGACTTTGTGTCTCGCGAGATTTCGCTCAGTCTTTCAGTTCGAACATGTTCGTCACCGTTTTCCTCCCTCCTTCCGTCTTGACTACGATCCTGCCGTCCTGGGTCCATACATTTTGAAGGCCGAACTGTGTGATCGCAGCGTTCAAAACTTTTAGTCTTTCGCGCGTCAGATCTTCCCTCAGGGTAACCCCACTCTTGGCGAGTTTTCTTTTCTGAGCAAACACTTCAGCTCTTTTCCGGTACGACACAAATTTAATTATTATAGGCCTGGGTTTCGTGGCGCCTGGTATCCTGCGCCCAACACGATGGCTTCTGTCAATATCGGCCACGTCGATCTGCACGCCAAGTTTCTCACGCACGAGGCTAATGGCCAGGTCGTCGGTGTTTTCGCGATCGTTTTCAGCTACCCCGAACAAGCGCAAGCTGTTCCTTCGCTGATACTGCTCAATTTCATCGGTGGCAAGAGACAGTTTAGCTTCTAGCTCGGCGGCTTTTTTCTCTTGTGCGGCCAAGGACTTTCTAAGAGACTGGATTTCGGTGCTGTTGCGCCCGACAGACTCTTGCAGTTTGTCCATGACCGCGGCCGTCACAGAGTCCGTGATGGATTGGACGATTACATCTAGCGTGTCTTTGCTGTGCAGCGCCGCACTCACCTGGGACCGGACGAGCTCCCCGATGTCGGGAAGCGGGGCCTCACCTGCCGCCGGAGACCGGGCGCCCGCGCTGCCTGCGCCCCTGTAGCCTCGCCTGCTGCCGCTTACTCGTGCTCTTCCCATTTTTCACTCACTTATCACTTATAAATTAATGTATAACAGTGAAGATCAGTACAACTGCTCTTTCCCAATGTTGAATCGAATTTACTCTGTCTAAAATTCCGGGCACTGATCTCGATAGTGCTCAGATTCTGTACATCATGACGCTAATACTTATTAGTTACTCAAAGGAACATATCTTCCCACTTACGAACAAAATGTAGTACCTGGTTTCGGTGGCACCACACGGAAGTGGATAGGACCCTTACTGTTTACAGTGGCTATAAATGATCTAGTAAAGTATGTCGGAAGCTCTTTAAGTTTGTTCGCCAGATAATGCGGTTGTCTATAAGAAGGTAAAAATGTAAGGAGGCAGTAACGACTTGCAGAAGGACCTATAGAGGATTAATGAATGGTGATGTGGCTGGCAGTCTTTTCCGAGCGTAAATAAATTGAATATATAGCGTGTAGGTACAAAAAGAAATTTACTGCTACACAACTGCACTACTGATGATATATTTCTAGAAACAACGGCTACCGTAAAATATTTATGATTATCTATCCGGAGCGACCTTAAGTGGATGACCACATAAAACAAACAACAGGAAAAGCTAAAGCAAGAATGAAATTTATAGGAAGACTCTTAAGGAAACGTAATGCATCCGCTAAAGAAGTGGCTTAAAAGCCGCTTGTTCGGCCGATTCTTGAGTATTGTTCACAAGTCTTGGATCCTTACTAGACAGTACTGACAAAGGCGATCCAACGAAGAGCTGCACGTTTCGTCACTGGATCGTTTAGTTGCTGCAAGAAAGGTACAGAGATGCTCAACACATTCCTGTAGCAGACGCTACAAGAGCGACGTTGCCGGCCGGAGTGTCCGAGCCGTTGTAGGCGCTACAGTGTGGAACCGCCCGACCGATACGTTCGCAGGTTCGAATCCTGCCTCGGGCATGGATTTGTGTGATGTCCTTAGGCTAGTTCGGTTTAAGTAGTTCTAAGTTCTAGGGGACTGATGACCTCAGCAGTTAGGTTCCATAGTGCTCAGAGCCATTTGAACGATTTGAAGACCAACGTTATGCAACACGGAGAGGCTTACTACTGAAAGTCGAGAGAGTAATTTCCGGCCAAGTTTGGAGAACACATTACTTACTCCGACATACGTCTCGCGACATGACCACAACGAGATAATTCGAGAAGTTAAGGTAATACAGAGGTTTACCGAAAATCATTCTTCCCACGAGCCATCGCTAATGCAACAAGGAAGGAGGGATCAGATAGTAATACCAGAAGTACCTCCTCACGGACATCGTCAGGTTACTTGCGGAGTATCGTTGTAGATAGGTAAACGAGATGTAGCAATGTGAGATACCTGTCTGGTGGGAGATATATTTCGCACATTATTATCTTGATGGGTACTGGTAATCCACAAATAAAGAAAAGGAATTATCAGAATCGGAAGGATTTTGGTATACGTGATGTACATGCACAGACAAACAGTTTCGGAATTACTGGATTATTTATTCAAGACAAAGAACTTCACAAATTTAGTAAGTCAATAGCACGCTGACCGAACTCTGGCCCTTATGCAAACAGTTATTCTGATTGGCATTGATTGATAGAGTTTTTGGATGTCCTCCTGAGGGATATTGTGCCAAATTCTGTCCAATTGGCGAGTTAGGTCATCAAAATTCTGTGCTGGATGCAGAGCCCAGCCACTAATGCTCCAAAATTTCTTTGTTGGAGAAGTGTCCGGTGGGTCACTACAGCACAGCGGTACGTCGACGATACTCCACACCCCGTTTTGCTGCCTTTAATGGCAGGCCATCCGTGCCTTACATTTCAGTAAGATAATGCCCGCTCGCATACGGTGAGAATTTATACCGCTTGTCTTCGTGCTTGCCAAACTCTGCCTTGGCCACCAAGGTCACCGGATGCGTCTCAAATGGAGAACGTATACAACATTATGGTCAGGCCAGTCCAACCAGCACGGGATTTTGGCGCTCTAACTCGCCAATTAGTCAGAATTTCGCATAATATCCCTCAGGAGTTCATACAACAACTCTATCAACCAATGTCAAGCACAATAACAGCTTGCATAAGGACTAGAATTTGGCCAAAGCGTTACTGACTTGCTCAACTTGTGAACCGCCGACGTTTCGGAAAGTTTTGATATGCCATTCAGTAGCATTAGACGACAGATACTTCAGCGTCACTGCAGTAACTACGATGGCAGCTTGAACTAACAACTGTGTAAAAAGGCTGTTTACGGTTTT
Organism: Schistocerca gregaria; assembly: GCF_023897955.1. Lineage (NCBI taxonomy): Eukaryota > Metazoa > Arthropoda > Insecta > Orthoptera > Acrididae > Schistocerca > Schistocerca gregaria. The sequence continues at coordinate 596,277,274 of NC_064931.1, read as the reverse complement.
ATGTTGGTGAGACCTCGTAGGGCTCTGTATGAAAATTGCTGACTGCTCTGTGTGCAGTCTGTGGCTGGTTGGACTCATTGTTGGAATATTCGCTAGTGCAGTGTTGGGCAGTTGGATGTAAACAACCCGTAGCGTGGGGCACTTGGAGATGAGCCGCCAGCATTGATGGATATGAGGAGAGAGATGCCAAAAATTTGAGAGGCTACTATGAGCGGACGACCTGGACGTGTGTCCGTCAAGGAAATTTGTTTAATTGGATGTCACAAAATGACTTTTGAACGCTATTAAGGTAAATATATTGTTTTTTCTCTATCAAAATCTTTCATTTGCTAACTATGGTTATAAGTAGTTAGAAACTTTTATTTAGCTGGCCGTATTGGCGCTCACTGTATTGCAGTAGTTCGAGTCACGAAGATTTTTGTGAGGTAAGTGATTCATGAAAGGTATAAGTAATTGTTTGTCAGGGCCATTCTTTTGTAGGGATTATGGAAACTCAGATTGCGTTGCGCTAAGATATTGTGTGTCAGTTTAGCGATTATCAGAATAAGTAAAGAGAAAACTGAGTACGTTGAGTTTTGCTCACCTGTTTGAAAATCAAATATCGTAAGAGTTTTTCCAGCACTACCATTCTTTACATACAAAGGAGAAGTTTCCTATGTATCAAAAGACGCGTTCGGCAAGTCAGTTGCGAGCGGACAGTGTGGAGTGGTAGACGTGCAACCATGATATGTCACCGTTGTTGTGTCACAAATCGCCATGGAGCAACATCTCAAAATCGAGCGTTAAGACATTCTCCAGAATGTTCTGAAGAAAAGTGTGTGCAAAGTTTGTACTGCACACCTTGATTCCCGAACAAAAACAGCGACGCATGCACGCCTGACGCGACTTAATTGACATGCAAAACGCGGACAATTCTTTTCTGGAATAAATCATCAATGGTGAGGAGAGCATGTGTTACCTACACTAATCCACCACGACACTTGATAAAAAGAAATTCGCATGGATAGTCAACCCTTTGATGACATAACCGACACTCAAGCAGAATACCAAAGAAGGACTCTTATTATAGCCACGTGGTTGTATGAACGCTCTGTGCGTTGTTCTCAAGTGGTGAGACTACGTAGAACACTTTAAGCCTTAGAGCCTCCACGTCAACTTTTCTCTGTTTCTTATTCCACTCTAGAAACTTTTTAGACTGAATAGGTATCTAAAGAAGTTAAAAGAACAAAAAAGAGTAAAAGTAAGGTCGAGAATACAGTTGTTGGTGAAAGTTGAAAGAACGTGTCACAAGCAGCATGTTCTTTCCATTTAAGGTTACTCATAATTATGTTGACGATATGCAGGGAGGGGCCTATGTAGGGAGACGTATTTGTAGCAGCAGCTGGTCTCTGACAGTCTTAGGAAGAGAGGATTAAAGTTTTAGCGTCACATTCACAGAATAAATCATAACAGGCTGACCAAAGGCATTCTTATTCTTGTCGTTTCTATTAAAGTTACGAACAACAGCCCACCTTCAGCTTAAAGAGAACTACATAAAGATGATTTGTCAACAAGCATTAATTTGCAGACTAACCACGTACTGGAACAAATAAACTTTGGACCGAATAGCGAAATAGGGACTTTAGCGTCAAGATGAAGAAATGTCGGGAGAACAGGAAAGAAAAATCGGTAGCTACGTAAGTTCAGCCCCACTCCTCACCTGGGGACGACGATGTAATTAAAATTAATAATAATCATATCGTAATATTAATAACAATCATAATCCTTTCCTAACACCTGCGGTAGTTGTATATAAGTCGCAATGTTGTGCTAAAAACTTACATTTGTCTCCCACCAACTGATGGTTGGAATAATGTTAGTTAACCTTAGCAGCATATGACCATTATCTTCACTGACCAAACAGAGTATATTGCAAAATAACCATTTGTTGTGGTAACTGTATTTTTAAGCACGTGTAAATACACTAGTCTAAAAGTTAACAGTAATAGTGACGATAACGTTCAACTAGCCAAACTGAGGAATTCGATCGAAGAGCATTCTACGCCCCCCTGCCCTTGACAAGTAATGCTCTGCTGTTCCACTGTATGGCTGGATATGCGAGAAGGTACTGTAAGTGCGGTACAAAACGCCCTCTACCATGTACTTTTCCGCGAATCGACGAGTTTCGGTTCAGATATATGTGTAAAGATAAGAGTGAAGTGAGTGAACCGTTCGTCAGCAGAGCACGATAATGCGGTGCGCCGGGCCTCCACTGACACAGATCGCGACCGAGGAAATGTCGCAACTCTTTGGAACGACTTCAGCAGCGAACGATCCTGTGTTCCCGTTGCTCGCCGGGAAGATTCGAATGTAGAAGGGCGAGTTGGCTCGCAGCCGGCTATCAACTTTCCTACAATCTGATGAAGGAATGTCTCTCGGGGCACCGTTCTACTCATTTAATACCTATTGCTTTAATGTGGTCACATATTCCATAACATGATTCAACTGTTAACCTGTCTATTGAAAAAAGGTGCAGTACAAAAATTAACACAGTATGAAAGCCTGTCATCGGAATGTACTGTAATAGTCTGCTAGCTATCAGACACGCTACTTGCATAACGTCTTTCACGTATTAAGCCCATACATTTTCTTACAGTTTCAAAGGATGTCAATCGTTTTATTAGTTTGTGTACATGGTAAAATGCAGACTACGGCTCATTTGTAGAAAATTATTCATTAGGTGACCAGGCAGGTAGATTATGGAATAGTCTAATGCACAATTTTCATAATTTCTTGTCATCTTCTACATATTGCATTTTAAACATTTTAAATTTTACAAACATAAAAATAATTAACACCAAATGCTCTGCTCACCTTACCTATGAACTTATTTGCGAGTATAAATAAAAAAAATGCCAAACAAACCAGATACATAGAAGTTCTTCAATCGGTGTCGAAAACTAATTTTCTACCGGAAAAACAGTGCGACACTGGCGTTGAAGTGCACTGTTATATAAATTTAGAAGTGTCACAGTTGCAATGTTTCTATGATTTACCTTGGTTGAATGGACTGGAAAATATAGTTTTCAAAAACCTCAAAAGAGTCACTTCTTCTTGTGAGTCGAGACTGGTTTAGTTGTTTACAGATTTTGAATATGAGGCCGAATTTCTCTGCAGCTACTCTTCGACAATTACGAGTTTCGTGGACAAGAAATATAGGTGAGCAGGAGGGGCATATTTTCTTTTCTTTGTTGCTGTCAACTTAAAGGTCGTCACAGATTTTGTATTTGGTAAGTTTAGGGAAGTCTCAGAGCGGATCCGTTGTTGGTCTTTGTTTGAGGAACTGTGCAGTACGTATACTTCGACCGAACTGTCTTTTGACAGCAAGACTTCTGATCCTACTTTTAAATTTACAGCTGGATTTAACGAAGCCATGTTTTAACTGGTTAGAGAACCCGGCGAGCTACTAAAGGAAGGAATAGGGCCGCTGTTTCAGTGTGTCAACGTCAACGACTGGGAGAACGATTCCTGACCACTTTGATATTGAGGCCAGTGACGTCTTTGGCATATAAAAATAATCGTTGGTCTACAGGCACGAGCTTCATTTTAATTAATTTAAACAGTATTGTTCTCGTGGGAAAATGTCTCATGGATAAGACGACTACACCAACAGTCAGAAGCCGGCCGGCCGATGTGGCCAAGCGGTTAAAGGAGCTTCAGTCTGGAACCGTGCGACCGCTACGGTCGCAGGTTCGAATCCTGCCTCGGGCATGGATGTGTGTGATGTCCTTAGGTTAGTTAGGCTTAAGTAGTTCTAAGTTCTAGGGGACTGATGACCACAGATGTTAAGTCCCATAATGGTCAGAGCCATTTTTGGAACCAACAGTCAGATACGCATTACAACGGAAAGCAGATTAGGGCTTAACTCCACGCCAATGAAGAAGTTGTTAGAGACGGAGTACATGCTCGGAATGGGGAGGAGATCAACGATGTTATTCTCGAAGGGACCTTTGCAGAATTTCCCTTAAGCTATTTCGAGTAACCACAGACACCTGAATCTGGAAAACCGGCTAAGATTTAACTGTCGTGTTTCAGAATACAAGGACATCATCATCTCGCAACGCCTCATACGATGTGCATTAAAATCTTCAGAAAAATGCATTTATTATTTGATGTGTTTCTGGAGACGTATATAATTTACAACACTGCGAATTTTCGTGAGAGCCAGTGTTCGATACGTTGTAGGTATCACAATGAAATTACTCGCAGATTAGCTGTAGATTAATTTTGATTTTATCTAAATATTTGTTTGTAAATAGCGGTTAAAGTGGAATCTAAAGTTGAAATTACATATCAGCAGAAGGCTAATTAAGGTTTTGTCATTCCGAGAGGTCATTCTACAGATTAGAATGCAGAAATAACGTACTGGAAGAACGGGTAGTGTTCATAAGTAATAAAAACATTGAGACTAATAATGAATTTAAGGAAAAAGAATATCTGGCAGCCGCACTGACCATAGTCAACACCATATTCATAAGAAATTACTGTTATTATCGGTATTAACAAATTTCTTTGTCTCGAACGTTTCTGCTGAAGTGTTAAAACACCGTATTCAACACAAGTAAAAACGTATCTTCTTGTGCACACTATATTTTTTGGTAGTGTAGTAAGTTTTATGGTATCCCCATATTTAATTATCGTTTTTTTAGTCTAGGAAGAAATGATACCTGAAAATCAAACCCAGTTTAATTATTTTCCTGGTCGTTTGTAGTCAATTAACTGACAGGACTTCACCAATGTAGCACCTTTGTTGACGACTACTATACAACATTTCTTCGGGAATATCTTTTAGTTGCATACTCCTTATCACCCATGGCCTTTACGTTCGGTATTGGTGTGCGGCGTGGTAGCTTGGTAGGTAAGTGTTAGGTTACCAGTTCGGAGATACTGAGTTCAATCCCCAGCCGGTCTTCTTACTGATCACTTAGTTCTTCTCCGGCAATAATTTCTAAGTGCGAAAAATGCTAAGTTGCTCTACGATTCGGAGTCCACGGTATAATGAAGATCCTACGGAATTGGCTAAGTGAGTCTTTCCTAAATATCTCAGGAAACTAAGGTATATCACCTCCAATAGAACCATTCCCCTAGCAAAGCACTAAGGCTTTAAATCAGTCATCAGGTTGCAGTTTAATTTTAATTTATTTAACGGAAGAGCCGTAAAAATCTCTTACTGTAGTGCTTTATCTTCTGGCTTATTATAAGTCATTCAAGAACTAGAGCCATATGTCTTAATATCTTATAATACGTTAAAGAAGTTGTTGAAATTTCTGGCATGACACACAATGTTTCCAAGGTGTGTTTGGTAATTCTGTATAGGCAATAAAGGGTGCCTCATAGAGACATTCGTTTGCAGAAAAATTTCCCATTATATGACGAGTACGTAGACGCTGATGTAATGCTACTAATAGACATTCACCAATTTTGCTTTTAATTCTTAAATTTGGTGCTATTGTAATGTGGTGGGACAGAATAATCAATTTAAGTAACTATTTTCTCCGTATTTTATTTTTGTCGGGGTAACGTAACTTACCAATACAAAAATATACCTCTAAAATGCCGTAAGAGAATTTAAAGATATCGACAGCATTCTGAAAGATTGTTCTGCATTTGAGGCTGCTGAAACGACTCATTGGAGAAGCGGGAACGGCTCATAAGAAATAATCGTAGAGTTGTCTGCGAAATCCCACGCGTATGAGCGCTGCAGCCGTTGCTCCTAATTAGTTGCTCAAGTAATAACTGGCTGGGGAATTTAGCGTGAACACCCGACCACCTGTGCTGCATGTATATACGAAAGAGGTCAGATAATAAAACGGCTGGATCTTTATTTGCTTTCTCAAATGTAAATAAAATTCTCTCACTGAGTGTAGAGGAAATACTTAATGTAGCCCCAGTGGTGCGTATTTATCACAAGCGTATTACTATTCTTAAGCTATCTGAAGATGAAATGTAAAAATACCAAGGCGCTGACTGCGTAAGTCTGGTTAGTTGCTTCGGACATCATCTTCAATCTACGATTATTCTTAAATGACGGCGTTCGGATATTGTCAACCGTTCTATCTAGGTAGTTTTTCAACCCTGTCTACTGAGTCTTATGTATATATGTTTTAGAGCGCATTTGCAAGCTCTTCTACAAAATAATACAATATTCTTTACTTCACTTTCTTTCCGATAATAGGTATCTAGATGGAAAATTATCTAAACAGAACAAAATACGTATAAAGAAAATTACTTGTAATTCATCGCACAGAAAATGTAAATCGCAGTTTAAATCTGCAATAAAGCAGAATATGGATGAACTACTGTGAGGAGCATAGTGAACACATCACCGTTGCCAAGCCAGACTTGAGCCAAATCTCACAACCTCAAACGAAGAAGAGATTGACACAATGTATATCAAGATAAAATAAATTATCCATATAGTTACGGAACTCTAAAATTTGATTGTGTTACGGGACTGGAATTAGATTGTACGAGAGTGAAGAGAAGGAAGAACACGAGTAGAACATTGACTATAGGATGCGAACGGAAGAGGAAGTCGAGTGGTAAAAGTTTTAACAGAGGACTGGTTTAATCATTGTTAATACTGGTCTTAATAATCGTGAAAAAGTTTGTACACATGAAGCAGATCTGGTGGGACAAGAAGGATTCATAAAAAATACATAGTGATGAGACACAGATTTCGAAACCAGATTTTAACCCGCAAAAGATTTCCAAGGGAAGACGTGGACTTCACGCATAGTTTATTGGTAATGATCTAAAGATTAAAACTGAAGAAATACGAGAAAATTAGGAAGTTAAGAAGACGTGACCTGTGTAAATTGTGAGAACCCGATGTTTGTTGAGAGCTACCAACGGATCATCAGGCAATATTTGGCTGGAAGAGGGGGAAGGAATACGACAGACAGCGAATGCTTCCACTGCCATAGAGTGTGAATCCTGAATCCTTCCTGGTCATGCTGACAAAGTTTTATGATGTATTTGTAAAAGTATAGACTGTGGAAATTGAAATGTCCTGTGGTACCTCTCCTGCTCCAAGTTGGGCCATTTAACGTGTTACTCCCACTTAAAGACAACATTCCTAATGAAACATTCGGTTACATAATTATATATGGTAAAAAGAATTCAACTTATGGTGGACAACACAGAATATTTGCTGAAAATTTATAAATGTAACTAATGATATCCTATTATATTTAACTATTTTCCTGGTTAGCCCTTTTCATGTAGATTATGTTTTTATTTTTAAATTTTAAAATGAATTAATATTTGTTTGAGAAAATAACAAAAATCCGTCCATTCTGGAGACCTGATATTACATAATTCTACCACTTACATGCCTCGAAGCTGACTGAAGTATTTATCGCTATCCTCTAGGGCGAAAAGGCAGATCAGGGCGACATTTAGGTCACATTACACTGTCAAACCAGTTGCCTGGATGGCTTTAGCATCTGAAACTGGTTCAGGAAACCACTTACAGATAACGCCACATGTAGAAATATTTGTCCTCGTATCAACTTTGTCACTCGATTATCAGCTATATATACGATTTGTGAACGCTTTTTTCATTCCATGTTGATCCAAGCTGAATGCAATAGCTATTAGACTAGGCGGCCAACGCTATTGTATTAAGCCCATCTGGAAGAAGATGAACCATCAGATGTCAGCATCTCTTCAATCTATATAAAGATGCAGCCAACAAGAAGATGGGTAGATAGAGAGAACAACCAAAGCTGCAGAGATACGACGTCATCGTCGTACAACAGTTTACAAAGATATAGAAAACATTGAACTTACTTCGACATCAGGAGACAAGAAAAACGGCATTCCTGTGAAGCGTGTTGCAGCCCAAGCCCTCATCGATGGACCTTGTGTATTTCTTCGATGTTCACTGAATTTTAGCTTGGATATGAACGACACATTCTCAAATGGAAATGGATGGTTCACCGTTGCCATAGTGAGAGGTGGTAGTGGAGTGTCTACTGTACCTGGACTTGAAAGCTTTCATGATAGAGATGTAATTGCCTATCGTACTTATCATATGTTTGAAATTGCTAATAAAGATTTTGGTAAATCTGCTTATGATTCTACCTCTCCACTTGTATTGTATACACGTAACAAAAGAAAACTCAATCCTAATCGATCTATATTTATTTGGATTAAAGGTAAAGGTGTATGTGAGATGTAAAATTTGTTGGTGATTGTACTGTTTATTTTAATAAATAAAGAAAATTCTAACAAAAACCCCCACAAGCGTTCTCCTAGCATGAAGGTCTTGCCCTTTTTGAGAGTAAATTTATTTTTTAATCTTATTTAAAGTCTGCTCAATATGGCAATTAAAGGGAGTTTTCAAAAATAAAATTGTTAAATAGTGTTAAACTTTGATATATATTTTTAATGTTGGATGGCCATCCAACACTGAAATAAGAAATTTAAACTACACAATAATTTTTATTTAAAAAACTAAAAATTGTTTTATTAATTTTTTATTTTACTAACGTTTATTTTAAAAAATTAAAATTAGTTTATATATAAACGTAACAAAGAACCAGACATGAGCAAAAATTTTGATGCTTTATTAAACGAGCTTAATAGTTTCAATAATGACTTATGGGAGGTTTTACTAAATTAATAGAACAAAGGAAATACATCAGTTCTAAATGACAGATATAAAATTATTCTTCCAGATCGTTATACTAAAAGCTTTTTCGATGATGAAGATAAATTAGAATACTTGTTGGTTTCATACTTATATATAGGGGTAATAAAAGCAAAAGCCTGTTATCGATTTTGAAAAATACATTGAAGTTTTTTAGTTCATTTTTTATTTCCTTGTTTATCATTTTTAACTTATCCTATCGTTTCTTCTCCCGTAATTTGAAAGGGTTTGTACAACAAACCCTTGGTCGGTATTGCAGCGTTAGGACCAGGAAGCTTTTAGGTTAGAAAAATTGTGGTTTTTATGTCAGGGGAAAATTGGGGGGATGATAACTGAGGTGATGATTTCGTTAGCTTTCGCTGCCTACTCTAGAACTCTTAGATGATAACTACTATCTACACTGCCCAGTCACTTGACTTGCTTGAATATCATACCGATCGAGATGGTCCCACAGATTCTCGATTGGGTTTCAATCTAGGTTGTTTGGTAGCCAGGGGAGTGCAATAAACTCATCCTGATGCTCTTCGAGCCACGCACCTACACTGCGAGCTGCGTTACACGTTGCACTGTCCTGCAGGTAGATGTCATCGTGTCGAGGATACATGTTTCGGACATCATGGTCCATGAGGCGAGATGCATGCTTCTGGTGATACACTGCGCCCTCCATGATGAAATCATTCAGGAAATGCCTCGGAAACATCGCCAAGACTGTAACGTTCCCCCCTTCTTGCGGGGTGTTTGCTTTTGACGTTTCACGCTGTACACGTCAACTGCCATCTGTCCGACGGAGCTGAAAACGTGATTCATCTGAATTGGCCGCCTGTCACCACTTACTGGGCGTCCAGTTGCGGTACTGGCGTGCAAATTCCAGCCTTCGGCGCCAATAAACAGCGTTAGCATGGTTGCAGAAACCACGCGCCTGCTGCAGGCACCCATATAGCAGCAACGTCAGCATAACATTCGTTGAGGAGACACTGTTGGTAGCCCCTTGGTTCACATGGGCGGCCAGCTACTCAACAGTTTCACGTCTATTCACCCGTACAGTACCCACAGCCATCATTCACTCCTGTCATCTATGGCCTGTGGTGCACCGATGTAATGAATTACTGCTTTGTATAAATGTGTTGTTAGTTTATTATCTTCAATACTACAAAAAAAATGTATACATCGTACTTAGAATACTTCTATCAGCCAAGTCAATATTTAGAAAACAATAGCTTATCTTAGAACCTCAAAACTTTCGTAAAAATATAACTCTGCCCATAGATAAACCATTTGTATGTGAACAAAAACTGTCAGTCGACAACATGGCGGATAACGCAGTGCGCCTGTGCAAAATACGCGATAAAAAGTGTTTGTGTTTTGTTGTTGCATAAAAGAAGAAAAGCCAAGAAAATACAAGGAGAGGAGCATGTAAGTAAAATGAACAACTGATAGTGTGTGACTTTAAACTCGCAAAATTGAAGTAAATGATTGGAGTCGTTGCTTTTGCACAGGCCTGCTGCAGCATCCAAACTGCTGTCGATCTTGTACTACTGCAGTAACTGAAGATCCATGTAATTTGCCAGCTGAAGATGGGTGCAAACCCGCAACGCATATTGGCGTAAATAAAAAAAGCATTAAAAAGTGGCTGGTTGCCGTATTTTTTCAGTGAAATATCAGCTTCCTGCTATCTTGAAAGGGATAACTAAAAGTTATGTGTTGTTTTTCAATAGAACTTTGTATCTTTGTTCTTGCAAGATGGTGGCAAATTCAGGTAACGTTGACGGAGAGGGCTAGTGATCACGCGCCCTTCTATCACAAGTGAACCACAAACGCTCAACAATAATGACATCACATCACTGTGATGGCAGGGAAGATGTCACGATTCACCCATGTGCTCAGAAAACAAGTTATGAATGTATGAATGATGCGAGCTGTGTGACCAGGGACCCTGTCGTCTTGGGACACATCATCATCACTGGCGAACAAACATCGTACCATGGAATGCCCATGATCATGTAAAATGACTACATAATCCTTGGCAGCAATGGGAGCTTTCAGTGTACCCATGGGGACCTTGGAATATCACAATACGGCTGCCCAGATCATCACCGAACCCCTACCATGATTCACTATTGTGATATAAACTCGGGCGCAATTTGGAAACAGTGTGAAACAAGACTCATCCGATCAAAAGACTTTGTTCTATATCTCCATATTCCAAGTTGTTGCCTTCAGCACCACGTTTTCCATTTACGTGCATTTGCATCATCGATGAATGGTTTTAGAATTCCAGCTCCCCCTTCAGTTCCCTACTCCTGGAACTATCTTTGCGTTCTTTTGGTGCTGAAATGTTTCACGAGTGTGACATTCAGTTCTGCAATGACTTTTGCATCTGTTATCTCGTTTTGTTTAGGGACTAAGTTATCAGTGGGAGAAACTAGAAACCAGTTTTGAACCGTGTTGTGATTGTTTTCGGTGCTTGATTTGAAAGCCAGTGGGCGGATTGAAGAATTTTGGATTACACAGTGATTGGTTGGTGGTATAAGACTAGTAACAATATCAGCCCTATTTCACGAGTCAAATCAAGGTCTTACTCAGACTGATAGTATACGTAGAGCACTGCAGAGAAATAGTTTGGATCTGCAAACAAACATTTCAGAATAAATCTATGGAAGTTGGACAAAAATGTACAAGCACCGCGAGAAATACATGCTTGAACCTAAATACAGATGCTAGCCAAGCCGGAAAACTGCGGTGTTGTATTTGACCACCTGTGCATTGTCCTCAGTACGTTGCAAGTGTCAGTCGTTCAAAAATGGTTCAAATGGCTCTGAGCACTGTGGGACTAAACATCTGAGGTCATTAGTCCCCTAGACTTAGAAATACTTGAACCTAACTAACCTAAGGACAACACACACATCCATGCCCGAGGCAGGATTCGAACCTGCGGCCGTAGCGGTCTCGCGGTTCCAGACTGCAGCGCCTAGAACCGCTCGGCCAATACGACCGGCTGAAGTGTCAGTCGTGGTCAGAACAGTATTTTGTGTAGCAGTGAAATATGTCGGAGATAAGTGAATTCGAAAGTCGTAAAATTCTAGGTGCTCGAATGGTGCGTGCTTCCGTAACCAATGTAGCCGTAGTGTTTTCTATTTAAAGAGGCACCTCACCGTAAATTTACACCACGTACAGGGAAGTAGGAAATCATAATCCGCTGTCACAACACGAACCTGAGTGTGTGTTGAGTGATCGTGACAGGACAGTCACTGAAGATGGTTTTGACGAAAAATAAGAGGACGAAAGCTGAAAAAGTCACTGCAGAAATGATTGCAGAGCTAGGTGAAATCGGAAACCATTCATAAGTGATGCAAAAATTGATGCTCACTGTCATTAAAAATGTGTCACACTGTTTCCATATTCTGGCCGACTTTACGTCCAAAAAGTGAAACATGGCGGGTGTTTGGTGATGATTTCGACAGACATATCATGGCGTCCCATGCGAGGTTGCAGTTCTGGCAAGAATTATGTCACCATTTTGGCTGGTCAGGTCCATCCTATGGTACACCTTGTTTGTTCCCCTATGAAGACGATGATGCGTTTCAAGATGAGAGGATCCTGTCCACGTAGCTCGCATAGTTCAAGACTGGTTTTTGGAGCCTGAGCCTGACGTTTCCTCTGCCACCACACTCATCAGAGCTCAATAGTTTTGAAGCTTTATGGCGTAATTTGGAGTGAAGGGTGCGTTTTCACTATCTACTTCAATCATCGTTAACTGAACCCGCCACTATTTTGCAGGAAGAGTGGTATAATATTCCCTTGAAAACCACACCGGCCTTGTATTTATTCATTCCGAGACGACTGTGAGCTGTTTTGAACGTAAACGGTTTTCTTATAATGTTTTCATATTTTTGTTCTTCCCCTGTATGTCACATAACGTCTCGCTCAGCGCTGAAAGTGAGCGGATTCCTGACGGGGCCGCGACTGGGTGTTCATCCAACGCCAAGGAAGATCCGAGGACGGATGAAAGGAAAGTTACAAACGTATCTGGGAACATGTTTAACAAAATTTGGTAATGTTTCATCGGCGGGAGCCATCGGGTAGAAGGGAATTTCATAGATAACAGAGAGACCTTACTATCACTGCTAACCTCAACGCCTAGTGCGTAACCTAATGTCCTTAGAAGAGGAGGCAATCGAACATTTGATTCAAGATGCATGGCAGAGTGAGATAATGTTGTTGTTGTTGTTGTCTTCAGTCCTGAGACTGGTTTGATGCAGCTCTCCATGCTACTCTATCCTGTGCAAGCTGCTTCATCTCCCAGTACCTACTGCAACCTACATCCTTCTGAATCTGCTTAGTGTACTCATCTCTCGGTCTCCCTCTACGATTTTTACCCTCCACGCTGCCCTCCAATGCTAAATTTGTGATCCCTTGATGCCTCAAAACATGTCCTACCAACCGATCCCTTCTTCTAGTCAAGTTGTGCCACAAACTTCTCTTCTCCCCAATCCTATTCAATACCTCCTCATTAGTTACGTGATCTATCCACCTTATCTTCAGTATTCTTCTGTAGCACCACATTTCGAAAGCTTCTATTCTCTTCTTGTCCAAACTAGTAATCGTCCATGTTTCACTTCCATACATGGCTACACTCCAAACAAATACTTTCAGAAACGACTTCCTGATACATAAATCTATATTCGATGTTAACAAATTTCTCTTCTTCAGAAACGCTTTCCTTGCCATTGCCAGTCTACATTTTATATCCTCTCTACTTCGACCATCATCAGTTATTTTACTTCCTAAATAGCAAAACTCCTTTACTACTTTAAGTGTCTCATTTCCTAATCTAATTCCCTCAGCATCACCCGATTTAATTTGACTACATTCCATTATCCTCGTTTTGCTTTTGTTAATGTTCATCTTATATCCTCCTTTCAAGACACTGTCCATTCCGTTCAACTGCTCTTCCAAGTCCTTTGCCGTCTCTGACAGAATTACAATGTCATCGGCGAACCTCAAAGTTTTTACTTCGTCTCCATGAATTTTAATACCTACTCCAAATTTTTCTTTTGTTTCCTTTACTGCTTGCTCAATATACAGATTGAATAACATCGGGGAGAGGCTACAACCCTGTCTCACTCCTTTCCCAACCACTGCTTCCCTTTCATGTCCCTCGACTCTTATTACTGCCATCTGGTTTCTGTACAAATTATAAATAGCCTTTCGCTCCCTGTATTTTACCCCTGCCACCTTTAGAATTTGAAAAAGAGTATTCCAGTCAACATTGTCAAAAGCTTTCTCTAAGTCTACAAATGCTAGAAACGTAGGTTTGCCTTTTCTTAATCTTTCTTCTAAGATAAGTCGTAAGGTCAGTATTGCCTCACGTGTTCCAACATTTCGACGGAATCCAAACTGATCCTCCCCGAGTTCTGCATCTACCAGTTTATCCATTCGTCTGTAAAGAATTCGCGTTAGTATTTTGCAGCCGTGGCTTATTAAACTGATAGTTCGGTAATTTTCACATCTGTCAGCACCTGCTTTCTTTGGGATTGGAATTATTATATTCTTCTTGAAGTCTGAGGGTATTTCGCCTGTCTCATACATCTTGCTCACCAACTGGTAGAGTTTTGTCATGACTGGCTCTCCCAAGGCCGTCAGTAGTTCTAATGGAATGTTGTCTACTCCGGGGGCCTTGTTTCGACTCAGGTCTTTCAGTGCTCTGTCAAACTCTTCACGCAGTATCGTATCTCCCATTTCGTCTTCATCTACATCCTCTTCTATTTCCATAATATTGTCCTCAAGTACATCGCCCTTGTATAAACCTTCTATATACTCCTTCCACCTTTCTGCCTTCCCTTCTTTGCTTAGAACTGGGCTGCCATCTGAGCTCTTGATATTCATACACGTGGTTCTCTTCTCTCCAAAGGTCTCTTTAATTTTCCTGTAGGCAGTATCTATCTTACCCCTAGTGAGATAAGCTTCTACATCCTTACATTTGTCCTCTAGCCATCCCTGTTTAGCCATTTTGCACTTCCTGTCGATCTCATTTTTGAGACGTCTGTATTCCTTTTTGCCTGCTTCATTTACTGCATTTTTATATTTTCTCCTTTCATCAATTAAATTCAATATTTCTTCTGTTACCCAAGGATTTCTAGCAGCCCTCGTCTTTGTACCTACTTTATCCTCTGCTGCCTTCACTACTACATCCCTCAGAGCTACCCATTCTTCTTCTACTGTATTTCTTTCCCCTATTCCTGTCAATTGTTCCCTTATGCTCTCTCTGAAACTCTGTACAACCTCTGGTTCTTTCAGTTAATCCAGGTCCCATCTCCTTAATTTCCCACATTTTTGCAGTTTCTTCAGTTTTACTCTACAGGTCATAACCAATAGATTGTGGTCAGAGTCCACATCTGCCCCTGGAAATGTCTTACAACTTAAAACCTGGTTCCTAAATCTCTGTCTTACCATTATATAATCTATCTGATACCTTTTAGTATCTCCAGGGTTCTTCCACGTATACAACCTTCTTTCATGATTCTTAAACCAAGTGTTAGCTATGATTAAGTTGTGCTCTGTGCAAAATTCTACTAGGCGGCTTCCTCTTTCATTTCTTAGCCCCAATCCATATTCACCTACTATGTTTCCTTCTCTCCCTTTTCCTACACTCGAATTCCAGTCACCCATTACTATTAAATTTTCGTCTCCCTTCACTATCTGAATGATTTCTTTTATTTCATCGTACATTTCTTCAATTTCTTCATCCTCTGCAGAGCTAGTTGGCATATAAACTTGTACTACTGTAGTAGGTGTGGGCTTCGTATCTATCTTGGCCACAATAATGCGTTCACTATGCTGTTTGTAGTAGCTTACCCGCATTCCTATTTTCCTATTCATTATTAAACCTACTCCTGCATTACCCCTATTTGATTTTGTGTTTATAACCCTGTAGTCACCTGACCAGAAGTCTTGTTCCTCCTGCCACCGAACTTCACTAATTCCCACTATATCTAACTTTAACCTATCCATTTCCCTTTTTAAATTTTCTAACCTACCTGCCCGATTAAGGGATCTGACATTCCACGCTCCGATCCGTAGAACGCCAGTTTTCTTTCTCCTGATAACGACATCCTCCTGAGTAGTCCCCGCCCGGAGATCCGAATGGGGGACTATTTTACCTCCGGAATATTTTACCCAAGAGGATGCCATCATCATTTAATCATACAGTAAAGCTGCATGTCCTCGGGAAAAATTACGGCTGTAGTTTCCCCTTGCTTTCAGCCGTTAGCAGTACCAGCACAGCAAGGCCGTTTTGGTCAATGTTGCAAGGCCAGATCAGTCAATCATCCAGGCTGTTGCCCCTGCAACTACTGAAAAGGCTGCTGCCCCTCTTCAGGAACCACACGTTTGTCTGGCCTCTCAACAGATACCCCTCCGTTGTGGTTGCACCTACGGTACGGCCATCTGTATCGCTGAGGCACGCAAGCCTCCCCACCAACGGCAAGGTCCATGGTTCATGGGGGGAGATAATGTGTATTTATGAAAGACAACCCTCATTGCCGGCCACAGTGGCCGAGCGGTTCTAGGCGCTACGGTCTGGAACGCGCGACCTCTAGTGTCGTAGGTTCGAATCCTGCCTCGGGCATGGATGTGCGTATTGTCCTTTGTTTAGTAAGATTTAAGTAGTTCTAAGTTGTAGGGGACTGATGACCACAGCTTTTCTTTTGCTACCCTCATTCGGAAGGAACAGATTTCTGATCCTCGTTCGGGTATGTCAATCACATCATGTGAATGACGGGACGGCTGCTTTCATAAGGTACAGCAGTATTTATTTACCTCTCCTTACCAAATCAGCTATCTCTCGCTATCTAGCGACAAAATTTTAAACTCTGACATTCCGAACATTTTTACATCTGCATCAGCAAGTGGCATAAAATCTAAAATGTAAGTGTCTCGCTCTTTAACCAGTTAATAGTGCCATGTCCGCGGATCCAACCGAATCACGCACGCCCTGCCGTAGCTCAGGCCGGCTGCATATGCGCGGTGTTTGGCCGCCGAAGGTTCATGGCGTTATTTCCGGCTGAAGACGTCGCGCCATTCAATAGTTCTTGCCTGCAGCGCCCTCTATGGCAACAATATATAACGGCAACCCAGACCTGACGCGACGGCCACTCGCTCTTGCTCGCTAGCTGTGTTAATATCGAAGTGTTATTGTGTGGATATTATATGATAACCTTGGGCTTAGAACTTATTTACGATTTGGATTGCACTGTGGATTTGTAAATTGTATTGTGAACTTAATTACGTTGCTACTTGCTACGAGAGCAATAGACAGTGCTTGACTCAGTGTGGAGAATAAAGATAAGTAATCTTCCTGATCTCTGGTGCCTTACTTTGAGACTAATCTTTTCTCGGCCATGAGATCTTGCGTTACACCCCGGTCACGTCCTGCTACCAATTCCGACTTATGTTTGCCACTCTAGGTAGACATAAAAAATAGGATTCAAGATTTGGTACAAAGGACATACGCAAATGAGAGCCATGATAATTAATTTAGAGAAATCAGCTTCAGTTGTGCTAATACTTATTTAAACCACGACCGGTTTCGAGATTTCAAAATCCCATCTTCAGGTGTATGAAAAGTGTAACATACAAAGGACAGGAAGGAAGAAATAGAATACAAAATACTGTAGGTCTAAAAACGAAAAGAACAAGGCGACTTACTTATAGTATTTGATAATACATAATGTGAGGTCGGGCCAGTCAGTGCGTGTTGGCGGAACTAGAAAAAAGAAAAAGGCTGTGGGGACCCAGTACTGAAAGTGACGTTAAAATATAACGTGCGGCAACCGCTAAGGTCGCAGGTTCGAATCCTGCCTCGGGCATGGACGTGTGTGATGTCCTTAGGTTAGTTAGGTTTAAGTTCTAGGGGACTGATGACCTCAGATGTTAAGTCCTATAGTGCTCAGAGCCATTTTTTATAAAGTCCGGGAGGGAGGGACGAAGTAAGCAGAAGAAGAGAATAAACACAGTACTTACACTATTGGCGTATCACACCTCGTTCGCGTTGGATTATATCTTTCGATCAGTTTCATTACTGCCCTTCCCCTATTTTCTACTTCGACCAACAGGCAATGATTGAAAGTCATGCACTGACTGGCCCGACCGCGTGTTATGTATTACCGAATATTACAACTAAGTCACCTTGTTTCGACAGTCTGATCTTTTGGTTTCTACACAGACAATATTTCCCATTATATTTCTTCCTTCCAGTTCTCATACGGTTGAAATCGAGATTTTTAAAATCTCGAAACTGATTGTGCTTTAAATAAATATCAGAACAACTGAAGCAGATCCCTCTAAATTAATTATCAGTTAATATGAGCACAGATGTGTTATACAAAATCTTATGTATGAATCACACAGTACTAAATCACTAAAATAAGCCCGTAAACCCTACGATGACCAATCTTGTCCGGATGGTCCGGTCCAGATTAGTGAAACTACCGTTTCACGATACACTAAAATTGCGCGCAAGACACAACTTTGCTCTTGCTATCCGACCTTGCTGAATTTTTCATAAGCCTAAGGATCGATTACCCACTCACTCTTCCAAAACTATTGCTGTTTTGTTGGGTAAGTCCACTTTATACATTGAATGCGCTCCCCCTTTTTTTTTAGGAGTGACTGATTTAATGTATTTGGGCGTCTGTCAGAGGGGTCATTAGCGCTCATGCGTAATTCAGAAGGGGTGCTTTGAATAAAAGCGTTTGAAATAAAAGTAAAATAACAAAAGTAGCCGCGCTTGCTGTGATTTAAGCGCCCAAGTTGTCTTACACGAACAAATAGCCTACAAGCCCCTTCCTCACACACACACACACAAACACACACACACACACACACAAACACACACACACACACACTGGAACAGACAGTCCACCATGCGCCAAGAAATCCGAAAAGTCAAATATTGGGATATGCATTTCAGTGAACGCTTGACCCGTCAACATTATAAACGTATTAACTCAGAATGGGGAGACCGCCAGAATTTAGTGTTATCGAATTTGGCATGCCGGTAATATTTATTCATTACGCCTCAAGAAAGATAAAAATGAATTCTCAGTCTAACAGAACACAGAGAAATCCCATCTCTTATGATCTAATACTGTAGAATTATCGGAGGAGGTCCTACTCACTGTCAGTTACATAGTTAAATATCTGTGGTTCCTAGAGTCCGTAGTCGCATTGTGTATAAAAGAAGAAGAAAACTGAAACAGAAATCAGGAAGTACTGTAACTAAAATACATATTTATCAGAACTTGGATGTAGCAAATATATCCATAGGAAGGTAGCAGGCTGCATTTAGAGCCTGCGAAGCACAGATATATACAATGTGCCTTGCTCTTCCTGTGATATTACATCGGAAATAGGGACTCTAAAAGAAACTATACTTTCTGTCACAGCTGGTACTGTTGACTGAGCTAGTGACGAAGATGGAATGAAATTTTGTGTTTTCCAGTACCTTAGAGGGGTGTTGAAAGGCTATTAGCATTATTTCACGCAGGGCCTCCTGTTTTCTCCTGTTTTTCTGCATACCCTGAAAGTTACAACGTGGCCAAACGCATGGGAGTTACGATAACTAAGGAATATGTTTGTAACACCATGAACATGAAGCACCAAAATAATAAGCTAATGGAAATAAACAAAAGAGTATGGCATGCATAACTTTCTTGTACCAAAAATGAAACTGATAAACGATCTCGTAAACACAACTAACACATAATTGACAACTTTAGCACCAAAACCAACAAAAATATGTAGTGAATTTAGTAAGTTGGTATGTCCTTATGACCTGATACCATTATAAGATTAACGGAACACCTTTGTCTCACTGCTTTTGGTCGCTAATAACAAACGTCCACTTATCTTAAAAACTTATTTTTCGTATAAACGTATTTCCGTTCCAGGAAGTAGCAATCCCTGGTCCTAAACTCCCAGTGGGAACACTGGACAAATCTTCGATTACAAGCAATCATTATTCGTGAGGGTAACAAAAGAATTACCCTAGGGGGTAACCAACGGACGGTAACTAGGTCTTAGGATTCTGGGGGATCTCGGCTACCACGGTCACAGAGAGTTCTCAGTCAAACTACCAGCAAAGAGACGCAATTACATCGGGACCTTCAACATCAACACCTTACGACAACGAGGTAATCTACACATCTTAATATCAGCATTAAATCAATAAAAGGTGCAGGAACTCTTCAGGAAACACGCCTTACATCTTCAAAAGTAAAACAGACAAATGAATAGGAAGAGGTTGCACCCCACCCCTGTGTATGGAATTTACAAGAGCATTGTTGATTCGATTAACGAAGTCATCCCTGTAAGTAACAGACTAATGACAATGCGCATACAACGTGGAAACAAAAAATAGACACTAAATAATGTACATGCACCCACGAACATTGAAAATTGTGCTGAAGGTAGAGCAGTTCTGGTCTAAACTCTAGAAGATTATGGCACTCGTCCGCAAAGAAGACATAAAGATATTACTAGGCGACTTCAATGTCTAGACTGGCAGAGAAAAGGGATATCAAAAGTAGGAAGGGAAATTCCAAGCCCATACATTCACCAACAAGAATGGCATGAGACTCATTGAACTGTGGCAACGTAACACTCTGAAAATAATGTCCACCTCCCTGAGGAAATATCCTCGAAAACAGAATACTTGGAGATCTCCTAGACAGTCTCTCGGAGAATATCATATCGGCCCCGTGGCCATCACACACCCTTCACAGAAGGAAATTCATGATGTGCAAGTCCGAAGAGGAGCCAACATTTACTCTTACCACGAGGATCAAAGTGAAATTTACTCCGAAAAGAATTAATCACAAGGAAACATATTCAAAAATTCGACACCAAAAAGATCAAAGACAGCACCATAAAAGGAGAATGGGAAAAGGACAAGGCGGGCACCTGGCATCAATTCTGTGACAAGATAATCAAGAAAGCCAAAGAGGCAATACCATTGAAGACGAATACGAAACACCCGTGGTGGGACTCCGCAAGTGGAGAAACACTGGAAGAACGAAAGAGTACTTGCCAGAAATATAAGTCCAAGAAATTACTGGAAACTCAACAACATTATCTTCAGACCAGAAAGGAAGCCTTAGAAATTATCAGACAAACAAAGAGGAGGCACATGAAGGACAAGTGGGACTCGATAGAAAAATACTTCCGAGGTCACACTACTCGAGACTTTTACAGGACGTTCGCAGGGAGGATTCGAGGATACACCACTCAGAACTTGCGTTTCCGAAAACCACGCTGCAAACTCGCACTAACCAACAGAGATAATTGTAGAGAATTGGCTCGATATTTTTCAGAGATACTCAATTGCCAGCCGACATCAAGGTGGCCCTAAAAGACTCCCGCACAAGTAAACCCAGAATTTCCACCACCTACCAAAGGAGAAATCCATAGACACATCTTCAGACTCAAGAATAACACGGCATCTGGAGAAGATGGTATAGTTGCAGAACTATTGAAGAACAAATGCCCAAGTACACTTGAGGAGCTCACACAAATCGTCATAGACATCTGGAAAATGGAAAAGGTACCTGAAAAATGGAAATGTGCACTCATCAATCCGTTACACAAGAAAGGTGACAGAACAGATGTCAATAACTATGGAGGGATTCCTCTTCTTGAAGTCACCTACAAAATTCTCCCCGCGTACCTCCTTCAAAGAACACAAGAACAGCTTGAAAACAAAATCGATGACTATCAAGGCGGTTTCCGACCGAGGCGTTCATGTGTTGAACAAGTTTTCAATTTGAAGATGCTATTGACATAAGAGCAACCCGCAGCTCTCCGACCATCTGTATGTTCGTCGACTTCAAGAAGGCAAATGATCGGTCGATCGACAGTCCCTGTTTAACAACTTAGAAGAACAAGGAGTTGATCAAAAGACATTAAGACTCATCAAGGAAACACTCAAAGGCACGAAGTCAAAAGTGAATTTCATGGGCGAATTGTCAGTTGAATGCAAGTCTTACAATAAAGGACACTTAACACGATACTCTCCATTAAGTTTTTCTGTGATTTTCTGATGACAGACAATGCCTGAAAAGCGTTAATGAAAAAAGCATTAACAACAAATAGACTCTTGTCGTTAGCGACTAAAAGCGGTGAGACGGAGGTGTTCAGTTACTCATATCATGTTAAGTTAAAGAGACATTAATAAGATCTTTTAATTATATCAGGCAAGCTTTGTGTCATCTTGTAGTTTCCCACATAATACAGTCCAACTACGAAAATGGGCATCAAAAAGTTTCTTATAACTTACGGCAGAGTCCATCTGGGATACGAAACTGAAAAAAGAAGTCTACAACTTCGAAATTAGGTTTCGTCGTATGTATTCATTCCAAAAAAAATGGTTCAAATGGCTCTAAGCACTATGGGACTTAACATCTATGGCCATCAGTCCCCTAGAACTTAGAACTACTTAAACTTAACTAACCTAAGGACAACACACAACACCCAGCCATCACGAGGCAGAGAAAATCCCTGACCCCGCCGGGAATCGAACCCGAGTACCCGGGCGCGGGAAGCGAGAACGCTACCACACGACCACGAGATGCGGGCGTATTCATAACCTAAGGACATCACACACATCCATGCCCGAGGCAGGATTCGAACCTGCGACCGTAGCAGTCCGGCGGTTCCGGACTGAAGCGCTAGAACCGCACGACCACCGCGGCCGGCAATTACGTATTACCAGGCAGTGAGAAAATTTAAGAAGTAAAATGATGAAACTTAGAAGTGTTTCAGTCACGAAGACGAACTGCTCGAACAAAGGAAAAAAAAATATTTTACCAATTGAGAAAGCGACAGTCGCAATGCAAAATGCAACATTTTTAGGCCTCTGATGCAGCTATGCTCAGGTACGCTTGAGTTCTGAAGTGGAAGGTTGCGTAAATGTCGGTAGGACTCGGTTCTCTGCGCCAATGCAGACGTCGGCGCTGGGAACGGTGGCCGTGCTGGCGTCATACCGTGCGGTGCTGGTGCGGGTGGGGGTGGGGGTGGGGGTGGGCGCATTCCTGGCCGCCAGATGGAGGCCGAGCGGCCGGTACTCATCGCCAAGCAGCCGCCCAGCCGCGCCTCGGACCAGCAAAAATTCCAAGCCAGGCCGCCGCTAGCCGCCCGTATCTGGCCTTTACTGCGACATCTGCAGCTATTTTCCAGAATTGGGGCGAAAGAAGAAAGAGAGGGAGAAAAAAAAACAAAATATAACTAAAAAAACCTCCGTATTTAGTCTCCTTTCAAAGAAACCCGCAGCCCACTCCAAAAGGATTTCGTAGACATTTACTACCACAATCAAGCTCAGCCAGATGGAGAACGACAGCTGAATAATCACAAGAACGGACTAGTACTAATGGCTACCTAGGTAGTTTTCTCATAGTGCACGCTCCGATGAATTAGATACCTAAAAAAATCGAATAGTTAATGTTTTTTCACACCTTCACTTGCCGTGTTATTTCAGATACTTCTTTTCAATTGTTTTTAGTTTTTATTATTTAAGAAAATGTTGTTACATGGGAGTGAAATAACACCGTAATGGCAAATATAAGAAATGATCACAATGAATAGAATAAAGTTTCTGTGCTAACGGCACTCCACCTGCTCCTTCCACAGGAATCTATCTACAAATTGAAAAATTATAACACGCCTCACAGCCAAACCCTGAACCTTAGATAGGGATTATTTCTTGAACAAGGCCGCTGCAAATTAAGTCTGTGCTACACTCCTGGAAATTGAAATAAGAACACCGTGAATTCATTGTCCCAGGAAGGGGAAACTTTATTGACACATTCCTGGGGTCAGATACATCACATGATCACACTGACAGAACCACAGGCACATAGACACAGGCAACAGAGCATGCACAATTTCGGCACTAGTACAGTGTATATCCACCTTTCGCAACAATGCAGGCTGCTATTCTCCCATGGAGACGATCGTAGAGATGCTGGATGTAGTCCTGTGGAACGGCTTGCCATGCCATTTCCACCTGGCGCCTCAGTTGGACCAGCGTTCGTGCTGGACGTGCAGACCGCGTGAGACGACGCTTCATCCAGTACCAAACATGCTCAATGGGGGACAGATCCGGAGATTTTGCTGGCCAGGGTAGTTGACTTACACCTTCTAGAGCACGTTGGGTGGCACGGGATACATGCGGACGTGCATTGTCCTGTTGGAACAGCAAGTTCCCTTGCCGGTCTAGGAATGGTAGAACGATGGGTTGGATGACGGTTTGGATGTACCGTGCACTATTCAGTGTCCCCTCGACGATCACCAGAGGTGTACGGCCAGTGTAGGAGATCGCTCCCCACCAGGAAACTGAATGATTTTCGTGTAAAATGTCAGTGAAGTAGTACCTACCTTTCACTTTTTCAGACTCGGAAACCATTATTCTGCATACATTTTTCGGATAACACTCCTGGGAGAAATAAAAAATAAATCACGGCTTAGAAACAGCCTAGTGGTTTTTTCCAGAATGAAAATTTCGGTTATCCGCTACGTGTTGAAGCGAATCTATACCCCTGTGATGTGTGTTCAGTAGTAGATAAGGATATCATATGAACCGTTAGATAGCATTCATATCCCAACTATGTTTCTTGATAATTGCAAAACTTATTTTCTTTATGGATGCTTTCTATGCTTATTATGATATTTATTTTGTATTTCTTAATTCCTTTTCTTCACATTTTTCTATTTATCTCTGAAAACATTAATTATTCTATGTACTTGGACATTGCCAGTTATTAGCAAATAAACTTATTTTTGTAAATACGCAAATTATTAAAAATCCATTATATAAATCATTTACATAATAATGTTTATGGTAACGAAATCATTTTTTTTTACAAAACATATTTGTATGTAGAATAATATTTCCTACGTGAAGGTTATCGCTGTCTGACTGGAAGCGACGTTTATGAAACATTTTATGCTACCGAAATGTATCATCTTTGTTAACTTTGCTTTTCTCTAGGAAGAGTTGGGGGGAGAGTCTGAGTGAATGGTTCGTAAAGAACGGACGTGGGGATTCAAGTCAGAGACTTGTCTCCATTCTGACAACAAAGAATGTATTAACTGAATATTCGACTATGTATAAAACTGTTATATTCTAGAATTATTTCTGTTTTGATAGTGGTGAAATATACGAAGTGTGAAGATTACAAAGAATTCTTCATGGACGACAATTCGCGCCCCATCGTGCACGTCTTGTGAATGACTTCCTTCAGGACAACAACATCGCTCGACTAGAGTGGCCAGCAGGTTCTCCAGACATGAACCTTATCGAACATGCCTGCGATAAATTGAAAATGGCTGTTTATGGGCGATGTGACCCCATAACCACTCTGGAAGGTAACGCAGAATCGCCGTTGAGCAGTGAGACAATCTGGACCAGCAGATGAACTTGTGGACAGTATGCCACGACAAATAAAGGCATTCATCAATGCAAGAGGGCGTGCTATTTGGTATTAGAGATACCAATGTGTACAGATATCTGGACCACCACCTCTTAGGGTCTCTTAGGGACTCATGACCATAGCAGTTAAGTCCCATAAAATATCATACACATTTGAACATTTCTAAGGGTCTCGCTGTATGGTGGTACAACAGGCAATGTGTGGTTTTCATGAGTAACAAAAAGGGTGGAAAAGATGTTTATGTTGATCTGTATTCCTATTTCCTCTACAGTTTCCGGAACACTCTGAAACCAGTGATGCAAAACTTTTTTTGATGTGTGTACAACCTATATTACCATCTTGAATTGCATACATTATTACGTCTATTACTTCAGACGGAAATTTTATAACTAACTGATTTTGTGAATAATTTGCGTGAAATCTTGGTTTTGAAACCAAGGTTGTTACACTTAGCAGAAAACGACACTGCCTGCGAGATTAAAATTTCTTGGCAAACTGCAATTCGTGATTTGTAGCTCATTCTTTGCCTCCCGCGTGTAGAATTGCACTTTCTACATCCAAATCTATAGTTACATACATAGTGTGCTAACCACTATCTAGTACGTGGTATAGGGACCTTTTTTCACTTCCTAGGCGCGCAGTCCGGAACCGTGCGACCGCAATGGTCGCAGGTTCGAATCCTGCCTCGGGAATGGATGTGTGTGATGTCCATAGGTTAGGTAGGTTTGAGTAGTTCTATGTTCTAGGGGAGTGATGACTACAGCAGTTGAGTCCCATAGTGCTCAGAGCCATTTGAGCCATTTGAACCTTTTTCACTTCTACTCGTCAACTCGCCTGTTCCACTGACAAATGAAACAACGAAAATATAATTGCTTAATGCCAGTGTAAGAGCTCTGATCTCCAATGTTTTTCCTTACTGCCCTTACGCAGGATGCACGTTGAATGGGGTGATGTCGTTCTGCAGTCTGTGGAAAACATTGTGATTTAAAATTCAGTTGGAAGATCACCATTGTGAAAGGCACTGACATTAGCTAGAAACACGGTCAAATGTACGTTAATGTATATCTTCAATTTCTTCCGCGAGAAAATAACGAAATGGGGTTCATAATGTGTGGAAACAAACTACCGTAAAATATGCATCGGCTGGAGAGCCAGAAAGAAATATATTTCTACGAAATTTCAGCGCCAAAATTTAGAATATACAAATTCGCTCTTTATAACATTGTCAATTACTCAGCAACTGATTCCTTCGTGATTTAAGCAAAGTTAAATCCATAGTGCCAAGCAAAAGCTGATAGTACCCAATATGAGCGTGAAGAGAGCAAATACCAGAAGTGTTCAATGAATTCTAAAGCAAAATTTTTGTCAACCGCTCTGGTCAAAAGTCATAAGAAATTTAGGCCGTAGATCACGTCCTCAAGCGATCAAATCCTGTGTTGAGTCCCTCCTTAAACATACGTGCAGAAAAACTGAAGATGGAGGTATTGACTTCGGTCTTCCGAAAATGTTTTACAGTGGAAGATGAACGGCAAAACGACAGACACTGAAAATGTGATTGGTGAAATAGAAAAGCACCTAAAATTAATGGTTAGTTATTTTCTTAAAAGTTCGTATTATTACACAATAAGCTAAGAACACATTACAATGGTTGAAATATCACGAATCAGTGCTATCGCAAATGAAAATGCACCAAAGAGACATACATTAAACGTAATTGAAAAGCACAACCTTAACAAAACTACCGATTGTCACAATTATACCTATATCGATCACTTGCACGGCAAGGAACACAGTCACTATTAAAATTTCAAGTCATATATTGTCCATAAGCGGAAAATACTATAAACGGTGGGAGTTCATAGTGTAAGTTCTCCAATGCTACAACTACCATTTCCGTGTCGGTGTTCTAACAGTGACTTATAATATCTTAAGTTCAGAGTTATAAGAAAATTCTTCTGTTATTAATTTTCACCTAATTTCATCCGTAAGGTACAACACTGAGTCCAAAGAAAAGAGTGAACAATTTCTTGTACATGTCATTAACAGCCTTTCCGCCCTTAAACGTTTACAACGAAGCTATAACAGGTTGTCAACTACTGTGCACACTGTCGTCTATCATTCTGTGCGGCCTTTGTTCATCAGAGGAAAATTCTCCGCCGCTTCGTTTCCAATAATACAGTACCAATCGCCGTTATTTAGGTTTTATTTTTAGGATACCATATTCGACAATACATTATGTCATCTTCAGGCCTATACAGTGAAGATTATAACAGAGAAATAAGTACATATTAAAATACAGGGCATATTGTCAAAAAGGTTCAAGTGTTACATATTAATTTACATAAGAACTCAGTCTTAATAAAAATCTACATGATACAACGTAATATGTTCTATCAGAAATTAGTTACTTATTCATACATACTGTGAAACCATCAATAACCTAATGGAAGTATTCATAAAACAGAGGTGTCAAAGTAATGCAACCAACAGTCCCGTATATCCATTGCCTGTAAATATGTATGGTTATGCGTGGCAGACTCTACTTGTTTTTGTCAAAACGTAAAAGAGGAGGGTAAAGGGACCGACTAATCATATGTTAAGTTGGTACACTATAAGCAATGACACTCTTTCTAGTAGGTATACAAAAAAGAACAATACATTAAAAAGACATTACACCTACTGAAACACCATAGCTGTACTCAATGGTTATTAGAAAATACTCTACAAGGAGGAACCAAAAGAACACTCTAGGATGATGACTTTAAGAAGCAAAAATAAAAATATGAAAAGTAAAAAATAAAAAGTAAAAACGTGTCCACCCATGGATACCACACCGAAAAGTGGATACTGCGTACGCTAACTTTTCAAAAAGCACAACTTTTTCAACAATAACACAAGGTTGTTATGTTTCTAATTGTAAGGGAACTATTTGGAAGATGGGAAACCAACATCAGTTATTTGGGCAGAAAATTCCTTACAACATACTTCTGGGGAGTATCTATGGAACAAAGAAAATTAACGGTAGTCTCGTTATAGGAAGTCGCGAAAATAATAAATATACTACACTCCTGGAAATGGAAAAAAGAACACATTGACACCGTTGTGTCAGACCCACCATACTTGCTCCGGACACTGCGAGAGGGCTGTACAAGCAATGATCATACGCACGGCACAGCGGACACACCAGGAACCGCGGTGTTGGCCGTCGAATGGCCCTAGCTGCGCAGCATTTGGGCACCGCCGCCGTCAGCGTCAGCCAGTTTGCCGTGGCATACGGAGCTCCATCGCAGTCTTTAACACTGGTAGCATGCCGCGACAGCGTGGACGTGAACCGTATGTGCAGTTGACGGACTTTGAGCGAGGGCGTATAGTGGGCATGCGAGAGGCCGGGTGGACGTACCGCCGAATTGCTCAACACGTGGGGCGTGAGGTCTCCACAGTACATCGATGTTGTCGACAGTGGTCGGCGGAAAGTGCACGTGCCCGTCGACCTGGGACCGCAGCGACGCACGGATGCACGCCAAGACCGTAGGATCCTACACAGTGCCGTAGGGGACCTCTCCTCCACTTCCCAGCAAATTAGGGACACTCCTGCTCCTGGGGTATCGGCGAGGACCATTCGCAACCGCCTCCATGAAGCTGGGCTACGGTCCCGCACACCGTTAGGCCGTCTTCCGCTCACGCCCCAACATCGTGCAGCCCACCTCCAGTGGTGTCGCGACAGGCGTGAATGGAGGGACGAATGGAGACGTGTCGTCTTCAGCGATGAGAGTCGCTTCTGCCTTGGTGCCAATGATGGTAGTATGCGTGTTTGGCGCCGTGCAGGTGAGCGCCACAATGAGGACAGCATACGACCGAGGCACACAGGGCCAACACCCGGCATCGTGGTGTGGGGAGCGATCTCCTACACTGGCCGTACACCTCTGGTGATCGTCGAGGGGACACTGAATAGTGCACGGTACATCCAAACTGTCATCGAACCCATCTTTCTACCATTCCTAGACCGGCAACGGAACTTGCTATTCCAACAGGACAATGCACGTCCGCATGTATCCCGTGCCACCCAACGTGCTCTAGAAGGTGTAAGTCAACTACCCTGGCCAGCAAGATCTCCGGATCTGTCCCCCATTGAGCATGTTTGGGACTGGATGAAGCGTCGTCTCACGCGGTCTGCACGTCTAGCACGAACGCTGGTCCAACTGAGGCGCCAGGTGGAAATGGCATGGCAAGCCGTTCCACAGGACTACATCCAGCATCTCTACGATCGTCTCCATGGGAGAATAGCAGCCTGCATTGCTGCGAAAGGTGGATATACACTGTACTAATGCCGACATTGTGCATGCTCTGTTGCCTGTGTCTATGTGCCTGTGGTTCTGTCAGTGTGATCATGTGATGTGTCTGACCCCAGGAATGTGTCAATAAAGTTTCCCCTTCCTGGGACAATGAATTCACGGTGTTATTATTTCAATTTCCAGGAGTGTATTAGACATGTCACTACGGATTTTAGATATCGAATAGTGCTCAACCAAATCGTACGCTAGTTGTTCGATATAGATCGCAGGGGAGACGCAGAAATCAAGAGGTAAACTCAAGTACCTACCACGAAGTGTTAAATCAAATGAGATTCCATATTAAGTCCTAAATCGGCATAGTAAAAGGATGATTTGCACTTCATCATGTAATATCCGAATATATCACTTCTTAATCATGTGGCTGTGGAAACGTTACTGCAAGAAAATGATCACACCCCAGACCATCGTTACTACACTTAAATGCAGATGAAAATTGCATACATGTAATAGCTACATGCGCCATTAGGGTGACCTAAAACCGAATGGATTGAACCATTTACGTAACTAAACCTAAAAGTACTCATATCTAATGGCGCACCTATACGAAAGAAGTCATGTAAATCCACTACTAATTGTTAAGTAGGAACTACATTAAGCCATAATTGACCACATAGACACAAATCAACAAGAGAGAGTCTACTCACCTGCTTAAATCGCGTTACCTTTGTGTTACAAAATATAGCAGTACTTTTAACTGGTCTCGCAAAGATTATTCTGAAGAGAGAAGTCACCATGAGTAATAAAGAAACGAAGAATATATCACAAATAAGGTCAGGCACCATAACAAATACGTACTTACAAGGGCATGCATGCTCATTGATATGGACGCGGCCCACAGTTTGAGAACCACTGCTCTAGAACACATCACTGAGGACTACCAGCAGTGTCGTTCCCTGCAGACCGGTGGGGAGCTCTTATTGCCGCGACTGCATTGTAGCACAAGTTCAAAAATAACGTGCCTTGAGACAAGTTATAATTCCGAATTGGGATTCTCATGCCACGAGTACGGCTAGACTTGAAATGGTTCAAATGGCTCTGAGCACTATGGGACTTAACATCTGAGGTCATCAGTCCCCTACAACTTAGAACTACTTAAACCTAACTAACCTTACGACATCAAACACATCCATGCCCGAGGCAGGATTCGAACCTGCGACCGTAGCGGTCGCACGGTTCGACAGTGAAGCAAGTAGAACCGCTCGGCCACAGCGGCCGGCACAGCTAGACTAGCGTGGTTCAAAATACCAAAATTGTACAGGGGCCAGCCTCTCCTTTTCTGAAGAGAAACATGGTTTTAAAAAAACTGATAAGAACGAACGCTATGGTGCGGGCCGCCATCAGATCAACGGCAGGCCGCGTGCTACCCGCGGGCCACTGTCTGTGCATTCCCGGATTAGAGGGACTACTCGGGGACCGGCGGTCGTCTGTTACTCACCGACTTGGTGAGTATAAAGTGGTTTTTTGTTGTTGCTGTTGTATCATCTCTCATGTCTATGATATACAGAATGAATACCGTGCAGTGCATTTTCGTTGGAAACAATGACAGGCTGCTTGTTTTCGAGAAAACAAAATCTCAACACCAAGGAGCTGTACGATATAAACAAAAGTTGGTAGGTGTCTTTCTACATCTGAAAGATGACGTCTACTCAAATTTCTTGCCAGTCGCGTAAGAGCAGCTCTAAAAGCGCCATTATGAGAGTGCAAATCAGGTTTGCTTTAAATAAAAGCTGTAACGGTCATAAGCGTTAGTCAGCTTTGAAATTGTACTTGGTTAGTTGGTGTTCCTCAAGAATGTCTTTAAAGCAACAAAGACGCCGTCATCAGCATTTCACTGAGTTTGAATCACGTCGTGTAAAAGGGCTACGAGAAGCTGGATGTTCCTTATGCGATATTGCAGAAATACTTGGCGGGAATGTACCCACTGTACTGGACTGCTGGCAGCCGTGGTGACGAGTATGTACGGTCCCAAGATGACATGACGCCGGACGTCCACGTGGTATTAACAGAGGGAAGAGCATCGTGTTCGGCGTATGGCTCTGGCGCATCGGGCTTTATCCGCAGCAGCAGTTTGAGCGTTAGCCAGCAGCATAGTGACATTGTAACTAATCAGTTACTCCGAGAACAACTCTGCGCAGGCAGGGTGGAGGTCTGTTATGTTTTGTGATGAAAGCTAGTTCTGCCTCCGTGCCGGTGATGGCCGGGTGGAGGTCTGTTATGTTTTGTGATGAAAGCTAGTTCTGCCTCCGTGCCGGTGATGGCCATGTCTTGGCTAGCAAGAGGCCAGTTTCAGAGACTTCAGCCAACCTGTCTGCGTACTGAGCACAATGGTCTTACTCCTGGAGTTCAGCTTCGTATGTTTGCTGGAGCACCTTCATGGTTATCGCAGTCACCCTGTAAATTTCTGATGATTCGACCTCGCCCACTTGCCGCAGCTGTAGTTCAACATGCTATACACAGCATCGATATGTTGCTTAGGAGTGCTCGGTCACATCTGTCTGAATTAGAACACATATGAAATACCATTGGACAACTCCAGCGTCACCCACAACCAGAACTAACCGTCCCTGTCTAGATCGATCAAGTGCAACAGGCATGGAACTACATCCCCCAAAAAGACACCCGGCATCTGTACAATACAGTGCATGCACGTTTGCATTCTTGCTTCCAGTATTCTGACGGTTACACCGGCTATTAATGTACCAGCATTTCACATCTGCAAAGGATTATCTCGCGCTTACATTAACTTGTGATCTTGGAATGTTAATCACTTAAATATGTTACCTACACAAAAATTCCCAAAATTTAATTATCCTAAATTAATTGTTGTTGGAGTTGCGATTTTTCCGTCAGTGTAGTAAAATGAAGAAAGTGTGGGTTTAAGTTTCTTTTGATGATGAGGTCACTGAACAACGGAAACACCTGTATGCTATCAAAGCAGCTATCCAGGCATTCACTTTATTCGATTAAGGGCGTGTACAGGAAACCTAGATATGGAAGGGAAGAAGGTGCTTGAACCCTGATCCTTCCAATCACAAGTCCTGGGTGATACCCATTGCGACGCTTTGCTCTGCTCTGCGTAAGAATTCATCAACATATTATATTTAATCTAGAACTGCCTATTTTGAAGCTGTCTAGCGCTGAAAAATGCTAGAGGAAACTGTCTGCAGTTGTTGATGTCAGGAAGTACTACAAAACAAGAGCAAAGTTAATGATGTCACACAGGGCGTGTTGTGCGTCAAAGTGTATAATCTGTTACCGCGATGAAAATTTATTTGAGAATTTAGATTAGTTACTCACTTATAACAATCAGCTTTAGCACAAGCTTATTACAAAGAAGGAAAGTAACTGCAAAGAAAAACCTCACAAATGTTACGAAGCTGTTCGGTACTGCACTCTTTTGACTTGGAAACAGTCCACGTTCGGTCTTGGGTCATGCACGAGTAACATTTCGCGTCTAACAGGAATATGTGGAAACATGATGACGGCAGTAGATGTATAAACAAACCCAATTAACTAATTATCCGACATCACCCGTTAATCAATCAAATTTCGTGTTCAGGAAAACATAAACTCTAAATTATATCGGCTTACGCGACAACAGAAAAATGGATGTGAGTAAATATGTAATCATGCAGTTTCACATGTCCTTTACCCTAATATGTACCACACGAAATTGATACTAATTAGGTTATTCATTGCACTCGTAATATTTCCTTTTCGCTTGCCTCCTAAATGACGTGAGACTACTATCTGATTACCTTTGTCATATAAACATTTAACTAAATGACGCGTTTACTGGGTGTCTATGTGTGTCATTTCAATTTATCCTATTTAATGAATAAATCTGTTTTATAGTATTAAAGATAATTTGTGTGACAGTGATTCTTACTTATTTGGCAACCACAATCCGTGTGTTTTGCGAACATATATAGTTTTCAAAAATAAAGTTAACTTTGCAAGTGGTTAGTGACACTGCTTTTCGGTTATTCGTCCCATGTATAATTATTTTGGTAAAGTTTTTAAAAATATTTGAAGTCCTTTCCGTTTAAGAATATGTGTGTTTTATAGTTCTAGGTATAAGTTAGCTTCTACCAAATGTTACAGCTGTGAAACTGACTGAGTATGAGAATAACTCCCTCTTTTTTGCCTACTTTTAACTATTTGTGCGACAAACAAAGGTAAATCGGAGGTAGTTTTATTCAAAGGCTGGACTTTATTAATTTGATTGACATAGGTGAAGGTTAAAAATTTTACTTCATTACAATATGACGGCTTTTCAGTTGCAGAAACAAGATACTTTTCTGGGAGAGAATGACTGTGATACCAAGGACTAATGACAATACACAAGCAACGTATGGACGAATCACACTCAATGACTAAAATGGAAATTCCTGGCCAATTAGGACTGTATACCAGATCGAGACTAGGACGATGAATCTTGCTTATACGAAGGCTGGTGTGAAGTTTGGAAACGGAGAGACGTATCGTCAGAGTTAGATCTGTGATAACAAGAAGTGAAACGTGCCTGAGGAGCTCAGTCAGTAAGAGCGCTACTTGCCAAAAGCTAGGTTCTCGATTAGATCTCCAGTGTAGCACACAGTTCTAATTCGCCAGGAAGTTTTAAAACAGCACACACTACGATACAAAGTGAAATTTTCATTCTGATATAAATTAATAATTGACACCTGAAAATCGTATTTTGTGTCATGAAGAACCGAATATCAGTATAAAAGTCTCCCCCTCAAATGTACTCAGTATTTCTCATGCAGACGGAATGAAGGAACCTACACCGCTTTAAACTGTTCCCTTATTCCATAAATGTATCAGTGACTTAATACAATAAATAATAAATAATACCAGTATATCTGTAATGCTTCCGAATTCATACACACTCATTTATTGTTAAATCTGCATTAATAATTTTAATAAACATTTCATAGTCGACGTTAGTAACAGTTCTTATATCCGTCTCAAGTTCTCTCTTTTTTAACTGGCATTTTACGTAAGTGCTGCTTAACATTCCACTAAGAAGATTTGTTTGTACTCGAGGACAGAAAAGAGGTTAGCACTTGTACGATTTTAGTTCTGTCGGAAGACACATCACCTGTCGAAATTTATAAGCCGGATCCAGACACAGAAGTTCTGAATTAATTCAGTTTGTTGTCAGTGGACGAACTGGGTTGGTTGGTTGGTTGCTTGGGGAAGGAGACCAGACAGCGTGGTCATCGGTCTCATCGGATTAGGGGAGGATGGGGAAGGAAGTCGGCCGTGCCCTTTCAGGGGAACCATCCCGGCATTTGCCTGGAGTGATTTAGGGAAATCACGGGAAACCCAAATCAGGATGGCCGGACGCGGGATTGAACCGTCGTCCTCCCGAATGCGAGTCCAGTGTCTAACCACTGCGAGACGAACTGGGTTTAAAGCTATCGTTGCCGAGTTGATCATCTACATATTTATGCTACCTAGTGTAGCAGTACGTTACACCAATTAGATTTTATAAATTCTTAAATTATTGTTCTGATAGTCTAAATGCATCATAACTATATCATATTGAATTAAATCTGTAGCAATTAGCACGAATTTCGGTGCACTGTGTAGGAACTCTGCACCAATCTCCAACTGATGTAATCTCTGGCTTTTCTTCGTGTGTGTGTGTGTGTGTGTGTGTGTGTGTGTGTGTGTGTGTGCCCTTCGCTTAAAGCTCCAGGCAGTGTTGGCTTCAGTCTCACAGCTTGAGACTGTTGCCAATGGGTATCACTCTGGGGCCTGGCCAGGGCGATCGGAGGTACATCCATACGACCCACCCGTCACGCGATCAGTCAACTGCTGTGGCCGTCCCGGGTTCTGTTCACACTGAGGCTGATCCCTAACCTACAGTCGACTTTGAGGTCGTTACAATATTGGCCGGCAGAGAATTACCTCCCGAGAGGTCGATTGGTGAGCCTCAGGTTTCGGGCGCTATCTGTGGCTGACGAACCCCCTGAGCCAAATGATGTCGCTCGTCTTGTTCCACGGGAATCCTCTCGGCCTCCTAGGTCTGAGCATTCATAGAGGGTGAGATTACTGACAATTGGGAGCTCCAACCGTAGGTGCGTAATGGGGCCCCTTAACGATATGACTGTGAAGGAGGTGAGGAAATACAGC
Source organism: Schistocerca gregaria (assembly GCF_023897955.1). Classification (NCBI taxonomy): domain Eukaryota; kingdom Metazoa; phylum Arthropoda; class Insecta; order Orthoptera; family Acrididae; genus Schistocerca; species Schistocerca gregaria. Next base: position 596,241,599 of record NC_064931.1, on the reverse strand, counting down.
GTGCATTTTGCGCGCATACCGGGAGGAGTAATTTCAGATGTGGAATGGGGGCTTCCAGATGCCATAAAGAGCACAGGGTGCAGCCAACTGCAAGTGGTGGCTCGTGTTGGTAGTAACGATGTGTGTCGCTTTCGATCGGAATAGATGGTTTCGGGCAACTAGTTGAAGGAGTAAAGACTGCCTGACTTGCTTGCGAGATGAAGGAAGGGCTCACCATCTGTAGCATCGTCGACAGAACCGACTGTGGTCCTTTGGTACAGAGCAGAGTATATAGTCTGAATGAGAGGCACAGCAACAATCAATATTCAGATGGTTCAAATGGCTCTGAGCACTGCACATACGGTTCACGTCCACGCTGTCGCGGCATGCTACCAGTGTTAAAGACTGCGATGGAGCTCCGTATGCCACGGCAAACTGGCTGACACTGACGGCGGCAGCGCACAAATGCTGCGCAGCTAGCGCCATTCTACGGCCAACACCGCGGTTCCTGGTGTGTCCGCTGTAGCGTGCGTGTGATCATTGCTTGTACAGCCCTCTCGCAGTGTCCGGAGCAAGTATGGTGGGTCTGACACACCGGTGTCAATGTGTTCTTTTTTCCATTTCCAGGAGTGTATTTACGTGACAATATGAGCAGCCCTATTAGTGTTTGCACATGATGCTGTGATTTAGTGTCATGGGAAGTCGTCAGGTGATCAAATGGCATTGCAAAGTGGTTTAGATGAGATAACTGCAAGGCGCAAAAAGTGTCAATTTGTTCTAAATCATGGAAAGTGTCAATCCATCCATATTAGCACTAAAACGAATCCCCTAAAATATTAGTTACACGATAAATCACACAAATATAAAGATTGTATGCTGAAACAAATACTTATGGGTTTCAACTACGAATAACTTAAATTAGAACGATCACACAGATACCGATGTGGGGAAAGCACACCAAAGACTGATATTTATTGGCAGAACAATTAGAAAATGCAATATGTCTACAAGGGACTGCTTACACTCGCTTGTCTGCTCTCTTCTGCAATACTGGTGTGCGGTGTGTGATCTTCATGACATACAATGGTCGAAAGATATCCAAAAAGTTCAAAGAAGGGCAGCGCGTTTTGTATTATCGCGAAATAAGGGTGACAATCATTAAAACAAAGGCGTCTTTCGCTGCCGATCAACTTTCGCATAAAATTTCAATCACCAGCTTTCCCCTCGTAGTACGAAAATATTTTGCTGGCTCCCACCTACCTAGGCACAAATGATCATCATTATAAAATAAGAGGAATCAGGACTAGCACGTAAAAATTTAAGTGTTCATTCTTTCCTACTCGCTGTTTGAGACTGGAACGGTAGAGAAGTGTCGTAAAGTTGGCTGAATGAACACGCTGCCAGGCATGTAATTGTGAATATATATATATATATATATATATATATATATATATACTCCTGGAAATGGAAAAAAGAACACATTGACACCTGTGTGTCAGACCCACCATACTTGCTCCGGACACTGCGAGAGGGCCGTACAAGCAATGATCACACGCACAGCACAGCGGACACACCAGGAACCGCGGTGTGGCCGTCGAATGGCGCTAGCTGCGCAGCATTTGTGCACCGTCGCCGTCAGTGTCAGCCAGTTTGCCGTGGCATACGGAGCTCCATCGCAGTCTTTAACACTGGTAGCATGCCGCGACAGCGTGGACGTGAACCGTATGTGCAGTTGACGGACTTTGAGCGAGGGCGTATAGTGGGCATGCGGGAGGCCGGGTGGACGTACCGCCGAATTGCTCAACACGTGGGGCGTGAGGTCTCCACAGTACATCGATGTTGTCGCCAGTGGTCGGCGAAAGGTGCACGTGCCCGTCGACCTGTGACCGGACCACAGCGACGCACGGATGCACAACAAGACCGTAGGATCCTACGCAGTGCCATAGGGGACCGCACCGCCACTTCCCAGCAAATTAGAGACACTGTTGCTCCTGGGGTATCAGCGAGGACCATTCGCAACCGTCTCCATGAAGCTGGGCTACGGTCCCGCACACCGTTAGGCCGTCTTCCGCTCACGCCCCAACATCGTGCAGCCCGCCTCCAGTGGTGTCGCGACAGGCGTGAATGGAGGGACGAATGGAGACGTGTCGTCTTCAGCGATGAGAGTCGCTTCTGCCTTGGTGCCAATGATGGTCGTATGCGTGTTTGGCGCCCTGCAGGTGAGCACCACAATCAGGACTGCATACGACCGAGGCACACAGGGCCAACACCCGGCATCGTGGTGTGGGGAGCGATCTCCTACACTGGCCGTACACCTCTGGTGATCGTCGAGGGGACACTGAATAGTGCACGGTACATCCAAACCGTCATCGAACCCATCGTTCTACCATTCCTAGACCGGCAAGGGAACTTGCTGTTCCAACAGGACAATGCACGTCCGCATGTATCCCGTGCCACCCAACGTGCTCTAGAAGGTGTAAGTCAACTACCCTGGCCACCAAGATCTCCGGATCTGTCCCCCATTAAGCATGTTTGGGACTGGATGAAGCGTCGTCTCACGCGGTTCTGCACGTCCAGCACAAACGCTGGTCCAACTGAGGCGCCAGGTGGAAATGGCATGGCAAGCCGTTCCACAGGACTACATCCAGCATCTCTACGATTGTCTCCATGGGAGAATAGCAGCCTGCATTGCTGCGAAAGGTGGATATACACTGTACTAGTGCCGACATTGCGCATGCTCTGTTGCCTGTGTCTATGTGCCTGTGGTTCTGTCAGTGTGATCATGTGATGTATCTGACCCCAGGAATGTGTCAATAAAGTTTCCCTTCCTGGGACAATGAATTCACGGTGTTCTTATTTCCATTTCCATGTATATATCTCTGAGCACTGTGGGACTTAACTCCTAGAACTTAGAACTACTTAAACCTAACTAACCTTAGGACATCACACACATCAATGCCCGAGGCAGGATTCGACCCTGCGACGGTAGCGGTCGCGCGGTTCCAGACTGTAGCGCCTCGAACCGCTCGGCCACCCCGACCGGCTGTGAATTTCAGATTGGTCATGTAGAGGTAGATTCTTAGGTATGGCATGGCCCCTTACCTCAACTAAAGTAATAAAATTCAGTGGGATATTCTTTCAGTTTTCTGGTTTTCTTGTAGATATAAACTGATCAGACAGAACATTATGACCATCAACCTACTATCGATATACCGTAAACACTTCCAGGCGATAGCAGCGTCACCTGGCGAGGAATGACTGCTTGTCAGACGCAAGGTGGACGTGGTATCAGTGAGAGTGCTGTCCGTGTATAGTATAGGCAAGGCGCGCGATCTATCTGAGCTTCACCGAGGGCAGATTGTGCTAGACCGGAGGCTCCGCACGAGCATTTCGGAAACTGCACGACTTGTCGGGCGTTCGAGACGTGCTGTGCTAAGTGTCTTTAGCACTAAGCAAAACCAAGGTGAAACCACGGCCAGACATTGTAAGGATGGGTAGCCACCCTTCATTACAGATAACATGCGTCGTAGGCTGGTTAGAGTGGTAAAACAGGACGGGCGGCGAACTGTGCCGGAACTAACACCAGACTTCAATGCTGGGCAGATACAAGTGTGTCTGAACACACAGTGCACCGAATACTCTTAACAATGGGCATCCGCAGCCGACGACCAATGCATGAGTCAATGTTAACACCACGAAATCGGGAACTGCGACTGATACGGACACGTGACCAGCGGCACTGGACGTTGGCGTCATGGCACAGCGTCGCATTGCCTGAAGAATCCCGATACCTTCTTCATTATGCTGATGAGAGGGCGCGAATCCGTCGTCTCCCACGGGGAGCAACTCCTTGTCACCTGTACTGCGGGACGGCGTCCAGCTGGCGGCGGCTCCATTATTCTCTAAGGAACAGTCACAGGGGTATTCATGGGTGTAGTGGAGCTCGTGCAAGGCACCATGATCGCCAAGTTCTATCGTACACTGGTTGCAGACCGCGTACAATCCTTCAGGACGATCTTGTTTCCCGACGGCAATAGCATTTTTCAGCAAGATAATACGCCATGTCTCAAGGCAAAGAGTGTGACTGAGTGGTTCGAGGAAGACAGTGCCGAGTTCCAAATGATATGCTGGTTCGCATCTCGCCACATCTGAACCTATCTAACACATCAGGGATGTGACTGAACGCTATTTTCTGGCTGCTCAGTGTATAAGGGGCAGTAAAATGAAAAAGTGGCAGACGAAAAAAAGGAAGTAGACTGTTTATTAGTTCAAATGTAATCACCATAAATGTTAATACATTTATCCCAGTGAGAAACCAAACAGTCAATGTCCTCTTGGAAAATGTTTGTGGATGCCTACGAGACCATGAATGTGTGTAGACGGGCACCTATTCGTCCTAAGCAAATCGACGGCCACGAATGTCCTTCTTCGGGACTACAAAGATATTACAATCGCATGGGGACAAATCGGAAATAACCGCGCGACTGCTACGGTCGCAGGTTCGAATCCTGCCTCGGGCATGGACGTGTGTGATGTTCTTAGGTTAGTTAGGTTTAAGTCGTTGTAAGTTCTAGGGGACTGATGACCTCCGATGTTGAGCCTCATAGTGCTCAGAGCCATTTGAACCAATTTTTGTCCTGTTAATTCTCAAATGGCATCCCACCATTGTCACCATTGTTTGGTAAGAAATCCTCAGTTTTAATGTAACTTTTCCAAAGTTCTGCATCACACCAACATCATCAGTAAGAGACGAATCGATTTTTTTTTTCAAATACATCAGACACTATGATTTGATTACCCTACTTTGTGCCCTGAAATCACTTCAGGCTGTTAGAAATTATCGGTTTATTTCTTTTCGCATCCGTCTAGTCACCTTCAGGTGCCGTCAGCACTATAACTCACCCATTGGTTCGGTGATTTCAGTGCTCCTTGCCAATGATAGTTGGTCCTTTTAATGAACGGAAGGCAGTGTAAATGGTGCATGGCGACATTTCATAACCGACGGATGGAGTAAAAAGAGGACGAAAAGCTACACTTCCCCACGTTCAAATGAAGGTAAGAGTAACAAGTTACAGAAGTTACACTAATTTTGACTGACTCTGGTAACAGTGTCACCCACTTTGTCCCTATGCTCGAATTTAAAAAAAATAAAAAGAAATTCATAGTACTAAGAAAATGTGCGATGGGGAAACAATGAGATTTTTCTAATTCTCAGGACATTTTATTTTGTCATTAAAAGAGACTTATTGATTTAAATTACAGTTAATTAAGAAAGGTGATTTGTTCCATCTCCATTGTCTGGAAACAGACCATATTCGAGATTTATAATTGATAATACTGCTGTTGAACTTCATATATTTTTGTCTCTTTTGTGTAAGGCGAAGACTGCTGAAAGTTTTTTGTACGCTGACAATCAGCTCCAACGAACTGTCATTCCCGTTCTGTTTTTGTCTGCTTTTGAAGTTATTTCAAATAAAACTTCGTGATTTAACCAGCGTAGCCGGTAAGAATATAGATCAGGTATCCCAATCCTCAACTGCGATTACTTTAACACTGTCTGCGATTTTATCACCTAATTACTTAATTACACACAAGTTTGTTGTAAAATAACTTTGTGAGTGGAGAGAAAGTGGGAAAGTTACAGCACTTTAACCTACTTTATTTACATGCCAATTCATCATGAAGTTAAATATAGCGTGGTATGGACTGAATGGTCGTCGCATGGTCTTCCAGTTGAGAACTGAGATTCTGTCGTCCACGATTTTCCGGAAGGTTTCATAGACCATATAAAATAAATAATGGATATAGACGACGAGGACGGTTGCACCGAAACAGAAATCCTCGACTTCTCTCATAGTTTACATTTCTTTACATTTCACTGCACGTGTCAGTTCCACACAGCAGAGATTTTTTTCAAGTGGTAGAGGTACGTTTCCTTTGGCCGGCGTATGGCGTGAGAAGACGGCTATTTTCTTAAATCAGGCAAATATCCACCCAAACGACAGGGCATCCGCCGCTCCTCCGCAGTTACAACAGCTTATTGTATTCTTCAAGCCCGGAATCTCCGTGAAGGGGCGTGGCAGAATTCAGGAGGAGAGCTCATATTTGAGGGTGGCTTGGCCATTTCTCTCCGAGGAAACACAGCAGTGGAGAAAGCACGCGCTCCGCAACAGCCAGCCTCTCAAACAAAGTTTGTACTGCCTGCGGCATGCCGCAAAGTGTTATCGTACGTCACTCTGCTCGCGGAATGGCCGAAGGTTTTTCTTTAGTGTCTGGCGCAAATCTGAAGGACCACGCCTTGGGGAAAGGTAATGAGAAGGAACAACGCAGTAAATCTTTCATCATGTCTTCCTCGGCAAGCTGCGAAGCTTGCTTAGTTTTACTTATTTATCTATTTATTCTTCTCGGCTGAACCAACTAAGGACCACTTGCCCATTTTAGTTACTTACTCTTTGTTCTCTTCTTACAGTACTCTTCCATCTGTTAACTCTTGTTTCTTCTTCCAGTTTCCTGACTACATAGCGGTTTTCTCGCTATTCTACCTCGGATTCCTGAAGCATTCAACACTTTTTCCCTTAACACTTCTATGTCAGCTGTTTTTTAAGCTTTTATATTATTTTTATTTCAATCCTTTTTTACTTCATGGATACAACTTCTTGTTGATTTCTTATCCGACAAATATTTGAAGATTTTTTTGGCTAATATACTCGCCTGCATTCGATATACGAGAATGTGCAGAAAGTACCAGCCTGCTTTTTCTCATTACTTCTGATGTGTCTTCCATGTTTAGATAAATTACATCATTACTACGTAATTTTTAGCCTTCCATAGTTTTTCACAGGCCTAATATTTTCCAAATTATTTGAAATTATACTTAAATTCCAGACATTCACTTGCATATACAAATTATGAATCCACTAGTGTATCCTACTGCTTGCATTTAAACATGCGGTTTTTTTTTTTTGTTGAAAGTCTTTGGTTATACGCTACCCCTACCCATTTTGTGTGTCCTTTCTGCTATAACAACATTTTCCAAACCATTTTCTTGGATTATCTCCCCAAGAATTTTTTTTTTTTACTTTCCCAGTTGGACCAATATCTGTTTTCAGGCATTTCGATATATTTCCAACGTTTGTAAAAAATTGTTTTTCTCTGGAAAACTCTTTATCTGATCGTAATGGCTATTTCTTCTAAAAGTTTAATTTGCGATGCAGTTGATATCACATTTTCATAAAGCGAAGCAAATGCATCAGCAAATGTGAGACAATTTATTCCAATATTTTTGTTTCATCTTCCCAGCATTATTGGTGAAATCTTATAGTTAATCAGTGTTTCATTCCGATATCTGATGACTTGTAAAAGAATTGGTGATAGGTAAACACCTTGCCTTACACCTGCGTTTATTTAGAGGGCTGAGATAATTCTCACGTAATTTTCACTTTAAAATACTGTGTTTGTAATTTTTTCAGGATTTAGATTTTGTAAGTTAGACTTTACACGAAGTTCTGTGAATATTTTATCTATACTTGTCTGTCAATGAAATCAAAGATCTTTTCTTAAATCAACAAACATTACCACTCTATCTTTTGAAGTCAGTAATTTACGGCAAATGATTGAATTCAGGCTAAATATCTGTTCCTAAAACGAAGCTCCTATTCACGTAAATGATTGTCCAGCGTTGCTTCTACTCTGTTTAGTAAAACCTTGGAAAATACATCATATGCAATAGGTAGAAAAGAAATTTTTCTACATTGCGTTTATTGCCCTTCTTATGAAGTGGAAGTATGAAGGTTACCTTCCACTCTCATACGATTTTTTCTGTTTCCCAGATTTCCTTAAAGAGTAATTTCAGCTCATTACCTATTTTTGGTAGAGACCATTTCACATGTTCCGCTGTAGTAGAGTCTTCTCCACTAGCTTCGTTCTTTTAAGCTTTTAACTACTTCTTCAATGTTTTTCACAGTCACAGGTAAACCTCCTTCTAGATTTTCAGAAATGTTTGATTCATGCTTATGGATTGATTCTAGACGATTACGAAGCTGATCAAAATATTTCGCAAGTATTTGATAATTTTTAGCGTTACTTAACGAAAGTTTACTATTTTCGTTCACGAAACATATACTTGGAGTTAGGTATATCTTAGTCAGCCCTTAAACGCCTGATGAAAATCACTGGTATTACTTTTTGAGAATTTCCCCTGAATTTCTGCGAGTTTCCTCTTTTCCAAATCTCTTCTGGTTCTTCTAATTGTCCGTGCCGTTTACTTTTTTTTGCTATTTAAATTGATTATAGGATTAAGTTTCTCTCCAGCGTTTCCTCTTTTTCCACTTTTTAGTCGTCTCTGTTGAAGCTTTTTCGCATACTTCATTCCATCAAATTTTCTTTTTATTTGTGACTGATCCAAATGTTCTCTGTGCAATATTATTAATTTATTTCGCTAATTCTGGCCAGTAGCCATGTTTTGCTTTTTCAGTTTCGTGTTGATATTTTTGAAATCCTTCTTTTTCTATATAAGTCAGTGTGTGTTATGTTTTATTAATTTGCTCTATATGTGTTTTACTTTATTAGGTAGTATCTTAAAATTAGTTTTAAAGAGATAATGATCTGAATCAGATTCGCCATTTCTTATTACTTTCACGTTAATGGTTCCTGTAGTACTGTTTACAGAAACAGCTACTTGATCTAACTGAAATTCTCCCAACACTGGGTTTGAAGATGCTGTAAGTAGCCTGTTAGTAAGTTTGTATGTCAGCTGCGCTATAGACTGTATCACTATCGCTGACAGCGCTCTCTACGCCCTTGGCAAGAGACTCTGTGGTTGGATGGACTAGCAGTTAGCGAGTGGATTGATAAGTGTATGGACATAATTTTCTTAGTGGAGACTTTGTGTTGGTAGGACATGTATTGTGAAGTAAGACAAAAGAAAATGTGGATGGAAGTTTGTGGTAATGTTTGGGTAGTGGAATTATTGACAACTATATAATTTTTGTAACTGGTTGTGACATGAATACTGTAAAAATTGATGAATACATTGCTCTATAACAAAATCTTCCTTTTGCTAACCATATGCCTGCTAGTATTTAGATTCTATAGCACTGGAAACCTTAATCCTTTTTATTTAGCTGGCTGTAATTGCTGCTTACTGTAATTGCTGTAGTTCGTGTTATGAAGATTTTTGTGAGGTAATTGGCTTATAAAAAATGGGGTCGTAATTGAAATGAGTTCAGGCAATTAACAGAGCTGGAGGTAGTTTCATATTTCCTTAATTTCAAATTTTTTGGATTTTTATTATTGTCAGGATTTCTTGCAATTCTTGGTCTTTCTTTTATGTTATTTATTGGAAGTCATGTTGTCACTGTATAGCAGTCAGATTGCGTTATGCTTGTATATTGTGGGTAATAAATGAATAGGTTACGTTTGAGTTAAATTTATCAGGAAAATTCCGTAGGTCCATGTTTAAATAATAAAAATAAGTAAATACATAGTTTCACCAGGCCACCCTGCCAGGATGAAACTATGCCTTTACTTGCTTTTATCATTTAAACACCGGAGATGTGTTAACAGGAAGAATATGGTGCTGCTGTCGGCAACCGTCTATATAAGACAACCAGGGTCTGTTGTAGTTGTTAGATCGGTTACTGCTACTACAATGGAAGGTTATTAAGAACGTGTTGTTACAGTCAGCGCACGAGCGATGGGACGCAGCATCTCCGAGGTAGCAATGAAGTTGGGATTTTCCCGTACGGCCATTTCACGAGTGTCCCACGAATATACGGAATCCGGTAAATTATCATATCTCCGATATCCCTGTGGCCGAAGAAAGCACAGGAGCAACGACTGAAGAGAATCGTTCAACTTGACAGAAGTGCAACCTTTCCGTATATTGTAGCATATTTCAATGCTGGGCCATCAACATGTGTAAGCGTGCGAACCATTCAATGAAATATAATCGATATAGGCTTTGGGAGCCTAAGGCCCACTCGTGTACTCTTGATGAATATACAACACAAAGCTTTACGCCTCGCCTGGGTCCGTCAACACCGACATTGGACTGTTGATGACTGGAAACATGTTGCCTGGTCGGACGAGTCTCGTTTCAAATTGTAGCGAGCGGATGGACGTGTTGGGATATAGAGACAACCTCATTAATCCATGGACCCTGTATGTCTGCAGGGGACTGTTCAAGCTAATGGAGGCTCTGTAAAAATGGTTCAAATGGCTCTGAGCACTATGGGACTTAACATCTGAGGTGATCAGCCCCCTAGAACTTACAACTACTTAAACCTAACTAACCTAAGGACATCACACACATCCATGCCCGAGGCAGGATTCGAACCTGCGACCGTAGCGGTTGCGCGGTTCCAGACTGCAGGGCCTCGAACCGCTCGGCCATCCCAGCCAGTGCTCTGTTAAAGTGTGAGTCGTAAGCAGTTGGAGTGATGTGAGACCCCTGATACGTCTACATACAATTCGAACAGGTTACGCACATTCCGAGGGACTTGGGCAATTCCAGCAGGACAATTCGACACACCCCACGTCCAGAATGTCACCCAGAAACACTCGTCTGATTTTAAACACTTCCGAAACGACAATTTACGAAATCTGCGGTTTTTAAAAGTTCTCGTGTTGGTCATAAAGTACTCCTCTCTGTGCACAACAATTAACGATTGTTTTTGTGGTGGGCAGAAAGTACTCCTCACCCTTCTTAGTAGTACGCATTATTCAAAATGTGGTGGTATTGCTAGGCTTAATATAAAACTTAAAAGCATGTGTCCCAACAAAGTTCTTAGGATCTCAGTCGTGTATCTTTGATACCAAAACGTACATAAGCAATAACGGTTTTTGCAAGGAGGATACCCTGTATAGTAGTGCATGGATGAGTTCTCATCGTTTATTGTGACCATGCGCATTATTCCCTTACAATGTGAATGGAGGAATTCATATTTAATATATAGCGGAGTTTATTGAGGAAGTAAGAGTAGATAATAATGTGTTTCTGCTGTTTAAAAGCAACTGCTACAATTAATGTACCTGTTACTTTTACAGAAAGGTACTAAGATGAACACTGGTTTAAAGGATGTCACAACTCTGGTGGTTCTCGAAACATGAGTTATGGGTTGGTAGCAACTCTTGTTTCATCATTACGCTCCTATATCATAATAACGAAAACAGTGTGTGTTTGCAGTAAAAGAGTTGCTTTCCAGTTTTATGTCTAGAATGAAAGCTTACCGTTTTACGCGTTGTTTCATTAAATAAAGGTCTAGCTTTTATTTGCAGCAATAAAACCCTTGGCAGGATGAAGCTGGAAGTTATTAGGTTAGGGAGGCCAGTGACATACACTCAGCTGAGACGGACGGATTTTATTGCTGCGTGTCGGACGAGTGGCGGCAAAATTGTAACAATAAGCAGCTCACAGCTCACACCTCACACCAGCTGTGCCTGACGTTTTGTGTGTCTAAGAGAAGCTGTCTCCCTCAACACGTAGCACTTCACAGTTATTACTTTTATTCCAGCGGTAAATTTATTTTCTTTGTTTTTTTCCATCCGTCACTCTCCTTCCGCAACATTTTCTGGGAGAATGAGTAAATTTGAATATGAAAGCCAATCCATCATAGATTATGCCATCTGAAAAATGTACCGAATGTTCTCCGGATGAGATGAGGTATGCCTTTGGAAAGGACTTTATGATGTCTGCGATGCCTGATACATCGTCGTTTTGTCACCAGTCAGTCTGTCAGAAAGGAAGCAATGACCTTAATAAATGGATTGTATATATAGCTATATATAGCATATTGAAGGTTTTGTATCTTTCTTGGTTTCGTACTTCGTTCTCTGGCTACTGTATGCTATAAACCGTGTGGTGGGAAATGTGATTGTTTGTGTAAAGTTTTGATTTTTTAAAGTAAAAAGCTGTGTAAAAACATATCCATATTCTGATGGTTGGTTGGTTTGCAGATTAAAGGGAGTAAGCTGCATGGTTATCAGTCCCATATTCTGAGACATTCATAACAATGTACATTGATTTGTGTTAGAGAAGGTTATGGAAACACAGTTAGCACACTGGTGTATCAACTTGATACACTTACTGAAGCTGGTAGTAACTTGCAATGTCAATAAATATTTGCTACATCTAATTTAATATGTAACACACGCATTTTAGTGCTCTCCCTCCCTTTCTCTCACTCCCTCACTCACTCTCTCTCTCTCTCTCTCTCTCTCTCTCTCTCTCTCTCTCTCTCTCTCTCTGTCTCTTTATTCGTTTAGTCGGTGCCGATTTTACGAGACTCCATGAATTAAAGCATGTATATTTCTTCTGTCCTGCTATATCTCCCGAAGATTTTCCAGGTTTGACTGTTGTGATAATGTTATATCTCAAATGCATCTGATCTTACCCGTGGTTATTTGGGTACTGTGAACACTGTTGTGATATTAGTAGATTAAAAAGTTATCAAGGATCCTGTAATTATTGAAAGATCTATAAACTAACAGAAGTTATTGCTACGAGCCACCATAATGTGAAAATTCAGTAACAGTTATATAACAAAGGGAATAGCGCCACAAAAAAGTTATGGAATGTTGGAATGTATTAAAGGAGTAGGTTGATTACTACAGCACTAGAAGGCAAACCATTTCTACCAAAATGCAGTACAGGGAATAAAATAAAGCCGTGTTACGTTTGGGGAAACGCTGCGTATAGGTTTAGTCACTTACTTCTTTTGTTTCTTTGTGCAGATTTCCATATTACCTTGATATTTGTGTCTGATGTGTTACTGTTTACTGCGACTAATTATGGTAAGTGTGTTCACAATACAGCGTTAGTTTCGTGTTTTTCATGACGATGAGAAAGCTCGTTTCTTATGCCACACTGATTTCATAATTATACAGACATCTCACATATTATATTGTTATTTGCTTAAATTAATCACAAATCTGTAGTCATAGAGTCCTGCTCTTTTACGCATCTACTATCCGTATTACGTTAAATACTAATCTTCTATTCGTGTGTGTGGTATATCAGAGCCACGTTAGTGCTGAAAGCACTTTGATAAAGGTTTTTCTACCACTCTGCTTCAAATATTTTCTGTTTATTAGGGTGTTTCGTAGGTTGTGGACGACTCGTTTGGTCGCTCTCTGCGTAATTAATGTTCTTATTAGCACTAGTATACATTTTGGATTTTGGTTACTGATTAAACTAACTCTTCATCTGTGCCCATACTACGTCCGAAACAAGGCTTATCGATCAATAGCCTATATTCGTTTTGAGGCTATCATTCTAACCTACTATTTACTATTCACTCATGTACTTTTTGTGTACAAAAGAGTACATCCATTCGTCTGTATGACTCCTGTTGATGCTTTCGTAGTGGCCGAGCGGTTCTAGGCGCTACAGTCTGGAACCGCGCGACCGCTATGGTCGCAGGTTCGAATCCTGCCTCGGGCATGGATATGTGTAATGTGTTTGGGTTAGTTACGTTTATGTACTTCTATGTTCTACAGAACTGATGACTTCAGAAGTTAAGTCCCATAGTGCTCAGATCCATTTGATGCTTTCTTTTGTTAGGTTTATTACTCGACACTATTTTGAGTGTCTCTGGTAGTAGGATATTTGTCCGCTTACTTCATACTTTGGTAAGTCTGTTCAGGAGTTTTTGCTTTCCGGCCTTGCCCTTCAAGAAATAAGGCCTTTTCCATCTCTGTGGTATTCAGGGCTTGTAACAATTCACGGAAGTTGCTGTAATTCTCGGTCGCCATCCATGGTCCCATTTTATCTAAGATAGCCTCCAGCAGGTCTCTGCATTGTAGGTGTGAATGTTGTTTATTCGCTTCATTATTGCGGAAGTGTCGGATTTTTTTCCCAATTTCATTTCTTGAAAAACTTACGTATTTTCGAGTAAAAGTGCTTCCAAAATTCCTTTAAATTCTTTTCAATGTTTTTTTTTTTATTTCACGACGATGTGGGTAAATTTTCTCACGTAGCATTTGTTTAACAGAACCGTCCAGGTGGCTGTGCGTGTGAAAGCGCCGCTTCTGGGATGGCGAGGTGCACTTGTCCCGGATCGAATTCCCCGGAGAATTAACGAGAAGGATCGGTGCTTCAGCTAGACTAGAAGTGGTTTATACGCGGTTTCCCACATCCCACTAGGTGAATACCAGACTGGTACCAAAATCCCATCTCATACACACGAAACGCGAACATTTAGAAACAGCTCGCTCACTTTCACTTGAATAACACCAAACGCAGACAGTTGGGGTACGCACATTTCATTCAGTGGTGTAACGGGAGAGCATCCGGCCTCCCCTTAAATAGCCATGTCAAATCTCAAAATAAATATACCGATCTTGTACCATTGCGGGGCAAAGACACAAGAAAAAGAAGTTACATGTACACATGATACTCAGTCAAACATGGTCAGCTGATTCTCTGATCGAGATATTTTTTCATGCCGTTACCTCGCGTATCTCTCTGCCGTTCGTAGATTTGGCAGTGTTTCATACAGGGTGTTTCAAAAATGACCGGTATATTTGAAACGGCAATAAAAACGAAACGAGCAGCGATAGAAATACACCGTCTGTTACAATATGCTTGGGACAACAGTACATTTTCAGGTTGACAAACTTTCGAAATTACAGTAGTTGCAATTTTCAACAACAGATGGCGCTGCAAGTGATGTGAAATATATAGAAGACAACGCAGTCTGTGGGTGCGCCATTCTGTACGTCGACTTTCTGCTGTAAGCGTGTGCTGTTCACAAAGTGCAAGTGTGCTGTGGACAACATGGTTTATTCCTTAGAACAGAGGATTTTTCTGGTGTTGGAATTCCACCGCCTAGAACACAGTGTTGTTGCAACAAGACGAAGTTTTCAACGGAGGTTTAATGTAACCAAAGGACCGAAAAGCGATACAATAAAGGATAGGTTTGAAAAATTTCAACGAACTGGGAACGTGACGGATGAAAGTGCTGGAAAGGTAGGGCGACCTCGTACGGCAACCACAGAGGGCAACGCGCAGCTATTGCAGCAGGTGATCCAACAGCGGCCTCGGGTTTCCGTTCGCCGTGTTGCAGCTGCGGTCCAAATGACGCCAACGTCCACGTATCGTCTCATGCGCCAGAGTTTACACCTCTATCCATACAAAATTCAAACGCGGCAACCCCTCAGCGCCGCTACCATTGCTGCACGAGAGACATTCGCTAACGATATAGTGCACAGGATTGATGACGGCGATATGCATGTGGGCAGCATTTGGTTTACTGACGAAGCTTATTTTTACCTGGACGGCCTCGTCAATAAACAGAACTGGCGCATATGGGGAACCGGAAAGCCCCATGTTGCAGTCCCATCGTCCCTGCATCCTCAAAAAGTACTGGTATGGGCCGCCATTTCTTCCAAAGGAATCATTGGCCCAATTTTCAGATCCGAAACGATTACTGCATCACGCTATCTGGACATTCTTCGTGAATTTGTGGCGGTACAAACTGCCTTAGACGACACTGCGAACACCTCGTGGTTTATGCAAGATGGTGCCCGGCCACATCGCACGGCCGACGTCTTTAATTTCCTGAATGAATATTTCGATGATCGTGTGATTGCTTTGGGCTATCCGAAACATATAGGAGGCGGCGTGGATTGGCCTCCCTATTCGCCAGACATGAACCCCTGTGACTTCTTTCTGTGGGGACACTTGAAAGACCAGGTGTACCGCCAGAATCCAGAAACAATTGAACAGCTGAAGCAGTACATCTCATGTGCATGTGAAGCCATTCCGTCAGACACATTGTCAAAGGTTTCAGGTAATTTCATTCAGAGACTACGTCATATTACTGCTACGCATGGTGGATATGTCGAAAATATCGTACTGTAGAGTTTCCCAGACCGCAGCGCCATCTTTTGTTGACAATTATAACTACTGTAATTTCGAAAGTTTGTCTGCCTGAAAATGTACTGTTGTCACAAGCATATTGCAACAAACGGTGTATTTCTATCGCTGCTCGTTTAGTTTGTATTGCCGTTTCAAATATACCGGTCATTTTTGAAACACCCTGTATTTGTTATATTACGAAAGCCACAATTTGCACAATATATTGTATCCGAACTCCGAGACACTGTAGAGTGGCCAATGATATACATCTGCCATTTCTGTTTTATTCCTGCACTGTTTACTCAAATGTCCGAATCTCAAACAATTGTAACATATTCATTCCATCAGTGTATACAGTGTTACTTCTGACCTTGTTCCACGCAAATACATGTAATGTGAAAGGGTCTGAGCATCTAAATTCGGAATACAGGTCTGTAATTTTATAAAGTTCGGGCATTCCGGATTCATCGAGTCTTCGTAAATCGATATTTTCACATATGATATTACTGCTGCTACTGACAATTCTTCCATTTCTATGTCCGTGTCTTACGATCTGTCTATGGACGATGCAGTTCGAAAGCGTTTCAAATTTCCTTTCCCTCACTAGAGCTGATGACACAGTGCTGTCTACAATTACGTGATTACTCTGCAAATCGCAATGAAGTGCCTAGCAGAAGGTTCATCGAACCACCTTTGAGCTACTTATCTTCCGTTCCACTCGAGCAGCGAGCGGGAAAAACGAGCACTTCAATCTTTCCGTGTGGACTATGATTCTTTTACTTTGCTATGATGCTCGTTTCTACCGTGGGCACCAAAAAAATATTTTCACACTCTGAGGAGAAAATTGGTGACTGAAATTTCATGAGGTCCAGCCGCAGCGAAAAATGTCTTGGTTACATGGTTGCCACTCCATTTCGTGTTTCATACACGTGGCTGTCTCTCCTTTATTTCGTGATAGTACAAAACGAGCTGCCCGTCTTTGAACTTTTTCGATGCCTTCCATCAATCCTAACTGATGCCGATACCATACTGGACAGTAGTATACCAAAAGACGTCGGACAAACAAGTGTATGTAGTCTCTTTAGTAGCTATGTTACATTTTCTAAGTGTTCTTCAGGTAAAACGCAGTCTTTGGTTTATTTTCCCCACAACATTGTCTATGTGATCGTTCCAATTTAAGTTATTCGTAATTCTAATACCTAATTGTTTATTAAGCTTTACAGTCTTTTTAGTCGAGTGATTTATAGTGTAACTCAATTTTAGCTTCTTTTTTTAGTTCTCATGTGAATGAATTCACACTTTTCATGATTTAGAGTCAATCGCCACTTTTTGCACCATACATATATCTTGTCTATACCATTTAACAATTACTTTTTAACCATTTGATGGCTTCACGTGACAGTAAAAGACAGCATCATCTGCAGACAGTCTAAGAGTGCTGTTGAGATGGTCTCCTAAATCGTTCATGTAGTTCAGGAACAACATAGGGCATATAATACTTCCTTGGGGAACGCCAAATATTGCATCTGTTTCACTCGATAACTTTCGATCAGTTATTACTAACTCTGACCTTATTAATAGGAAATCACGAATGCAGTCACACAACGGAGACTATACTCCATAGGCACTTCTAGGAATCTAAAAATACGGAATCAATTTGACTTCTCCTGTCGGTAGCACTCATGACTTCGTGAGACTAAAGAGATAACTTTGTCTCACAAGAATGATATTTTCTGAATCCGCGTTGCCTATTTTTCAATACATAGTTTTGTTCGAGGTGATTAGTAATGTTGGAGCATAGTATATATTCCAAAACGTTACTGCAAATCGACATTAGATATATATAAGTATGTAATTCAGTGGATTATTCCTATTTCGTTTCTAGGGTATTGTTGTGTCCTGTGCAAGCTTCCAGTCGTTAGGTACTGATCTTTCTACTAGTGAGCAGTTGCGTATGATTGCTAAGTGTGGAACTACTGTAGCAGCATACTGAAAGGAACCTGGCTGGAACATGATCTGGGTAGGAGGCCTTGCCTTTCTTAAATGTTTTAAGCTGTTTCGCTACACCGAGAACATCTGTTTCTAAGCTACTACTCTTGGTAACTGCTCTTGATTTGAATTCCAGAATATTTATTATGTCTTCTTTGGTGAAGGAGTTTAGAAAACTATCTTTAGTAACTCCGCTTTAGTGGCGCTGTCATTGGTAATATTAACGTTGGTGTCGTGCAGTGAAGGTATTGATTGCTTCTTTCCACTTCAATAGTTTATGTATGACCAGTATCTATTATTTATCAATAATTGAAAGTTACTTCGTTCTGTGATCATGAAATGGTTTTCGTACGTTGGATATTAGGTTTAAATACTCTCTATCACCTCCTTGACCCAAGTCCTCGTTTCCAAACAGCTCTTTGAGAGCAATGAAGCTTTTCCAAAAATGTTTTCATCTTCTCGCACTATATTCAGCAACCATTACCAAAAACCATTTGCGCATATAATTTCTGCATTTCTTCTCCTATGTTCCCTAAGGTGATTACAACTTTCATGAAGTATCTACTTTAACTGTTCTAATTTTTTGCCACGTCATTACGTCTATTATCCATCCTGTATGTTCTAACTTTCCTAGTTTCAGGGAAATTTCCTTTCTCAGTTACCTATAGGATTTTGAAAATCCAAAATCATACAGATGTAGAGTATCTCAAATTGAGCACATTGTGATAAGGAACTAACGGATGGAAATGAATACTTAGCTTTTAACTTATCTCATTTTACAGTTTTTCCCAGCACTATTACACAGTCTCTTCTCAAACTATACTGTGTGAACAATTCAAGGGCGTTTTTTCCCAAAACTCAACAAATCCAAAACATTCAAATTTTTGTTAGGCATAACAATTGCATAACACTGAAAATTTGCTTGGTTTCTGTCACAGACCTGGTTTACATTTTAATTTCATTTTTTCTTGTTTGCCCTATGTTAACAATCTGTCGTCATATTTGCCACGCGGGATTAGCCGAGTGGTCTCAGGCGCTGCAGTCATGGACTGTGCGGCTGGTCCCGGCGGAGGTTCGAGTCCTCCCACGGGCATGGGTGTGTGTGTTTGTTCTTAGGATAGTTTAGGTTAAGTAGTGTGTAGGCATAGGGACTGATGACCTTAGCAGCTAAGTTCCATAACATTTCAGACTCATTTTTTTTGTCCTCCTATTTCTACTATATCGCGATGCTGTAATTTTGTAAGTATCTAAGTGTACCTCCATCAATATTCGTTTCCCAGATTACTATTCAGCATGCAGTTATCTGCCACTAAGCTCTTGCATGAATTTCGTCTTAACACTTTGTAATCCTGATATGTCATTTATGGTTCTTCTGTTAATCTTTTATTGACAACCACAATGTATTTGACATCATATGGTCTTTTATGGCTGTTCTAGGCTCCATTTTTTGAATTTCCATTTCCTTTGCAGTGTTGAGCGTGCTTGCAACTTGTATGACGGTGTCTGCGAGTGTTGATAGTTGTGCTGGTCCACTTGCACCCTCCGCACATTCAGACGATATGGTTCTTCCCCCTCCGTATTGTTCCTCTTACATTGCCGCAGGCTGCTGGGGAGCAAAGACAAAGGTTTTAAGTTTCGGTACTGTGCACCTGTACCAGAAATCCATAATACGTACACTACTCTTGGTCACGACTATGCTGACATTTGCAAAAAGTTTATGACAAAGTTGGGGGACTGTGAAGCTCTGCTTTTGTAGACTAACTAAGGAATATCTGACGGGCTTCATGTACAAATCAACAACGTCATATGCAACAACATCATTCGATGAGATAGTGCAGGATACTTTATCTTTCCTTGTGCTAAACGTGTATTACTTTGTGAGGAGATTTTCTCTGGCCAGCTTCATGTAGAAAATATCTCTTACCTACAGGTTAAAAATGCAGAACGACAGGAAGCTGAAATCTTATAACAGAACTAAAAGGAATGACGAAAACTCTTAGTTTACTACAGTTCAAAGTACTATTCACCTTCCATTCAGCAGACAGCAGTACCTTTAGATCATCCAAAACCAAGCTACTCTACAGTTCAACACCACTATTCGGTCGTTCCCAAATCACGCAATCCCAGTTTTTTTTCATTTTTTTTTTTAATCTGGCCTTCGGACAACACATCATAGAGTGACGTTACTGCAGAGACTTTAAATGTAGTAGATCCTTAAAGCTAACTGACTTCAGCGCTGGGTGAACAGAAGCTTCCTTCTACCGGATGGAATGTGCGTACCCCAACTGTATGTGCGTTTGGTATTATTCAAGTGAAAGTGAGCGAACTGTTTCTAAATGTTCGCGTTTCGTGTATATGAGATGGGATTTTGGTACCAGTCTGGTATTCACGTAATGGGATGTGGGAAACTGCCAAAAAACCACATCTAGTTTAGCTGAAACACCAATCCTTTTCGTTAATTCGCAGGGGAATTCGATCCGGGACAGGTGCACCCCGCCATCCCAGAAGTGGCGCTTTCACACGCACAGCCACCTGGGCGGCTCTGTTAAATAAATGCTACATGAGAAAATTTACCCACATGGTCGTGAAATTAAAAAAAAAAATACATTGAAAAGAAGTACTTTTACTCGAAAATACGTAAGTTTTTCAAGAAATGAAGTGTGGAAAAAAAACGACATTTCCTCAATAAAGAAGCGAATAAACAACATTCAGACCTACAATGCAGAGGCCTGCTGGAGGCGTTCTTAGATCTTAGATCTGCAGCAGGAGAAAAACATGACTTATGTAGTACGGGAGCAAGTTGTTGTCAAATGGAGTCACAGGTTTCCTTGTCTGAACTTTTGAAGGTGTTGTCTCATCTCAGGTAATTTTCAAACAGTGGTGAATACTCATGTGGATACATCCAAGTGTTTTCATTGACCAACACAAGCAAACGTACACATATTGACAGAGAATTTCTGTCTGCTGCACCACTCTATGAGAGAGATAAACAGTACTGGTCAACCAAAGGAGATCTGTTTGGAGAAGGGAAATTGTTCTCAGTATTTTTAAATTTTTCATTGGTTGGAACTCTGAACGTGCGTGCTTATTTGATACCGTGATTATGACTCTTGCAGAATCAGCTTAATTTTGTGAAGGGTAAGAGGAGGACACTTAGTCTTGGGATGGCAGGCAGAGGAGACTTCGCCGCAGGGCTTCAGGGAGAGAACAGAGTTTTTTCACTTTACAGATGATCACAAATGCCAGGGCTGACCTTAGAATTCTCAGCCACTACTGCATCCATGCTCTGCACCTGTGTAGCAGTAAAGTGGAAAGCATGAGCAGCATTTTCATATGTCGTGATGAAGAGACTACAAAGTTAGTCCTTTAAAGTCAAAATTTCATTCTTCTCAGTCAGCACACAGCCAGCTACCCGTACGCAACAAACGCTTAGGCGAGAAAACTGTTGGTTGTTAGTACTCTTCTGAGGCTTTTCTTCAGGCTATCAACTTAACCAGCGATCGCCAGAGATGTCGCGTCCTTTGCTTTGGATTATTCTACTTAAAATTTGACCGCCCGTCTTTAGTTCAGACAGGTGATTAATTTTCCACTGCGCGACTTCCCTTTTTAATTTCACATGATCTCATGGAGAGCAATCTGTATGAGTCACAGGGTTTCGATCCCGCAGCATCCTAGTGGTGAGTTAAATGTTCAACCGATACTTCACATAGTTCACGTGGCAACTGGCAACACTCACCATGAAGTATAGTCTGATTTAAAGTAGTGGTCACTTGACAGGCAACGGGCTGCAGGGCTCCCGCCACCAATAAACCAATGGCAGCCGGCGCTGTCGGCTGCCACTGCGTTGCCACTTCGCTCTGCTGAGCTGACTAAGGCATTATGCCAGCCAGTCCTCAGCGAGCCGTTGTAGACGTGCGGGTGAGAGATTTGAGTGACTTGTAGCTTCGCGTGTTTACGATGTCTGATGAAAGCAGTCGCAAGAGAGGGAGGCCGAGGCTGCACACTCCTCGGAAAGCTCCTAAAAGTGGCTGACATGGCGTCGTTATACGCAGTGAGGCGCATGAATACGTGTGTTCCTTAAGGGAGTATTTTGAGAGAGAGAGAGAGGGATGCAGGTGGGCCTCTCGTTCGTTTGGATAAGGTGGTGGAGCGAACCGCAGCTGTTCTGCAAGTTAGCGAGCGATCAGTAATAAGAATCTGCAAGGAGAAATTCGCGAAAGAAGGCTCAAGTGAATCATCTAAATTGGATACACCTGGGAAAAAGAGGCGACTAGAGAATAGGGTCACAAAACTTGACTCTTTTCAGGAAGATGCCATTCGTCGTCAAATATACGCAATTTATTCGAGGGAGGAGTATCCAACACTCAAGAAACCACATGCTATCCCCACAGCGGCTGACCTGTTTCAGGGTAGTAAATCGTCTTTATTACGAGTCGTTAAAATGTTAGGATTCCGCTGTAAATCCGTCTCTGGCAGAAAGTTACCAATGGAACGCCAAGATATTGCAGCCTGGCGATGCCGCTTTCTTAGAGAATTAGTGGGGACAAATGTGGATGATATCGTTTGGCTTGATGAAACGTGGGTGAATTCAGGACAAGGTTTAAAAAAAAGGCTGGACTGACGGTACCATCAGCGGAAGTATGGCAGCTCCGATCGGCAGAGGAAAAAGGATAATTGTAGCACATGCCGGAAATTCAAAAGGTTTCATTCCAAATTGTCTGCTCCTATTCAGTCCAAATAAGACCTCCGGCTACCACGAAGAGATGAACCACAATACTTTTGTGAAATGGTTTGAAGACTGTGTGCTCCAGAACTTAACAAAAAAACTCTGTCATTGTTATGGATAACGCTCCTTATCATTCAGTAATATAAGACAAAGCACCCACAAAGGCAACGAGGAAAAACGACATTGTTAGCTGGTTACAGAAACATAAGGTGCAATTCGACAGTAATTTTACAAGGGCAGAATTATTAGAACTTGTATCGCAACACAAGCCAAAGAACCCGATTTATATTGTGGATGAAGTAGCAAAAAAATACGAGCATAAAGTGCTCAGATTGCCTCCTTACCATTGCCATTTCAACGCAATAGAGCTGATTTGGGCTCAGGTTAAACGGCATATTGCTGCAGAAAATAAGAAATTCACATTAACCGAAGTGGAACGCCTTTTGAAAGAGGCAGTTGAAATTGTGAACTCGGAAGACTGGCAGAAGGTAGTGCATCACGTGAAAGGAGTGATACAGGTCGCATGGAACAATGAAGGTATCTTACAACAAAGTGTCGAAGACTTGATTATATCTGTCAATACGAGCAGCGAGACGGATATCCACTGACTGACTCTGAATTAAGCGGTGTTTTCGCATTGTCTGATTAGCGTGTAGTGTACTTACTGCCATTAAATACTGTGTTTGTGAATTTATTTCTATTAATTCTTATTTTTGTTGGGAGACTAAGAAATACTGTTTGGACAGATCTCGTCATCTCCTTACAGTAAGTTAGACTGAATTTTTATTCTATTTCATTTTGTATATACACCAAGATGTTATTCAATGTGTGTAATAGTTTTCGAGATTTGCATTCTAAAGAAGAAAACTTTTCCGGACGCGAAAATTTCTCACACTTCAATAGTTAATGTAACAACGGCCCTAATTAAAATTAAAAAAAAATATATTTGATTTGCTTATAGATACCACTGAGACCGATACTGTACGTAAATTTCAAAATATTTACATAATATTTATAGGTGATATAGATATTGAACGTCATACTTGTTTCAAGTTCAGTACTGATAGGGTTGCTTAAAAATGCTGTTTTCAGAAATTTCTATACAGGAAACGTGATACACTACGAAAATTTTTAAGGATTCTTTCCCGAGTGCATTATTTTGGTAATGAATGGAAAAAAATATTTTACTGTGGCACCAATAGTTTTAATTTAAATGGTTTCAAACAAATTAACATAACTCTTGTCCTAATTAAAATTAAGAATAGATATTTGACAGATTGAGAGACATTGTAGAGATATACATCATATGTGGGTTTGAAATTTTTTACTTACTTTTTGTAGAAGACACAGACTTTAAAACGATTTTCTATCGCCGGGGGTAGCCATGCGCTGAGGCGTCTGCCTCCAGCCAATGCTGAACGTGACAACGCAGCAACTTTGCAGCGCAAACGTCAAGTGACAACTAGTTTAAATCAGACTTATAGTTATAAAAAACATTGATTAATAAAGGACAAATGACAGCTAATACATGGAGGAATATTTACGTATTTAGTAAGTTAGACAAAGAAACAGTCATATCTAAAGGTGTAAAATATCGTAATAAATGTTTTATTTGCAATGGCCATGATTTTAAATGGATTTGCAATATACACTCCTGGAAATGGAAAAAAGAACACATTGACACCGGTGTGTCAGACCCACCATACTTGCTCCGGACACTGCGAGAGGGCTGTACAAGCAATGATCACACGCACGGCACAGCGGACACACCAGGAACCGCAGTGTTAGCCGTCGAATGGCGCTAGCTGCGCAGCATTTGTGCACCGCCGCCGTCAGTGTCAGCCAGTTTGCGTGGCATACGGAGCTCCATCGCAGTCTTTAACACTGGTAGCATGCCGCGACAGCGTGGACGTGAACCGTATGTGCAGTTGACGGTCTTTGAGCGAGGGCGTATAGTGGGCATGCGGGAAGCCGGGTGGACGTACCGCCGAATTGCTCAACACGTGGGGCGTGAGGTCTCCTCAGTACATCGATGTTGTCGCCAGTGGTCGGTGGAAGGTGCACGTGCCCGTCGACCTGGGACCGGACCGCAGCGACGCACGGATGCACGCCAAGGCCGTAGGATCCTACGCAGTGCCATTGGGGACCGCACCGCCACTTCCCAGCAAACTAGGGACACTGTTGCTCCTGGGGTATCAGCGAGAACCATTCGCAACCGTCTCCATGAAGCTGTGCTACGGTCCCATACACCGTTAGGCCGTCTTCCGCTCACGCCCCAACATCGTGCAGCCCGCCTCCAGTGGTGTCGCGACAGGCGTGAATGGAGGGACGAATGGAGACGTGTCGTCTTCAGCGATGAGAGTCGCTTCTGCCTTGGTGCCAATGATGGTCGTATGCGTGTTTGGCGCCGTGCAGGTGAGCGCCACAATCAGGACTGCATACGACCGAGGCACACAGGGACAACACCCGGCATTGTGGTGTGGGGAGCGATCTCCTACACTGGACGTACACCTCTGGTGATCAGCGAGGGGACACTGAATAGTGCACGATACATCCAAACCGTCATCGAACCCATCGTTCTACCATTCCTAGACCGGCAAGGGAACTTGCTGTTCCAACAGGACAATGCACGTCCGCATGTATCCCGTGCCACCCAACGTGCTCTAGAAGGTGTAAGTCAACTACCCTGGCCAGCAAGATCCCCGGATCTGTCCCCCATTGAGCATGTTTGGGACTGGATGAAGCGTCGTCTCACGCGGTCTGCACGTCCAGCACGAACGCTGGTCCAACTGAGGCGCCAGGTGGAAATGGCATGGCAAGCCGTTCCACAGGACTACATCCAGCATCTCTACGATCGTCTCCATGGGATAATAGCAGCCTGAATTGCTGCGAAATGTGAATATACACTGTACTAGTGCCGACACTGTGCATGCTCTGTTGCCTGTGTCTATGTGCCTGTGGTTCTGTCAGTGTGATCATGTGATGTATCTGACCCTAGGAATGTGTCAATAAAGTTTCCCCTTCCTGGGACAATGAATCCACGGTGTTCTTATTTCAATGTCCAGGAGTGTATTTATATCGTTGCTTGAATATCTGCAACCTGCGTGACTTTTGTGTTCTGCAGGTAGCGAAATGGTAATTTGTGGTAATGCAAGAACGAGAAAGTACCAGAATAGAACATTCGATTTAATGAGGCACTTATTTACTCTTTGCGAAAGTATAAAAATTCACAGAAGTGTTTGCGACCACCATAGCTACCAACCCTTAAGGCAGTACATGCAGAAATGTGGGTGGAAAAATAGAAGCCAGATGTAAATACTGCGACAAGCTCTACCATTAAGTACCGGCGTCCCGATTTGCTGCAGCATCTCAACGATCGTCAGGTATGTCCACAATCCGTTACACACACGGTTCATCATAGTGTAGGTCAACATAGAAACAGAGGCAAGCAAACGGAAGCTGAAAGGAGGAATGTTGAGCCTAAGCCAATACATAGCGAGGACATCGTATTTTGTAGAGGAATCTAAGGCGCCGATATACCGTTGTCCATATCATCGTCTGTCATTCCATCTATAACTGCCACAGCTGAACTTCAAAAAAATATAGCTAAAGCAGTGTATGCAACAGATGGATCGTTTTGCTGTTAGAATCGAAATACTGGCGAAATGTTTTCCAGAAGATACGACCAAATTATGAGCCACCTACGCCCCGTGTACTTGAAGGAGGTGCTCTACAGTCTGCATAACAATGTATGAATGCAGATATTGTGCAGGAGACGTACAAGTCGAATTAGCTGGAATTAATTGTGGATGGCTGAACGGATGTTAGATAGCTCAGTGTTGTTAACTTTATAAAAACCACTCTGGATCCAACATTCATTAATAAACGGTCACAATGCCCACATAGTAGTAGGGACAGAAAGTTGGCTGAAACCAGATGTAAACAGTAATGAAATTCAAAACTCAGATTGGAATGTATACCACAGAGACAGGCTGGACAGTGAAGGAGGAGGCGTGTTCAGAGCTATAAGAAGTGCAATATTATCGAAGGAAATTGACGGAGGTCCGAAATGTGAAATAATTTGGGTGAACGTCACGGTTAAAGCAGGCTCAGACATGGTAATTGGATGTCTATATAGGACCCTTGGCTCAGCAGCTGTTGTGGCGGAGCACCTCAAGCATAACTTGGAAAATATTTCGAGTAGATTTCCCCACCATGTTATAGTTCTGGGTGGAGAGTTTAATTTGCCGGATATAGACTGGGAGACTCAAACGTTTATAACGGGTGGCAGGGACAAAGAACCCAGTGAAAGTTTTTTAAGTGCTTTATCTGAAAACTATCTTGAGCAGTTAAACAGAGGACCGACTCGTGGCAATAACATCGTAGACCTTCTGGTGACAAAAAGACCCGAACTATTTGAAGCAGTTAACGCAGAACAGGGATTCAGCGATTATAAAGTGGTCACTGCATCGATGATTTCAGCCGTAAATAGAAATATTAAAAAAGGTAGGAAGATTTTTCTGTTTGGCAAAAGTGACAAAAAGCAGATTACAGAGTACCTAACGGCTCAACACAAAAGTTTTGTCTCAAGTACAGATAGTGTTGAGGATCAGTGGACAAAGTTCAAACCCATCATACAATATGCGTTAGATGAGTATGTGCCAAGCAAGATCGTAAGAGATGGAAAAGAGCCACTGTGGTACAACAACCGAGTTAGAAAACTGCTGCGGAAAGAAAGGGAACTTCACAGCAAACATAAACATAGCCAAAACGTTGCAGACAAACAAAAATTACGCGAAGCGACATATAGTGTGAGGAGGGCTATGCGAGAGGAGTTTAATGAATTCAAAAGTAAAGTTCTATGTACTGACTTGCCAGAAAATCCTAAGAAATTTTGGTCTTATGTCAAAGCAGTAGGTGGATCAAAACAAAATGTCCAGACACTCTGTAACCAAAATGGTACTGAAACTGAAGATGACTGACTAAAGGGCGAAATAGTAAATGTCTTCTCCAAAGCTGTTTCACAGAGGAAGACTGCACTGTAGTTCCTTCTCTAGATTGTCGCACAGATGACAAAATGGTAGATATCGAACCAGACGACAGAGGGATAGAGAAACAATTAAAATAGCTCAAAAGAGGAAAGGCTGCTGGACCCGATGTGATACCAGTTCGATTTTACACAGAGTACGCGAAGGAACTTGCCCCCCTTCTTGCAGCTGTGTACCGTAGGTCTCTAGAAGAGCGTAGGGATCCAAAGGATTGGAAAAGGGCACAGGGCATCCCCGTTTCCAAGA